>NC_091249.1:61390000-62640000 GCF_042477335.2 Ovis canadensis | reverse complement strand
GGCATGCTGTGATTCACAGGGTCACAAAGAGTCAGACAGGACTGAGTGACTCAACTGAACTGAACTGAGTACATAGTAATCCCTCCATAAACATGAGCTAATCTTTTTATCTTATGCAGCCAAGTATTCTATGATGAGAGCCCAAGCCCTCCAGTCATAACTCAACTGAGGCAACCCGGTGAGGTCTAGCATGAAAGGGCAAGGAATCACATTCTCATTGGGGAATTAGGAGTGGGACACAGGGAAGAATGATTAATGCTAGGAGGGAAAGCTGAAAAGATCATACACAGAGGAGTCAGGAGGCGGCATAAGAGTCACAGCAAGCAATTTTGTCCAGCCTGTTCCTCTCTCTCCATGCCAAAATTTCCATGTTCTTTTAAAAAAATTTTTTTTACTTATCTATTTGGCTGCATTACATTTTCTGATATTTATTTATTTTTGAATTAAAGGATAATTGCTTTGTAGAATTTTGTTGTTTTCTGCCAAATCTGCCAAACATCACGATTACATCTTAGTTGCGGCATGTAGGATCTTGAATTTTTGCTGTGGCATGTGGGATCGTTTTTTTAGTTGTGGCATGAAGAATCTTTAGTTATGGCATGTGAGATCTAGTTCCCCAACCAGAGATTGAACCCAGATCCCTTACATTGAGAACATGGGGTCTTAGCCACCTGGACCACCAGGGAAATTCCCCCAAATTCCCATTTTCTGGTACCTCATTTGCTCTTCCTTCATTAGAGGTATCAGGCTCTCCAGTATTTGAAGCTAGTGCCTTCCTGGATGGAGCACTACTACTAAAATCTGTTTCTACCTATAGAATACTTCTAAAATGTGTGGAAGGCTTTTTTTACACCAACAATCAATTCTCTGGCTCCCTGGACACCAGCCGGGTATCCTCCAATTTAATTCAATTCCAACACTAACTACCTGAAGTTAGCATCAGGTCTCACAGGTTAAGGGCTCAGTCTCACGAGACTGCTTCCCATTTCAGATGCCAGTTGTCAGCCTTTGGCTTCCTCTACTTCCAACCAACCAGCCATAAATCAGGGGTTCCCATGACCCTCTTCAGGGTCAATAATTTGCTAGAACAGCTCACAGAACTAAGGAAAGCACCTTACTTGCAGTTACTAATTTATCATAAAGGATTCACTTAGTCGTGTTTGACTCTGCAAACCCATGGACTGTAGCCTGCCAGGCTCTTCTGTCCATGGAATTCTCCAGGCAAGAATACTGGAGTGTGACACTGTTTCCTTCTCCAAAGGATCTTCCCAACCCACGGATTGAACCCAGGTCTCCCACACTGCAGGTGATTCTTTACCATCTGAGCCACCAGGGAAGCCCAAGAATACTGGAGTGGGTAGCCTATCCCTTCTCCAGCGGATCTTCCCAACCCAGGAATTGAACTGGGGTCTCCTGCATTGCAGGCGGATTTTTTTTTTCATCAGCTAAGCTACCAGGGAAGCCCTATTATAAAGAACACGTACATAGATTGGTTCAAGATGGTGGAGTAGAAGGACGTGCGCCCCTTCTGCCAGAGCACCGGAATTGCAACTAGCTGTTGAACAATCATCAACATTGTTCTTCCTGTCTTTGATAGGAAGACGTTGGATGAGGGCCTGAAGGGTCCCAACTGCAGAAGCTTCTGTCCCCATGGACTTGGGATGCACCACACTTCTGGGGTGTGAATGCATTCACAAAACTGAAAGCTCTCGAAACTTTGTCATTTAGGGGCCTTTATGGAGGTTTTCCTTTATCGGGCTTCCCTGGTGGCTCAGATGGTAAAGCTTCTGCCTGCAGTGCGGAAGACCCGGGTTCGATCCCTGGGTTGGGAAGAATCAGAACCAAAACGTGGCGATTTTGACTTCTAAGCCAGGGACCTATTCACTATTCCCTCCAATCTGACCTCCATCTCAACCTAGGACTCAAGGGTCAGGCCCATCCACTTGATGGTCAGGCCCATCAAGAATCACAGTCTTGATCTGACTGAGAACTTGTCTCTGAGCAGGTCGTGCTCAGTTCTGTGGTAGTTGCTGGGTAGGCAGAACCCCAGACACCGAGCTGTGCCTCTGAAAGTGACTTTTGAGAGGAAGTGAGCTGGTAAGGACGTTCAGGGATGCCAGGAGCAAAGTCTTGGATCAGAGCTGCTCTTCCCACTCTTGTCACACACTCTCCTCTGGGGAGATCCGCAGCCGCTGTGATATGGTTAGGTTCAGTAGTCTGCCCTGATGTGGTCTGACAGCAGCTAAAAGGCTACAGTGGGAAAATAGTAAGACTGAAAATCCCTCAGTGGAAACGTGGTTTCTTGTAACTCTTCTTCATGGTCCCACGATTATGCCAGGGACTCAGAAAGACTCAGGCACCACGACTGTCTGGTAGGTTTTGAGTTTCATTCATTAGCCATGGTAAGAGGCATCTCATCCTTTTCTCGCCTGTAGAGACAGCCTGAACTTAAGCATGCTGAGGGAGATGATACGTATCTGCTTCCTTTGTTTTTCCTGTTTAGACTTGTCCCTCCTCTCCTCCTGCAGTGGGAATCAATTTCTTTTCACTTATGAACCAGCTTCTGAATCCTGGAGTCGCTTCATGTCCCCTTTCCTCCTCTCTCCTCATTACAGAATCAGAGGGTATCCCAAAATCCCCCTTGTTTTTTTATCCTCTGAATTCCAGGACCAACAATTTATTCATTACAAGGGTGAAAAGGATATATTCTCTCTCATTCACCTTATCCTGTGGGAATGAGAAGGCAGGTGGTTTCAGCCCTCATTCTACTCTCTCCAAACTATTAACCTTCCCAGCTCTACCTCAGCTGTCAAAACCTGAGACAGCACACAAACTAAGGCACACAAAGCTCCACCTGGGGACATGAAAGAAAGCTCCAAGTTTTTTCAGTTTCTCCCAACATACAAACACACACACACTTGCTCCCTCTCTCATCTCCTCCCAGCCTTCCCCTCCTTTCCTATCTCTCCCTCCTCCCCTTCCCTTTTTCTCCCTCACCCTCCTTACAAGGAGATGTTAATGGAAATGTCCATTAGATGCAGCAGCTGCCAGAGTGCTAGGCTGACTGGGCAGAGGGCCTGAACCCATTTATTCCAAACTACATCCCCTAGCACATATCTCAGGTTTTTATCTTTTCATTTCCACATTGTGCCTCAGCCAGGTCACTGAGTGCCAGCTCCCTGGTCTGAGAGCCCAAATACTTCCCTAGAGCACACATTGATGCCTGCCCGTCCACCAGACACAGAAACTTCATGGAGATGGGGGAGGAGGATAGCAGGAAGGATAAATCAGCACACACCTCCCAGGTCCAACTTTGTCCACGAAAATGCTGCTTAAAAGGCCTCGATTGTGGAATCTTTCTCTGACATTTATCTAATATTGTGACAATTTATTACAATGTCACAAAGTCTAAAAGCCACTCTTAAGAAACCATAGCCTGTTTTTGTAGACTCTGGGCCTGAGACCAGTGACATCCACAGTGTCATTGCTGTCTGGTACCTATTCTGACCTCTACCACGACTCATTAGAAAGTCATATACTTTACCAGCTGTTCAGGATAAAGACAACAAAAGAATAACTTTAATTATAGTGTGGGAAAATCCTAGAGTACAGCTGTGTACAATCTGGCAAATTATGGAAACATGGCTTGATCAAAGAATGGAACTCTGGCTTAGCAGGGGACTATGCCTTCAGTTCTTGGTTTGGTTATTCCTGTTTCTCCCAGCTTTATCTTTGACCTGTGATTCACACAGAAGCCATTCCTCAAGTATTAATTCAGTGCTACTATGTGCCAGGCTGCTCCTCCTTGTATAGCCCTTGAGTGCATGGCAAGATTGACTCCTCCTCGTGGTTTTCCCAACACCCCTATCCAGCTGGTTCCTGAACACTATGACCAGAAGCTCCTCAAAACAGATGGATGATTTGATACTTTCTTGAGCTGAGCTTGCCTTTCTTCACATTTGAGTCAGGAAAACAATATTCACAAGTGACTACTTTATCCATAATTTGTGTTTCATAAGCAATTCCATTTGAATACGTTAGACATACTGCATAGTCAAAGAGGGAAAATAGGCAATGTATGTTGCAAAGGACACATGTTCCTCCCCAAGCATCCCTTCCTTAAGGAAGTCTCTCCCATTTCCTAGTTTTTCCAAGACTGGAGGGGGCAAGGTCTTCCTCCGGATTTCAGCAGTAAGAACATGATCCAGGCCTAGCCCATCAGGTTATTTCACACCTCTGGGCACAGCAAGTGGCTCAAGGAAGGTCATATGATTTAAAACCACATCAATCACAGTCTTCTCTAGGCTTCTGTAGGAGTAATGGGAAAGGTGCATGCTTTCTCCTTCTGGAATGTGGTAGCACTGGTTTGGAGCTGCTGGTGGCCACCTGGCTGTGTGGAGATCCTAAGAATGAAGCAATATAGCAGCAAACAAAGCCAAGTGATGCAAATAATCTACACCTTCATGTATCATTTAAATTCATGGATTTAGTCTTTCTGAAGCAAATCTACTTTTCATTGGAGATGTTTGGGAAGAGAACAGATAGCTGCCCTTCAGCTGTCTGATATGAGGGCCTCATGCCACCTCTATTTTATTCCCTCCCACAAAATACACTGGGAGAAAAGTCAGGGAAATGAGTAGGAGCTGTCCAAAATTCCCCCTGTCATCTCTTGATCTAAACACAAAGTCTCTTGAGAAGAAGCAGGAGCCACTCTCATTCTCCTGTGGGGTAACTAAGCTTGTTAAAAAGGTTAGGGATATTTGAGGCATGTCCATAAATCTTTGAGAGCATCTGGATAAGTATGTACTGTTACCTCTCAGACACATTCTTCCTAGAGCCACTATCAAAACAGATGGGACACGGTGTGTCAGTGGCATATCAGGAGAGAGTTCTCCGCCCCTTCACCTATTCCATCGCTTCCGAGCCTCACCAACAGAACCAAGAAACTTAAGCTCTGAGAGATAATCAGAAGCAGTTAGAAACTGTCCTGTGGAGGGTTTCTTGGAATAATGTAAGAATTTACCCTTATTCTCTCAAGATAGAGCCAGTCCCAAATTTCAGAGGCTCTGATGATGAAGCCTGGACTCAGAGAGAAAAGCAGCAGGTAGAAAAGGAAGAGGGAGGGAAAACACAGGGAATTATTACAAAAAGAGTAAAACAGAATTTCCCAAGAACAAAATAGCATCATGAAAAAGCCAATAGGCTGAGCAAGACATGGTAGAGAGGGCACAGTTTCCGAGCATCTATTAATACATCACCCCATCAAAGCAGAGAGTTCCCTGGGCAGGTGCTGGTGTTCTCCTTTCAGAAAACTCTGGACCCTGCCCAGGGCAGTGTAGAGCCTGGCTGACTCTCAATCAATGCACAAACCTGCCCAATTGACTCTGCCGTCTAGTCATGGCTCAAGGGTTCTTGAAGTCAAGATGCTTCCGTAATTGGTTAAGCCCATGTGGAACCTCAGTCTGTGGTGCTGTGCTAACAAGGCTGTTTAAACCCTTCCTGGCAAGGAAAGCACAGCTGTCCACCAGATGCCTGTTCAAGAAGCCATCTATTTGCTAGAAGAACACATCCTCATCTTCTCTCTCAGTGGGCCTTTATTCCTCTATACTTTCTGGACACAAAAATAAGGGCTGTTGTTCCCAATGCTCATTATCATAGGGCATTAATCATTGTCACTCTACTCACAAAGCACTATAGTATCATTTAGGTTGCTCTATACTCTACCACTTGGGAAAAGTGCTGCCTTAAGTTAGGTTCCCCAGAAGCATAATGTGAAACAGAATACAGGTCATGTGATTTGTTGAGGTCTGCCTTCAGGAGAAAGAGAATGAAGGAAGTAGGAAATAGTAATAAGGATGGATGTGGTCACAGTTTTGTATTTGCCCTCAACCTGATGCCACAGGATAATTCTGGAGCATGAATGGCACCAAAGAATTGCTCCTTCTTTGGGGTAAAGAAATGATCCTTCCTTGAGGCCTTTGTACCTCCTTGACTGAAAGCTGCAGCAGGTAAAGACAGGGTCTCCCATTCACCAGGAGCAATTTTTCTGGAGAAGGGGGCAACTATGAGATACTGGACTCAATACAAGCAGCTAGGCTTGAAGCAGATACACTGATGTGGTAAGAGAATTTGGACAGGGTACCAATAGCATTCATTAGAGCTGCTGTATTAGTCAGCTCTGGCTGCCTTACGAAAATACCACAGAGTAAGTGGCTTAAATTTATTTCTTATAGTACTAGAAGCTGGAAGTCTGAGGCCAGAACACCAGTGTGGTTGAGTTCTTGCATGGCCTTTCTTCCTGACTTATACGATGGCTGCCTTCTTGCTGTGTACTCACATGGGGTGGGGGATTGGGAGAGTGGGGTAGGGTAAGGAGCAAGTCCTCTGAGTCTGTCTCCTCTTATAAAGGCACTAATTCCATCAGGAGAGTTAACCCTCATAAACCTAATTACCCACTTCATCTACCTAATTACCTCCCAAAGACCCTCCTCCAAATACCATCACGTTGGGGGTTAAGGTTTTAACATATGCATTTTAGGGGGACAAAATTCAATCCATAACAGCTATCATTTTGTAAACAGGGAAATGAGACAACTGTTAGCTAGATTTGTTCAATGAGAACCATTTCCTTTGCACCTAAATTCTTCCAGAACCCCATTTGTCATCTGCTGTGGAAGAGACCAGTTTAGACCCCCAACTGGCTGACCTGGGCCTAGGATCTCCCAACAGTTTCTCTCTTCTCTATCTCAGCAGGCACTGCTTTTTGCCTTGGGAAAGTCAGGCTGCGATTATTTGCAAGACTCAGCCCTTGGTAAGTATTCTGTAGGTGACAGCAGAGGCATCTGTGTGCAATCCTATCCAGCTCAAGCTTTGAAGCTCCAAAGCAGAGCCATTAACATTCTCTTCAGCCTCAGACAGTTCTCTTCAGCCCTTGTTAGTCTCATTTTCTTCCCTCTCAACTTTTTCATCAAGAGCAGCAGCTTCCTTTCCCCTAGAACTATTTCTTCTCTTCAAAGAGCTCTGGGCTCCAGGGAGGCCTGTGGCCAAGAGACTTGCCAGACACTGATGGATTCTCAATGAAGATCACACTGTGCCACCTGCTCTGCAGCTAAGAACCCAAGCACCTTCAACTCCCCTCAGTTCAGGACTGAGCAAAGGACCAATCAGGAAGATGCCTTCCCTCTGGCTTCCGGGGCGGTCTTCAATGGTTAGGCCATGGGTTATGGAGGTTATCCTGAGTCCCCCAACCCACCCCTACTTCTGGATTTGTTATTTATATAGAGGAAGTCAGGGAGGAGAGTCACACAGGCCCTGCCCTGAGAAAGTAGAAATCTATGTACTGTCTCCCCATCTTCCATTCTGAAGCCTTTTTCTATTCACAGGGGAGGAGGCCAAAGGACTCACCTTTTACAGAGGGGCCCCTATAGGCCTGAGAAGGGCAGAAGAGAGTTCTCAATGAGAATGCCATCAATGCCTCTGTAATTTTAAGAGCTGTCAAATATTCAGCTGTATGGAAGATTCTTAGAAAATAGGAAGAAGGAATCTTAGGGAAGCTTAAATTCTGCCACTGGCCTCAAAGTAAATTTCTTAGGTAACCTACAGATTATAGTAAGAGGGACTTCAATGCCTGCAATTCAGACAGAGAAGAATGAGTTAGGCAGATGGTAATTCAGCTTCATTGTCTTTCCTCTTAAACTTGCCCTTTCCTACCAAGAGCCACTGGTTGTATTCCTGTGTCCTCACCAAGGTTTTTGAGGGGTAAGGGAAATTGTGTCATATTCTCCCACTACCATTCTCCCACTTGATTCTGTTATCTCTGTGGCTTTCCTTCTCTTATGCCCTACAGCTATCTTAGGCATATAAGCTCTCACTCCTTACAACTGCTTCCAGAGAGGCATATGAAAACAACTTTCCCAGGATATTTTACCAAACTCCTCTGCAAACAGAACAGCAGCTATGACAATAGAGTACCATCATTTGTATTCATTTCTCTGTCCCTTCTGGCCGCAGAGCTGGGCCTAGCATCACCCAGCGCAACAGCCCAGGTGGGCCCAGAGGCAACACAGAGAAGTACTGCTACTCCATCTGCTGGTTTGACAGCAGCCCTGGGTTGCAGTCTTTCAAATCCTTGCAAAGCAGGTTCTGGCTCTGAACCAGGAGAGCAAGATATCTTTTTGTAATGATAAAGAAAAGATAATCAGCCATTTTGTCAAAAGATAAGACACAGATACAAATACAGCTGGAAAACACAAAGCCAAGAATTATTGATCTAACAGGAGCTGTCTCTGCTCTGGGCAACCATTGTTTGGGGCTATTATAATAGGGACCTGCGTATAACTAGAAGACAGCTCCAAATCAAGGTGGAGGTGGGAGGGGTTAGGATGGAGTCTAGAAAAACACTGATGAAACTGGGCTTTTTCTTTTCTTCTTTCCATCAAGCCCTTTCCTTCATCTCTACTTGCCTTCTTTGCGAAAAATACCTCTCCTTTGCAGATTATTTCCCTATGGCCTGTGGAGTGTCAGACTTTATTTTTTTTGAGCTCCAGAATCACTGCAGATGGTGACTGCAGCCATGAAATTAAAAGACGCTTACTCCTTGGAAGAGAAGTTATGACCAACCTAGACAGCATATTCAAAAGCAGAGACATTACTTTGCCAACTAAGGTCCATCTAGTCAAGGCTATGGTTTTTCCTATGGTCATGTATGGATGTGAGAGTTGGACTATGAAGAAGGCTGAGCGCCGAAGAATTGATGCTTTTGAACTGTGGTGTTGGAGAAGACTCTTGAGACTCCCTTGGACTGCAAGGAGATCCAACCAGTCCATTCTGAAGGAGATCAACCCTGGGATTTCTTTGGAAGGAATGATGCTAAAGCTGAAACTCCAGTACTTTGGCCACCTCATGAGAAGGGTGGACTCATTGGAAAAAACTCTGATGCTGGGAGGGATTGGGGGCAGGAGGAGAAGGGGACGATCGAGGATGAGATGGCTGGATGGCATCACGGACTCGATGGACGTGAGTCTGAGTGAACTCCGGGAGATGGTGATAAACAGGGAGGCCTGGCATGCTGCGATTCATGGGGTCGCAAAGAGTCGGACACGACTGAGCGACTGAACTGTGGTCATCCAGAGCCGTCTTTGCGCTCACAATTTCTTATTTATCTACCCTCAGCAAGGCAAGAAAAGGATGAGGGTAACAGATGAGGGTAATATGCACTTTCTTCTGTCCTCAACAGAAGAAAGAAGGAGAAAATGATATTACATACCTTTACACAGAAATGTGTTACTTAGTTCCTGAAATCTCTGTTCAACTACAGTAGGTACACAGTGCAGTTTGGAAGTTTCAACACAGGCTCCACTATGTAGTATCCATGTCATATGAAAGTGAGATGGTAGCAAAGATGCAAATTTTCACAGAAAACCATTGAAAAACGGTGATGTAACTCTAAAATCTTCACCCATATTAAGAAGCTGTTGGGTATTAAAAGAAAATTTTTGAAAGACCATTTACTTGGTGAGAAGTGTTGATATGCTGTGGGTATCCCCCTCCAAAGAAAGAAGGGTACTTGCATTTCACCACTAGCCTACTGAGAAGAGCTTCAAGGGAACCCTCAGGGGGCTTGATACATATCCTATGCAGTTAGAGGGGCAGAATGGACTGATTTTTTATTCCAGCCCATATGGGCTAGCACCTGCTTAATGATGCTGGGATTGCCCACAGTCTCAGAGCTTGTGTGAGCAAAACACTGGTTTCTCACCAACAGGCCATTGAATTCCTATAGAGGAAGAAAGCAACTGACAGAATAGAGTGTACTTGCGCAAGTCAAGTGTGCATATGTATATGTGGTGGGGTGGGGGGAGTACAGATCTCTGAAGAACTCACAGAAGTGCCCTAGGAGAAAGTTAAATTTAAATATTGGCCATTCCTGGAGAACACAAAGCTGGCTTCAACAATGTGAGGCAAGTACATTATTTCCTGCTCCCTCATACTTTCTTGCTCTAATCCTAGAAGTGTCAGAAACTTCAGGAAAGAAAGAAGGACCACACCCATCTTCTTACTTGTAGCAAGCCCCATATGAAGGAGGATAAATAGCTTAATACTGAGAAACTTTGGAAACAGGGACAATATCTGGGCTGAATATGTTAAGCACCTAACTAGATCAGGTTTTATTATAGAAAGCAACTATAGTGCCTCCTAATAACCGCAGAAGAAATGCTTGTCCAGGAGTAGAGTGAGGACTACCACTACAGAGCAAGTTTAAAGGAACAGTGGGAGCCAAAACAAAGGGTTTTTTTTTAATGATTACATACCATGAGCCCTGCTTATCACTGTTCTAGTTACAACTGTAAAAGTTGTTTCTCAACCTTTATTTTAAAAAGTAATAAAAGCACCACCAAAGGGGTTATAGCAAGAGGAGCTATTGTCAGAGTTAGTGGTTCTCCTTGGCTTAATAGCACTCTAATGTTCTTGTGGAAAATGAGGCCTATGGATTTAAGCTCTGCCACTTCTCCCCTTTTATCTTTTTAGTTAATTTATTTTTTTATTGAAGGATAATTGCTTTATAGAATTTTGTTGTTTTCTGTCAAAACTCAACATGAATCAGCCATAGGTATACATATATCCCCTCCTTTTTGAACCTCCCTCCCATCTCACTTCCCATCCCACCCCTCTAGGTTGATACAGAGCTCCTGTTTCAGTTTCCTGAGCCATACAGCAAATTCCCATTGGCCATCTTAAATATGGTAATGTAAGTTTCCATGTTACTCTTTCCATACATCTGACCCTCTCCTCTCCTCCCCCTGTGTCCATAAGTCTGTTCTCTATGTCTATTTCTCCATTGCTGCCCTATAAATAAATTTTTCAGTACCATTTTTCTAGATTCCATATATATGCATTAGAATATATTTATCTTTTGCTTTCTGACTTACTTTACTCTGTATAATAGGTTCTAGATTCATCCACTTCATTAGAACTGACTCAAATGCATTCCTTTTTATGGCTGAGTAATTTTCCATTGTATATATGTACCACAACTTCTTTATCCATTCAAATGTCCATTCAGGTCTTTTTCCCACTTTTCCCCTTTTTTTCTGAATTCCCAAAA
Organism: Ovis canadensis; assembly: GCF_042477335.2. Classification (NCBI taxonomy): domain Eukaryota; kingdom Metazoa; phylum Chordata; class Mammalia; order Artiodactyla; family Bovidae; genus Ovis; species Ovis canadensis. The sequence continues at coordinate 62,628,896 of NC_091249.1, read as the reverse complement.
GCATCCTCTCTTCCCTCCTCCTGCTACCCTGCAGTTCATACCACAGTTCTGAGCAAAGTTACTTTTAACAACGTCCAAAAGCCTCCTGTACTGTCACATTCCTGCCCCATATCCTGTCCCTTGCACCCGGAGCATCCCCAGGGGTAACCAGGGGAGTCACAACCCACCTCAACAGTTTCAGAGCCTCTTTTATGTAAACACTTACTTCCATCTTCTCAATTTTACCTCCTCATTTTTCCCCTATATTCCAGGGGAGGGGAGGGGGATGAGACACATACACATACAAAGCTTTATACAAAGAAAATTATATGTGTGAATTATCTGCCCTCTAGGAAAGTACAACTTAACAGAGCTAACATTAAATAGATAAGCATAAATAGCAGAAAAGCAGCATCAAGCCAATACATGATGAACAGCAGGGGAAATGCATGACTGAGGTGAGCAGCAGAGATGGCCAGTTGATGAACATTTACTTTAATAAGCTACTAGGTGTCAGGTACTGGGCTAGGTTCTGGCAACAAAATTGTGAACAGAATAGACACAGTCTCTGTGCACATGGAGCTTTCAAAGTACTGGGGAAGATACGCACCAAGCAAAATTTTTCTAAAAAGTAGTTCAACGAATACAGGTGCACGAAGTGCTATGGAAGATAATATGTAGGACTGGTCTGGGGACTAGGAATCTGATCTAGTCTGGGGGTTAAAGAAGTTTGCCTACATAAGTGACATTAAAATATGGGGGAACCTGAAAGCTAAGTAGGATCAGACAAATGGCTGGTGGGGAGAATAGAGACCTAGAGAGCAGAGAGAACATATGGGAAAGCAGGAGCAACACCCTGAAGGAGCTGAGAGAAGGCCTGAGTGGCTAGAATGAATCTATCAAGTGGGAAAGAGGCCAAGGTGAGGAGGCTGAAGGGATTAGCAGAAAGCTAGGGGATTCTAAGTGTTGATTAAAAGCAATGCAAGTAAAAATTATAGGATCAAAGATTTGAAGTATTGGAAAGCTTTTAGCGTTATCCAGTCAGACTACCAGGATGATGCTGGAATCCTCTCTGCCTGTTCCCTGTCACTAGATCAACATGAACCAAGGCCAGAAAGGACTTAGCAAAGGGGGTGGGGCGGGGGGGGGGTAGTCCACAGGAAGCTGGTATAAGCAGCAAGTGAAGTATTCATAGAGCCCCACAGGCTGAAGCAGGAAAGTCTCCACTTCCCCAGAGTATGAGCTAGAGTTGCCTATCCAGCCAACCTGCCTATTTGTGTGAAGACACTCTCCCAGGATCAGCCAAGGAGAAGTAAATGGCAACCACTTGTGTTCATTAACCCTAGGTTAGTGAGAGGAAAATTACTTTGAGCAGGTGTCAAGGTATGTTGATATGTTCAGCATAGTGGGTTGATATGTTCAAGAAGGACTAGCTAGTTTGCATTCATGACAGAGAAACCTATTGTGAAGGGCAGCCTGTGAAGAAGCAAAAGGACAGCAAAGCTAGAGTGTCCACCACCCCAAGGAGCTCTGGACTACTTACTCTGATAGTGGAATGTGCTCGCCATTGTTAGGGCAGATGCTTTGTTGGGTGTTGGAGGCAAGCAAGGAGGCTACTCCTTGATGGTACCAACCAATGAGACACATTATTCTCATGGAAGTAATAAAACTGGCCCCCTTTTCCCTTTATTTTCCTGCTTCTTACGCTATGGCAGGGCTGGGTGTGCTTAGGAAGGATCTCATGGCCAGGTCATGATATTCACTAATCAGCACTCAGTGAGCACCCCATACTATGAAGAGCTCTGTGATACAAGATATCACAAGATATCTTCATACAAGATATGAAGGCTCAAGATACAAGAAAATGGAAGTCTCTGTACTTGAGAGGCTCACAAATCTAGATGAGAAAGGAAGAAACATGCACCATATGATAAACCATAACCTCGGCTACCAGATGAATGTACGGAAGAGAACTAGGTTTAAGGTGGACCAGATCACTGCGGAATGTGCTAACAACCACCAAGCTGTTTGAAGCGGCAAGCATTTGATCAGGGTGGCACGTCAGTCAGGTGTAGTGAGGAGGTGGGAAAGCATGGGGGGTCAGGAAGTGGAGCCATGGTGTTGGAGGAACAGGCTTAGACCAGGGGCCTCTGACAAAGGAGTAATGGGAAGTCAGCTTTCAAAGGTGAAGAAAATCATGAAAAGCCCTAATGGTACACTAAGGAGCTTGGAGCTTTGATCTTATTCTAGAGACAATGAGAAGCCACTGAGTTTCTGGGCAGGAGTTTTAGAACAGCTATTCTGACTGGAATGTACAAAACAATTGGAACAGAGAAGAGGAAAAAAAAGGCAAGGACGTCAGTTAGGAGATCAGCATATGGCAGGATTTAAATTTTTTCTTCTCTTTTTTTGCTGAAAGAACTGGATAACAGATGTCTCCCTTAACCTTCCACGGAAATTTAAAGAAAAGGAAATGAAAGTTTTGGTTGTAGTGACAGGGGATTGGTATTTAAAAGACCATTAAGATTACTATAAACAAGCAAGATAAACCAGCCTCAGAGGAGCATAATGCAGGCAAGTGCTCCAGGCAGACTAGAAAGAGATTCCCCTGGGTTGTAGATGAAGATGAGTTTGTAGGACCTATAACCTGGGGACCCAGGCCTTGCTCCTTGGCAGCACCAGAGGAAGGAACAACCCAGAGAAGACTGCCCCATGTTACAACCAGGAGATAGGACTCTAGGCTGCAGGATTCACAGCCTCACAAAAGGTTTCTGTAAGTCAAGGATGAAGATCAGACACTCAGGCACTGGACATGAAGGGTTGGTGCAAATAATGGGACACCAGGTGTCTCAGCAATAACCAGCAACTTAAAGCCCCTTCCAATCTCATGGCAAATATATAGGATCCTGGAACCACAATTCAAGTCTGAAGATAAAACATAAGTGAGGTTAAATTTCCAACCAATCAGACAGGGTAGGAGCATATAATTGGAGCTTACCTTTATTTAAGCTTATAAATAAACGTGATACTTTCCCCACATCTGAATCTATAAGCTGAGAGTCATACCTGCTATAATTGTTGCAGTTCAAGTGTGAGAAAATGTCACTTATATTAGAATGACTGAAGTGAGAAGACAAAGACATAGAAGCCCCAGAGATATTGTACAGGAAGAAAGAAAAGGACTTCCTCTGCTGAGAATCTACAGAAAATCCCAGGACACAGTGAGAATGCAGGAAATATCTCCTTGCCTCTGTCACTCTCTGCTAAGTCACTTCAGTTGTGTCAGACTCTGTGCGACCCCATAGACGGCAACCCACCAGGCTCCTCTGTCCCTGGGATTCTCCAGGCAAGAACACTGGAGTGGGTTGCCATTTCCTTCTCCAATGCATGAAAGTGAAAAGTGAAAATGAAGTCTCTCAGTCGTGTCCGACCCCCAGCGACCCCATGGACTACAGCCCGCCAGGCTCCTCCATCCATGGGATTTTCCAGGCAAGAGTACTGGAGTGGGGTGCCATTGCCTTCTCCACTGTCACTCTCAGGCATCCTTAATAGGGGACTCAAGTAAATGCTTTATGTTTAGTCTTAGCATTCATAAATTATGATGAGATGTAACTTTAAAAAGCTTTCTTCCTGGGCTTCTCTGGTGGCTCAGTGGTTAAGAATAATACGCCTCGCAATGCAAGAGACACTGGTTCCATCCTCGATCCAGGAAGGTCTCACAGGCCCCGGAGCAACTAAGCCCATGCACCACAACTACTGAGTCCATGCGCTGCAACTACTGAAGTGTGTGCACCTATAGCCCATGCTCCACAACAGAGAGTAGCCCCTGCTCAGGACAATTAGAGAAAGCCTGCGTACAGCAACAAAGACCCACCACAGTCAAAAAATAAGTTAAATAAATAAATAAATCTTTTTTTAAAAAAGGCAAAAGGATGAGATTTCATCATTGAGTTTCCACTTGGTGTCAGATATGCCATATTAATGAAGCATTAGTTGCTCAGCGGTGTCCAACTGTTTGCAACCCCATGGACAGTAGCCTGCCAGGCTCCTCTGTATATGGAAATCTCCAGGCAAGAACACTGGAGGAGATAGCCATTCCCTTTCCCAGGATATCTTCCCGACCCAGGGATCAAACCCAGGTCTCCTGCGTTGCGGGCCAATTCTTTGCCATCTGAGCCACTGAGGAAGCCCATGAGGTACAAGCAATACCCATATTAATAAAATTCTGTTCGTGTCCTTAAGATGCTCACAATCTAGTGGGAGGGATGGACATGCTGACAAATAATTAAGCTGCCAGGTGTGTGTCATAACAAAACCGTGAATAAATGTTCTAGAAGCACAGAAGATCAAGTGAGAAGTTGTCTCAGGAAGCTTGAAAAGGATTTTACAGAGAAAATGAGATTTAAGAGGGTTTTACAGGATAAGTAGACTTCCCTGGTAGCTCAGACGGTAAAGTGTCTGTCTACAATGCGGGAGACCCAGGTTCAATCCCTGGGTTGGGAAGATCCCCTGGAGAAGGAAATGGCAATCCTGTCCAGTACTATTGCTTGGAAAATCCCATGGATGGAGGAGTCCACGGGGTCGCAAAGAGTCGGACACGACTGAGAGACTTCACTTTACAGGATAAGTAAGAGCTCAACATCTGGATAAGAAATGGAAGAGCATATCAAATAGTGGGAAAGGTATATACAAGGCACTGAAGAATAATGTAGTAGTAAGCCTGCAGTGGAGGAGTGGGAGATTACATTCAGCGAAAAAGATGTTCTGCCTGGAATCGTCCCTTAAAATCTTTAACTGAGGCTACCCATATAATCAACACATTCACCTCAAAAGAGCTTCTAAGATACACCAAAGAGAAGCCAAGTGTCACCAATATGTGGCTCTGTGCTGGAGACTACACAAAAGGATACAGACACTTAACTACCCACTGAGAACCTAACTACTCACTGAGTACCTAACAGCCTCAGGCAAAACTTCATTTTTCTCTCTGAAGACTCCTAACTGAAAATACTAGCATATTTTCCTTCCTCAATACTATCCAACCTGGACTACATCAATGTATCCCCCAATAAAATAGCTTTAATTAAAAAAAGATACTATCTAACCTCATCGTCTTCATCTACCAAATAAGCAACTTTCAGATGAAATACTTTAGTTTAAAACCCATATTCCAGGAGTCTAGATAAAGTCTGGTGACTCAGAGACTGTTCAGCTCATCGTAGTGCTCAGTTTTCTGTCCCAGGGGTCACCTCCCTCTAAGCCCTACTTCTTCCCCCTTTTTAGCCCTAAATAAACAGGCACTGTGGAAGAGGGCTGCTGCTGCTGCTGCTATTGCTAAGTTGCTTCAGTCATGTCTGACTCTGTGCGACCCCATAGACGGCAACCCACCAGGCTCCTCCGTCCCTGGGATTCTCCAGGCAAGAACACTGGAGTGGGTTGCCATTTCCTTCTCCAATGCATGAAAGTGAAAAGTGAACGTGAAGTCACTCAGTCGTGTCCGACTCTTCAAGACCCCATGGACTGCAGCCTACTAGGCTCCTCTGTCCATGGGAGTTTTCATGGACACTCCCACGTGATTGCCCCAGGGGGCCCACGTGATTGCCCCAGGGGGCCCACGTGATTGCCCCAGGTGGCTCACGTAATTGCCCCAGGGGGCTCACATTATTGCCCCAGGGGGCTCACGTTATTGCCCCAGGGGGCCCACGTGATTGCAAGAGTACTGGAGTGGGGGGTCATTGCCTTCTCTGGGAAGAGGGCTATGTTTGCCTATTATCCACTGTAACATTAAAACGAGGGAAGACGACAGGGAACAAATTTTACCGAATGACACAGACATTGAGGATATGACAAAGACTGGTTATAACTGGTTAGGTCTAAGATGGTGGAAAATTTGACTTCTAGTAGACCTTGAGCCTTATTATATGTTCACTGTAATACATCAGCTACATGACATACTCACAGGTGCCATGGCAATTCCAAGACCACCATGAAAGGCTAAAAAATGTGCAGGGGTCCAGTTCCTGGAAATCTCTGCCCCTTCTCCAAAATAGCTGGAATAATCCTTCCACTCATTAGCCTACGAAATGATCAGATTCATAAAAAGTACCCAATCCATATTTCGGCACCTCTCATCGTCTCTCTGTCTGTGGACTGAGTTTCTCCCAGGGCTGCTTTTGCTTTTTGAGGCAGATCACATTCTGTCTATGAAATGTGTATGTCTCTAAATAAGTCCACTTCTTTTCACTTTGTCTCTAGCTGAATGGCTTCTATCCTGAGACATAAAGAACTTGACCTTCATTAAGCTCTGAAAACAGGTGTGTGATCTTAATGAAAAGACATTGGGTTTGAGTCCCAGCCTATGGGTTCAAGTCCCAGTCTGGGTTTTGGCTGGGTTTGAGTCCCATCTGAGTTGTACAGTTACAACTTCATGTAAAATATGACACAAGAAGAAAATACCTCAAAAAACTCTAATAGAATTTTTCCCTACTACTGTGCCTCAAGATTTATTGAGACATCAAAATCTTATTTTCAGCACATTAATGGCCTGGATTGCAAATGTACAGGTTATATATTTTGTGATGTATCTCTGATGGAATTCAGGGATCAGGGATGGAAAGATATTATCATTGATAGAGTCTTTGAGGGTGAAGGGAGGGTCTTAAAAAACTGACTTCAACTAAGAAAAGGAAGATAATTTGGTTTTACTTTTCAAATAAAAAGTGTGTTTGATTTTGAAAAACAATCACCCCAAACTCACATTTTTGTGTTTAACAACCACCTTGAAATTTGTCTGCCTCAGAGGACAGCACAATTCTGGGCTACCTTAGCATGAATGATTTATGACATTCATGCACTTGGCAACTACATCAGTTTTTCTAAAGCTGGCACCCAACACCACCTGCATGTTAAGTGAAGATTTATGATTTCTAAAACTCACCTCATTATGCAGAGGTACATGAACTGTCTTATATGTGCAGTCTATAACTCCCAAGACAGATAAGGAGGCAGCTATATCACAAAATTCATGGCTCTTTCCCGTTAAAGCTGAAGTTTTAGAGAAAAACTAAGGAAATAACTGGCCCTTTGTAGAAAAATAGCTTTAGCTAACCATTTTACCTCCAAATGATGAACCAGCTATAGCCTACCACTCTATCTTACAGGAGCAAAGAGGCTAACGGTTAAAGTCACTTTAATCACGGCAATGAACTATGTCTATGTTTTGAACACTGCAGCAATAGACAGAACCTAAAGTGACTCTTTGGAAATATCGACCATTCTGTTAGTTTAATTTTTTCCCCAGTTTGGTGTCTGAGACCTCTTGCTGATCAAGTGGCCCAGTCAGACCCACAGACGTGGACTCCAGAGAAGAGAATTCAATACCTTGGCGTGCCCAGTGGCAGAGAATTTCAATACTTGTGTGCTCCCTCAGAGTGAAGAAAAGCAAATGCTGGTTTAGGTTCTGAAATGCAGCTTGTTTTCTGAAATTCTTTAGAAATGCAGCAAATCTTTCCACACACCCTGCAAAATAGTAGAAGCAAAGAGGATTAAGTGGAATAAAGTTATGAATCCCAAGGAAGAATAAGATTATATAGACAACCATTAAAAATGACAAGTATACGTGACCAGGTTGACAAGAAAATATTTTTAGGAAAGGTATAAAAAGCAGAACACAAAAATGGCAAGCACATACACTGACTGGAAAAAAAAACACAAAATGACAGAAAAAATGGTGTGGACCTCCCCAGTTGTCCAGTGGTTAAGAATCTGCCTGCCAATGCAGGGGACAGGGGTCCCTAGTCTTGGAAGATTCCACTTGCAGGGGAGCTTCTGAGCCCATGTGTCACAACACCGCGCCTGCATGCTCTAGAGCCCAGGAGCCTCCACAAGATAGGCCCATACACTGTCCACCATAACCAGAGAAAGCCTGATGCAGCAGTGAAGACCCAGCACAGCTGGTCTTTTAGATTTTAAAAAGATTTAATATTTTTTAAAATAATTTTTTAATGGTGTTTCTAGCCTAGAGATTTTCAATAACATAAATTAAGCAGAAAATAATGAAAATATAAATAATTTAAATGAAATAAAATAAATGAAATTCTAAGTAATTTATTTTCAAATATCCCTATCACTCAGGATATAGACACATATGTATGACTGCTGCTGCTGCTGCTAAGTCGCTCCAGTCGTGTCCGACCCTGTGTGACCCCAGAGATGGCAGCCCACCAGGCTCCGCCATCCCTGGGATTCTCTAGGCAAGAACACTGGAGTGGGTTGCCATTTCGTTCTCCAATGCATGAAAGTGAAAAGTGAAAGAAGTCGCTCAGTCGTGTCCGACTTTTTGTAACCCCATGGACTGCAGCCCACTAGGCTCCTCCGTCTATGGGATTTTCCAGGCAAGAGTACTGGAGTGGAGTGCCATTGCCTTCTCCAGCTACCCTAAATCCAAGAAACCCAATTCTCTCTCCTCTGCAGAGCGCAAAACAGTGGGCCACTCTCCAAGGCCTTTGAGAGTATAACACCTGAACTCAAATAAACACCCAAGATGACAGAAGAAAACTAAAATACAAAAAGGCTCAAAGTAGGGGTAGGAAAAGTATTTGGGAAAAAAGATTGTGGAAAACCCATTTTCAACTTTAATGACTTATTAAATGTCATTTGATTTCTGAAATGTGCTTGGGATTTGTCCAGCTCTGACTCTGGGCTCTGACAATGCCTTAGGTCTGCTTGTCCCAACATGGTTACTCTATCTCATGGAAATGATGCTCCACTCACAAAACAGTGCACACGAGCAAGAAAGTAGTATCAGAGAACTACAAATTGGGCAAATCCGGAAAAGTGAAGCCTCTTTGGCTACTGGGAGTGTGTATATATCCAAGATCAGAGTAGATACACAGAGAAGACTTGTAGTTGAGTTCAGTGACTCAGTTACTACTTCACATTAAGTTACTTGTAGACACTTGATCACTCAAACACAGGTGTTGTTCTCCAGGGCTTTGGTGCTGGTGTTCTACTGGCTGCCTTTAATCCTGAGAGCAAACACACACACACACACCACACACACACACACACACACACCACACCACACCACACACACACACGCGCGCGCGTGCGCGCACGCGTGCGCACACGCACCCCCATCTCCTGGCACAGCCCAGGGTAAAACAGACTTCTTTTTGGGAAGTCACGGAAAGCTGAAAGAGCACACAAAGGGGGCCTCATCCACAGCCTCTGTGGAGTCTCTCTCCACAGAGAGTTTGCACTTTGCCAGGCTCCCCAGGTGACGCCAGTGATAAAGAACCCGTCTGCCAGTGCAGGAGACATAAGAGACAAGGGTTCAATCCCTGGGTCGGGAGGAGGAAATGGGTATTCTTGCCTGGAAAACCCCATGGATAGAGGAGTCTGGCAGACTACAGTCCATGGGGTCAAAAAAAGAGCCGGACATGACTTAACAACTAAACAGGCTTAGAGACAGATCATTAGTCTATGGTGGAAGAGAGATGTTCATGAGACCCACGGCAGCTATCACACTCACAGATTCCCCCTTGCCCCTGAAGAAGGGGATCACAGCCTCCCTATAGGAACCAGCCTGCTTTACATGATGCCACACACACAATCACTACTCCTACCCCACCCCAATCACTAGCTCAATAAAACAAAGACCTGGCACCTAAACGAAAGGCCTATGAGCTGACCCAGTGAGCCCTGAAACAACGTGCCACTTTTCTGTACCTTTATTCTGCCCAATAAAGGCACTCCGTAATGACAGTGTACTTCAAGCACGCAGAAGGATAGCAGGGGTAGTGCAGGCTGCCCTGGGATACATGAGAGTACAGGAAAAAAAGTATTCCAATGTGTTTACATTTATCTTTTATCTTTTCTATTTTATACATTTTAACAATAGTACTACATGCAAAGCTTCTAAATATATAAATATTTATAATGGAGGTATGTGCTCAAATTTTTTGTTTTTAATTTTTTGGCTATGCCATGCAGCATGCAGAATCTTAGTACCCCAACTAGGGATGGAACTCGTGCCTCCTGCAGTAGAAGAGGGGAGTTTTAACCAATGGACAGTCAGGCAAGTCCCTCATATATTCTTCTAATAGAATGTGTAGAGAAAAAATGTGGTGACCAGAAGATACCACAATACTAAGCAAGGTGAGATCCTTAATTGCCACCCCTACCAGAACCTCCGGTCAAACTTGTTAAGCATGCAGATTACTTGAAACACCTCAGACCTATAGGACTAAATTGCTTGGGTTGGTATGCTTAAAGAGCTTCCCAGTAATCCTGATGCCTACTGAAACAAGGGAACTACTGTCATGGAAGAATTAGGGAAGCAAACACAAAGAAGTGAGCTGTGGAAAGGGCAGAGTCAATGCAGAAGCACCATATAGATGACTGATCCTGCTGGGGCCTGACCAAAGAGGAGGAGCTACCCCTCGTTCTTCCTGACCTCTGGTTCTGTGGCTACTGAGACAACACGTGTACTTTTCCAACTAGCCTTCAAATAAATCCTTATCACCTAAAGAAACTAAAGTCCGATGCTGTAAAGAACAATATTGTATAGGAACCTGGAATGTTAGGTCCTTGAATCAAGGAATATTGGAAGTGGGCAAACAGGTGATGGCAAGAGTAAACATTGACGTTTTAGGAATCAGTGAACTACAATGACCTGGAATGGGCAAATTTAACTCAGATGACCACTGTATCTACTACTGTGGGCAAGAATCCCTTAGAAGAAATGGAGTAGCCCTCATAGTCAACAAGAGTCTGAAATGCAGTACTTAGGTGCAATCTCAAAAATGACAGCATGACCTCTATTCGTTTCCAAGGCAAACCATTCAGTATCACAGTAACCCAAGTCTATGTCCCAACCACAGATGTCAATGAAGCTGAAGTTGAAAGGTTCTGTGAAGACCTATAAGACCTTCTAGAACTAACATTAAAAAAAAATGTCCTTTTCATCATAGGGGACTAGAATGCAAAAGTGGGAAGTCAAGAGATACTTGGAGTAACAGGCAAGTTTGGCCTTGGAGTTAAAACTGAAGCAGAGCAAAGGCTGACAGAGTTTTGCCAAGAGAAGGCACTGGTCATAGCAAACACTCTCTCCCAACAACATAAAAGACGACTCTATACATGGACATTACCAGATAGTCAATACCAAAGTCAGACTGATTATATTCTTTGCACCCAAAGATGGAGAAGCTCTATACAGTCAGCAAAAACAAAACTGGGAGCTGACTGTGGCTCAGATCATGAACTCCTTATTGCCAAATTCAGACTTAAACTGAAGAAAGCAGGGAAAACCACTACAGTGGAAGTGACAAATAATTCAAGGGATTAGATCTGATAGACAGAGTGCCTGAAGAACTATGGACGGAGGTTCATGACATTACACCCAGCAGGCAGTGATCAAGACCATCCCCAAGAAAAAGAAATGCAAAAAAGCAAAATGGTTGTCTGAGGAGGCCTTACAAGTAGCTGAGAAAAGAAGAGAAGCTAAAGGCAAAGGAAAGATATACCCATTTGAATGCAGAGTTCAAAAGAATAGCAAGGAGACAAGAAAGTCTTCCTCAGTGATCGATGCAAAGAAATAGAAGAAAACAATAGAATGGGAAAGACTAGATAACTCTTCAAGAAAATTAGAGATACCAAGGGAACATTTCATGCAAAAATGGGCCCAAAAAAGGACAGAAATGGTATGGACCTAAAAGAAGCAGAAGATATTAAGAAGAGGTAGCAAGAATACACAGAAGAACTGTACAAAAAAGATCTTCATGAATACACAGAAGAACTGTACAAAAAAGATCTTCATGACCCAGATAACCACACCAATCACCTAGAGCCAGACATCCTGGAATGCGAAGTCAAGTGGGCCTTAGGAAGCATCACTATGAATAAAGCTAGTAGAGGCGATGGAATTCCAACTGAACTATTTAAAAATCCTAAAAAATGATGCTGTGAAAGTGGTGCATGCAATATGCCAGCAAATTTGGAAAACTCAGCAGTGGCCACAAAACTGGAAAAGGTTAGTTTTCATTCCAATCCCAAAGAAAGGCAATGCCAAAGAATGTTCAAACTACTGCACAACTGCACTCATCTCACACACTAGCAAAGTAATGCTCAAAATTCTCCAAGCCAGGTTTCAACAGTACATGAACTGAGAACGTCCACATGTTCAAGCTGGGTTTAGAAAAGAGGAACCAGAGATCAAATTGCCAACATCTGTTGGATCATTGAAAAAGCAAGAGAGTCACAGAAAAACATCTGTTTTATTGACTCCGCCAAAGTCTTTGACTGCATGGATCACAACAAACTGTGGAAAATTCTTCAAGAGATGGGAATACCTGACCACCTTACCTGCCGCCTGAGAAATCTTTATGCAGGTCAAGAAGCAACACAGTTAGAACTGGACATGGAACAACGGACTGGTTCCATATTGGGAAAGGAGTAGATATTGGGAAAGGAGTACGTGAAGGCTGTAGATTGTCATTCTGCTTATTTAACTTATATGCAAAGTACATCATGCAAAATGCTGGGCTGGATGAAACACAAGCTGGAATCAAGATAGCTGGGTGAAATATCAATAACCTCAGATATGCAGATGACACCACCCTTATGGCAGAAAGTGAAGAAGAACTAAAGAGCCTCTGGATGAAAGTGAAAGAGGAGAGTGAAAAAGTTGGCTTAAAGCTCAACATTCAGAAAACTAAGATTGTGGCATCTGGTCCCATCACTTCATGGGAAATAGATGGGAAAACAATGGAAACAGTTTCAGACTTTATTTTCTTGGGCTCCAAAATCACTGCAGGTGGTGACTGCAGCCATGAAATTAAAAGACACTTGCCCCTTGGAAGAAAAGCTATGACCGACCTAGACAGCATATTCAAAAGCAGAGACATTACTTTGTCAACAAAGGTCCGTCTAGTCAAAGCTATAGTTTTTCCAGTGGTCATGTATGGATGTGAGAGTTGGACCATAAAGAAACCTGAGTACTGAAGAATTGATGCATTTGAACTGTGGGGTTGGAGAAGACCCTTGAGAGTCCCTTGGACTGCAAGGAGATCCAACCAGTCAATCCTAAAGGAAATCAGTCCTGAATATTCATTGGAAGGACTGATGCTGAAGCTGAAACTCCAATACTTTGGCCAGCTGATACAAAGAACTGACTTCTTAGAAAAGACTCTCATGCCACAAAAAACTAGAGGCAGGAGGAGAAGGGGATGACAGAAGATGAGATGGTTGGATGGCATTACCAACTCGATGGACATGAGTTTGAGCAAGCTCTGGGAGTTGGTGATGGATAGGCAAGCCTGGTGTGCTGCAGTCCATGGAGTCACAAAGAGTTGGACGTGACTGAGCCACTGAACTGAACTGAGTCACCTGGGAAGCTGAGCCACCACATGTACATATATCCACTTGTTTTTAAATTCTCTTCCCATATAGGCTGGGCTTCCCTGGTGGCTCAGCTAGTAAAGAAACTGCCTGCAATGTGGGAGACCTGGGTTCAGTCCCTGGGTTGGGAAGATCCCCTGGAGAAGGGATAGGCTACCCACTCCAGTATTCTGGCCTGGAGAGTACCACGGACTGTACAGTACATGGAGTCGCAAAGAGTCAGACACGACTGAGTGAACTTCATTTTTCCTATATGGGCCATTACAGAGTATTGAGTAGAGGTCCCTGTGCTATAGTAGTAGGTTCCTTTTAGTTATCTATCCTATATATAGTAGTGTATATATGTCAATCCCAATCTCCTAATTTATCCCTGCCTGCAAAGGATAGATTTTAAATGATATCTAAATACATTTCTATGTTTCTAGGACCTAAGTTCAGGCTCAACTTCTAGTTCACGTTTCCTCTTGCTAAATCATTCTGATTAAGAATAAATGAAAGTATTCAGAAAACGCTCATACATCCTTAAGAATTATTAAATGGGTCTTCATAAAGAGCAAATCTCTGCTTTTTGTCAGTCCTACACCCTCCCCAAATAGGGACTTCACACACAGATTCTTGGACCTGTCTAATAGCCACCTGTTTTTCAAACCTGAATGAAAATCCAAGTGAGGTTAACTGACTGATTTTTTACCCTGTGCAATGAGACTGCATTATAACTAGAATGTAAATATCAAATTTAATCAAAGTGATTATCTTAATTTATTGCTGCCTTAGTTTTCTTTCAGGGTCGTATTCTATTTCTCTCTTGTCCTTTCAGAAGGAAGGCAGGTTGGTGGGTTACTGGGCATTCCATACAGAAAGAAACCTACTAATTGTCACAATACTTGGGGACAAAAATATCACTGACACAATACTTCCTACACTTCACTGGGGCAAGTTCTGTTGAATTAGACTTGAGTGAAGTGACACTGTGTAATGTACTCCAATATAGTGTAGCTAATACCCAAACAGAAAAGTGGGAACTGTCTCCTGAAATCTGCTGCAGGTACATGAAAAATTCCAAGGAGAATAAAAATGACAAATCCCTGCAGTATGTCACATTTTTATTTCATGAAGACGAAAGTGCCACAGCATGATATTCATCTTTGGGAAGACTGAATAAAATGTCATCTGAGCCACCAGTTTAAAGAGACTCCTTTAAAAATATAAACTTGATCTTATGTGTTCTATTACAGATTGAACTTCCTTTATAGTTGTCCTGGAACCTAAACTACATAAAAACATTTTTATAGCTTTAACTCAATTGCCTAAAATAACTGCTGTTAATAATGGATTAGGCCAATGTTACAAAACTCTTCTTCTGTATACATAGAGATAAATGATCAGATCCAGTTTTGTTACAAGACAGCAAAGCCTAGTGGTTAGCAGTATAGGTTCTTTAGTCAGACAGTCTGGCTTCAAATATGGCCTTACCGTTCAATTGCCATGTGACCTATATAACATACTAGATCACTTTAAGCCTCAGTTTCCACCTCTGCAAAATGGGAATACCAATAGTATTATTCCCTTGAGACCATTTTTTTTTTGCACATTCCATTAAAGAATGTTAGAAAGCATTTAGGACAGTGGAGTACTTAAGTAACACTTGACAACTATTAAGTGATTACTATTTAAAGACAATTCCTATTAACGATTGGGAATTAAATGTTTAAAAGTTATAATTTAAAACATAATATGCACAGGTATTAGACAGCTGTCTGTTATACCTGGTAAACAATTACCTACATGAAAATTATGTACCAACTCCTTTCACTTTTCAGTATGACACTGAAATGATAACAGAGAAATGGAATACAGCGCTGTGTTTTTGTTTTTTTTTTTTCAGCGCTGTGTTATATGATGAAGAATTGTACCAGCCAACCATGGATCTAATTGTCCAGTCTTATTCATTTGCATCCTATTTCTTTTTAGACTCAGGCTCATTTCTGCCAGCCTTCAGGCTGCAGGCTATGTTAATTTACAAACCAACCCCAAAGCTTGTCCTTCACTCAGGCAAATAATAGGATACATGCAGCCTCATTCTCAGGATACTGCTTTGAATAATGTCTAGAGCTACAATAATCCCCCTTGTGGTCATATTGAGTATTTACCAGGCTCTTGGGGAAACCAACAAAAACCTCAGCGATATGTGTATCCCCAGAATCATCCTCTCACACAGCCTTTAATCAAATAGTTAACACTATTTGATTCCAGAATTCTTCTGACTAACACTTAGTGGTTTTTATGTGTATGCAACAAGAAGGAAAAAGAGCAAATTCTTAGGAGAATTAGTAGATAAAAGAGAGATGTGAAGAGGATGCAGTTAATACCAATTATCTCACTTGCCCTCCTCCGTGTCATATGCAAGGTAGGGATGTGAAATTTTCAATTTCTACTTTGCTTCCATGTTTAATATTATTTATCATTCGTCCCTATGTTTCTATGTTCTTTTTTGAAAATTTTTATTGGAGCATAGTTGCTTTACAACGTTGTGCTAGTTTCAGGTGTACAACCAAATGAATCAGCTATACAAATACATATGCTGCTGCTGCTGCTAAGTCACTGCAGTGGAGTCCGACTCTGTGTGGCTCCACAGACGGCAGCCCACCAGGCTCCCCCACTCCTGGGATTCTCCAGGCAAGAACACTGGAGTGGGCTGCCATTTCCTTCTCCAACACATGGAAGTGAAAAGTGGAAGTGAAGTCCCTCAGTTGTATCCGACTCTAAGCGACCCCATGGACTGCAGCCTACCAGGTTCCTCCGTCCATGGGATTCTCCAGGCAAGAGTACTGGAGTGGGGTGCCATTACCTTCTCCACAAATGCATATATCCACTCTTTTTTAGATTCTTTTCTCATATAGGTCATTACAGTGTATCCAGTAGCATTCCCCGTGCTATACAGTAGGTCCTTATTGGTTACCTATTTTATATATAATAGTGTGCATACCTCAACCACAAGCTCCCAATTTATCTCTCCCCTCAATGTTCTTCAGCATCAATGTATTGTTTTAGTATACAAATATCCTAAAAATAGGGGTCATTAGACTGTCGCTTTGATGACTGCAGAAAAATCTACTTTTGAGGGAATTAACAAAACAAGAGAAATGAAAGCACTAGGTAGACAAGTAATAATAATAAATAATAAATAAGAGTGTGACGGTACTTCTTAAAAGGACCTGTGTAACCTATAAACAATACAGTGTTGGAGCTTTATTTTCTTACTCCCACTTCCCCTCTCTCTTCCAAGGTAAACTCTTCAGCTGTCTTCTTTCCCTCCCAAACTGCCTCAAAATTTCCTTCACAAGTCCTCACATTGTAATAGCGGAGCATCTTTCTCTCTTGAAATCGGACTTTGAGACGTAAGAAGTCACTGGCATCTTATTACACAACCAACATCCGCTGTCCCATGCAGCAAGGTTTCCCAGATGGGCCTGAGGACCTGTTACAGAATACAAGTTTGTGTGCCTGACACACAGTGAAGCCAAACCAACCAAAACAGGAGTTTGGAGCAGAGAAAGGTTTTATTGCAGGGTTAAGCAAGGAGAAAGGGTGGCTCATGCTCTAAGTAAATCCCTGAACTGAGAGCGTGTAGAGAGTAAGTTTTTATAGGAAAAATTTGGGGTGAGGGCTGCAAGGCATGTGACTTCCTTCTGGTAGGTTGGTAGTGAGGAATCTTGCCCTCAAGTTTAAGTTACCATTCTCTATCTAGGCAGGGCCTAATTCCCATAGAACTCATAAATACTACTATATTCAGGTGATGTTAGTGGTAAAGACCAAGCTTGCCAAAGCAAGCAACAGGGGTTCAATTCCTGGGTCAGGAAGATCCCCCAGAGAAGGAAATGGTAACCCACTCCAGCATTCTTGCCTGGTAAAATTCCAGAGGAGCCTGGTGGGCTACAGTCTGTGGAGTCACTAAGACACAGCTGACCACACACTCCCTGAGGAGGAACCAAGACCGTGCCCCAGTGCTGTGCTATTTTTACTTGACTATGCCTCTTTTGTTTCCGTCCCCTAATAAGCAACTGCTGAAATCTGGAATTCGACTGAATTCCAAAGAAGCTAAAAGAAGTCTATAAACAAGCAACAGGGGGGAAAGAAGGGCTTTCCTGCCCAGGTGGGCCCCACAGGGGCCCGCTTGGTTTCTGAGTCTCAGAGAGGCCCAGTAGTAGGATCTTGAGCTCAGATATGCTTTTCTCTAGATGGTCTGCACGATAATTAGCCTAAGGTAACCCAATGCTTTGTATGAATTAAAGTCTTCTTCAGTAGTTCAAAACCCAAGGTCCCTGTCCTAAAACACTGAAAAAATTCGCCTAACGTCTCCACATGCAGGTGTACTTCAAGTTACTGCAACAGCAACAGGCAGTCAAAAGACAAAGGACAAGGGTGAGCAACAAAGGTTTTAAACCCCAGGTTTACATTGAACAAAAACGCAGGACAAAATGGCGCCCTCCTCCAGAAGGAAAAGTCAACTCGAGCGGACCCTGCGGCAGCCAGGATCTCCCAGGGAAACGGGGGTGGGGAGGACGAAACTCACGTGAGCTGGAGCACCCTATGACAGCGGCAGTCAGGCTCCACCCCGTTTTTCACTACTCCCTGTGCACATGCGCTCCAGGCCCTCGGCGGGCAGCCAGTTGCGCAAGCGCAACAGACCCCTCCTCTCGCGTAACTGACGCAAGGAGGCTGTAATCTGTTCGCAGTTTATCCCGTGTGACCTTGAGTCCTTCCTGCTTCCAAGGACCGGGGTTGTCCACAGTTCTGCCTTATACCGCTCTTAGACCTCCCGTCTCTCATGGAGCCCTGACCTTCTGCAGCAGGCGCAGAAGGACATATTGTTCCCAACTATCAGGCTTCGAAGCGTATTAGCCGTAGGCCCTGCCTCTGGGCGCGGCATACCAGGTATTCTCTGATCAGGCAGCACGGGCGGCGCCTCAGACGATGAGCGGGCTTCCAGGCCTCAGCGGTCAACCCCCGCCCCTCACCCCACGTGGTAGGAGGTTTCCAGAATCGCTAGCACCTCTGCGCCGCGCTACCCTCGACCGTCCGAGCGTGTCTTTGCTGTCTCGTACTTCCACCGTCTAGCAGCCATGATAAGCGCCAGCCGAGCCGCAGTATCCCGTCTCGTCGGCACCGCAGCCTCCCGGGGCCCCACAGCCGCCCGCCACCAAGTAAGGGACTGCCGGGCCCTCCCTGAGGGGCTCACGGTCTTGGGACTCAGTGCGGCAGGCCGCGCGCGGCCTTCGGGGTCAGAATCCTCCGGGAAAGAGGAGCGATGGAAAATACAGTATTCAGTGTTGCTGATTCAAGGATTAATTCAGGGTTTTGCCTTTCTCTCTTTGCTGAGTCACACTCCTTGGGAGCGTAGAGTTTAATTTCACTGTTATATTTCACCAAGTAGCTGGTAGTCGTTCTGATAGGCTTTTTGATACGGATTACGCAGTTTGGGCCTTGAGGTCGTAGTCTATAGGGAAGGAATAGCTATTATAGTTTTTATTTTCGCTTACGGGTAGAAGAAGGAGTTTTCTAAAATCCGGAGTGTGCAAGGACCCCGTTACTATGATATGACGAAGGAAGAAAGAGCATCCGAGCAATAAATTAAAAGTCAAGCTCTGATTTTCTCGTTTGCGAACATGTAATAGTGGTTTTCCCAGAATCTTCATCTCCGTTATTTCAGAAAAAAAATAAGCAAATCAGGAAAAGGGCATGGAGTGATTGCTCATTATCGTGTAAGAGTAGAAACACATCTTTTGTAATTGTTTCTTTGCGCTCAGGTTGAGTAAAGGACAACTTGCAATAGCCTGAGGTGAGAATGTAACAGAGGTCTTTGATCCTGATCAGAGGCCAGTCCTGACATTTTTCCCCCCCTACTCCACATTCCGCCCCCACCCCAAACTGACTTAAGAAGGTGGCTAATTCTATTCCCCTTAAAGCATTAGCTTGGCAACATCAGGGGAAATGACTCAGATTAAGTTAAATCTATATTTGCAGCACACACATGTGTGGATCTTAAGTGGACACTGCTGTGACAGTGAAATTGAGTAGTTATTTTGTAATGTATTTTTGCTTCTCCAGGGGATGTTTGGCAGTGTTTGAAAAAGACTTTGGTTGTTACAGTCTGGGTAACCATGCTACTACTAGGTTCTAGTTGTAAAGGTCCAAATTGTTGCTGAACATCCTGCAGTGAACAGCCCAGCTCCCAACAAAAGTTTTGTTCAAAATCAATAATGCTGAAATTGAGAAACCTTTTGTTAATGTAATTCAGGACAGTTTTACATGTACTTGTTTGTTTGACTTATTTGGAAAATTTATACTTTATTGGACTTGATTGCTGTGTCAGTACCGTTATGCCTGTTATATATAAAATATTTTACAATTTCGAAGAACTTTATGCATGGTAGCCACTCAGAATGAAAATCTCAAACGTTCACATATTCTTCAGAAGAATAGTTAAAAAAAGCCCAAGTTTTCATGTGTAGCTGATGGCTGATGCAATTTTTTTTTTAAGGATGGCTGGAATGGCCTTAGTCATGAGGCTTTTAGAATTGTTTCAAGGCGGGACTATGCGTAAGTATAATTTCATTTTCTTTAATAGTAAGATGATAACTATTAAGTCCCAGACTAATGGTCTCTAAATTTATGATTATTTTGTTCAGGAAAAAAACCACTGTTATATTTATTAATAGAGTGTTTATTTCACCACACTAGCAAATAATTGTTTTCTAGCAAACCTTCTTCAAGGTTTACCTTCATATTGTAAAATATGTCTTTTTTACCACCATTTTGGAGACCACTGTTAACTGACCGTAGCATTGTTTTAAATGTCTTACAGATCAGAAGCAATCAAGGGAGCAGTTGTTGGTATTGATTTGGGTACTACCAACTCCTGTGTAGCAGTTATGGAAGGTAAACAAGCAAAGGTGAGCATAATTGGAGGCTCTGGACCATGTAGTGGTAGCTAGTAGACAATTCAGAATTCTGTGTCCTTTGGCTTAGATAAGGGACATTTTAAAGGTTGCATTTAAATTCTTAAGACTCTCTTGAGGTGCATCTTTGTGCTTAATTTATGCTGGTAATAATCAAATGGATTTAACTTCCCAGGATTTAGGTGTGTCCTAGTACAGAAATAATAAAATTTTACCTTTTTATAAGTCAGTTAAACAAAAGTTAAAGGTGCAGAAACAGTCTAGAAGCAAGTGGAGCTCCAAATAATGCAAAGGCTGGGTCATAAGTAAATAATGTTCTTTATTTCCTGCTGTGGTAGAGGCTCTTCCTCCTGAATCCTACCTATTCTGTTCTTAAAATCTTTATTCCCACTTGGTTCTCCTCAGTAGTATTTGAAGCACCTGGATCTTTTAATTCCTTTTTGGCGATTAAAAAATTTTTTTCTTTATTGCGGTGGGTCTTCGTTGCTACCTGCAGGCTTTTTCTAGTTGGCCGCCAGTGGGGGCTACTGTCTTGTTGCAATGGCTTCTCTTATTGTGGACCAGGATCTCTAGGGTGCTCAGCCATCAGTAGTTGTGGCACACGGGCTTAGTTGCCCCACACCACGTGGAATCTGCCCAGACCAGGGATCCAGCTTGTATCCTCTGCATTGGCAGGTGGATTCTTAACCAGGGGACCACCAGGGGAATCTGCAAATTTTTTTTAATGCCTGAAATTTTTAGCCATCACCAAAACAAAAGTACATTTAATGGTATGATGACAGTAAGAAAGATCTGATTTATATATTCCTGTTTTTTTGGATGTTCTTAGTTGAAAATTGTTTCAATCTCAAAGAGTAGTTGCTTACTATATCAGTATTTACAGGGCAGAAGAATATCCTCACTAGTACTATTGTTTAATGTTTGCTTTGTGTCTCAAATAATTGATACAAAGACACTGGTGGTGACTGGAGTCTTACTGTCTCTCCTACTTTGGGAGTTTTAGGTGCTAGAGAACGCTGAAGGTGCCAGAACCACCCCTTCAGTTGTAGCCTTTACAGCAGATGGTGAGCGACTTGTTGGCATGCCGGCCAAGCGGCAGGCTGTCACCAACCCAAACAACACATTCTATGCTACCAAGCGTCTTATTGGTCGGCGATATGATGACCCAGAAGTTCAGAAAGACATGTGAGTAATAGTAAGACTATTTGCAAAGGCTGTATAGAACAGTCTTCCTAGCAGGATCCCTGGGGACAGGCCCTGCCCCTGCGCAGAGGGTGTCTTCAAAATATTCAATTCTGCCTTCATAGATTAGGACTTTGCTATGTGTGACATGATATATGAAGATTTGGCTAGTCATATCTGGACCATGTAAATTGGTGTTAAACACGAGACAGATAATGACATAGGCTCCATCTTGTGCTGATCAGATAGTTCGATATGTTTTCCAGGTTTATCCTTGCTGTCACATGTTATCAGTATTTTGTTTTTATGGCCAAATAATACTGCATTGCACACATCCACACATAATTTAATGTTTTATTTGTTGATAACATTTCGGTTGTTCCCACTTTTTGGCTGTTAATGAGTAATGCTACCATAAACATTTGTAGGTTTGTGTGTGGAGGTACGTTTTCATTTCTCTTGGGTAGACATCTAGTAATGAAGTTTCCGGGTCGTATGGTATCTCTGTGTTATCCAAAGCAGCTGCATAAATTTTTGGTGAGAAGAATGTTCAGGTTTCATCAGGATGTTTTTACATGTTAATAATTACTTTCTAAAGGATTTCATTAAGTGAATTCCTGAAGTTCTCATTTGTTGGCATGGATCTTCTGGGGTGGAAGATGGGCTTTAATGGTGTATGGTAACTTCATGGTAGATTGTGCTGGCATGTTTTCTCAAATATTTGTGTCTTTCAGTAAAAATGTTCCTTTTAAAATTGTCCGTGCCTCTAATGGCGATGCCTGGGTTGAAGCCCATGGAAAACTCTATTCCCCAAGTCAGATTGGAGCATTTGTGTTGATGAAGATGAAAGAGACTGCAGGTGAGAAAGCTTAGTTCATATCTGGGAAAATTCAGAAAACTGCATGATTACTCTGAGATCACTGGCTTCCGTATCTCATTGACCTTTGAATAAGTTTGCAGTGGCTTTTGCACAGAATACCTAGAAAAGGCAAAACTTCATTACTCTTTCTATACAAATTGAATTTCTCTTTCCTAATGGTGGTTTGCATGTTTCTTTTTCCCAGAAGGGAAACCAAAAGACTACATGTTAAGTTTTTCTGTCTGTTAGGTAAAACTTATAACTTCCTGTTAGAGAAACAGTGGCTCTTTTAAGTCTAGGTCATTGTAGTTGGTGAGCCTTCACTAATGTGTTAAAGGTGAGATCTTGTGTTTTAAATCGGAGTGTTTTTCAATAAGATCGCTACATGTTAGGTCATATGCTAAAAAACTAATGGGTACTGTTTGTGAAGAGGATGACATGGGTTGTCAGGCTACATTATTAATTGTAGCTTATTTTATCTGATAGGATTCTCATGGTTGATTTTCACTGATTTCTCTTCCAGAAAATTACTTGGGGCATACAGCAAAAAATGCTGTGATCACAGTCCCAGCTTATTTCAATGACTCTCAGAGACAGGTGAGTTCAATTAGCATTTTTAGTCACGAAATAAATGGTACTTGGGACACAAGGGTGAAAAATGCTTTTTTTCTTTTTCTATAGGCCACTAAGGATGCTGGCCAGATATCTGGACTAAATGTGCTTCGGGTAATTAATGAACCCACAGCCGCTGCTCTGGCTTACGGTCTGGACAAATCAGAAGACAAAATGTAAGTTTGTACTTAGATGTGTGAGACTAAGTTCGTGGAATCTTGAAATCTATCCTCAATCGTCATCTTGATTCAGTGTTGCGCCTTAGACTAAAAATGTACTGCCTTGACCTTTTCCCCAGGTTTCTATGGTCTGTGTTTTTCATTCATTTCAGGACTATTCCTTTGATTACTTTTTCTCTTTTCTTTCTTTTCTTTTTAAAAGTACTGGCTATGGTTATTTGGCAACCCACTCCAGTACTCTTGTCTGGAGAATCCCATGGAGGGAGGAGCCTGGTAGGCTACAGTCCATGGGGTTGCAAAGAGTCATACACGACCGAGCGACTTCACTTTCACTTTCATGGTTATTTTACTCCCTTGGTATGCCTGTTGGCAAGTATTCATCCAGAAGTTTAGCATTTCATTTTAACTCTTATGTGTTTTACATGTTGCTGTAAGGACCATATGTTAAGACATATGATGCTTAGACAGTCATCAACTTTCATAATTATACCTGGGTGGGGGTAAATAACCAGATTTATGTTAGTTTGGTGACTGAACTCTACCTGTGATGAATTTTGTTCTTGAAGGCCTTCTTTTTTCTTTCTAGCATTGCTGTATATGATTTAGGTGGTGGAACTTTTGATATTTCCATACTGGAAATTCAGAAAGGAGTATTTGAGGTGAAATCCACCAATGGAGACACTTTCTTAGGTGGTGAAGACTTTGACCAGGCCTTGCTGCGTCACATTGTGAAGGAGTTCAAGAGAGAGGTTAGTTACCAGTGTGGTTAATATGTAGACATTGAAATATTGAGAATTTCTTTGGACTGCGGTTTGCTTTATGATTTTTCCTCCCATTAATAGACTGTTGCATAGTCCACTGAAATTGCATTTCAGTTTCATGGGTGCTCTGAACTGTCCTGGTTATTATAACTTCAAATTGTGAACAGACAACAATGAACAGGGTATAGTACGTGGTGTATAATAGTACTGTGGCATTTTATATAGGAAACCTGAATGTCTTTGGATTGGGGTATCCACATTTTTGAAGAGAAGTGCTAGAACCAATCTTCACAGATACTGCTGGACAACTATGTAGGTTCCCTCCACTATCTGAAAATGTCTTCCTTTGAGACCTATGATAAGCTGAAATGTTGTGAAGCAAAGAGGCAATTACCTTAGGGCACATTTTACTAACGGATGCACGAAACAAAATGTTCATATGCTCCCAGATAGTTCAAAGCTATGGTGGCTTGATGCTCAGATAAGTGCAGTTGCTGGGCAAGGAGCTTGGGGTGCACACTGCCTCTATAATGGCTTGCTGCAAAGCAAATGCCGAATATTAGTTGTCATTTTTGCCTTTTTTGTAAATGTGAAAATCCTTTTCAGATTTCATTTGGTTGGCAAAAACAGGTGTTAATATAGATCTTTTATAAAAGTGAGGTGTGGTTTAAAGCAAGTTTTGGAAAAGTGGGAGAATAACTGTATTGGAAAAAGAATTTTGAGAATTCCTTTTTTGAACTAGAATCCTACAGCTGGAAAGAAGTGAGAACAGTTCATCCCTTTAACTCCAGACATAATATATCTTTTTCAGATTAGGTCTTTTTCCTGTAGGTTTTTAAAGGCAATAATTAATTTTTGCTTGTTTATAAAGGTATGGCTTTATTTTGTCTTGTCTACACCTTACCACTGCAATGTAAGTAGTATTCATTTTCTCATTTACACTAGTTATATTATGTCTTTGTTAGACGGGGGTTGATTTGACCAAAGACAACATGGCGCTTCAGAGAGTTCGGGAAGCTGCTGAGAAGGCCAAGTGTGAACTCTCTTCATCTGTGCAGGTGAGACATGGACAAATTCCAGCACCCTTGATGGATCTTTTCAGCTGGAGTTTACTTGAATAGCATATTTAATTGGCATAATATTGGTGAGATTTTTTTTTTTAACCATTTTCTGGTTGGTGGTAGAAAAACTTTTCCATTAACAGAATCATTGTGTTTTTAATGGGTAAGCTGAAATTTGTTACGCACCAAATCAGGTTATGTTACAGGAGCCAAATAATGGTTTAATTGAGAGCTGAATGACATTGAATATACTTATTTGTGTTAAAGATAGTATTTTTAAAATCTAGACTGCACCATTATGCTAAGTCACTTCAGTCTTATCCAACTTCTCGGACTTTTTGTGACCCTATGGGCCATAGCCCGCCAGGCTTCTATGTCCACAAGATTGTCCATGCAAGAATATTGGAGTGGGTCACCATTTCCTCCTCCAGGGGATCTTCCTAACCCAGGAATCAAACCCAAGTCTCTTATGTCTCCTGCATTGGCAGGTGGATTCTTTACCACCTGTACCACCTGGGAAAAATCTAGACTGAACAGTGTGCAAAATTAGAATTACTAACCTGGAAATACCAGGAGACTCTCAGAGCTACTTCTGTTTTTATTTCAGACACCTTTTTATGTAAGTCTCTAATTGTCTTATTTGGATCACCAGTCTAGACAGTGAGTTAATGAAACGTAGCTGGGGAATATGTACCTGTGCAAGTTTGCCTCCGTGGGCAAACACTTTACCATCTGAGCCACCAGGGAAAGGTTGACATTAATTAAACATTATATCAATAAATGTCAGAAGTAATGTAGAGGTTAACAGTTACTCTGTAGATAGACTGGTGGAGATTAAGTTTCTATTTCATTATTTGCTATATGACTTTGGATGAATTACTAATGTTTGTTTTCTTGTCAATAAAATGAGGATAATTAGCACTCCATTTCCCCTTAGAGTTGTGAGGATTTGTAAATTAATAGGTATAACATGCTTAGGACAATGTGTAATAAGTAGCAAGTGGTACTGTAAAAGTATATGTTAATTATATTTTCCAAAAAAGGCAAACTTAGACTAATAATAGAGGAACTTGACAGATATTTGACATAATTAGAGCTCCTGCAAGGTGAGTTGATCAGGAAAACATAAAGTGCCAGATAAGTATGAGGTGGTGGGGTAAGACCTTAGAAAGGGTCAATGTGGCTGAAGTACAGACTAGAGGGGCAGGAGGAGCATAGAAGATAAGTCTAGAGGCTTTACAGATTGGAGGATTTGGTGTCTTTCCTCAGATAATGACTACAAATCACTGAAAAATTTTGAGATGGGGCAGTGACATGGTCAGGTTTGGGAAAAGCACCCTGAGGTGGAGTGGAAAATGCGGGGAAGCTGTGGCAGCCTGAGTGGGTGTGAAAAAATGTAGGGGGCTGTTAAAACTACACCAGGTGGTGAGAGAGGAAAGGACTTGGGCCAGGAAGTCCCAAAATAGAATTTTTAAGAATTCCATTTCTCAGTTGCACTAGGTGAATGTCAGCTTTTCAGCCATGTGTGACTAGTGGCTGCTGGATTGAGAAGCACAGGTAGCATTTCCATTGCCACAGAAAGTTCTGTTGGATTGCATTAACTTAGATGATTTTTTTTCTGATTCGGTTTAACATTGTGCAAAGAGGAAATTGTTATTGAAGTTCTTAAAACTGTATCCAGTATCACTGTTTTTACAGAAGGTTTGTTAATTCTTACTAAGCCTTTAACTGTCCAGGGTACTCTACTGAAGAAAAGTGGTTAAGGATTTGCCCCCCTCAGTCTTTATTGCTTTTTGGCCTTGCTTTGATGTGAAGTTGGAGGTGCAGCATAAATTTAACTCTCTTCTGGGAGTTCACCCTGAGACACCTCTTTCTGCATGTTTAATAGTGAGTTTTGTTAGTCTAAATATTCTTAATCCATGCCTTATTAGGATTTTACATTTACTGATACTATATGTTACACGGTGTGACTGTAGCAGTGTTTGCTGCTCTCTGTGACTATCATAGCAGTAGTCAGTCCTTTAGGCATTTTTGTTGTAGCTTTTTTAACCGTCTTAGACTTGTAAAGCCCTGGTTTGGTGGCAGATTATTTGGTTCAGAGCATACATGTGACTTTTTTCTTAAAGTACACTGAATTTTTTTTTAAAACTTGGTAAAAACAAAGTAGTGTGATTTCTTAATGCATGTTTTAATGGCAGGACAATTCTTCACCTTCTGAATGGGTTTTTTTTTTCCTGCTTCTCTATTCCATCCTTCATTATCATTAGTAGGTTTGTAGTGTTACTTCTGAGAAGATAAGCGGTTAAATCTTTTAAGAGTCTGTCTTTGGTAGCTGTTCGTTTAAAGTGTGTCTGATCCTCCCTGTGATTTTTGAAATATTTTCTAGTGTGTAGTCTTTAATTGAAGTAATAGAGACTTCACAACTGGTCTTCCTGCTTCCCTTGCAGACTGACATCAATTTGCCATACCTTACAATGGATGCTTCTGGACCCAAGCATTTGAATATGAAGCTGACCCGGGCTCAGTTTGAAGGGATTGTTACTGATCTAATCAGAAGGACCATTGCCCCATGCCAGAAAGCCATGCAAGATGCAGAAGTCAGCAAGAGTGACATAGGAGAAGTGATTCTGGTTGGTGGCATGACTAGGATGCCCAAGGTAAGTACCCATGGAATTATTGGCATGGAGACCAGAGAGGGCCAACATACGATTTCTTAGGACACAGCATATGCACACCATATGGCTTATGTTGTGTAGGGACATGTGTACGTGACCTTTCTACCACCTTGGCCTGAAAGGGGTATGAATTTGTGTACTCGCTAGAGTTCTAGTCTTAAAGAGTATTTAGAAGTGGGGGAATGTCTTTGGAGTACTAGCAAGGAGGACCCTGAACTTCAGTTTTATAGAATTTTTCAGAATGAAACAGTATGAGGTCCAAGACACCTTAACATACAGGTTAACTACCTGGCCTCTATAGGCAGTTTTGGATATGTGTTTTGCAGTATAGTGTTTGCGTTTCTAATACCATCTTCAACAGAGATTTGTGCAATGGTGCATTGTATCAACCCATCATTCTGATAAGAGAGGTGTGTGGAAAACTAATGACTGAGCACAGAACATGTTGAAGGTATAATTCTTCATAGCTTCAATAGAATGATCTTGGGCTTTGATTTTCATAATTTTTTCTTTTTAGTACTTATGCTTAATAATGCAAACAATAAACTGGGGGTGAAAAAGAGAGGCTTTGAATCAGGCGGATATCTTTATTAACAAGTTACCTCAGATGTTATATCCTTATTCTCAGATGTTATGTTCAAATAGAACTTTTTCCTAGCATTAGTAAAAAAACATACCTCACATCAGCACCGGTATTGAATTACTGAATTACTACTGCTGCTTTTATGCTGAGTTTTAGTTGATACATATAAGAGGACTTGGACAATATCGATTTAAGTCCCCTTGCCTTCCAGCTTCTATTCCTAGTGTGTTGCTTGGGAAATTAGATGACAAAATTTAGGCAAATTGTTTCCAGATTTTAAAAGGCTATAAGTGAGATATTCTGAGTAAAGTATGTGTTACCAGATAATACACTTAACTAATAAGAACTCAACTGCAAAATGATGATTTGAGTAAACATTCTTAGATCTGAAGCAACCTCTCCCGGATCTGGTGGGGTCTGTGGATACATGCGCTTCACTCATTCTCAGGCAACTGCCCTGAGTAGCAGTGACAAGGTTCTTTTTTCTTGGCACTCAGGTTCAGCAGACTGTGCAGGATCTCTTCGGCCGAGCCCCAAGTAAAGCTGTCAACCCTGACGAGGCTGTGGCCATAGGGGCTGCCATTCAGGGAGGTGTGCTGGCTGGTGATGTAACAGATGTGCTGCTGCTGGACGTCACTCCCCTGTCTCTGGGTATTGAGACCCTGGGAGGTGTCTTCACCAAGCTTATTAACAGGAACACCACTATTCCAACCAAGAAGAGCCAGGTACAAGCCACCCCCTCCTTACTTTCTCACATATGCTGGATTCTGTGGGGGATGTGATTAGAGCCACTTCTGTGAGCTCTTTCTAGAACACTTTTTTGTTTTGCAGTTCACACTAGTTGAATGTGGGTGGGTGGTAAGAATCTTGTCATTTATTCTCTTATATTCCTGGAGAAGTTCTCTTTACCTGTAAGGAGTGGTGGTGATTTTAGGGAAGTCATGAAGTGTCTTCCTTCACAGGACAATAATGTGCCAGAAGGAGCCTCATTATTTGAAAATTCCTACTTTATTCTCAGAGGCAGTAAAGAAAATGTTTAGGGGAGTGCGCTTCTCTTCCCAGTAAATGATAGTTCTGAGATACCAAGCCAAGGGTTATTTGGACAGTGGGTCTTAGATTTAGAATTACTTTCTAACTTTCTGAGTTTTGATGTCTTTATGAAAGAACTATGACTGTTGCTATGCTTGTAGTGATATATTGCCACAACATCATTCTGAAGAGAAGTGATGATTTCCTGTGACTGTGAACATAAATGTCCTTTCTCTGACCCATTTCTCTGGATGAGCATGTTTCAACATCTCACTTTTTATAGCTCCTTCTCTCGAGGCCTTATGTGCTAGTGCTGCATCTTTGTACAATGCGTTTGCTTAGCTGAAACAATAGCTATTGTATGCCCTTCTGCTGTGCTAATCCTACTCCTGTTCTCTGTAAAGACATGGGCCTTTGTTCTGAACATAGTGTACATTAGGATTCTTCCAGTGCCGGGATATGGATTTCTTCCTTTGGTTAGCAGTTTGTAATCAGGCTGCCAACCCAGCAAGTTTCCTTCTTTTCCCTAGGTGTTTTCTACAGCTGCTGATGGACAGACTCAAGTGGAGATTAAAGTGTGTCAGGGTGAGAGAGAGATGGCTGGAGACAACAAACTTCTTGGACAGTTTACTTTGGTAGGTATTAGGAATCCTGAATTTCATGCTCATGATCATTCTTTTTATGATAAAGTTACACTATTCTGACTCCTATATTATCAACTGCTGACACAGTTTTTGTTATTTTTGCGTAGTATTCAAGTGAATGCTGCAGCCAGATAACCAGAGCTTCAGTTTTTACTTGAAAGCCTTGCCTTGCTTCTTGTGCCTGGGAACTAAGTCAAGAAGTTTATAAGCTTCAGGGAAATGTTCATAAACAGTGATTAGAAGAAATTTCTCATTACTACTTTTAAAGACATTTGATACTGTTGCTGGTTTTTTGGCCACACTGCACGGCCTGTGGGATCTTAGTTCTCTGACCAGGGATTTAGCCTGTGTCCCCTGCAGTGGAAGCAGAGTCTTAACCAGTGAACTGCTAGGGAAATCACTTGCTACTAGCTTCTAGTCAGCATTGCTTATTGTTTCTTACTGACATGAGCAACAGAGAACTTTGCTCTCACTGTGTATTCTTAGGTACATAAAGCCATTACAGTTACTTGCTGCAGCCAGCCTTCACTGGTATGAGTCTTGTTTATTTCAGGCAGCAATGAAAATACTACCCTAACCTACAAACTCCTGTTTTTGTACATTTAAAGTGTAATTTTCACTTGTTTCTCCCAGAAAACAGGTAACTTATTCCCCAGAAGATTATATAGGTTTTGGAGACAGAGCACTGGGCCTGTTGGTGAGAGGAGCTTACTCTGGTATTCATTTATTCTAGATTGGAATTCCCCCAGCCCCTCGTGGAGTCCCTCAGATTGAAGTTACATTTGACATTGATGCCAATGGGATTGTACATGTTTCTGCCAAAGATAAGGGTACAGGACGCGAGCAGCAGAGTAAGTTCTCTTATTTATTAGATTGTAAGAGTGAGGTAAGGGCTTCCCTAGTGGCTCAGTGGTAAAGAATCCGTCTGCAATGCAGGAGATGTGGGTTTGATCCCTGGGTCAGGAAGATCCCCTGGAGAAGGAAATGGCAACCCAGTCCAGTGTGCTTGCCTGGGAAATCCCATGGACAGAAGAGCCTGGTGGGCTACAGTCCATGGAATCACAAAAGTCAGACTCGACTTAGTGACTAAAATAACAAGAGTGAGGTAAGAGACTTTGAAGTTCCTCTCTGTTAGGAACTACACTCTAGACTTTTCGTGTATATCTTCCCCCTCAGCCTCAGGGGAGGATGGTGAGTTCTTGCCCTCATTCTCTTTAGTTATCAGTGTCTCGTTATCAGGTATGGTATTTATTTCCCAAAACAAACAAGCACTGAGCCTCTGGATTGCTTAAGTTTTTGGTAGGTAGGGCAGTTAGTTGATCTTTGTATATTAGGCCATTGGTTTCCCTCTGCTTATTATAGGCCAGTAGGCTATTCCTCTTCTCTGTAATTCATATCAATATTAGCTACTCTGAACAGGAGGATTCTTTTTCTTAATACAGTAGAGAAAAAAGCATATGAAGCATATCATTTTCCTGGGAAATAATGCATTTCCTTCTTTTCATTATAGTTGTGATTCAGTCTTCTGGTGGATTAAGCAAAGATGATATTGAAAATATGGTTAAAAATGCAGAGAAGTATGCTGAGGAAGACCGGCGAAAGAAGGTGATTACTTCACTCATAACTTACGTGAAGTGCCTTTCTTATTTATTCTCATATAAAACTTTTGTCATAGAATCCAGCTAAAATCTCTTAAGGACATGTCAGACCACAGTGATTTCTCCCTCTTAACTGTTTATACTCTTTAACTGTGTGTAGCCATTAGCAGATTGATTGGTAAGTCTTCGTTCATACTGCGTTTTAAAATTTCTCTTAGGAACGAGTTGAAGCAGTTAATATGGCTGAAGGAATCATCCATGACACAGAGACCAAGATGGAAGAATTCAAGGACCAACTGCCTGCTGATGAAGTAAGTCCTCTTCTAAAACAGCTCAATAAGTTTGGGGTGTATTGTCACTAATGTCAGTGACAGTCATTTTTCTCTGGATCTTGACAGCAATTTCTTTTTGAAAGTGTCTCTCTCTTAAAAAAAAAAAGTGTTTCTCTAAATATTTTGCTATATGTTCTGGGCTAAGAAAACCAGAAAAAGTGAGGGTCTGGCTTTGTTTTGGTTTTAAGTGCAACAAGCTAAAAGAAGAGATCTCCAAAATGAGGGAGCTCCTTGCTCGGAAAGACAGTGAAACGGGCGAAAACATAAGGCAGGCGGCATCTTCCCTTCAGCAAGCATCGTTGAAGCTTTTCGAAATGGCATACAAAAAGGTATTTTGCTCCTAACTCAGTGTAACTGCTCTTGATCACTTTCACTGATGATTGCTACACAGCCAGTTATGGAACTGAAGAGTATTGGACTTGGAAGTAAACTTCCTGGTCTTCTTGAATACTTTGGGAGGGAGAGGTAGTGAACCCAAAGGGAAGAAATCACTAAAACTGGGAGAGTGGAACATGTAGGATATAGCTCCTTCAGTTTTAGTTCATCAGAGAACAAACTGTCACCCTTAACATTAAACGAGTGACTCTCAAATGCTTTCTTACAGATGGCATCAGAGCGAGAAGGTTCTGGAAGCTCTGGCACTGGGGAGCAAAAGGACAATCAAAAGGAGGAGAAACAGTAACAGCAGTAAACTTTGGAGTTGAAAGGACAACATGCTTGGGAGTGAAGGGATTTCCTGAGCTGAAACGGGCAAACTTCAGTCTTCTACTGTGTTTTTGCAGTATTCTATATATAATTTCCTGAATATGTAAATTTAGTGACCATTAGCTAATGATCATTTCATGAGTGACAAGTCCAGCAGTACAAAATTCACAGTATTCTGTCCCTAGCTTGTCATTCTTTTTCATTTCAGGTGCATGTAAAGCTGGAAAGATGATTTATTGATCATTCTAAAGATGTAACATTGTTTTTGTGTTGAAGTAGCCATATTTTCAAGGGGTGAAATCTCACACAGTGAAGACGGTTGGGTCTGGAATGAAACCATAAGGTGATGAGATCCTTCTAGTGATCTGAGTACTGCTGTACCAGCCTGTGTGTATGTGGAATTCATCAACTGAGGCCTTGCAAAGCAAGCCAGCTGTGCCATGTTGGGAGGAAGGGCAGGGAAAGCTAGATCAACAGAAAACTGAGCTAATTATTTGTTAGATCCAGCTTTTAAAACACAAGTCGCCCAAATTTTCTGAAGGCATACTTTCCTAGCTACCCTTTGGCCTTATGTCTGGCACCTGTGTCCTTGATGACTATTCTTTTTGATCCATTCTGGACTTTTAAAAAAAAAATAAATAGGAAAACCATCTTGATCTTTTTGTCTGAGGACCTGAAATTTAGCTTCAGAAATATATGACATGAATTGCATTTCCTAGTTCCCTGACCTGTATGGGATTTCCTAACACTAGCCAGTTTCAATTTCTAACAAACTGAAAACTTGAGAAGGCTGATAATCATTATGAGCAAAGACGAGTCTGATTCAGGAGTTTCTCTCTAGCCCGTCTGAGGTTTGGAGTGTTGACTGTTAGATCTTTAACATGAAAATAGGCCTCATACTTTTCAGGCTGCTTTCTGCTCTAAATAAAAACTTCAGACTTGGCTCACGATAATGAAACATTCAGTCCTAAGGTGAGATTTCAGTGGCTTATACATCAGAAACCAGGTAATTTCTATAGTTCTGCTTTTTTACCCTCAGCAAGTTGTCATGTCCTACTTTTTAAAATGTAGTTCTAAATATCACATTCTACCAACTTAAGATCCAGGAAGGTGACTACATCTGTAACTCAAGTTTTAGGAATTAATTTATTTTTAAAAAATTAAGGAGACTTTAACACCCTTTTACAAGCTTCTTGAGGTTGCTATGAGAATAGGCTCAAGTTTTCAGCCACATGAACACTTAATGGGAAACTTGGGGGACGTGCAGTATTTCTTTATGAACTCAAACTGCCGTATATATGATGGTGGTTCAGTTACCCACTAGTAAAGCTAACAGCACAAGCAGCCTTGAAAGGCAAAAAAATTTAAATTCAGATACAGTCTTCATCTTGTGGCAACACATGCATTAAAGGTCCTGAAAGGAAAACTGGGATTATTCCAAGTAGTCTTCCCCACTTAAAATGCACCCCTGCTATACAACAGAACAACACATGTGGTCGGACCCCTTCTCCTATACTTTGACCTTGCTCAGAATGTCTTCTCCTATATTTCCAATTGACTCCTCCCCTCACTTCTTAAAGTAAGGCTTTGAAATTGTCATAAATAGCAGCCTTCAAGTCCCTGTCATTTCCTGTCCTTACCCACAGCAATTACCACCACCTAATTTGTCTTTACTCCATTGCTATGTGAGTTTTTTTGGTCCTCCAAATCCCTGCTTTTAAATACTAACTGCTAAGGTAGTGGTATTACATGGTTGGGGCCTCTGGGAGGTAGATCATTCTCTTGATTGGGAATAGGACCCTAATAAAAGAGGTTCCAGAAGTCCCAGATGCCCAGAGGGCCCTGACCTGATCATGCTGGCACCCTGATCTCTGACTTCTAGCCTTAATTTTGAGAAATAAATTCTGTTTATAAGCTACACAGTCTTATTTTATTCTGGCAGCGTGAATGAACTAAGGCCCACCCTTTTTTTGCAAGTTTCAAGAAGCCAGAAACTTGTTCACTGTTACTTCCCAACATTAGAACAATGCCTGTCACTTAAGCACTCAAATCTTGTCAAAACAATCTGTCCCACTGTCCAAAACTTGTGGGTGGTTTGCTTTCTACGTTTGAGAGAAAAGCCTTACTTTTAAAGTTTACATATAAATTATACTCCATCTGTCAAGAGTTCTAGGGGTAACAAACCACACCCAGAAACTAAAATTTAATTGGTGAAAGATTAGAAAGTCTTATTTAGAAAAGGAATTCAAGGAGAAATTAATAATGTTTATAGAACTAAAAGTGTGGCCTGAGGTACTCCTAGGCCAGCAAAGGGGGAGTTAAGAGTGACCAGAATAAATCTGAAACCCCCTTATACTTTCTAAGTATTAAGTACAATTCTGTTGCTGACTTGAAAAAAATTTACCCAAGTTTTTTCTTAACTTTTAATTAAACCTATTAGGAAATCTAGAAGAATGCTGTCATGAACACAAAAACAGCATTCACATGGATTCAGTTAGCATTTTGCCACATTTGTACTTTTTAACAGTGCTCGCTCTCTACATGTTTTCTGAAGATCATGACATTGCAACCTACATAGCACACTTAAGAGCAAAACATTCTCCCTACAGCTGATAATCAGGAAATTTAGCACTGATGAATAGGTGCTTTGCCTTTTTGTCTTTTCACAATGTTGATTTTGTTTTGAAGGGTATAGGCCATTTGTTTTACAGAAGAGCCCTTTGGATTCACCTGGTGATTCCTCCTGCTCAGTCATGTACACATTATCGGTAGGAATACTTTGTCTTTATCAGTGTGCCTCAGTTACCAGGGAGAACAATATAACGTCTGTGCTTTGTTCCACATTTCTTATCATTAAGTTACCGTTAATAAATAATCTGTAAGGGTGGCTTAATTTTAAGCATAGCATTTATACTAGAGATTCTGTAGCAAGAAGGAGCAGTAAAGAAAAAAAGTTCTTGCAGATGGTACATGAGAAGACTGGGCGTGAAAACAAAATTTGAAAATAAACTGCTTCAAACACCCTTCAGTACTTCAGATACCACTGCGACTCCATACTCCAGCCCTAAGGCTGTTTTGTAAGGCTACGTCGTCTTCACTTTCCTCTGGTATCAGAAGAACAATGCAATGAGTGAAAGCCCTGGATACAGGAGCTACAAAGCAACCTATATTATTCAATCAATCAGTGAAGCAGACAATGTAGCAGTTATAGAAAGAAACACTGAAACAGCCATTTAAGTAGGTCAAAACCAGTCAAGTACCAATCTCATATGGTTAAACCTAATTACAATGTACCACCATCAATCCCATTTCTGCTGCATTAGGTTAGGAAACTCAATTTTCACACTAGAGAGAATACTGCAAAACTGAACCAACCTTTAATAATTACAAGTTTCAACTCACAGGAGATCTCAGGAAACAGGAAATGTTCCACTTAAACCATAAGCTCCTAAACAGGTTCTTGTAGCCCCTGACCCAAAAGGTAGATATTAGGGGCAATGGCTGGGAAATGGAGAGTCCACATGAGTGACTTCAGGGACCCAGAAACCACTGATATAGAATGCAAGATTGCAAATACTATTTTTTTCTGGGGAAATGGTCAGCTGCTCTTGATTTCTCGAAGAATGATTTCTTGAAGGAATCTGTGACCAAAAAGGGGTTAAAAACCATAAATTTTTCCTAAATGGGAAATCAGTCTAC
Organism: Ovis canadensis; assembly: GCF_042477335.2. NCBI lineage: Eukaryota > Metazoa > Chordata > Mammalia > Artiodactyla > Bovidae > Ovis > Ovis canadensis. The sequence continues at coordinate 62,592,641 of NC_091249.1, read as the reverse complement.
CTTAACTAGTCTAACTGCTGAATTCAAGCCATAGCCCTTGATCCATGTCCCCCTTGCCTTTAGCCATCTCCTGTCTTGCCTTTCCATTTCTTAGGTATCCCTGATCTACCCTCTTTCATGAAGCCTTCCCCATTCAGCCCACACTGGCTGTTTCACTCAAATTCTTACACTATTTTTCAAATTTTTAATGTTCAGTTCAGGAACTTAGAGCTTTTAATATTTTCTATCTTCCCCTGGATTATTTTGAAGCAAATTCCAGAAATCATAACTTTAACATTTCAGTATGTACCTCCAAAAGGATTATTCTATAAAATTAACAATATCATGATCACATCAAAAAATTAATCCCTTAATAGCAAAACTGTGAATGTTCAAATTTTCCCAATAGTTTCATAACTTTTTTTTTGGCTGCACCACAGGGCATGCAAGATCTTAATTTTCTGACAAGGGATTGAACCTGTGCCCCCTGCAGTGGAAGCAGTCTTAACCACTGGACCACCAGGGAAGTTCCGTAACTTTTCCAACTGTTAACGAGTCAGGAGCCAGTAAAGCCCACACCTTGTGTTGGTTGATACGTCCCATAAGTCTCTTCTCAACTATAGGTTTCCCTGCTTCTTTTTTCTCCACTTTGCAATGTATTTGTCCTGCAACCTCTGACATCCTACATTTCACTGATTGCATTCCTGTGATGTCATCAACATGTTCTTCATCCCCTATGGATCTGATTCAGGCTAAGCTTTTTGACAAGATTGAGTGGTATGTACTTTCATCAGAGAGTATACAACTCTGGTTGGCGCTTTTGTGATGTCAGCAGCCACTGATGATCATTATATTACCTAGTTCTCTAATTTCATTAAAGGTATACTATGCTATTTTTTCTTCATTTTCTATATGGAATACCTCTACAGTGAGACACTTCCCCTCATATCAAGTAACTAGTTAACCTGAAGTACATTTCTGATGAGAAAGAACTGGTATTTAAGGTGAGTTAGTTTTGTAGTATTAATCAAAGGTGAGACCAGTGAAATTTCTTGGGTGTCTTTGTGAACACATTCATTTTAACTTGCTTAATATGCTTCAAGGGGCTTCCCAGCTGGCTGAGTGGGTAAAGAATCAAGCCTGCAATGCAGGAGACCCAGGAGAGGAGGGCTCGATCCTTGAGTCAGGAAGATCCCTTGGAGGAAAGCATGGCAACCCACTCCAGTACTCTGGCCTGGAGAATTGCATGGATAGAGCCACCTTGTGGGTGGTCCATGGGGTCACAAAGAGTTGGACATGACTGAAGTGAAGGAGCACACAAGGACACATGCATGCATTGTGCTTTATACTGGCTTAATTTTAACAAGACCTCATTGGTAAAGGACAGTGTCTTCAATAAACACTGCTAGGAAAACTGGACAACCACAAGCAAATGAATGAAAATGGATCACTATATTACACCACATACAAAAATTAACTCAAAGTGAGTTAAAGACCTGAATGTAAGACCCAAAACCAAACACTTAGAGACAGTGAGCTCCTTGACATCAATTTTGGACTTACTGGATTTGACACCAAAACCAAAAATAAACAAGGGGGGTGTACACCAAACTAAAAAGCTGCTTCTGCACAGCAAAGGAAACCATTAACAAAATGAAAAAGCAACCCACTGAATCAGAGAAAATATCTGCAAATCATGTATCTGATAAGTTAGTCCCCAAAATACATTAACACAAACCAATAGCAAAAAATCCAAGCAAAAATGGGCAGAAGACATGAATAGACATTTTTTCATAGACACACAGATAGGCAAATAGGTGCTGATAGGTGCTAATCATCACTAATTATCAGGGAAATATAAATCAAAACCACAATGAGGTATCACCTCACACCTTAGAATGGCTTTGTCAAAAAGACAAATAAGTGTTGGCATAACAGAAAGAACAACACCAATACAGTATGCTAATGCATATATATGGAATTTATAAAGATGGTAATTTATAAAGATGGTAACGATAACTCTGCGAGACAGCAAAAGAGACACAGATGTATAGAACAATCTTTTGGACTCTGTGGGAGAGGGCGAGGGTGGGATGATTTGGGAGAATGGCATTGAAACATGTATATTATCATATGTGAAATGAAACACCAGTCCAGGTTCGATGCATGATACAGGATGCTTGGGGCTGGTGCACTGGGATGACCCAGAGGGATAGGATGGGGAGAGAGGTGGAAGGGGGGTTCAGGATGGGGAACACATGTACACCTGTGGTGGATTCATGTCAATGTATTGCAAAACCAATACAATATTGCAAAGTAATTAACCTCCAATTAAAATAAATAAATTTGTACTTTAAAAAATTAAAGGTAGAACTACTGTAGGATCTAGAAATTCTGCTTCTGGGTATTTATCCAAAGAACAAACATTTTTTAAAGATGTATGCACCCAGATATTCACAGCAGCTTTATTTATAGTAGCCAAGATATGTATTCATTGATGAATGAATGGATAAAAATAATGTGGTGTATATATACAATGGAATACTATTCAGCCATAAATAATGAATTCTTGCTATCTATGATAACTTGAGGGCATTATGCTAAATGAAATGTCAGAAAAGACAAATACTGTATGATCTCACTTATGCTCATGTTCATAGAGAACAGATAGGTGGTAAGGTTAGGGGTAAGGTAAGGGGTAGGGTGGGAGTGATAAGGAGTGTTATTTTATATAACTTCTAGTTATAAAAGAAATCAGGATTCCCTGGTGGTCTAGTGGTTAATAATGTGCCTTGCAATGCAGGAAACACAGGTTCAATCCCTGGACCTGGAAGATTTCATAGGCCACACAGCCACTAAACCTATGTGCCACAACTACTGAGCCAGTGCTCTGGAGCCCTTAACCGCAACTACTGAGGTCCATGCACACTAAAGCCTGTGCCCTGCAACAAAAGAAGCCACCACAGTAAGAAACCTGTACATTGGAACTAGAGAAAGACTGTGCACAGCAATGAAGACCCAGCAAAGCCAAACCAAATTTTTTAAAAATTAAAAAATAAAAGAAGTCAGTCTTGGGGATGTACCGTATAGTATGGTGATTGTAATTATATTGTTGTTTAGTTGCTAAGTAGTGCCTGACTCTTTGCGATCCTGTGGACTGTGGCCTGCTGAGCTCCTCTGTCACGGAATTTTCCAGGCAAGAATACTGGAGTGGGTTGCCATTTCCTTCTCCAAGGGATGTTCCTGACCCAGGGTACGAACCCACGTCTCCTGCATTGGCAGGTGGAGTCTTTACATCTGAGCCATCAGGGAATTCCTGTAATTAATTATACTCTATTACAACAGACTGGTTCCAAAGGAAAGGAGTACGTCAAGGCTGTATTTTGTTACCCTGCTTATTTAACTTATATGCAGAGTACATCATGAGAAACACTGGGCTGGAAGAAGCACAAGCTGGAGTCAAGAATGCCAGGAGAAATATCAATAACCTCAGATATGCAGATGACACCACCCTTATGGCAGAAAGGCAAGAACTAAAGAGTCTCTTGATAAAAGTGAAAGAAGAGAGTGAAAAAGTTGGCTTCAAACTCAACATTCAGAAAACTATGATCATGGCATCTGGTCCCATCACTTCATGGCAAATAGATGGGGAAACAATGGAAACAATGACAGACTGTACTTTGGGGGGCTCCAAAATCACTGCAGATGGTGACTGCAGCCATGAAATTAAAAGATGCTTGCTCCTTGGAAGAAAAGTTATGACCAACCTGGACAGCATATTAAAAAGCAGAGACATTACTTTGCTAACAAAGGTCTATTTAGTCAAAGCTATGGTTTTTCCAGTAGTCATATATGGGTGTGAGGGTTGGACTATAAAGAAAGCTGAGCACTGAAGAATTGATGCTTTTGAACTGTGGTGTTGGAGAAGATTCCTGAGAGTCCCTTGGACAGCAAGGAGATCCAACCAGTCTATCCTAAAGGAAATCAGTCCTGAATATTCATTGGTGGGACTGATGTTGAAGCTGAAACTCCAATACTTTGGCCACCTGATGCGAAGAACTGACTCATTTGAAAAGACCCTGATGCTGGGAAAGATTGAAAGTGGGAGGAGAAGGGGATGACAGAGGATGAGATGGTTGGATGGCATCACCAACTCAATGGACATGAGTTTGACTAGGCTCCGGGAGTTGGTGATGGACAGGAAAGCCTGGCGTGCTACAGTCCACGGGGTCACAAAGAGTCAGACATGACTGAGCAACAGAACTGAACATATTGATTATTTGAAAGTTGCTAAGAGAGTAAATCTTAAGTTTTCCCAACAAAAAGAAAAAAATTATTTAATTATGTGTGGTGATGGATTTTAGCTAGACTTACTGTGATCTTTTTACAATATATAAAAATATTGAATCAGGTTGTACATCTGAAACTAATATGTCAATTGTACCTCAATAAAAAAAAGTCTATCTAGATATTAAAAGTACTCATAAAAAAAAAAAAAAAGACCCCAGTAGTCTTTATTCCTTTGCTTTCTAAATGATATGGCAAAGTGCTTCAGGCTCAATTTGTTCTTTTCTGCCTCAGTCCTATAGTTACCTCTCCTCTTACACTATTGCCTATTTATTTAGCATTCTTGTATCATTTTTCCCCTGACCACCACCATAAATTTAAGCATTGCACTACATCTAAAAATGTTTAGTACTCACCCCAGCACTCTGCTATACAGAAAACTAGTATGTGATTAATATTTATGGAATTGGACTAAAAGATTAGCCTCTGTCTAGCAATTCTACAAGGATCTCTACGGAGTCAAAACAGGCAGCACTGGAAATGTTAAGCAATTACTTACCTCCTCCTCAGGTGATTCAATGGCACTGACTCAATCTCACTCTGCTAATTATTCTTTCATGTTATGGGAAGACCTACAACAGCTAGTGAGTACTCCCTAAAACAATTCTAAAAAAGAGAAAAATTTTTTTCTAGAGCTCGAAGAATGAGAAAAAGAGTTCTCTATACATATTATTAAAGTTAGAAATCATTCTAAGGTAAAGCATTTAATGGTCAATATCTGATTAACATAACAATCTTGAATTAGTGTAAAGATGTTTTGTTATCTACAGAGGAAACTCCTGTCATTCCTTAGTTGTAGTTCCTCTTCCCACTGAAAGGTTATGTCTCAACACTAGGGGTCCACAGGGGAGGAAATGATACCTTACACTGGCCCATTTCAAGTCACTTTCACACACATCTGCACTCCATAGTTAAGCCACTGTGCCTTATGTCAATTTACAAAAAATCTCATGTCTTTTGTATTATACCATATAGTTTAGGTCTTCTCCAGTGACTTTTACTTAATGTAAGACTGTTTTTTATTTGAGAATGGAATCTACAGAATCGCATTCCTCAAATTCACTATGCTTAAGTACACCAAGAATTGAGGGCAGACTACACATTCCTTGATTGATCTCTACTTCATGAACTTGTAAGCACTTTAGAGATGGTCTAATCCAGAGAATTTTCTATTTTTTATTCTTCTAGGCACAGAAACACTTTTTCTTTTTAAAGAAAATACTACCTGTAACTCTTGCATGGATGGATGGGTGGATGGAGCAGGGAAAACATATACTAAGATACCTAGGGGAAAAAAATCATTCATTCTACTAATACAGTTAAGGTTATAAATATTCAGGATTTTACACTCCAACTCTGAAAATTTCTAACAATTATAAACACACCAGCCATGCAAGTCGGGGGAAATACACCACAAATCTATTTTATTGGCCCCCTCTTTCCATCAGAAGGAAAGAATCTCTAAGAACTGTACTTTGGATCTGTTCTTAGTTTCTTGAACTTATTTGCTGATGAAGCAAGTACTGTCACAGATCCTCAATAGAAAGAGTACAGAAAATAGTGGAAGAGGACAGAACAAATTAGCAGAAACTACAAAGAGAACTAAAATTCACTGGTGACACATGCTTTCTGTAAATGGTATTAGGAGCTTCACACAAATTATTCAAGATAATAATACTCCCAACAAAACAGATGGAATTTCCATTTTAAACAAACTGAGACTCTTCAAGCTTTAAGAAGTTGACTTGCTCAAGGCAAGGAGGGTCAAGGCTCAGCCCTAAGACATCCTAGCTCCAGACTTCTCTTTAACAAACCCACTGACTTCTAGAAGAGTCATAGGTTTGCCTGAGCAAACCTTCCCTGAACCATCCCTTCCTTACCTTTTCCACCTTTGCTACTCCTAAACTGGCCTTTACACTGGCAACCAATTCTCATTCTCTACCTAAAAGCACTTTAGTCTCAAGTTGCTACAGGTGTTTTCAACATCAAAATCCATCTTTTTCCTTTCCCCCGAATCTGCACCTAGTTAGTAGGAATGTCACCTATACCCCATATTTAAAATTATTACCTAATGTTAGATCTGGCGGGGAGGGGGGGGCACGGGGGCTGGGGGGGGTGGGGAGGGCAGGGCGGAGTTCCAAGATCATCAAAAACAAATCTTTCATTTTTCAGAGGACAACCCATGCCTAGAGAGGGTATATATTCTGGATTTTGAGAAAAAATCTTTATCACTGATATTACAGGAGGGTCTCCTGGACAATGAATGGTCAGACTCCTCCTTGCCAAAGGAAAGAGCATCTCTGTCCCTCTCAAATCTCTTCTACTAGAGATCCATGTCAGCTTGTCTCTAATGCTCTATTTCCAACTCTTAAGTACAGAGATAGTGAATCTGCAGCAACTCAGCAAAAAGCTTTTAGGGCTACAGTTAAACTGCCTGGATTTAAAATATTCAAAGAAATAAGCTGCAGGATTACTGAGCCACACAAAAGAATGAAATAATGCCATCTGCAGCTACATGGATGGATCTAGAGATCGTCATACTGAGTGAAGTCAGAGAAAGACAAATATCATGGTATCACTTACATGTGGAAATCTAAAAAAAGAAAAAGGTACAAATGAACCTATTTACAAACCAGAAATGTAGTCACAGGTGTAAAAACAAACTTATGGTTACTAAGGGGAAAGGAGAGGGGAGGGATAAATTGGGAGATCGGGATGGAGATACATACACTGCTGTATATATAGAATGGAGTTTCTATATAGAATGGAGTTTCTCAGGCGGCTCAGTGGTAAAGAATCCCCCTGTCAATGCAGGAGCTGAAAGAGACATGGGTTCAATCCCTGGGTCGGGAAGATCCCCTGGAGGAGGAAATGGCAACCCCCTCCAGTATTTTTCCAGAATAATCTCATGGACAAAGGAGCCTAGTGGGCTATAGTCCATGGGGTCGCAAAGAGGTAAGACACAATTGCGCACCTATATAAAATAGGTGACTAATAAGAACCTGCTGTATAGTGTGGGGAACTCTACTCAATACTCTGCAATAACCTATATGGGAACAGAATCTTAAAAGGAGTGGATTAATGTATGTGTGTAACTGATTTGCTTTGCTGTACAGCAGAAACTAAACACAACGCTGTAAATCAACTATACGCCAATAAACATTAATTTTAAAAAATGAAGAGCACTTCTATCCCGGATATCACCATGTTTGCTGCTGCTGCTAAGTCACTTCAGTCGTGTCCGACTCTGTGCGACCCCATAGACGGCAGCCCAGCAGGCTCCCCCGTCCCTGGGATTCTCCAGGCAAGAACACTGGAGTGGGTTGCCATTTCCTTCTCCAATGCATGAAAGTGAAAAGTGAAAGTGAAGTGGCTCAGTCGTGTCCGACCCTCAGCGACTCCATGGACTGCAGCCTACCAGGCTCCTCAGTCCATGGGATTTTCCAGGCAAGAGTACTGGAGTGGAGTGCCATTGCCGTCTCCGTCACCATGCTTACCTCAGCATAAAACAGAAAACCAAGCCTGTGAGCTAGTCTAGAACACCTGTAAAGCCATCACACATGGGCCTAAAACACTATAAACATAAAAATGAGCAAGAAAAGAAAATCAAGGCAAACTAGTATAAAAGCAAGGAATTGGGGTAAAGAGAATGAAGTAAGGAAAATGGAGGGACACAGCAGACACCCAGTCAGTAAAGCAGTATTTATGACTATTTAAGAAGGGCCACTACCAAGCACAGTCAATGGCACACAGTAGAAGTACAATAACTATTATATTATGAGTGAACATATGGTAAAAATTACAAAATGGAAGCGATTCCATTCTGGGAATTCATTTGCTGGGGGAGAGACTTGCCCTGAGTCAATGTTCTCACTCTCAGCAACTTCCTTTCACTTTTCGTTGCGTGAGTTTCCCAATCTACTAAATGGGAGTAAAAGCCCCATTTCCAAGGTGTGGATAAAGTTGAGATAACCAGCGAAAAGGATTCAAAGCTCACACAAATGCAACCACCTGAGCACCCACCGCTGGCGTGTTTCATAAACAATCTCGGATTTAATAAGCAGAAGAAATTTTCAAAAATCTCCCACAACCTGCTCATCTTCCCCATCTAAGTAAAGCTAACCATTTCAATATTCTGGGAGTCATTCTTGCTCTTCCTCCTCATCCAACCTATCATCCAGCCCTAACCATTCTAACCCACAAATATCATTCACTGTACTGTCACCACCCTAGTCTAAGCTACAAATTCTCTCTCATATAAATTACTAACCTTGCTCCACCACACGAGCTTTTGCAATTCCTGAAATGTGTTATGCTCCCTCTTGACAAACTCCTATTCACCCTTTGGGTTTCATTCTAGTTTTCACTCACTTCTCTTTCATTACACACTCACACCCCTCTGAAGTGATTATGTATTTGTGCAATTTATTTCACGCCACAAACGAATAAAATCACAGACGGCTATAAATCCAACTAAACTGAGAGCACCACGAAGGTAGGCACTGTTAATCTGTCTGGCTCTTCTCAGGAAAACCGGGCCTGCCACACAGCTTGGGCCCAAATACCTGAATGACTCCAGCTGAGGTGGAGACATAAAGTAGCCAAGAACAACTCCAAAGTCAAAAAGACAGCTGCCCACGTTCCTTCAACATTCTCGCCACCTTCAATCTCCACAGCTCAAATCAAACCATTCAAGGTATCAGATACCTCATGTCTTCAACCTCAGGCAGCCCCTGCTTTCTCCCCTTCCCCATAAAGTTCCAGGTTCAAAGAGAATCCCTCTTAGCCCTGGACCGGGAAGGAACGTGCTTCTCTTGCCCATGCGGGTGTCGGGGTGCTGGACTACCCTGGAGAAATTTCCTAATCCTGACACCCTGGCCGAGCGTCTGAACACTAGTCCGCGGAGCCGTGACGCACGCAGGCCCAAGTGCTTCGTCAGCTGTGAAGTAGCAAAGAGTGAGGCGCTTCTTTGAGACTTCTCAGACGCAATTCAAACCGCGCGTCCCAGCTCGAAAGTAAAAATGCGTCGCAGACCCTCAGCAGCCCATTCCATTCAAGAAGGTGGGAGAGAAGACAACGACCCACGCGCCTTGCCCTTTAAGAAACACCCCCGGTATAGGCAGCCAGGACTAGAGTAAACTCTCGCGAGATTCACCTACTTCCGCCCGCTTCCTAGCTCTTTGCTCTCCGAACCGGAAGGAAGGAGGTATTTCCCCGCCCCCGGCTTCTACCTCACAAGGCAGCGCGGCCCCAGATGAGACCAATCGGCGGGTTCATTGTAGGCCACGGCCCAAACAGCCAATGGAAAGTCGCGGCGCGCGCAGAGCTCCCCCTCTTACTCGCTGGCCCCCTCCCTTCCGCCCGCCGACTACCACTCAGCCCCTGGCAGAGGAAGTGATGTCACAGGCCCCATGTGAGCGGATTGCAACACATGCAGCTGCCTGGAGAGAGGGAGCCGGTGTCCTACGTCAGAGCCGCCGCCGCGGAGCCGCCGCCGGGGAGGAGCAGCCGCTGCCGCCCAGGACTGGGCCCTTAGGTAAGCCAGGGAGAGGGAAAGGCCAGCTACCACTGCGGCGGGCCGCGCGGGGCGGGAAGAGGAGGGACTCTCGGGGGTGGCAAGGAAGGGGGCCGCTCTGCCCCAGCGACGGCGCTAACTCTGTGGTCTTGGTGTCTCCGGGCCCCGCCGGGCCGCTCTAGGGAGGAGGAGGCGAGAAGATGGCGGACGACCCCAGTGCTGCCGACAGGAACGTGGAGATCTGGAAGATCAAAAAGCTCATCAAGAGCTTGGAGGCGGCCCGCGGGTGAGCGCCGCGTCTGGGCCCCCCCATGCCCTCTCGGTTCCGGGACCCCTCAGGATGGCCGCCCCCGCGCCGCATGGCCGGATGAGGAGAACCAGGCACTAGCCAACTCCCGCCTTCTGGACCTCTGGGTAGTAGCTTCAGTCCCAGGGGCTAGGGTCTACGCCGTTGGCCCCAGAAGGAGCAGTTCTCCCTCTTGGGGCCAGGGGGTCCTGCTCCCGGTACTCGGACCACTCGACCCTCTCGTGGTAGGGCTACTGCTACTTTTATACCTCTCTCAGGCGCTTGAATCCAGCACCTCCCTTTTTGAGCTCCAGATGCTTCCACCCAACTCGGGTGCTGTTGGGGGAAAGGGCCAGGCCTTCCTTTCCAAAGGCCCTTCCCTGATTTCCTCTTTCCCTTCCTTTACATTCTTCAGCCAAGCCTCATTAAAATGGCCTCTCCCTCCCGGGCTTCTGAGACCCTGGTGGGATTAAGTCTGGATGGGGCGGGAAGGAGAGGTAGTCAAGGACAACCTTTTTCTGACTTCCTCTGATTTCTCTGGGTTTTACAATTCTCCCAAGATGACTTCCTCCTAGTCCTCTAATTACCCTTTAGCTTCCTGGTTTTAGCTGTTACAGGATCCACCTATAAACTGAGAATGTGTGCGCCGGAGGGGAGGTTTTGGCTGACAGCTGTGTATCTGTATGTATGGGAGAAATCCGACTTATGGGGTTGTTGATATGAACAGGCTCCCTGTTGGCCTCTCTCTGGAACTCCTGGGGTAGAAGTGCCTAGTGTATTAATGCTTGTTGAAATTCAGAACTGGAATCGGTGGGCTTTGAGTTTTCTTTGGTAAATTTTGAGAAGCAGCTGTTAGGTGTGTCCATTGTGGGAAGGGTGAACTAGTTTAAAACTAACTTTATATGCTCTTTTAAAATTTTTTAAAAAATTACTCTTTAGGGGAGAGTGTGTCAGGGGTATATCTGTTCTCTCACTTTATTACTTTATTTTGTTCTTTTCCCAGTCATAGAAACTTTATACTATGTGGCAGGGAAAAAGTTTTTGGAACATTACATATTTGTATGTCTGAGCATTCTTAGAATAGCAGAGTGGCTTGTCTGGGACCGTGTTGAAAGTTGTTTTCAGTACATGAATTGGACATTCTGGTTTCTGACCCAGGTTTGTCCTTGGTGGGCAGATTTGCAGTGATGGGATTCATCAAACTCATAGTAGTTACTGTTTTATGAAGTAAGTATGCTTAGTTGCATTGAAGCCCAAGGCTAACAGTTTTGCCATTGTGCTTTGTTCTTAATAATTAGTGACAGTTCTGTTTGGGGTGAAACTTCTGGAAGTTTGGTTCTCTTCAGTTACTGGAGTTTTTGCTCACTTTCTCTGGTACAAATTGAAGGTAGCAGCTTATTTTTCATTCCTTAGGTTTGTGTTTCTTTGTATTTAATAGAATTATTCAGATATAGTTAATACAGTCTTACCAGAACTTGAACACAGATGATTCTATGCCACGTGGTAGAATAATTATTCCCCAAGTGTGAGAATACTGTACAGGAGGGATAATATAATAGATCATGACCCATTATGATGCACCACCAGGAATTAGCCAGATTCTTTTGTTTCATTAGCATCTTCTGTTGTTTTGCTTGAATCCTTCACTTGAGTATGACTTTTCTAGATTGCTGTTGTTGCTGCTAAATAAGTAACAGCATTCCTTTCTACTGTTTAATGGAGGGAGCTAATTCTTAAATTTGTTCCTAGCCATGTTACCTAGCCACTTGAAACTTTTAAGCTCCTCTTTGAAGCTTTTAAAGGCTTTAGTTCTTTGATTAACAAACTTAGGTAAAGTTAAAAGCATGCTAAAAATGAGGTTCTTATGCACAATTTTTCTTGCAAGTGGTAGTTAGGTTTCAAGATTTATGCAAGGTTAAGCTGTCCTATGAACAACGTGGTTGATAATCATGTCCTGCTTTGTTTTTTTTCAGGATTTGGTTATATCCTGATCCCATGAAAATTTACATTCTTGACCATTGCTAGGTATCAGTAAGGGAGTCATACGTATATTCTGTTTGACTCAGAAGTTTCTTAGTATATACCAGTTTCTTTTTGAGAATAGCAAGATTGTATGGCTGAGTTATATTAGTCAGACTCATTAGATTATCATAATGTGCAGTGAGAATTGTTTTTCCTTCTTTCTCTAATGTTAAAATAGTCATTGAGAAACATGGTGGACTTTTAATTTTAAGCACAAACTGGATGGTACAATGAATCTATTTGTGGTGATGTTTAAGGGGCAGGGGCAAGTTGTAGGTTTCAGGAGAAAACAGGTTGTGTTCAAGCATGGTTATTAGTACCAGATAGTGAAACAGTGGTAGATTAGTAGAATTGTTTTGGAAATGAAGATTTCTTCTCCACCCTGCCCCTCGTCAATTCTGGGCAGGAGAATCAGAGATTGGTTTGTTTTTTTTTTAACACTGGCTCTTCAGGTATGCTGGGATAAGAGTAATCTTGAAATTGAGATAGCCAATATGTGATTATCTTGATATATGATCCCAAGGTAATGTAGCTTTAAAGGAAAACCGCCTGCAAAACAGACTCACTGATTAAGTAAATCTGAACAGAGTGAAGTTTCCAAGCACATTAGTTTATTAAGCACTTAGCATATTATAGACACTGTATTAAGCAATACATTATTTCATTTAATCTTCACAGGAGGTATTGTCTCTTTGTCATACTTTCTGAATTAAAAGCAGTGTTATACATATAATTTGAATTTATGTTGGATGGAACATAGCATATTTAGATTTGTATAAGCTTGGTGAAATGTTGGTTTCTGTGTATGGTAGTTAAAAAAAAAAACACCAGCTAATGCTTTTCCTATACATAGGTCCCACTTAAAATTAATTGTAGTTCTTCCTGGTTTATGATTGCTCTTGGTGTATTCTCCATAGTTGTCTTAAATGAGGACAGATGTGTACATAAGCCAAAACTCGACCTAGAGCCATGTGGATGGAAACCATGATTGTAGATTTCAGTAAGGAACTAAATCAGGTGAAGATATGTAGAAGAAAGGTAAGTGGCAAATTTAGGTTGTTTAATGTTTCTGAGCCTGCGAGAGGTAGCCCCAGAAATAGTGTTGGAAGCCTTGTAGTTTTCAGGTAATAAAATCATAACTAGAGCCTGCTATATCAAGGACAGTGGTGAATATAACCAAGGAATGGACAAGGTGAATCTGGGCTAAATTATGTCTGTGAGTATTAGAATTTTTTCCCCCCCCTTCACTTATCTTCCTCAGGGAATCATACATTTCATATATAATCAGGTCTCAGTCAGATAACCCATGTTTAAAGATCAGGGCAGTTTCTAAGCTTCATTTGAGTCTTCTGTGGTTTGGGGACATTTTTAAAGCTTTTGTTAAAAATAACTTGTAGATACCTTGAAGGAAATAAATTGCCTGACTTTATATGACTGTCTTTCTTGCCCCCAGATATATATATGGGCAGGGGTAGGGGTGGGGACATAGGATACACAGCAGGATGGGACAATTTTTCTCCTCTGAGAAGTTCTGATACTAGATGTGTGGGGTTTTTCCCCCCACACCGAGCAGTTCTTCAAGTCTCACTGGACACCAACAAGGTATTCCTACAGTTGGATTCAATTCTGACACTACCCAGAGTTACTATCGGATTCCACAAGGCTGTCCCACAAGACTGCCCACACATATGATGCCAAAGCAAGCCTAGGCCTTGGGGTTTCCTGTGACTTCTTGGGTTCAATGATATGTTAGAAGGGTCCAAAAAACTCAGGGAAACTATTTATGTTAACTGATTTATTACAAAGGATGTTATGAAGGATATAAATGAATAGCCAGATGAAGTGGTAGATGGGGCAAGGTCTGTAAGGGTCCAAATGCAGAAGCTTCTGTCCTTGTGAAACTGGAGTATGCCACCTGAGTTTACCAACCCAGAAGTTCATTAAATCTTGTTCAGGAATTTTATATAGATTACTCTGCAACTACCCCTTCCCATAGGTCTGGGAATGGAGATGGAAGTTCAGCCCTCCCCAAAAAACTTGGTCTTTCTGGTGACTGGTCCATCCTAATTGTGCTTAGGGGCCCCACCCTAGTCATTTCATTGGCATAAACTCAGGTATGCTCCTTGGGGACTCCTTATGAATAATAACAAAAACACTCCCCATCTCAGGAAATTCTAAGGTTTTTAAGAGCTTTCTAAAAGCCAGGGACAAACCAAAATCTCCAGAAAATTCCTCACATTATATTGAATTAAAAGTTAGTATTTTTATGAGATCAATGAATGGGTTTTTTAAATAGAATATAGATAGGTTGTTTATATGATTTGAATAAATTAAAGTGTGTAAAATGTGTTTGGGTTCCTTCCCTAAGTGGAAGTTGTTGATTAGTAGAACATTGACCTAAAGGATTCTTGGAATGGTCTCAAAGCGATGAATTTTAGGTGGTTTTATTTTTTAGTTCTCCACATCCTAGTTACAGGTGGCTGTAATAAGAATGATACTTTGTAGTTTTTCATACTGATACCAGGATATTCAGGCTCTTAAAGATGGTGGTTTTCATCCTCTTCTGGCTTTCCCTGCCTTTCCTGTCTCTGATAGTTACACCGGTAAAAGACCCCACTAGAGAAAAGTCGAGAATTAGAATATTTTTCATTTCCTGGGAAGAGATGAGTGTAGAACACAAACTACAGTGACTTCCCACAAAGTGGTCAAAATATAGATGCCACCAACATGTCTGGGCCTGTTGAGGAGGTAAGGGGAAGAGGGGCAGATAAGAGTGTATTGATAGGGTGCGGTGGTGTTCCTCAGTCTACTCCAAGGGTATTAGGCTGCCGGCCTCGACTCAGAACTAGTCCTGACAGCCGCTGTATTCTGGCATGGTGTTCTGTGCACTGTGAACCTAATGGACAATTACTCTCTTTGAATTTCAACTCCTGACAGACTTCTTATTGTAATGGCAGATACACTTATCCTTCCAGGAAAGGAAGGTTTGCTCCGGACACATTCCTAGGTAAGCAAGAGTACATAATTAGAATACCGTTTAAGCCAGAATGCAGTGTAGGTCTCCAGTGTCCTCCCTACCTGCCTGCCCCCCTGACACACACTGGTTGGACCCTTTTAGCAAAGGGCCCTTTTTTTGAATTTGGTTGTGGGAAAACTTAAAATGTGGGTTTTGCAGCGGGGCTAAATGGCTTCAGGCCCTATTTAAAGAGTCAGGAAAAATTTGCCTTTTTTCCCTAGGCCTACTGCTGGAACCAACCATCTATCTCTGAACTTGGGCAGCAGAAATTTTTTGAGTCCACCCTGTTCTCCAGGGATCTCAGAATAGAACCTTCTTCTAGGATACATTCTATAGGAGTATCTGCAGCAGGCTGTTCTTTTAGTGAGGAAGAGAAAGGATTTAGAGGGGGTTCAAGATGCTTCCCACCAGGTTGAGAATTACAAGGTTTTTCTGTGGGCAGCTGTCCTCAGAGAGCATGATGAATGAAGTTCCCTTTCATAACAGCTTCCTCTTAATACTGCCTATTAGGTAGTAATGAAAGTTTCCTTCCCCCACCCCCTTCCTGAACAGGTATCTTTTTCTTTGACTCTAAGTGAATCAAGATAAAGTGTGGTTACTCTTTTTCTCACGTCTTCCAAAACATAATTGAGTTTGATTAACAGCCATAATTTCATTGTTTTTCTTGTGGATACAAGGATAAAAACAGACTTGATTCTTTGACATTGATAGGTTGGTCAAGCTTTCTTTGCTGTAATCCAGTGCTGTTTCTCTTTTATCTACTTAATTTGTATGTAATACCCATCCTATAAGTATTTACATGTTCACTTTGTCCTTATTTTAACCCTTGAAGTTGTTTTTTCATTTTATCCTTTAAGGTTTCCTTTAGAAGAATGATCCTAGTCAAAATAGAAGATTGTCCTTTTCTTGATGTCTGTGGCCTTCTAACTTTGTTCCCCAATTTCACATCTAAGTATGTAAAAAATGAAGCCCACAGATGCATTTTTACTATTAACTAGTCAGCTTACAAGCTCCATCAAACGTCTGCTGTAGGTTGGATATTTATACATTTAGGGAAGCATTGTGCAACACCATGAGAAAATAGTCTGACACACAACCTTGGAGTGATGATATGAACCATTTCTGGTCTCAGAATAACGGTACATGTTGATGGGGGTGTAGTGTAAGCAGATTATTTGGGTCTTAAATGAGGTATTAGACATGGTCAAAAATGGAGAGATTGTTTAACTACTTGGGCAGATTTCCTAAACAAGGCAGGTGAATGTTGTCAGAGAATGTTACTTTGGGCATTGTTTGATACAGTGTCTTTGATAAACTGATGTAGTGGAGCTGTATGTAGCTGATCTGCAACTTTGAAATGGTCATTGACATTCATTCTTGATTAAAAGTCAGTTAACCTAAAATTAGACTGGAAAGCTTTGTGTTGGTTGATAGTCGGTGAGCTGTCAGGGTATTGGAATAGTGCAGAGTATTTGCCTCACTGGTAAAGTTGGCTTAACAAAGTGTGACAGTCCCAACACTAGTTTGCAAGTAGTGAAGATGTACTGATCCCCAAACATTAATTTCTGAATACCTCTGGATATTTTTAGCTTTTTACTGAAGAAAAAAGTTTTCCTTCTTTCTGGCCATCCCATTCTCTGTCCTCTTCTGGCTTTTATGACTCAACTTAAAAGCAAGAAGGATCCTCAGGAAAGACAGGGTTAGAAGTTCATGGACAAGAAAGACTGAGTTTTAATCAAGCAATGAAAGTAGTTTCCTGAAGATGGGTTGAAGAGCATATATTTTGACTCCTCACAACAAGTCTATGAAAAAAGCTATTACTGCCATTTCATGGATGAAAAAATTTTGCAGTGCTGAGAGATTTATTAGCTTTGCTAATATAACAGTCTTAACAAGGGGCAATGCTAGATTCTGTCCCCACTTTACTGATTCCAGAGCCTCTGGTCCTAACTATTATACCACACTACCTTGCTCTTTGATTTTGCTGAATAGAAACATCTCCTATTCTCTTCTGAAAGGAGGATTCTTGTCCAAGGAGATTTTCGATTTACTAGAGGGAACAGATGTGCAGAGACTCGAGAGCAAAGATAAAAGGGAACAGGCATACTGTTTGCAAATCTACCCTAGGAAGAACTTGGGTACTGAACATGTTTGTTCTTAATGAGCATCATTGGTGAGGGAAATAACTTACTTCTAAATCCTTGCCTAGAAGCTTATGTGTGTATTAGAGAGAAGATTAACAGGAAGGCTGTGGGTTTTGTTTTATCTGAAAAGTACTTGCATAGTGGCCAAGAAAGATAAGAAGTGGACTTTTTCGCCCTGTGTAGAACCTTGATGGTTAGTTGGTCCCTAATGTTGGTTGTGATTGCTATCTCCTGGCTTCTCACTGATGTGGGAATGCTAGAGAAATTTTCCAGCTTCTGCTGCTCCCTAGTGGAATATTCCACTGTGTCGATTTGTTTGTTTTTAGTTTCCCTTTTATGACAAAGTAAATTCCTGTAATTGTAGAAAAAAATACTCCACCAGATAAATACAGTTTTGTTTTAGAGTACAGTAGTAATCTTAATGCTTTTGAGGATAAAACACTAAAATGAGCCTTTTGTAAACTTTACTTTCTGCAAAATATTGGGACATTTTGAGTTACTGTGTCTTCTAGGTTAGAGGCTGCTTTAATGTCTTGGTGTGTTCATATCTTGGTCCTTGTCCATCTGGTAATGGCATCTGACCCTGAGGTCAGTAGCACAAAACCAGTTTCCAGTAACTCTGTCTAGCCACTTGGAACAGTAACAGAATCCTCTTGGTATTCTGTAAACTCTCTATAGAAAGCAGCCCCACCCACCTCCTACCTGCATCATAGGTAATATTTGGGAGCAGGTTTGAGGTGCGGTTGAACCAGTTGAAAGGTGGCAAAAGAAGATACTGAAAGTGTCATTTTTGTTATGGTTAAAGACTGACGGTTTGAGCATTTTAGTGAAGCTAAAGCAGAGATGATTAGTCTTTTCCAGGCACATGTTAGTTCTTCTCCAAAGATTGGCAAACTCTTAATTGATATTTTATTTAATAGTTTAGAATAAAATCTTTGGTGTCTGCTTAGAAAGAGACTGTATAAAGAAGACCCTGCTTCTTATGTTAGCAATTAACCATTTATTCATTCTCAAATGTTTAAGCGTGCACTCAGTGCTGAAATGAATTCTGCCATCAAGAAGTGTTATTTCACAGTTATTTGGTAGAAATGACTCCTGGTGGCTCAGATGGTAAAGAATCTGCCCACGATGCTGGAGATCCAGGTTCGATCCCTGGGTGGGGAAGATCCCCTGGTTAAGGGAATGGCTACCCACTCCAGTATTCATGCCTGGAGAATTCTGTGGACAGTGGAGCCTGGCGGGATACAGTCCATGGGGTCACAAAAGAGTTGGATACGACTGAGCGACTAACACACTTTCTTTGGGTGAAAAACAGGTCAAATCTTTGATGTGACTGATAACCAGATAGGAGTAGAGAGGAATTTCTATATTTCTCCCTTGTGATGAATTCCAAAACAGCTTATAGTGTTCTGACCATATTATTTGAACTGAGTTTTGGCTTGGTTCTTTTGTTCTGTTGGAAGATTTGGCACGTCCTATAACCCAGTAAAGGTGATTATCACCTACCACAAAGTTAACTATTATCTCTCTCTCTTTACGCTTACTCAGATTCAAATAAGTCTATAGCATCACTTAACAGTGTTGCTACTCTCCCCTGCCCTCCAACTGTGCTGTGCCCTTAATTCTTTCTGGGTTCTCTTAAGGACAGGGGGTGGGGGGCGAAAGAAGCTCTCAGGTTCCATCTAGTTAGCATTTATCGGTCTATCTGCTCTCCATGCTAGGCACTCGACATATATTCTTTTATAGAACCCTCATGACTTTGTGAAGGAAGGAGGTTGTGGCAGTAGGATAATCATAAACCTGTGCTCATAACCACCATCCTGTTATGCTCCCACAGTAAACCCACGTAAAAATTGCTTTCGTTTCAGAGTTTACATTTTTGTGCATTTGGTTAAAGAAGAAAAATGGAAAACCCATAGTGAATAAAACAACAGAAGTTGTAGAAATTGGAGAGGAACCAACTGATTTTCAGCTGGGATCCCTACCATGTAGTTGGCTAGTGAATCCCAGAAATGCTGTGTCTGGAATTTAAGTTGAGCTTTGTGAGCTTGAAAAGGGGATAGGGGAAACCTTGACCATCCGTATCCTAGGCTTATCTTGGTCAAACATTGAGATGATAGCTTCCTGCGGAGCATATACTCTTAAATCCCAACTAGAAAGGATAGTAGGCAGTCTCTAAAATGCTTCTTGCCCTAATCTGAAAGTAGGAGTGATAAGATGGATGGCAGTGACTTGAGGAGAGTGTTCTGGCTGGGAAAAGTTGGACACATCTGAGCCATCACGATTCATTGTAGTTACGTTATTGCTAGGATACATGACAGCAGCTTACCTGCAGGAGATGAGCTCTGAGTTTCTTTTAGTAGGGGTGAGATCATGCAATCTCCTTGACTAGCTGGCTGAGAGGTCCTTCTTAAAAGCATAGAAAAGAAGCCAAACACAGTGATTCTTAACCCTAGTTATGCATTAAAGTCTGATTCTATTTAAATCAATCCATTTGAAATTAAGACTCTCTCGACCATAATCACTACCAGCCTCACTCCTCCTATTCAAGAGCTATTGAATCAGAATATAAAGGAAGACGAGATCTTTTTGTATCTAAGCATTTTTGTTTTGCTTTTTCAGAAAGCTCTTCAAGGGTTCTGGGCTCTCATGCAAATTGGCCAGTGGATAAGCTTGTGGGTGCCACATCTCCATTCTAAAGTGTTCTTGCTACTGCTGCTGCTGCTGCTGCTAAGTCACTTCAGTCGTGTCCGACTCTGTGTGACCCCATAGATGGCAGCCCACCAGGCTCCGCCGTCCCTGGAATTCTCCAGGCAAGAACACTGGAGTGGGTTGCCATCTCCTTCTCCAGTGCGTGAAAGTGAAAAGTGAAAGTGAAGTCGCTCAGTTGTGTCCAACTCTTAGCTACCCCATGGACTGCAGCCCACCAGGCTCCCTCCGTCCATGGGTTTTCCAGGCAAGAGTACTGGAGTGGGGTGCCACTGCCTTCTCCAAAGTGTTCTTAAATGATAAGCACTGGTAAGAGCTTTACAAGTCAAAGACTACTGAGATTTTCGTTTTGTCATTCTTATGACTAACTGCATGAGCAGGCTTCCTGAACCCAAAGGCTGGAACACTGCTAAACTGCAAAGCTACATACACTCCATAATACAGCCTTTGCTCTGATTACCTTGAGTTTTCTTCTTTGGAGTCCTTACAGTCCTGGTAATCTGCACCTTAATGTTTCCCTATAGTGTTTTAAGGGCCATGAAACCCAACAGTCACCTTTAGAATGCAGGAAGAGAAGCTGTCAGCTGTCTCTTTAAATTCTCTTGCTTTTCCTAAGTTGTGTCTAGTTTGTTCAACTGTCCGTATTTAGTCTATTTACAACTACTTCTGTCTCCCAGCTGTTTTATTTCTCAGTAGTTAGTCCTCTGAGTGGAAGCACTGCTGACCTCTTCTTTGAAAAGGGACTGTGCCCCTAAAATGATGACAGCAAGGAAGGGGTCTGAGAACAGAGGCCCCTAGACACCTTACACAGCACATTGTATGCTGTGCCTTTTTTACAGCCTGCCTGTGAATCATTGCTGTGTGCCTCATAATCCACTGACTTGAATGAGAAGAGCCTTCTGATTTGGGGAAAAGGACATGGTGACAAAGCAGAGGCATGGATGAAAACTATTAAAATTAAAAGGTGTAGTTTGCTTATACTGCCAGCAACTCCTTAGTGAGAGCTTTATTTCTCATTCTCCCCTGAGGGCTCTTTGCTCTACTTCAAATGAAATACTCAAATGAAATACTCAGCTTTCTTGGTTTTATTTTGGTGTTTACACAAACTGGTCTAGCAACTTTGATTGGCTTGCCTGAGGGGCGGGTGAGGGGTAAAAAAGTGTTTATTTTGTTTGGAAACTTTTCCTGGAAAAACTGTTTTTAATTTTTAAAAACCAGAAGCTTCCCTTTTTTTTTTTTTTTTTTTAAGTTGTATTCTTTTGGCTGTTCTGTGAGGCATGTGGGATCTTAGTTCCCCAAACAGGGGTTGAACCTGTGCCACCTGCAGTGGAAACTAGAGTCTTAACCACTTGGACAGCCATAAAATTCCTGGAAAAGCTTTTAATTTGCTGTTATCAAACCCAACATACAAATCATGAAGGCTTTAAACTTGTAAAGTAGAGGCCATCTATGTAAATAATCCTTGTATCCTCATCCCCAGTGGTGTCAGATGAATTCAGAAACTTAAGGTTTCCCCTGGACTGGGTAGAATGTGAACTTGAAGTCGCTCAGTTGTGTCCGACTCTTTGTGACCCCATGGACTGTAGCCTACCAGGCTTCTCTGCCCATGGGATTTTCCAGGCAAGAATACTGGAGTGGGTTGTCATTTCCTTCTCCAGGAGATCTTCCTGACCCAGGGATTGAACCCAGGTCTCCCGCATTATAGGCAGACACTTTACCGTCTGAGCCACCAGGGAAGTCCTCAAGACTGGATAGAGAGAGGCACAAAGGGAAACTAGTGAAAGTCGCTCAGTCATGTGTGACACTCTGTGACCACATGGACTGTAACCCACCAGGCTCCTCTGTTCATAGGATTCTCCAGGCAAGAATACTGGAGTAGCCATTCCTTTCAGGGGATTTTGCTGACCTAGGGATCCAACCTGAGTCTCCCGCATTGCAGGCACATTCTTTACTGTCTGAGCCACCAGGGAGGCCCACTTTTTCTTAAACATTAGTCAGAATTCAAAATGAGTAAGAAGCCAAGACTAACTGTTAAGTAGCTTCATGTTTAACAACTTAGTAGAAATCTACCAGTTTTTTAAGTGGAATTCCATAACAAGATTATGTTCTTAGGTTTCTCTACTACTTTCTAGGATGTTAAATGGATGTGAGTTTAAGGTTGCCCAACTCTGGTGCTATACAGGAAAGTTGCTTAATGGATGCTTATCTTCTTAACCTGTCCACAGTGAAAAGTAAATAGCTGCTTATCTTAAGGTCATTGCTTTGTCCTCCATTTGATTATCCTGCTTTAGGGACTTCCTTTAGGCATTTCAGCCCCTCAGTTAATTTATCCCAGCATTCTGTTTAGCCTCAAACTTTACCTCCTTTGGGTTTGTTGCCTGTTAGCTTTCTGATCTCTGAGCCTCTACCTTGCTATCCTTTTAGCCCCTTCTCATTACATTTCCTACAACTGAGCCCTTTTGAGAAGTAGCTAAACTCTTTTGGTCCCTAAAGAGTCCAAAAGCCCCAGGGTAAAGAAATTCTCTTTTGAGAATTGTTCATCTGAAAACAAATACAAGTCAGTAAAGCTCAGATTGCAATTTACCTATCTTATTCAGATTGCAACTTTTCCCTGTCTTGTATAGTTTCATATCATAAGGTGACACCTACAATCTGAAACAAATTTGAAGCTAAATTTACTTGCCTAATTTTTCCAGCCCCTCCTCGAGCAAACTCCTTTTCTCCTCTTTGGCCTCCAGAAGGAATGATCAAAAAGTGTTTAAGAAATTTAGGTCCCTAGCAGGATACATATTGGAAGGACAGCAGTTTGTTACGGTTGATTGCTAAAAGAACACCCACTGATTGTAAAGAGCGTTTTCTTTTTTGTAATAGAAGATACCAAATTGTTTCATTTGGCAATTCTTTTTCCATCTAATTCAGAAACTGGAACATGGCCACTACAATTGTATATATGTCTGATTTTTTAATTTCATGATCATTGCTTGTATTTGTACAACTAAAGCTGCTTATTATGAATTTGTTTGATTCTCTGCTTTGACTAGAATATCTGCTCCCCTGTCCAAGGGGTGGCAGCAGAGCACACACCATGCTTTACCACGTATTTGTAGTTCATAATTCATAAATTTACTTGTAGTTTATTGAGGAAAGTATCACAAAGGTTGTGAACCAGCCTTCTAAGTTTTGAGTAGATAGCCCAGCAGAAACAATGCTGGGTTTGAAGCCAACATTAGCTGACAGTCTGAGAGCAACTATCCTGATTGTGGAAGGGCTTGCTAGCCATCTTGTCTCCTTCTAAAGAAAACTTGTCTGACTAGGGGACTTGTGAACTTTGCCACTAGGAGAAAACTATGAGGTTCTTTTCCAGTGCTGGTACCAAGATGCACATTTGTGAAGATTATTTTATTCTAGGAAGATAGTTTCCAGACGCTTACAGATTTCAAACACTTATGGTTACAAAGCTAATATTAGGGGTTTTCTCTACTCTTTGATGTTGTTCACATAAGCCTATTTGACTTGACACTGTAGCTATCTTTCTAATTTCTTTTTCTTGCAGACTTCCACCAGACATTGGATATATGTGAAGTTAACACACTCAGCAATTAGGAAAAAGTTTTAGGTGTTTCTGGCAATCTATCCAGTTTATCTAAAGAAAGCCCCCACCTGTTTCATTTTGATACTAAAACTTGTAATGATTAAACTTATCATAGCCTTTAGGATCATGATCTTGAAGAATCTCAGGAAGTAACTTTCCTATAGACTCATTAAGTATCAAGTAGAAACAGTTTGTAAAACAACAGTCACATTTCTCAACATACTTTGGCTCATGTCAGATCAGCTTTTGCCTTCAAAATATAGATTGGCTCAATTTATTATTTATTGACATAGTTGGTTTACAATTTGATTTCTCTACAGCAAAGTTATATATATGTATATACATTTATTTTTTTCTTTAATATTCTTTTCTGTATATAATAGCTTATATCTGTTAACTCCAACTTCCTATTCCATCCCTCCCATACGCTCTTTGGCAGCCACAGGTCTGTGAATCTGTTTCTGTCTAGTCAGTAGGTGCATTTGTGTCATATTCAAGATTCCACACTATCACATAAGGTGTGATATATGGCATTTGTCTTTCTGACTTATTCACTTAGTATGGTAATCTCTCATTGCATCCATGTTGCTGCAGATGGCATTATTTTGTTCTCTCTTGTGGGGGGTGGGGCTGAGTAGTATTCATTGTATATATGTACTTCATGTATCCTGGAGAAGGAAATGGCAATCCACTCCAGTATTATTGCCTGGAAAATCCCATGGACAGAGAAGCCTGGTAGGCTACAGTCCATGGGGTTGCAAAGAGTCGGACATGACTGAGCGACTTCACTTTCACTACATGTATATATATGTCTTCTTTATCCATTCATCTGTTGATGGGCGTTTAGGTTGTTTCCAGGTCTTGGCTATTGTGAATAATGCTGCTATGAATATAGGGGTGTGTGTATCTTTTTCGGTTAGGGTTTTGTCTGGGTATATGAAATTGAATCAATTTATAATGATAGATATTCATAAGAAAGCTGCCATTAGATTTGGTCAGGGCACATCTGGGACTTGTAATATCCCATGTATATGTTTGTTGTTCTTCTAATTCAGTTCATATTGTTTTTAATAAACTGGATATTGTTTTTTTAACATAAGATTATTATTTTTACTAATGGTAAACACAAATCAGCACCTCTCAGGAAAATCCTTTGGCTTTTCTTGTAAGCTCGCAGATTAAAAAACCTTAAAGGAAATATCTTACTAAGTTCTATTTTGAGTCTTTCCTATAGCACTTTTTTTTTTTTTTAACTTTTTGACCAGGCCAGATCTTAGTTCTGTAACCAAGAATCAAACCCATGCCCCTTGCAGTGGAAGCACTATTCACTACTCTGCAATGATCACCAATATGATTTTAAAACATTTTCAACCCCCCCAAAAAACCCCCATGTGCCCATTACCAGTCATTCCCCATTCCACCTTGGCTCCTGTCTCTGGATTGCCTATTCTGGACATGACATATAAATGGAACCGTGCAAGTGTGGTCTTTTGTTACTGCTTTTTATTAGTATAATGTACATAATGTACTGGCACTCTATTTTTTTTTATTACTGAATAATTCCATTGTTTGGATATACCACATTTTGTTTATCCATTCATTAGTTGGACATGGGGTTTTTTCCTACGTTTTAAGTATTATGAACAGTGCCTTTGGTGAACACAAGTTTTTGTGTGTACATATAGTTTTACTTCTCTTGAGCATATACCTAGGAGTGGAATGGCTGAGTCATGGTAACTGTTTAACCTTCTGAGGAACTGCCACGTTGTTATTCATAATGGCTATATACCATCTAACATTATCACCAGCAATGCATATGGGTTCCCTATCTCTGCATCCTGCCAACACTTTTTTTTTCTCTCTTTTTTTTTTTTGGTAACTATTTTTAATAGTAGCAAGTCTTGAGAATGTCTAGGTTAAAAAGATATGTTGTTGGCATCAATATTGAGGTTAGAGGTCTTGGTAGCTGTTCAAAAGGGAGTTCTCATGGGATAAAGCCTTGGGGATGTATCCTCCGTAAGTTAGGGTTTTGTCCTGGTTTTTAGTTGTAGAAACTTTAATTTGCTTGGGTACCCGGAGGTAATGAGACTCTGCATTTCTCTCTTTAATCAAACTCAAAAGTGATTAATATGTAAAATACATTTAGCGGTACATTTATTTAGAGAGAAAGGTGTGTGTGTGACAGAGATTTCCTAACTGGGATATTTTATGTGAATCCAAGACTCTTGTTTGTCATTATCAGGATACTTGGGGTGCTGAATTAGTGATTCTAAGTTATCGTGGTGAGCCTGCAATTTTGAAGGAGGGGTCCAGGATATTAAACTGGTATTTCATCTAGACTTGTTGCACCATCCTATTATTGCATCTTCCTCTGAAGAACCACCAGATTCTAAGCCTCTGCCATGGACTCAAGGTTAAATTCCAGTCTTGTCACACCTTTATCAAAGCTTCTCCTTTCATTCCTTGGTGAATGAGGCATTTCCCAAGTACCTCTTAAAGTGCCTTTTGTCTTTACATATAGCTAAAGCTAGTATTCATTCAAAGAATTAAACACCTGTCATATTTTTTGAATTGAAGTATAGTTGATTGTAAATCAAAATATAGGCATTCTGGAGAAGGAAATGGCAACCCACTCCAGTATTCTTGCCTGGGGAGTCCTGTGGATGGAGGAGCCTGGTGGGCTGCCATCTGTGGGACTGCACAGTCAGACATGACTGAAGCGATTTAGCAGCAGCAGCATATACATTCAGTGATAGTTATGTGTGTGTATATACATTCTTTTTCATATTATTTTGCATTATGGTTTATTACTGGATATTGAATATAGTTGCCTGTACTGTACAGTAGGACCTTGTTTATCTGTTGATACTTTATATATAGTATTGTGTCCGTTAATCTCAAACTCCTAATTTATGCCTTCCCCCAACCCCTTTCTCCTTTGGTAACCATAAGTTTTTTTCCTGAGTGTTTTGTAAATAAATTTGTGTCATATTTTAGATTCCACATTAAGTGATGGGATATGTCTTTTCTCTTTCCTCAAATGGAATTAGCTCATTCCTTTTTATGGCTGTGCGTGTGTGTGTGTGTATTTAGTTTTTAAGCAACCTTCATACTGTTCCACAGTGGCTGCACCAACACCCTCCCACCTATGGTGTAGAAGGGTTCCCTTTTCTCCACAACCTCTCCAGCATTTGTTATTTGTAGACTTTTTGATAATGACCATCCTGGCTGACAGGAAGTGATACCTTGCTGTAATTTTTATGTGCATTTCTGTGATGATTAGCGGTGTTGAGTGTCCTTTCATGAAATGTCTTCTGCCTATTTTTTGATAGTGTTTGTTTTTTGTTCTTGAGTTAGTTGTATGAGCTATTTGTATGTTTCGGAAATTAAGCCATTGTTGGTCGCATCATTTGCAGGTATTTTCTCCCATTCAGTATGTTGTCTTTTTGTTTTGTGTATGGTTTCTTTGCTGTGTGAAAGTTTATAAATTTATTTAGGTCCCATTTGTTTACTGTTGCTTTCATTTCTGTTGCCTTGGGAGACAGACCTAAGAAAACATTGGTACGAGTTATCTGAAAAGGTTTTGCCTGTGTTCTCTTCTAGGAGTTTTATGGTTTCATGTCTTAAAGTCTTTAAAGCTTTTTGAGTTTATTTTTGTGTATGGTGTGAGGGTGTGTTTTCATTGATTTACATGCGATGTCCAACTTTCCCAATACCGCTTACTGAAGAGACTGGCTTCTCTCCATTGTATAGTCTTGCCTCTTTGTTGAAGATTGATATACCTACCATATTCTGAACACTTTTCTAGCTCTGGGTACACTTTAATTACAGAGGTATAGCCGCTACCTTCATGGTCACTTTTAGAGTGATTTATTTTTCCCATATTAGGGGCATCTCACTTTTAACTCCATTTACTAATGATAATTCTTTACTTATGTAGTACTTAAACCTCTAATGCTATTCTTCCACAGCAATGGCACAAGCATGATATCGTTGATCATTCCTCCCAAAGACCAGATTTCACGAGTGGCAAAAATGTTAGCAGATGAGTTTGGAACTGCATCTAACATTAAGTCACGAGTAAACCGCCTTTCAGTCCTGGGAGCCATTACATCTGTACAACAAAGACTCAAACTCTATAACAAAGGTAATCTGGAGCTTGATCATTTACCTCCTCTACTTGGTCTTGGTTGTATTTCCACTTACTCTGTTGTGATGCTTTTGGTCACAAGTGCTTTCTTTACCCAGCCATGAGCTGTGTTCCTTTGGTCTTTTTTTTTCCCCTAAGTTATTTTTTGAAAGTTAAGTAATATGTACTATACTTAAAATAATAAATCCTTTTGAAAACATCTCAAGTTTCAAAATTAGGAAGAGAAATCTGTCTGAGAAATTTACAGATATTTGTACTTCATGTAAATTATGATTTAAAGGGGCAAGAACAATGAGCTGTGGGAACATTTCCTATTAATTGAGGAAAATTAGGTGTGTATTTAAGTGGAGAAATTGTTTGTTCTTTGCAGTACCTCCGAACGGCCTGGTTGTTTACTGTGGTACAATTGTAACGGAAGAAGGAAAGGAAAAGAAAGTCAACATTGACTTTGAACCTTTCAAACCAATTAATACGTCATTGTATTTGTGTGACAACAAATTCCATACAGAGGTAAGAAGTTAAAACAGAATGTTTTCATTACCCTAAAAGAAACCCACCATAGCTCTTAGCAGTCATTCCCAGGCCTTCCTCTGTCCCTTCTGCCATACCCCAAGATCTCTCAGCTATAGGCTACCCTTAATCTGTTTTTCTGTGCCTTTTGTGGCTTCTTTTACTTAGTGTGTTTTCAAGGTTCATCCATTTTGTGGTATGTATTATCCATCATTCTTTTTTTATTACCAAATACTATTTTCCATATTTTATCTGTTCATGGATATGCCACATTTCACTTAATAACATCATTTGGTGAAACTGTCATTTCCACTGTTTGGCTGTTATGAATAATACTGCTTTGAACATACGTGTACAAGGTTTTGTACGTCCATATGTTTTCACTGGGGGGCCAGGTATACAAGCTAGAAGTGGAATTTCTGGGTCATATAGAAATTATGTTTAACCAGTTCAACGATTGACAGGCTGTTTTCCAAATAACTGTTCTATTTTATAAGGCTGGCTCTTTAAAAAAAAGATACATTATTATGACAATGAATGACATGAATATTCAGTATATTTGAGGAAAGTGCTAAGCTGGGTTTGAAGAACTAATTAGAAGCAAAGAAATAAATGACTACCTGATCTCTAGGTCTCCCTATGTACCCATGACACTTGAATATATTTCTTGCATTCTTAGTTTCAGCTCACAAATTATAAAAATCTTCAGTAGTCAGGACCATAAGAGCTTTTTTTCCCCATCCATTAAAAAGAAAAAAACAACTTTTGAGTGACAGAACTGTCATAATATGATGAACATTAAGGGTAGAAAGGAAACCTCATTAGAGTGACCTAAATCAGTCAATAGTAGAACAATCAGGAATTCACAACTGGCTTCTAGTTCAGTCTCTTGCCTTTCATCGACATAGGGGAAAACCTCTGTAGTGGAATTAGAACTGACATTTGTTGACACAGTTTACAATGGATGATTCTGCTAACTTGACGGGAAGTTCAGTTCCAGTCAGATCTTGAGCGACTGCATAGATGGTGGAGATTTTTCTCTTGGCTGTCACAGCCTCCTCCTGGCAAAAGTTTCATTGGGGAGGCAGTTCGCCACCCTCTTCCAATTAGCTGTATCTGCTTTGATAAAAGCAGATTTTGAGTCTTCTTGATTTAAATAGTACATGATACTCATGTTATCTGGTTTTACTTTACTTATCTAAGTTAGCTTCACTGGTTTTTCTAAACCTTAACTGTTTTTCCAAGATACCATTTCATCTTAACTAGCTTTGTTTGTTTTGGCTCTAACTGTTATAAACTACATATACATGTGGCATACTGAACAACACAACTGAAGTTGTGTTTAATCAGGATATTTATATATTCTTATTATGAGGGATAAGTCTATTCCCTGATGAGAACCTAAATTAATCAAGTTATATAACAGAGGTAATTGGGATAAGGCAAAATTTTTTTTAAACAAGTTATTTATTTAAATTCTGGCCCCACTCTGTGGCATGTGGGATCTTAGTTCCCTGACCAGGAATCAAACATGTACCTCCCTGCATTGGAAGACAGAATCTTAAAGGCAAATTTTTTAATATGCGCAATATTCATGTCTTAATGCTAATTATCAAGTATGCTTGGGTTAAAGAGTGATTCATCTACCATGTCTATAGAAGCCAACTCTTACCCATCTATATGGGTCCCAGATCTATTTAAAGATCTGCTCTTTCAGGAGGCAGAAATACAATGATACAATACTAACCCAGAAGGATTTTCTCTCATAAAAATTCAGTATTATGTATAATACCTTTAAAAATTGAATTTTAGATATTGATGTCATTAATGTTACTCAAGACATAATTAAACATTTCAAAACTAGATCTTTTTATAGATGGTTTCTGGGTTTTGTCCTCAGTGAGTACTCCTATTCTAGAATTGATTTGCAAAAGATTCTTATTAGCCATAGTGAATACTGCTTATTAATGCTGGGGTTATTAATGGTAACAGCAAGTCAACTTTTGGAGGTTAGACTTTGAATATTATGTTCCCTAGACCACCAGCAGTCTAAAAACAACCTAGGAAGAATTTGATCCCTATAACTGTTAGTTTTGGGTTCCTGTGCCTAGGTCAGCTTTGTAAAAAAGGCTTCACGTTGATATTGTTGGTTTTCTCCTGCATCAGGTTCAGATTTGTCTATGTGAGTTACATATTTATAGCTGAAGCCTTTAAATTACTCCGTGAAATGGTTTTTCTGTAGTACTCCATACCGTTCTGAGTGAATGGAAAGGGCTTGTATATGACCTTTTGGAATTTTGTCTTAATTTTGCAAAGCCTTGAGATTTATGGTGTGGTACCTGTGTTTGCTTTGCAGGCTCTTACAGCACTACTTTCAGATGATAGCAAGTTTGGCTTCATTGTAATAGATGGTAGTGGTGCACTTTTTGGCACACTCCAAGGAAATACAAGAGAAGTCCTGCACAAATTCACTGTGGATCTCCCAAAGAAACATGGTAATCTAGGAAGAGAACATGAACACTTTTGCTTTGTGTCCAGCATTAAGGAAGCAAATTGTGTAATAGGGGAAAGTAAACTCAGGTGATGGGAGAAGCATTGTTACTTGTGACTCTTTTGACTACAGAATTAGTGTTGACTCACTAAAAGCAATTTTATTCTGAAAGGAATAGTTATTTTCTCCTTTCCTTGGGAAATAGCACGGTTATATAATTACTTTTTAATTAGCAAGGTATCATGTACTTAATGCCTTTTTCTCTTATCACTTTTTTTGTCAAAGGTAGAGGAGGTCAGTCAGCCTTGCGTTTTGCCCGTTTAAGAATGGAAAAGCGACATAACTATGTTCGAAAAGTAGCTGAGACTGCTGTGCAGCTGTTTATTTCTGGGGACAAGGTGAATGTGGCTGGTCTCGTTTTAGCTGGATCAGCTGACTTTAAAACTGAACTAAGTCAATCTGATATGTTTGATCAGGTGAGTGAGAAGTAGATGTTCCATTATGTAAGTTTCTAGGTGGGAGTAGTTGAGTTCTGTGAGTGCTGGGACATGCACATCTCTTTCTTTTACAGTGATAAATTCCATGTTAAAAACCTCGCTCTGTGTTGGCAAAACTTTGTGTGTATTATTAGTAATATTAGGAGATATTCCCCCGTGTCTGGACTTACTTTCTTTTGAAATCAGCCATTTGGGGATGGAATCTTTCTTGGCCCTATGTTGGCCCCTGGTTTTAGTACGTTGCCATAATTGGCTTTAAATTGAAGTTTGATTTCAAAGAAACTAGGAGCTGGTTTTGTAAGTCTAATAGGATGTGCAATACAGTTGGCTGGGGAGGTGATCTTCATGAGACCTGTTCTTGAGTAAGTTGGGCCCCTTCCCCTATAGCCTTCCTCTTGAGGTTTCACTGGTTAGTTTTGCATGCCATTAATAGGTGACAGGTCTTGGTTAAGGGTGTTTTGAAGTACTAATGATGTGCTTTTTCTTTTTATAATTTTGTTTTGTGTCAGAGGTTGCAATCAAAAGTTTTAAAATTAGTTGATATATCTTATGGTGGTGAAAATGGATTCAATCAAGCTATTGAATTATCTACTGAGGTCCTCTCCAACGTGAAGTTCATTCAAGAGAAGAAATTAATAGGTATCAGTGAAATACAACTTCTTTCCTGTGAAAAGTTTTTGTATTTGTGTATGTACAAAACAAGACACTGAGAAGGGTAAAAGAGGAAGGTTTAGCATTTTTATTAAAATCCTCCTCAATGGAATCATTATTTTAAATCATCCTTTAGATGTCACGTCTAATATTAATGTTTGTTTTTCTCACTGTTTTACCCTTTGGCAGTAGGAACCAAACTTCAGTCAAATTTCCCATATTATCCTTTGTTTTAGAGTGATCAATCATTCAAAAGCTCAAATTAAAGATTAATAGGGCCATTGTTTGGCTGTGTTTCCAATTTGACACACACACATTTCCAAATGATTATGTACTCGGTCCAGCCTGGTACTTCTTGAGACTCAATTTCTGGAGCCTTGACTAGTGGTGTGATTTTTCACTAACTTTTGGCAGTTATTTTTAAGTTGACCTTTTCTCTTTCTCTGATTTTGAGTAAGCAGGTGTATATGTACAATAAGAAACATTAATATACATTCTTATTGACCTGTCCCTAACCACAGGGCGATACTTCGATGAAATAAGCCAGGACACGGGCAAGTACTGTTTCGGAGTTGAAGATACACTAAAGGCTTTAGAAATGGGAGCTGTAGAGATTCTAATAGTCTATGAAAATCTGGATATCATGAGATATGTTCTTCATTGCCAAGGGACAGAAGGTATGATAATTAGTAAATAAGTTTTCCATTTGTTACTGACCTGTGTATTCAAGAAGCCTGGGGTGGATACTGGACAAGGTGGCTGATTTCAGGAGCAATCAAAAGACATGTATACCTTCTTCCCCACTCCCAGCCTGTACCCTATTGAACTGATAAATGTCTGCCTAAGATTTTTGAGGATAAGGGCTGTATCTTAAATGTCTTTGATGTTTCCTTATGATAGGACTAGTATACCTGGTAGACATCCATGCACTGCATACTGACTAATGTGCTTAGGAAAAGAAGGTTGATAGAATCAGTTCAGGAGTCCTTTCATCTAACCTAATTTTCACCTCATGGAACTTAAACCTGTTAGTGTCTGAGAAGCAGCTTAACACATTTTTTTTTCCTCAATACTGCAGAGGAGAAAATTCTCTATCTAACTCCAGAACAAGAGAAGGATAAGTCTCATTTTACAGACAAAGAGGTATGTGATTGTTTATATGCTTTGATGATACATGCAAGGAAACATAAATCTGTATGTTAGACCACTGGCAGCATAGAGTAGCATCAGCCTCAGGAAACCAGACCTCTACTTGTTGGCAGTGGGAGTACCAGGAGGTGGTCCACTCCCATATGCCACATAATAGTCTGATTCCAAGGAAGGAGGCTAAGTGATGGTTACCCTGGTTCTTGAGTATAAAAAAGTTTACTTGCTCAACACAGGTCCCTTTTAATTGTTCAGTTCAGTCGCTCAGTCATGTGCGACTCTTTGCGACCCCATGAATCGCAGCACTACAGGCCTCCCTGTCCCTCACCAACTCCCGGAGTTCACTCAGACTCACGCCCATCGAGTCAGTGATGCCATCCAGCCATCTCATCCTCTGTCGTCCCCTTCTCCTCCTGCCCCCAATCCCTCCCAGCATCAGAGTCTTTTCCAATGAGTCAACCCTTTGCATGAGGTGGCCAAAGTACTGGAGCTTCAGCTTTAGCATCATTCCTTCCAAAGAAATCCCAGGGTTAATCTCCTTCAGAATGGACTGGTTGGATTTCCTTGCAGTCCAAGGGACTCTCAAGAGTCTTCTCCAACACCACACTTCAAAAGCATCAATTCTTTGGCGCTCAGCCTTCTTTACAGTCCAACTCTCACATCCATACATGACCACAGGAAAAACCATAGCCTTGACTAGACGGACCTTAGTCGGCAAAGTAATGTCTCTGCTTTTGAATATTTTAATTGTTAGCATCTTCAAATTCTGAGTTGGACGACTTTGGTTTTTACAAGGCTCCTCCAAAAAGCAGTTGTGGCTTGTCTCTTAGCTGTTGAATGAATATTGTCTAGAGACACTGTTACATTTTGTAACAGCCTGACTTCTCAAGACAATGGGAGGAATTGAAAAATTGCCAAGGTGTGTTAACATTTCATTACTGATGCTAGAGCCTGGAGAGGAATGTTGTTTGAAGTAATCAGAATTTCTGTGCTGTTGCATTTGTCGCCATAACTCATAATTTGCTTACAGTTTAACACACCATAGATCTGAGGGGAAGAGGGAGAATGTTGGCAGGCAGTGTCTAGCAAATCCATGTCTTGATATATCCTAATCCTACTGTTTCTGTATCTCATGGCTGCCCCTGCAGACAGGACAAGAACATGAGCTGATTGAGAGCATGCCCCTTCTGGAGTGGTTTGCCAACAACTATAAAAAATTTGGAGCTACATTGGAAATTGTCACAGATAAGTCACAAGAAGGATCACAGTTTGTCAAAGGATTTGGTGGAATTGGAGGTGAGTAGCAAATCAGAAAACTAAAAGCTAGGGTCTCAGCCACCTTTCCTGTATATCCCCGAAATCTCATTATTCCAGAGAAGTGTGCTGTAATTCTGCAAGGGGATTGCTCCCCACTCTCCAGTTCTGTCAGCCACAGCTATTTATTGTTTGTTCATTTGTTCCCGTAGGTATCTTGCGGTACCGAGTAGATTTCCAGGGAATGGAATACCAAGGAGGAGATGATGAATTTTTTGACCTTGATGACTACTAGGTAGTCGACATGGGTCCGGCAAAACGTGCCTCACCCTCCAGCATCCAACCCAAGGAGCATACCCATGGTGGAATCCAAACAGATCCCTGCCTTACAATTGGAACATTTCCAGAACTTAATCCATGAGCATTGGATATTGAAAAGAAAACCGAAACAAAACCAGACCCAACCCTACACTTTGGTTTGTCATGGTGTCAGCGCAGCAGCCTACAACTAGTTCCTAAATGCCACTTTGGACTAATTTAAAAAAGAATCCCAGTTTTTACTTTTACTTGATGGTGAAATTGGTTGCTCTTGTATTTTATGGGAAAAAAAAAGATTTTTTTAACCTTCATACATAGAAGCAAAAATACTTTAACTGCTGTAAACCTTCAAAAGTTAATAGAAATGAGATATACTGGTTTGTTTATTTTGATTGGAGAAAAATTAAATTGCTGCATTTCGCAGTGACCCATTTACATGGCATTCTCAGCTTAGACTGCATAAGAAGAAATATATGTGGTGAAATGTTGGAACCATTTCTCTCTCGGTCTCTGTTTAATGTCGAAAGGGTGAGCTAATAGGCAATTTCAACTTCACTCCCTCACACTACCCGTCCCCTCCAGGCTGTCAGTTTCAAGGATGCAGATTGCATTGCAAAGATAAACTGACACATGAAGCATGTGGGCCACTGCTGTTTCCTTCCATCTGTTTTGCAGGTGCATTTGCGCCCAGAGTTTGGGAGCCTTTAGCATCAACTGCTTTGACAAGGGTTCACATAATCTTGCATACCAGAAACCAGTTTGGGATGGATATGATGGGACTTCTATGCTATTGCTGGAATTGGGAGAAATAAAACATGCAATTTAAGTGGAAGCAAAGACATTTAAATATTTTATTTTGCTTGGGTCTGTCCTTGCAAAAGGGAGGTGGTCGTGTTTTCCTTGTGTTGGATGGCATGAGATTATGTGAATGTTTTGATTTTTAAAAAATGAACTGCAAGGTTTTTCACAGGAACGACAGACGAGACATGTATGACTGTGCATGTAATTGTAAACCCCTAACCTCCTGGTGGGGTTGGAGCATCTGTTTCAGATATGGGACTTACAAGCACCTCTCATAGGAGAAATTATGGGAGGAGGGTGGGAAGGGCAGGGGTGGGAAGGGATGGGGACACAACTTCTGGCACCAAGGACTTAACCATGTTGGACCCCAAAGTGGGCCTGAAAACCTGAAGCTTAGGCTTCACAGCTGGGTTGTAAAACAGACTTGACCCCAGCAAACATGCAAGGTCACAGACAGGGTGCCTGAGGTGGTGACAGTGAACAAAGTGTATAGGACGTGCCCAGTGGTAGCAATGGAAGAAGGTATACCAAATGGACTTTGAAGGACCAAAGGTTTCAAAAGTCGATTGGTATCACCCCACACTGCTAGGATAGTGGGGTGCGTTTGATTTTCAAATTGGGTACTTTTAACACTTTAGTGCCTGACTGCTGTTCTTCACTGACTTGACTCAGTCACTCGTAGCTTTATTGGTCTGAACCAGCTCCTTGTTCCCAGGTTGCAGACCTGCCTATCGTTCCAGTAATCCTGTTTCACTTGAATGAAGGGAGTATGTCTTAAATGTAAAGCTTCTGGTTCTCAACACTGTACTCTGAGGTCCAAATGACTGTCTGTCGATGTATAACCTGATGTCTCAACCCCCAGTATGAAGAGTCAATTCTTTGGTATTCACCAATGCGGGAGGCTTCACCAGAACAGGCTTTTTCTTTGGGCTCTGCTGTTTGTTTGCAGAACACCCAAGAGCAAGCAAACATGCTCTCTTCATAGCAGTACCTTAGGGTTTTGCCATTGTAAATGGGTCTAATGTGATATATGATAAGATCAGAGAAATTGGATGTAAATTTACATTTTTGAATATGCTTGTTGTTTCACATGATACATTTAGGGTATGCAGCTCCTTTTGTAGTTTTTATTTTTACTATTTAAGTTTGGAAATGATGCCAAATTTTTGTATTTCTTTAATCAATGTGTTCTCTTCAGTGATATATATTGCATTATATATTGATGTGTGTATCAATATATACTGATATGTATTACACTTACACAATACAAACACATAAGTAAGAGGGGGTGAAAACCATAGCCTTTGCATTCTCTATAGCCTCTACAGAGAGATCCTAAACAGCAAAATCTTGGTGTTGTGATGTACAGAAATGGAGAAGAGTATTAAACCATATTTAAGAATATACTTCGTGTGCTTGAGATTTTTTAGGACTGTTCTAAGAAAGGTCTGAGCCGTGGAGACCGTGTGAGTGAGCTCTCCAAAGCATTTGCAATTTCCTCAGTTACTCTTCAGCCATAGATTTAGTTGTCTAATGCTACATTTGCCTATGGAAGGGTATATGCAAAAGGCCATGATCCCAGTGTTAACACCAGAGGAAAGAGGTTCCAGTTCCTGGGCCAAATTAATTTGTACCTTACTCTGTTCCCTATGCAAGCCAAAGGGAAACTTGCCTTTAAAAAAAAAAAAAGGTGTTACCCTTGTTAACATTCTATGGGGGTAGGTGGCATACTTAACCAAAAGAGGTTAAGTAGCAGCTCTTCAGTGGCTCAGGCCCAGACAGGTGAGCACAACAGCCCACATAACCGGCACTACTGTGCTGCCTTCTAACTTTTGACTTCAAACTGCAACTAGGGGTAGAAAAAACTAAAAATTTTATGCCAGGCTTAATTCCAAAATTCTCTATCTACATTTGGTTGCCTTTCAGTCAACAGCGGATCCAGATGGAAAGGTGCAAACTAAGCCTCCCCTGTTCTGATCTTGCAAACCTGGTACCTGTGGAAGAGCAGTAGCCTCACTCAAGGGCAAGTCAGAGGCAGGCTCAATGGAACAGGGCTTCTAGGATGTATTAAAACAGAAGAGGATTCTTGTTTCATTTCTTTTCCCAAAAGTGGAGCTCCTATTTAGTAGTTTAGGAAGCCTAGTTGAAGTACCAAGGTGGTACGTGATTTTCTTTGTCCAGGTTTAAGAAGTATTAACAAAACTGACCAGTAAGGGAACCTCTTCTGTCACTTTGCTTTTTCAGCATAATTTTGTCCAGTTTCTCATCTGATTTAGATGATAGCCTTGATGAAACCCAGTCACCCTATGGGAAGAGGCAGACATGCCCATGCATGGCAGAGGTAGTTTTTTCTACCCCTAGTTGCAGTTTGAAGTCAAAAGTTAGAAGGCAGCACAGTAGTGCCGGTTATGTGGTCTGTTGTGCTTGCCTGTCTGGGCCTGCAGCACTTGCCATCTTTTGTTCCCTGGCTCCAGTTCTCATGCCATGGTGCTCCTAGACAGACATAGTGTATTCAGGGCTGAATGCCAAGATGGAATGTAAGCTTCATGCCAGCTTCTCCCTTGTTGCCAATTTGAGTGTGTGCCTGCTGGGACGCCTACCTGCCAAGTCCACCCTGATGGGACTGTGCCTCCCAGGGACACAGGAGCTGACTGGCCAAGAGGTGTGGAAGTAATGGGTGCCAGAGTTATTGAGGCTAACTGGCACTAGAAGTATATGTGGAAACAGTTTATCTCCAGGGTACTCTTTGACACTCGACTTCAAACATGTCTGAGAACTCTGTTTTGGGTATAGTCAAACTGCTTGGTAAGCTCACCCTGGGGTTAGTGAAGAGCCCAGGACAGAGAATCAGCTCTTTAGGCAAACATCTCTGGTTTTGTCTCTGCCACTTGAACTTACGACTTCACGTAAGTCCCTTCCTATCTCTCAGTGCCGTATCAGTGTAAGGATGAGTCTGAATCTCAAAGAGCCTTTCCAACTGTAAAGCTATCAGGATATAATAGTGAGCAGGAGATCTAATATCTGATGAATAGAGATGCTGCCTAGAGACATTTGGTCATGTCTCTGAGCAGCAGTTTCCCTACCTGTAACAATGCCTGCTCCCTATAGATTGTGGTAAGGATTACATGCAATAAGGCACGTGAAATACACAGTGGCACTTAGCAAGAACTCAGCTGGGAGATGATCACACCTGCACCAGCTCTGGTCTTCTCTAAGTGGCCAGGGTGAATCTGCACTGCAAACCACAAGGTGGTGCTAGAGTTAAGGATACTGGTTGCGGAAGAAAGTTGCTTCCGGTGGGGAGATGTCTGACAAGCATTAACAGATTCCTGGGACAGCTTGTTTAAGATTTGGCTTATATGGAGAAGGCAAACTACCAAAGAAAGCAGGGATGAATAACAGGGAGGAGAACCAGGGCTTTGAGTGGCCCATCTGAAAAACAACTGCAATCACTAACATTTGTTGGACAGTTACCAGGTAGCAGACAAGATACATAACGTGCAT
The DNA here is from genome assembly GCF_042477335.2 of Ovis canadensis. Classification (NCBI taxonomy): domain Eukaryota; kingdom Metazoa; phylum Chordata; class Mammalia; order Artiodactyla; family Bovidae; genus Ovis; species Ovis canadensis. The sequence continues at coordinate 62,553,709 of NC_091249.1, read as the reverse complement.
TTAATCCTTAGAAAAACAATGTCTCATTCTGTTGTATATCTGCCCATTTGGTTCCAAAGCCAATGCAAATGCAGGTCGTTCTTCGTTCAAGAAGAGAGAACAGGTGTTGCTACTGCTAAGACGACCAGTCAACTCACCTCACCAACCTCTGCTTTCAGAGACAACCAACAACTTGGATTGCATCTGGAAGACATTCATCTAGCAGCAGTTATGTCCTTCCCTCAGAACATGTATGTTTTGACAGCTCAGTCACAGCCACAGTTGAGAATGGATAAAAGAAGCTCCCTTGGACTCTGTAGAGGATCCCTGTAATTGATCCAGCATCTTCAAAGAAGAATGTATACACATAATGGAATTTCTAGGGCATCTGCCTCTGCTCTTAAAAAGATATGCTGAGGGCAATTAATGAAATTGGAATGTGGACTACGGATAAAATATTGTATCAATGTTTCTGAGCTCCTGAACTTGATAACTATATGTGGTTATTAAGAGAATACACTTTCTCATAGGAAATATTCACTGATGTAGCAAGAGGTTTAAAATAAGATGTTCATTAAGGAAATCTTTGAAATTTCAGAAATACAGAAAAAACCTAAAAGCATCAACTAACTAACATTTTAAGGTCATCATGAACATCCATTATAGAAAGTGTAATATAATGAATGTTTAGGTTCCAGTTGATTCACAAAGTATCTAGAACACAACTTTAGTTTGACCCTTCATTCAAGTTTGGTTTTTACTCAGAATTTGGGTTTGACTCAAGGTCAATATAGGAGACAGGTTCGATCCCTGGGTGGGGAAGATCCCCTGGAGGAGGGCATGGCAACCAACTCCAGCACTCCAGCTTCTAGAGAATCCCATGGATAGAGGAGCCTGGCAGGCTGCAATCCATAGGGCTGCACAGAGTCAGACGTAAGCGACTGAACAGTAGAGAACCCATTAGAAGAGTTAATTCTGCTGCAGGGTGTACAGCTGAGGAGAAATCCCCAGCCAGAGGGGCTGGGGGTGCTGAACCTAAGAACTGGGCCCAGATTGGAAGGATGAGAGCAGAGGCAGTGCCAGGAGAAGAGCTTCTGTCAGTCAAACACTTCAGAGATGAAATCAGTTTTAGAGCTGGATCAGTGCTGGGTGAGATGAGACAGTATGAAGAACAAGACTTCTTGGGGGACCCTTGACTCCTGCTTCACTGAGCGACCCTGGGGATGAAGGGAAGAAGGCAACACTGCTATCTTAAAGCCTAAAACTCATTCATAGAAAGGACAAGAGTGAGATCAGATCTAGTCCTCTGTCCACAGCCACACCCCTTCACTACTTAAGGAATCATAATTTCAGCACTTATAGGGGGCTTGGACTTTACCATCCCAAACTCCCAATTAAAGGGATAAGAAAGTTGAAGCCCAGAGAGCAGCCTTAATGACCTGTCATGCTCATGCAGGAAATGAGGAGAGCCAACATGAGCAGCTGTTACAGCTCCAAATTCAGTGCTCTTACCAAATGTGGGATCTTGTTATTTTTCATCTAGGCCCCTTCTTCTCCTTGTTAGAGATGAGAAAAGGGAGGATCAGAGAATAAGGGAGTGGCATGAAGCCAAAGACAGAGCTGGGAAGGGAAAGGTGGCCAACATCCAGGTGGAGTTATGAAAGTTGTTTTGAAGTCACTTCCCTGTGAGTCAGGGTTGGCTTGACTGTATAAATTAACTTGCTTCTCCAGCCTCCAGGGTTCCATGTTAGCACCATCTAGGTTTCCCTTACAGTCAGACTCCTGGCTCTAGCACTCTAGTGAGAAACCCTGCCTGGGCTCAGCCCCTTCTGCTTGATTCTTCATCCTCACCCAAAGGAAACCTAGGGGGCAAACCCATTTTCAAGGAAGCCTGAGTGAGTGAGTGAGTGAATGTCAAAGTGTCCAACTCTTTGCGACACCATGCACTATACAGCCCATGGAATTCTCCAGGCCAGAATAGTGGAGTAGGTAGTCTTTCCCTTCTCCAGGGAATCTTCTCAACCCAGGGATCGAACCCAAGTCTCCTGCATTGCAGGCAAATTCTTTACCAGCTGAGCTTGGAGAACCAGAAAAGGGAGGTGGAAACTTCAGAGGCTCTCCAAGCAGGAATGGCAAGATCTTTTGAGGTAAACCCAAGATGTAGGAATATTCTGCTCCATGGAGGAAGGGAGGTGGAAGACAGCCTTGAGAACAAGGAGAAATCAGGGCTTGACGCTAGAAGGCCTGCTCCAAGTTAAACATCTGTCCAGACCTGAGCACATTCCCAGGCCAGGCTCCCTTGGGGACTGGGATGAACCAACCCCCTCACACAGCAATCCCCACTAGAGGGCCGGCAAAGGGGCACTCTATTTTTAAAAGGACAGGATATCACCTGAGGAAGAGGAGTTGCACTTCAGTCCTCAAGGCTAGAGGACCTCCCTCACACCCCTGTCAAACTTGGATTCTACAGACAGATGACATGGAATGGGCTCTTTCCTCCCTGAGGAACTAAGCAAAGGTCCTCAGAAATTCAGTCTTCCCACAGACATTGCTCAATGCCACCTCTATTCCTTACATTGTCTTTGGGTTAACTCTGGTCTCATTCTTTCATTCAGCAAGTATTTACAAACATGTCCTATGTTCTAGGACCTATGCACGGAGAAGACAATGGCAACCCACTCCAGTACTCTTGCCTGGCAAATCCCATGGACGGGGGAGCCTGGTGGGCTGCCATCTCTGGGGTCGCACAGAGTCAGACAAGACTGAAGCGACTTAGCAGCAGCAGCAGCAGCAGGACCTATGCAAGATGCTGGGGCACAGCGGTGAGAAACAGTCACTGTCCCTGTCCCTGCCCTCCAGTAGGAGACAGCAAGAATTATAATAAAAGTGAAGAGTGTTAGAGGATAAGAGGAGGGCACCTCCACTTATCTGTGGGTGGCCAAGCTGCCTGGTGAGCCAGGGTTGGCCTGGAGAGGTGAGAGGCGAGTTTCGAAAGGCAGATATGTTGGTCCTGACTTGACCCAAAGGCCAGGAAACTACTCAGATTTTAAAATACTTTTCTAAACCTGCTATCATTTTTGTTGTTTATTAACAGCTTTATTGAGGTATAACTTACAAACTGTAAACTCAACCCACTGCATGTATAGTTCGGTGATTTTTTAAAAATAAATTCATACAGTTATGCAAACATTACATAATCTAGTGTCCACCTCTCATAAAGGTCTTTCATGTCCCTCTGTAGCCAACCTTTGCTCACTCCCAACCCTAGGCAACCAATGATGTGCTTTCTGTCTCAATAGTTTTGCCTTTCCTAGAAATTTCATGTTACTGGAATAGTGCAATATGCAGTCTTTTACATCAGGTTTCTTTCACTTCGCTTTTTTCATTTAGATGGATTTTTTTTACATACATCCATGTAGATGCATGTTTGTTTCTTTTTATTGTTGAGTAGTGTGATATAATAAGCAATATACATTTGGTCTTTGTCTCCTATTCTTGGCAAAGACTTTCTCTAAAACCCTTGGAATCTCTTGAGTGATGAATGTCTTTGGTACACTAATGAGATACCCAGATAGTTTCAAGATGTGGGCTGCTTGCCAAATAAAAAAACAAAAATAGGATTACAGGGTTGGAACCTTCAGCCCCACCCCTAGAGGCGAAAGGGGCTTGAGATCAAATCACCAATTTCCAATGATTTACTCAATAATGTCTACATAATGATGCTTCTATAAAAACTCCTAAATTATGCAGATCGAGAGCTTCCAGTGTGGCGAACACACCAAGGTACTGGGAGGGATCCTTGAAATTCTAAATGAATTTGAGGAAACTTTTCCATATTTGCAAACAGTGACACTGGAATTTTGATAGAAATTGCACTGAATCTCCAAATTGCTTTGGGTAGCATTACCATCTTGAACATATCAGGTCTTCTAATCCATAAACACAAGATGTATTTCCATTTATTTAGGTCTTCTTTAATTTCTTTCAATTGTGTTTTGCAGTTTTCTGTGTATAAATCTTTTACATCCTTGGTTAAACTTGCTCCCAGGTGCTTTAGTATTCTGGATGCTACTGTAAATGGAACAGTTTTCTTAATTTCCTTTTTGGATTGTTCATTGCCGGTGTCATTCTGGTTTTGATTTACAAGCCATTCATGTATCTTTTCTGGTGAAATGTAATCTTTCATTCTTAAGCTGCCACTTTATATTTCCATGAGTAGATAGAGAGGGAGTCCCTTCCTCTCTCAGATACTTTCTCCCTTCTTCTGTTTCTCTTACTCTAAAAAAGTGCTTCACAGGTGGAAGGAAAACACTGTGCCTGAGGTTAGCAACACACCCTGGAGCCACATTAGGTCCGCTCTGCTACTTACTAGCTATATGACTTTCAGCATGTTGTTTCACTTCTCTTTCAATTTCTTAAAGGTTTAAATAGGATGTTTGTTAAATAAGCTATTTCATTTGTCACATAAAATATTAATAACTACAGCCTACTACAGCCAAGCATTATGCTAAACCCTACAATGCAGTCATAAGTAAAAGAGACACAGCCATTGAGCTTCCAATGCCTTATCCCAGTGAATGTGAAACCCCAAATGCAAATATCACCTGAGGGAGGGCCACAGGTAAGTGCCTGTCACAGGGTATTCTGACCTGGCTGTCAACTTTTCTGAAGACACTGGTGCTTTAATTGAGCACAGGAGATATTAGCTAGGCAAAGAAGAGGAAGAACATCCCAGGCAGAGAGAATATGTTGGCGGTGGCAAAGAGTACAGTTAAGGAGGTAGGTGGAGAGAGGTGTGGATGAAGCTCAAAGAATGAAAAAAAGGCAATGTGGTGGAGGAAGCGAGAAGGGAGGCCAGAAGAGGCAGTCCGGGCTGAGCCTCAAGAGCCTTGCTGAGACCTTGAAATTTTATTGCGAAATGGGAGAGGCTGCTAAGGTGTTTTAAGCAGAAGGGTAACAAATGCAGATCTGCTTCTCAAAAAGATCCTTCTGGCCACAGTGCAGTTTGAGAAGAGAGCATGAGGCTGAGTCTTGAAGTACTGGGACATTTTCTTTTAAATAGGATTTTTTTTTTTTTTTAAATTTTTGGCTATGCTGGGCCTTCATTGCTGTGCTGGGGCTTCTTCTAGCTGTGGCAAGCAGGGATGCTATTCTTCTTTGTGGTGGTCAGGCTTCTCAGTGTGGTGGCTTCTCTTGTTGCAAAGCACAAGCTCTGGACGTGATGGCTCAGCAGTTCTGGTGCATGGGCCCAGTTGCCCCACAGCATGCGGGATCCTTTGATGTCCCCTGCATTGGCAGGCAGATTCTTAACCACTGGCCCACCAGGGAAGTTCTCGTACTGGAACATTTAATATCCAAATAGAGCGTTGTACATCAAGACAAGTAAGCAATGAAAGAAAAGCCTTCAAGAAGAGATAATCAGGGACTTCCCTGGTAGTTCAGGGGTTAAGAATCAGCCTTCCAGTGCAGGGGCCTCAGACTTGATCCCTGGTTGGGAAACTAAGGTCCCACATGCCATGGGGCAACTAAGCCCGCATGCTACAAATAAAGAGCCTATATGCTCTGGCTTATAGAGAAGCCTGTGCACCACAACTAAGATACACAATGCAGTCAAATAAATTAAAAAACAAAACAAAACACAGATGGTCACTTACAAGTCAATGCTGGTGAGAATTACTAAAGGAAAATGAAGACTGAAAAAAAATCTACTGGACTCAAGAGCCAGGGGGTCTCTGGTAACAGCTAAGGAGCCCCCAAACACTGCTGCTCAGACCTCGGAGTCTGTCTAGCCTCTCTATGGCCCCATGGTCACTGCCTCAGGACTTATCCTCTGACAGCTCAGAGCAAGTCTTTCTCATTAAGATTCTTAGGATTCCCTGGCAGCTCTTTTGGCTGGCTGCACCAGCTCTATCATGGGACCAAGCCAGTTTGCCCATGTCTGCCTACATATCTCATCTAACCCATCTCACCCATTTGGCTGCTGGGAAGCCAGAGGTTTCTACTGGGTGCCAGCAAACAGGCAAGTCTCATGCCACAGTTAAGCACTACTCCAATGTCACACACCAGTTCCTAACACAGCTCTACCACTTATCAAGATCTTGGAGAAAGATATGTAAATGGATGAAACTGTTTTCCAATTTGTAAAACACTGTGACAATGAAGCGTGTATCAAATACTCCATCTAGAGAATTAGCTATCACAGGTTCACATTCATTCATTCAACAACTGTTTATTGTATAGCTAACAGCTATATAATAGACAACAAGGCAGACATCACCTATGTCAACAAGGAGTAGCCAATCTAGTGGCGGACCCAGTCAAACAAAGATTTGATGCTTGACAGGAAAAGCACAGGGCACTGGCAGAGAACTGGGGTGGGGGGGCAGGGAGCGCAGGGAACAAAAGTCACACCCCTAGCACTGTTGCAGGGGGTTGGCTTTTCTTTGGGCAAGATCACTCATTTATAGCATAAATACAGGGTTGGTGCCATAAATAATAAATAAATAATAAATGAATAAGGTTTGGTTCCTGTCCTAAAAGAGAATTAGGAGGTAAGCACAGGAAAATAATACAGTTAAGGAGAAGAAAAGTGCAAAGAAATTCCAGGAAACTGTCATATTGGGTGTCACACTGGCTTTTTATGCACAAAGTCTCAGCTTATTTGGAACTCAGGTTCCATTAAATATCCCCACCACAGAGAGGCCTAAAAGCTAGGACCCAGGGCCATTGGAATATCAGTCTCTCTCAAGAGAGGGAGCAACACAGAAACGCTACTGCTCCATAGGGTTTTTCCAGGCTCAAATCCCTGTCAATCCAGAAGTGAACACAAGGCCTCCCCAGAAGAGGCCTGGGGTTCCTGCAAATTCTGTAGCTGAAAAGGAAGCTGCCAGAGCTCCCCTGCCTCTCTCAGGCCTTCCTCCTCTGCTAGGCTCAGCTATAAATAGCTTGCTGGTTTCCAGCTGGGGATCTCTCAGCCCTAAAAGGAGTAAGCACCGCCTTCTCACCTTGTCCTGCCCTCAGTCTGGAGCAGAAAGGGGTGGTAGCTGGCAGCCGGAAGGAGATGAGGGGAGGACCAAAATGAGCACCACAGAGAAGCTGGCCACTGGACTACATTACCCACAATCCTAGACCATAGCTGGAAAGAAGAGGCTGCTTTGGGCCTGCAGCCTTAGGTGGGAACAAGGCCAAAGGCAACCTAGTGCCTGCGTGTGCAGCCCAGGCCCAGATTTTTCCAAAACTCTAACCCAGAAACCTTCAATCATGGACCTTAGAGATCATCTCCTTTCTATATACTCAATTCACAGGCACTCAGCTGATCTGAGGCCAAGGAGAGGGACAAAATTCCATTTATTTTCACCTTATGAACCGTGTGTGTGTGCGTGTGTGTCTATAACCAAAGACTGGAAGTCTATGAGTGATTTTATTCTGGATGAAGTCCAGAGGCTTCTTAGTGCTAAAAGCCCCCTCCCCAGCATTTACTCGACTCATTACTCCCAAGCTCTCAGCTTTTCTTTTCCTGCCTCACCTGAGGAGTAGCAAATGCTCACAGGTTGGTCCATGTTGCATTGCATTTCTGGAAGCGCTGGGGGGTGGGTGCTCAGGAACTGCTGTCTCTGCTGAGATCTAGTCCTTCTCAGACCTTTGCTCATCTCCCAGCAGGCAGATCAGGATAATCACGTGGCTGAGGCAAGTTTTAGTCCCTGGAGGTGCTGTAGGAGAGCCTGGAGGGGTTGCTGTTTCCTGTAGTGGATAAACCAAAGGTGTCAGCTGAGCAAGGGAGGCCATTCTGGATGGTAGAAGCACCCAGTGGACACTGCTCCAGACCTCAGTGCCATGGCAAGTGTACACCTGCCCCAGCTCTGGCTCCCCCACTCCAACCTTCCAAGTTTCCACAAAGAGCCAAACTATTCATGTTGGATTCTGGGGCTCATGAAGGTCCAGACTGACAGGGAGCATAGCGGTGAAGATATTTGGGACTAGATATTTGGGACAGGGGTCCCCGACACGTCGGGGACCCCTGTCCAAGATGGAAAGATACTAAGGCTAGCCTGACAACAGGGTCTTTCCCTCCTTCCCCTCGCTCGGATATGATAACAACTCTCACATCCTGAGCCCGGCACCAGGAATGTAAAGATGGAGTCACAGTCTCAATAAATAAATGATGTGTTAGGTACACAAAAAGCCTATCAGTGGGGGGTTGGAAGGGCTTCCAGACAGCCAGAGGTCTGAAACAAGTAAAGGTGACGCACAGTTCCACCAGAATGGTGTAAAAAGAATATTCCAGGCAGAAGGGACAGCTTGATAATGGCAGAAGGAGCGAGAAACAGAAAGCAGAGAAATACCTAAGACCGACTAGCAAAATGCGCGCGCGCTGGCGTGCAGCAAGCGAGGCCAGGCCCTTACACCACGCTAAGGTGTGGGCTTTAGGCCTCGGGTCGGTAGCCGCCGGAGGAGCTCAGAGAATCTCTGATTCCGTCAGAGAATCAGGGGGTAAAGTGGGACAAAATATGAAACCGGTGGGGAGAATGGCAACCTCGGACGCTCTGGGGACGCCCGAGTCGGCCTATCCCGCGTTTACCTCAGCCCGGCCAGGCCACGCGTTCCCGGCCCCGCCGCCGCCGCCGCCGCCGCCGCCGCCGCCGCCCCCTCCTTGGCAGAGTCCCCTGGCCGCGGGCTCCCGGGCGCGGGCGGACCCGGAGGGCCGAGCTCCCGCCCACAGTCGCCTGCGGGCCGCCTGCCAGACGCGGCGGGAAGGAAGCGCCTTGTATGGGCCTCAGGCAGGGAGGAAGCGCCAGGCTGGGCCCTGGGAGGAAGCGCCATATTTGGCGAGGGGCGGGCCGGGGGCGGGGAGCGCGCCCGCGAAGGAGGCCGCTTCCGCCGCCGCAAGACGGAGCCACGCCGCGCCACCCCGCCCCCACCCGCGCCGGGCCGCGGCCCCCGCCCGACCCCTCCTCCCGCTGGGGGTACGCACGGCTTCGCGCTCCGCTCCCTCGGTTCCAGAGCTACGGGAATTGGGGATCGAAGGCGGGGTCCAGGCCGGCTTTGACGACTGACAGAGCGGAGGATTCCCGGCTCCCAGCACTCTCTGTGTCCTTGGGCAAAACACTTTGGTCTCTGAGCCTCGGATTCCTCTTCCTCCGAAGGAAATGGGGATAAAATGAGAGGATGCCTGTTAAGCACAGCCAGGAGCGGCACTGCCCGCAGTGGCAGCGCATTAACCCCAACCATTCTGTGTGGCGAGAGAGGGGTGGAGGTGTTTCCATTCCCTTGCCGGGTCCCTTTAGCCTCTTTATAGCCTACTAGGTGCCTGGGGGCTATATGGAGCTGACGCTTTCAAGAAGATATTTTTCTTGAAGAAAATAGGGCTACCTTAAAGTCTAGAGTTTTTCCTTCCAAGCTCTGGGAGTCAGACAGACGGAGTTTCAATCCCAGCTTCTCCCCTTCCAGCTGATTGATGCTCGGAAAGCTACTTTCCTTCCCTAAATCTCAATTGCCTCATCGGTAAAATGGGGATAATAATTCATGATTTGCAGGGTTGTTGTGGTAATCAAATGAAACTGGTGTGTGTGTGTGTCTGTGTGTAAGAAAGAGAGAGATCTCGAGAGGGAAAGAGAGCCCCTAACATGGAGGAGGTGCTTAATTAACGACAGGTCTTCCGTTCTCTGTGCACTTTCCCATCCTGCCGGTGGGGAGGAGATAAGAAGGGCCAAGTAAACTTGGCCATTCCTCCTGGAAGTCCTACTCTCTTGGAGAAGACTGTCCCTTCTTTAGAATGTATGGGACCTTGTTGCTAATATTTGGTTCTTCTTCCAGAGGCATATCTGTGGCCCTTAATGCTCCCCTTGCTCAGTTCAGCCACCACCGCCAGTGAGTTGCCATCCTTGCCTGCTCTTCTCTGCCTACCCTAGAGCCTAGCTGACCTGAACACACTGGCAAGGGCAAAAACAACCTGGAGGAAGTTGAAGTTCCCATCACAGCCAGAACCTGGTATCTAGGACACCATACCCTCCCACGCCTGCTGTCAGTACCACACCCACATGTTTCACCAAGAGATGGATATCAATCTCAGAAAAACATTTCCCAACCCTCCCTTGTTGGCCCTGCCCTGCCCTCATCAGTTCTGCCTGTCCTGGAGTTCCACTTAAATCTAACCAGAATCTTTCTGCCTCTCAGTCGCAGCTCTATCCTGCAGTTTGCAGCCCCTAAGAGGTTCCAGGCAAGTTTGTGAACACACACAATAGATGCGTCACCCACGGCCTTGCTTCCTTTCATCCTTGCTGGGCAAGGAGGCTGTCGTTGGCATGGTAACCTTGCCTGTAAAAGTTGCAGCCCTCAAGGATGTTTTTCAGTTCCAGCGGGGACATGGCTTCTTCCCCCCACCTCCCCCATGTAGATCACAGGGTGACATGTAGCTGTGTCATCTGGCCTCCCCCAGAATGGGGATGTTGTACATGGAGCCACTGGTCCATGGCTTCCTTAAGCCCATGGAGTGAAGGGCTTAAGGGAGATGTTGATTGGATCTCTGAGGAACAGTTTCCTTCTGTTCCTTCTGTCCTTCTGTATGTGTTGATCCTCAGCCACCAGAGAAACCAGTTCTGAGGTTCAGAATATGTAGGGAGCCACTCTGGATCTCGTGGTGAAGGACAAGCACACATCTTCACTAAAATCTGGCACCCTGTAGAATAAACTGTTAAACCAAAAAGCCTCCAGAATCCAGTGATTTCCTTTGTCCTCGTGCCCTGTGGAATAAATGAATATTTATTAACCATCTCCCATGTTCCAGTTTCCCCATATATTATTTCAACTAACTCTTCCCACAGTCCTTTGAGGGAAGTATTAAAACACTCCTTTTACAAGTGGGGAAACTAAAATTTGGGCAGAGATCTTCAAGCAACTTGACCAGAAATACATGGCCTTGAAGTGATGGCACTGAGACTGGAACCCAGGTCTTCAGACGCCCAGCCCTCACAAAAGTCCTGTGTTCCTTTGTATTTGTGACTGTACTACTGGTAAAGAAATCTTTGCCCCCAGGTCCCAAGGCATTCCCTTTCTAGAAGGTCCTCAGGAATGAAATGGGCATCAGCATCGGTCCGTGTGACTGCGGGGTCCTGTGTGGCCCTGCATGGCACAGCAGTAACAGCGTCCTCAAACCTGAGGCTTCCTGCTACCAGCTGCCTCGTCTCCATCATGGAGTTTCCCCGGCAGAGGGCAAGCTGAGGGAAAGTGGTTCCCAGCTGCAGCCTCATCTAGACAAAATTGCATTAGCGCCAGCCCCGGCTTCCCTCAGTCCCTCCAGAGTGAGCACATTCGGCTCCCCCGCAGAAGGGAGGGGCAGAGAGACACGGAACAAAAAATTTCTCTGGCTGGGAAGCACTTGGCTTCCAGCTGCCACTCATCTTGTAGGTGGGGAAGATTAATACTGATCCTCTGGAGATTACAGAAGTCTCTAAAATGAACCCTTGGGCGAAAGGTATGCCAGGGAGAGAGGCTAGTAGAAAAGCCCAAGGTTTGAGTGCAGGGGGCTGGAATGAGAGGCAACCTTAGAAGGGAGGAAGGCCACTGATCACTGATCTCCTGTCATGCTCTTTTCTGGGTGTCATTCTTCTTTCTGTGGGACTTCTGGCCTTTTATCCCAAAGGTGGAAACAGTCATTTCCTGGCAACTGAAGCAGGATGAGGTAGGAAGCAGTAGGAGGTGGGAACTATCAGACTGTGACCTCAAGCGAAACAGGGGATCCCTTAATAGTATTAATAGTTAATATTTATTTAAAAAACAAAGTGTGTCAACCACACTTTCTTTATTACCTCTTTAATAGATCTTACTGGTATCCCTGTTTTAGAGAAAACAAAACTGAGGTTTATGGGGCTCCTCAATGACCATAGCTCCCTATAGAAGTGGGCCAAGCACTCTGTAGATATTGTCTCATTTAATCCTCACCACGAACCAGTGAGATGGAACCATTATGCCCATTTTCTGGAGGTGAAAACTGAGAAGCAGGAAACTTGCCTGTGATCACTAATGTAAGTGGCAGAGTGAGGGATTAGAATTTGACACATGCTCGACCACTTTCTCTTGCTGCTACCAAGGCTTCTCCATGCCTTTGGGGACTTCTGCTCACATAGCCTGGGACCACAAATATCTGCCCACACTTGCATTTTCCTAGTAGTTGCCACGTAGGTGAAAATCTAGCCAGAAGCATTCACTTGGTTTAGTTCAGACTTGCCATCAGAGTCTTTGTAGGGCCTGGGTCTGGGTAATGTGGGGCCCTGTATCTTGGGGCTTGGCTATCTTCCATCCAGGCTCCCAAGGTGGGAGGAAACCCAGAGAGGTCTTCACTACCCTCCTCATGCCTTGAGATTTCCCTAAGAGATACAAAGATGTATAAATTGAACAGTCCTCAGGAGGTCTCCTTAAGACCCAGGAAAGTGCTTCTTGCAGGAGAGGATGAGGAGTCCAGCAACTTCAACCAGTGAAAACCGAAAGCAACAGCCTCTCCAGCTGGGCAGGCTCCCAGTGGCCTTTCTCAGAGGCTTCTCTGCACTATTATATGAGGAGACTCCATTGCTCCCAGCCCTACTGCAGGACTGCGGGGGTGGGAAACACTTGGAATTCTGAGTCAGAGGCAAGGTTCCACTTCACTTTCCCTGGAACAGTAGGTCAAGGATGCAGCAGGCAGTGTATCTGGAAAGGAAGGGTAACTGGAAAGTGAAAAGAAATCGTGCGCATTTCCTTCCCTGGTAGATCTCTTTTATTTTAAAAACATTTTATGTATTTAATTTTTATCATACCATGTGTGATGCATGTTATTGCAGAAAATACATGTGATGGAAATGAAGTTTTTTAGTGTGAGTGTTCCTTCCTTTTTTCCTTTTTTTGGTTGTTCCACGTGGCATGTAGAATGTTAGTTCATTGACCAGGGATCGAATCCATTGAAATAAATTGTACTTTCTGGCTCCAAGGTCATAATTCCTTATTTGCAACTCTTTATTGCAAAGCTTGTAGAGCTATAATCATACAGAGATCCAGAATTTGCTAGGGATACAGGAAAGTACAAAATATCATTATGTAATAAATGAAAGAAAATAGTCAAGGATTTATCCTTTTTTTTTTTTAACAACTATGATTAAGCCTAAATTCATCATCAACACATTCTGGTTAACAAATGCTAATGGAATGATAGAATTACAGAATCACCATTTTGTAACCTCTAATGAGATAATAGATTTAGATAAGGATCATCAGTAATCCGGGGATTCCTGAAACCACTGGGTGGTGAAGGATTGACATAAATTTTATAACATCAGTAATACTTGAACCCATCAATTAATTTTAGCATCACAAAAAGAGAGAACACCCAAGAGAAGTGAAAACATCTTCACACAGAAACCTGTATATAATGTTCATAGCAGCAGCCTTATTTGTAATAGCTAAAGTGGAAGCAACCCAAATGTCCATTAACTGATAAGTGGATTTTTAAAGTGTGGTATATCCATACAATGGAATATTATTCAGTGGAAAAAAAGGGGTTGATGTACTGACACATGCCACAACATGGATAAACCTTAAAAACATTGTGCTAAGTGAACAGAGAATCCCAGGGACAGCGGAGCCTGGTGGGCTGCCGTCTATGGGGTTGCACAGAGGTGGACACGACTGAAGCAACTTAGCAGCAGCAGCAAGTGAACAGAGATACCAAAGGCCATATATTTTATTATTTCACCTGCATGAAATGTCCAGAATAGGCAAATCCATAGAGACATAAAGTAGATTGGTGGTTACCAGGTGCTGCAGGAGGGTTGGGTGGAATGCAGAGCGACTGTCAATAGCTATAAGATTTCTTTAGGGGTGATGGTAATGTTCTGGACTTAGGTAGTGGCAATAGTTCTACAACATTATGGCTATATTAAAAACCATGAAATTGTACACTTCAAAGTTTAATTTTATGTTACATGAATTATTTTCAATTAAAAAGTCATATATAGGAAATTTTAAAAAGAGAGAGAGAATCAATGTCTCTTGATATACTGCAGGAGCAAGTATACCACATGACCTAAAAAGTGAACCTAAATTTGATCAAACCTCTAGGTATAGAACCAATTTATAGGAAACTCATGACATAGAAGGACACAGTAAATAACATTATGAGAGGAGAAAAACAATGCAATCTATCAAGTCCTAAAAGTGGTGAATTCTTCAGGAGGTGTAACCTGGTTTCTTCAGTAAATAAATAGCAAGGGCAACTATTATGGATGAAAAGAAACGTAAAAGACATATCAACCAAATGCAAAATGTGGTCTTTTTTAGGTCTTGATTTAAACAAAGGAACTTCAAAAATACTCATAAATATATATATATATGTATATATATATATATGTGTATATATATATGTATATATATATATGTATATGTATATATATATGTATATGTATATATTTCGGAGAAGGCAATGGCATCCCACTCCAGTACTCCTGCCTGGAAAATCCCATGGACAGAGGAACCTGGAAGGCTGTAGTCCATGGGGTCACTGAGGGTCGGACACGACTAAGCGACTTCACTTTCACTTTTCACTTTCATGCATTGGAGAAGGAAATGGCAAACCACTCCAGTGTTCTTGTCTGGAGAATCCCAGGGACAGGGGAGCCTGGTGGGCTGCCATCTGTGGGGTCGCACGGAGTCGGACACAACTGAAGTGACTTAGCAGTAGCATGTGTATATATATATGTACTGAAGGGCTTCCCTGGTGGTCCAGTGGTTAAGAATCCACCTGCCAATTCAGGGGATGAGGGATGAGGGTTCAATCCCTGGTCTGAGAAGATTTCACATGCCACAGGGCAATTAAGCCCATGCACCACAACTACTGAAACCCACTCGTCTACAGCCTGGGCTCTGCAACAAGAGAAGCCACTGCAATGAGAAGCCCTCACATGGCAACTAGAGAGTAGTCCCCAGTCGCTGCAGCTGGAGAAAGCCCGTGCACAGCAACAAAGACCCAGCCCAGTCAACAAAAAAGAAATAATTTTTTAAAAGTATATACTGAAGTATTTTTCAAATAAAATTATGTAATGTCTAGAATTTGCTTCAAAACAATCCAGTGGATATTGGCAGGGAGCAAGAAAGGCAGTGTAGATGAGACAAGACCAGCTGTGAACTGACAGTTGTTGAACTGATTGTTAGCTACAGAGAAGTTCACTACACTACTCCCTTCTACTTTTGTGAATGTTTGAAAATTTACACACACATGTAAAAATGAGGCTCGACTTACGCATGAAATTGGGGCATATTTAAATGTTATATATTATTTAAAGGAAAATGGGCTAAGATCAAATAATTGAATGTGAGGCCACTCATGTTTTCTTGAAAGCTGAAATCAAAGATCATGTATAAAATCTGAAGGGACAAGTGAAATTATTGTTACCATTGTTGTTATTATTCCAATAACCAAGTTGGAAGTGGAGTAGGGGGACCAGGACCCTCCCAAGGAGGCAGAAAGCAGTGCGGCCTTTCAAATACACAGAAACATAGTCAAACTAAGTTGCTGGCCTCTGACCCCAACCTGAGTTTCAAGCCCCATTTCATGCCCCCTCCTCACTTTCCTTGCTTTCAGGCCACACCACCATTAAGTCACAGGTTCCTGAACACCCTGACCTCCTTGCCTTTATACTTGTTATTCCCCTGCCTGCAAATCCCTCTCCTGTGAATGCCTCATCTTCCTTTTACACCCTGTTCTCCTCCACCTTCATAGAATTAGTCACTCCCTGCTCTATACACACCTCTGGCACAGTGCAAGGCAATTATTTATTTCTAAATTTTCCCCCACCCAATTCAGTGATGCCCCAGACTCTGTTTTGTTTATTTCTACAAGCTCAGGGCCTGACATAAAGCAGGTAGCACTTGATGACTATGTTTTGGATAATAGACAGATGGAGTGACTGAGGAGCAGCATAGACTTTGGATGGCCCAGTGCTCAGGGTGGCCCCAAGACAGTTACCCAGACCTGGGCTCTCCCATCATGTGCCTGCTACACTGGGATACAACAAAGCAAACAGTCTGATCCAAGAACAACCAACAAAATCACCTGGTTTACAACAACTCAGTTATAAGCAGAAGAAAAAAGTTTAGGAGAAAAACTTTGAACCTGGTAGTGTGCATGAATTGTGTATTGAAAATGAGGACAGAGATAATTCAGTACTGGGGGCAAGATCTCAAGAGTTCTCTAATAGTTGAGGGAAGGTGACAAGCTAATAAAATAGTACTTTCTGACTTTTAAAAAGCCTACAGCCCCCAAATTTAGAAGCCAGCAGCAGCTCTCTAATGCTTCTATCCTGCCAGATCCGACAGACAATCCACCTACAGGGAATATTAAACAGGCAACCTGTGTCCCCTCAGCAAAAACCTAAAGCCTTGAGTCCCTGGAAAAAATTTCCCTTTTTTTCTTGTTAGCACTCTTCTTAACACCTTACAACTGAAGGAGCAGATCTGTGCAGGGAAAGAAAGTACTCCACCAGAGGACCTTCATAAAGACCCTTACATCACACCAGATTCTAGAAAATAACTGCTTGCTTACCTAGTATTTTTTTCTCTTTTTCTTTCATAAACAAAATTATTTTCTTCTGATGATAAAAAATACCTGTTTATTTGGAAAATACAGACAGGTCCCCAACATAAGATAAAAATATCCTATAATCACACCAAAACTAATATTAACATTTGATGTATGTGTGTGTGCATGTGTGTATTTTATATAATTGGAATCATGTCATTAAAAGTTTTATATATTCAACTGTGGTATATCGTGTTACTAGTCAGGTCAATGACTATTTTAGAACATGATTTATAATGACTGCATAGTAGTTCATCATATAAAAATCGACTTCAGCCATCACCCATAGGGCACTTACGTTGCTGCCAGTGTTTTTTTTTTTTTCCCATTACGAATAATATACTATAATTAACAGCAATCCTGGAAGAATTGCTAGGTCAAAGGGTATGAATTTTTATCAGGTTTTTGGTGCATGTTGTTGAATTGCTCTTAGGAAGGCTTGCACCAGTTTATTCTTCCTCCATCAGTGTGTGAGACTTTCGTGCCTCAAAGCGCTATCCCTCATTTCACCACGTGTGAAGAAAACATAGGTATATTCTCACAACAAAAATATATTTTGTAATCAGAACATAATTCAGATTCTTTTGGAGGTGGCCATACCCCGTGGTGTGTGGAATTTTCCCTACCAGGAATCAAACCCCTGCCCTTGCATTGGAAGCATGAAGCCTTAACCACTGGATTGCCAGTGAAGTACTCATGTTCTTTTTTAAAAGAAGAAGAAAATAAGCACTATTTTCCCCATTAAACAGATGAGAAACATGAGGCCCATGGATGAATAACTTTATTTTATTTTATTTTATTTTATTTTATTTTTGGATGAATAACTTTAAAAGACTTGTTCTTTTTGAAGCCTGACGGTTGGATCCGAGGAGGTTGAAAAAAAGGTATTTCTGGATAGAATCAAGATGCTTCTAAGAAGAAAATTCTAAGGACTTTGTCAGTTTCATTAGCCAAAAATGAAGTCTGACTCTGAAGAGAATGAAAGATGACTCTGAAGAGACTATTCAGGGGAGTCATCACAGATCTGAGGGGACAAACTTGGTTCTGAGCCTTCCGGAATGGGATCAGAAGCAGTTAGCACTCCAGAGTTCCTGTTTTACAGCAACCTGGGGCAGTCAAACGTGCGTTTGCATCATTCATAGAATATCGAGAACATTCCCAAAGTACTGCTTGACCTCATCACTGATCTAGGAAGAATTACAAATGGCCCAGGTTGGGTGGACCTGAGAATATTAAATAAGTGGTTTTGAGAAGAGTTTAAGATGGATGATTGGTGTTGAGATGATTGAAAACTGGTTGTGATAAGGTAGCTGGAGATTCACTGTCTCTGATAAGCTAATGTGAGGAAATTAAAAGACATTCAGAGGTGGTTGGCAGGCTGGGATGCTTTTGTTTTTCCTTCCCCCATCTCCTCCAAATCCCCTGAATCAACCCATCCACGATAGATGCTTAGTTAATTTGTTCAATAAACGAGTCACAGTTTGTTTCTCAGGAGTCTGGTCTTCAGATCCAAAAAGATTCTAGGATGAGAAGTTGGCTCTGAGCAGAAAAGATCTTCCAAGAATGCTGGGATAATTGTCTCTGAGGAGGGCACCCACTTCTGGTTCTGCGGAAATGGAAACCTCTGGGTTTGTCTGGGAACTGAGAAGGCACCCAGGCCCAGATGGACAGCCTGATTTGGGGAGGAGACCCTTCAGCGTAGATTCATTTCCATCCATTTGCCTCTCCAGATTAAGTAAGCCCCTTTCCTCAAAATGAGTCCCAAATGAGAGTCTTAAGAGGGCCTCCACCCCTGCTACCCCCAGGTCTGTTCTTTGGACTCTGGTTTGCAAATCAGCATCAGGATCTTAGAAAGCTGTGTCTTCCCAGCAGGGCAGCTAGCTAGGAGAGAGGCCCATGAGAATCCCCCTCAGGGAAGAAGGACAAGCCTGTAGGATGGAGTGAGCTCCGGGAAACTCACCTGGGGAACAGGCACCTAAAACAGGGAAGAAAAAGATTTTAAAAATCTGGCTTCAGTGAGTATAAAGGATTTTAAAATACTATACTTTCTTTTTATTTAAATCAACTATACTTTGACTTTCTTCTTTTAACTTGGCTGCGCCAAGTCTTAGTTGGGGAATACTAGATCTTTATTTGCATTTGAACTGTTAGTTGTAGCACGTGAGATCTAGTTCTTTGACCAGGGATCAAACCTGGGCCCCCTGCATTGGGAGTATGGAGTCTTAGCCACTGGACCACCAGCAAATCCTGAGGTATAATTTCATATCCTAAAATTCATCCATTTTAAGAATACAATCAATAACTTTTAGTAAATTTACAGAGTTCAAACATCACAATTTATTTTTAGAAAATTTCCATCATCCTCAAAATAACAAGTTGATTTGCAGTCAAGACTTACTCTTTTTAAAAAATGTCATTTTTGAATTTATTTTTGGCTGCTTCACTGCACTCAGGATCTTATTTCCCCCACCAGGGATGGAACCTGTGCTCCCTGCAGTGGAAGGGCAAAATCTGAACCATTGGATCACCAAGAAGTCCCTCAAGATCTCCTCTTACCCACAGCCTCTGGCAACTACTAACCTGCTCTCTGTCTCTATGGATGTGTCTTTTCTGGATATTTCATATAAATGAAACCATACAATATACACCAAACTTCTTCATTATAATGTCTGTAAGGTTTATCTATGCTGTAGCGCACATTCATATTTTGCTCCTTAAGGATCACAGAGTGTTATTTCTTTGTTTGGATATACTCCATCTTATTTATCCATTCACCAGTTGAATAGACATTTGGCTTGTTCCCGCTTTCTTGATTCATGAATAATGCTGCTATGAATACAGGCATCTGTATCTTTGTGTGAACATGCTTTCATTTCTTCTGGGTAGAAGCCAGGAGTAGAATTGCTGGGTCATATGGAAGATCCCCTGGGAAAGGGCACAGCAACCCACCCTAGTATTCTTGTCTGGAGAATTTCATGGACAGAGGAGCTTGGTGGACTACAGTCCAAAGAGTTGAACACGACTGAAGCAACTTAGAATGGTGTGGCATGGTAAGTGTATGTTTAACTTGACAAAAAATAACTAAGGACTTCCCTGGTAGTCCAGTGGTTAAGAATCAGCCTTCCAGTGCAGGATGCAGGTTCAAGCCCTGGCAGGGAAGCTAGGATCCCACATGCTGAGGGGCAGCTAAGTCCATGCACAACAACAGAGACCTGATGCAGCCAAATAAATAAATATTTCAAAAGAAAAGAAGAAACGGCTAAACTATTTTCTAAATGACTAAAGTGGTAACTTTTTACATGCCCACCAGCAATGAATGAGGGTTCCAGTTTGTTCACATCACTAACACTTGTTAATGTCTGTCTGAAAGGGTAAATGTTAAGGATACTTTTCTAAAATAAGTCAAGTTACCCTCTCCCTAGCCTAATCCCAACACATACCCAGGCAGGCAACAAGTACCAGCTTATGAGAGTTGGGAACCTACCCTCTGGCCCCTGCTGTCTTTTCACTCTCAGGCTGCTGCCCAGTCCCAGGCTCCCTTGGCCCAAAGAGGAGAGACAAAAGATGTAGTTACAAGACTGCCTTGGAACGGAGGGTTGGAAATGCGGTAAGACAGGGTTTGTGATAACTAGGGAGTGGGGGGGTGGGGGGGCTGTGTTCTAGAAAATCCATCCAGATAAGATCCCACTGGAGATAGTAACAAAATGCAGTGTGTACAGATAAGCTCCCAGGACTAGTCTCCCAGGATTGCTTCCCACATCATCTGATCTTAGCCACTTCCTCCTTTTGAGGTAGGAGCACCTCATCAGTGTGTGGCCCATCACCCACCAGGCACCTTTTCTCCTTAGAAGAGTATTGCTGAGGACTTAAGTATATTTGCCAAGCTAAATAAATAATGACCTATAAATAAACATACCTTGTTTAGCCCCAGACATCTTGTTAAAAGAGGGTATAAACAAACTGGAGGGAGTTTGAAATAGAGCAGTAAAAATGATGAAGGCACTGGCTCTGTTTCCGTGCAGAAAAATGAAACAAAAATTTTTAGAAGGCTGAGTACTGACTCTGTAAGTGTCGGGGGAAGCAGGTGATTATTGCTTTGAGTAAGAGAGAGGCCAGTGAATGGGGACATGGTAAGAAGGAGCCAGAAACGGGAGGGGGCAGTTTGGGAGTGAATGGGCCCACATCTACACAATGACTTGTACTCACTTGCCCACAGCAGCTTTATTTCTAATAGCCCCTAAAGGAACCAACCCCAATGTCCATGCACACATGAAAACATGAGCAAATTTTGCCATTCCTGTGCAGCAGAATACTGCTCAGAAATAAAAAGGAGTCACTATTTATTTATACATGCCACAACATGGATGAATCTCAAAATAACACTGAGTGAGAGAACCCAGGCCAGAACCAGTGGATACTGAATAATTCAATTTGTCTGGAACTCCATAAAATGCAAACTGATATGTTTATAGTGACAGAAAACAGATCAGTGGTTGCCTGGGGACAGAGGTGGAAGAAGGAGAGATTTCCCAGGGGTATAAGGAAAGTTTTGAAGGTGACGGATATGTTCACTACCTTCACTGTGGTGATCATTTCACCTGTGTACACATGTATCAAAACTTATCAAACTGTACACTTTACATGTACCTCAACTGTATTTGTATCAGTGTTTTATACTTATATATACACATCAACTGTACCTCAATAAAGTCATAATAGCAACAACAATAATAATAACAAACAGCGTTAAGTGCTGAGGAGAATAGACTTACAGGATGGCTTCCTGAAAAAGATGAGATCATGCTACTTGGATCTGAGGAGCTGAGCCCCCAACTTAACCTATGAGAACATATCAAATAAGCTTTGCCTCAAAAGTCTCTCCTAGGTTCTAGTAGTGGGAAAAGCGAGATGGGATGAAAAATCACTGCAGTGGAGGGATAGATTTGCTGTTTGGGCGCAAAATCTTATCAACACCCAAAGGTGTATGGGTAGAATGTTGAAATCTTATTTTCTCAATACCTGATTATTTTAGATTTTGTTTCATTTCCCCTTAGGACCACTAGGATCTTACTCTGCCCAATCTTCCCCTCTCAAACTGAATTAAGTGCGGCTGCACCAGGGAAAACAGCAGAGGAGAGAGGGGGATGTTGGAGAGAAGACCTCTGACTCTACTGCACCCTTTCCTGACTCCCATTTCTTCCTGAAGTTGGGGACAGGCTGTAAGTGGGGCAGGTCAAAGGAAACACACCTCAAACCCAGCCTGATGACAATGCTAAGCTCCGCCTTTCTCAGTGCTTAAGATTTTTCAAAAAGGATGAGACTGAACAATCCTGAAGTTAAGAGAAAAGACCATCTCTCAGATACCAAGAGGTAAGGGTCAAGGATCCTGAGGATTTGGTTCTTTCTTTCGTTTCAGAATTGAAACCTGTCCTTTGCTGGCCAAGTTCCCCTGATTGCTCTCCTCTTCTACCCCATTCCTCTCTGTTCCTCTCCACAACCCCAAAGGCCTAGACAATGTCCCCAGGTAACAATCAATTGCTCAACATTCTCTGGGTTCCTTCCCAAACCTCAGCTTTTATGATGATGAGTGCTTTTATCAGCGCTACCCTGTGCCCTTGGTTTTAGATTTCCCTCACAGGAGCCAGAGTTAAAATGAACACTTTCCTTTTTCTTTATACTACAGGACTATAAAATGGGGGCAATTAGTGAGTCTTGGCCTATTTCAACCATGCGAAGAAACTTGAATCTCAGTTGTTAGAACCTAAAGAAACTCTGGTGACAGGACTAGTAATAATTAGCTAGCAGGCTTGGCAGAATTTCTCGGTCTGCATCAGAATCACCTGCCATGTTTGTAATCAAGGCCAGTTCCAGGGACCCAATTCTAGACCTCAGGTATCAGACACTCTGGGAATGGGGCCTGGGAATCTGACTCTAATGCCCTGTAACAATGTAGGAGGCCCTTTGTTTTAAAGGAACAGAGTGAGTGTCTTCACTCCTTCTTTCGTATTTTATTCTTGTCTTGTTTTGTTTCTCGGGAGTCTGATGAGAAATTCTTAAGAATGTGTAACAGGCATAGACTTGTGTTTCTGGGCCAATACGGGGAGGGTAGGTGGGGCTGGCAAGAGGTGTGCCAGCACAGTATTGTCCCATCAGGACATGGCAATTTTGCCAGGAGGCTCACAGGGATGTGCTCTTTGCTAGAGAAGGTGGCTTGGTTTCCCCCTGTTCCAGGCTGAGGAGTCTGGTGTCCTGTGAAAGGGCAGAGATCAACACTGCTGGTGCTTGAGGGCTAGAATGGAAGAGGAAGAATTGGGCTGATGCCAGGGAACTGCTGGAATTCCCCTGGCTCCAGGAGAGGTGTGGGTTGGTAACCAGTGAGACTCTTAGAGAGACAAGGTGTGGAGGCAGATTAGACCTCCATTTCATTCACGGCCTGATATCCATACTGGATAGAGGAGATAACTTTATTGTTCTTGATTTGGAGGTCAGAAGTTGGGAGAAGAGCCAAGGCTTGGGAATTCCAGAACTATTAGATTCCAAATCTATTGTACACTGACCAATGGAAGGGGTGTCTGACCAAGTCACAGAACACTCCTATCCAGGTTGGAGGCTGTGCTTCCCTTCAAGAATCTATCCATCCATCCTCCCTGGCTCACACACAAAACAAACCAATCAGGCTGACTTCTACTTGCCCTGACAAACTCAACTTTTCCACCTTTCCTAAGCCCCTGGATGGCTTTGAGAACCTCATGCTTGCCCATATTATATAACCTAACGCCATGATACAATTTTTGGCTTACATCTCTGTCTCCCCAGCCTACAGTCTGCATTGTTGTTGTGGCCAGCTCAAAGCCTCTCACACGATAGACAAATGCTCACGAGCCCATGAGTATCGCTCTGTATACAATTGTGGACCCTCAAGGGATGGGGACCAGAGGAACCTAGCACCTAAGGCCTCCCACACAATGGGGACAGACCTAGTCTAGATGGAACCTTAGACAGCAGGCCAGCCTCCTGCCCACTCTGCCCTGTGTCACAAAGCTGCCAAGGATCCCAGCTCCAGCTGGCAAGTGATGAGATTTCTTCCTGGAAGGATTCTTGGCTTGAGAACTGGCCCACACCTCTTCTAGTCTTCTTCAGTACCCTCAGGCTTCTGGGGACCTAGAAGCCAGGAGGGGGACACCAAGGCAATCCCACATTTGTTACTGTTTCCCAGTGCCCTCTGCCTACCCCTTAACTCCCCCAAGGGCATATGGCAGGGATTCCCTAGAATACAGTTTGCCAAGACCAGATAAACATGGGTTGGGGGGTGGTCAGGGCTGGCTGAACATTTGTGGCCAGAATGGTACTGCCTCTGGCCACAATTACTCCACCTACACATCTGGCCTTTTGTAGCTTTAATTAACCAAGGTAAGCTTACAGCCTACCAGATTGAGGAATGAGCCCAGTATCAAAAAGAGGAGACCCACATTCAACTTTCTAAGAATTCACTCCAGTGACACACACTGGGTACATCTCTGCTTAGAATATCCTTGTCGCCATAAAAGTCCCTCAAACCCCTCGATAAAGATGGCTAACTACAAAGGCCTCCCCCAGCCCAGGAAACACACCCAACCACAGCTATTTTATTTTCCTTTTAATTTTTCTGAAGGATATACACCACATATCCCATGGGCAATAAAGCGCATTCAATGTGTTTATAAGCCAAACAGTCACTTTGTTTAAGCAAACACATGTACAAAGTAAAATGAAACCACAAAATAATGAACTGCATGTTCATAACATACAAAAATTGCCGCCTACTCAGTAGGTAACTACAACATTCCAACTCCTGAATTATATTTATAAATTTACATTTTCAGTTTGAAAAAATAGACTTTTGAGAGTTCGGATTTTTAGATTTTGTTTTCTTACATTCTGGAGAACTGGAGCTCAAGCTCAGCCCCCTTCCTTATTTTGCTCCCAAAGCCTCCCCCAAATCACCATTCCCTGCCCCCCTTAAGGCTAGAGGTGAGCACATCCCTCACAATTGCACATGTCAAGCCGTGTCAGCAAGGCGCATCACACAAAAGGCACCAAGACGTGAAACTTTTTAAACCAAAAGGACAAAAAAAAAAAAAAAAAAACTACTTTCAAAAAAAGGAGAAAAACCAAACCGTATTTTGCCACGTTGAGTACAGTCGGGCAGTATTTACAAAACGGTTAACAGAACAACACTCTGACACATGCTCCGATTAATACCAAGAACTGCTGTTTCAAAAAAAAAGCTTCAAACTGAATCGTCACAGCATCATCACAAAACAAAGGATCACCATTGGTTTGCTTGGCTTTTCTTTTTTTTTCCCAAAAGTGAGAATCTAATTCCAAATAATACAATAGAGTATGCAAATTATCTTCACATCAAGAGTACCCCAAGAAAAACAAAATCCATGGCACAGACACTGTACAAGAGTACAGGGCTGGGCTCTTGAGGGGCCCAAACCCCATTTTTGCCAACTTGATTTTCTAGCATTGAAGGGAGCAAGGGGTCAGGCATACGATGGAGATGATACTGAAATGATATATCCAAAATCCATGCAAATCAAGTTCTTTGGATAGATGTGAAGAACTTGGACATGGCTGTTTCAGGCAGCTGAAGTCAAAGGAAATAGGGACTGGGGAGGAAAGGGAAGTGGACAGAAAGAACTGTTGGCCAACAGACCTTCCACAGTGACCCTGGGGTCAAGCAGAGAGGGAGGACTTGGCTCTGAGAACCTCCATCTCACTTAAGAGGAACCCCCCCTTCCTATGGCCATCTCCTCCTCCTGTCCTTTAAGTCTCTTGTGTTTCGTTTTCTCCCTTTCACTTTCCCTTTAGCAAATTTCAATTGTCCTGGGAGAAAAGGTGGTTGTCATGTCCGAAAGCCCAGTGGAGGCGCTGAAGGAGTTGGTGACAGCTGAGGAGGGGAAGCTGCTGACCTGGGTTGGGAAAGCAGGAGGGACGGAGGAATATGTGGTGGCCACCGACGGGGACGGGAAACCATTGTGGACAGGGGATGGGTAGGTCGAGGAGCCGGGAGAGGAGTAGGAGGTGGGCACGGGCGATGGGTATGAGGTGGTGGCTGGGGATGGGTAAGAGGTAGTAACTGGGGATGGGTAGGAGGTAGCCACCGGGGACGGGTACGAAGGAAGAGAGGAGGTGGCAGCAGAGGCTGCGCTTTTGTCTGCTTTTTTGTCCTTCTGCCGCAAGTGGATCTTGGTATGCCTCTTGCGTTCATCACTCCTGGCAAACTTTCTCCCACAGATGTCACAGGCGAAGGGCTTCTCCCCTGTGTGGGTGCGGATGTGGGTGGTGAGGTGGTCGCTGCGGCTGAAGTTGCGCATGCAGATGCGGCACTGGAAGGGTTTCTGGCCAGTGTGGATGCGAATGTGGCGGGTGAGCTCATCTGAGCGAGAGAAGCGCCGGTCACAGGACTCCACGGGACAGGCGTAGGGGCGTTCATGGGGGGGCGTCTTGCTGGGCCGGTTGGGGTACTTGCGCATGCGGCTGGGTTTGATAAGCTGAGACTGGTAGGTGCTGTTGAGGGCCTTCAGGTCCTGGGAGCCCGACTGTGTGGCAAAGGCCTTGATGGTAGAGAGAGGAGTGAGCGAAGGCTGCTGGGTACGGCTCTCCACGCCCTGGAAGGGCTTCTGATCTGGCGTGCCCAGACCCAGGTCCCCCTGCTGTTGTGGAAACAGATAGTCGGGGATCATGGGAACCTGGAAGCCACCCTTGGCACCAGGGTAGGCAGGAGGTGGGTACTGAAGGGCAGGGCCTGCTGAGCCCGGAAAGGCCTGGCCTTGTGGCTCAGGGAAGATGTCAGTGTTAGGTGTGGGGAAGGTGGGTGCCGCGGAGTAGATGGGGCTGCTGTCGTTGGACTGCACTGCGCAGCTCAGCGGTGGGCTCTGGGAGGCTGAGGAGGAGGCCGCTGGAGACGATGCTGAAGATGAGGTGGCCGGTGGGTTGGTCATGCTGACGAGGCCGCTGACCAGACTGAAGAGGGGCTCAGGCCACAGGGTGTTGCCACTGTTGGGCGCAGGCTCCAGAGAGAAGCGGCCTGTGTAGGTGATGGGGGGCAGCCGGGTGGTTTGGCTGGGGTAACTCGTCTCCACTAGAACCTTCTCGTTATTCAGAGAGATGTCAGGAAAGGACTCTGGCAGGAAAAAGAGAGGGAGGAGGCCTGGTTACTGGAGAGCAATCACCAGAGGACGCGGAAGACCCACGCTGCCAGACAAGAGGTCGGGCCAGCTACCATTGACTCTTGAGCTGGTTAATAATTGATAACAGCAGATTGAAATGTTCCTGGACCATCTCCAGACGCAGAACCCATTTCAACAGCCGCTGACGCAAATACGGAGAATCCCCTCCACTGCAGCTCCCAGCGCTCCGCAGCGGCGGCTGCGCGGGCAAGGGATTCCCGCCAGTACCCCCGCAACGGCCGCGGCCAGTGCGCACCCCCTACCCCGGGCTGCCGGGACATCCCGGGCCAAGGATCCCGGCCTTTCCTCGGGGATAGCGGCAGGCTAGGCAAGCCTTTCTGGAGGGGGAGGGGGCGCAGCAATGTTCGTCAAAACAAGCTCTCCCTCCTCCATCCACCCACGCAGCCCCACAGCTCTCCATCCAAAACAAAAGCTGGCTCCTCTGCGCACCGTTAAGGACAGGGTGGGGGTGGAGAGAATGTCTTCAGGCAGTCCTCTAACACAGGACCCTGGGGATGTGAGAAATGGAAGGGAAACCCCACTTGCATCCCTGCGGCGAAGGGGGAGCTGCAAAGGCCATGGGGAAGAACCGGACGCCAGAATGTCGGCGAACTGGCTAGCCCTAGGCGTAGGCCACAGCTTACCTGCGGTCAGGTGCTCGTAGGGCTGCTCGCTTGCCTCCCCCTGAGGGTTGAAGGCGCTGCTGCTGTTGCTGTTGCTGCTGCTGCTGCCGCCCCCTCCACCTCCACCGCCCCCGCTGCTGCTGCTGCTGCTGCTGCTACCGCTGCTGCCCTCCGAGGCCCCGGCGGCACCGAGGAACTGGGGAGCCCCATTGCTCAGCAGCATCATCTCCTCCAGCTTAGGGTAGTTGTCCATGGTGGGCGAATGAGGAAAGGAGCCAAAGGGGTCGGAGATCTGTAGCGGGGACATCAGCTGCATCTCGGCCTTGGCTGCCGCCATCCCGGACCGGCGGGCTGGAGAGCTGGTGTTGGGGCGGGTGGGCGCAGCCGGGGACCGAAGCTGCGGGGGACACCTCTCGGGGGCTTGGCCAGGTCACATGCGGGGCGCGGGGCACACTGTGAAGAGCGCAGGCGGGGTCCGCAGGCTCGCCCTCGCCGCCGGCCGGTGTAGACGCGGCGCTGCTACCGAGGCTGGGGTAGGGGCCGGTCCTGCGGCGGCGGAAGCTGGCGGCGGCGGCAGCTGGCGGCGGCGGCAGCTGGCGGCGGCGGCTCCCCAAGTTCTGCGCGCTGGGATCTCTCGCGACTCCCCGGATCCGCCTCTATTTGAAGGGTCTGGAACGGCGCGGACCCGCCTCCGTCGTGACGTACATGGCCATATATGGGAGGCAGGAAGCCCTAATATGGCAAGACCGGCCGGGAGGACCCAGAGTGACGTGAAGCCCCCTCTCCAAGAACTGTAGGCACTGCCATCCCGCAACCTGGGCCCCACGCCGGCTCCCGCACCCTAGGTGCCCAGGCTTCGAGGAAATTTAGTGCTCAAGCCGCAGCTGAGGACTCCCGGACCGAAGCTGCTCAGTAGTTCCCAGCGTTGCCCCCGCCTCTTCCCTCCGCCTTCTTCCCTCCTCCCGGAGCCGGAAGCAGCCAGGCCATATCGGGGCGCTCCAAATAAGGCGCTGCCCAAATAAGGATTGTTCCGGCGGGGGATCCTTCCTGCTCCTTATATGGCGTTTCCGGGTCTCTGCTTACTGCTCCCTGGCTCCCTCCCTCCTCCCTGGTTCCAAGCCGGGAGCCCAACGCGCGCGGTAGAGCCGGGGACGCCCAGGCGGGGAGGGCTCCGGGGGCACCGCGGTTCCCCGGCGGGGACTGGGCTGGGAAAGCCCGGGCCCTGGGCGGGGGCGAGGGCGAGGAGGACTGGGGTTCTGCCACCGTCATCCAGGGCTCGCCCGCCCACCTCTGGGACCGTGGGAGCCGGGCTGGAGCTAAGGGGAGGAGTGGCTGGGCTGGCCAGGGCAGAGGCCGCCCAGGAGAGGCGGGGCCCTGACCCCTGGCCTCGACCAATGGCACGGTGCCTTTCCAGGTGTCGCGGTGGAAACTGAGGCTTAGGAAATAATAGCCAGATGGTTCCTGTGCAGTGCGATGGGCCACCTGCTTCTCCGCCATCTGCCAATAGAATGGGGTTGTTGGGGCCTCGGGATCCCTCTGCGCCACCAGAACCGAAAGGCGATTCTCTGGTTCCCTCTGGGGGAGAGCCCACGCTTGGGTGGCTGGACAAGGGAAGCTGATTGTCTCTGGAGAAACCGGAGTCCTGTTCCCACCAGGAGCTAGTGGTCCTTGGGATGGTGGGAGACTGACCCACCTTTATCCAGAACAGGTGATCGGGGGCGAAAGTGTGGGAATCTGAACAGCAGGCTTCCCTACGGACTGTCTGGGGACCCCCGGCTGGCGAGAAGAGAGATCTGCTTAGCGAGTTGGTGCTGCCCTCTGGAGGTCCCCTCTCCAGCTCGGTTCCCCCGGCCCCTGGCCGAGTAGGCTCTTCGCCGTCTTCTTGCTCCCCCCTCCCAGCTCCTGTGCTGGGCGCTGCGCCAGGCGCGGGGAGCCTTAGACGCAGTGAGCGCTAACTGAGCAGGCGCCGCAGCCTGGGCTCCCCCTGCAGTCCCTGGGGAGCCGCCACAGCCGAGGCTCGCAACTCCCCGGCGGGGTAACACTCCCCTCCTCCAGCCAGGCCACGGTCGAGGGTGGGAGGAGGGTGCGGTTAGGCTGGCAAGGTTCCAGCAGGTCTCCTGGGAGCTAGACACAAACTGGGAAGCCCTCCCCATTGCGTCCCCGCTCCCCCACTCAAGTGCGCACCCCAAACAGAACGGGGATTCCTGTTGGGGAAGGCTTCTGGCTCTAGCTCTGAATCCAGGGGAGATGGTGTTTTTCTGAATTTAAAAAGAAAGCAGAAAGTGTGTGTGTAGAAGGAGGGTGCTGACGACACTGGGAGGAAATAGGGGGCGGGTTAGGGTCTCCCTGAACCCAAACAGCTTCAGGAAGTCGGGGTTGAGGGTGTAAAATGGGGGAGGAGGATGTAACTATCTTCGGCTTCATCCCTCTGTATTCTACACACACATAAATCGGCTTAGGGAATCCAGCAGTGAACCAGGGCTCCCTTATCTCTGTTCTCTAAATCTGAGCTCCCCATCCCAAATGCTAGGACCTGGTGGGTGCCAACTCCCACCGGATACCGAGCTGTCCATTAGAAGCAAAAGCCTCCTGCAGGGCTGAATGGCCAGGCCAGTCAGAGTCAGATGTGTTGTGACTGAATGCCCATTTTGCTACTGCCTGGTGGGGTACCTTGGCCAGGCTTTTCTTATCTCTCTTCAGCCGTAAAACAGATCTAATGTTAATGATGGAAGGATTGTTATAAAGACTGAAAATTTACATGGACTTCCTTGTGTGAAGTTCCAAAGCACAGTGCCTGCCTTGCAGTTGACATTCAGCAAACAGTGGCTATTGCTGTTTTCTGGGGCTTTTGACCCACCGGGGTTGCCCACAGTTCACCCACCCATCCTCAGCCCCCAAGTAAACCCCAGTGACCATTTTCTGAAAAGTTGTACAGAGGAGAAACATTCCAATCCTAACACAGGGGCCATTGTCCTGAAGAGCTCATCTTAATCCTTCTTGCTGCAGTAGAACATTATTTCATAGAGCAGAATTTTTTTCAACCTTGACTGTGCACAAATGGAACTCTGAAAAAGAAAGGTTTTACCCTAGGCTGACCGAATCACAATCTTCCTGAGCTCATGAGGGCCAGAACTGAGCAGAGACTTCCTAGGATTCTTTTTCTGTCTCTGGAGAGCTACCCAGGCTCTGAGAGTACATATTCCTCCCCCAGCCAGGGCAAACTGGTTCCCCTATAATTCTAATGTGGAAGTTGACCCACAGGATGTTCAGGTCCTCACTGAAGCTGGGCACTTGAAATGCTAATAATCTACATCTTTTGCTTTGTGTGTCCAACCATTCTTTTCCTAAGTGCTCCCAGTCAGCTATTTCCTTTGGAGAACCACCCCCAATCCATGTGGTTGAGGGAAGAAAACCCCATCCTAGATCTAGGTGAGGACATGTCACTCCTACCTGGCCATCCATCTAGGATGCTTTCTTCCAGCTGTCCAGGAGCCTTCTATCTCCCTAGGCATAGCCACTGCATCAGGATGGGCACATGACCCAAACCAGGCTAATGAGAATCTCTTCTAGGACTTTTTCTGGAACTCTGAACAATAGGAATTCTCTTTCCCAGATGGTACTAAACCAGTGTAAGCCTGGAAGCCATCTTGCCATTTGACCTGGAGAGCTTACCTGAGAATGAAGCCCATGCAGAAGAAATTAAAAAACAGATCCACACCCAGAGAGTAAATCTCTAGATAGAGTCGGGCCCTTTGAGTTACACAGGTTAATAAATTTCTTTTTTAAATAAAGCTTATTTCAGTTTCTATTACAACCCGGCAGGTTCTGATTAAAACACCCATTATCCACAACAACAGTAAACTTTTTTGAGGACTTTCTGTGGATAAATGCCTGAAGCATAGGCTCCTGCTGCTGAGAAGCTTACAGTTGGGTAGAAGGGAACCTGGACTCCATGTTACAAGAGAATTAAGGCTAGGCAGCAGCCCTGAGTCTGGGACTCTCAGACCTTGTCCACTGGGTGACTGAAGCCAAAAGCTCTAGAAAAGGTGAGAGGCCCTCAGACGGTCTGCAGGTCTGAGCTGATGTCTATGCTCAGACTTTCCTTGCAAACCAGAGAAGAGGAAGAGGCAGAGGTGAGAGCAGAACTGGGCTGGTCCATGGCAGCTGACGCTAGGAGAAAGTCAATGGGAACCATCATGTCTGACCCAGGGCTGAGCAGGCTGCAACTCTCAGAGGAAAACAAGCCCCTTTTTCCATTGCCACTTCCTCCTCCCCACCCCAGGCTACGTCAGCACCCACACGTGCTGCTCGGATAGTGGTTTGCCCGCCACTGTGACCAGCCCAGGGCTCAGGAAGTGACTCTAGCTTTGGTTCTGCCTGGGGTGCCTGTCACACTTTCCGATGGTTGATCAGCTCTGCCGGAAACATGGAGGGCCTGGCCTTCAATGGGTCTGGGGGCAGCTCTGCTCCCACCCCAGGGAGGGTCTTTGGGCACTGAGAGAAGAACCTGAAGAGGCCAGGTATGGAGTGGCACAGAAGATGCACTGAGGTGGGGTGGGGGTGGGGGACCGGGGAGAAGTGGAGGCATGGTGGACGAGGGGAAAGGAAAGAGACTCACCCCAGAGTGCTCCGGTGGGAAACCATCCTATTTCCTCCAATTTCAGATGGGAAAACGGTGCCAGAGGAGATCCTGAGCCCTAGGACAGGTGGAGAAGGACAAATTCTGAGACAGGCCCACATAGAGTGATGCTGAGGCCTGAGGAAGTGGAGGGTCCCTTGGGCCCTGAAGAGGTGCCTGGCTGCACCCTCCAGATGGGATCCAGGGCTGCAGCGAGAAGTCCATATAGGATTTGGCCCAGGTTGAGGATCTGCCTATGAGAATCAGGGTCTGGGCTGCTGTCCTTAGAGGCTGCATGAGGGGTCATGTGCTGGACAGAGTTAGGTAAGGCCTGAAGTGGAAGTCACGGGACTGGCACAGAGGGACCATTAAGGGAAGAGGGAGTGGGTCAAGGTAGGTGAACATTTCGGCATGCTCACTGGGTCCTCTCTGCCCTGCAGAAGCAGGAAGAGGCTGCTGTCCCTGGACATCAGCCCCTTTGCCCTGTGCTGAGTGGTCCCTCTCCCAGGCCTGGGGTCAGCGGGATCCTAGGCTCAGAGGACAATCCATCCTTCCTTGCTCCCCCCACCCCCAGCTGAGTGTGCAGCAAAGCTGGCTGCAGAAATCTCTAGAAGCTCGTTGGGCAGGCAGAGGGAGGGGAGTGTTACATAAGAACCCACTGATGTGCAGGAAGTCTAGAGCAGCCTTTAGATTAGAAAGGCAGCGTTCCCATCCAGCCCAGAAAGGCAGGAATAGCAACGGCGGCGGTTATTTCTGGCCCCTCACCACCGCCCAGCGCCAGGGCTGCTCAGCTTCGTGGTGGGTGAGCTTGGACTCTGCAGACCTTGGGGGAGGGCAGAGGGAGGGCACGTAGCCCCGGGTTTACCCCACTCTAGCACTGGCCTCACCATCCCCTCCCCCTAAACACTGGGATGTCGAAATCAGTGGTGATGCTTGTTTCCTCTGATTTTCCTCAATCTATAGGTCCATTTCCTATCCCCACCCCCCAGACACATTTACAATGTGATTCATACTAAACAATACCTTGACAGGTATTTGTCCTTACAATGCCTTATGAAGTAGATTCCATTTTCACTCCTGTTTCGTTGATGAGTAAACAGGTTCAGAGAGGGCAGGCAACTTGCTCAAGGTCAGAGAGCCCAGCAATGGCAGAGCCAGCATTCCAATTCAGACAGTCTGGCTTCAGGTCTGTCTGGCTGAACCCCAGTTCATCCTAAGAACTGTTTTCTGGGGCCCCAGAATGAATCAGACAAAGCTTTCATCCTACTGGCACTCTTGAGTCAAATCAAATAGCAGAGGCAGACATGAACACATCATTTCAATTCATTCATTTGGCAATTACTTATCACACATCTGTTCCACTCTGGGCATTAAAGATATAAGGAGCAGTAAGTAAGGCAGGTTCTCCCTTTTTGCAGGTCATAGCTCAGTGGGGGAGACCGACAAGCAAGCAAGCAATTTCCACAGTGTGCTGTGTGCTATCCTGGGGGAAGCACAGTGACTGGGGAGCCCCTAATCCAGCTCCCACCCACTGAAGTGGTTCCCAGGCAGTCAAAGAGCCAACGCACCATTTTAAAATAATTCCAGGAGGCTGGGTGGGGGAGGACTGGCAGTGAGACCAGCCAGGAAACTGTGTAGTCATCTAGGAGAGAGGGTAAGGTCTGCATGCCTCAGGGTCAGCTATCAGAGACTCTTCAGGGACCTCCCAGTCAGAGAGCAAGAAAACCGACCCCCAAATTTACAGACAGTCCTCTCAGTCCAAGGTACATCTGTTCCCCGTGGTACTGTGGCAATGGGAAAGTCAGAGAGGTTGCATGGAAGAGTCTTCTCTTTTTCCTCCTCTAATCATCCCCCTAACTGGTCTACCCTTACGGAAACCCTGCTTTTTACTTATTTATTTATTTAGCTGTGCTGGGTCTTCACTGTGGCACGCAAACTCTTAGTGGGATCTAGTTCCCTGACTGAGAAACCAACCTGGGCCCCTTGCATTGAGAACATGGAGTCTTAGCTACCAGGCCACCAGGGAAGTCCCAGGAAACCTGTTTTAGGGCAAAGTCAAAATGAGTGAGTAAAGAGGAAGCTGGCACCCAGAAGCAGGGAGAAGCACTTCCATCCAGATTATCACACTGACGAGTAGTGATGAGAGGGAGGACAGTTAGCCCGGTGCCCAGGAACATCTACAGAGGGGTCTTCACTTCACTCTGGGGAAAGACCACACTTCTGTTCTATCAGCAAAGGGAGGGACTCTTCGGAACTGAAAGGATTTGTTTTCCCTCTGGTCAAGCTACAGAGAGAGCTATCGTCGCAGGATGACGATGTCTTTAGACTGACATTGGACTCGTTTTTGTTTTTTTTTCAAAAATATGTTACAGTAAAATATACATAACATAAAATATCCCATTTTAACCATTTTAAGTGTCCTATTCAGTGGCATTCAGTTATATGTGCAGTGCTGTGTAACCGTCACCAGTATGCACAGGCAGAACTTTTTTTTTTATCATCCCAAACAGGAACTCTGTACCCATGAAACACTGGGGATAGGGAAACATGAATTCTCTATCCTGTTGCTTCCTCTTTGGCCCCTGATAACCTCTATTAGAGTTTCTCTATATATAAATTTGCCTAGTCTAGGTACCTCCTGTAAGGGAAGATATTGGTCCGTAATATTTGTCCTGTTGTGTCTGTTGTGCCTGTAATGTTTTCAGGGTTGATCCATGTTGTAACATGTATCAGAATTTCATTTCTTTCTAAGGCTTAGTAAGTATGTATATACCATGTTTTGTTTATCCTCTCATCTCTCTCTTTTTTTTTTATCCTCTCATCTCTTGATGGACATTTGGGTTGTTTCTATTTTTTCGACTATTGTGAATAATGCTGCTATGAATATTAATGAGCAACTATCTGTTTATGGATTCTGTTTTCATTCATCAGGCCTCTCTGCTGCTGCTGCTGCTGCTAAGTCGCTTCAGTCGTGTCCGACTCTGTGCAACCCCATAGACGGCAGCCCACCAGGCTCCGCCGTCCCTGGAATTCTCCAGGCAAGAACAATGGAGTGGGTTGCCATTTCCTTCTCCAATGCATGAAAGTGAAAAGTGAAAGTGAAGTCACTCAGTCATGTCCAACTGCTAGCGAACCCATGGACTGCAGCCTACCAGGCTCCTCTGTCCACAGGATTTTCCAGGTAAGAGTACTGGAGTGGGGTGCTCTTCTCCGGCCTCTCAGCAGTTACCAAATAGATTAAAATTAGATTTAAGAAGGACTTTCTGGTTTCCTACTACCACAGACCTAAGCAGCAGCATCTCCGCCTGTGGATAGTTCCGATAACCTGAATCTCTTCCACCACCTCTAATCCCATCCCTAGGCTGGGGTAAGTGCCCAGAATGGCTGCACCATCGCAGGAAAGAGGCTTCACAGGGATCACTCTGGAGTCATACCTCTGGATGACTTATTTTTAGTAGCTGGGTGGGGGTTTCATTGCCTTCTCTTGGGTTCTGGGTACGTTTGCCACCACTACCCATCCCAGACCCAACGTTCTCCTTTCCCTGGCAACATCCAGACTGTCTCCCTTTTTCTCTCCCAGGCTAAATTGGGAGTGTGAAGCTGCTCTTCTTCCCAATTTAGCTTTTGAATTAAAGTGAGAAGTGAATGTGGCTGGAAAGCTGACTCCCATCTGTGTGTGAGAGAGAAGGGCAAAGCAAGCGAGCATGAGCACATGCCAGGCGGCCAGGGCGAGGGTAGGTGGTCTGGGCAGCTGCTGTTTAGTGCAGACACCCATCCTCAGGTGCCGGCAAACAGCTCTGCAAAGAGATGCTGAGGGTAGAAGGCTGGTGTTTTTTGGGAGAGGAAGAATGCTGCAGAGATGTCATTCGCACATTCCAGAAAAATGTGCTGAATTATTAGTGTGCCATGCCCTGTACTAGATGCTGGGGAAACAGTGGTGAACCAGGTAGGCCCATTGCCTATGCCCGGGCTTTCAGTCTAGTGGGGACACATGGGCAATGATGAAACAGGGTGATATGTGCGGCCAGGGAAGAGAACACGAAAGAGAAGGCCACAGGGGCCTGGACCAGGTGCGGTGTCACATCTAAGCTGAGACTTGAAGAACACGCAAGACACCACCAAGCGAAGCAGGAGGCAAAGAGCACGTGAGCAGAGGGCACTGCGTGTTCGAAGATTTGGGTGGGCCTGATTTCCCCGAAGGAGGGCGCTGGCCCCCCCCTCGCCCTGGGAAGCCCGCCAGGTGGGCTCAAGAGGGCTAAGAGCTTCCACTTCCTCCTCTTCTTCCAGGGAGAAGAAAGCCAGAAGAGAATGCCAGGGCCAGAAGTCTGGGAGCGCATGAGTCCCTTTTGCTCAGTCTCTAAAATAGTTGAAGCAGAGAGAGGAGGGAAGCCCCAGGTCTCCTTCTGAGTTGCCACTCAGGAAGTTGGACCCGGCAGGTCCAAGATGGACATGGAACAGAGGAAATGGGATCTCACTTGCATCAGAGGAGACAAAGGAATCAAGAAGGGTCGCTGCTTGGTTTAGCTTACCCCATCCTCCCCCGGAAGCTGCCTGAGTTGGTCTCTGGGGGATCCGTCCTCTTCTCACCTAATGGCAATGAATCATGATCTGGTGGAGATGGGGACAGGTCAAAATCTTGGCAAAGAAAAGAGGAATAAAGGAGCTCTTTGGGGGCCATGCATTTCTCTGTCAACTCTCAAGTTCCCCAATGACAGGCACGGCTAAGGGATGCTGGTGTAAAACTTGCCATTAATATTTCAGGCAGCATTACTTATTGATCACTCATCTGGCTGGGACAAAAGAAGAGTAATTCATTAGGTGTGCAGGGCTGCTGGGGTCAGTTTGGGAAAGAGGTCAGGCAAAGGTAGGTCATTCAGGAGTCAGTCTTGGCTGCTGGAAAAAATACCTTGGGGTTCCAGGGGCTGAAGATTAGGGTCTTTGTCTCCTTTTTCAGCTCTACAGTACCCGTGTACCCGTGATGAAAATAAGGGAAGGGGCAGGGGACGGGAGACCTAGGGGCAGCCCTGGAACTGCCACTGTGGCCATAAGGGAGTCAGCTCCAGGGAACCCTGCATCTAGGTGAGTGTCCCTCTCGCTCGCCCAAATTGTCCCTCTCTTGACAATATTTTAGAAGCCCAAGTTGGGTTCTCTGGGCTGTATGACCCTCCTAGGGTCAGCTTGGCAATTTCCTTGCTCCCAGGAGGTGCCTCATCCTTCCCCAAAGGGAGTACCTGCTTGCTGGGTCTGATTATCTCCTCTGCACACAAACTGGGGTTGGAAAGTGATTGAGAATTCATATCTGCCTATCCACCCACAAGGATGCTTTCTTCATGAACCTGCAGCTCCAGGAACTGCGGTATAAAGCATCCTGCTCAGCGGACCTTAAAAGCCCACTGACTGGTGCAGGAAAGGCAAGGGCCAGGGAATCCCACACTGGGGGTGAGCTGCGCCACCTAGTGGGCTTTTTCCTCCTTGCAGGCATCCTTCTCACCTATCACTGCCTCCAGCCTAGATTTGCTGACAAGCTCTCAGGCAGAACCCAAACGGCTCTAAGACTTAAGGTGCCCTCCTCCTTTATGCAGGCCTGACCCAGCTTAGAGAGGGGAAAACTGGGGTTAGGGGGAATCTGTGACGGAGATAATCACATACTCGCTGGTATTTAAGGCAATGGGGAAGCCAGCACTTTGGCCTGGGAATAGTCTCTCCCTATTATTCTGAATGCCACATATATGAGAATTAGAGGCCCCCAGAGACCCCCCTCCTCTACCTAACCTCCTTTCCTCCAGGGTGAGCAAGGCTAGGCTCAGCTCTGCTGATCAAGGAAGAGCTGGCATAGGCTGGAGCTGCTGGCTTTCCTCTGACGTCATAGCCTGGAAATCACATTTTAAGCAGGTTCTCCTAGTGTGGGGCACACACAAGGAAGGGAGGGGAAGCAGGATGAAACCGCTTCATGCCTGAGGACCGTTTTAGCCAGGGACCTCAGGCCTGGAGGGCTGCCCAGTGTCCCCAACATGGTTTGGGCGTGGGACACAGGGCTAAACCTCAGCCCCTACTTCAAAGCTAATCTCTCTCAATGCCCAGTGGGTTTCCAGGCAATTATCAAGCACCTTCCACATAGCTCCTGCCAGACATCTCTGTCATGACTTCCCTTCCCCACTCCCCTGGCCTAGAGAGATCTACTAAGGTGGAGGGGAGAGGGCAGGTGACCCCAGGGAATAAGACAGCAAGGGGTCATGTAGACCCAGATGTGTTTCACCAGCCTCCCACCTCCATTCTGTTTGTCACCCTCCATCTCTCCTCTTCTCCCCAGCACCACAGGGGTCAGACCCTGTGTGGAGGTCTAGAAGACAATGTTTCCATGGCAACAGACCAGTGAACTTGGAAATCTGAGCATCTTCTGTTGACACAGGGAAACCCAGATGTGCAGGGAGAGCCTGGAGATGTGGAATCTGACAGTGACCTCCTTGGCCACTGGTCACTGTGGATGGAAGTGTGTAATCTGAGTTGTGTGTGTCTGTGTGTATGTGTGAAATGCAGCAAATGGGATTTAGGTTAGAGAGGCCTAACCTGCTTTCCTGGCCATATGGTAGCTGCTAGCAGGAGATACAAGCAACTTATTCTCTGGAGATCTTTCTAGAACAAGCGAGTCTCTTACCTGATTTCTACTCTGACACTTCCTCTCCTTTCTGATAGAGAAAGGGGCCAAATTGCCCAGAGGGCAATGGTGAAAGGAATGCTATTGACTGGAGAATTAAAGATGAAAAGGGCATCTCACACGCCTCCCTCCCCCTGCCCCCGCTCTCCAAGAGCACCTCAGTTCAGGAGCTTCTTGGCCAGCTGGCTCAAGTTTGGCAGAAGGACATGCCCCTGTGATGCCAGGGAAGGGAGAGGAAAGCCTGGTGTAGGGATGTTTTGCCAATCCTGGGGTCCAGGGCCTGGAGCTAGGTCCCCAGCTCTGCTTCCTCCATTTTCCTTCCATAAGGCTGAGCTGCTGTTTCTCTAGGTTCTTTCAGCCTTCCTCCTTCTTCCCTCTCTTCCCCCTTCCCTCTCTGCTTTTTTCCCTGTCTCTTCTGATGCTGCCTCTGCCATACTTTCCCCTCTCCTGGTGCCCCTGGTGACCTAGGCTCCACCTCCCCAGAACTTGACCCCAGGCGCTGCAGCCTCCCTCCTCTCCTCTACCCCAGCCCAGCAGCTCAGGGCTCCAGCCCTCCTTCCACAGGCCGCATGGGCATGCCTCACTGGCTCTGGCCTTTGGGTCCCTACCTGCCTTGTTTGTCCCCAGGGTCAGACGTGAACCATGAGGCTGGTTCCACACCTCCGTCCCTCCCTTCATCCCACCTAGGTCCTCCCTTCAGTGTCTGGCTCACTGTCCCTCTCCAACGTGTTTTGGCCTTTCTAGGCCACAGCGATCCAATCCCCAGGCTCTGCCAGGAGCCCCCACTGTCCTATTCTTTTTCCTGGAGCCTCATCATGATCTTTGCCCCTAGAACTTACACCCTGGCACTTTCTGAGGTGCCAGAATGGGGAGGGGTCTGTGGGTAGGATTCTGAGGGACAGGACAACCTCTGGGGGTGGTCCCTTGCCCTTCGTAAGTCCTGGCTCTTTCCAGCCCCCTGGCTCTATATTGAACCTCCAAGCCATCTTCCCAGATGGAACTACCTCAAGCCTGTCTCTTGGAGATCAGATCTCCTGAGTTCACAGTTTGACTTCTTCACCCCTTCATCCCACAGCTGAGCCCTGGCTTCTCACTTGAAGTCCTTCTCACCTGTGGACTGGTAGACAAAGAACAAACCACACAAGCTAAAACAAATGAGGTGCCAGAATTTGCTTTATTGGCTCATCCAGTGCCAAAGGTCCATTGGGCACCCTCTTCCCACGGATCTGGAGCCCCCTGGCTCCTAATACCTTTTTCTTCTTTACACGCTCCTCCGAGCCCTGACGGAAGGAAGCCACGGCAGAAGCTGGGGCCAAGTGTAGGGCAAAGGCTGGGCTCTGACAGGGGTCTGTTACAGGGGGCCTAGTCTGCTTGGCACAGGAAGAGGGCCTTACGGGGAAGGAAGATGGGTCCCCAGGAGAGGAGAAAAGGAATCGGCTCAGCAGGGGCCTCTACTGAGGGCCCAGAGGGGATGGAGCCCCATCCTGGGGCAGGAATGGGAGGAGGCAAAAGAGGAGGGGATCAAGGGCAGAGGAGCGTGTGAGAGGCCCCTTGGAGCCCTACTCTCTCATGGGCTGGGGTCCTCTGAGGCTCAGAGAGTAGGCAGGAGGGCCAAGGGGGGAAAGGGCAGCTGGGTTGGATGGGGGGAGGTTACTGCTGGAGGGAAAGTCCTTTACTCAAAAGCCCCCAGCTCTAGACCCAGAAAAATACATACACACACACACATTTTCTCTTTCACACACACGCACACACCTGGAGCCCCACCTCTTTTCAGTGGGCACACGTAGCTCACAGCCCTACCCAACACCCCCAACTGCAGCTCTGGCCTGGTTCCTGGTCACTTAACCACCACTGAGCCCCTGTCCTCCATTCACACCTGCAGGCCCAGAGCCCAGGTTCTCCGAGGCCTCCCCACTTCCTCTTTCTCTGCTGGGCCTTCAGGCTCCAGTCAATCTGGGCTGTGACTGGCCGCCCACCCTGACTTGGGGAGAGCAGTGGGGCCGTGTGTTAGGACAAGAGGATGGCCATGGTCTTCAGCAAGGCACTGGGTGGGCGGGGTCAGGGCTGGATCGGGGAGAGTAGCATTCGGGCTCTGGGGGGCCCGCACCTCCTCGAGTGGCTCCATCCTCAGCTCCTGGGTCCAGCCTCTACCCTCGGCCCCCCACAGCAGGGCCTCCCTTCTCTTTCCCAAGCCCTTCCAGGGGAATGGCCACTGGGAGGCACCGGAAACAGCCATCTGAGAGGCCCCGGGGCCTGAGGCTGAGGGCTGCTGGCACAGTGTGGAGCTGGGATTCTGCAGCCTGTGGGGAGGGGGCTGGGGCCTCAAGCTGAGTCACCCCCTGCGGAGGTCTTCTTCTTGGGCCGGGTCTTCAGCATCTTGGAAGCCGGTGGCTGAGGAAGGAAGAGATGGAGACAGAGAGCTCTGCCTGGAGCCACAAGCCCTTCCCACTTCCCCAAGCTCTGGCCTGGCTCTCACCTCAGCTTTGGGCACTTTTTTGATAGGTTTGACCCTCTTAGGGGCCTTGTCTCCCATGTCATCCTCAGAGATCTCTGACCGGGGATCTGCCTGGTTGGTGCCTGACCTTACGCTCAGGGTGGGGTCATCTCCTGGTTTGGGGAGGAAAGTAGAGCAGGTGTCTGGTCTCTCTCCTACTCAGCCTCCTCGCCCTCCCCTGTGCCCGCCCTGGGCCTGGACTGTACCCAGGTCTTCAATGGTGTCCAAGAGGCTGCCGGGGCTGGCTCTGAGGCGGCCGTCGGGTCCCTGCAGGGGCAGTGCGTCCTCGTCCCGGATCAGGGTCAAGTCCTGCATGCTGAAGCTTCGGAGCTTCTCTGATAGCACCCCCTGGCCCTGGGGTCACCACCACACACCGGGAGGACCAGAGGAGAAGGGGTGGGGTGGAGAGAGAGGTCACCACGGGGCACTGGGCAGCCACTGGACTCAGCGTTCTCCCCATGGTGTCCTCACCCCATCCCACAGAGGCTCTAACAGGCTGGGGCCACGTGTTCCCTTTGGATGGGTGAGGAAACTGTGGCCAGCCGAGTGGAAGTCCTTTAGCAGGGAGATGTTAAAGGCAGGATGGGAACCCCAAGCTGCACAAGCCCCAAACCTTTACCGCCCCAAGAATGTGGTGGATGCAAAGGGGACTGGCCAGGGGATGAAATGAGCAAGCTGGGGCCTGGGAGACAGGTCTGCCCCCATCTCACCTTGGCAGCAGCCGTGACTGCGGCATTGGCGGCCAGATTCAGGCCCCTCTTGCCCACCCTCATCATGGTCTCATAGCTCTTGTCTCGGGCCTGTGTGATGTACTCGTCGATCTCCTGAGGGGTTGGAGGGGAAGGAGGAAGAGGTGAGGCTGGGTCCTACCCTGCTTTGCCCTTGTTCACACCTGGCACTGCTGGCCCCAGGGGGCAGGGCCCTCCCAGATCACACACAGGAAGAGCCACGAATGCATGTGGCTGCAGGCTCTGGGCTGCCTAGACCTGGGATAGGTGGGAAGCAAGTGCCCCTTGTTCCAACAGACCTTCTCTTTGTTGGACAGGGTTGGGTGCACGAACTTGCGGTAGAGCACGCTGGAGCCTTTGGTGTAAGGGGACAGCAGCCATATCACAAAGGCGATCTTGAGCTCAAAGTAGAAGGGGAACCTGTGGGTGGGAGACAGGTAAGGGCAGAGCCTGGGGCAGGAAGTCAGGAGGCATATGGACCCACTGCAGGACCCTGGCTGGCCCCCAACCCCTTAGTGCACTAAGGTCCCCGTGTGGCTTAGGAGACTAGTCAAGGGGAGGCTCAGCTGAGACCCCCAGTAGCAAGGTGAAAAGTGACCCCAGCAGGAATTCCCAGCAGCAGTGGCTCTATCACCCTCTTCTCTCTGACAGAAGAGCACCCACTCCTCAAGGCGAGCT
Source organism: Ovis canadensis (assembly GCF_042477335.2). NCBI lineage: Eukaryota > Metazoa > Chordata > Mammalia > Artiodactyla > Bovidae > Ovis > Ovis canadensis. The sequence goes on along the minus strand of NC_091249.1, from coordinate 62,511,117 downwards.
CCCTAACCTTCCAGGTGCATTCTTGGGTCCTCACTCCCTTCCTTCCTGCTCTTCCTCCCATGAAGTCGGGCTTCTCCAGCTGCGCTCTGGATCTATCCCTTGCTGCCGTGACACGGCCTCTGCTATTTAAGGACTGTTCTCTATTCTCATGGCTCCTTCTCAGGCCACATGCTCCTTCAGGTCTCCTCTATCCTCACAAAGCCCTCATCAAAGCTCACTCCTTTGCTTGCATCAAGAGGCACCTGCACTCACCTGTTCTCAATTTTTAACCCATTACTCTTTCCTAATTTGACCCCATTCAACTTTCTCTGCTCAAACGGTTTTCTCTCAAAGGCCCTTGAAATCTAGGAATGCAAGGATCTTTTGTCCTCTACCTCTCAGTAAAACTCTTTTGACTTCCAGTGTACTGTGCTATGTTTGTCCTCTCTTCCAAGGGGCATTTGCTCATTTAGTAAACATTTTTGAGCGCCTGCTGTGAATATACAGATGGTTAGACAATTCCGTGTCCTCAAGAGTGCATATACATAGTCTAATAGTGTCTAGAAAAAGCCTTTGAAATACAATCCAATGTTCACGAGATCAACTCATATGCCTGTTTTACAAATAGGGAAACTGAGGCCTAGAAAACTGTGACCTGCCCAAAGTAACTGTAAGTCTGGCAGAAACAGGTGTCCTGAATTCTATTGTGCTGCTTTGGCTGCCAAAAGAAAGGTGAGAGTTATGTCTGTTCTTGTTTTGCTCAATCAAGCCAGGACTGGATGGCGGCTGAGAGGAGGGGACACTCAGGACCCCATGGGACTGTTGGGGAGATGCCACCCTAGGTGGGCTGGCTGTGTAGAAGAAGTCAGAAGCCCTGGCCTCTGAGGTGCAGGGAGGCGGGGGTTGCTGGACCTCACCAGGAGAGCACGATATCTGTGAGTGTCTCGGCAGTGGTGAAGAAGGCAAAGACGATCCAGTACATCATCCATTTCACCTAAAGGTACAGAGGGCGGTGTTAGGTGGGGCCTTGGAGAAACACCCTGGACCCCACCTCTACTTGCCAACCTGCTGGAGGCACGGTGTGGGGGGCACAGAGGGCCCCGACTTTGTCTGTGTATCACACCAGGGCTGGGGAAAGGGAATACACAGGAGCCTCCCCTGAACCAGATCTCATTAGTGCTGACAGCATTAGTATAAAGTCATCCCCGCCTGTCATGTGACTCACTGTCCTCCCTGATCTCTGCCACGTAAGTTGGGTGGGAGATGAAGGGTCACACACTCACATATTCCTTCACGTTTTTTGTCTTCACGGCCTTGTAGGAAGAGTAGGCTGGGTACAGGGTGCCAAAGATGAGCCTAGGGAGGCAGGCATGGTTACTGGGCCCCTCGGCCAAAAGCAGTGGCCTCTCCCTCCCATCTCTGCATCAGTCCCTAGGTAGGTAAGGGGAGAATGGACAGAACTCCAGGGTACCACATCAGCTGACTGATGAACTCAGGTCAGGGGTTAAGGTCAAAGCAGGCAAGCCTGAGGTGACACACAAGCATGGAGGCCCTAGCCAGCTAGGGTGATGCCCCTGAACCCTTTCTTGTTCAGTTCTTCTCCAGCCCCTGACAGAAAGACCTAGAGGCCAGAGGGTCTGATGTGGCTTATCTGGCCCTGAACCTCATTTGTGCATAACCATATCATGGGGTGGGGGTCACTGCCTCAAGGCTGTCGTCCTTCTCCAGACATCACGCACTTTCTTACCCATTGGCCCTTACCCTCTACCTGCCCGTCGTAGGGCCAGTGACACCACCTAACAGGGTACCTGGCAGTCAGAAGTACCGCTGTAGCCCTGGGGACCTGAGGAGCAGAGGGCACGGGGGCAGGAGGCCCTGAAGGGCAAAGTGGTTTATTTCCCGATGTAAACACTTCTGTGTAGGCTCCGGAAAGTGCTGGGCTACAGATCCTGGCTATAGTGGAGTCTGTGCTGTTCCCATCAGAGACCACATACAGGACACAGGCGAGGCAAGGAGAGGACCAATGCCACTCGGGGAGCTCATTCACACAACAGGACCAGCCACTGTGAAGGCCACATGGAGGTATGAGGGCCCTGGGTTCCCTCAGGTGGGAAGGGAAGGAGACTCTGGTGGGTCTAGAGGAAGCCAGAACAGAAGAACATGATAGCAGGGAGGGGATTCTGGGGCGTCAGTGCCCCAAGGTGGAGGTTGAGCAGCAGGGTCCTGAGCTGGGGGAGGTTAACTGAAGCCATGCGGAGTTCCTGCCAGGCCCAGCCTCTTGACAACGTGTGGATACTGCCTGTTCCCCATGGACTTGCCTCACTGAGGCAGGATACTTCGGAGATGGAGTCGGGGGTGGAATCCTCAAGGACAAAGTCCACAGTTGTGGGAGAGGGCACCCTCCTGGAGCCTGGGGGAGCTGGGAGGGACAGAACTGGCAGCCTGGGATGAAGGCCATCTAACACCCTTCCCTCCACGGCTCTCACAATCCCAGGCTGAACACACATATCCTCTCCCAGTTACCTCCCACACTTTGTAGTCCAAGCATCTCTGCTCTCCGTCCTCCCTGGGGGGCCTTCAGAGCATGTGCCCTCACCCCCAGTCTCCTGACAGACAGTGGAAGAGGGAGGAGAAACGGGGCCCTTCAGGGAGGCCAAGGCTGCCATGGCCCTAAGCTATGGAATGAGGAGGCCCTGCCTTGTTCCCCTGGCTCTTCCGTCAGTTCTCCCGCTGGCAGATGAGAGCCCAGGTCTGAGGGGCTCCTCCGGGCAGCTCTGCTACGTTGGGGAGGGGACAAGCCGCCTCACCTCATAAATCAAGCCATGCTGCCTAGCACCCCCAGGGATGAGGGAGGGCGCAGAAACAGGGAAATTAAAAATAAAAGGGGTGGGAAGCCAGGCCTGCCTTGCTCTTCGAACATTCCCCCCTCCTCCGGATCCCTCACCTCCTCGTCTCTGGGGACCCCAAATAGGGATGATGTGCCTTTAGGTGATTCTGCTGTACGAAGCCACGGACTGGTCCATCCCAGGCTTCCATACCCCTCACCCGCCACCCCTAGCCCCCATCCCCCTCCCAACCGGCCGCGCCCCGCCGCCGCACTCACACCACCAGGCGAGAGATGATCCAGGACACCATGGCGGGGCCGGGCGGGGCGCGGGGCGCGGGGCGGGAAGCCGGCCCTGGCCGAGGATGTAGCGGCTGGAGGCCGAGCGGCGGCGGCAGCAGGAGCCGCAGTAGCAGCAGCACCCGCAGCAGCAGCCGCCGCGGGGGCCGCGGAGCGCCGAGCCGCCGCCGTTAAAGGGGAGGTCCCTGCCGCAGCGGCGGGCCGTGGGCGGCGGCGGCTCTTAAAGGGGAGGCCACAGCGGCGCGCCCCCCTGCACCTGCTGTCGCTGGGCATGCGCCTTTGACCTGCCTTCCTCCAATGGCTTGTTCACCTTTCTTGGGTTCCAAACCCAGGATTGAGGTCCTCAGAGGCCTTCATGGTTCCACCAGGACATCCTAGCCCTCTTCCTGCGCTGATCACAACAGGCTGAAAGACTTAAATATCCTAAGAGGAATAATGACTGACTGACTGAGCGCTTATTGTGTGCCAGGCCCTGTGCTAAGAGCTTCACATGCGTTATTTTAGTGACCATCCCATAAGACAGACGTTATAATGATCATTTTGAAGATAAGAAAATGGGAAGCTTCAGGGAGGTTCAATAATTTGCCTCAGGTCACAGAACCACTAAGTCATGCTGCTAAGACAGGAACTTAGGAAGTCTACTGAATTGGCTACTTCTTCCAACTGCTATCAAACTCTTCTCCCCTATCGCTGACCGTCAAGACACCCACCCAGGAAGTCCTGCGGTCAAAGGCATAGAGGCATGTCCACCCCACCATCACCAATCACTCAAGTTGTAAAAGGACCTAACCCCATTCCCAATCTGATTTGCTTTAACGTTGTCAGTTCTTAAGTTTTGTAGAGGAACAGGGCCCTGTGCTTTCAAGGATACCCTGGGGCAGGGGAATCACCCTCTTTGTAAAGAGAGGCTGGGAGAGAGGCCTGGGGTCCGGGGAGGTGATGAATAAGGGGCTCCAGTTCCATTCCCATCAGCAAGCACTGGTGGCAATGGCTGCCCTAATTCTGAAGACATTTATATCCAGAATGTAGGCTAGCCTGCCTCCTGATTTTCACCAAAGCAACAAAGCTCCAGCAACCTCTGCAACCTCCCTTCCCCCACTGCTTTCCTTTCCCATCCCATTTCAAAGCTTCTGCATTCTTTATGTTGAGGTATAATCCTCTGATGATCACAGCACCAGCCCGTGCCCATCCAGGCTTAAAGGACATGCTCAGAACTCTGTATTTCAGTTATGGTGCTATTCAAACTCAGTATCCTTGAACCACACACAATGGTCTATTTCCACCCTGATAATTGTATTTCCAGGCTCAAACACTTTGGAAGATGTTTTTCCAACAGGATCCAAGGAAGCAGCCTCTGATGACCCCTCTTGCTATTCTTTACAACTTCCTCTTCGAAAGGCCTTTTCTAATTGGAACACAGTCTGTCCTCACCCTTCAAGCCACTTCAATTTCCTATGTGGACAGCCAGGCCTCTTGTTCTAAGGAACTTTGTCACTGATTGCCCCAAAACTGGCTCAGGCCACTCTCCATGGCCCTTCCCCTCAGGCTGCTTCTGGAAGGTAGGAACCCACCTTTCCCATAGGGCAGAAACTATGGAAAGCCCATGTTTGCTCCTACCCTCTAGCTCATGTAGCACATTCCTGTTTGTCCCTAAGCCCTCAAACCACAATGACCTGGCACATCCCTCACCCAACTGGGCACAAATTCAGGAAGCAAAGAGTAATAATTGGATGCAACAATGTAATGATGATATGAAAATGAACTATCCTCCAACTCCAACCCCACCCTCAACCTGGCCCTGCTTTTTAGAACAACTGGCATAGGAAGAAGTTAGTCCACTATGAACAGATTTGTTAGATTTTTAATAAGAACATGGAAATCCCAATCAGCCCTTCAACAAAATTAAAATACAGAAAGTGAAATTAAAAGTATTCTACAGTAAATGACTTTTATTTAAAAAAAAAGTAACTGTGAACATATAAACAAGCCTGCAGGGCACTACAGTACAGCTGGGAAGAAGATACACTTTCCAATGTATCTCTGGGCCAATGAATTCCATCATTTTCAAATAAATTCTTAATAAAACTCCACTGAGTTGGAAAGTTTTGCTGAAAATATTTCTGGACAAAAAAACTCCCAAAACAAAAAGCCTCATGTAGGAAAGCAAACTTTCCTTTGAATTTGGAACTATAAGAGAAGTCCCAAGGGAACGCTGGTAATAGGTGGAAATGGTTCCTGGAGTCACCAGTGTGTGTATGCATGGAACACACCACAGCTCAGACACAACAAAGTTCTTTCTCAAGATGGCTGTTCCCTCAAGATAGGGCTGAGATGGGAGGGGGGTGAAATTAAAAGAACCCTAAAAAGCCAATTCTTTTAAATTCTGCTTTGGCTGATTTTTGTGCTATAATGGGCAGTTGATTTCTAAAAATCTTATTTCTTCAAAGAGTTTTCTCGAAGGAAGACTAAATGTAATGTGCCTTTCCTCATAATCCAGGAAAACAACTGTGGTATTTCAAAAGTTCTAAAAATATCTACTTTCATGAAATAGTAACTATTTCACTACAAACCTATTTTTCACTAAATACACACATTTCCTAATCCTGGAGCCTCTTGGAAAAAGCAGTGGATTCTCCCTGGGTCCTTCAAGACTTCAGTGTTCATGGGAGAGAGATGGTGGGGAATGGCTTCACCCGGCTCCTGGGATGGGCTGTGTCAGAGGTCATGTGTAGAGACATCATCAGGCTTCCACCAGGTGTGTTTAAACAATTAGCCCCCATATGTACCAGGTATGTGATTTCCCCCTACCTCCAAACACATTCCCACTTAACTAGGCACAAGAGAAAAAAAAAAAAGGAAAGGTGTGCCCACATTCCTGGTTTCCACAAATCTCAAATCATGAGAATGTGCAGGACAGCCCAGCGATGTTCAGGCAATCTGAAGTCCCAAAAGGCCACAGGATAGGGATGTGGCTCCCTCGGCTTGGAGTCTGAAACTGTGTGTGTGAACAGTGCGACTTTCCTGTGTCAACCTTCAGTGTTGAGGCAGCGTAGAAAAGAGTGGCTGGAGAGTTTGTAATACTGACCACACTGGCTCCAAGTGAAGGACCTCTGCTCCAGCAGAGAACCCTGTCGTTCCCTGTATGTGTTGTGAGTGAAAGACCTGCTTCACAGGGGAGTTTGAAATTTCTCCATGCCTACGATCTTGCCAGCTTGGATTCATGTGCCTTGAGGGTGCCAACAGCATCTTTCACTGCATGATAAATGATGTTCTTCACCTGGAGAGAGCAATCAGCACCGTTAGTTCACGGCAGCCACAGACTGTGTTCTGCAAACGAAAATATCCTGCAACGACTAAAAGCCTACTGATGAGTGCGGAAAGCCCTCAACCAGGACTGCGGGCTCCCCTAACCAACCCCAAAAGATGATTGACAAATCACACAGAATATACACTCTACATTCAAAAAAGAATGATCCATCATTTGAAATCCTCTATGTATATGTATGTGCTGGGCACTACTGCTAAGCTCTTTATGTGGACTTTCATTTAATCCTTACCATAATCCTATGAAGTAGATTCTATTATAATCCCCATTTTACAGATAAGAACTGAGGTTCCATGGTTAAGAATCTTACATTAAGGTCCTATAGCTAATAAGAATGGACTAAAAACAGTGGGCAGGTAGGATTTATTGGGTATTTTTCCCTTTCGTGCCTATACTTTCTAATTTGTCAAAAAGGAACACATATAATGTATGAAGTAAGTTATTAAAATAGAGTGAACAGGATAAAGACAGTTTTAAATCAACATGATGATTATTTCTGGGGAGATGGAGTGGGAAAGGGTACATGGAGGCTTCAACAATGTAGTTGTTGTATACAAATACATTGTATATATGGTATGAATATGTTGTTTTATCTCTTAAGCTGAATGATGGCCACATGAGCCCCCTTGCTATTCTCTATTACATTTTTTGTATTAATTCAACAAATGTTTAGTGAGTACCTACTATGTGTCAGACATGTCCTAGGGAAAAGCAGTGAACTAAAACAGCAACACCCCTGCCTTCATGGAGCTTAAACAGCTTATGTTCTAGTAGGGATAGAAACAAACAAAAGATACATAGTATGTTAGATGGTGAAAACTACAGGAAAAAATAAAGCAGTAACAGAGGACTGGGAAGTGATATGTGACAAGTAGAGACCGAACAGAGGGTGGTATAAAATATATATGCCTGAACACTTGCATTCTATCTATAATAGAAATGTCATCTATCAATCTACCCACAACCAAGAAAAATATCCAACCTCATGGGTCACTGACACACCTGAGTCACAGGCATGACGCAGGAAAATAGGCCTTAAGTGAGAGGCTGGAAGAATGCCTGTTTGGATGCTAAACCTCTGCCTGGGGAATCTTGCTTTCTTATCTTTTTTTTTTTTTTAATATTACTAAGCATCCAGGTATATTAAAAATGAAATTTTGCCTTTAAAGTTCCAATCCATTTCTGAACAGAGGAAAACCTAATCTGATTCTCCAGTTTAGATACATCTACTCTTAGGGACATGGATTACAGTCCCTAGCAGGGCTCTAAGGAATTGAGTCTGCACAGAAATTTGCTGGGAGAAGCAGTTTTGTGGAAACAGGTTTAGAACATACTGTCGCAGTGCTTGTCTCACCTGACTGGGGAAGTCAGTCTAGTGTAGTTACTAACATTGAAACACTGTATCTTCCAGGGGCAGAGACAGAGAAGACTGCCACATTGGAAGTGATGAGGTTAAAAGATGAATATTCTCTAAAAGCAAACCTGAAGAGGACTGATTAAACACTTCCTGAGGGAGGACTCCTCACACCCCAAACATGGGTCCCTGAGTCAGCTCTCTGCAGTTATCCTGCCCAGATAATGGCCTCAGAAAGCAGTGTGTGCCTCCTGTGTATGTGGCCTACAAGGAGATAAGACAGGGCTGGAGTGGAGGAGGAGTTCTTTACCTGCAGTTTATCCTCATGGTTTGTGTGAGTGTTAGAGAGATGCCTGAATTCCTGCGTCAGGCGAAAACAGTGCTTTACGTGTTCTGGAGACACGAAGTCTTCTGCGACTTTTATGCAACTGTATAGATTGTGCACCTGGAGAGGAAAGGTAGAGGCAGACACCAGGCGCCAGAGTCAGTAACCTGTGGGAACTGTTCACCATGTAGTTCACAAAGACACTGGAGAAACACTTCTGATACCCCATGTTTATAACGACAACAAATGCAGAAAGACTGTAAGTATGAATTTATAAATGAAAATGTTACTAGTTGTGCAAAAATAGGATATGGAAAAATATATACCAAACTGTTAACAGTAGGCTACTTTCTGGGGAAGCCAGAATGAAGGGATTGAAAAGGGGATTGAACTGAGACTCACTTTCTTCTTTAAATGAGCATTTAAAATTACATGGAAGAAAATGAAAATGCCAAAAATAAGTTGCAGTTTAAGAGCAATTGGTCTAACCCACACTTTTATATCTACTGCCAGATTAGCAACAAACTCAGAAATAAGGAAACTATGGGAACTGCGGAGCCCCACCCACAAGTTGGGACATACCTGGTGTGGGGCTCCAGCAGGTATGAAGACAGCATCTCCCAGGAACTGGACAATGGCCCAGCCTTGCACACCATACTCCTCATAGAGCCGCTTACGTAGGGTCTGGTCCAAGTACCAACTTTGGTCATGAATTGGATCATGATCAGGGGGATTCTCTTGGCCTTGCTCTTCTCCAACCTGATCATGAAACCACGATCAAAACCCAAAGATGGAAAAATCAATAAACACATAAAGATTATTAACAGGATAAATCCAGCTTGCTGCAGTAATACCTACTTTATTTAATATCCTCTAAGTGAGGATTCAGCCCTATGGGGCATTGTAACAAAGGACGCAGGTCTTTAATGCCAAGGGACTCTACATGAGAAACCCTAGTTAGACTGTATTAGCATCCCCAGACCTTTAATCTGTGATCTGGGAGCCCACTCAGGGACATACCTTTCGGAGCAGCTCCCGGATCTTCTCTGCATCCTTGGCTGCATAGATATGCCACAAAGCACCAGGTTTCTCCTTTCCATCATGAATCCTTTGCTTTGTCACCTCATCAGCATCTCCCTCGTCAATTGTTTTGAGAACCTCTGAAAAAAGCAAAATGATATTTCAATGTAAGCAGCCACTTCAGTACCTCTTAGTGAAGCAAAATGTCCAATTCAAACAAGTTTAGTCTCTCTTATTCTTCATCTGGAATATCGGACTGGTTTAAAATTGGGAAAGGAGTATGTCAACGCTATATGTTGTCACCCTGCTTATTTAACTTATATGCAGAGTACATCATGTGAAATGCCGGGCTGGATGAATCACAAGCTAGAATCAAGATTGCCAGGAGATATATAAACAACTTCAGATATATGCAGATGATACCACTCTAATGGCAGAAAGTAAAGAGGAACTGAAGAGCCTCTTGATGATGGTGAAAGAGGAGAAAGAGCTGGCTTGAAACTTAACATTCAAAAAACTAAGATCATGGCATCTGATCCCTCACTTCACTTCAGTTCAGTAGCTCAGTCGTGTCCAACTCTCTGCAACCACATAGACTGCAGCATGCCAGGCTTCCCTGTCCATCACCAACTCCTGGAGTTTACTCATTGAGTCGGTGATGCCATCCAACCATCTCATCCTCTGTCGTCCCCTTCTCCTGCCCTCAATCTTTCCCAGCATCAGGGTCTTTTCAAATGAATCAGTTCTTTGCATCAGGTGGCCAAAGTATTGGAGTTTCAGTTTTAGCATCAGTCCCTCCAATGAATATTCAGGACTGATTTTCTTTAGGAAGGACTGGTTGGATCTCCTTGCAGTCCAAGGGACTCTCAAGAGTCTTCTCCAACACCACAGTTCAAAAGCATCAGTTCTTCGGCACTCAGCTTTCTTTATAGCCTGACTCTCACATCCATATATGACTGCTGGAAAAACCATGGCTTCAACTAGATGGACCTTTGTTGGCAAAGTAAACTCTAGGCTTTTTAATATGCTGCTTAGATTGGTCTTAGCTTTTCTTCCAAGGAGCAAGTGTCTTTTAATTTCATGGCTGCAGTCACCATCTGTAGTGATTCTGAAGCCCCCAAAAATAAAGTCCCTCTTTTCCACTGTTTCCCCATCTATTTGCCATGAAGTAATAGGACTGGATGCCATGATCTTAGTTTTCTGAATGTTGAGCTTTAAGCCAACTTTTTCACTCTTTCACTTTCATCAAGAGGCTCTTTAGTTCTTCTTTGCTTTCTGCCATAAGGGTGGTGTCACCTGCATATCTGAGGTTATTGATATTTCTCCCAGCAATCTTGATTCCAGCTTGTGCTTCGTCCAGTCCAGCATTTCTCGTGATGTACTCTGCATATAAGTTAAATAAGCAGGGTGACAATATATAGCCTTGACGTACTCCTTTCCTAATTTGGAACCAGTCTGTTGTTCCATGTCCAGTTCTAACTGTTGCTTCTTGACCTGCATACAGATTTCTCAGGAGGCAGGTAAGGTGGTCTAGTATTCCCATCTCTTGAAGAATTTCCTACAGTTTTTTGTGATCCACATAGTCAAAGGCTTTATCATAGTCAATAAAGCAGAAGTAGATGTTTTTCTGGAACTCTCTTGCTTTTTCAGTGATCCAACGGGTTGGCAATTTGATCTCTGGTTCCTCTGCCTTTTCTAAATCCAGCTTGAACATTTGGAATTTCACAGTTCATGTACTGTTGAAGACTGGCTTGGAGAATTTTGAGCATTACTTTACTAGCATGTGAGATGAATTCAATTGTGCAGTAGCTTGAGCATTCTTTGGCATTGCCTTTCTTTGAGAGTGGACTGAAAACTGACCTTTTCCAGTCCTGTGGCCACTGAGTTTTCCAAATTTGCTGGCATATTGAGTGCAGCACTTTCACATCAACTTTTAGGATCTGAAATAGCTCAACTGGAATTCCATCACCTCCACTAGCTTTGTTCGTAGTGATGCTTCCTAAGGCCCACTTGACTTCGCATTCCAGGATGTCTGGCTCTAGGTGAGTGATCACACAATCATGATTATCTGGGCCATGAAGATCATTTTTGTATAGTTATTCTGTGTATTCTTGCCACCTCTTCTTAATATCTTCTGCTTCTGTTAGGTCCAGACCATTTCTGTCCTTTATTGAGCCCATCTTTGCATGAAATGTTCCCTTGGTATCTCTAGTTTTCTTGAAGAGATCTCTAGTGTTTCCCATTATATTGTTTTCCTCTATTTCTTTGCACTGATCACTGAGAAAAGCTTTATCTCTCCTTGCTCTTCTTTGGAACTCTGCATTCAAATGGGTATATCTTTCTTTTCTCCTTTCCCTTTTGCTTCTCTTGTTTTCTCAGCTATTAGTAAGGCCTCCTCAGACAATCTTTTTGCCTTTTTAAATTTCTTTTTCTTGGGGATGGTCTTGATCACCACCTTCTGTACAATGTCGTGAACCTCCGTCCACAGTTCTTCAGGCACTCTGTCTATCAGATATAACCCCCTTTGAATCTATTCAGTATCACAGTAATCCAAGTGTATGCCCTGACCAGTAATGCTGAAGAAGCGGAAGTTGAATGGTTCTGGTCCCTCACTTCACGGCAAATAGATGGGGGGAAAAGTGGAAAGAGTGACAGATTTTATTTTCTTGGGCTCCAAAATCACTGTGGATGGTGGTTGCTGCCATGAAATTAAAAGATGCTTGCTCCTTGGAAGAAAAGCTATTGACAAACCTAGACAGAATATTAAAAAGCAGAGACATCACTTTGCTGACAAAAGTCCATATAGCTATGGCTTTTTCAGTAGTCATGTACGGATGTGAGAGTTAGACCATAAAGAAGGCTGAGCACCAAAGAACTGACGCTTTCAAATTGCGGTGGTGGAGAAGATTTCTGAAAGTCTCTTGGACAGCACAGAGATCAAACCAGTCAGTCCTAAAGGAAATCAACCCTGAATACTCAATGGAAGGACTGATGCTGAAGCTGAAGCTTCAATACTTTGGCCACGTGATGGGAAGAGCTGACTCACTGGAAAAGACCCTGATGGTGGGAAAGACTGAAGGCAAAAGGAGAAGGGGGCAGCAGAGGATAAGACAGTTAAGATAGTATCACTGACTCAACAGACATGAGTTTGAGCAAATTCCAGGAGATGGTGATGGACAGGAAAACCTGATGTGCTGTAGTCTAGGGGGTTGCAAAGAGTTAAACATGACTTAGAGACTGAACAACAACATTCTCTATCTCTCGGGAAAAAGAATCAACAGTCACATTGAAGTCTAAGCTTCCTACACATGGGAAGTGACCCTAATCTTCCATACTTTTGATAGAGAGGCAATGGCAACCCACTCCAGTACTCTTGCCTGGCAAATCCTATGGACAGAGGAGCCTGGTAGGCTGTAGTCCATAGGGTCGCTAGGAGCCAGACATGACTGAGCGACTTCACTTTCACTTTTCACTTTCATGCATTGGAGAAGGAAATGGCAACCCACTCCAGTGTTCTTGCCTGGAGAATCCCAGGGATGGGGGAGCCTGGTGGGCTGCCATCTCTGGGGTTGCACAGAGTCAGACACGACTGAAGCTACTTAGCAGCAGCAGCAGCATTTTTTGGAAGTACAGTGTTTTAAAAAACCATATTTCCTGTTCAAACTGTGTAGCCATATCTTATGTTCAAATTGCACATTATTTCCTACTGTATGTAGATGGACTGTATACTTTCTCAAGACCTCTTCAAACTCTAGGATTCTATGGATTTAAGGCAATGAAGAGTAAAGCTTCTCTGCCAAGGTAAGAGGCTTGGCTTCTAATCCTTATCTATTATAACCCTTTAAAAGACAACATAATGAAAAGATCTACAGGTGTGGCAGAAAATATTACCAAAGTAATGACACTGATTATCTTTTAACTTTGAGATTTTGAGTTATTTTCTTCTTTAAAATTTTGTTTTCTGAAGCCTCCATAATTAACACATATTAATTTTACACCAAGATAGCGGAGAGTGCAAATTCAGCAAAGTATCGCTTTTAGGCTTCATTTCTGTGCAAATGACCTGGCTTTATCATCTGTTACCCCACAGCTGAACTGGCTGCTGGATGAAGTAGGCCAGTTTGACGTTTCTTCTTTTTCCTCTTTGTGATACTATACACTCAGTGTTAAGGGGCAGCATTCCCAAAGAGAGAATAACTCTGGTTGATGACACACTAGTACCACTCTTCTCTGCTACAATCACCCCTTTGTGCGCCTACGACGCGTCATGTCTGGTGGAGACTTAAGAAAAAGCAACTGGCCCTGACTGAGGAGAAAGACATCCCATTTTACTTCTGAGGCTAAACCTCACCCTCCTGAAGCACTGAGTTCTAGAAATCTTACCTTCATCATGAGCACCCTCCCCGATGGGGATCCCAACATACACCATCACATTAACTGCATCAGACACATCTAAGTGAAGATTTGTTGTGCCAACTCTTCTGTCTTCTGCTGTTATCAAGCCTGAAGATAAAAGGAAGATATACAAGGTGAAATGGCAATATTCTGTATTATTATTTTTTTCATTTTTGGCTGAGTGGCGTGGCATGCTGGATCTTTCCCTGACCAGGGATTGAACCCATGCCCTATGCAGTGGAAGCATGTAATCTTAACCACTGGATTGTCATGGAAATTCCTTGGATGGAGTCTTTGAGAGGAAATTTTCTAATGCTGTAATGTAAGATTTATGGACTGTAAATCAAAGATAAAAGCAAACATTCAAAACTATCCTGGATACTATCAGTTTCTTCAGCACCTGTTACTCTGCTCTCTATCATCTCTACACAGGAGACTTATTACAGATCTCCCTCTTCAGGTAAAATGGAAACAAAAGTGTCCAAAAAGATCAGTTATGGCCTCTCCCTCATACCGTAGGCATTGTACATCTTGGGGCCCAGATCGGGCCTTACAAAATAGCTGGGTAGCCTGGAGGCCAGATTGAGCCTGCCATCTCGCTTGGTATATTCTGGCAGAGGAAGGTTCTCCATCAGATCTTCAAACCTACAGAAGAACATGAGAGATGACTTAGGTTGTTACAGGGGAAAAAGGCAAAGAGGTGGAGCTCACTTTTCTGTGATTACTTTGTGATGGCTTCAGCAAAGCACAAGTCTCTCAAGATGACTTACTGTAGTTCACTAACCTTGTTGGCATCATGTCTCGAAAATCTTCCCCAGGAGGCCAGTCCTTGAGTTTGAGCACCATTGGCTGCCCATCTTCTGACCTTAATCGCTCTGGAAGACAGAAAGCACTCCTACAAACATCTGCTGTGTTGGCTATTTCCTGATTCTCCAGTGACTAAAAGGTTTAGAAGACTAAACTCTCTTTTTTTTTTTTAGTTTGCAAACCTCTATAATGGATTATGTGGGCTTTGTTTTCCTCACCCACAGAAAAACCATGGTGAGTTTTTCCATCTCAAAGTGAAAGTGCCCCACACAGCCCATGTGATCAAGTGCTTAAGTCCAGGTAAGGTCTGGGAGCCATGCGATTGCCATGAGAGCTACCTGGTTGCCACCATGATAGACTGTTTCTCCCACTAAGAGGATGTATCAGTAATTTGCTATTTTAGGGGCTGGGCATATAGATGTTTACTTTCTAGTCTGCTTTTATAGAACCAGATAGCAAAGCTACTTACTGCATATAATCTCGAAGCCATCCCAGAAATCCCGAACTTTCACATCGGAAATTATAGCACAGTTCCTGCAGTTCACCAAGTCCACATCCTGGTCTCCAAATTCCTGGCTAAAGGCTTCTGGCTTCCAGAGTTCAGACTTAAGCTTTTTATGTACCCCTGAAACCAGCACTGGCTGTGGAAACAAAAGTATCTTAATCAGAGCCATGTAGGAAACACTTAACTCAGGGCTAAGGATTGAATAGGAGGGTTTCCTGAGGACAATCTCTTCTCCATGATGACTTATTGATCCCTCCCAGTTTCAGAATCCATGGATCAACATGTCAGCTACAGAAAATGAAAACACTTCTATTCTGTTACTATATTTGATTTTCACAGGGTGGGGGTGGGGATGCATTCCAGAGAAATCACTTCTATTGCCCTGGTATATACCACTAATTTGAGGTGAGAGGAAGAAAAGCTAACAAATGCAACTCAGAATACTTCCTCACATCTCAAATGAAAAACTATCTAGACAATTCTATAAACCCCTTCTTCCTCATACCTGCTAATGTATAAAACTCAGGAAGTGTTATCACATTATCACACAGACTTGTATGGTCTTGAAACATTTACCTAGAAAAGTACCACCCACTTCCACCAACTCTCGCCTCACACCATATCTCACTTAAGGATTTTCCTCTAAAGGTGTCATTAATGCCAGATCACAACCTCACAGGAATTTCAACTGTGCTTTTAAGAACACAGAGCTACACAGCTGAGAAAGAAAAAAGACCCATAGTGTATTTTACAAATCTTCCGATTTTTAAAAATCAAAGAAAACTCAAAGTAGCAAGGCTGTCTACAACAAACTTACTGTATATCTAAATCTCCTTGGCAGAGTATCTCCTAGAGAGGACTGAAACTATCCTGCTAGCTTTGGTGGGTGGACAGGTAGACAGCCAACCCTGGGATCTGCTTATTTTTGCTTACCTGGCCTTGCTTCCAACACTCCCGGAAGATCTTCCAATTGTTTTTGTTGCTGGGGTCATGAAGACACAAAAGTCTTCCATCACAGAGCCAGGAATGAGAGGTATGGGGGTCCAGCACATTTAACCCCATCACCATCTCCTTCACTTCCTTTTGGGTATCAGTCAAGTTACAGGCCCGCTTTGCAGCATCTGAGGTTTTCTTATTTTCTACCACTGAGGCAATGATGTGGTCAAGGAAGTTGGGTAGGCTGGCCTTGTTCTTCACTCCCTGCCAGACACAAATCCATCAGGTTAGTATGACTAAGGCACCATCAGCAGAGTATTAAAAAACAGTCTCACAGTTTTATTCACATGGAGTTCTGATCTACCTGATTCAATTTCATAAAAGTTATTATGAAGTCTTTTGTGGTTGGAAGGGGAATCTATTAAGTCAGTATCTTACATTTTCCTAGCCTTCATATTCTGCTTTTTATTTGTGAAAGCAAAGTACAGAAAGATCCCCTCTATTGCAAGAGATTTGAGACCTAAGAAATATCTCTGGGGACTTCCCTGATAGTCCAGTGGTTAAGATTCTGTGCTCCCAATGAGGGGGCATAAGTTCAATCCCTGGTCAGGGAAGATTCCACATGCTGCATGGTACAGCCGAAAAAAAAAAAAGACGTATCTTTGGCATTGAGGCCCATTTTAAGTATATGTACGTAGACGTCAGGGATCACAAAATGCTATAGCTGAGTGAAAAAGAAAGATCATTTACTTTGAGGGTTATACATTTTTCTTTGGCCAGCATGTTCAAGGGATATAATACTTCAATTAAGTAATTGAGGTGACTTACCAAGACAGTGACTTTTTACTAGGGAGTGTACCCAATAAATATCTGTATCCAAGAGAACTGTATATTCTGAAAGTAGTCTCCCACTCCTCAGTTTGTCCCCTACCAAGAATCTCTCGTTTGTTTTGGCTGGTGGGAAAGCTCAGGCCCAGAGATGAAAGTGACAAACCTAAGATCACAGATGTGAAGGAAGGGGAGGGCTTCTGTAAACTGGATAGCCCAATGACCTAAGTATCACTAATTATTATCTCTATAAAGTATATGTAACCATATACTTTATAAAATCTTTGGAAAATTTAAAAAGAAAAAGGAGAACTGGGAGTCCAAGCCAAGTACAAATAAAACAGAGCTCAACGTAATTTTGGAGGTCATTTATCTAAAAGAGAAACAAATAACCCACACTGTACAGGGCTCAACCATCATCAAATTTCAGTCAGTCATAAAATAGAATGAGAAACGTGTTTGTTTTTGTTTGAAATGATCTCTGAAATACATAAACTGAAAATAAAGAAGCAATGTATAAAAATATCTGTGTAAAAATAAGAGGAAAAAACTATATACTGATATTTTAATATCAGAGAAGGGACAATCATCAAACAGCGGTCACCTACAGAAAGGGAGGCGACAGCAAGAAGCAGCCTTTTCACTGTATCTTGTAAATTTAAATTTTATATCTTTGAATTTATTTGTTCAGTACATGCTTACTAAATACCTATGTATCAAACATTGTGGCACTATGGCTATTGGGGGAATAAAACAGACAAAAATGGGGGAATTTCTAGCAGTTTAGTGATTATGACTTTGTGCTTCCACTGCTAGGGACCCGGTTCTATCCCTGGTTGGGGAACTAAGATCCCCAAAGCTGCACAGCATGGAGAAAAAAAAAAAAGACAAAAATGCCTTTAAGTGGTGATAGAAAATAAATAAAACACAGTAAGTCAGATGATAATAGGTGCAGAAGAAACAGATATGAGTGGAGGATGGGAGTGGAATGGACTTTAAAAAAAAAGGGTGATCTAAAAAGAAGCCTTAATAAAGAGGTAACATTTCAGAAAGGAGGAGAGGATGCTGATGATGAAGCAGGCCATGTGGTGACATGGAAAAGACATCTCTCGGCGGAGAAAAGGACACATGTAAAGGCTCTGAAGACAGCATGCCTGGCCATGTCCAAGGAAAAGCAAGAAGGGGGGTGGGGCCAGAGCAGAATGGACAATAAGAGTGGAAGTTGAGGTCAGGGAAGTGAGAAGCTAGGGCTGGAACATTATAGTCCACTGAAAGGACTGTTTTTATTATGAAATTGGAAGCCCTTGAAAGATTTTAGGCAGCAGTGATATGATTTGATTTATATCTTAAAAGGATCATACTAACTGCTCTGTTGAAACTGACTGTGGAGTGGAAAGGGAAAAAATGGAGATTACCGTAAGAATTCAGGCAACAGAGGATGTTATCTCAGACTAGAATGGGGAAGCAGGGGAGCTGATGAGAAATGGGTGTGCTACGAATACATTTTACAATCGAACTGAAAAGATATGCTAACAGATTAGACACAAAGTGTGAGAGGGGAGTCCCAAATGACTCTTTAAGATTTTTGGCCAAGCAGCTGGAAACCAGTGATCGAGAGGCGAAAAAAAGGAAATGCAAGTTTATAGGCAAAAGATTAGGAGTGTGGTCTTAGACGTGTTATGTTTGAGGTATCTATTAGATATCTAAGAGGATGACACATAAATGTATCGCCTATGTTAAAAAAATTAGCTATTTGTTATCATCAAGAAAATAAAGTGATTCCTGATGATGACTGAAAAATTCCAATGTCTCAGTTTCTACTGATTTCCTAACATGGCACAAAAGCTTTACTACTTAAAAGGATCTCAAACATTCCCCAAACTTGATATAAAGAAAGATCTTATCAGTTGGGACTGATAATGTAGAGAACACAAGTCACTCTATACCCTCCAACCTAGTTATCAGATCTCTTTCTGATGGTTCTTCCATGGAAAAGCAGCAAAGGCTAGAGTTTTAGGGAGGACACTTACTGCTGAGGATGTAGAGAAGACCGGGGGAAAGGGTATGCCTGTGTCCAAGGGGGTTTGAGGAAGCTTTCCTGGCCCGGAGTGGAGGAGGTCTCGAAGGCTAGAGCCTTCAGTTTTGTTGTTGGAGGCAGTGGGACCCAGTAACAGACTGTTAAAAAGCTTTGGAGTCAACGGAGAGACCTTTGCAGTGGAGTTGAACGAGTCCAGCCCAAAGGGTGAATGAGACTCTTTATTGAGCACCGACCTCAGGGACCCTGCTTCTGTAAGAACATAACCGGGAATAGCATTAGGCACAAGGAATACCCAGCAGGCAACTGCCTCCTAAAAATCAGCCAAGTAGGAAAGAAGAAACTCTCCCCTCCCCTGCCCCCCAAACTACGTACAGCCTATCTGGGCCAAGCCTGATGAGCTATGACTATGGCAGGTCTCATGGCCAAGGAGAAGCTCTCCAACTTCTTCCTTTCTTTTCCAGATCTGGATTTCAAACTTCCTTTTGTTCCCATTCATCTTTCGTCTCCCTCACTTTCTAAGTCAGTGTTTCTTCAAGTAAGTCTCCAGAATACTTGTATTGCAATCACCTGGAGTGCTTGTTAAAAATGGAGATTCTCATTTGATAGTTCTGGTGGGGCACAGGAATCTTCATTTTTAACGATTCCGCAGGTGATTCTTGTGCCCATCAGAAGACAAGTCTAGCCCTCCTGGCTAGCAATACTGGCTTAATAACAGGGCAATCTGGGAAGATTATTAAAAACCAAATTCTGACTAAAGAGATTTGGGGTAGAGCCCAGGCATGTGCCTTTTAAAAAAAGCTCCACTTCTAGAAAGAAGTTGAAAGAGAGTCCCTCATTTTATGTGATCGGCCAGAGAAAGCAAGCAGCATGTTTCAAAAATGTGGATGGTAATGTGTGAGTTTGAAGGATTCCAGAATAACTCAAGTGTTCCACCCACAGGCAGGGCAGAGACTTGTGTTAATCTCACCTTTTGTTTCTTCTTTAGCCTTCTGAGTTGCTAAATCCGCCAACCAGTGCAGGGCAGAGGAGGGTGGGGCTGTGTCAGGGCAAGGGGGCCTGATGGCTTTTAGCTCACTATTGCTATTTGATGTCGAACTGTCTGCTTTCAGAGGCTCATCTGATCTGCTGTCAGTACTGTCGGCTTTGGGAACATGGTCTGTCTCTGGTTGTGTTCCCGGTGCAGTTCCTCCTCCGCTTGAGAAGGTGGTTTCATTTCCAGAAGAGGCACTAGGGTTTATGCTAGGAAGCTATAGCACAGAACGCCAAAATTATTTAAGTGCTGTCCTTGTGTAGAAAAAATACATTGCAAATAGTAAGGACTGCTGACACTAAATAAGTCTGAGAAAGCAATTTGGAATTGTCCCATAAACTGCTATTTCACTCACTCATTAATTTAACATATATTTATTGATTCCTACATGTGATAGAATCTATGCTAGGTTCTGTGGAAAGAGCAATGAACAAGACGGGGTTTTTGTTTGGCATGCCTGAGGCTCAATTTCTACAATGACAAACTGGTGATCAGAACCTGACTGCACAAAGCTGCTCTGAGGATCAAATGAGATAGTATATGCAAAGAGCTCAGCACAGTGTCTGGCATACATAAATGCTCAATAAAAAGGTCATTTTTCTATTGTTAAATTTTCCAGATGATGTGTTCTAATATATCAATTCTACTGAAAATATATCTTGAGATTTCTCAGGGTTAATCCTTGTACCTCTTATTGATCACATGTAGCATGCCTGCAAAGTCCTCCGAAAGTAAGCAGTGTGTTTTTTGTTTTTAAATAATGTCTTATTCTTAGTGGTCACCATCAAACTAGAATGACCTTCACCTCTGACAGAAGATGGGAAAATCACTGCTGCTCTATGATCACTGCTTAGTATGGTTTCAGGTGGAATGATCCCAGATCAACGGGCCAATATTCATGTTTCTTTCCTCAGTACCTAACATGACAAGGCAGGGTCCATGCACACAGATAAGATTGTATTGCTAGCGACCTTTTCTATACTCTTTATCTACATAAAGACCCTGAGGTAGAAATCTGGACAAGATGCAAAGAATCTCTTTGTGCTACTTATCAACCAAGCCTGAATTGGTTTTAAAGACAAATGAAGAGAAACTCACACGAGTTAGGGGGAATTTAAATCCCTCCAGTAAACCCTACGGGCTCTCTGTAGACAGGCTTCCCTATCCCTTAGTTGCCCAGGAATCCAAGAGTAGCCTGGGACAACAGAGGTGAAAATGGGACATTTCCTGGAACAAAGAACTTAAGTTTCTCTCAGTTTACCTGTGAGAAACACCACTTTTTCACACCATTTTACCTGTGACATCCCATTAGTGACAGCAGGTCTCAACACAGATTTGTTCTGCCGACTAATACAAGGGCAGTTTGCTTTAATTCCCCACTTGCCCCGGGCAGCATGTACCATGTCTCCAATATTGTAAAGAGCTGGAAAAAAGATAATTATAATAATAATCAACCTTGGAATACTTTACATTATCTCTCTCAAGCCTTACAACATTTCAGTGAGGTAGCAGTTTGTACCCTTGATTTCTGATGATGAAACTGAGACTCAGGGAAGTTAGGTTATTTGCTTAAGTACATAAAGTTGGTAAATGAAAGTACTAAGACTTTAACCCAAGTCTATCTAGCACTAATGTTCTGTACACATTTAACCACTAAGCTACACTCCCACCCTCCTCCAGTAAACATTAACAAGGTGTCCTTCAGCAGAAACTCTAAGGGTAGATTCTTTAATATGCAAGCGTATATAAACGTTTTGAATTGTATACTTGAGATTTAGGTACTTTACTATAAGTTATACCAAGGTATACTTTACGGAAACATTTAACCAATGCTTAGATCAGCAGGGAGCAGGCATCTGACCACTGCACTCAGGGAGCTCTTCTGCTTGCATACACTGGGGTATAATAGGGGGTGGCTCCCCAAAGTGAAGGAGACTATAGGCAGGGGATTCACCAGCTTCAGTGTGTGTGTGTTAGTGCAAGTATGGAAGCTGGAAATAGACTTTCTGGAGGAAATCGCTGAAGTAAGTTGCCATGAGACCATTGATCCCTACTGGTAAGCTGCCTTCTTCATGGTTTCAAGAGCTTTGATTAGCTTCAGTTGGATTTTTTTTTTGGCTGCACCACGGGGTATGTGGGATCTTAGTTTCCTGACCAAGGATCGAACCCAGGGCCCCTGCACTGGAAGCATGGAGTCTTAACCACTGGACCATCATGGAAGTCCCTCAGCTGGATTTTTATAAGCCTAAAATCAAAGGTCTTTCTGGAAGCCAGGGGACTAGCTTTTTCTTTCCTTTTTTTCTTTTTGCCATGTTATACAGTTTGCAGGATCTTAGTTCCCCAACCAGGCTTAAACCCAGGCTCTCAGGAGTGAGAGCACAGTCTTAATCACTGGACCACCACAGAATTCCAAGACAGGCTTTTTCTATTCTGGCCCTGCTGACCATAAGAATGTAAAACGACATCTGCAAAGCAACCAACCCCTACACCCAGGAAAGTGAGGCAAAGTATGTGCCCTGACTGCATACAATCAATCTAACATTTCTGAAGATTCAAAGGCTCAGAGAAATCTTTGAAGCTTAAAAACAGTCAAGCTGACATAAACCATTTTACCAAATTTTATAGTGTATAAATTATAACTTAAAAATATTTTTCTCCCACCAAATCTAAAAAAGGAATTCCTTTTACCTGTGCCAGGGATTATCTGTGTGGGCATGAGATTCTCTGGTTCATGGGACTGCCCCTTTGCACACTTCAACCAGGAGAAAACCTCTTCATCACCCATCTCTTCTGTCTCTGAAACGGAAATGAATGACTTTCCTATATATGAGGGTCACAAGATGTATCTCTCTCAGTGAGTGAGAGTTTCAGACTCTAAAGACCAGTTTTCTCACGGGTCAAAGAAGATCACAGCTAATTTTATTTATTTTTGGTTATACAGTTTGTGGGACCTTAGTTCCCCAACCAGGGATCAAAGCCATGCCCCCTACCATGAAAGCAGAGTCTTAACCACTGGACCACCAGGAAGTCCTTAACTTTTAAAAATACTGCTTCACTAAGGTATAATTTACATAAAATGTAGTTCAACAATTTAAAGTGTACACTTCAAATTCAAATATGTTTGAATTTCGACAAAGATATCTAGTTGTGGAAAACAGTGTGACATTCAGAATTTAGAACATTACTATTCCTTCCCAAAGTTTCTTTTAGCCCTTTGCAGTCAATACCCTTTCCTCAACCCCTGGCCACTACTGATCAAATTTCTTACATTAAAGTTTTACTTCTAGAATTTCATATTACTGGAAACATATGGTATGTCATCTGTCATTTGTGTTGAGATATTTTCATTCGGCATAATGATTTTGAGATTCATCTATATTGTTCCATGTATAAGTAATTCATTCCTTTTCATGTCTGAGTGCTGTTCCATAGTTTGGATGTACCACATTTTGTTTACCCACTCATGAATAGTTGGACTGCTTCCAATTACTGGTGAATAGTTGGATTGTTTCCAATTATTGGCTATTATGAATAAAGTGATATACACATTCAAGCACAAGCCTTTGTGTGGATATATTTTCATTTCCCTTATACATACTAGTAGAATGCTAGTTGATGTTTAAACTTATAAAAAAATAGATATACTGTTTTCCAAAGTGATGGTACCAAATTGCATCCCTATCAGCAATGTTTAATAAGTTTTAGTTGCTCCATATCCCTGACAGCACTTTGCACCCTCAGTTTTAAAAATGTTATCCAACCTAGTGGGGACAGTGGTTTCTCATTATGGTTTTAATTTGCATTTCCCTAGTAAGTAATGACAGTTTTTTCCATGTGTTTATTTCTCATTGACCTATCTTCTTTGATGACATATCTGTTCAAACGTTTTTCCCATTTAAAGACTGGGTTGTGGGGATTTCCCTGGTGGCACCCTTCCAGTGCAAGGAACTTGGGTTTGATCCTTGGTCCAGGAAGATTCCAGATGTTTTTCCTTGTCTTTCTAATGTTCTAATTTTTTGGCTGTGCTGGGTCTTAGTCGCTGTGTCGGCTTTTCTCTAGTTGCAGACAGTGGAGGCTACTCTCTAGTTGCAGTATGTGGGCTTCGCACTGCATTGGTTTCTCTTGTTGCAGAGCATGGGCTTTAGGGCACTCGGGCTTCAGTAGCTGTGGCACACAGGCTTGATACTTGTGGCTCCCAGGCTCTAGAGCACAGGCTCAGTAGCTGCGGCGCACAGGCTTAGTTGCTCCACAGTATGGGGGATCTTCCCTGCCCAGAGATTGAACCCATGTGTCCTGCAGTGGCTGGCAGATTCTTTCTAACTGAGCCACGAGGGAAGCCGTTCCTTGTCTCTTTTTGAAATTATTTATCTATCTAGTCAGTTATTTTTGGCTGTACTGGGTCTTCTGTAGCAGGGGCTGGTTTTCCTTGTGGTATGTAGGCTTCTCACTGCAGTGGGGTTTCCAGTCGCAGAGCACAGGTTCTACACACGTGGGCTTCAGCAGTTGTAGCACCTGGGCTCAGTAGTTGAGGCTCACAGGCTCTAGAGCATGGGTTCAGTATTTGTGGTGTATGGGCTTAGCGGCTCCACAGCATGTAGAATCTTCCCGGACCAGGGATTGAGCCCATGTCCCCTGTGTTGGTAGGTGGATTCCTATCTACTGTACCACCAAGTAAGTCCTAAAATAAGAAAAAAGTCTTTCATATGTACCCACATATTTACCATGTAGCACATTCTTCATTCCTTTGCATAAATCCAAATTTCCACATTGTATCATTTTCTTTTGCCTGAGTCACTACCTTTAACTTTGCAGCATGGGTCTGCTGGTGATAGAATGATGAATTCTATCACTTTTTCCATTCCTGGAAAATGATTTCACCCTAGAAAGATATTTCCACTAGGTATGAATTCTAGGCTAATAGGTTTATTTTCAGCACTTTAAAATGCTGTACCATTGTCTCTAGAGTATAGTTTTCTGACAAGTTAGCTATTATTCTTATGTTTGTTACATAATGTGCATCTTTTTCCTCTTGTGCTTTTCAGCTTTTCTCTTTACACACTGTTTTTCAGTAAGTAATTAGGACGTGCTTTGGTGTGTTTTTCTTAATGTCTTTTTTATTTGAGGATTATTGTTGGACTTGTAATGTTATAGCTTTTTCATCAAATTTGGAAAAATTTTGGCTTTATTTTTTTTCAATATTTTTTCTATATCTGTTCTCCTGCCCTTTCTCTTTCTGGAACTCCACTTACTTGTTTGGGAGACTACCTAATGTATCTGGTAGTTCAACAAGGCACTCTTCAACTTATAAATTTAAGTCCTCTGTCTGTACTTAGTTTTTTATACTTTTTATTCTATGTCTTCAAGTTCACTGTTTCTTCTGCAGTATCTAATATGCCATTAATCCTACCTAGTGTTTTTTTTTAGTTACTTTTCATCTCTAGAAGCTTCATCTGGGTCTTTTACATGTCTTCTATGTTACTCATTATGTTTTCCTTTATGTCCAAGCATATTGCTGCTGCTGCTAAGTAGCTTCAGTCGTGTCTGACTCTGTGCGACCCCATAGATGGCAGCTCACCAGGCTCCCCCATCCCTGGGATTCTCCAGGCAAGAACACTGGAGTGGGTTGCCATTTCCTTCTCCAACGCATGAAAGTGAAAAATGAAAGTGAAGTCACTCAGTCGTGTCCGACTGCTAGCGAACCCATGGACTGCAGCCTTCCAGGCTCCTCCATCCATGGGATTTGCTAGGCAAGATTTGTTGGAGTGGGGTGCCATTGCCTTCTCCGGTCCAAACATATTAAAAGTATTTTGACAGCTGTTTTAAGGTCCTTTTACAATAACTCCCTCATCACTGTCATTACTGTACTTGTTCTATCGATTGTTTTCTTCCTCCCAGATTACTGGTTGTATTATACTGGTTGCATTATTCTTTTCTGTACACCAGATCTTTCTTCACCGAATGCAGAGCTTTGTGAGTTTTATGTTTCAGAGTACTGGATTTTGTGTAATCCTTTAAAGAATGTTTGGTTTTACTGTAGCGTATAACTAAGCAATTTGCAGATGAATTTGATCCTTCCGAGTCGTGCTCTACACTTCATTATGGCAGCTCCAGAGCAACTTTATTCTGGGACTACGTTAGTCCTACTACAAAGGGTGTGACCCCTTTGGACTCTATCCAATGTCTCTCCACTCTGGCTGGTGGGAATACAAATTGTGAGTTCTGTATACAATTCAGTTGATTGGCTTGAGGACAGTTTCCTCTGATGCATGTGCAGACCACTATATAATAATAATAAAAAAAATTGAGATGATTTCTCTAGATCTGGTGTTCTTTCTGTAGCACTTCAGTACACTGCCTCACTCTTCTCAGATTTTAATCTCGGTCTGAACTTGTGAGATTGCCAAACTCTATTTTAATTGCCTTTCCCTGTGGTACAGGCTAGAAACTGCCTCCAGGCAGTAAACTGGGGCAATTGTAGGACTCACCTTGTTTCTTCATTTTTCTGAGGGAGTACAGACTCAAGCTGCCTGCTGTCCAATATCTGAAACTGTGAAAGTGAAAGTCGCTCAGTTGCGTCTGACTCTTTGAGACCCCACAGTCCATGGAATTTTCCAGGCCAGAATACTGGAGTAGGTAGCCTTTCCCTTCTCCAGGGGATCTTCCCAACCCAGGGATCGAACCCAGGTCTCCCACACTGCAGGCAGATTCTTTACCAGCTGAGCCACAAGGGAAGCCCAAGAATACTGGAGTGGGGAGCCTATCCCTTTTCCAGTGGATCTTCCCGACCCAGGAATGAACCGGGGTCTCCTGCATTGCATTGCAGGCGGATTCTTTACCAACTGAGCTATCAGGGAAGCCCTCTGAAACTGTGGTTTTGTATATTTTGTCTGATTTTCTTACTTTTTATGATAGGAGGGCAACTTCTGCGGAAGTTTATCTTTCATGGGCAAAAGTGGAAGATCTTAGCTATGTAACACGTGGTACCTAGTGAATGTGTTAACCACTGGACATACATTATCTCATTTAATCCTTAAAACAATGCTGTGAGGGACATACTTGTATTATCTTTGTTTTATAGACAAGGAAATGAGTCTGAGGGGCTAAGTAACTAGCCCAAGACACCATAGTTGGTATGATAAGATACAGAAGTAGGATTCAGATCCCAGTAGTCTAAGCTCTAAATCAGTTACAATGGTTACACTGTATCATAGAAGAGGGAAGAATGATGAAGTCAAGGGGCAAGGAAGATTCTTGGCAGGTAGTAAGATAAAGCAAAAAGAAAAGTGAAGCAAAGGATTTGAACAGACATTTTTCCAGGGAAGATAGGGCCAAAAAACACATGAAAAGATTCTCAACATTAGTAGTCATCTGGGAAATGCAAATTAAAATCACACTATATACTACTTCACAGTCACTATGATGGCTATAATCAGACAGATAATAACAAGCGTTGACAAGGATGTGGAAAATCTGCAATCCTCATACATTGCTGGTGGAATTATAAAATGGTGCAGCTACTTTGGAATACAGTTTGGTAGTTTCTGAAAGGGTTAAACACAGAACTGCCATATGCCCCATCAATTCTACTACAAGGTATATATTCTCAAAAAAATGAAAACATACATCCACACAAAAACTTGTAACAAATGTTCCACTATTCATAACAGCCAAAAGTAGAAACAACGCAAATGTCCATCAACTAAAGACTGGATGAAGAAAATGTAGTATATCTATACAATGGAATATTACCTGGCAATACAAGGAATGAATTATGTGCTATAACATGGAGAAAACTTTGAAAGAGTATGCTACGTTTAAGAGGCCAGTCACAGAAGGCCATATATTGTATGATTCCATTTATATGACATGTACAGAATAGGCAAGTTGATAGAGACAGTAAGTGGACTGATGGTTACCAAGGTTTAAGGGGGGAAGGAATAGGGAGTGACTGCTACTGAATGCAAGATTCATTTTTGGAGCAATGAAAATGAAATTAGATAGTGGTGATAACTATATAAACTTGAGAATATACTAAAAACATTTGAAGTGTATACTTTAAAAGTTTTAACCTTCTCAGTTAGGCTGGAGTATTGGCACTTTTAAGACCTCACAATGTGACAAAATATAAACTAAAGAAGGAGCCCAAAGCCATTTCTGCTTCAGTTTCCAAGTCCACACCTCCACTGACATTTTACCTTCAGCTGTATAGGACAACATTTGCTCACCACTGCGTGGTCGGCTTTTCCTGAGCCTGTAACAGTCAAGGCAGACCCCAAATCCGCATTTGCGACAAACCCAGTGGATGTTGAAGAGGGTTGTTTCACATACATCACACATCTCCCGTACACCTCGGACCGCTCGCTTCCATGCCACTTTCTCTGGTGGAAAAAGGAAGAGGAATACTGTTGGCACTGAGCATCCTGAGCGAGAGCATAAGATCCCAGATCCACTGATTCCCATTCAAGCATTTTGTCTAGCAATTAAACTCAAAGATTCATGCAGTTCGTATTTGTATAATTGTAAGAGAAACAAAATACATGGAATTTCTAATATTTCTGAGCAAGTGTTAGTGAGAATGAATGCCATATGTTGTCACTTAAGATACTATAAAATTTTCAAATTGGGGAAGCTTTAAATAAGAAGATTTTCTCTTAAAGTACAGTACAATATTCCTTGGTCTAGAAATAGGGTATAGTATCTCATAGACATGGAAATACCATAAATGTATGAATAACATGGGTTTAAGGTATGAAACACAACAACCAGTAGCACTTAGTCTATTCACAAACCATAAAGTATTACTACTTACTGACACAAATTAGTGCAAAGTGAAGAAAATATTCAGAGTGAACCAAACCCAAATAGGGATCAAAATGCAAATTATGGCAACTGTGCTACAAAAATGAAAGACAAATAGGGAAGGAAATTTTAGTCTGTTAAATGCCAAAGACGGAAAGACTGAGGACTTGCTAGACACAGGTATTGCTTTAGCTATTCAATTTAGCTCATATAGAAGTTTTAGCAGGCTTAATTCATCCATAGAGAATGCTATCTGCCACTCATTCCACACTTCACTTTAAGCAAAAGAAAATGAGTTTCCAACTAGAACTGCCTAGAAGACAAGCAAGAGGGGGCCTTACGGTGTGGCTCCACCATCATCATGGCCTCCTTCTCAGACATCACAAGTTGGCAGAACTGGTCTCCAACATTGGCCAGAATGTATTTCGAGGTTTCTAGGTCTATTCCTTCTGCTAGGGAAGAAGAGGGAATCCACAGGTTCATGGCATCAGGGTCACTTTGCTGGGGACTCAGAAACCCTTCCACTCGGAGTACCCCTTTTCGAGTGAAGATCAACCTGAGATAGGAAGATACACAGTCAAATAGACAGTAAATAGCAGCAACCATGGAAACCAACACCCACTTAAAAATCCTACGACCTAAAAGAAATTAAATGAGACTTAATAGGAATCAGGCGGAGTTAAGAACTTGCACCATATTCGACCAACACAGTATGCACTAATAGAAAGGCTTACTGTTAATACTTATTAGGTCCAGGTTCTTTAAAGAGCTGTCTACCAGTTTCTCTAACCACTTATTCCATACCAGCAACCACACCAGTAAATGTGACCAGAGAAAAACACAGATCTGTGCTCACTGTCACGCTTGAAATGCCTGTCGACTTACATCAGGTGAGCCTTTAATGCTTGTTTAATATCTTCTTTCTTTTCAAAACTTCAGTATTATTTTCCTCACAAGGACCTTGCTAACTATTTCATTCAAAAATTCCTGCAAGGAGCCAGAAGAGAGAATTCCCACAAGCTCCCACCACACTATCACACATTGCTATACCTGCCCCCAGGTACTCCATTTCATCTTCTGCTACTGTGGATGAACTAGCTCCACTTTTGCTCTACACCTTATCCTCTTGCATAGGCATCCTTTCACTAATTCTCTGTTCTACATCTATTTTCCTCTCTTTTTGTCATTGTTCAGTTGCTCAGGCATGTCTGACTCTTTGTGACCCGATGGACTGCAGCATGCCAGGCTTCCCTGTCCTTCACTGTCTTCCTGGAGTTTGCTCAAAGTCATGTGCATTGAATCGGGGATTTTCCTCTCTACTGAATCACTCTAGTCAGTATTTGAATGTGCTATCTCAGTCCCTTTGATCCCACATCCTCCTTCATTTATCTGTTCATAAGAGCAAAGTTTCTTAGGAGATTTGTCTGTACTGATAGTTACCAGTTCCTTTCTCCTTTATTTTCTTTTTTCTAATTTTTATTTTTACTTTATTTCACTTTACAATACTGTATTGGTTTTGCCATACATTAACATGAATCCACCACCGGTGTACTGAAGTTCCCAAACATGAACCCCCCTCCCACCTCCCACCCCTATTTTCTCTTAAAGCACAACATTCAGACGTTCTCTCATCAATCTACCAAAACTTTATTTTGGCTGTGCTGTGTGGCATATGACGTCTTGAGTTCCCGACCAGGGATGGAATGCACATCCCCTGCAGTGGAAGCACTGGACAGTGAGGAAGTCCTAAAACTGTTTTCGACAAGGTCATTCCCCACTGTTAAATCCAAAGGTCATTTTTTGTCCTTAACTGACCACACCCAATCACCAGCATTTGCCAGAGTTCATTATTCCTTCCTAGAAACACATTCTTCAGTTGTCTTCCAGAATACCTCACTGGCTGTTTCTTCTCAGTCTCCTTTACTAGTTCCTCCTCATCCTGATTTCCCTGGTAGGTCAGACGGTAAAGATTCTGCCTGCAATGCAGGAGACCTGGGTTCGATCCCAGGATCGGGAAGATGCCCTGGAGAAGGAAATGGCAACCCACTCCAGGATTCTTGCCTGGAGAATTCCATGGACAGAGGAGCCTGGTAGGCTACAGTCCATGGGATCGCAAAGAGTCAGACATGACTGAGTGACTTCACTTCACTTCACTTCCTCATCCTGAAACAGGAGGGAAGAGGGAGGGCACAGACTTTAAGAGAATGACAATAGTCCAAGGACACGACGTAAACTGATTAGAACAAACAGATCCAAGATGTCCGAGTGACTTCCACTAGAAGTTTGAGCCTCAGTATACACTCATCATTCAGGTATGACCTAAATCAAATCCCTTATGATTATACACTGGAAGCGAGAAATAGATTTAAGGGACTAGATCTGATAGATAGAGTGCCTGATGAACTATGGACAGAGGTTCGCGACATTGCACAGGAGACAGGGATCAAGACCATCGCCATGGAAAAGAAATGCAAAAAAGCAAAATGGCTGTCTGGGGAGGCCTTAAAAATAGCTGTGAAAAGAAGAGAGGCGAAAAGCAAAGGAGAAAAGGAAAGATACAAGCATCTGAATGCAGAGTTCCAGAGAATAGCAAGAAGAGATAAGAAAGCCTTCTTCAGTAATCAATGCAAAGATATAGAGGAAAAGAACAGAATGGGAAAGACTAGAGATCTCTTCAAGAAAACTAGAGATACCAAGGGAACATTTCATGCAAAGATGGGCTCGATAAAGGACAGAAATTGTATGGACCTAACAGAAGCAGAAGATATTAAGAAGAGGTGGCAAGAATACACAGAAGAACTATACAAAAAAGATTTTCATGACCCAGATAATCATGATGGTGTGATGACTCATCTAGAGCCAGACATCCTGGAATGTGAAGTCAAGTGGGCCTTAGAAAGCATCACTACGAACAAAGCTAGTGTAGGTGATGGAATTCCAGCTGAGCTGTTTCAAATCCTGAAAGATAATGTTGTGAAAGTACTGCAATCAATATGCCAGCAAATTTGGAAAACTCAGCAGTAGCCACAGGACTGGAAAAGGTCAGTTTTCATCCCAATCCCAAAGAAAGGCAATGCCAAAGAATGCTCAAACTACCGCACAATTGCACTCATCTCACATGCTAGTAAAGTAATGTTCAAAATTCTCCAAGCCAGGCTTCAGCAATACGTGAACCGTGAACTTCCTGATCTTCAAGCTGGTTTTGGAAAAGGCAGAGGAATCACAGATCAAATTGCCAACATCTGCTGGATCATGGAAAAAGCAAAACAGTTCCAGAAAAACATCTATTTCTGCTTTATTGACTATGCCAAAGCCTTTCACTGTGTGGATCACAATAAACTGTGGAAAATTCTGAGAGAGATGGGAATACCAGACCATCTGACCTGCCTCTTAAGAAATCTGTATGCAGGTCAGGAAGCAACAGTTAGAACTGGACATGGAACAACAGACTGGTTCCAAATTGGGAAAGGAGTACATCAAGGCTGTATACTGTCACCCTGCTTATTTAACTTCTATGCAGAGTACATCATGAGAAACGCTGGACTGGAAGAAACACAAGCTGGAATCAAGATTGCTGGGAGAAATATCAATAACCTCAGATATGCAGATGATACCACCCTTATGGCAGAAAGTGAAGAGGAACTAAAAAGCCTCTTGATGAAAGTGAAAGTGGAGAGTGAAAGAGTTCCAGCTTAAAGCTCAACATTCAGAAAACGAAGATCATGGCATCTGGTCCCATCACTTCATGGGAAATAGATGGGGAAACAGTGGAAACAGTGTCAGACTTTATTTTGGGGGGCTCCAAAATCACTGCAGATGGTGACTGAAGCCATGAAATTAAAAGATGCTTACTCCTTGGAAGAAAAGTTATGACCAACCTAGATAGCATATTCAAAAGCAGAGACATTACTTTGCCAACAAAGGTCTGTCTAGTCAAGGCTATGGTTTCTCCTGTGGTCATGTATGGATGTGAGAGCTGGACTGTGAAGAAGGCTGAGCACCGAAGAACTGATGCTTTTGAAGTGTGGTGTTGGAGAAAACTCTTGAGAGTCCCTTGGACTGCAAGGAGATCCAATCAGTCCATTCTGAAGGAGATCAGCCCTGGGATTTCTTTGGAAGGAATGATGCTAAAGCTGAAACTCCAGTACTTTGGCCACCTCATGCGAAGAGTTGACTCGGAAAAGACTCTGATGCTGGGAGGGATTGGGGGCAGAAGGAGAAGGGGACGACAGAGGATGAGATGGCTGGATGGCATCACTGACTCGATGGACGTGAGTCTGAGTGAACTCTGGGAGTTGGTGATGGACAGGGAGGCCTGGCGTGCTGCGATTCATGGGGTCGCCAAGAGTTGGACATGACTGAGCGACTGAACTGAACTGAACTGATACACTCATCATAACACATCAGCAAAGTGAACTGACACAACCACCAGTGCCATCACAGTTCTGAGGCCAACCATCAAAGACCAAAAAGAGGGCAGTGGCCCAACTCCTGGAAATCCTTGCCCTTTCCCAGGATGACAGAGGATGAGATGGTTGTATGGCATCACAGACTCAATGGACATGAATTTGAGCAAGCTCTGGGAGTTGGTGATGGACAGGAAAGCCTGGCATGCTGTAGTCCATGGGGTCACAAAGAGTCAGACACGACTGAGTGACTGAACTGAACTGAATTTCCCAAAATAGTTGGAATAATCCCCCCATTCATTGTTGTTGGTCAGTTGCTAAGTCATGTCCAACTCTTTAGGACCCTATGGCGTCACCACATGTGGGATCTTAGTTCCCCAACCAGGGACTGAACCTGTGCCCCCTGCAGGGGAAGTGCAGAGTCCTAAACACTGGACTGCCAAGGAAGTCCCCCATCAAGTCATCCTATTTAAATTGTAGCCTCTCTAGCCTCTCCACATATCAATCCCCTTTCCCTTCTTTATCTTCCTCATAGTTAAACTTGTTTTTCTATTATCTGCATCCCTTACAAGCCTCTGGAGGGCTGGAATTAGATGGTTTTGTGTACTGTTTAATCCTCAATGCCCACAACAATGGCTGGCACATATTAAATTTTCAATACACATTTACTGAATAAGCGAATCCATGCCACATGGATAAACCACTTGGATTTCTTTATTTAAAAAACTAAGGACTCTTGAATGATTTATTAGAAGAAATTTCTCTTCTAAGTTTATCAAGCAGAAGCAAAGTAAGTAAATAGGTATTGTTTGGTAAAAGCAAGGGACATTTCAAGGATTTTCAACAGTTACCCCTATTTTAAAGAAGGTTCACATTATCTCCTAATCTTACTTCCCCTTCTTTCTTAAGGGACTTAAATTACTCTAGCTCTAAAGAGGAGTAACTGGTTAAGCAAATCTATAATACACAATGGCATCCTTCTGCTCACATCACTGGTTTCAAATGGAATTCAAGTTAGGAATAAGAACACAGTTAAGGGGGCAGCAGGTGAGACTGTTAAATTTAAATTCTCTTAAGGATGAAGTCATGTATCATTTCACAACCTAAATAACTAATGGGATGGCAGAACCTTAGCACAGACTCTAAGAGCAACGAAGTTTAGGAAAACAAGAAAAAGATGCTGAAATATGTTTACCAATTCAGAGAAAGAGTGGAAGTTATGTATCACTAAGGAAACTGGGAAGGAGATGAAGAGAGGAGTTTGGGTACCTCCGGAAGTGAAAGAAGCGGCAGGCCACAGTGGAATCATCTTGTTCCTGTTCCTTAAACTTCCGATACCGCTCCAGGCGGCACTCACGACACTTGTGCAGGTGAGGGGCTACATTGATGCACGACCCATCCTGCAGGAAGGGCTCTCCAGACTGCTTCAGCTTCTTTACTTTGCTCACATCTTTCAGCACTGACTGGCCCACTGTGAGAAGGCAGAGACAGAAATGGTTGGTCATAAAAGGTTTAAAAGAGATGCAAAAACATGATTCTCCTGAGGTCAGACATTGTCCTGACCTGAGTCACTCCTCCTTGCACTGGATGGGCATGGGCCCATCAGGTCCATCCTTGGCAGAAAAGGGGCAGAGGAAACAAAGAGGCTTCAACTGGGAAATAAAAACCATGGAGAATTTGTGGGAAGTACCCCATGACAATGAAACAACTCTGAGTATGGGTGAGGAAAACTCAAGAAGGCAGAAGGTAGCTTCTTGCCACCAGCCCCTCAGGATATGACTGTTCTACTAATCAAGAACTCTTGGGGCTTCTATGGGAAACCAAATCCTAACGAGAATGGTGACTTGCCATTTTCTTAGACACTTGTCTTTACACAATTTCAGACTATAACCTTACTCCACAGGAGTTAACGGCTTTTGAAAGAGATTTAAAACCATAAATATGTGACAGACAGGAGCAAACTGAGGAGCGGTTCTCTTGCTTCATCAGCTCTACTAAAGGCTGCTATGTGAGAATAAAGACTAGCACTGAGTAACTCCCCTAAGTTCATTAAAGGGGAAGGACCAAAGGCAGGAGAAATATACTAAGGGAGGAAAGAGTTCCTGACCAAAATTAACAGACTATCAAGACTTTGTGGGATTATCATTAACAGGACAGATATCCCTCTTACAGAGCTGGTTTAGATCAACCCTAACTTGAACCAGATGATCTGATGAGGGATCCCTACTGCACCCTTTGGACTATTTAATTCTATGAGATTATAGGACTTTCCATCAAAAAGAGGGCCTCTGCTGCCCAAGAGCACAGCAAGCATTTGAAGCAAGTGCCAGAGCCAGGCCCATGGATAATCTCAGCAGGATCACCTTTCAAGGGGGCAGTCCGAGGCCGGCCCTTGGGGGCCTGCTTCCCTTTGCCTTTTCCCAGCAACAGCTCAGCACTGCGTTCCCCATTGGGGCCCAGCTTCCCCATCAGGTGTTCTGGAATCCCCTTCAGGCCAGTCTTGGCTTGGAGCTGCTCCTCAGAGTCGCTTAAATCTGACAGGTCACTATTGGTACTGGAGTCTGAGTCCTGTCTGCAAGCCAAGCTTCGCTCATCCAGTGAGAACCTTTTCACAGCTTCAAAAGGAGCTTTGTTCTCCTGTGAAAAATCTGCTGGGGAGGACAGAAAGCTGCCTGAGTGCCTGCCAAAGACGTTACTAAAGGTTTTAAGGAGAGGATTGTCCTGCTGCCCAGGCCCCACAGTTGGCCTCTCCTCTGTGGGGCTAGAGGAGAGAGTAGGCATCTCAATGGGCTGGGTGAGGCCGCTGGTGGGTGAACTGGAGCGGCCATTCCCCATGGCAGAGAGGCTTGGCCCCCCAGTGGTAAGAGCTGAGCCCAGAACACCAGACACCAGTTTGGAGGAGTCAGTTGTGATGAAGAGGGTTTTCTTCTTTGCTAAAGATGCTGAATCTGTAGAGGAGTGAGACTCGGGCCAGCTGGGTGCTGCCTTGGAGGTGACAGTGGTAGCAGAGGAAGAGCTACCTGATGCCTGAGATGCAAAGCTGCTGAAAGGGCTATGTTCAACTTTCTCCACAAATGCCAAGAAAGGGTTAGAAGGCTCTTCTCGGGACAGTTTAGGGGGCTGTAAAAATAGATTTTCATGACTGTCTGGGGTGCGGGCATTTAGGAGGCTCCGTGGGAAGGCTGGCGTGAGGGTGGGCATGGACTCTGCAGGCACTTTCCGATCCACAGAGCTACCAGCCTTAGAGCCTGATTTAGTGTCTGCTCCAAGAGTGGATCTTCCTTTACAGAGGCTCTCAAGGCTTTGTTTAAATGAGTCTCGACTGGAGGAATCATCAGCCAAATTCTCTGAAACGGTAGTGAAGTAGTTACTGGTGGGTAAAGTTTGGGACATGCATTGAAAAAACAAGTTTTTGGAGAGATCAGAGTCTTTCTGAGACTCTGGTGCTGGGCTACAGCCAAAAGAGAAGCCCAAAGGTTTGTTCTCTGTGGCAAGAACCCCATTGGACTGGCTCCTTCCACTTCCAAAAGTCAAAGCTTGTGATGAACCCGGGAGAGATGCTCCAAATCCAGAAGAGGCCAGGACAGAATTCCTTGAATTCTGAAAAGAAGAGAGCCAGAGTTA
Source organism: Ovis canadensis (assembly GCF_042477335.2). Classification (NCBI taxonomy): domain Eukaryota; kingdom Metazoa; phylum Chordata; class Mammalia; order Artiodactyla; family Bovidae; genus Ovis; species Ovis canadensis. The sequence continues at coordinate 62,474,622 of NC_091249.1, read as the reverse complement.
GTGATGTTGGCTTCCTTGACAATCTTTTGATACCTTCTTGGACCTAGGCCAACATTTCTTATGGGTCAATCAATTTTTCTCCCCTACAATTTCAGGAAAACTGCTCTTATAACTGTTACTTCACCAGGAAAGAAAACTGCCACAGACAACACAGAGGGGTCTTTAGCAAGGTGAGACAGAGATGGCAGGATGAAATGATACCCTTGGTTGTTAGCCAACTGACTGTCAAAGCACCAAGAGGCTGTGTAGGCTTCTAAGTTATCTATTTAGAAATGAAGACTCTGTCAGGGAACTGAAGAAAAGGGTTCCCGAATGTAAATGAGCTTTTAGTCTGAAATAGAGTGAAATATTACTAGTGACCCTGTAATATTAATCTACCTCAAAGACCTTAGGGGCTATGGTTAAAGTTTTGGTTGATTTAAGTCATTGCAAATTGCCCACTCTTACAAAAGTGACTTCAGCCCTATGAAAAGCTCATCGTACATTAAGGAAAAAAATCTTTGTCTGAAAATTGCTAAGATGGACTCAAATCAACGTAAAAGCTGAATTATCTGTTTCTCTTAAAGTTAGACCTAAAGGTGCTAAATTAAAGAGGCATACCAGTTACTGAACACTTCTGTTATCATTATGATTTAACAAGTCTCCAAAGCGGAAAACTGTAGATACTGATAATACCCACCAACAAAAGCACTCAGCACAACAAACTGGAGAATGAAAAAAAAAATCTTTTTTTTACACCTTAAAAATGCTAACTTCCGCATTTAGATAAACAAGGATGTGTATATAAAAGGGGTTAGAATCACTTTCATATAGTATATCACATACTCATATATGTGGATAATACAGAGAAATATCCATAGGTAGGTACAAGTACTTACATAATACTTATATTCACTTTAAAGTATTAGAAATAAAAATTATTTCATGACTGCTTAATAGATACGGCGTTTCTCTTGGGGAAGAAGAAAATTTCTTTATGTAGTAGTGATGGTTGCATAACATTGTGAATATATAAATGCCATGATACTGCACACATCAAATTGTATAAATGGTAAATTTTATGCGTTAACTTAATTTTTAGAAATGTAACATATACCAGATAAATGAAAGGGTGGTATTAAAAAAAAGTGAGACTATGTAAGAGGAGTCTACATTAGGACTTTCTTTGAGGGTGGCAAAGAGGCATGAGAACCAGGCAGGCCTTTTAATGGCTTGCCTCCAGGTGACATCTGCTACAGAGACCAGTTCAGGGCATTTCAATAACCTAGTTCATTCTCCTTTTTTCTTTTCCTTCCCACTAACCAAAAACCACTGACTTAAAACTCCTCCAAATAAAAAGAAGAGAATAGACAGACACAGCACTGACGCTATGCTGTTGTTTCACTGGCTGGATCTGTCCAGGTCCCTTGACACCTGTGTGACTGCAAGGAATGAGCATAAGGATCTCAGGTTTCACTACTAAAGTTACCCTCTAAAAATAAACACACATATGGACTTCCCTGGTGGCTGAGTGGTAAAGAATCCTCCTGCCAGTGCAGGAGACATGGCTTCCATCTCTAATCCAGGAGGATCCCACATGGCCGTGGAGCAACAAGCCTGTGCATCACAACAACTGAGCCTGTGCTCTAGACCCCAGTAGCAGAAACTACTGAGCCCATGTGCCTCAACTACTGAAGTCTGAGCATCTAGAACCCTTACTCTGCAACCAGAGAAGTCACCACAGTAAGAAGCCCTTGCACTGCAACTAGAGGAAAAGACAGGGCAGCAATGAAGACCCAGCACAGCCAAAAATATTAAATAATAAACAAAATTATATAAAAAATACACACATGAATGAAAAATAATTGGATGCTCTTTCTTTTTCCTATAACTGATTAAATTTCAAATCTTTTTCTTATAAGAAAGTGATGACAAACTGATTTCAACACAATTTTTAGGGCAGGAAGTTTCCTGGGGGGCTGTGCCCCTGGTTCATGATGGAAATATCCATTTCTGTACTTTTAAATCATATCCCAAGAGAATACCTAGGCTAACCCACTAGTAAAGTTACTGATACAGTCACAGAAATTTCTCAGACCTGTTTGGAAAATGCCCTCTGAATCCGCACTTCATCTATTCAGCTTTGCTACTCCAAAAACAACAGTATTCAGTGGATCTCTTCGTGAAGCATGTAATATTTGCTCTGTTTTGTAATCCCCATTTACATCTATTCTGCCTTTGACATGGACTTAATTTTAATCAATTTGGGCAATATGATGACTTAAACAGAGGAGAAATCCACATAAGATCCCCACCTAGTTCTCTTGGGAATGCTGGTAAACTAACAGAGAACAAATCATGAAGAGTGTAAACTTTGCATTTACAGGCCTTCTCTTCTGCCTTGGCACTTCACTTCCCTCCCCATCCCTGCACACTAGAGATTAACAAACTGGATCTTCTATGAAGGGGAAGAAGTCAGATGAAATATATATGCCATGTTTTATATGACACTGTTATAAAACAATTCCATTTTAGGATGTGAGCTCCTTCAAATAGGATTTCAATTCTGTTTATAATATACAGTACTTAGCACACAGTAGTTTCTTATACATAATTTATAAAAGTCACTTAGTATTTTATTTGTTTTTCATATTCCAGTTTGAATTAATAGCCAATTTGGAAAGAAAATATGACCAGCATCATTAATCATACTTTGGTGACCAAAATAAAAGCCAAAAGACTGTAAGAACTGATTTGATACTGTTTCAAATTTGACTGGGGAGCCAACTTGATATTAACTTTATTTAACAAAAGTTGCATTTCAGCAACAATATATGTATATCAGATAAAGAACCTAGCAAGCTGGATACTACCACAATTAATTCCATCAAAATTTCCAGGTAAGGCTTAAAAGATTAAGTTAAGAGGGGGGAAAAAAAAAACCTTCTATGGTCATATCAAAGTGGCCCAGCCTCAAAGGAAAATATAGAAAATGATGAACTGAAAATGTGTTGGTAATAGTAGCTTTCACATAGCCCTAATTATAGTGTTCACTGTTTCCAACACTATAATTCATTAACCTTGCCTCTCAAAGGCCTGGTGGAGGGTAAACCACTACATGAACTAAATAGATAACTGAGTTTAAAAGATTCCCCATTGGATCTATTTTAACAACACATTAAATTGGATTGTATAATCAAGTTTTGACTAGCCCAACTGTTCAGGTGACTTTTAAGAGCTGAGAAAGTTTTAAGAATATACACATTTGTCCAACAAGCAGTAAAGGACTACCCACAGAATACAATTTAAACACATCTCAGAAATACTCCTTCCCTATGGCATCTGAGATGCTTTTTAATGTGCTAAGAACAAAGTAGGGTGAAAGTGTGAACCCACATCTTGCAAATCTGCCCCTGAAACAACTCACCTCTCCTGGGGCCTGCGACCAGCTGCCTTTCTGTTTTTCCGGCCCAGTCCCTGTTGCAAGGCCAGTGTCTGAGATCCTCACCGTGGTTGGGGTGGAGCTGGCGGTAGTGACCACAGCTGCTGAAGCCACCATACACTGGCCAACTTGTTCCAGTGTTTTTCCTGCCTCTTTATTTTCGGCTCCACCCACCTCTGGGGCCAAAGGTGTCTGACCTGTGGCTGTAGAATACGGAGTGAAAGGTAGAGGTGTGTCCCCACCCACAGGCTCATCCTGCACCACCAGAGTCCTGCCGTTTTCTTTGGTGTAAGTGGCAAAGCGAATGTTGCGGTTAATCTGGGGGACAAATGTAGTCGGTGGCTGCTTGGTTCTCTGATCCAGCCCTGGCTCTCCACTGGCATTCCCACCTTTCCAGGGCCCTCGGCTTGCCTCGCCTCCATCGCTCCCATTACTGTCTACTTCACCCCTGTCTCCTTTCAATTTCTTTGATGCAGGGTCACACCCAGAGTCCGAAGCACTTTTCCTCCTCCGGCCATCTTTCCCCTCTATGCTCTCTCTCTTCTTCTTTCCTTTGGAAGATTTTACTGCTTTTAACGTACCCCCCTACAAAACAAAATTCAAAAAAGATTTATTACAAGGGACTTTCCATCCTGCGAAAACCATAAACCATTAGCTCTTTCCCATCTCTAGAAGCAGACAATCAAAGCTGGGACAGATTGCCAAATTCCAATGCCAGCTCTAAGACATACCCTTTGTTAAAAAGCTCCAATCTTCCTGTGATTCAATTTACACACACATTTTCAAGATAATAGTTACTAGAGGTTAACTCACTTTGCAAAACTTCCCTTAAATGAAATGTACTCCTTTCTTAAATGGACTTTTTTCAGGATTTTAAAAATTTATGGAATATCTTTTATAAAATGGACTGATAAAGCTAGTCTGGGAACTTATTTGCCCCTTAGTGAAAAAAAAATCTGCTTTATTTTGTATTTATCTCCTTGTTTGATAGAAACTGGCAAGTATTGAAATATAAAATCTCCTCTATCCAGGAGTCACTAAAAACTGGTGACAACTTAACAATAGGAAAAGGAACATTTATGAGTCTGTGACCAGAGGAAAAGTGAGCCCAACAGAGACAGGTTTGAGTTGCTGTTATGGACACTATAAAGAACACAAATAATTTCTAGGTCTTATTTCAAAGCATTAGATACAAACAGGGGGGAAAACTAAAAAGGCAGGCTACCATAACCAAAAACTCAAATCTCTTAGCTCTTTTAGTAATTTCATCCTATCTCAGGAAATCTTAAAATTTAGCCTTATTTGAAAGGTGAAGTGAAGAAGTGAAGTCGCTCTGGCGTGTCCGACTCTGTGACCCCATGGACTGTAGCCTATCAGGCTCCTCCATCCATGGGATTTTACAGGCAAGAGTGCTGGAGTGGATTGCCATTTCCTTTTCTAGGGGATCTTCCCGACCCAGGAACTGAACCCGGGTCTCCCACATTGCAGGCAGACGCTTTACCGTCTGAGCCACTAGGGAAGATTTGCAACGTCAGTAACCTTAAAAGACACAGAATTAAAAGGGGACAATTCCTATCTCTGAGTGAAAACTCTTTCCCTGAGAAGGACAAGAGGACAGGGGCCTGGGACACAGTTAACACTCTCTTAGGCAACTTATACCTGGAAATTCTTAGATTGATATCCTATTATTTCTTTTTAGCTGCATTTAGCTAACTTTCAGATAGTTTCATTTAGATAATGTGCTGGGGTGGCAATAAGCTAGTGACATAGTTATTTGGCTGTTATTATTTACCAGCTTGATTAATCGATTCTTGATTAATCTTGATTAATCTACCCTTGAATACATATAGATTCTTTGTAAAGATCTGTATCTTTGCTGTAATCAATCATTATTATAGCTCTTATAACTGAATTTTTTTCAAATTTTTCATTTCTTCTTGCCAGTTTTCTCTTCATTTTTTTCTGCCTTCCTTTTTTCCCCCTTAATTTCCTTCTGAAAACCTTAACCAAAGCTCAAGATTTACTTGTTTCTCCCATACTTTTGGTAATACTAATCTAAGTTCCTAAATCTTTCATTTAAGAACTGTTTCTGTTTGTTAAGAATTATTTTCATTTGATCAATTAAAAATCTTTTTACCCCTTCTTCAACCTCTATCATCACTCAGTTTGCAGTGCTGTGAAATATTTAAGTACAATCACTGAAATCTCTCCTTTCTTGCTCACTCTTTCCAAGGAAATGAGGTGACCATGGATCTCTAAGAAGCGTTACTGTAAAACTTGGCATATCTGTCAATAATTGTATTTTGCTAGCTAAGATGACAGTCACACCATGGCAAAGCTGAAAAGAGAAGAATCAATGTCTGTTGCTGAAAACCAAAGATCTCACCTGTAACTCCTTCAGCCAACTTACAGAGCCTGGCTCACAGCAATTTCCCTGAGCAACAACGTATATGTATGTCCTACTTATGGTGAGCTACTCACATGTGAGTAGATTAGAACACTGAGACCAGTACTCTCTAGCTATATATGGCACAATCTAAATGTACCTAGCATATAATAGGTGCTTAAAGAACAAATGAAATGAGGAAGGAAATAAAAAAGGGACCCAATACAGCATCAAAGTAACAAGTGTTTTTCAGCCATGTAAACACAGTCAAAAGACTTATCCTATTTGTAATAATATAATATGTAGTAAAGAACTATTAAATTTTACCCTGATTCTTCTTTTCCTACCTTAATCTTGTTTTATCAAGCCAAAATGACTGGATAGAGAAGAGGAAGAATTGTATACCCAGCAGGAGCAGCCAAGAGAGCAATACAAACACAGGTGCTAAGAAAACTATGAAGAATATATGGACAGATGGCTGTCCAAGTCAATGTCCTACTGAAGGAAATTCATACAGGATTCCTTAATTGGTTCAGGCACTGATTTATAGTATGTCTTTTGATGGGTTATGATAATTCTGAATGAACCAAGAGTTGGTCTGATTCACAGAAACTATGGAGTAATCCACTGTGTGCTGAGCACTGAACTAGGCACTAGTTTAGTTTGAACTCTTCTTGGGATATGAAATTTCAGATTTCCTTGGAGCTCACTACCACCTGATGGAAAGAAAAAGAGGATGTAGTTTCTTCTCCATTTCTTATTACTGGGTAGGTCATGAATATTATTACTACTTATTATAGCTTTGTCTATTGTACCTTTTAAATATACCTGTCCTAAAAAATGTAAGAAAAAAGTAGGCCATTTTAAAACAGTTAGGCAACATAGCCATGATGAAAAGGGTTTGCTCAGACTAGGTCTCTTTCTCAAGATTACCCTCCCTCAACTAGACAAGACTGTGGTGAGAGCAAGAAATGTACAGTGGTCAGAGCTTGAAACCCAAAGCTATTAACATGGATAACACACACATAATGAAGTCTATGTAACAAGATAATGCAAGCTCATGAGTCTGCTCAGAGACTCACTCCATTACTGTACCTCGCTCTGAGGCGCCGAATTATCCACGAGCATCACATGGATCAATCTGGGATCTACGGACTTGATCTCACCACTCTATAGAAGGAGGGGGATAGAAATTAGAAAAAAGAAGAAAGATTTAATGCCTGCCCACCAAAGACATAATTATGTAATTTTTCTTATGTAATCTATGCAATTTTCTCTATTTGTTTCTACTTCCCTGATAGAATGAAAGCTCCATGAATAGGGAACTCTATTATTTAATTCACTGCTAGAATAACAACATTTGAAACAAGGTCTAAAATATGGTAAGCACTCAAATATTTGTTAAGTGAATGAATGAAAAAATTGAGTTCAATGCCCAAGTGTCTCTTTTAGGGCTACTAATTTCAAATTCTGCATCTCTAAAACCTTCCTATTCTGTAATTAAAAAAAAAAAAGAACTTCCCTGGTGGCTCAGTGGTGAAGAATCCACCTGCCAATGCAGGAGACATGGGTTTTATCCCTGGTCCAGGAAGATCCTATATGCTGTGGTAACTAAGTCTGTAAGCTACAACTGCTGAGCCTATGCTCTAGAGCCCAGGAGCCACAACTACTGAGCCCATGTGCTTAAATTATTGAAGCCCTGCCAGTGTCAGAGCCAGATCTCTGCAACAAGAGAAGCCACCACAATGAGAAGCCTGCATACTGCAATCAGATAGTAGCCCAAAGACCCTGAAGCCACGAAGACCCAGAATAGCCAAACTAAATACAAATAAATAATAAAATTTAAAAGAAAAAAGAAACCTTCAGAAAAAAAGCTAAAGGTTTCGGCAGGGGCCTATTTGACAGATACTGTCAGATTTAATGTGTACATCCTTTGACCTGGCAATTACACACTTGGGAATTTATTTCAATAAATAAATAATGTGAAAAATGTATAATGATATATGCTCAAGGATAGTCACTGAGGCATTATTTGTATTAGTAAAATACTGGAAATGATTTTTAAATGTCCATCAATTTTAAATTAAATTAGCTATACTACATCAATTCAGTGGATAGTATGCATCTGATTTTAAAGGATGAAGTAGATTTCTATATATATTTATAGAGAATGATGCTAAAAAGTTAAAAACATAAATCAAAGAACTATGTGTATCATATGATCCCATTGTTAGTACAGTATGACTTATGCAGTTCTTACCTAAATAGACAGTATAAAAATATCATATACACACATAGAGAGAAGGTATTTGGAAGCATATGGAATATATACCAAACTGTTAATGGTGGTTACCACTGTCAGGAGTAATATTTGCCTATGAGAAGGGATGGCTTTCACTAGCTATTTTATATATATGTGTGTATCACTTGAAATTTATAAATGAAGATTGAATAATTTAATAAATTAAATAAAGAAATGACTAAAATCATTATGCTCATATTACATGTGACTCTAGAGGGCAAGTCTGAAGCCAATTCAAAGGTGTTATAAATACATATGTGTTTGCCTCAAAATACTCTTGTTTTTGATAGATAATTCTCCAGGTAGTTATAGATGCTATGTTTTTTCTAATTATTTCCTTAGAAAACAATTCATTTTATCAGCATGTAGGGGAGAGTGTCATAAGTATTATAGAAGCAAATGCTAACTGATTAGATTTTTAAATAATAAACATTATGAATATGATAAAATAAGAATAGCACTTCACATCTCTATACTGTTCTATAGATTTCAAAGCACTTTTGAATACATCATCTCAGTTCCCAAAACACATACTGTGAGGCCAAGGGTGGTTACCTAATTACCTCTAATTTACAGATGAGAACACTGAGGTTGAAAAAGTAGAACAACCTTTCTCAAGGTGATAGAATCAAAAGTGATAAAGCCAGAGATGGAACCCAGCTCTTCTCACATGTAATGAAGTGCTCCCTTTCTCCATGCCACCCTTGGTAAGGGGATGGATGGACCTCAGACAAAATAACACAGAGCCTCACCTCAGTTACAGACACCTCCATAAGACGGGTGATGGAGTCTTGATGGCTTACAACACCACAGAGCCAACTTTCTTCTCCCTCTGGCTGGTATACTTTGACCCTGTGACCCTGAACACTGTAGGGACCTAAAGAAGAGATCAGTCAGTACTGATTATTTTTGGCTAAGCTGTATTTCATGACTGTTCCTTAAAAAATAGAAACAGAAAGAAGACTTATTGGCACTTTTAATCCTCTTGTATAGAGTTGAATAAATGAGCAATTTCAGATTTACTATACACAGCAGTTTAAAAATAAAACATAGCTTTTCCCAGTGACTTTGGTAAATTTTATTTGGAGATTTCCTAAAATATCCTAGGTTCTGACACCTTATCTCAATATTTCAATTCTAGAAGTAATACAGGAAAGAGAAAGGCAACTTACAAGTCAAAAACTATAGATAATATGAAAATCCACTCAGACCTATCTGACATATACATAAAAAAAGTAGGCCAATAAGTTGAATGTTCTATTTTGTTATGTTAGCATAGGAATGATACATAACCATTTGCCCTTTGCTATCTTACTTTCAATACAGTAGGTGGAGAATTTAATACATGAGGTTTGCAGCCTCTGCTCTAATAACAATCTGAACAAATATAGCACCTGTCTTCCTAAGAACATAGAGTTTCAAAGATATTACTTTATCAGCAGGTAATGTTACCTTACAATTTCAGCTGGCCCTCCAAGAACAAGAGTTTCTCTCTCCTACATATCTTATACATTTGAGACCATATAGTTAAATCACTGCTTAATTTAATTATCTTTCAGAGCTATAATTAAGCTTAATTTTTCTATACACATTCATATATATCTCTATATCTTATCCTGTCCCTTGATTTCCTTCTCACTGCTATCTATTTTTCCTCACTTTCTTTCTTCTCTCATATCTTTCCTTGATTATTAAACATCATTTCACACTGATACTTCCCTTCTCCAAAGAGGCCAGTTTTCCTACTTTTACCTATTTAGATTTAGTTTGACAAAAGAGAACTAAGAGCCCTATTTCACTGAAAATCATTATTATCATGAGGTCAGGAAGGACAAAGAGCAAATGTATAACATGAAGGGAAGGATAAATGAAGCCAGAGTCTCCCCTTTGTGTAGAATCTTGGGCAAAATCTGTATGTAAAATGAAAAAGTTAATAAATCTCTTTTGTTTTCATTCTCAAAAGTTAACATGCTCTTAATGTGAATGAGTCTGTGGACACCTTCCTTTACGAACATACCTTACACTCTTGTTATTTGTTGGTGTTAACAGTCTTTGGTCCGCTGAACCTTACAAGACAGTATGCTCAACAAGGGCAGAGCTTTTCTAGCTTGTGGTTATATCCCCAATACCTTAACACTGTGTCGACTGCAAGGTTAGTCCTTAATAAATATTTAAGAAATAAAGACATTTTTAAAAAGACAAAATTGCATATTATGAAAGATAATACAAAAAGGAAACTGGTTTGAGGGAGATCCCATTTTTCCAATCCATTCTAGAGATCCAGCTAACTGGAGTTACTTGTGACACTACCCACAAAAAGAAGATAAGCACAGATATTTAAGAGTTGCATGGTGTTTTCACCATTCGATCACTTTCAACATTGGCCATACACCCGATTCAGAATTTAAGGACAGAAGACAATCTATTCTTACCTCGGCTGAATATCTCTTGTAGCTTTTGGTCACTGATCAAAGCATTAACTGTGTCTCTTAGAGCAGCATGTTCCAAAAGAATCTGGTTTTGGCTATCTGTTCCCATCTAGTAAAGATAAAAAAAGAAAAAACTGAATACTGAAATAAACAGCAATAATATCTAACCAGAAGAGAAAAAGTATACTCCTGAGGAGCTCTACATCAGCATATATCAAAATGTTCCAAAGAACCCTAGTCTGACTATAAGATGCTCTACAAAAGTTAAAGATGCTACAATCATTTAGGTTTAGGAAATATTATACCTCCCTTGAACAAGGTGGGAAGGGGGCAGGACATCAACTGCTTCCCCAGCCCATCCATTCAAAAATCTGTGTATGTTTGACTCACCCAAAACTTAACTCCTAATAGCTTACTGTTGATTGGAAGCCTTACTGATACATAAATAGTTGACTGACATATATTGTGTATATCATACATATTTTTCTGTATTCTTATAAAGTAAGCAAGAGAAAAGAAAATATTAAAATCTTGAGGAAGAGAAAATAATTTACAGTACTATGCTGTATTTATTGATACCCTATGTTCATGACGTCTGTTTACAAGATGAATCATCTGTCAATGCGCTACATCAAGACTGCCTTATTCAGGGCTTCCCTGGTAACTCAGTGGTAAAGAATCTACCTGCCAATGCAGGAGACATGGGTTCGGCCCTTGATCTGGAAATATCCTACATGTCACCACAACAATTGAGCCTGTGCTCTAGAGCCTGTGGTCTGCAACTACTGAGGCCTGGGCGCCCTGGAGCCCATGCTCCGCAACAATAGAAGCCACCACAATGAGAAGCCCGCACACAGCAACTAGAGAGTAGCCCCCACTTGCTGCAATTAAAGAAAAGCCTGTACAGCAGCGAAGACCCAGCATAGCCAGAAAAAAAAAAGACTGCCTTATATAAAACAAAGCACTACAGATGTTAAAAGTATCACTAACACTAGACATCTAAATGAAAAGACAGTGAAAAAAGTTCATATTAATTTACAGGTACTATATTTATTGACAAAAATCCATACACTAAGTGGACCGATGTAGTTAAAACCTGTGTTGTTCAAGGGACAACAGCATACTGTATCTTTCTACATACAACAGTATGTCTAAAGGCTCTGAGAAGACATGCAGAAAAAAACATGTTTAGGTAAATGTTCTTCATACTTATTTGACCATAAAACATTTTATTCCCTGTAAATCTTGTTATTTTGATACTTATCCACAATGCACTGAGTGCCTATTCATACAAGCACTAGGATTACAAAGATGAATAAAACAAGACTGATGAGAGGGAGTGAGGCCCAATGAGTCAGGAAGACATTTCAACAACAAAGAAATCATCATTAATATTTCACAAAACACAGTTTAGTAAACATTGCTCTTGGCTGCCTCAATAAGACAGCAAAACTCTTGGAAGTCTCTAAATTTTAATGTTCAGACAATAACTCTTATGAGAAATAAATATTATCATCCATAAATTCTGAAACTCTAACTCAGATACTAGCTTGTTTAAACTACTAACCTATCCCTTTTTTGTAACTAAAAATATACCTAAGCTCTTCAATATTTAATGTTGGTTGGAACCAGCCCAAATTCCCAGCCTCCCTGCCACTGGCAAAGGTATAGGCCCTTCTCAGACAAGTTACAGAAGCAACCATCTCTGGGAAGTCAGTACTTCTGAGGAACTGTGGTCTTAAGTGTGAAGTGGTTTCAGGGTGAGGTGGGGGTGTGTAGGGGAGAAAAGAACCCTCAGTCACCAAATGTACTTTTCAAGGGAGCAAAGAAACTTTAAAAGCCACATGGATTAAAAAAAAAAAAAAAAGGCACATGGAATTACTGGGAGAAAGTACTTGCTTCAACATTAAAAGAGAAGAAGAAACACTCTATTTATAATCAACAGAGAAATTAGCAGGGAGAGAAATAAATTCAGGACTAGACCAACTGATAAGTACCTGGAACAAATGCAACCCATTAGCATCTGACAGGAAACGAAGCTCTCGATCCAGAAGGTACTCAACCGGAACCACAGAACCCAAACCGAGTTTATCTACCAGGGGAGTGAAAGTCTGTGAAATACAATGACAAGAAATAGATTAGTACTTGGTAGAGAAAATAAATAACAATTAAACTGAATATCTAACTGCAGAGAAAATATCCATTATTAACATATATCTTTCACCTCAGTAAATACAGATAAGCTAAAGCATAAGTTCTGAGAGTCATTCCTAACCCACCATCTGCCCTCAAATAATCATATGAAGCAAACTAGAGCATAAAGTCAGCTCAACAGCCTTATTAACAGCTAAAAAGGATAAGAAGAATAAGAAATTCCTCATTCTCTTTTGCAATCTAACTAATCTTGTCAGGCTTCAAGAGGGTTACATTACAGTAAGCTCTCAGAAAAAAGAGTTACACCATTATCATCTCTAGAACTCTTGAAACCTTTGTGAGATTTCTAAAATGATCAGTGATATAAAAATGCATGGGTAAATTCACATTTAGTGTTTCATAAATAATCTGCCTACAAAAGTCACCCAGGGACCAAGATCAATTTGAGCTGCTTCTAAAAGTTCAACTGGAAAGTGGCCTTAAAAACAAATGAAAAGAGCTCAGTAAGTGATGATATGTATAATCAATGGGTTAAAAATGTTTGTTTTGAGCATTATTTAATTTGGTTAGTCATAGGAGAACTAGATTTTTGCCTTGTGAGAGTCTGAGCTAAGAAGTAGTACACAAAGTGTCTACGCTTCTAACTTATCCAACTAATAAGTGGGTGATTTAAAATGCTAAAAACAAAAAACTCATCATAAATAGTCTGATTTAAAAATGGGCATATCACCTGAATAGATATTTTTCCAAAAACAGACAAATGGGCAACAGGTACATGAAAAGGGGCTCAACCTCACTAAATTCAGGGAAATGCAGATCGAAACCACAATGAGTAATCACCTCACACCTAAAAATGAAAGACAAAGAGGAGGGGACCCTTGCACCATCAATGGGGATATGAAAAGACAAACACACCAAGTACTGAAGAGGACATAAAGAGGGGGACCCTTGCGCCATGAGTGGAATGTAAACTGGCACAGCCACTACAGAGAACAGTACAGAGGTTCTTCAAAAAAATTAAAAACAGAAACTACCATGTGATTCAACATCCTACTTCTGAGTATTTATCCAAAAGAAATGAAATCATCACTATCTTGAAGAGATATCTGCACCCTCATGTTCACTGCAGCAATATTTACAATAGCCAAGACAAGGAAACGACCTAAGTGTCCAGTGATGAATGAATGGATAAAGAAAATGTGGTGCACACACACACACACAAATATTATACACAAAAAAAATATTATTCAGCCATAAAAAAGGAGGAAATTCTGCCACTTACAACAACACAGCTGAATCTCCAGGGCACTATGCTAAGTCAAATAAGTCAGACAGAGAAAGACAGATATGGTATGATTTCAATTACATGTGGAATATAAAACAACTGAACTCACAGACACAGAATATATTGGTGGCTGCCAGGGGTAGGGGGAGTGTGGGAAATGGGTAAAAGTGGTCAAAGGGTATAAGCTACAGTGAAGAGTAGATTCTGAGGATCTAACATACAGCACGGTGACTATAGTTAAAATGCTGTATTGTATACTTGAAAGTTGCTAAGAGAGCAAATCTTAAAAGTTCTTACCATGTATGTGTTGTGAGAAGCAAATTAGATAATATGTAGGAAGGTACTCTATAAAACAATGAGATTATTATACTTTATTGAGATTTTTAGAATGTTCTTGTTCTGCAAAGCTAAAAAAGAAAAGTTCTTACCACACACACAAAAATGTAACTATGTGAGACATAGAACTTTTAACCTTACTGTAATTATTATTTCACTATAAATATAAAATCATCACATGTACACAGACTTATACAATGTTATATGTCAATTCTATCTCACTAAAGCTGGAAAAAAAAGTTTCTATGGGAAAAAACAGACTTTAAGAATTACATTGTTTCATAATATTATTATGAGAAAAGAAAGGTGAAAAATTATTTAGAAACAAAGTATCAAATATTACTTAATATAAAACATTTCAGAAGGCACAGGAGAAGAGATCTCTCCCAATTTTTGCTTTAGTAAATTCAGAATAAAAGCCTGTTAAGGACAAAGCATTAGAGTCTGGGGAATTCTAAAGAGTTCAGCTATTGCATAAATACCATGTTGAATAGGAATAAAGCCCAAATATGCTTCTAGCCAATAAAAGTCACTCACCAGGGCTGGCCACTGTGCAATTGAGACTCGAGTGCCCTGGATAAGGACTGGGTCCTTCCGAGGTGCCCATACTAGAGACCCTTCCAGCAAAAGTACAATAACTTCTTCAGCGTGAACTTTAACCCAGGAGTGCTGCTTCCAGTTACAGCCATCAAATTCTACAAAGATCTGGAAAAAGAGACAAAAAGTCATCTTAAGGTTACATTGGAAAAATCCCACACTATAATATAAAAACAAACACAAACTTCCTGTTTTGAAAACTTTTAACTTGTTTTTAACTTCTTTTAATGGATTTCAATAAAAACCAATCTTACTTCAGAGCCAGGAAGTTGGTCTCATCCTCACTCTGAGAAGAGGCTACAGAGTTAAGGGGGCATTAGTTATTTACAGTTATTAATTTCTAGCCATGATCCTACTGAGATTTATAACTCTTAGTTTCCAATTTACATCTAAGTACACTAACTGGGGGCTTACTATGTATAAGGCCCCTATGCTAGGTTCAGGAATACGGAAAGGAATCTAGAACACCGGTCTCAAGGAGCTCATAGTCTAATAGGTAGAAAGACAAATTTTTTACACTTCTATTGTGAACTTTTAAAATTAATAAAGGCTAGAGTACTTATAGCCCACTTCAAAGAATTTTAGTTGGCTTTTGGGAAAGATGCAAGAAAATGATAAAATATAAATTTGCAAATCAGGACTAAGCAAACTACAACAGGAAGTCACTATTAAAGTATAAAAAGAGGGAAAACTTATGAAGAGAATAAGGATCTATACAGCTCTATGACTGAGGGATATATGATGAATGATGGATTACTGATTTGGCTCTGAGCTTCCTAAAGGCCAATCTGAAAATGGAGAGGTCAGTTGCATTGTCTTCACTGTATAAAAGGAGAACACAAAGCAATGTCTCATGGAAGCAACACTTTCCCAACCACTTGGCTCTACAAGAAATTTCTCATATCACACTTCCAAAGGTAACAATGTAGGGCAATTAAATTCATTACACAAAGTTCTAGGTTTATTACTTGTAATATGCTAAGTAAGTTTCACATCTACTTAAAAAAAAATCATGGGAAAATAAGGCTCAGAAGGGGAAGCACGATTTTTACAGAGAAAGAACATTAAACTGCATGATTTTTACAGAGAAAGAACATTAAACTACATTACATTTAATATATGAAGGGGCTCATTCACATATTAATATGTGTTCTGGGGGAATCATATACAACTTTAAGTAACTTGCTGACAACTGTAAAGAGTTGTATTCAAACTTGCATTTAAGTACAGACTCAGGAAACAAGAAAGGCAGTAATGAACAAAGCTTGGGGCTTATGTTCCTGAAGGCTTGGATTTCCGTCTTAACCTTAAGGTGTTAGTTTTAACTGAAAACTTAAGCAAGTCACTCTTCGCTTCTCAAATCTTGGTTTCTTCCTTTGTGATAAGACATACCTCATGGACTGGTTGTGAAGACTAAATCAAGTAATAGATTCAAAAGTACTTTGGTCAATTGTAAAGCACTACTTGGGCAATAACATGCCATAAGATAAAACAAATAAGGTATAGGGAGTGTTCAGAAGCAGGAGAGATCACTTCAGGTGTGCAAAGGGAGTGATATGGGATGAGGTTAAAAAAAAGTCCCAATCAAGTTCTAGGATGGGCAGGAGCTACAGCACACTGTGGGGAATGAGTGGGCAATGAGACTAAAAAGATTAATAGTCAATGTGGAAGACACCAAATGTTGGGATAAAACTTGGGTTCATCCATCTGCCAATGGGAGATACGTATACGTGTGGGTGAATGTGTATACATGCAACTGCCAGTAAAAGGTTTCTGAGGTCAAAACATAAGCAGAACAGTTTGTTTCAGGACAATTCAGCTCAGTGGATGAAGATGGCTTAGAGTGGGAGTGGGGTGGGGAACAAGAGGTGTTCTTACATGACCTAGAGTGGGAGCAGTGAGACGAGGAAGGAAGTGACCAGGGCTCATGAGAGTTGATGAGTCATATCAATAAGCATGATGACTAGCTGGAATAAGAGTAAGGGAAAACTCAAAAATGACTTGGATTTTGAACCAAAGACTAGGAGAACAGCAGTCCCATTACTGTTCAGTGGTGTCATAACTGATGTCCAGAGGAGGCAATGACTGAAGGCCTTCCAAGTCATGAAAGGGAACAGAGGCTGTCGAAACCCTAGGTTGAGTCTGACCTTGAGTAACACAGTGCTCTCCTGGGCATAGCTTAGAAAACCAGAGGTTGAGGCTCTCTGGTGCCTGACAGCTAGGTGCCATGTACAGTGGTAATCTGCCAACTACTTTAAAAATCAACATGGTGCTGGTGCTGAATCGCTTCAGTCGTGTCTGACTCTGCGCGATCCCATGGACTGTAGTCTGCCAGGCTCCTCTGCCCATGGGATTCTCCAGGCAAGGATACTAGAGTGGGTTGCCATTTCATCCTCCAGGGGATCTTCCCAACCTGGGGATCGAACCAGTGGCTCTTATGTCTCCTGCATTGGCAGGCAGGTTCTTTACCATTAGTGCCACCTGGGAAGCCAACTTATGAGTCACAAAATTCTAAGTCATACCAACATCCAAATACATGGACAACACTAAAAGAAGTCATTGTATCAAAGCTGTAATGATTGTAATTCTTTATATAGTAATTTGAACATTTTAAAAGTTAGTATTCAGGAATTCTATCATAACACATCTGAAAACACCATGGGAGAGCTGAAATATTTGAAAGCCATATTTCACCTAATTTAAAGGCAATTATTTCCTAACCTTCCTGGGCAAAGGAATGAAGTATTGAACTTGGCAACCACAGTGCTATATGTTCTGGGATCAAACAACTGCTCTAGGCTAGCAATACAAATTTGTTTTGAGAGCAATATGGAATGTGGATATATGTAAACATGTTCTACCAGTATTCTGGCTTATTTCTGGCCCTAGCACTCTGTTCCCCCTCCTAGCTAGAGATGGAAGGAGTTAGAATATATAAGGTGAAGAATCATTTCAGGTCAAAGTACACAGAACATGAACTCTTTAAATGGTAATGGCCAGGGACTTCTCTGGTGGTCCAGTGTGGTTAAGATTCCACGCTCAGAATGCAGGATGCCCAGGTTCTATCCCTGATCAGGGAACTAGATCCGACATGCTGCACCTAAGACCCAGTGCAGCCAAACAAACATTTTTTTTTTTTAATGGCAGTGGCTAGGTCACAAAACAGGAAGAAGGGATATAAGCTAACGAAAATCAATGGTAGTGCTTGGACTGAGTTAGAGTTGGCCAAGGCAGGCTGACAATCTGAACAGAACAGAACTAAAACAGTTTATTTTTTTTCAAGTATTTCAAAAATTTCTACTATTAGAGTAAAAGTAGCAAAAAGTATTATTGTACAGCTAGAGCCTAAGGACTAGATGTGTAAAATATTTCCTTAGTTAAGGAGAGTTAGTGGTAAAACGCTTACTTTCATTTCAAAATCCCTTTCATGGTCTATATGTAATGCACATTCATTCAGTGACATTAAAATGAAATAAATTTTTTAAAAAATCAAGTAAGTTAACCTAAGTTTGATAAAATCAGACAGTAGTAGTCTGAGTAATACAAACTTTCATGCTAACCACATAATTATGTAATAATCAGTTTGGATTCTGGTCCTAAGGCCATTCTTACTACAATTAATAAAGGTATTAATTTATTCACTCACTCAACAAAAACAGAATGCCTCAGAAATATGCGTGTGTGTGTGTGTGTGTGCGCGCATGTGCACAGAACACTTGCCAGGGCCAAGAAGATCAAGGTGAATAAGGTAGCACTAGGCAGGAAGGAATCAAACCCCAGATGAGTGAGCCAACAGAGAGGTACAGAAATTATTACAGAGGCATGTAATAAGAGCAGTAACGAAGACTGAACATATTAGAGAAGGTATATGCTTTGGGAAACAAGAAAGGATTCATGGAAGAGGTAGTGGTATACAAACTGGATCTCAAAGGACAAACTGTATTCTTCTGGCAGAGAAGGGAGAGAAAGACCGCAGCAGGTGCCAAAGCAGAGAAACCTAAGAGCAGATTCGGTGTTCTAGGAGGAGGATGTAGCAGCTAGTAAGTTAGCTGTAAAGTGTTCTGTTGGCATGTTAACGGATGATAAATTGAAACCTGGTGGCAAAGGTTCTTGTTTGGTCAGCAGAGTGGGGGTTCTGTTGGTATGTCTGAACTCTCCAGTAGTCAATCCCCTCTATACCCTTCAGTCTGTCGCCCAGCTATTTCTCATAAGCCTGGCCCTGGACACATGAGAGTTTATGTTGTCTTCTATAGGCCTTGGGGGAGCATTTGACTGTTTTAAGCGGGGTGGGGGAAATGATGATGATATACACAGACATCTTTCACGTGCATTTTAGAAGGATAATACCATCTGAGCAGAAAATTTTCCCAATACTCAGTTTAAATAGGAAATCAAAATAGAAATTACAAAGTATTAAACATCCTTTATTCAAATTATGGGATAAGGACATTTTAAAAATGAGATGTATCTAATAGATGAACATAGAACTCTAAGATATATGGAAAAAAGCAAGCTGCAGATTTTTCAGGGAGTTGGGAGGACAGGAGAAGGGCTGGGATAGGAGGAATAATAGTATTATCTGATAATAAGGTAATACCTTATCAATAAATGTTCCTTTTTTGTCCTTAGACATATTATTTATATAATTAACTTTTTTTTTAAAGGAAAGAATTAACTTTGGGATCAGGTTTGAAAGGAACTCATAGAGGCAAGAAACTGGAGGCGAGGAGACTAATTATAAAGTGATGAAAACCCAGGTTAAGAGATGTAAAAGGCCTAAACCAAGGTCTAGATCAAGACTGTATGAAAGAAAAGCATATTTGAGAAATTAGAGATAAAAGTAACAGGATATGGTAATGACTATGAGAAGGTAAGGAAAATGGAAACTTTCAAGGTTCCTAACTTTTCTTTTCCAGTTTTCCTAACTACATTCTAAATGAAATATGAACTGTTACAAATGATATTAGAATCCCAGGTGGCACAGTGGTAAAGAATCTGCCTGCCAATGTAGGAGGTGCAAGAGACAAGGGTTAGATCCCTGGGTCAAGAAGATCCCCTAGAGTAGGAAATGGCAACCTGCTCCAGTATTCTTTCCTGGAAAATTCCATGGATAGAGGAGCCTGGTGGGCTAGAGTTCATGGGGTTGCAAACAGTCACATGCAACTGAGCACAGAAATAACCTGAATACAAACTCAAGTGTGTGTGTGTGTGTGTGTGTGTGTGTGTGTATGTAAATGGTTTTAGGTGCAGTGGAATCAGAAAGATGTGGATTTGCATCCCAACTTCCTCATTTCTTAGCTGTGGGAGCAAGTTACTTTAGCCTCTTTGAGCCTTACTTCCTTTGTCTATTAATAGGGACAGTAAATACCTCACAGAACTGTGGTAGAATTAAATAAAATAATGTGAAATGCCTAGTGGATCTTGGGCTTCTGATAAATATGCATTTCTTAAGCAAATTCATAACTGGTCAGAATATAAACTGGAATGGCTTAAAAGGAAAAAAAACTGTCATATATTAAGAATCTTAAGTATGTGTATATCCTGTATTTCCATAATAGCATTTCTGGCAATAATCCTAGGAAATCATAGTAAACACAGAACAGGCTTTATTCACAAAAACGTTCATCACAGAAATATTAATAAAGCATAAAATCTGAAACAATTTCAGTATCCAATGAAAGAGGAGCAGTTAAATAAATTAGCCAGTCAATAAAAACTATAAGATTTCTTTGAGAGCATTTATTGTTTCTTTCAGTTACGAAAGCAACACATGTTACTATGGAAAATACAAAAAATGACAAAAAATTAAAATCACCTAAAATACAAAATTTTTTGGTAATACATGAAAATAACTGACATATTCAGTTAAAAGAAAAACTCAAAACTGAAAATACAGTATGAATTCAACTTAAAAAAAGATTAGACTATGTACCAAACATAGCAGTTTTTAATAGGTTGTGATTCTACAGGGGCTTTATTAAAATAACTTCTACATTTTGTATACTAGACATGTTATTACTTGAGAATCAGAAAAACAAAACACATCTAATAACTCTGATGTAAATCACAAAAACCAACTGACAATGCACCTTGGATGGGGGTCCCAAATATAAATCCAATCATATAAAGAAGAAAATCAGTCGTGAGTCAGTATCAGTAAAAATATACAAAAGAAAAAACCTTAAATATCAAGTTAAATACAGGGGGCCACTGAGTAGAAAATTCATAATAAATAAAATAAAAAATCAGAAATAAAAGTTAACATAATACTGGCTTCTAAATATTCTACTTAAAGTGAATAGTAGAAATGCACATGTTCCCTGTTCTTGATGAACTTACAATCTAGAAGGGCAGATAAGCTATATATCTTGTTATGTATCTATACCAAGAAAAATTAATAAATATTACAAAAGAAGTATCTCAACAAGTGATAAAGGAAAAACACTGGGATTTAGAAAGACTTGGAAGAGGTGTTTATTTCTCTTTACAGGATTTCAATGGACGACAAAATCAAAAGCAAAGGGTAAAGGGGGTATAAAACATGGAAGCCAGAAAGCACTAGGAAAGCAGAGGATCAGCAAGAGTGCATGTTGTAAATATCCATTTGGCAACGCCCAGCTTTCCTTGTCTGATTCTTTGCAGGACAAGGATCCCTCTTATCTGTAATTTGGTCTCCTGAGTAGACCAGGAGGGGGCTCTGTGCAGATCTCTGGATAGGTTTATCTCCCATTGTAAATTAATAACCTTACATGTGGATTTACAAATCAGTCTCAAGAGTTTGGTTAGTGAGAATCAGTTCCCTAGAGCCTGATTACCCCTGAAGACACAACCCCCCACTCCACCCAGAGCTCCTGCCCTTGCAAAACTAAGCGAGGTCACTGTTCAATCAGGCAAGTTTTATCCAACTGCAGAACAAGGGTAAAAGACACTTTAGTAGTAGGAACAGTGGGATGAGGAGGGCTTAAAAACCACCAACCTGTCAAAAGCAGTGGAAAACTGAGAAACAGCAACAGGTGTTGTGTCCCCCAGGCCTTGAGGAAGCAAAGCCTACTGGAACCCACTCCAGCTGTTGCTGAGAAAATCACTAACAGAAAATGCCATGTTAGTTACCCGATTTAGGCAGGTGGAGGGGAAACTAAATCAACAAGAAGAAGGTGGAGAATAGAACTAGGCAAGTGAGTTCTAAAGAAGGGAATGAGTCCTTGACAGATGGAGAGTTAGTGAAACAACTCTTAGAAATAAATGCATAATAAACAAGAAAAAAATCTGACGGTACAGTGAAGGGAGAGGATGCTGGACAAAATGACCAGTGTACAGTGTGACCACTGGCGGACATACTGTAGTCTTGAAATAAATAGAATGCAAAGACAGTAAGATAGAAGTATCAAAAATGACATACACACATAAATGAAGACAAACTTTAAAAAGCAACTTACACAAAGCACTTGAGTGCCTAAAAAATTCAATAGTGGCTCAATGTTTCAAAAACAGACCTCCTGCTGTAAGGGGAGAGTTAGGATGAAAAGTGTGTGTAGATGGCCTCACACTTAACCATTATATATTCTTTTGGACCATCTCATTTTTATTTAAAGTTCTCTAAACCATACACTAATCCACAAAACATATTCTACTGACTTTAATAAACAGCATACTACAATATTATTCAGATTTTTATTTAGCTTAGGGATTATAAGCAAGAAAAGAATACTTATGGATAATCATTAAAGGCTGATCTCCTAATTCAATTAGGGCTGAAGTTCTATGTGTGAACTTAGGTTGAGAATAAATAATATTAAATTGTATACTGGAAATTATTACATTATCTAGAAACAAATTAGACAGCTATTTTAAAGTCCACCTACTCTGACACAAAGAGGAGAGTTTTCAGTAAGAGTTTTTTCTTTTTTTAACAAAAAGCAGATATGCTTTCACTCCTCTTGGAAGATTACCAGACGGAAGAAATATGGTACTAGCCTGGACACTCCCACATCTATTACATCAACTCAAATCAAAGAAAAGGAGTACTTTAGAGCCCACCTTTCCTCTAGATAAAGATGAAAAAATTAAAGGGTTAAAAAAATTAAGGCAGATATGCTTTTACTCCTGTTGCAAGTTCTGGATAGCTGAGATAGGTAAGATATACATTCCAAACAATTCATGACTACTAAAAGCATAATTTAATTCTATCATATAGAAAGAAAAGGATGGTTTAGTTAATAAAATTGGTGGTGTCAAAGTGATTCCTACTCAGTAGGAAAAGTTACATTGTCCACCACACATGCCACTTATAAAAATATTCCAGATGGACTAAAGATCTAAAGGTAAAAAAATGAAACATTAGAAAGAAAATTTGAAGAATATTTATACAGGCTCAAGGTGGCAGGGGTGAGGGTGGGTGTCTTCTTCCCAAGCAATTAAACCCAGAAGCCATTAAGAAAGGTCTAACAGACCTGCCGATATGAACATTTTATTTTTCTATGTGGCAAAGCAACCCTTAAACAAAGTTAAAAGACAAATGAGAGAAATGATACTCTTGACAGGTAAAGGGATTAATATGCCAAATACAGAACTTGAACAGAATAAGAAAATTTCCATTTTTTCAAGCAGGCAAAAACTTGGCATAAATAACTCATAAAAGAAATGAAAGAGACTAATAAACACAGAAAAAGATCAGTGGTCATGAAAATGCTAGATACTATTTTTTACTCATCAGATTGCAAAAAATGACAAAGACTGAAGACACCAGAGATGTCAAGGATGAAAAGAAACAAGCACTGCCTGCATGTGGGTGAGAGTATGAAATGCTATAATCTCATAGGAAAATAAACTGGCATTACCTAATAAAATAAAAATATATACATGTACTCCTTAACCCAACAATTTCACTCCTGGATGGCTAAACTAGAAATAAAACCATGATTATATAAAGACGTATATACAAAGATACTAACTGCATTGTAAGTGCTAAAAAATTTAAAATACCCTGAATGTCCATCATAAAGGGAAATGATTGAATAAATCATTGTACATCCATTCTATAATGTAGTTATCTAAAATGATGAGTAAGGTCATGGGTACCGATGCCCATGGTCTAATGTTAAATGGAAAGAAAAAAAAAGACACAGGCTACAGATATTGCACAGTATGATAGCATTTGCTTAAAAAAAAATGAAAAAAAAAAACCCACCTTTTGTGTAGAAAGAAATGTTTTTATATTTTTGTACCAGTATTAAGAAGACACACAAGGCTTCTTCAACAAGTGGAAGCTGCTAAAGGATGCAGATTGTTGACCTTCCTGTGTATACTCTTGGCATTCTAACATTCTGCAAAATGCAAGTTTTGCTTTTATTATTCCAAAAAAGAAAAATCTATGTTTTTGTATGTCTGTGTATTTACTATGCCTACATATGTGAAGGTCCCAAGGTCTCTGTCACTTATATGGACCAATAACGATCCAGAACACAAAGAGGACATAGTGTTAGAAAGGCATAAAAATCCATAATACTAATTTTGCAACTAGATTTTTTTTCAAATATAACAAGCCTATTTTGAAATACAAATAAAGTTACCATTACAAGGAAGAGTGAAAGGAAAAAAGATGTTTAACTACTTAATTCAAAATCTCAGTAGTTATTTCTCAGCATAGCTTTGGTGAGGAAAATGCCCAGCTATCAAATTCTTTTCAACAAAACTCTTGATCAAGATCCTGACTTATGGCTTTAATAATGCTTTCAAAAAAAGGGGGGGGGGAGGGTTCATTAATGAATCAGGACTGCATTTTGAAAGATTTCTGGATCAAAATTATTTAGAAAGAGGATATTAATGGAGCCTAAAATTGCAAAGTGTTTGCAATCACTTCAAAAACTCATTCATTCAACCCTCAATTACTCATCCTTAACAGGGGGCGCCCTGCCATGCATTTCTCAAAACCAGGCATGCCTGAAAACATCTTAAACATAACTGAATGAAAATCTGTCCAATCACAGGCCAGCTGCTTGCAAACTCCACCCTTGAGTACAGGAAGAACACTTTTGATTGGAAGACAGTTGTGTTTACTACGGTTGTGTGGTGCAAAATTGGAAAGGCACACATGCCAAGGGTCCAAAGGAAGTCTCTTTAATGAAAAAGGAAAACAAACGGACAGTTCTGATTCTATAATAGTTGTTGTCATTAACTGAACCTCATCATCACAGCAGCAATTCTTGAGCAACTTTGCAAGCTAGTAAAATATTTTAAAGGCTGAGTTTTGTTGTCGCTTTTTTCTCATCTATGTTCCTTGATTATACATACGAGACAAGCATAAGCCTATTCTTAAAACCCCACACTGCCTTTGCTTCTAAATGCATACAGCTCCATCCAAGACCTCAACACAGTTGTAACACTTTGTTTTGAATCACTGAAACTTTTTACTTGGTTTGAGAAACCACTTCCATGGGCCCAGTGGCACAATTCTTCAGTATTTAGCTTAGTAGGTGTCCATCATCTCCGTGAGCTTCAAAAACCATCGCCCTTTGGGAGCTCAGCAAACAACAAAGTGAATGGGTAGCCATTTCAGGTGCAGAGCTCATTAGCAATTCATCTGATGGAGGAAACAACTAGAACAGAAAACTTCGACTGAAAGGCTAGGACAGACTAAGTTTTTAGGTCAAAATATGCATTTAATGGTGGATCTTAACCTAAGTTTTGCATTCAAGGTGGTAAATTACTGGATCTAAATGTGACACCTCTCCCCCAGTCTTAACCTAAAAAGCAGTCTTCTAAAGAAATCGCAAAGGAATTTAACTCCAAATCTCCTTGCTTAATCATCCTCTTCACCTCATTATATTCCTGATATCTCTTTAAAAATTCGCCCCACTAAAGCCTCACCAACTGTCCAAGCAGCCTTTTTCTTAAAGCCAAAGCCAGCCACAAGCAAAACAACCCAGAAGACCTATATGGGGCGAGGCGGGGAGTCTAAAACCACTGATCGATAGGTAGAAAATGAGTATCAGAAACCTGCAATGTTAACATCAAATCTTACAAAATGAATTCCCGTTTACAGCGAAAAAAATATCTGCAAAAGCAAGTTCATCAAGAAAATTTTCCTTCTGGCTGCGATCTATTACAATCTAAAAGAATCCCCCTATTCTTCACAGCCTTATCTCAACACACAACCTAGGGCCGCTATCAGAATGAGGAACTAAAGAGGCTTGCCAAAGTTCAAAGACAACATTTTGTCGCTACATTAACAAAAATAACGCATCACGGACACGAATGCTAGTTAAGTTCTATTACTGAACAACTTTAATCACAAAATACACCAAGACAAGTATTCAAAAGTGGCCATGCCCCAACACAAAGTTTCAAAACAAAACCTCTCCCAAGGTTTGGGGGAGTTGCCCAGCTCGGAGATAAAAAGCACCACCCAACAGCCCCATTTGGCTGCTAAGACAGATCTCAAACTTATCAAAAGCAGCCACTACGGCAGCTCCTGTCACCCAGAAGCGCAAAGAGAGAGGAGCCTGAAGAGAGCTGGCCTTTCTGGAGACAGCCTGGCCGAGTCTGGCTCAGACAAGGAGGAAGTAACTGCCAGATAAAAAAGCCCTGAGCAGCTTCAACTGCAGCCTCTCGATCTCCCACAAGTGCCCACATTCCCGCCCCATTCGGGGCTCGGGGAAGAAGGGAACAGGGCGCAGGTCTCCCACGAGAGGCTGGAGACTACAGGTCCGCTTCTTCCAGGGGGCAGCGGCACACGGGCAAACTCTAAGGGGCCCCGGAACCCAGGGTGCTAGAGCCTGCTCCGTATGAGTGTTGGGGGGGGGGGGGGGACGCTGAGAAAGGGGTCGCTCAGGAGGCGGGGCCTGCCGGGTGGAGGCAGCATTTCCTAGCGCCCTGGCTGTCCCCCGGGGTAAACCAGGGCGCGCACCCCGACGCGGAAGCCATGCTGGCCAGAGCTCGGGGTGCCGAGGAGCCGGCGGGGGGCGCTGAGGAGATCTGGGGGCGCGGAACTGGGTCACCTCCACCCCACCGCCCCCTCACAAAGGCCCCCGGGGAGGCCGCCCGCAGGCCGTGCAACCCCGGCCTCGAGTGCCCGCCTCGGCCGCCACTCACCGCTAGGTCCTGGGGCACCGCCCCGCTCATGGCCCGCACCGTGCCGGCCCGCCAGGCCCGAGTGCGCAGCGCAGGCCCCGGATCTCCGCCCGCCGACGCCGCCGCCGCCGCCGCCGCGGGGACCGAGGCCGAGGACGAGCCCGCGGTGTCCGCGAACAGAAGCAGCAGCCGCTTGCCCACCGGGGAGGCTGCCGCGTCCGCCATCGCCAGGGCCGGCCGGACCCGTGCTCCCGCCCGCCGCCTCCCACCACCTCCGCCGCCGATCTCCCGATCCGCCCGCAAGGCCTCCCTCCGCACCACCCGCGGCCGCGGCTCCCCCCCACCCCCCCCAACAGCCACCACCAACCACCGGCGCCGCGCAGCGCCCCCCGTGGCCGGGAGCGGAGCCGCAGCCCGGGCCCCGCACAGCGCCCCCCGCGCTTCGGAGCGGGGCGGCAGCTCCGGGCCCCTCGCAGCGCTCCGCCCCAACCTCCCCGGGGCCTGCAGTGCCCCCTGCGGCAGGGAGGGGAATTGCAGTTTCGGCCGGGGTGGGGAAGTGGGCGGGTCCTTCAGTCTCCTTTGGCACCATCCTGGTGCCATATTGCCCTTAGGGGGCCCCTTTATTTGAGAATGTTTTAGCTTACCCTCCTTGTATACCAAAGACTTTAACCGGGGTGGGTGGTTGAGGGGCAAGTTACCTAAAGAATTGATATTCTGAGATAAGAAGTTAGTGCCCCAGTACCTGATTGATTTCCAAGACTGAAAATAGGCACTACCCTCCTGTCCTTATCTTTTGGGAAACTTCCCATCGGTCCCTGGGACACAATCTCTTCCTTCTCACTGATCCATAACATGGTACCATTTCATTATATATTACCAATACTTCATAGGTCCCTTTCCAATTGACCAACGTTTTATACCCATTGTATGTGATAATACCATTCTATACTGGCTGAAGGCCAACGTGCTTCCAACATCTCAATAGTCTGACATGTCCCAGGGGAGCTTCTTCCTGCTTCCAAATCAGCCAATGTTATTAAGTCCAGGTGTTTCTCAATTCAACTTTTAAGGGAACTGGAAAGAAACCAAAGTACATCTTACCATGGAAATAAGTGGAGCTGGGGACAAAGAAAACCCCACCACTCCTATATGAATTCACAGGCATGGAAGACTGATACTCTTGTCAGAAAAGTGGCTGTAGAGAAGGGGAGATAGTGAGATATTTTTTGCCTAGATTTTTGTTGAGACTGGGCAATGAGAAATCTCAATCGTTGACATTGGTCACATTAGAGACTAGCACAAGTTCCATAATCTTATGGATGCAGAGTATACATGAAAGTAGATACAAACCAGGAAAAGGTATGGTATGGTATTAATCCATGATTACTACCCTAAAAGTACCCATTTCTTTCACTGATCTGATCCACAGACAATTAAGAGCAGTAGCATTCTTTCCAGACTTATGTGCCTACCCAGAAATCTGTCCATAATCTTCTGTACCTTTGACCTACTTGCCTTGTAGCAAAGGTTGGGGGCCAGAGGGAAATACCAGTTATTGGCTCCAGTCAAAGTACAACATCCAGTGAAGCCATTCTAGAACTAACTCTATGGAGCACCAAGGAAACATTTCTTTGGACTTTTTCCTCTCCTTATTCCTTATAATGTCCATTTCCCATAGCCAACCTGAGGCCTGATTCAGTTTTTCTTGGTTTTTCTGGGCTGAGACACCTCTTAAAGCACACTCCTCACAAACTAGTTGGTAGGAGAGAAAGAGGGATGATCCATACATGACATAGCTGCCTTGTAGATTTTCCATTAAAATTCACTGCTGGGATTTTCTCCCACGTGGAGCTCTTATTACTGTCCCACTGTCCAAAGCTGGCTTCTCACAGCACCAGACACAAGTGGTGTCTTTGTGTGTAAGCTCAGGAATGGGAAAGCAAAGATTAAAAAAAAATTAATTCACAAATATGGCACTTTTCATAAGCCAGTAAGTTTTCAAAGTGTTAGGGTTACAACACTGAATAAAACAAAACCCTCATAAAGTTTATATTCTTTCTTATGCTTCAGCAATGGAAAATGAAATCACACTAGCCTTCAGAGAAAATAAACAGTAGAAAAACCCAACAAAAAAACTGAACAGAAAGGAAAAAAAGGAGAGGGAAGTAAGTTTAGATGTTCAGGCCTTAACCCTGCTCAAACAGTAGGTGAAACATAGCAGCAGTTTTATACAAAGAACGAAACTCTAATTCTGAGATTCTTTAACCACATGCTATAGCCCTACCCCCTCAAAGCCCTTCTTACTTTGTTTCCAGGATAGGTGACAACTCCCACTCTTTTCAGGGTGTATTTTCATCCCCTCAAAGTTCCTCCTCCAGGTAGTCAAGCCAATCCTGTCTTCTTGCACACTTCATTGGTATTCAGTGATGAGTGTCACCAATTTGAAGCAGGAAACTGGGTCGGAGGCTAAGCAACTTGACTCTTCTTGCTGCCTGGCAAGTCAGTGCTACAACTGGTAAAGAAAGGCTATGCCTTAGGGACAAGAGGCTTCTGCCTAGCTCTAAGCAACTACACTTCACCCACACACATTGGAAGAATGCTAACGGAGGGAGAAGAAAGGGTGGAATAGAAAGGTCTAAAGAGAGAGAGTGAACCACACAGCTTCTTTCAGCAAATGAACATTCCAAATTGAAGCATTAGGGAAAATACCACCTTCTAGAGCAAAAAAGCAGCTCTGCTGCTAGGGTAATTTTCCAAAATCAGTATTTTCAGGATGGAGAAATTGCTGAGGTCTTTAGACTTTGAATTCTGACAACTTTATCTCCAGCTCTCCACAACATAATGTATGAAAACTCTGAAAAGACACTCCTGGACAAGGTCCGTATCATGCCTTCTCCATACTTCCCAAAGCCTACAAACCATTCTAGACAAGTTTCTAATTGTACCATCTAGCATTTCTCAGGGAGGAAGAATGGATTAATACTTGACTTCACCCGGCTGGAAGTGAGAGTGACATGAGGTAAGAAGAGATGGGTATAAGTACCAGGGAAACAGGAGACCAAATCAGACTGCCAGAAATAACTGAGGTCTTAACAGAAGCTGGGTCACAGGATATAACTACTGTGGCTGCGAAGGGCCCAGGGACCAAATACTGTCCTCAAGGGACAAAAGTTCAGCCATGTCATAGAAGAAGCAGCTGGAAGAGTTGGGCAGCCTTCTCCCCACTTCCTCCTTGCCTTTCTTTGTGAAGAAAGGAAGACAACACTGTAGTACACAAGGTTGCTTGGGAAAATGGATTATTCTAATAAAACTTTATTTTTTCAAACACAGCCACAGAGGCAGGACCTCATGTTTAACACACACAGACTTATGGATTTTTTTTTTAATATAAAACAAAGTTTACGAAAAATTTTTTTCCACTTTTTGTATTTGTAATCCCATTAGCACAGGGACTTTGGCAGCAGGTGGGAGTGAAGGGCAGCTGGAGCTGCCAGTGGGCAGTCACCGGGCACAGGAGGAGAGCACCAGCCTGGGAGTGGCTTCACTCACACACGCAGGAATACTCACCTACTGATCAGCCACACCACACACACAACACAGATGCAGATGTCTACCCAGGGTCAACCACTGCAGAGGTGTGTTCCACTCTGGGTAAGCCCAATATGTGAAAATCCAAATTGTCAAAACAGCTAAAGTAGAGGGAGGTTGCTTGCTTTACAAAAGAAGCAATCACAGGCTGCTTTTAAATGGTCAGCAGTCCAAATGCTTTGAAAAATAGCATTTGGTTTATACAGAACTGTTGGAACAGATCTACCATGTAAAGCAAAATAAACCACTTCTTGAAAAGGCTTGTCCAAGGGCCACAGGTACTTAGATTAGGAAGCAAAACAATAGCTCCAGCTAGTTTAACTTTCCTGATCTCAAAGAAATGGAATTCAAATATGGCATCTATACACCTTCTCCCTTAGGGATGGTGCCCTAGGGCTTTGAGGAAGCCAGGGTGGAGGCAGAAATTATTGCCCTCACTTCTTCAGCTTTGGGCCTGCAAAGAACCCCCTGACATTACCAGTGGCCTACTGTAAGCTGGCACAATCTGCAGCAGAGAGCCCATGGATGAGGATGGCCCAGGAGGAAAAGAAGCTGGCACCAGGGAATTTATGGCCTAAAGAGGGAGAACAGAAAGGGGAGGGATAAAACCAAGGAGGGGCAACTCCTGGGCTCACAGTTTTCTTGGATTCTCCAGAGAACCTCTCTCAGGCCCCTACAGACCTGGTAGCTCACTGGTAACTCGTGCTAAGTAGCAGGTGAAGGGCAGGAGTCCTGGAGGGGTAGACCTCTAAAGGCAGGAGGCTGAAGAAGACATAGCCATCTCCTCGGGAGTGGAGGCAAGGATGCTAGGGCCTCACTGATGCTCCTATCCAACATGTGGGAGACCCAGAAAACCACAGATTCAAATCCATAAGGAAGAAAACACATGAGCAACTGGTCCTACAAAACCCTGGGAAAATGCCCTTCTTCCAATAAACAGGAAGGGCAGGTCTAATTTGGTCCTGCAGGGTCTAAGCAAAGCTGGACAAAGCCTCAAAAGCCATTATGGCGGCAGCTTCAGTATGCATCTCCCCTGGAGCCAGCCCTATAGAGCTTCTGAAATCCTTAAACCCATCAGTGTGGCCACTGAGACCTGTTGCCAGGCCCAACTTGTGGGTGTGAAACAATAAAAGAAATTCAATCCAGCAACAACAAACTCCCAGCTGCTTCTCACAGTCTGCTTTACACATCCTCAGCCAATCCCTCAGTGAGCCTCAACCTCCCTGAGGTCTCTAAGGGCCAATTAGAGGCAAATAAACATTTCCTGGCAGGAGTGGAAGACAAGCAAACTAGTAAATGCTGACATCCCCTTCCTCTTTCTCAACCAACTCAGAAAAAATGGCTAGGCCTGGATCTTATAACGAGTTTCTCTACAGTCTGCTTCCAAAGGGCAGTGCTGGGGTGCACTCACCTATGCCTGCTGGGGACTGAATACTACTTCTGCTGGTCAGCCTCCATACAGGGGCTTCCTTCCTTCTTCTTCACCCTCAAAGGGCAGCAAGTAAGAGGGAAAAGAGGTCCCATCAGTAGGGAGGGAAAGAAAGAGATGGAGCCCTTCAGCCCTGCCTTAATTGCCCACATGTGCTTGCATCTACTGAGTGAGTGAGACAGGCAACTTGTATCCAGCCTTGGCAATCTGATAACAACAACAACAAAAAGCCAGCTCAGAATCAATATGCAGCGCCCTCTCTAGCCAATACTAGATCTATCTAGGGGAGATGTGGGCCTGAGGAAAAGACCATTAGTTGAGGACCCCCAAACAGAATCCTTTGCAGAGCCACTGTTGCTAACAGATTACAAGCTTGCTTCCAGAGCTCCTTAGAACCCCAACTCCTAGAACAAGCCTGCTGTCCCGTGAAAACCCAAGATCCTGGGAGTACTGTGGTGCTCTGCTGTTAGGGAGCAACTGCCTTCCTTCCCTAAAGCTACCCAAACACACCTTTCCTCGAGCACTCTCATGCACTCACACACTCTCACACAATTTCTCCAAGGAGGCTGAATGAACCCCCGACCCTGGCCAAATTCTAAGACACAAGTGCCCTTTGAAGCAAAGGGGCTAGTGAAATTCCCCGAGCTGGGGTCGGCAGACCCCTTCCGTCCCTGCCCATTGCTTTCTCGGTGGCAGGGATACTCACACTCAGGGCCGCCATGGGAAGGGTCTGCTCTGGGGCTGTCCCTCCCGCCACCAGCTCCGTTTATCTTGTCCCGGCCAGTCTCTCGGCATGGTCGAGCTTCCTGGAGCGAGAAGATTTCCGGCTGCCCTGAGTCGGAGCCCTCCATTCACCCCCATTCCCAGGCTGGGCCCCCGGCCTTGGGACCTCAACACTTGTTAGTAGCCATAAGAGAGTCAGTCTGTGTGGCCCCAGGAAGTAGCCTCTCAGTTTTAGTTCTCCTCAATCAGATTCAAGTCCAGGTCCCCAAAGTCCTGCTGGCACAGTGTCCGCTTGCTTAGCGCCTGCCGCCCCCACCGCACGGCCCCCTCCTCTTCCTCTTCGCTTTCACTCAGCACCTGGGAGGAACCCCCAATGGGGCTGCAGGAAGCAGAGAGGGGTGGGGGGCTGCAGGCCATGAACCATGGTGGAGAGATACTGCTGCCTTCCCGGGCTGTTTCTTGGAGACAGAGACCTCCTGAGTATGGTTTCTATCAAACAAACAAACAAACAAAATTAAGGCAAAGAAAGATGTTAACTTCCCAGAGAACCCTGCCCAAGCTGTATTTCAAAGTACCCCTCTTGGTTACCCTTGAAAGCAGGAGTCCTATGTGTTAAGGTGAGGTCATAACTCCCAGATAAAATTTTGAAAATTTAGTGTACATGCATATTTTTTTGAGGAAAAGAGCCCATAGTTTCTATCAGATTCAAGATTAGAAGCCTGTTTATAAACTTCATGTGTGTAGGAGTACTGACTGACGGCTTGTTTCACTCCTATATTGCTAGTGCCTAGTCGGAGTCTGTTATGTATATTCAATAACATTTGCTGACTGATTGAACGAATGACTATGAATAAGTAAGTTCTCAAAGCGGTTTATGACCCAGTGGTCTAGAA
The DNA here is from genome assembly GCF_042477335.2 of Ovis canadensis. Lineage (NCBI taxonomy): Eukaryota > Metazoa > Chordata > Mammalia > Artiodactyla > Bovidae > Ovis > Ovis canadensis. The sequence goes on along the minus strand of NC_091249.1, from coordinate 62,441,010 downwards.
GGAAGAATATGAAAAGAGTGGGCAAGTGCCTACAACAACTGTACTCACATTGGGAAGACAAAAAACACTTGTTGAGTGAATGAGTGATGCAGCAGCCTATTCTGCTTAAGCCCTCACAGGCCCACGTGAAGCAGCGAAGGGCAAGGGACAAAACCAGCCTTGCATGAAAAGGGGCAGGGCACTAATGATGGGGCTTTTCTGACCCATGCATAAAGAGGGAAGATGCCTCCGGTAGGACAATCTGGGATCTCTGTTGGAAGGTTTAACATGGGTCCAATAAGTTTCTCTGGAACTCCCAGAACAGGAATTTCACAGGACACAGGACTTTCAATGCTAACACAAGGATAATCCTGGGCAAACTGAGATGGTAGACAACCCTTAGCCAAGGCTCAGGCAGACAGGAGTGCCAGGGGAGGCCATGTCAGGAGGGCCTGGAGCTAGAGGACACCTTACAAGTGAAAATGGAACAGTCTTCGCTACTCCCATCCTAGCTTCCCTGGTCTTGCCGGTCCCACCTGATTCATCTTGTCGAAGTCCAAGGAAGGCCGCAGCCGCCGAGGGTCCTCCTCATGGCGCCGCTTGACCCCAGCTTTGCGGGCATCAAGATCACAAGGCTGTGAGCGGCTTCGGGGAAGATTGCGCAGGCCTCGAGGTCGCCAGGGCAGCTCTGGGGAGGATGCAGGGGAGCTCCGGGCAGAGGGCAAGAAGCGGCTTGCCTGTGGGCCCAGGCTGGGTGACAGGGAGAAGCGGCGTTGGGGTGGGCAAGGTGACAGGGACTCAGCATCACTCTCCCAGGAGCCACTTTGTGGGGAGGCGGCAGAGGGATGAGAAGAATCTTGGGCTAGGGCCAGGCTGAAGAAAGGGGGGCTGTAGGGTCTGTGGGCTGGGGCACATTGAGACGAGGCACTGGGAGCTTGGAGGAACCTGAGGCTGGAGACCCGCTTTGGGGGGCTCTGGTGAGGCACCTGTGGCCCACCCCCTCCACCACTGCCCCGGTGCTTGATGGGAGTCCACAGCTTGGAGGGGGCGGGCCGCCACACTGGCTGCCAGCGAGACAGGTCCACGGGCACTGAGAGTGAGCGGCAGTGCCTCTTAGATGGAGGGGCAGGGGGCACAGGAAGCTTTTCTGGGTCTGGGGGCTCAGGGCTTAGGACTTGGGAGAGGGACTGCTCCTGTGGGGAACTTCCTGGGCTGGGTGGTCTGAGGTGCAGGCTCAAGCCTGAGGGGTGGTAGCTGAGGTTGAGGCTATCCTGGAACTCGGCACAGGAACAGTGGGGCAGGCCCCTCCAGGAAGCACCTTCTGGAAGGCATTCATAATAAAGACAGAATTAATGATAGCTAATATATTTTCAAGAGCTTACTATGTGCTACAAAACATAGTGAGCTTTATGTGAGGTTTCCCCTAAACTTCATGAGTTAGGTACTATCACTACCCCCATTTCACAGATGAGAGAAGTTCCGTAACTTGCCAACAGTTATGCAGGAATCAAATGACCAAAGCAGGGTTCAGAACCAGATTTGTCCGATGCTAAAGCTAGGTCTTTTACCCAGCAGACTATAGTGCCTCCGTTACGAGGAACCACCTGAAACTAAAAATATAGAATCATAAACTGCCTGTGAATCCGTGTCAAAGGTAGAATGAGTCAAGAGAAGCAAAGGTGTGTGTGCCACGCTCATCTTTCACTCCACTCCACCAAGCTCTACTTTGCTCCCCCAACCCCCAAGCCCTGAGTTGCGGAAAGCTGGCCTACACTCTCCGTCCTTAGCCTTTACCTTTCCTATGTGTCAAAGCACCAAGACAGGGTGATCAAGCAGGTAAGAGATCATTTGTATTCTTAGTGAAGGCAAGGGTGGGGAGGGTACAGTGGGAAAGGCCTTTGATGGTGCTTGTGTTCCTCTGGGTCTGGCCACCCACAAGGAAACGCTCAACATACTTACATGGAAAGATCTTCTAGTTTTATTATGATTAGTTTAAAAAGAAAGTTCCAAATATACAGAATCCAACCTTTTGTATTAAAAGAGTGTGAATAAAAAAAATTTACATTTTTATTTGATTCTATTTGTGAAAAAACAAAAACAAAAACTCTGGTTGAATAGACAAGAAACTAATAAAAGGAATTACTTTTAGGGAAGTGATAGAAGCTCGGTAGATAGAAAAGGAAGGGGCACTTTTTTCAGATTAACACTTTTCCTATTTAAGAAAATTGTGGAGGCAGGCTAGCTAGACCTGGTTATGGAAAACCAATAAAAGAAACGTGGATGGAGGCATGGGCATACACACACATAAACACATCATGTCTTACCAGACACAAGCTGGAAAGGGTTCCCACAGTTGGAGATGTCTGCATGATCAGGCAAAGGCTAAGAGACACAGAATATCCATCATGATTCAAGATCAGGACAGAGTTCCAGGAAGCCCTTTCAGCTCACCCCTGCAATTCATGGGCTATAGGGATATTAGGGACATCTAAGTGTTCTCTTCTTATCCTCCCAAAGTTAGTGAGTAAAATAATTCACATCTTCCAGTATCTCAAACCCTTCTCCACCCAAATTTTAGTGGCCCTTCTCTTAACAGTAAGAAAAACCCTGCCCCCTTCCTTTTGGGCTAGGTTTTGAGCCTTTAGCGGGCACATCCAGTACAAGTACCATGATTCATACAATGCAGGACAAGGGTGAAGTAGTAACAACAAATAGCCTCAGAAAAAAGGGCAAGGGGGTCTTAGAGAAGTGGGAAGACTGTCTTTTACCAGACTGATGCTGAAGCGTGTGCATTTCAGCTCATCCAGAGTCTGCTTCTGTAGCTGCTCAGTGATCAGGGTTATCATGATTCTCCCCAGGATTTGACTTGCACACTTTGGAGCAAATGATGGATGTCTTCCCTGTTGTTCTTCCAGACCTCACTCATGAGCTGTCTTCTGCCACTGCAGCACCATTCTAGCACCATTGGGACTTCCCTTTCCAGTCATGCCTGCTGAGTCTGCCAATTACAGATGGATCAGCCCCAAGTGATATTAGAGATGTACCTACTCCAGAGATGGAAAATGCATGGCACACATACCCCAGCATCCCTATGTCAGGCCTCTGGCACACATCATTAACTGATCACAGCTCTTTCCGGCTAAGCCTAAACATAGCCTCGGAAACAGTCTCAACTTGGCACTCCGGATAACCAGTATAATAAAATGGAGTTAGCAAGCAAGTTGAAACCTATTTGCCACTCCTAACCTGGTTCATGCTCTGCTCTGCCTACCCAAAATACCAGCACCACTTAGAAAACAGCTCAAATGAGAGAAATGCCCACATTGTTATATCCTTCTTGATTAGTCCAATATTTTATCTTCCAGTCAAAAGCAAGGAGAGGTAGCCTTTTCCTAAACTACAGAAATAGCAACAGTGCAGTGGCTGTAGGAATGACTTTCTACTTCAAAGCAGAGTAAACAAGGTGTTATATTCTCCTTCACCCTCAACAGCGGATATTACATTATTGTTCTCCAACAGATACTGTACATATTCTCTTATATGAAGACAAGAAAATGCTACCAGGGTAATTCCATTCACATTTCAACTCTATAGGTGTTAAAAACAACAACTCTAACTTCATTCAACTAAGTTTTTAGCCTGATTTGACTCAAAGACCATGAATACAATTAATCAAGACTCTTTCTCACGGTCAATTACAGTAGAAGCAAACTAATTCTATCAGAAAACAGGCTTCAAGCCCACACAATTGCCTGAGGGACCTCAATCAACGGAGGAGGGGAAGTTAATCTAACATTTCCATACTGTTCTGCCTATTCCCAGAAATGACCAGCAGGCAGACAGCAATCAGACAGAGTAAGTAGCATTTGCTAGCAGAGAGAACAAACTATCAAGACATCAAATCTGGATCCGATTTGCTGTGATGGTCTTGGCAAATCATCAAACTTTTCTTTCCCTCAGTTTACCCATATGAAAAACGGGCAGAATAATCTTAATCTGTCACAGGGATAATGTAATGCAAAATATCAAAACATAAGAAGTATACCACTTGGCCTGAACAAATCAGAAGTCCACACAGACTGCCATTTCTCACCCTTCCTATTTGTTGCTCTACAAAGCCTCAGGGTGCTACAAGTGATAATATTAAGATGAAGAAGGCAATTGGGTTGATTTATTTGGCTGAGTATCAACCTCCCTCACTCACATGCCAAGAAAAGCCCAAAAGGCTTGACCTTGAGGGCAGATAACTTTCAACCCTGGCCAAAAAAAAAGGTGGAGGGGGGGAAATCCTCTCTACTAGATTTCCACCTCAGAGGGAGGCAGACCACAAGGAAAAGCAAAGAAACACACTTCGATGTACTTGGAGTTTAGGCAAAAAAGAGGCAGAAGTCAACCACCACTATAGTCAAATAACGTTTTCATGCATAATTATTATTACCACCCTGAAGTCCCAGTTTCCTGAGCGCTCCTGAGCGCTCCCTTCGGCTGCTTCCCCCATTCTTGTAGAAGCTAAAGCTTGTATCACTTCTGCTCTTGGTTTCTTAACTCTGCCCTCAAAGACCAACCAGAGAGGAAACCTAAGGCAGGCTTTTACCCCCAGAGACCCCAGGCCTCAGGCTGACCAGCCATGAGGAGCACGGAATGAAGCAAACTCTTTCAAGGTTTTCATGAGGCATTTGGCCAAATAGCAAACTTCCAGCCCTCTCTGGGATCAAGAGAGTGATTTTGTGTTTTTCTGCATTTTAATTGTTGGGATGTGGCCACACACGGCGGTAATTAGAACAATGCAACTACCACCACGCAACTGATACTTTCAGTCTGAGTTTCCTAAAACAGGCCAGGCTGAGAGGGGGAACAGAACGGAAGCCATAAGGAATCAAACCAGGACACAAAAGAAGGCAAACCAGCTCCGCGAGGGGCCTCCTCTTTCTCAGGCAAGCAGAGAAAAAAGAGTAAGAAGCCCTCTCTTGCCGTCTTCCTTCCCCTTCCATTTTGTGTATCTGAGGGGCACAGACAGCCCTGAACGTTCACTAAACAAGTTAAAACTTCTCAGCTTAACAACTGGCATGGGGCTAAGCCCAACACAGAGCAGCAGGCCGCTAGGCCCTCCCTCAAACCCCACCAGGCCCAACTCTCAATCCAGGCTTTCTCTGCACCATCACCTGTCCCTCAAATAAAGGTTGGACCCCCACCCCACTGGGTGGCAGTAACCCCTGACATAAGGGTTTCAGGGATGCTGAGGTTGTGCTGAAACCTGGATAACCTAGGATCAAGTCAGGCCAAGGAAGAAGAGAGTCAAAAGCCCCTGGAGACCTTCCCCCTAGGTCCCAGTCCCACACTCTGGGGGAGACTGAAGAAAAACATGAGGCAGAGAGGCACACGAACAGGTATGTGGGGACCTGAGTGCTTTTTCTCCATATGGCACCGGTGGGCATAGGAGTGACAAGTGGGAGCACCCCTCCCCCCACCCCAATGAAGAAGCAAAAGGCTAGGCCCCCCTCTCCAATCTTCAACCTCTCCATCGGTTGCTCTGCCCGTCCCCGCGGGGTGGGGCATGGGGCGTCCGCTAGCCCCTTGGGGTGGGGGGGGAGGGCGCCACGGCACGCTCAGGGGGGCTGTCGCTCGCCTGTTCCCAATCAGCTCCCATCATCTGGCCGCGGGGAAGCGAACTCAGGACACAGGGGACGAGAGGGTCTGGGACTTAACACTCCGCCACCCCCTCCCCCACCGGGTCCCGTGCTCTCCCCGCGGAGGCGGCCAGCGAGGCCCTGCCTCGCGGGCGGACGGGCTGGGGGAGGGGAAAGAGGGAAGGAGGGAGGGACGGTCTAGGTGCCCGCCCCGAGGCCCCAGCGCCACCTGCCCTCCGCCACCTACCGCGGCTCCTCCAGTTCCCAGGGCCGCGGCCGGAGCAGCTCTGAGCGCTCGGTTCGCCCCACGGTGCCCTTAAAAGGCGCCGGCGTGAACCAACGGGTCCCTGAGGAGAGTGGAGCGATCGCTCGGGTTGGGAGAACCCCCCCTGAACCGTCCGCGGAGGCTTGAGCCCCGCGTCGTTTTTCTCGCAAAGTCTCTCTTGGATAGCGCCGTCGGAAAGAGGCCGGGCTTTTTAATTTAGCGATGAGGGTGGTTTCCTCCCTAGGAAGTCACCCCCTACAGAATATTGCGGAAGGTGGACTGGGCCAGTCGAACGCAAATCTCGAAACTCGCGGGGGAGGCCGTGTTGGTCGAAGGTAAACAAAGCTATTGCTCCCGCCCTCTGTTACTACATCAGCCCACGTACAGCCCCCAACTCGATTCCGGCAGCGTAATGGAATTAGCCAGGGTTCCTCTCACCTGTTCTCCTGCCCCCACTCTCTAAGGCCTCCGCTCTGAAGGAATTCCCCTTCCCCCAGCAGAGGACCCGTCCGCGTCGTGAAGGCTTCTGGGAGGCGTAGTCCAAGCTCCGATTAGGGCCTGCTCTGAGTCCCAGGAGCCCCTCTTCCAGCTGCCGGATCGGCTCGAACCTTATAAACCCAGGACCTGTAACGGTTGCGGGCCGTTTCCACTTGTTTGTGTAGTTAGCTGTCACTCAAAATACTGTAAATCCGACGAGGGCCCAGGGCTGTTCACTCCTTCTCCTCTCTTTATGCCCCCACCCCCAGCAGGATGAGGTAATGGGATTGTGATTATGACATCATAGGCGGTTCAGTTGCTTGCGTGGGGGAGGGGGGAGAAGGGAAAGTACGGTGGTTACAGCTGGACCACTTTCTTTTTTTTTTTTTTTGATTTAATAAAGTTTTATTTTTCAAAATGTACAGCTGGTGGGACCTGTTCATGCATCTTCACCAGCAGCTGGGGCATCTCCCCCCTTGGTGTTTCTGGTGTAAATCACTTGAGCTCTGTGCTTTGAAACCAGTTTAATAAGTCCTTTACTAAGGAGTTCCTGAAGGGCTGCTCTGGCCAGGGAACCACGAATCTTCAGTCTCTCAGAGACCACAGCTGGAGTTATAAGTTTATAGTTGGGAACTTCTTTACAGAGTTTGTCATATGTTGCTTTGTCAAACAAGACTAGGTTATTGAGCTTGTCCCGAACTTTGCCTTTGGACCACTTCTTCTTTTTGGCCTTGCCCCCAGATTTGTTCACTGGATCTTTGTCTTTCTTGGCCGACTTTCCGGCGTCTTTCTTCTTCTTGTCGTCCTTGGGCGGCATAGCGAAGCCCGGAGAGCAGCTGCAACCACTGCCGCCTCGCTAAGATGTCGGACAAAAAGCTGGACCACTTTCTTTAAACCTTTCTGGGAGGGAGGAAACAGGTCGCTGGGGGAAAAGATATTGATAGTGCTATATTTCCTCTTCAGGAAGAGAAAATCACCTTTTATTAAGTCTCCATCGCTACCAGTACCTCCTACTCAGCCAAAGTTTAAGTCCTTTTTGAAGAGACTGAATGTAGCAGTTGATAGGTGAAGAGGCTGTGAAACAGCTAGGTGGTTTCTGGCTCTTAAGTAAATTTGAGTATCAGCTATCAAAGAAGGTTTAGACAGAGGGTAAAACATGGGAAAAGGAGAGGTTTTAAACAATGCCTTCGTACTATGATCTTTTTGTGGGACAGAGTTTTAGATTTTTAATCAATTGGAAAGTAGAAGTACTGCAAGTAATCTGCACTATTACATTCAGCAAGAAGTCCCCTGAAAGACACGTTTTCCCTAAATATTTCATGCACCACTGAAGTCTGGGACAGATAAGTAATCGTGAGCAGCTCAAAGGTAGAGCCAATGGTGGGGATCTTCCTCAGAAAGATAGGGAAGGCAGGAAGCAGGAGTGACCAAATCTGCAAAAAGAAGAGTAAAGGAAAAGTGAAGTATTTATCAAGAAAATACGCAGAGGAGGGGATTGTGATAGATACACTGCACATTTGTTTGCCCTGCACATTTCTCCTTGGCAAAAGAAGGGGCAGGGACCATGAGTTGTAGAGGAAACGATTTCCAGTAATTGCTGCTATGGAGCGCTTATGTGCCAGGCACCGTGCTGCATACTTTAAATATGTATTCTCATTTTTGTTTACAATCATCAAATGAGAGAAAATTTCCTTGTTTGACAGATGAAACAGCAAGAGAGGTTACGTGGCTACCCATGTGGTGGACAACGGTCATATTAAAAAGCTATCTGGGACTCTAAAGCCCTTGGTCCTCACCACTAGGTAAATCTCCCTTTTTATTTAATAATAAAATATCATGCTTACTAAAGCTAAGTGATTGACACCCATTTCATCAAGTATAAAACAGTGTCCCCAGTGCAGCCCAGCCTCTTCCCCATTTCTAACAACTAGATCTCTTTATCCCGCTTTTGGTTCAGGGTGTTTTTTTTGTTTTTTAACTCACATTCTCCATATTTTTCCCCCTGTTGTTCCATTTTCCTTCTTTTGTTCTTGGGCTACTACCTTGAACCCTATCATAATTGTGACCTCCTGGGCTAGACCCCATCTCTGACCCTGCTCCAGTGGGTTTCAGCAGAGGATACTACCTGGGCTCCCTCCTACTCTTCATCCTGATTCTCTGAGGGTTCCAGGGCCTGGAGCCAGTCATCCAAAGGGGTGGAATCCATTGGCTCTAAGAGATTGTCCATTCTGCACCTAGGAAGGCAGCAGAGTCAGAGAAATGTGCACTTCAGTCAGACTCTCCCTTTTCAGCCAGTGAAAGTGAAACCTCTGCAAAGTGGAGAGAGATAAGGCTTAGTCCACCACTCAAGGAAGGAACAAGGAATAGTGCACACACCCCTCAGCCTGCAGAGGCTGGCTGGGAGGGTCCCAGGAATGTAGGGCTCTTCTCCACTTCCTGATCTGGGCATCCCAGGAGCGACGGCTGTACCTCCTGTTCTTGTTTGGTGTTTGAGGGTGAAGTCCTGGCTGTCGCTGTGCCCTGGCAATGACAAATGTGTCAGACTAAGGTCACGGCCAAGGGGCACAGCTTATTGCTTATTATGGTGAATTAGGAGACTCATTAGGGATTTCCTGAAAATGAGGTAAGATCAATGTCCTCAACCCAAAGAAAATGTTTAAGTTAGATTAAATATCAAACTTCCCAACTCTCTAATATTCTTTCTTCTGGGTAAGCTAAATTAGATATTCCAAGTCCCTCACTAGTCAAGGTAGATACGGAAGAAAGTACTTGATATCTCTTTAAAACATATTCTACCTTTTCATTCATTAATTTGTATATATGCTTGTAAGCTTACATGTAATTAGTCAGGTATGTTGTAATTAACAGTCAGATGGAGGCATGGGCCTCCCAGGTGGCACTAGTGGTAAAGAACCCTCCTGCCAATGCAGGAGATGTAAGAAATGCAGGTTCGATCCCTGGGTTGGGAAGATCGGAGGGCATGGCAACCCACTCCAATATTCATGTTTAGAGAATCCCATGGACAGAGGGAATCCCCTGGGGCTGGGGTCCATAGGGTGGGAAAGAGTCGGACACAACTGAAGTAACTTATCATGCACACATATGCATGAGGTGAAAATGGAAGAAAAAAACGAATAGAGCTTTGAGTTGTCTTATGGGCCAAGTATAACTTGTTCCATTTGAAAAAAAAATCTTGGAAATTTATTTGGGGGACTAGATTACAGGATAATTTAGTAATGTTGCAACTTTGTGGGAGCATTCAGATTTTAGTATCTTTCCATCACCTGACATTGAACAAAACCCATGTGTTTGACATTCTTGTGACTACCCACAACTGCACTCACTTGGGGACCTGCTGCAGAAAGCACTGGTAACCAGGTGTGCGCTTGCCATAATCTATCTGCTTTTGCCGCCGCTGTAGGACAGCTGCATCTGTCTCTAGCTCCCACCTATAAAGACGTAGACAGTGGTCCCATGAAGTGTTATGATAGTCATCAAAGCAGAAACCAGCTCTTCCCACATTCCCTTAATCTCCAGCCTGATTGTCAAACTTACCTGGCATGGCAGGGCTCTGTACTGACTCCCACATTCAACATCTCTATCCTGGAGGATAAAGACTCTTCACACACCTTCTTTTTGGGGAAGCAGATTCTACAGATGAAAAGGATATTAGGATAAAACCCAGCTAACTATACTATACCTCTCAGCCACTACACTACCAAGATCCTGGCACCAGATAAAGGTTGTATTCCTGACTCACTGTCTCTCAAAATTAAAGGTTGCATTTCGAATTTGTTTCTCAAAGTGTGGTCTGTAAGCCATTTCTATGGGTAGCTTTATGGGTGCCTTGATAATTCCTCAGCCCCACTCTCAGTTCAGTTCAGTTCAGTCGCTCAGTCGTGTCCGACTCTTTGTGACCCCATGAATCACAGCACGCCAGGCCTCCCTGTCCATCACCAACTCCCAGAGTTCACTCAGACTCATGTCCATCGAGTCAGTGATGCCATCCAGCCATCTCATCCTCTGTCATCCCCTTCTCCTCCTGCCCCCAATCCCTCCCAGCATCAGAGTCTTTTCCAATGAGTCAACTCTTCGCATGAGGTGGCCATAGTACTGGAGTTTCAGCTTTAGCATCATGCCTTCCAAAGAAATCCCAGGGCTGATCTCCAGAATGGACTGGTTGGATCTCCTTGCAGTCCAAGGGACTCTCAAGAGTCTTCTCCAACACCGCAGTTCAAAAGCATCAATTCTTCGGTGCTCAGCCTTCTTCACAGTCCAACTCTCACATCCATACATCACTACTGGAAAAACCATAGCCTTGACTAGACGGACCTTAGTGGGCAAAGTAACAGCCCCACTCTAGACCTATTGAATTATCATTTTGGTAAGTTATATTTTAAAGAGCTTCCAAGGTTATTTTAAACATTTTTTACCATGGAAAATAAATACTCAATAGCATAATTCTCTGCTACTCAAAGTTTGATCCCCAGACCAGCTGCATTAGCATCAGCTGAGAACTTGTTAGAAGTGTAGAATCTTGGTAACCAGATCTACTGAACCAGAGTATGCATTTTAGCAAGATCCACAGGTGATTAGTATAAATATTAAACTTTGAGATCACTGGATATCATGGACCTCCTAGTTACCCGTGACCCAGTACTCATGGCCAATCTTGTTTCATCTATACTCACCACCACTCCCACAGGATTATTTAAAAGCAAATCCCCAACATTAATAATAAATTCTTAATACCATCTAGACAGAGGATGAGAGTGATGGTTGGATAGCGTCACTGACTCAAGGAACATGAGTTTGAGCAAACTGCAGAAGATGGTGAAGGACAGGGAAGCCTGGCGTGCAGCAGTTTATGGAGTCCCAAAGAGTCAGACACAACTGAACGACTTAACAATAATAACCACCTAGTCAATGTTCAGATATCCATAAACAACCAAAGTTTGGGATCCTTTGGACTCTGATAAGATGATTCTACTTTCCTTGAAAAGAAATTTCTTTTACCTCACAAACCTAGTGTCTCAGATGCTGCCCACTTAAAAGGGTCACAGGCCCAGGAAAGCTCTTGGAAGGGGCCAGTGCTACTCATCATAAATACACACACCTGTCTTGCCGCAACATCTGCCACACTGGCTGCTTATGTTCCATCTATAGAGGAAGGCTAGCAAAAATAAGGAAAGGTCCACGTAACGGCACGAGAAAGAAGCAAGGGAAAAAAACACAACCCATTTAAAACACCCTCTCACATAAATGAATTCCTCCAGGTATTATCCTAGGGAGTGGTCGTCGCTAGCAAGGTGCAATTTAAATGTCCCGGGGTAGAAGGGGCTGAGGGGGCAGAAGGAAAGGAGAGTTCAGAAAGGTTGTGGTGATTGGCCAGAGGAAGAGCCAATGAGGCGCCAAGCTCCCTATGGGGTGGGGCTTAGCTAGGGGCTGGCCCAAAACTGGAGGTCTAATCGGAAGCCTGCTGGCTTGTGGGGAGGGGCAAACCTCCTTCCGAACAGCTCACGCCCCCGGTGATGTAGGAGGCAAACGATTGGTTCAGCGGGTCTAGGCGGGTACGCGGAGGTAGGCGGACGCAGTTCTGAGGAGAGCGTGATAGGTTTTTGGGAAGGCGGAAGGTTTGAATGGTCAAGGCTTTTGGCTGTTAATCTTACTCTTAGGCTGTAACTTCAACCTTCTGCTGAGAGAAGCGCCGAAACCAGACCCTGGCCTATCTGGTCAAGAGGCATAGATGTCTGGTTAAATCGCCTCCTTTACCTCAGATTTTTCTTTAATTCTTCTAGAATCTTCGCTTGTGTCTGATTTCCCTGCTTACTTTCATTCCTCCTGAAGGCAAGTCTCGGACTCAAACCTGCGGTAAGCCGGGAGCTGTGTCCTCCACAGAATCACGGGCCTCGCGAACGGTGTTTAGGGGACAAAACAGGCATTATCGCGAGTTAGGAGACCTGAGTTCCTTCCTGTCAGGAGTCATGAACTGTGTGGCCCCTAACAAGTCAAAGGCCTCTTTTAATTTCATCTTCAAAACTTGCCTTTCGGTAAGTTAAGATTCCAATGGAAAGGCCAAGCCGTTTCCGGCAAGTGCTATTTCACCTTCAGGCCAATCTGTAATTCACCGTTTGGGAATGCCCTCTTCTCCAGTACTGGTTCACTGGTCGCAACTGTAAAGGATGGAGGAGGTTGTGTAGGTGACGTTTTTCCATCTTTTATGGTTGTTTAGTAGAGTCCGACTCTTTTGCGACCCTATGGACTGCAGTCCACCAGGCTCCTCTGTCCATGGGATTTCCCAGACAAGAATGCTAGAGAGGGTTGCCATTTCCTCCTCCAAGGGATCTTACCCACTCGGATCCAACCCACGTGTCCTGCATTGGTAGGCGGATTATTTTACCGCTGAGCCATTTGGGAAGCCTCGTCTCTTAGCTAGGTTTTATTTTTTCTTTAGAACTCGGAGACCATGTCTGCAGAATTCTCATCCAAAAGAGAGGAGGGAAGCCTTGCCTCAGGACCTAGTTTTAGGTCCAATCAGAGGAAGATATTAAACCTGCTCCTTGAGAGAGATGCCTCCTTTTCCATCAGTTCAGATCTCCCTGCAACTCCAGTGGAGAAGAAACTTTTTGGTGACTCTGCAAACCTAAGCATTTTGTCTGGGTAAATCTACTTTTTATTTTCACATCTCCTTTGCTCTTCTAAACAGTTTTTGGGCTTTTAAAAAATTATCCTAGTTCAGAGATAAGGGTTAAGCTACTGCCTTTAACTAACCATTTGACAGTTTTGAGTCTAAGGCTTCTTTTCTGTGACACAGAAGTAATAATCTCTTACTATCTTACTGGGATCATATAGAATCAAATGATGAGGAAAGTCTTTGAAAACTATTGCATCATATAAGTTGTCACCTTATAAGTACTACAGTTAACATTACTTTTGTTGTTGTTTAGTTGCTAGTGCCCAATTCTTTTGCAACTCCATGGGCTGTAGCCCACCAGGCTCCTCTGTCCATGGTATTTCCCAGGCAGTAATACTGGAGTGGGTTGCCATTTTCTTCTCCAGGGGATCTTCCCAACCCAAGGATTTAACCCACATCTCCTGCATTGACAGATGGAGTCTTTACCAGCGATCCACCAGGGAAGCCCCTATTGTACTTTAAATTCTGGTAATGCCATACTCTGATGCCTCAACTAGCCAGCAAAGTTGGAAGTCAGAGAAGTACTGAAGACTCCAGGGAGAAATAAAATCTGTGTGCTCATGGTGCTCAGGGCAAAAGATGAGTCAAGACCCACCTCAGCCATTTTCTTAAATTACTTTGATTTAACATGTTGTTGAGAAAATGAGGTATTATTGAAGTAGAGAAAAGGTGGGCTATTTTTCTTAGGCTAGTCTGACGTGTTTTCAAAAATCAATTAGATTTATTTGAAGACTGTTTTATGTGGTAGTCAGGGATGGGTATTTCAAATGAAGAGGATAATGTAATCTTTGCCTTTCAGGATATTATAACCCAGTGGGAATCTTGATGTACTATTATGTCTCAACAGAGGAACCCCAAAACGTCGCCTTGATCTTTCGAATCTTAGCAGCGGGGAGATGTCTGCCACTCAGCTTACTGCTTCTGCAGACTTTGATGAAACTGGTAGGGAAAAGGGAGGTTAAGGCCTCAAGGGAAAGAATAATTGTTAGGGGAAAGGACAGTAGTATGATAGAGATGGAAGGTGGTAAAAGTAGATAGAGGGCTTTGAGGATGGAATTCTTCGAGTACCTAGAGGATTTTTGAGAAGAATAATTCAGCCAATGGGAAGAGAATTGACCCGAATAGGAGTCACTTTGCATTGAGAAAGTTAGACAAGAAGGAATATTTTGTTGATTAATTGTGTGAATGAAAGTGATAGTTAAAGATAAAAAGTTTTATGCCTCAAGTCTAATTTCAGCAGAGACAAAGAAGCCAACATAAAGAAATGCTTTGTCAACTAATTCTTATGTGTTTTTATAGGGTGTGTACCCCAAAGGAATGTGTTTTACTAGTCAACCATTTTAGTATTTGTTCTAATTTCATATTTCCTGAGTGATAAATTTTCCTTTCTACTGATGAAAAAAAATCTCTGTAGGTTAGCATAATGTACTATTTCCGAGAAATTTTCCTTTATGTGACATATGCAGATTTTCAAGTTTCCATGAACTTGTACCATGGTACCTTGTATCATGAAATTGGTATTTATCAAGAGCCTTTGTATTTAAAAGCTCAGCTTTTGAAATTAATATGGCTCACTAGTAATGAAAACTAGAAGGAAAGACAAAATACATGAACAAGAATAACTCTTTACATCTGACTGCAGGTCATTTGGAGTCTACAGGACCTGAGCAAGTACAGTTAGCTGGAATGTAAGTTCTTTTGCTAAATGAATCCCATACTAAAGTATTAAAGGCTTCTCAGCACTGGCCTGGGGATTTTATCCTATGCAGAGTCTATAGCGAATGTTTCACCTTAAGTGTAAGGGGGCTTGAAGGCGTAGGTTCTTCCCTTGAAAGATATTTTAAGTTTCCAAAATCGAAATTGTGTTGTAAGGGACTTCCCTGGTGGCGTAGTGGATGGAAATCCGCCTACCAATGCAGGAGACTTAGATTTGATCCCTGGTCCGGGGCAATTCCACATACTGTGGAGCAACTAAGCCCATGTGCCACAACTTGTGAGCCTGTGCTCTAGAGCCCATGAGTCACACCTACTGAGCCTGCATGCCGCAACCACTGATGCCTATGTGCCTAGAGCCTGTGCTCTGCAAGAAGAGAAGGCACTGCGATGAGAAGCCTGAGCATTGCAATGAAGAGTAGCCCCTGCTTGTTGCAATTAGAGAAAGCCTGCAGGCAGCAACAAAGACCCAATGCAACCAAAAAATAAAATAAATAAAAAATAGTAGATTACTTATGTAAAAAAAATAGTGCTGTGAAAAGGAAGGCTATTTATTTTAACCCTCACATACAATCAGTATGGTCTTTAAAATGGAAGAGAATGGTATACTGAACTTAGATGGAGGCTATCATCTGCATGTGAGTAGTACTAAATCTTAGTGGTCAAATGTACAGCAGAGGGCAGGCTCTGGAATCAGAGTGTTTGGATTCCAGTATCTTACTGCTTCATGAACTTATTTTGACAAGTTTCTTAACCTCAAGGGACCTCAGTTTATTTGTAATAAAAAAAAAATAATAATGGAGATAATAGCACTTTACATAAATGACTCCTGTGAGGATTAAATGAAGATGTATACCTAATACATATACTGCATTTTACAATGTTTTTTATTACTATTGAAGATTCTTTATTGAAGATCTTAGAAAAATATTCAGTTGGAGAGTACTCAAGGAATGAAAAGTAGTTTTAATTCTTAAATTTATCATGAATTTTCCATTTGATTGTTTTAATATTTTTATAACTTTATTCTTCAAAGTTTAGGTGAATTAGCTGCCTCTTTGTGCATAGGGAAGACTCTCCATGAGTATTTTTAATCAATACATGTGAAAGTTTTACTTTATATCGCTTTTATTTTCTTTGAATTGCTTATATGTCCTAACTCAGACTATATGAAGTCTGGGGAGGGAGGATAGAAATTCATAAAAAATAAATATTAACTCCCAGTAGTCCATGCTGAAAAATTAGCAAATTGTAAATTGTGTCTACATAAGATATAGGACAAAGTCATCATCTTTGATGCATATCTATATATATAGTTATGCCAGTGAGGTGAGGTCCTCATCCCCAGGATGTCACTTGATGTGTTGTTATTTACCACAGAGAACACCCTATATATTGGTATTGGAAGAGACATCAATTAGGTACAGGTCTCCTAGAATGCAAGAAAAGAAAAGTGGGATGTCCTGAGTCACTGAAGAATAACCAAATCGTGTTTGGGGTTTGAATGACTGGCAGTTTTTCTTTTTTTTTATTGACAGGAATTACTGCCAACATCTTATAAAATGTAGCCCAGTGAGTAACTCATCTTTCTTGGGTTTGGGTTTGTCAGGTGGGAGGCAGAGGATTTCCAGCTTAGCTTGAAGATGCCGGATATTCTTTGAAAACAATCTCTTGTAGGCACAGCTGTTTTGTAGCACTCCGAATGCCTTGGACCATGGCCGCAGGAAGAAAGATACAATATGTGGCTCATCTGCAAATAAGGAAAATGTGAGTGTTTAATGGAATCCTAGGTCCATTAGTAGTTTTATTCCTTTGAGTAGAGCAACTCATCAGTATCCCTATGAGACCTAGAGCTGTCTGTGCTTCAGTATGCTCACAAGGAAATTGCAACACTAGAGGGAAAAAAAATTCTTTATAGTTTGTTTGTTTTTTTCTATTTAAGGTTTGATCCTAGGATGGAAACCCGGCTTCCAGTCTTCCACAGCAGGTCATCATTATTACTCATGTTCAGTTGATTGTAATGTAAAAAGTTTAGGACTTAAAAAAAAAAAACACAGGGATAATTTACATAACTTGTTCACATATTCATTGCATGGCTTCACATACGAGTCTAGGTTTCTTCATTTCTTCTTATTTCCCTCTTAGTCTAGCTTCTTAGCCCCTATTCTGAGGAAGTCATTGTCCTTTTTTATCTGAGTCTTAGATCATCCTTCAGTTCCAAGTTGAAACTAGCTTCTCCAAAGCTACATAGTAGCTAAGATAATTCTCTAACTAATCCCTTCACTAATCCCCTTTTCTAACCATCTTTTTGCTTTTTCTGTCCTCCCATCCTTTCTTCCAGGTCAGTATGTATTAAAGATAGCTGCTGTTCTTCTTTGCTCACATTGCCTAAGTTATGCCCATGTTTTTGGCTGTCCTAATCAGCTTTTTCTTGAATTAGTACAGTTCTACTCTCTGTTTATAATCACTATTTTAAAATTTCATCATTCCTTCCCCTGTCAGGCTCCCTTTTTCCTCCCTTCCTTTGGCTTGTGATCATAAAATCAGTACCTTCCAGAGCGATTCTACACACCATACATCAAATCCAAACCATAATTTGTATTTTCAGGATATGTGGTCAACCTTGATTACATGTACTATGTTTTGTGAGGGTTATCCATGGCTTCATCAGATGAAATGTTTTTGGGCAGAGTCTACTGACACCTCTTCTTTCAGCCAGTGTAGTTTTTCTTATGCAGGAAAACAGCACTTCAAAGCCCCTGGAGTGGTGGGTACCCAGGTACCTGAGGTCTCCTCTTTCTATACTGGTGAGTCACTGGACATCATCCTCAACAATCAGCTGAGGTGTTGTGGAGTAGAGGATTGCAGATCTGGATTTAAATGGCCCTTTGAATTTTCTAAGCTGACTTGAGTGAGAAAAGGGGTTGGAGAAGTAACCTTTGAACAAGGAAAGAGAGGAGATATGTCCTGTAATCTTTTTATGTTAAATTTTAAGAAGAAGAATAAATTCTTAGGCCTTTTAAAGCATTTCCCCTTTATTCTTTAAGTGTTTCCCTACTCTTTCTCATGGCTTGCAGGTGGCTCATTGGGTAAAGAATCTGTCTGGAATGCAGGAGATGTGGTTTCAATCTCTAGTTGAGAAGATCCCCTGGAGGAGGGCATGGCAACCCACTCCAGTATTCTTGCCTGGAGAATCCCATGGACAGAGGAGCCTGGCTGGCTATAGTCCTTGGGGTTCTCAAGAGTCAGACACGACTGAAGAAACTGAGCATGCATGTACCCCTCTTTGTCAATTTTAAAAGCACTGTGTGCCCATGTGAAAACTGTGTAAAAATATAGTAAAATAAAAAAGAAAATAGCTACCACATAGAGAAAAACCACTATTAACGTTTACCTCATTGCTTTCAATCTTTTAACCATGTGTATAGTTTTACAAAGTTGAGGTCATATTGTATATACAACTTTATATTCTATTATTTTAAATAAATATTAAAACTCTTAGTAAACAGTTCTTAATGGATGCTTTTATTCTAATAATTGAACTGTAATTTATATAAGTACTTCCTGATTGTTGGGCACTTATGGGTATATATATTTTGCTTTTATAGATGATGCTATCGTAAATTCCTGAGCACAAATTTTGCCTGTTAACAATTTTTTTTATTGAGGATTAGTATAAAATATTATAATTACTAGATTAAAGGGTTTAAATACTTTTAAGATTTTTGATACATATTGCCAAATTCCTTTCCAAATAAAGTTCTAAGAATTTACATTTTCATGAGCAATCCATAGCTTATTTGGATAAATGATTTGTTATCACTTTAAAAAATTTGCTAATTAGATGGGTAAAATGTTTTATTTTGTGTTAAAAGTGATTAATAATGATTTCATGTCCCTTAGCCATGCATATTTTCTCTAATGAATGATTGTGTCCTTTGTTCATTTAGCTACTGGAGTTTTAAGTTACACATGTGCTCACTTGTTATTGTGTTTGTTTAATTGAAGTATATTTGATTTACAAGGTTGTGTTAGTTTTGGGTATATAACATCACTTGTTTTTAATAAACTATGGACTTGATATACTCCAAAGATTTGGATCCTAATCTCAACACTCTGGGAAAGGCATTTTAATATGCCTCGTACTAAGGAGATAAAGTTGAGCATGTTTCAGATTTTTCATATCTTGGAGTAAGGCAAGACTTAGAGCATAGTAAATTGCTAGATAGCTATTAGTATATGTATGTGTAATTTTTTTAATATAGTAAAATATATATAACATTTACCATCTGAACCATTTTTGTGTATAATCCAGTGGCATTATGTTCACAACATTAAGTATGTTTACTATCCATTTCAGAATTTTTTTATCATTAAAAACAGAAGCTCTCTGCTCACTAAGTAATGGTGGTGGTGCTTTAGTCTCTGAATTGTATCTGACTCTTATGACCCCCCATGGACTGTGGCCCACCAGGCTCCTCTGTCCATGGGATTTCCCAGGCAAGAATACTGGGGTGAGTTGCCATTTCATTCTCTAGGGGATCTTCCTGACCCAGGGATTGAACCTGTGTCTTCTCTGTTGTAGGCAGATTCTTTACCACTGAGCCACAGGGAAGTTGCCCATTAAACAGTAACTCCCCCTTTTCTCCCTCTGGTAACCTTTAGTCTACTTTCTGTCTCTGTGAATTTGACTACTCTAGGTACTGCTTCATGTAAGTAGAATAATATATTATTTGGCCTTTTCTGTCTGGCTTATCTCACTTAGCATAATATCTTCAGGGTTCATTCATGCTGTAGCATGCTTTAGAATTTCATTTCTTTTTATGGCTGGATAATATTCCATTATATGGATATACCACATTTTGTTTATGCATTAATCTGTTGATGGACATTTCGTTTGTTTCTACCTTTTAGCTATTGTGAATAATGCTGCTATGAACATTAATATAAAAATATCTGTTTAAATCCCTACTTTCAATTCTTTGGAGTATATACCAAAAAATGGAATTGCTGGATCATACATTGTATGTTTAATTTTTTGTTAGAACCACCATACCATTATCCATAGCAGCTACATCATTTGACGTTTCCCACAACAATGTACATGGTTCCAACTTCTCCATATCCTTGCTGACACTTGTTATTTTCTGTTTTTTTGTTTGTTTATAGCTATCCTAATAAGTACAAAGTAGTATCTCTGTGATTTTGACTTGCATTTCCGTTCAGTTCAGTTCAGTCGCTCAGTCGTGTCTGACTCTTTGTGACCCCATGAATCGCAGCACGCCAGGACTCCCTGTCCATCACCAACTCCCGGAGTTCACTAGGACTCATGTCCATTGAGTCAGTGATGCCATCCAGCCATCTCATCCTCTGTCGTCCCCTTCTCCTCCTGCCCCCAATCCCTCCCAGCATCAGAGTCTTTTCCAATGAGTCCACTCTTCGCATGAGGTGGCCAAAGTACTGGAGTTTCAGCTTTAGCATCATTCCTTCCAAAGAAATCCCAGGGCTGATCTCCTTCAGAATGGACTGGTTGGATTTCCTTGCAGTCCAAGGGACTCTCAAGAGTCTTCTCCAACACCACAGTTCAAAAGCATCAATTCTTCGGTGCTCAGGCTTCTTCACAGTCCAACTCTCACATCCATACATGACTACTGGAAAAACCATAGCCTTGACTAGATGGACCTTTGTTGGCAAAGTAATGTCTCTGCTTTTGAATATGCTATCTAGGTTGGTCATAACTTTTCTTCCAAGGAGTAAGCGTCTTTTAATTTCATGGCTGCAGTCACCATCTGCAGTGATTTTGGAGCCCCCCAAAATAAAGTCTCTCACTGTTTCCACTGTTTCCCCATCTATTTCCCATGAAGTGATGGGACCAGATGCCATGATCTTCGTTTTCTGAATGTTGAGTTTTAAGCCAACTTTTTCACTCTCCTCTTTCACTTTCATCAAGAGGCTTTTTAGATCCTCTTCACTTTCTGCCATAAGGATGGTGTCATCTGCATATCTGAGGTTATTGATATTTCTCCTGGCAATCTTGATTCCAGCTTGTGCTTCTTCCAGCCCAGCATTTCTCATGATGTACTCTGCATAGAAGTTAAATAAGCAGGGTGACAATATACAGCCTTGATGTACTCCTTTTCCTATTTGGAACCAGTCTGTTCTTCCCATGTCTAGTTCTAACTGTTGCTTCCTGACCTGCATACAGATTTCTCAAGAGGCAGGTCAGATGGTCTGGTATTCCCATCTCTTGAAGAATTTTCCACAGTTTATTGTGATCCACACAGTGAAAGGCTTTGGCATAGTCAATAAAGCAGAAATAGATGTTTTTTTTGGAACTCTTTTGCTTTTTCCATGATCCAGCAGATGTTGGCAATTTGATCTCTGGTTCCTCTGCCTTTTCTAAAACCAGCTTGAACGTCAGGAAGTTCACGTTATGACTAGTTATGTTGTGCATCTTTTCACATGGTAGTTGGTCATTTGTATATCTTCTTCTTTTTTTTTTTTTTCTTTAGGGAAATTATCAACTTTTCAAGCTTTATTTGACTCTTTAAAAAATTAAAACATTTGACATTCTTTTTTTTTGTTGTTGGTCTTTTATTTATTTATTTATTTATTTTTTAGTTTTTAGTTTTTTATTTTTTAAATTTTAAAATCTTTAATTCTTACATGCGTTCCCAAACATGAACCCCCCCTCCCACCTCCCTCCCCATAACATCTCTCTGGGTTATCCCCATGCACCAGCCCCAAGCATGCTGCATATCTTCTTTCAATAAATGTCTGTTCAAGTCCTATTTGTTTCTGTTGTTATTGTTGCTATTGTTATTGTTGAGTTTTGGAAGTTCTTTATGTATCTTGAATATTAATCTCTTATCAGTTATGTGATTTGCAAAAATTTTCTCCTATAGGTTACCTTTTCAGTTTCTTAATAATCTGATGCACAAAGGTTTTTAATTTTGATGAAGTCCAGTATATCCTATTTTTCTTTTGTTGCTTGTGCTTCTATATAATATTCAAGGAATAATTGCCAAATCCAATGTCATAAAGCTTACCTCACCCTATTTTCTTCTAAGAGTTTTATAGTTTTAGCTCTTGCATTTAGGTCTTTGATTCATTCTGAGTCAATATTTTTATATTGTTATAAGGGAAGAGTCCTAGATAGTTTTTAATATTGTCAATATATTTTGTAGGACAATGGAAACTTGGTGGAAAGTGAAATGAAACATCTGGGCAGTCCCATTACTACAGTTTCAAAATTACATAAAAGTCCAGAGCTAGCAGAATATCAGGCAGAAGAGGTACCAGATGAATTGATGGAGTTTTCACTGGAAGATCAAGAAAAGGCCAAGGTAAAATACTCTCTGATGGTATCTTTGTGTTTTTCAAGTTCCTTCATTCTTGGATAAATAAAATTGTGTCTCTAATATGTTGCAGCCACTGGACTCTGTGGTAGGTCTGAAGAGATGAAGATATGGTCTCTATACTCTAAGGGTTACCTGACTGATAGAGTGTCAGGTCATCATGGGAATATTACTGCTGGTGAGAAGGTTTGTTAGCAGTTTGAGTAAGTCACCATCAGTGTAACCTGGTGTAAAAGATAGCTCCAGAATAATAGTAATATATGAAATATGTTTAGGATGATGTTTCAAATATTTTAGAGTATACCGTTTTGTCTTTTATCCTCTCCATATCACTAAGAGGAATATATGAAGCCTGTTATTAGCAATATGCTAATATGTCAAAGATGCTTTCTTAGGCATTTAGATTTTCTGAGTCAACTTCCTTTCTTTGAAACAAATATGTACAGGGTTTTGCTTTTTTAGGTGGGATCCAACATTCTCCTGTCAATGGTTGTTCAGCAGTGAGTTGCAATTTTGGAATTCTTGCAGGAGAAGATGAGCGTACATCCTTCTACTCTGCCATCTTTTCATGTAGGCTGTTAAGAAAGTTCTAGGACCCACAACAGATTTTCCAACTTGTGGATCTGGCAAAGGGACTGAGAACCCCCAGGAAATCTGACTTTAGAGGCCAGTGGGATTTGATTTCAGAACTTCCACAGGAGTGGAAACAGACTCTTGGAGGGCACAGACAAAACCTTGTGTGTACCAGGACCCAGGAAAAAGGAGCAGTTTCTCTACAAGAGACTGAGCCAGACTTGCTGTGAGTGTCCAGGAGTCTCTGGCAGAGGTGTAGATCGACAGTGGCCTGCTGCATGGTCAGGGGCAATGAATACAACAGTGCAGGCATAAATTCTTTTGAAGGAGATCGCCATTATCTTCATTACCCCTAGAATAGTTTGGTCTCAGGTCAAACAACAGGGAGGGAACACAGCCCCATCCATCAACAGAAAATTGGATTAAAGATTTACCGAGCATAGCCCTTATAAAGAAGCTGAGCACTGAAGAATTGATGCCTTTGAACGATGGTGTAGGAAAAAACTCTTAAAAGTCCCTTGGGCTGCAAGGAGATCAAACCAGTCAATTCTAAAGGAAATCAGTCCTGAATATTCATTGGAAGGACTGATACTGAAGCTGAGACTTCAATACTTTGGCCACCTGATGTGAAGAACTGACTCACTGGAAAAGACCCTGATGCTAGGAAAGATTGAAGGTGGGAGGAAAAATGGAAGACAGAGGATGAGATGGTGGGATGGCATCACTGACTCGATGGACATGAATTTGAGTAAGCTCTGGGAATTGATGATGGACAGGGGAGCCTGGTGAGCCACAGTCCACGGGGTCACAAAGAGTCGAACGTGACTGAACTGCATTGAGCATAGCCCGACCCTTCAGAACAAGACCCATATTCTCCCACAGTCAGTCTCTCCCATCAGTAAATTTCCGCAAGCCTCTTGTCCTTATCCATCACAGGTCATAAGAATGAAAACCACAATCACAGAAAACTAACCAAATTGATCACATGGATCACAGCCTTGTCTAACTCAATGAAACTATGAGCCATTGCCGTGTAGGGCAACCCAAGGCAGACAGGTCATGCTGGAGAGTTCTGACAAAACAAGGACCACTGGAGAAGGGAATGGCAAACCACTTCAATATTCTTGCCTTGAGAACCATGTTATCAGTATGAAAAAGCAAAAAGATAGGACACTAAAATATGAACTTCCCAGGTCAGTGGATGCCCAATATGCTACTGGAGAAGAGTGGAGAAAAACTCCAGAAAGAATGAAGAGATGGAGCCAAAGTGAAAACAACATCCAGTTGTAGATGTGACTGATGATAGAAGCAAAGTCCAATGCTGTAAAGAACAATAATGCATAAGAACCTAGAGTGTTAGATCCATGAATCAATGTAAATTGGAAGTAAGTGGTCAAACAGGAGATGGCGAGAGTGACATTTTAGGGATCAGTGAACCAAAATGGACCAGAATGGATGAATTTAATTCAGATGACCATTATATCTACTACTGTGGGTAGAATCCCTTTGAAGAAATGGAGTAGCCCTCAGAGTCAACAAAAAAGTCTGAAATGCAGTACTTGGGTGCAATCTCAAAAATGACCGAATGATCTCTGTTCATTTCCAAGGCAAACCATTCAATATGACAGTAATCCAAGTCTATGCCCCAACCACTAATGCTGAAGAAGCTGAAGTTGAATGGTTCTGTGATGACCTACAAGACCTTCTGTGGGCAGGAATCCCTTAGAAGAAATGGAGTAGCCATCATAGTCAACAAAAGAGTCTGAAATGCAGTACTTGGATGCAATCTCAAAAACAACAGAATGATCTCTGTTCGTTTCCAAGGGAAACCATTCGATATCACGATAATCCAAGTCTATGCCCCGACCAATAACGCTGAAGAAGCTGAAGTTGAATGGTTCTACGTAGACCTACAAGACCTTTTAGAACTAACACCCGAGAAAGATGTCCTTTTCATTATAGGGGACTGGAATGCAAAAGTAGGAAGTGAAAAAACACAGGCAAATTTGGCCTTGGAATATGGAATGAAGCAGGGCAAAGGCTAATAGAGTTTTGCCAAGAGAATGCACTGGTCATAGCAAACACCCTCTTCCAACAACACAAGAGAAGACTACACATGGACATCACCAGCTGACCAACACTGAAATCAGATTGATTATATTCTTTGCACCCAAAGATGGAGAAGCTCTATACAGTCAACAAAAACAAGACCAGGAGCTGACTGTGGCTCAGATCATGAACTCCTTAATTGCCAAACTCAGACTTAAATTGAAGAAAGTAGGGAAAACCACTTGACCATTCATGTATGACCTAAATCAAATCCCTTATAATTATACAGTGGATGTGAGAAATAGATTTAAGGAACTAGATCTGATAGACAGAGTGCCTGATGAACTATGGATGGAGGTTCGTGACATTGTACAGGAGACAGGGATCAAGACCATTCCCAAGAAAAAGAAATGCAAAAAGGCAAAATGGCTGTCTGAGGAGGCCTTACAAATAGCTGTGAAAAGAAGAGAAGCAAAAAGCAAAAGAGAGAAGGAAAGATACAAGCATCTGAATGCAGAGTTCCAAAGAATAGCAAGGAGAGATAAGAAAGCCTTCTTCAGTGATCAATGCAAAGAAATAGAGGAAAACAAATAGAATGGGAAAGACTAGAGATCTCTTCAAGAAAATTGGAGATACCAAGGGAACATTTCATGCAAAGATGGACTCAATAAAGGACAGAAATGGTGTGGATCTAACAGAAGCAGAAGATATTAAGAAGAGGTGGCAAGAATGCACAGAAGAACTGTACAAAAAAGATGTTCATGACCCAGATAATCACAATGGTTTGATCACTCACCTATAGCCAGACATCCTGGAATGTGAAGTCAAGTGGGCCTTAGGGAACATCACTACGAACAAAGCTAGTGGAGGTGATGGAATTCCAGTTGAGCTATTTCAAATCCTGAAAGATGATGCTGTGAAAGTGCTGCACTGAATATGTCAGGAAATTTGGAAAAGTCAGCAGTGGTCACAGGACTGGAAAAGGACAGTTTTCATTCCAATCCCAAAGAAAGGCAATGCCAAAGAATGCTCAAACTACCACACAATTGCACTCATCTCACATGCTAGTAAAGTAATGCTCAACATTCTCCAAGCCAGGCTTCAGCAATATATGAACCGTGAACTTCCAGATGTTCAAGCTGGTTTTGGAAAAGGCAGAGGAACCAGAGATCAAATTGCCAACATCTGCTGGATCATTGAAAATGTAAGAGAGTTCCAGAAAACCATCTATTTCTGCTTTATTGACTATGCCAAAGCCTCTGACTGTGTGGATCACAATAAACTGGAAAATTCTGAAAGAAATGGGAGTACCAGACCACCTGACCTACCTCTTGAGAAACCTGTATGCAGGTCAGGAAGCAACAGTTAGAACTGGACATGGAACAACAGACTGGTTCCAAATAGGAAAAGGAGTACATCAAGGCTGTATATTGTCACCCTGCTTATTTAACTTATATGCAGAGTATATCATGAGAAATGCTGGGCTGGAAGAAGCACAAGCTGAAATCAAGATTGCTGGGAGAAATATCAATAACCTCAGATATGCAAATGACACCACCCTTATGGCAGAAAGTGAAGAGGAACTAAAGAGCCTCTTGATGAAAGTGAAAGAGGAGAGTGAAAAAGTTGGCTTAAAGCTCAACATTCAGAAAACTAAGATGGCATCCGATCTCATCACTTCATGGGAAATAGATGGGGAAACAGTGGAAACAGTGAGAGACTTTATTTTCTTGGGCTCCAAAATCACAGCAGATGGTGACTACAGTCATGAAATTAAAAGACGTTTACTCTTTGGAAGGAAAGTTATAACCAACCTAGACAGCATGTTGAAAAGCAGAGACCTTACTTTGTCAACAAAGGTCCGTCTAGTCAAGGCTATCGTTTTTCCAGTAGTCATGTCTGGATGTGAGAGTTGGACTATAAAGAAAGCTGAGTGCCGAAGAATTGATGCATTTGAAATGTGGCGTTGGAGAAGACTCTTGAGAGTCCTTTGGACTGCATGGAGATCAAACCAGCCCATCCTAAAGGAGATCGGTCTTGGTTGTTCATTGAAAGGACTGATATTGAAGCTGAAACTCCAATACTTTTGCCACCTGATGTGAAGAACTGACTTATTTGAAAAGACCCTGATGCTGGGAAAGATTGAGGGCTGAAGGAGAAGGGGACGACAGAGGATGAGATGGTTGGATGGCACCACCGCCTCAATGGACATGAGTTTGGGTAAACTCCAGGAGTTGGTGATGGACAGGGAGGCCTTGCATGCTGCAGTTCATGGGGTTGCAAAGAGTTGGACACGACTGAGCAACTGAACTGAACTGAACTATGGTGTCTCCTGCTGAAGATACCCGGGAGGTAAAAATCATACAAAGGGGAATTCCCTGGCAGTCTAATGGTTAGGACTCTATGTTCTCACTGCCAAGGGCAGTGTTAAATACCTGGTAGGGAAAATAAGATCCCAGAATCCTTGTGGCATGGCTGGAAAAAAAAATAATTTGCAGCTAGAAAGAAAAAAAAAGAAATCTTACTACTAGGGACTTAGAAAAATGATCGTTGCTTGTTCAGCAGGCTTGGTAAGCTGAATATACAGAGTCTGAATGAACTAAAGTGTTAAGAAAGATGGTTAAGTAATTATCTAAAGTGATGCTGTTCAGTATAACTTTCAGAGATGATGGGAATATTTGATACAGTATCCACTAGCTACTAGCCACATGAGGCACTGAGAACTTAAAATGTGGGTAGTGCCACTGGGAGTTGGTGATGGACTGGGAGGCCTGGCGTGCTGCAGTTCATGGGGTCGCAAAGAGTCGGACACGACTGAGCGACTGAACTGAACTGAGTGCCACTGAGGAACTGAATTTTTTTTCTTAGTTTTAATTCATTCAAATAGCCATGTGTGGTTTGTGTTTCTATAATGAGTAGCACAGATCTAGAACTCTCTATAAAGTGTGGTCCCTGGAGCAGGAACCTAAGTATCAGGTAGGAACTTCTTAGCCATACAAATATATGGGCCCCACCCCAGATCCTAAAAGATGGTACTGTGAAAGTGAGGCACTCAATATGCCAGCAAATTTGGAAAACACAGCAGTAGCCACAGGACTGGAAAAGGTCAGTTTTCATTCCCATCCCAAAGAATGTTCAAACTAGTGCACAGTTGCACTCATCTCACAGGCTAAGAAAGTAATGCTCAAAATTCTCCAAACTAGGCTTCAGCAGTACGTGAACCGAGAACTTCCAGATGTTCAAGCTGGGTTTAGAAGAGGCAGATAAACCATAGATCAAATGGCCAACATCCATTGGATCATAGAAAAAGCAAGACAATTCCTGAAAAATAGCTACTTCTGCTTCATTGACTATGATAAAGCCTTATCAACTGTGTGGATAGCAACAAACTGGAAAATTCTTCAAGAGATGGGAATACCAGACCACTGACCACCTTACCCACCTCCTGAGAAATCTGTATGCAGGTCAAGAAGCAGCAGTTAGAACTGGACATGAAACAACAGACTGCTTCCAAATTGAGGAAGGAGTACATCAAGGCTGTATATTGTCACCCTGCTTATTTAACTTATGTGCAGAGTACATCGTGTGAAATAACTAGGCTGGATGAAGCAGAAGCTGGCATCCAGTCCCATCACTTCATGGCAAATAGATGGAGAAACAGTGGAAACAGTGAGAATTTAGTTTCTTGGGCTCCAAAATCACTGCAGATGGTGGCTGCAGCCATGAAATTAAGACACTTGCTCCTTGGAAGAAAAGCTGTGACAAACCTAGATGGCATATTAAAAAGCAGAGACATTACTTTGCTGACAAAGATCAGTCTAGTCAAAGCTATGGTTTTTCCGGTACTCCTGGATGGATGTGAGAGTTGGATCATAAAGAAAGCTGAGCGCCGAAGAATTGATGTTTTTGAACTGTGGTGTTGGAGAAGACTCTTCAGAGTCCTTTGAATTTCAAGGAGATCAAACCAGTCAATCCTAAAGGAAATCAGTCCTGAATATTCATTGTAAGGCCTGATGCTGAAGCTGAAGTTCCATTACTTGGCCACCTGATGTAAAGAACTGACTCATTGGAAAAGACCTTGATGCTGGGAAAGATTGAAGGCAAGAGAAGGGGAAGACACAGGATGAGGTGGTTGGATGACATCATTGACTGGATGGACATGAGTTTGAGCAAGCTCTGGGAATTGTTGATGGACAGGGAAGCCTGGCATGCTGCAGTCCATGGGATCACAAAGAGCTGGACATGAGTGAGAAACTGAACTGAACTGACCCCAGATCTGAATCAGAATCTTTGTGAGTGGGGCCCAACAATCTAGTTCAATAGTTCCTCCAGGTGATTTTGATGCACACTTAAGTCTGCGAGCCACTGCAGTATAAATTGAAGTTAAAAAATGTATTTTTTAATTTTATTTTTTAAAAATTAATTAATTTTAGTTGGAAGATAATTACTTTACAGTATTATGGTTTTTACCTTATGTTGACATGGATCAGCCATGGATGCACATATGTCCCCCCATCCTGAACCCCCTCCACTAAATTAAAATCTGTTTTCTTTCAATTTCGTTGGTTTATGGGAAAACAACAGAACCAAGATAACAATCCAAAAGGGGCAGACTGGGTATTGGGAGAATTGACAGTGACCTTCCTAAATTAAACATTTTTGAGGACTTGCTGATTATGGAGAGTAGATCTGTGGAAAAAGCAAGTTAAGGATAGTTAGCATGGGGAAAATGCTACTAGGCCTTTTGGAAAAAAAACAAAAAAGCCCATTGTGAAATGAACCTTAGTGTTGCTCTTGAAATACAAGTTAGTCTTCATATTTGTAAAATGTTGGCATTAATACAGACAAGTCTCAATAGTTATTAACATAATAAAGTTGAATTTAATGTTGATTAAAAAGAAAATTCTTTTGTTTTCAACTTTGTTGTTTTAAATTTTTCTGAAGTATTTAAACTGCTTTTGTGAAATTATAAGTACAATAACAGTGGACAAAATTGAA
The DNA here is from genome assembly GCF_042477335.2 of Ovis canadensis. Lineage (NCBI taxonomy): Eukaryota > Metazoa > Chordata > Mammalia > Artiodactyla > Bovidae > Ovis > Ovis canadensis. The sequence continues at coordinate 62,411,277 of NC_091249.1, read as the reverse complement.
TCTTGCTTTGCTGATTGATGATCTTTCACAGTCTTAGAAACATTGTTCATTTTGAATTGTATGATATAAACATTATATGACAGTGAATTTAAAATAGACTCACCCCAGTAAACACTCTGAAATTTTGTTTATTTACATGGAAGAATAACATGTGGCTGTTAGGTATTTATTTTGTTGGTCTTTAATAAATATTAAATCTCTTTATTGGCTTGTTTTCTTGGATTATGACTCTTTTATAGAGTAATTTTTTATTGAGAGCCTACTGTTTAAGACTGTGCATTGCAGTAGATTTTAGGTTAGAAAAAGTGTAGGGATTTTCTGTTACTGGTTTATATCTTTGATGCTAAATGGAATGGGATACCTTATAAAGCAAGGACATTGGTATAACCTTTGTGATTTTTGATTCATTTCTTTAAAAAAAACCCTGTTGACACTTGTTAAGGGTCAGGCACTGTGATACAATAGTGAATAAAACAGACTAGGTTTATGCCCTCTTGGGGTTTATATTCCTGACATAAAGACACAAAAACCCAAAACCAAAAAACATGTTCATCAACTTACTAGATGAACTTAGTTCAAGTTCTTGGTTGCAAATAACAGAAATATATTCTAGTACCTCAGGCAGAAAAAAGATTTTTCTGGAAGATATTGAGGAACTTGGAAAATTACCAGGAAGTTTGGAAAATAAGATGAGGCCCAGCCAAAGTGCTACTATAGGAACGTTGTGCTCTGGATGCCACCAGTTGCTGGCTAAATGCTCAGTGCCACTATTACTGGCCCCCTGCCACAGAACATAACCCACCTTGCTGCTGGACTCTTGATCAGGGACATTGCTGCCACCCACTATATTGTCCATTGTGATGCAGCATAAAAACATCTTAACCAATGTGGTGCTTTTGTATTGTTCCTCAAGGTTCAAAATCCAGTCAAGATTATGAAGTTGACTATAAGAGAACGGAAAAGGTATTATCTGTCCCCTTTTGTCTTCTTATCAGGAGGCAAGGCTTCATTCTGTCTAATTTGAGATGTTACTAAAATAAGATGGTTAGTAGCCAAATTGCAAATGACTGTGATAGAGACAAAATAATTTAACTATTGCAAATTGTCTAAGTGTAATGTAGGAAACAAAATGGGGACCAATATAGCATCTTGACAGAAGACGCTATTACCTCCTTTAAATGGAAAGGCCTTAGGAAAGGTCTCTTCAAATAGGAGATATTTAGTTGAGAACAGATTCATGAACTGTCCCAGTTTCCCTGAAATTGAGGAAGTTCTCAGGACATGGGACTTTCATTCTAAAAGTGAGGAAGTCCTGAATCAATTAGGATGAGTTGATAAGGAACTATCAACTTCTTCCAATCCCAAAGAGAAGCAATGCCAAAGAATGTTCAAACTACTGCACAATTGTACTCATCTCACACACTAGCAAAGTAATGTTCAAAATTCTCCAAGCTAGGCTTCAACAGTACATGAACCAAGAACTTTAAGATGTTCAAGCTAGATTTAGAAAAAGGAAGAGGAACCAGAGATCCAATGGCCAACATCCATTGGATCACAGAAAAAGCAAGAGAATTCCAGAAAAACATCTGCTTCATTGACTATGATAAAGCTTTTGACTGTGTGGATCACAATAAACTGTGGAAAATTCTGAAAGAGATGGGAATACCAAACCACCTTACCTGCCTCCTGAGAAATCTCTATTCAGGTCAAGAAGCAATAGTTAGAACTGGATACGGAACAACAGACTGGTTCCAAATAGAAAAAGGAGTACATCAAGGCTGTATGTTGTTATTCTGCTTATTTAACTTATATGCAGAGTACATCATGTGAAATGCCAGACTGGATGAAGCACAAGCTGGAATCAAGATTGGGGGAGAAATATCAATAACCTCAGATATGCAGATGACACCACCCTAATGCAGAAAGCGAAGAGGAATTAAAGAGCCTCTTGATGAAAGTGAAAGGGGAGAGTGAAAAAGCTGGCTTAAAACTCAACATTCAAAAAATGAAGATCATGGCCTCCAGTCCCATCACTTCATGGCAAACAGATGGGGAAACAGTGAGAGACTTTATTTTCTTGGGCTCCAAAATCACAGCAGATGGTGACTACAGTCATGAAATTAAAAGACACTTGGTCCTTGGAAGAAAGGCTATGACCAACCAAGACAGCATATTAAAAAACAGAGACATTACTTTGCCAGTAAAGATCTGTCTAGTCAAAGCTATGGTTTTTCCAGTAGTCATGTATAGGTGTGAGAGTTGGACCATAAAGAAAGCTGAGCACTGAAGAATGGATGCTTTTGAACTGGAGAAGACCCTTGAGAGTCCCTTGGACAGCAAGGAGATCAAACCAGTCAGTCCTAAAGGAAATCAGTCCTGAATATTCATTGGAAGGACTGATGCTGACGCTGAAGCTCCAATACTTTGGCCACCTGATGTGAAGAACTGACTCATTGGAAAAGACCTTGATGCTGGGAAAGATTGAAAGCAGGAGGAGAAGGGGATGACAGAGGATGAGATGGTTGGATGGCATCACCAAGTCGATGGACATAAGTTTGAGCAAGCTCTCGGAGTTAGTGATGGACAGGGAAGCCTGGTATGCCACAGTTCATTGAGTTGCAAGTTTAGACACAACTGAGTGACTGAACTGAACTGATAAGGAACTGTACATGACAGGAGTTGATAAGGTACCATACATAACTAGATTGTTCCATGACAAGGGAATATTGTTAAGTGCCAGAATCCCAAGGTGAAAAGATCCTGGTGTGTTCAAGGAGCTGAGAAACCAGTGTGAGTGAGGGAAAAATTTCCCTAGGTAGGAAAGGAGAGGTAGGTAGGAGACAAATCGTGCAGAGCCTCTAGGCTATGGCAAGTTTTTCAATTTTATTCTAAATAAATGAAGTGGGAAGTTATTGAAGGGTTTTAAGCAGGGCACTAGTATAATCTGATTTATAAAGACCACACTTGTTGCTGGAAGAGGAAATGGATAAGAGTTGGGGGAGGGGAGAGGAAGGAGTTGGAAGTAGGTAAGAGTAGGAAGCAATTGCAACAATCCCAGGGAGATTGTTGGTAGCCTGAACTAAAGTGGTGGCTGTGGGACAGAGAGAAGTGGATGAATTCAAAATACACTTTGGATATAGAATTAACAGGACCTGGTGGGTTGGATATAGGCTATGAAGGAAGGATGGGTCAAGGATGACTCTAGATATGTGAAGTTTGAAGTGTCTGGTTTCAAAGAAAACAGAAGCAAGCAGTATAAAACTACCTTTTCTCACCAAATATAGCAACCTATCTTCTCTGGTATTCATATGATCTGCCATTCCTCTAGTTACATGAAACAAAATGTCCTTGCTCAGATCTAAACTCAGCCCTTTCACCCATTTACACTGCACCCTTTGCATTCGTTCATTCAATAATCCTGGGGTTACAGTAGTGAACATAGCACAAGTCCCTGCTCTTGTGGAGCTTACATTCTAGTCAAGAGGTAATAGACAAATCCCAAATATATTTATAATTGGCTGATAGTAAAAATACTATGGTAAAAAAAAAGTGGAGTAAGAAGAATGGAGAGTGCTTGGATTACAATGTGGTAGAATGGGAGTTTATATATATATATATATATATATATATATGTATATATATATATATGTATATATATATATATTTGGCTGCACTGCATGGCATGTGGAACTTTCTTAACTAAGAGTTGAACCTGTGCCCCTTGCAGTGGAAGCATGGAGTCTTGACCACTGCACCACCAGGGAAGTCTGGGAGTTGATCTTTTTGGTAGGTTGCATAGGTTAGAGAATATCTCTCTGAGAGTGAGCAGACTTCTGAAGCAGCAATGGAGCCAAGCAGCAGCTATCAGGAGGAATGAGTTCTTCCAGGCAGAAGGAAAAGAAAGTGAGTGCCTCTGAGATGGCAGAATTACTGGCATATTCATGGAAGAGCAAGAAAGCTGGAGCAGTGAGCACATGCAGAGTGGTAGATAAGGGCAGAAGGCAGGTACCTGGACAGATCATATAGGGCCTTATGGTCTGTTGTAAAAACTTTGCAAAACCTCTGAGTCAGATGGAAGCATCTCTTCTTGTTTGCTCCTACAGTACTTCTCTCTCTTCCTCTCTCCTATATTATCTGTTTTCCTCTTTCTCTTAGATTGATAGTTATCAATTTTTTTTTGTATCAGGATTCCTTTACAATCGTAATTATTGAGAACCCCTTCCCTGTACCTGATCTTACAGGAAAAGCATCCTGACTTTCTCTGTTGAGTATAATGTTAGCTGTAAGTTTCTCGAGATGTCCCTTACCAGGTGAGGAAGTTTCCTTCTTTTCCCTAGTTCACTGAGATATTTTAGCAGGAACAAGTACTAGATTTTGTCATGTGCTTCCTGTGTATCTACTGAGATGATCATATGAGTTCTTTTTCTAACCTACTAATACTGTGAATTACATTTATTGATCTTTGTTAAAACAACCTTGCATTCCTTTGATTAGTCATTAATGATATATTATTATTTTTATGTATTGTTGGATTTAATTTACTAAAATTTTGTTGAGAATTTTAAACATCCATGTTTGTGAGCAATATTGATCTTCATTGTTTTGTTTTCCTTATAATGTCTTTGGTATTGGTATCAGTGAAATGTCATCAGTTGGAAAGAATTCTCTCTTTTTTCAGTTTTCTGAAAGAGTTTGTATAGGATTGGTTTTCATTTTTTAAAATGTTAGGCAGAATTCACCTGTGAAGGTGTCTGGACCTGAGTTTTTCTTTGAGAAGTTTTTTTTTTTTAAGTTTCTGTATTGTATTTTTTGGCCATGCCATATGGCTTGCAGGATCTTAGTTTCCCAACCAAGGATTGAACCTGCATCCCCTGCATTGGAAAGTGGATTCTTCATCACTGGACCACCAGGAAAGCCCCTCTCTATTGTTTTTCTGTTCTCTACTTCATTGAATTTTGCTCTAATCCATTATTTCCTTCCTCCTGCTTGGATTTAGTTATTTCTAGGTCATTGACTTGAATTCTTTCTTCTTTTTTTATAGGTACTTAGACCTATAAATTTCATCTAATCACTGGTTTAGCTGAATTTTTACCCAAGTTTTTGTATGTTATATCTTCATTCTTGTTCATCTCAAAATATTTTCTGATTTCTTTCATGATCATTGTTGACCCATTGGTTATTTAGGAGTGTGTTAATTTCTACATTTGTGAATTTTCCAGATTTTTTCTGTTATAAATTTCTAATTTTCTATTGTGTTCAAAGAGCATACTTTATATCACTTCAATTCTTAAAATTTATTGAGTTCTTTTATCAATATCCTAGTATATAATCTATGCTGGAGGCTGTTCCATGTTTATTTGAGTAGAATGTGTATTTGAGAATACTGTTGTTGGGTACAGTATCTAGTTGGTTTATAGTATTACTTCAGTTTTCTTTTTCTTAATATTTATTTATTTTTGGTGGTGCTAGGTCTTCATTGTACTGTGTGGGCTTCTCCTTGTGGTGGCTTGTGTTGTAGAGTACAGGCTCTAGGGTTCTTGGACTTCAGTAGTTGTGGTACATGGACTTAGCTGCTCTATGGCATGTGAAATCTTCCCCAAGATTTGCAGGTTTATGAGATCAAGCCTGCATCCACTGCACTGGCAGGCAGATTCTTAACCACTGGACAACCAGGGAAGTCCAGTATTGCTTCAGGTTTTTGAGCTTTCTAAAAATGAAAGTGAAGTCGCTCAGTCATGTCCAACTCTTTGCGACACCGTGGACTGTAGCTCACAAGGCTCCTCCATCCATTGGATTCTCCAGGCAAGAATACTGGAGTGGGTTGCCATTTCCTTCTCCAGGGGATCTTCCTGACCCAGGGATCAAACCCAGGTCTCCTGCATTGCAGGCATACACTTTAATCTCTGAGCCACCAGGGAAGCTGGAACCATCCTAAATTCTGCCATCACTGGTTTTGCCATTCTCACCAGAGCATTTGTTGTTCCTGCAGCCTAGAACACTTCCCCTGGGCAAACATGATTTTCTCCCTCATTTCAGTCTCAGATCTCCACATTTGTCAGAAAGCCTTTCCCAACGAGCTTCTAACCCCAGTATTTTTCCTATCTTTTATCTTTTCTTTTTCACTTATGACACTTATCAGTATATGAAAGTACAGATTATGTTTATTTGTCTCTTCCACCCTCTTATTCACTGCTATGTCACCTGGTATTTACTTGAAAATTGTCTAACAGGTATGTAAATATGGAAGTCTGGAAGTTAGAACAGAGGTCTTGAGATAGAAATTTGAGGATCATCATCATAGAGGGAAAAATCTAAATTAATGAGTAGAAAAAAATCACCTAGAAAAAAGGCCAGGTCCTAGCTCTGAATCCAACATCTATTCAAGGTTTGATAGGTGGGGAAACTTGGCAAAGAAGACAGGAGCCGGAGAGTTAGAAGAATCACAGTTTTTTCAGTAAATGGTTGCCTATACAAGGACTAAACTCAGAAACTAGGTAGTGCCACTGAAGCTAAAGAAGGAAGTAACCAAGTCAATGGAAGCCACTGTGTGATTCAGGATGATACAAGGCTAAAGAAGTGACTGATGTTTCAAGAAGATTGTTGATAACCTTGATAAGAGCAGTAGAGTGGTACAGACAGAAGCCAAGTCTATGTGTGTTAAAGAGCATATAAGCTATGAAGAAATGGTGATGCCTCTTCAGTTTATGAAATAATTATCCAGTTTAAAAATCTATAGATAGATTTGAGCTTTTTTCTTTCTGGTCTTTTCAGTGCTTAAAAATTCCCAGATTTGGAAAGTGTTCATTAATTCCTTAAACAATGAAAGCCATTAGTTGGTAGATCTAAGACAGCTGGTCCTGGGATCTGCCCTCACCAGCTTCTGGACACTGGGAAACTCCTGACTAGCTAGACAAAGCAAAAGTATCATTATTGTTCCTCTATGACTTAGCACTTATACTCTTTGCAGTCAGTTGCCATTTGTTTTTATGTAAATGTATTGGAAATAACCTATCAAAGCACTAGTGGCTGTTTCTGTTTGTTGAAATAGTTTTCGGTGAACGTTTATTTCTGGCTTCTTGTCCTTGGACTATATGAAACCCAAAGAGATGTTTATCACCCTCATTATTGCCATCATAATAGCTACCAAAAACCTAAAGCTTCAGTGCAACAGAATAGAGATTTGAGAAATAGACCTATGCATGTATGGTCAATTGATAATAGATGAAGATACAAAAGCAAGTAAATGCAGAAAGCATAATCTCTTCAACAAATTGTGCTGGAGCAATGGAAAATCCATGTGTAAAACAAAAACTTCAATCTATACTTCTTATCTGGAGAAGGAAATGGCAACCCACTCCAGTATTCTTGCCTGGAGAATCCCAGGGACGGGGGAGCCTGGTGGGCTGCTGTCTATGGGGTCACACAGAGTCGGACACAACTGAAGCGACTTAGCAGCAGCAGCAGCATACTTCATATCATATATATAACTTTACACAAAATGAATCATGGGCCTAAACATAAGAGTGTAGAACAGCTGAAGAAAGAAAGAGAAGAATGCTTATGACCCTATGTTAGGCAAATATTTCTTAGATGTAATGCTAATAAATGGATACATTTCACTTAGTAGATAGTTAATTCAAACTCTTTAAAATAAACTCTTTGCTTAATAATTACAGTGTGTTCTAGATAGGCTCCTTTGGTTAAAGAAATAAAGATTGACTAAGGCCAGCAAATTTGAAATTATGATCTAGCTTTCTCCTGCATTCTTCTCAGGGCAAAACTGAAGTAATACGAAGGGAAGTCATTCATGGAGGCTGGGTAGCCTGCTTCTCAGTTCTTTACCACATCTCCTCAACCACTATACCTTTGGTTCATCCATCCATTCATCACTGGTGTCATGACCTTGACTGTATCTCTTGGCTCCTTCCTTTTAATAAAACTTTGGCTTCTACTGCTGCCTAATTATTTTGACATTTTGCAAGTTCGACTCCCAGAGAGGGAACCTGATTGACCCAGATTATGTTTACATATTTTTGACCACTAAATAGGAGTGTTCAGTCAGCAATATGGTCCAGTCACCAGTGGCTTGCAGTAGGATTGTGGAGACTATAGGGTGTTGACTGGCAGGGGTCCAAGGGAAAAAGTAGGTATAGAATGTTGGTATATCAAATGTGATCTGTACCTTTAACTGGTACCATGAACAATCAAGTTTTCTTTAGACAGGACCATGGGTGTGACAAATACTGTTGTGTAGATGTAGTTATGGTGTTGTTGTACAGTAAATTACTGATGTTCTTACTTTCTTCTCCCAGAAACCATTGACTATCAATATGTTTTCCAATTTTGACTCTCTTATGGCCTAGCCTGCTTCTAAATCAATCCATGGCAGTTAGTGAGATAAGTATATAAAGAAGGAAAACAGAGGATAAGAATCTTGGATTAGTTTAAAGTTGCTATCAGAGATCTTTTAATATATCCCCCTGCATCTGGGTATATAACACCCATATCGTATCTTTCAAAGAGACTATTAGTCTATACTTCTGTACTTAGTCTATTCCTGGGTGAGCAGCTCCCATGGTATTTAATCCATTTTTTCTTCCTGATAGGCTTCATAGTATCAATCCTATAATGGTCATCCTGATATTTTTTTTCAATTTTTTTATTTTAATTGGAGGCTAATTACTTTACAATATTGTAGTGGTTTTGCCATACATTGACATGAATCAGCCATGGGTGTACATATGTTCCCCATCCTGAACCCTCCTCCGACCTCCCTCCCCATCCCATCCCTCTGAGTCATCCCAGTGCACCAGCCCTGGGTACCCTTTCTCATGCATCGAACCTGGACTGGTGATGTTTCACATATGATAATATACATATTTCAATGCTATTCTCTCAAATCATTCCACCCTCATCTTCTCCCACAGAGTCCAAAAGACTGTTCTATACATCTGTGTCTCTTTTGCTGTCTTGCATATAGGGTTATCATTACCATCTTTCTAAATTCCACATATATGCATTAGTATACTGTATTGGTGTTTTTCTTTCTGGCTTCACTCTGTATAATAGGCTCCAGTTTCATCCACCTCTTTAGAACTGATTCAAATGTATTCTTTTTAATGGCTGAGTAATATTCCATTGTGTATATGTACCACAGCTTTCTTATCCATTCATCTGCTGATGGACATCTGGGTTGCTTCCATGTCCTGGCTATTATAAACTGTGCTGTGATGAACACTGGGGTACACGTGTCTCTTTGAATTCTGATTTCCTCGGTGTCTATGCCCAGTAGTGGGATTGCTGGGTCATATGGCAGTTCTAGTTCCAGTTTTTTAAGGAATCGCCACACTGTTCTCCATAGTGGCTGTACTAGTTGCATTCCCACCAATAGTGTAAGAGGGTTCCCTTTTCTCCACACTCTCTCTAGCATTTATCGTTAGTAGACTTTTGGATAGCAGCCATTCTGACTGGTGTGAAATGGTACCTCATTGTGGTTTTGATTTGCATTTCTCTGATAATGGGTGATGTTGAGTACCTTTTCATGTGTTTGTTAGCCATCTGTATGTCTTCTGTGGAGAAATGTCTGTTTAGTTCTTTGGCCCACTTTTTGATTAGGTCTTTTATTTTTCTGAAATTGAGCTGCAGGTATTGCTTGTATATTTTTGAGATTAATTCTTTGTCCATTGCTTCATTTACTATTATTTTCTCCCATTCTGAACGCTGTCTTTTCACCTTGTTTATAGTTTCCTTCATTGTACAAATCTTTTAAGTTTAATTAGGTCCCATTTGTTTATTTTTGCTTTTATTTCCATTACTCTGGGAGGTAGGTCATAGAAGATCCTGCTGTGATTTATGTCAGAGAGTGTTTTGCCTATGTTTTCCTCTAGGAGTTTTATAGTTTCTGGTCTTATGTTTAGATCTTTAATCCTTTCTGAGTTTATTTTTTTGTATGGTGTTAGAAAGTGTTCTAGTTTCATTCTTTTACAAGTGGTTGACTTTTACAAGTTTTACAAGTTTACTTTTACAAGTTTTCCCACCACCACTTGTTAAAGAGATTGTCTTTTCTCCATTGTATATTCTTGCCTTTTTTGTCAAAGATAAGGTGTCCATAGGTGTGTGGATTTAGCTCTGGGCTTTCTATTTTGTTCCATTGATCTATATTTCTGTCTTTGTGCCAGTAGCATACTGTCTTGATGACTGTGGCTTTGTAGTAGAGCCTGAAGTCAGGCAGGTTGATTCCTCCAGTTCCATTCTTCTTTCTCAAGATTGCTTTGGCTATTTGAGGTTTTTTGTATTTCCATACAAATTGTGAAATTATTTGTTCTAGTTCTTTATTTCCATACAAATTGTTAAATTATTTGTTCTAGTCCTGTGAAAAATACCATTGGTGGCTTGATAGAAATTATATTGAATCTATAGATTGCTTTGGGTAGTATACTCATTTTCACTACATTGATTCTTCCAATCCATGAACATGGTATATTTTTCCATCTGTTTGTGTCCTCTTTGATTTCTTTCATCAGTGTTTTATAGTTTTCTATATATAGGTCTTTTGTTTCTTTAGGTAGATATATTCCTAAGTATTTTATTCTTTTCATTGCAATGGTGAATAGAATTGTTTCCTTAATTTCTCTTTCTGTTTTCTCATTGTTAGTGTATAAGAATGCAAGGGATTTCTGTGTGTTAATTTTATATCCTACAACATTACTATATTCATTGATTAGCTCTAGTAATTTTCTGGTGGAGTCTTTAGGGTTTTCTGTGTAGAGGATCATGTCATCTGCAAACAGTGAGAGTTTTACTTCGTCTTTTCCAAACTGGATTCATTTTATTTCTTCTTCTGCTCTGATTGCTGTGGCCAAAACTTCCAAAACTATATTGAATAGTAGTGGTGAGAGTGGGCACCCTTTTCTTTTTCCTGACTTTAGGGGAAATGCTTTCAATTTCTCACCATTGAGGGTAATGTTTGCTGTGGGTTTGTCATATATAGCTTTTATTATGTTGAGGTATGTTCCTTGTATTCCTGCTTTCTGGAGAGTTTTTATCATAAACGGATGTTTAATTTTGTCAAAGGCTTTCTCTGCATCTATTGAGATAATCATATAGTTTTTATCTTTCAGTTTGTTAATGTGGTGTATTACATTGATTGATTTGCAGATATTGAAGAATCCTTGCATCCCTGGGATAAAGCCCACTTGGTCATGATGAATGATCTTTTTAATATGTTGTTGGATTCTGTTTGCTAGAATTTTGTTAAGGATTTTTGCATCTATGTTCATCAGTGATATTGACCTGTAGTTTTCTTTTTTTGTGGCATCTTTGTCAGATTTTGGTATTAGGGTGATGGTGGCCTCATAGAATGAGCTTGGAAGTTTACCTTCCTTTGCAATTTTCTGAAAGAGTTTGAGTAGGATAGGTGTTAGCTCTTCTCTAAATTTTTGGTAGAATTCAGCTGTAAAGCCATCTGGTCCTCTTCCTGATATTAGATTCTATTATTTCCTTTTCCCTTGCATTCTGCTTATTTTGCTGTTTTTCTCCCCCCATTAACCTCTTTTAAGCCTGAATGATAGTTTTCCTCTTTCACTCCACAGATTGAAAAAAAACTTTTTTTTAAGTTTTCTTTTTTTCCCATGAAGGAAGTTCCAAAAAGCAAGCTTGAATTTGCCTACATGGGAAACCATTTACATAGCATTTACATTGTATTAGGTATTATAAGCAGGCTTCCAAGGTAGCATAGTGGTAAAAAGTCCACCTGTCAATGCAGGAGATGCAGGAGATGTGGGTTTGACCCTGGGTCAGGAAGATCCCTTGGAGGAGGGCATGGCAATCCACTCCAGTATTCTTGCCTGGAAAATCCATGGACAGAGGAACCTGTCAGACTACAGTCCACAGGGTTGCAAAGAGTCAGAAACGACTGAAGTGACTTAGCATGCATGCATGAGTGTGCGTGTGCATGCACACACATGCACACACACATATTATAAGCAATCTGGAAATGATTTAAAATACACAAGAGGGAATTCCCTGGGTTAACCACTCTGCAGTTCAACTGCATGGGGCATAGATTTGATCTCTGGTCAGGAAACTAAGATTTCACATGCTGTGCAGCATGGTCAATAAATAAATAAAATAAATGTACAGAAGGATGTTCATAGAATATACTACATGATTTTAAATAAGGGACTTGAGCACCCCTAGATTTTGATATCTGTGGGGGTCCTGGAACCAGCCTCTCACAGATACCTCACAGTTGTCTCAAGGGACAACTATACACTCTTGCTTCTTAGTACTTTTCACCTAGGCTAACTTTTTTGGCTTGTTATCTTCAGCTTTGTTGGGATTCTTAAATCTTGATAGTCAGGGTCTTAGGATCCCATAGAGAAGCTATCATATGACGAGAGGAATTAAGCTTGCATTTGCTTTTTTCTACAAGTATTGTCATATATGATGATCAGGTTGAGAATTTGGCTGGAGTTAAAACATCTTAGAGATGGAACATCATGGAGTCTGAGGAGAAGGTGTTAATGAGGAAGGGAGGACAGGTTCCTTACCTGGGGCATTGTTTCTCAAACTTAAGTGTTTCTAGGAATCATCTGGGCATCTTGTTAGAGTGCAAATTTTAATTCATCAGGTTTGGGAAGAAGCCTAACATCTGGGATTCTGCATTTCTAACCATCTCCCAGGGGAGGTTCACAGTGCTGGCCTGCAGACACACTTCAAGGAATAAGAACTATGGGGTTTCATGTTTCCAAACAGCCACCTCTGAACTGGAGCTCCCTGTATCGCTCCTCGTCATTGCCAGACATCTTGAACAGTCCAAGTCTGAAGCAGGTGGTAAAATTCAAGGACAGCACAATACCAGATAAAGTAAAAAAGAAATATTGTTCAAACCACAAAGAGCTCAGAAAGGTAAGACTTTTTTTTCTTTTTTGTCAGAAACTTTTTAAAAAGACAGTGTCTTTAATCTTTATCTCATCTTCTCCACCTTTCTGGGTTGGGGGGTTGCTTTGGCATAGCTTTTGGCCTTGTACTTTTACCTTTATCTCCTCTTTCCATTTTCCTTTTCTACATCTGCACCCATATATAGTATTTAATAATAAATATGTTATATTATAATTTTGGAAATGATATCATTGTATTGTCTTCCCAACCACCTTTTTTAAGATCTGAGAGAATACAAGGGAACTCTGATTGAGAAGGATATTTATTGCTGTTTTATAGGCATTTGGACAGAAATAACATCATAGAGCACACTGGTTTGCTGGAAAGCAAATTCTGAAAAACTTAGCCCTCATCCTGTATCTCTCTTTTAAAAAAGAAATCTCAATACGTTTGGCTATTTTATAGAATCAGTGTATGACATTATAGAAAAATAGAAAATTCAAATAAGCAAAAAGAAGCCATTGCAAAATGTACATAATCACATAGGCCAGAGTTAATTACTGTTAATAATGTATAGCCTTTCAGACTTTTTTAATGCAAATATATTTTTTCTTTTATTAAAGAGGCATTACAAAATACATGTTTTCTAACCTACTTAATGATGTCTTATTTTCAAGTTAATGAAGTTAATTTACAGCTTACATTTTATTCCTTCAGTTCAGTTCAGTTGCTTAGTTGTGTCCGACTCTCTGCAACCCCATGAATTGCAGCACGCCAGGCCTCCTTAATAGTAATCAATAATGTGTGGATATGATTTGTTTAACCAAGATCCTGTTACTGATCATTTAATTTATTAGTAATTTTTCTCTATTGTAAACATCGTTAATAGCCAAATCTTTCTACATATCTTTATTTTCTTAGTAAAACAAGTGGAATTATTAGATCAAAGAGTATGCATGTTTTTAATGAATCTCCCAACACTCCTTCCTTCTCTTGGTTTTTAAACCTTTAACATGAGGATTGGGGTGGGGGGAATCTTGTCTTTAGGGCTTAGGTCTAAAGAAAATGGTCTCCCTCTGTGACATCAATATGACTCAGATGCTGGAGGAAGATTCAAACCAGGGGCCTCTGATTGGTGATTTCTCCAAGGTGAGTTTGGTTGCACCAATCTTATATTTCATCCTGTATTTTGGATCTGAATTTTATCTGCTTCCAGAGGACACTAAGTTTAATTAATATGCATCTTTAGCAAGTACTCACTGATAACCTGAAGGTGCTGTAGTGGTAGATCTAGGCCCTAAGCCTTTCATGAGAAAGTGTCCCTTATTCACTCTGGAAATATCTACAGAAGTGGAAAAAGTATGAGGCTTTTTTTTTCCTGTTTTTTGGTGGTGCCCTATGGCATGTGGAACCTTAGTTCCCTAACCAGGGGTCGAGCCTGTGTCCCCTGCAGTGGAAGCACAGAGTCTTAATCACTGGACTGCCAGGGAAGTCCCAAGTATGAAGCTTTCTACTTTTTAAAAAAACATATTTAAAAATTATATAAATCATATTTGGTGACTACAGAAAAGGTAGAAAATGGAATCTATCTCAGATCTTACCAGAGTATTATTGTTTTTGTTTACTATTTTTTTGGTGTATATTTCTGGTGTATATTTTGGTGTATATCTGTATTTATTTTCACAAAGACACATGTGTGTACACAAATACACTTTTTGTTTTTCCATGTTTGTTTTTAGGTTTTTATTCCATCTCCTTTGATATATCAGGAACATCTTTTCATGTCAATAAATAGTTCTTCATCATTTCATCACTTTTAATAGCAGCACACTATTTTTTTTTTTTTTGGCTGCCTGTAATTTCCTGATGAATCCTTTCTTGTTATTTACTTCTACAAATTTTCCTTATGAACTGTACCAAGATGGACATATTTGCAGCTAAATCTAAGAAATTTTAAACATTCGTAATTAGCTCTTTAGGTTCAGTTCTTAGAAATGGGATTGTTGCATATGCATATTGAGACCATTGATTTCTGAAGGCATGTGGGGTTTTAAATGTCATTTGGATAGGACAATATACGGGTCATGATTTCAAATTTGGATATAGAGAACTTGCTGTTTTTTTAGCTCTTGGGTATTTCTAGGTATGTGCACTGCCAACCGTGTCAGGGAAACACCAAGATCTGAAGTACGTCAACCCAGAAACAGTAAGCAGATTTCTGGAGATGGTAACTGGTTACATAAGCTGCCATCTGGTCTGTTCTGTCCCTAAAATCCCCACTTCCATTTGTATTTCTTTCACTTTGTTCACTCATGTGGGCTCTGTATTCAGCTGAAGCTATGTTAAAAAACTCTCTTATATGTCACCTTTGTTTGTAATTAAGCAAATGATATATAATTGTTACCTAAGGAAGGAGGAAGGGGAAGGGAGAAAAGTAAAAATCACCCAATTAAGCTGGCCTTACATCCTGGTTTACATGTTGCAATTCCATTTATGCCTATTACTGCATATTGTGCTCTCTGTCACTCTCAAAAGTATTCTAGTTTGTGCAATAATTATTTTGTCACTTTACCCATAGGTCTCACCATCAGAGATAAGCACTAGTAAGACTTTCCTTATGGCCTTACAGATTTTATTCTGGTATAATAAGTTTTATAAAAACAGTATCATAATCATGTAATTTTATAGTTAGCTTAGTAAGTCATTGTAAACATCCTTCTATATCATTTTTTTAAAAATCTGTATTATCCCTTTGATGGCTATGTAATATTCTGTTATATTGATAATATATAACTTTTTAAACTAAACCTCTTTTATTATTTATTTATAATATTTTGATAATCTAAAGCGATGGTGGGATCAACATTATTGTGCCCTATCTTTATGTACTTCTGTTTACTTAAGATGCTAGAAAAGAACTTGCTGAAAATGTAATTACATTTTTTTTAATAAGTATTTGCAAAGTTTCCTCTGGAAAGTTTGAACCAATTTATATAACCACATGTAGCTCAAGTTTCCTCCTCTGGATATCAACCCTTTCCTTCCATATCCCTTTTGAGAAACTTGCTTTCTAATCTTATAGTGGAGAGTGGGGAATCATTCCTCATTTCTTCTTATAAAATTGAGACCTCTAGCTGCTACCTGTGCCCTTACAGAAATCCTTGGGTGTCTTCTCAGAGATTGATTGTAGCCGTGTCTTCCTCCAAATAAACAGCTTGAATCTTCTCCCTTGTGTCCTGGCAATACCGACTGTTTTGGTTCTCCGAAAGGCCATTGCCTGTTTTATTCTCTTACTTGCAGAGGGTTGATGGGGGGCGGTTGCATCACTGCTCTGTTTCAAATATAGGGGGACTCTGGAGGCTGGGCATACAGTGGGATCCTGAGTGACTAAAAGGAGTACACATCAGGAACTGGGTGACTGGCTCTTCTCTCCTTCCAAAGAGGCAGGGTATTCAGTCATAGTTTCTGTACAGGTGGCTGCCTTACTATCAGGGGAGTTCCAGGGTCTGATTGAGAAGTTTTATATCATCGATTGCCGCTATCCATATGAGTTCCTGGGAGGACACATTCAGGTAAGGTTATATTGAGGACTTAGCAGGGGAGGGACTGGAGATACCACTTATTAAGAAGTCTAGGCAAAGGGTCTTGCAACCTCTGGAACCAAGGCAGACATTATACATTTGGAATACATCAAGGTTGTTAGCCCTCATTCCTGTTGTAATTCTGTGAACGTTGAGCAATTTACTTTCCCTTTCCCTCCTAGACCAATCTGCCTCTTTCCTATAGGAGCCAAAAGCTCCTACCTGGAAATAAAAACATTAATCCAGGGACTGAGTAGCACTTTGCAAACACTTAATGCTTACAGACCGTTCTCACGATAATCCCTACACTTCAGGCAGTTCCGTTCTATAAATGTTTATTGAGCACCTAGTATATAACCAAGCTCCATGCCAGGCTCTGGAGGTTGATACAGGTAGATTTCCACTCTGAAAGTACTTAATAGTCTAGTCTTCCTGAACTAAATATTTCAAGATGGTATTCCAGTTATTTCTAAGTGTTGGCCCCGTTCTCTCACCCTTAAGGAAATACTTAATAAAATTATTTTACAGGGAGCATTAAATTTGTACAGTCAAGAAGAACTGTATAACTTCTTTCTGAAGAAACCCATTGTCCCTTTGGATAACCAGAAAAGAATAGTCATCGTGTTCCATTGTGAATTCTCCTCTGAGAGGGGTCCCCGAATGTG
Source organism: Ovis canadensis (assembly GCF_042477335.2). Lineage (NCBI taxonomy): Eukaryota > Metazoa > Chordata > Mammalia > Artiodactyla > Bovidae > Ovis > Ovis canadensis. The sequence continues at coordinate 62,394,149 of NC_091249.1, read as the reverse complement.
AGTGTCTGCACAAGGAGAGGGCATGGAGAGGGTGATGGATCTTGAGTTGGGACTTATAGCCAGGGAACCTTCCCAGCCCAGTTCAGACAGAGACTAAATGAATGAACGATTTCCACTATAGTTTAAAGAATGTTAAGGAGGTGGAAGGAAGAAGTTTCTACAATTCAAAGGTTTGAAGTAGTGAAGGAAAAGGGATTTGGAATTAGTTACCAATGGAGGAAAGGAGAAAGAGCGGTGCTACTTGCACCTTGTTTTGCAAAAATAAGATCTGGAGCTCTTTTTGAGGGTTATGAAAGTCTATTCTTCCTCCCCTTCCCCAGTGAGTGACCCATGGAATCCTGAACTTGCTTTTTCCCATCTCACCCATCTCTGGATTTTTCTCTAAAGGTGCCATTCTCTGAGAGAAGAGGACAGGGCTCTGAACCAGTATCCTGCACTATACTACCCAGAACTGTACATCCTCAAAGGGGGCTACAGAGACTTCTTTCCAGAACATATGGTAAATCTTGGATGGGGCATGTGGGGCAATGGGGGAGCCCAGACTTGGGGGAGCCAGCTTTAACATGCAGCTCCCAGGGCCTGCAAAGCCCTCTGAGAAGAAAGTGCTATTCCTTCTAAGCCACTCCCTATAGCATCTCTATTATACCTCGTGGGCAGACTGTAGGCATCAAGAGGATTCCTTACTCTGTCCCTTGCCTTTCAGGAGCTGTGTGAACCACAGAGCTACTGCCCAATGCATCACCAGGACCATAAAGCTGAGCTGCTGAGGTGTCGAAACCAGAGCAAAGCGTGGGAAGGAGAGCGGCAGCTGCAGGCGCAGATTGCCTTACTGGTGAAGGATGTGAGCCCATGATATCAGGTCATCTACTGGCTGCCTGGGACTCACCAAAAGGCACTGTAGAAACCCTGAGCAGAAAGAGGCCATCTTCTATGCAGCCTCTTTTCATTCTAAGATGTTAAAAGATGTCAGCAAACCAACAGGCTGCCAAACTAATGAAATCCCAGGTGTGGGGATTGGTTACATTTTAGTAGAGCTGCTGGCTAGTGAGGAAGTCCTTGAGCTAGTTCTCTAAGGTTGGAGCCTTGGGTTGCATGGAGATTTATGTTGCTTCAGGGGGCTGTTGCATTCCTCTTCCTAACTACTCGCATCTTCTCAGAGGTCAGCCAGATCTTTCTCCTGGGCTCTAGCTATGCAAGAGAGAGTTGAGAGAATTGTCCATCTTCTTTCTCTGTATTTTCCTTCTTTGTCTCCCTCCCTCTTCTTTTTTTAAAAATGGAAATATAAACATTGATGAATGAGAAAAAATCCTAGAAGATGTATGTGAGGAAGTAATCACCACATTTAAACTCCTTCAGACAAAGATGTAGCCATCTCTATTCATAGCTGAGGCCAAAGTGCTTTACTCCAGACCATGGTTCTCAAAGTTTGGGCCCTGGTCCATCAGCATTATCTGAACTTTGCTTGAAATGCAGGTTTTCACAGCCCACTCCAGACCTGCTAAAGCAGAATGTCTGAGGTTAGGGCACAGAAATCTGGGTTTTAAAAATCTCCCTTTCAGGTGATTGTGATGCATGTCAAGACTTGAGAACTGCAGCTCTGGAATTAAAGAAAACCTTTTAAATGGAATTCTTCAGCGATGTTTCAGACTTTCCTTTCCTATACCATTCCATGGTATGAATTGGCTAAAAGTGTGCCCCAGACTCAATTCTTTGTGGTATCAAGACTCAGAAAACCAAAATAATTGCCATTCTGTAAGACCAAGTGATAGGTCTGAGTTGCATTCCAAAGTTTCCTTATCTACAGCCTCAATAGAATTTTAAAAAATATTTATTTATTTATTTTTGGCTGCACTGGACCTTTGCTGCTGCTTGGGCTTTCTTCCAGTTGCAGAGACTGGGGGCAGTGTGTGTGGGGGCTACTCTATAGTTGTGGTGCTTCTCATTGCAGTGGCTTCTCGTTGGAGAGTACTGGGTCAGTATTTGTGGCGCACAGGCCCAGTTGCCCTGCAGCATGTGGAGTCTCCCAGACCGGGGGTTGAACCTATGTCCCCTGCACTGGCAGGCAGATTCTCAACCACTGGACCACCAGGAAAGTGTGCCTCAGTGGAGTTTTGACTTTTCCCATTTTCCAAAGTTTTTTTTTCCACTCCTCTTCATGTTTCACAGAGACAGATTTAGGATGGTTGGAAGTAGACGTCTGTGCCATATGAAGATAAGGATGAAAGAAAAGAAAAGTACCAAGCAAGATCAGTTAGACTTCAGAAAGATATTTAATTAATCAATTAAAAAAAAAATATGGCCATGCCGTCTGGCATGTGATATCTTAGTTCCCCAACCAGGGAATGAACTTGCATCCACAGAAAGATATTTTTAAGTTACACTCTTCAGCATTACCCCAGGCTTTCCTTTTTTAGAGCTCTTTAAGGTGAGTAGGTTTTTGTCTGTGTAGTCAGATACAGCCCTTCTTGGCCTGGACGGCAGTGGAATTGCACATTGTCATTCTGTGGCATTAACCTGGTAGTAGTGATAGCTCAGGACTAGAAATGGACAAAAGGCTATGAAGCCTAGACTGAGATAGAATGGAGAAAAAAGTGACACCTTCCCAGATCTGGAGTAGGGAGACTTTAAAAAATGATTGGGAGGGAAGAGTGTGCCCGAGTAACTGAATTGATTTTTGCAAGGTTCAGGAACGTTCTTCTCCCAGAGTGCTGCATGCTTGCCTCACAGCAGAGGGCACTGCTGTATTCTCTAAGGCAGCCACTGCAGCCTGCAGTCTCTGCTCCTAGCTTGAACCTGCCTGTCCTGAGCCCTTGAGCTCAGAGCTCAGAAGGGCTGGGGGGAAATGGAGAGAAGAGCTGCTGCTTCAATAGGTGGAGACAGCTGAGGGAAAGATGCTGTTCTTTTGTCCCATTCCACACACTTCCTCACAACAGGCAGGAGCTTAGTCACCTGAGCAGGAAACTGCTTGAAGCACCTCCTCTTCCAAGTGTGAGGAGGGGTCCCTGACTCACTGCCTACCCTAGTGGGTCATTTCCTGTAATTCTTCCCAGAAAGGGAGAAGCAAGCCCCTACCTGGGAAGAGACTGGTGCACAAGTATTCACATTTCAGTGATCTTAAATGGAAGTTCTGAGTTGTAAAACATAAAACGAGGGCTTAATCAGCTATCTACTTTGTGGAAAATTAAATTTGCCTGAAAAGCTACATTTTCCCATATAGTTTCTTGTAATATCTTCCCACTGTATAGGTACCATGTCACGTGATTCATGTTATTTTCAGAAACAATAATAAATAGTAGCTAACAACCTTTCAGTTGTTTACTGCTTGCAAGTAAACATTTATTCATTTTATATAAATAAACTAATTTTCACAACAATCCTGTGAGGCAAGTAAGTAGTCACTATTATACATGTTTTACCAATAAAGAAATTGAGGAACAGAGAGACTGAGTAACTTGTTTAAGGTCCCACAGCTAATGAATGGCAGAGTTGGCATATGAACCCAGGCAGTATGGCTCCAGAGTCTGTAATGCTAATGGATTTTGCTGTTACCAAATCCTCATCGGTGGAATGATGTGTCTTTCTAAATTGGCATTGTATTAGGTGTTAAATGTGTAAGTGCCTCAGTTATAGGTTCTTGAGAAGTCAGAGCCATAGGGTTGCTTCAGCTTGGGAACTGAAGCTAAGGGCAGATACTAAGAACCCAATCTAGAAACTTTTGCATGAGGCTATGAAGGGGTTAGCTCTGTGCTGGTGTCCTTGTACTGACTGGTATTCATTCAGCATGAAGTCAAGTGATAAAGAATGGAAACCTTTTGGTCTGAAAACACTTCTGGTTGCAATCTCAGCCCCAGTACCTGGCTGACCTTTGCTACAGAGAGGGAAGCATTTCCCTTTCCTTACCAGCCATATATAAAGTGAGAGGCATGGAGGATCTTCTTTCCCCATTCAGTTCAGAAAAATGTGAGAGACTCACTAGTTTCTTTCTAAGGATGTCAATTCTAAGTACCACAAGCATTCAAATATGTCACAGTTCCTACCCTTAAGGTAGAAATGAGTCTCTTCGTTCCCATCCCTACAAGTACTCTGGCCCACTAGCATATTCAGCAAAAGGAAGAAGATCTAGCCTCCAACTCCAAATCTGTAGGTTGACTGGTAAGGGTTGGCTGAGTTCATAGAATAATTAATTCCTGCTGTGATATCATTCTATGTGTGCTATGTGCCTGGCACTAAGCTAAACCCTTTACTCACTATATACTTTTTTAATCCTCAAAACTGTTATACAAAGTAAATACTGCTATTAATTTTTCAGATGAAGAAACTGAAGCACAGAAAAATTGAGTGACATGCCCAAGGTCACACAGCATGTGTTGATAATGTCAATTGAAACCAGGTAGTCTGTAAAACTTGTTCTCTTACCTGTTTTTCACTGAACTGCTAACACCCTGGATTAGCTAAGGATAGCAGCAGGGCAGGAATTAAAGCCCAACAGTGAGAGAGGGCTTGATAGAAGGCAGAAAACCAAGATTACAAATGAAAGTGGAGTAAGATACAGAGCTTTGAGCCCCAATCAGTGGCTTGCAAAGCCCTCCCAGGGCAGTTTGTGTCTTAATCATTTTTGCACCTGGCACAAAGCTGGGCTCATAATCAGCCTCAAAAGACATTATTGAATTGAATGATGGTTGAGTAACATCTTTGTAGAAAGGATTGGCTCATTTGTCATTATCCACAAGGTTCCCAACAGCAATACTGCTTATCTAGCAGGTGTTGGCAGCCACAAAGGACATGGTTGGTGGGGAGAGAGTGTGCTGGAGGAGCTGTCAATATTAGTCTTGGAGTCATATTTATTTGCAGAGGCTTCCTCAACCCTCCACTAGCCTTGGTTACCAATCCTCATTAAAGGCCTGATGATGTCAAGCTCTTTACCACAGTGCCCAGACAGAATTATGCTCCAAGCATCTCATTTACTCTCAAACAGAGGCTGGTCTTTTATGGGTGGCTTTGGATATTGCTTTCAGCCCATCAAGTTGACCTTGTTCCTTTTGCTTTCCTGGTTCCTTTTGTGGGGAGAACATTGCATAGACCCACTGAGTAGGTACCCTGAGCAAATGCCTTTTCTAAGCCTGCCATCCTATCCCAAACTGATTTGCCTTGGTTGCTGAAGGAGAGAGCAGAGGTGACACCCCTTGATCACCTCCCACATCTTTGTTGATTCATAGCACCCTTTCCTAGCATCCCAATCACCTGATATTGTTACATTTTGCCTTGTAAATCCCATTTTGGAACTATTGCCAGAGCGAAGCGGAGAGTGGGGTCTATCAGCTCCCTAGCCAGAAGTTTCCTAATCTTACTGGAGGGAAGGACTTGGGAAAGGTACACAGAGGTAGGGTGGGACTGGTGGGGGTTGGGGGGAATAGGCCCTGTATAAAAGCTGAGTAGCCAGATGTTCACTTTCACAGCTCTCCTGTAAGACTGGCAGGGCAGATATAGATTAAAATGAAGCACAAACTCCATTTAAAGTGCATTACAGCCCAGGAATCAGCTCCCCCTGGGCAGGAGAAGGGAGGAAAGGGCACAGGAGGCCACATAAGTCTCTTTCCTTATCTAGCACCACATGTCTCTCTCCTAGCTTTGTGAAGGGTGATTTACACCCTGGCTGGAATGACTCTCTTTCTGAGCTGATTACATTGGCAAATGCCCCCCAGAGGCCACAGCAGGATGGCCATATTCAGAAGCAGCAGCCAATAAATCTCAGAGGTATATATTGCACTTCTCAGTACCCTCCCTCCTGGCCCTCTGCCAGGTGGGCTGTGGAAGTAGGAGAGGGCTTGGTTGGAGGAATTGGGGGAGGACACCCTTCAATACCTTTCATTACCATCTTCCCTAAGTACTGTTTAGTTCTCATTCTTACATGCCATTCTGCCTCTGTCTTTATCCAGGGAGCAGGTGGGAACCAGCCCAGTAAATTGATCTAATAAATAACCCTTATCTTTATGGGTAGAAGTCCTGGGTTTCTTCTAGGTATTTGCTCTTGATAGAGTAGCTTGCTCTCCTAACCCTCCTCTGAAAATGATAAGGCTCCTAAATGATCTCTCCAACCACCTTTCTCAATGATCTTTCGTCCAGGGAAATCTCTGCAGTTTAGTCTGAGGGAGGTTTGATCCTTCCATCCTTCCTCATGACACTGAAGGGGCTGAATTTTGGAGGCGTCTAGTCTGGCAAAGGTCCTGGGATCTGGCCCCAGGTCTGTCCCCAGCAAGGTCATTTCACCTGTCTGCAGAATCTTGGGGTTAATAATACAACGGAATCCCACCCCTGAAGATACTGATGTGGGGAAATGATATCAGAGATGTGCAAATTCTAAGGGGAAAAAAACCCCCAAAACTTGAAATGCAAGTGCCCTCGTGCGTTTGTTACAAGATCTCATTTGGGGTGGTTGTTTCTTGGTGGTAGAGCGGATTCCGGAAAGTGAGATAGGATGCTTTTTTTAAAAAAAAACAAATATTTGGACCCCCGAGATGGCGCGTTTCCAGTGGCAGCTCCTACAATGACTTGGTTGCTCCACGGCGCCTACCCTGCCTGGCTCGCCCCAACCCCCGCAGCCCTCTAGGCCTAGTAGGAGAGGCTGCGTGGTGCGTCCCTCGGCTTTGGAGTTGGAGGGCGGTGCCCGGGACCCTGGTGGGAGAGTGTCGGCTCCGCCCTCCCTGCGAGGATGGGCGGGAGAAGTGGTGGGAGGTGCCGGTGGAAGAGCCCGGTTCTCAGAGCTCCTGTGCTAAGGAGAGAGGGTAACGCTGAGTCGGGTGCAGGCAGAACACCCGACGTCGACCGCTAGCGCGCGCACCCCACCATGGCGCGCCCGCGGAACCCGCGACCTTTGCCGCCTGCGCTCCTGCTCCTGCTGCCGCTGCTGCTCCGAGCTGGTGAGTGTCGTTGGAGCCGCCCCGGCCGGGGAGCGAGGGGATGGGGCTGGTGGTTACAGTAAGTGGGGTGCTGGCACCAGAGCCCAAAGAGGTCTCAGACCCCACACTGCTGCCTGGTGCCGGGCGTCCGTCCTAGCCTGGAGAACTGGAGGAGGAAGCCTAGGGTGTCAGGAAGGGCTGGGTTCTACGCCTAGTCCAAGTGTCTGAACTTTTAGACTGAGTGTCAACCGTGGCCAGGGCACCCAGGCATCTCCTCGCTGCCGGTTCCCCCTCTTCCCTCTTTTGATGTGCTCCTATACAGTCACGGAACAAGCTGCAGCCAGGCCACTACCAAGACAGCATTTCTAGGAGGCGGGTAGAGTCAGAAGCAGGACGCCTTTTGCTCCACATGGGCTTTACGACTTCCACCCTGTGTAAAGACTGGGAAAGTGGCCACTAGGTACAGATGACAATATTGAAGTTTTTGTTAGAACTAACTTGTCACTGGGAACTCCCTGGTGGTCCAGTGGTTAGGACTCTGAACTTTCACCCCCCCCAAAAAAGAAAGAAAGAACTGACTTGTCACAAATTAGGGTTGAAAACTGCTGCCCAGAAATCGCCAACACCATTACTGAGTGGTTGAGAATATTGCTCACCATCAACAAACCCCCTCTTCAGGATGTACTTTATTATTATTTTAATTGGAGCAGAAAACTCACTATTGGGTAAGATGGCCTTTCTGTATAGGCTGCCCAGCACAGTGCCTTGCCCTGTTATAGATCCACAATAAGTGTTTGTGTAGTACATGGTGCAATGCCTGATTTTAGAACTATGCCATTCCTCTAAGAAATCTCACTGTGGGGCTCCCGTCCAGAGCCTGGCTGGAGGGACTCATGAGGCAGAGACCAGGTACTTATCTGCACATGACCTCTTCCACAAAGTAGGACTGCAGAAGTGCAATCTTGGCTGAGAGACAGATAAGGAAGGAAGGAGGGAAAGTACTGACCTGTTCAGACTGACTTTGTCAGTAAATCAGAGCAACAAGACATCACTGATCTGATTGAGCTGCCCAGGAAATTTCACTACCCTAACAGTATGGCTGTATGTCAGAATCCGGTAAATTTTCAACACCTTCATCATGACCAATTTAGTGGAACAAGTTACCCTCTGTTAGTGATGAAATTTAACATGACCCGCACCTTCTTTTGTGGAGCTGCAATGCCCCCACATCTACCACTGCTCAGACTTGGTGAACTGTATCAGCTAAGAAATTAGAGAGGTTTACTTTTGAAAATTGTTATGACTCAATATTTAATATTTAGTCTAGTTAAAGCAATGAGACTTGAACCTGCTACATTTCTTTCAGCAAGCACTTTCTGGGTACCTACTAGAAGTAACATCTTAAACATGCAGCATTTTTCAAACTGTTTAAATCCATGTCCCTTTTTTGATAAAGATAAAAATCTTACGTCTTCCTTAAATAAATTTTGAAATTTCAAAAGTCCTTTTGTTCATCTTTCACATATAAAATTGTTATATATGCTTTTTTGTTTTTGTTTGTTATCATTGTTGTTTTGGCTATGCCATGATCCTAGTTCATGTTTTGGCCATACAAGATCCTAGTTCCTTGATTAGGGATTGAACTTGGGCCCTCAGCAGTAAAGGCACAAAGTTTTAACCACTGAACTACAGGGAATTCCTGTCAAACATGCCTTTTTGAACCACAGGTTCCCTTTGGAAATTCTGATATGTCCCTAAAAGGGTCCCATCCTCTCTCTTTCTTATCCCCTGCATTGAGAAATTCTGGTTTAGTCCAATCCCCTTTTTAAAAATCAAAATTATGGACTTCCGTGGTGGTCCAGTGGCTGAGACTCCGTGCTACAAATGGAGGGGGACCGGGTTTGATCCCTGGTTAGGGAACTAGATCCCACATGCTGCAGCTATAATCCTGCATGCTGCAGCAAACATTGAAGAGTCCATGAGCTGCAACTAAGGCCCAGTACAGCCAAATAAATAAAGAAATTTTTTAAAAAGTCAAAATTAAGGACTTCTCTGGTGGTGCAGTGGATAAGAATCTGCGTGCCAATCCATGTGACACGGGTTTGATCCTTTGGGAAGATTCCACATGCCACAGAGCAACTGAACCTGTGAGCTACAACTACTGAAGCCTGCACACTCTAGGGCCCTCAAGCCACAACTAATAAGCCCCTGTGCCACAACTACTGACGCCCACATGCCCTAGAACTGACAAGTCACAACTACTGCACCTGCATGCTACAACTACTGAAGCCTGTGCATCTCGAGCCTGTGCTCTGCAACAAGAGAAGCCACCACAATGAGAAGCCAAAATACTGCAACAAGAGAGTAACCCCCATCTCTGCAACTAGAGAAAGCCTGCATGCAAAAATGAAGACCTAGCACAGCCAAAAATAAACAAATAAATAATGACTAAATAAATATAGCAGTGTGTACATGTCAAAAAGTAAAAATAAATGCCAAAAAATCCACAATGAACAAAATACCAAAATTTTAAAGGAAAAGTAACAATGCCATGTTGAGGCATATTAGAGCCTGAAGCAAAAGGAAAAACCAGTACTGCTCACCCTGCCCTTTTTTGCACATTGGATATGGCATCAATTGTCAAACTTTAAGGGGCATCATTCTCTCTAGTGAATTTGCTAAAATTCAGATTCCCAGGCATTATCATGAGAGATTCTCGTTTGGTAGTTTGGAGCTAGGGCTCAGAAATGTACATTTTAATAAGTAATCTAATTGATTATTATATGATTGGAAGAGACTGTTGGACTAACTAAACTTGGAGGCCCCTCCTAATTTTGGGACTCTGATTATAAATAGAAGGTGCTCAGAGAAGTTATTGGGGTGGCTCATAAAATATCTGTTATCTGGTTATTTTTAAAATATTAGCGGGAGCTTACAAAGAAAAAGCACTGTTCTAAACACTGGTAACAGAGTGGTGATAAGACAGACATGGAAATCTAGCTGGGAAGAAAATTTTAAAATGGAGTAAAAATATATCAAATGGTGATAAGTACTATGCAGAGAATTGGAATAACAGTATGTTAGAGTAGCTGGGTGTCTATTTTACTTTGGTTGGTTGGGGATAGCCTTTGTGAGATGCCACTGAATGACCAGAAGGGTCCAGTCATGTGAAGATCAGGTGGAAGAGCATTCCAAACAGAAAGGTTAGGTGGACACAAGCTTGTCTCATTTAATGGCAACCAGAAAGAAGGCCAGTGCAGATGTAGGGAAGTGGGAGAGGAAGAAAGAGCTAGGAGGGAAGGTTAGAGAGTTGGGCAGGGCCAGATCTCTACAAGGCTTTGTAAACCAGACTTCATAAACTAGATCTTAACCTAAGTGCAATGGAAGCTGGTGGAAGGATTTAAGCAGAGAAATTAGATGATCTGATACACAGTTTTTAAGTTGATCAGTTCAATCACTCAGTCGTGTCTGACTCTTGAGACCTCATGGACTACATGCCAGACTTCCCTGTCCATCACCAACTCCTGGAGTTTGCTCAAACTCATGTCCATCCAGTCGATGATGTCATCCAACCATCTCATCCTCTGTCATCCCCTTCTCCTTCTGCCTTCAGTCTTGTCCAGCATCAGGGTCTTTTCCAGTGTTGGTTTTTCGCATCAGGTGGCCAAGGTATTGGAGTTTCAGCTTCAGCATCAGTCCTTCCAATGAATATTCAGGACTGATTTCCTTTATGATTGGCTAGTTTGATCTGCTTGCAGTCCAAGGGACTCCCAAGAGTCTTCTCCAACACCACAGTTCAAAAGCATCCATTCTTTGGCATTTAACTTTCTTTATACTCCAACTCTCACATCCATACATGATACAGGAAAAACCATAGCTTTGACTAAACGGACCTTTGTTGGCAACATAATGTCTCTGCTTTTTAATATGCTGTCTGGGTTGGTCATAGCTTTTCTTCCAAGGATCAAGCATCTTTTAATTTTCATGGCTACAGCCACCATCTGCAGTGATTTTGGAGCCCAAGAAAATAAAGTCTCTCACTGTTTCCATTGTTTCCCCATCTATTTGCCATGAAGTGATGGGACTGGATGCCATGATCTTTGTTTTTTGAACGTTGAGTTTTAAGCCAGCTTTTTCACTCTCCTTTTTCACTTTCATCAAGAGGCTCTTTAGTTCCTCTTTGCTTTCTGTCATAACGGTGGTGTTATCTGCATATCTGAGGTTATTGATCTTTCTCCCGGCAATCTTGATTCCAGCTATGCTTCATCCAGTTCAGTATTTCACATGATGTACTCTGCGTATAAGTTAAATAAGCAGGGTGACAATATATAGCCTTGACATACTCCTTTCCCAATTCGGAACCAGTCTGTTGTTCCATGTCTGGTTCTAACTGTTGCTTCTTGACCTGCATACAGATTTCTCAGGAGGCAGGTAAGGTGGTTTGGTATTGCCTCTCTTGAAGAATTTTCCACAGTTTGTTGTGATCCACACAATCAAAGACTTTATCATAGTCAATAAAGCAGAAGTAGATGTTTTTCTGGAACTCTCTTGCTTTTTCTATGTTCCAACAGATGTTGGCCATTTGATCTCTATTTCCTCTGCCTTTTCTAAATCCAGCATGAACATCTGAAGTTCTCAGTTCACATACTGTTGAAGCCTAGCTTGGAGAATTTTGAGCATTACTTTGCTAGCGTGTGAGATGAATGCAACTGTCTGGTAGTTTGAACATTCTTTGGCACTGCCATTCTTTGGGATCGGAATGAAAACTGACCTTTTCCGGTCCTGTGGCCACTGCTGACTTTTCCAAATTTGCTGGCATTTGAGTGCAGCACTTTCACAGCATCATCTTTTAGGATGTGAAGTAGCTCAACTGGAATTCCATTATCTCCACTAGCTTTGTTCATAGTGATGCTTTCTAAGGCCCACTTTACTTTGCATTCCAGGATGTTTTGCCAAGAGAACAGTTAAGAGATGATCCCATATAATGCTGCTGCTGCTGCTAAGTTGCTTCAGTCATGTCTGACTCTGTGTGACCCCATAGATGGCAGCCCACCTGGCTCCCCCATCCCTGGGATTCTCCAGGCAAGAACACTGGAGTGGGTTGCCATTTCCTTCTCCAATGCATGAAAGTGAAAAGTGAAAGTGAAGTCCCTCAGTCGTGTCTGACTCTTAGCGACCTCATGGACTGCAGCCTACCAGGCTCCTCCATCCATGGGATTTTCCAGGCAAGAGTACTGGAGTGGGGTGCCATTGTCTTCTCCCATATAATGCTAGTTAGCATTAAAATTATGTTATATTCACACAATGGAATGCTATACAGCAATGAAAATAAGCTATTTGCAACTATACTTAACAGTTTGAGTGAATTTCAGAAACTTAATATTAAACAAAAGGAGCCAAGACACCAAAAACACATGTATGATTGAAAAACAGGCACGACAAATTACTAATGTCAGAAATCAAGATGTTGTATTTGCTTTGTTAGGAAGATGGTGACTGGCAGATAGCTTCTGGCATGCTAGTAATGTTCTGATTCTTAATCTGGGGATCTGGTTACACAGGTATATGTACTTAGAAATTCATTAAGCTATACATTTTTGATTCATGTATATTTCTATGTTATACTTTATTAGCAAACATGATATACAAATGACTAACAAAAACATGAAAATATGCTCAATATCATTAGTTATTAGGGAAATGCAAGTGAAAACCACAATGAGATACTAGCTTACATCCATAAGGATGGCTGTAAAAACAATAAAAAACAGAAAACATGAGTTAATAAGTATGTAGAGAAATTGGAACCACCCTCATGCACTGCTAGTAGGAATGTAAAATGATACCAGCTCCTGTGGAAAACAATCTAGTGGCCCATCAGAAAGTTAAACATAGAATTATGTGACCCAGCAATTCCACTTCTAGAGAAATACCCAGGAAAAATGAATACAGGTGTTCAAGCAAATACCTGTGCATAAATGTTTACATAGCTCTATTCACAGTAAGCCAAAGATGGAAACTACCCAAATGTCCATCAGCTAATGTTTACATAAACAAAACAAATTATGGTATCCATGCAATAAAATATTATTCATAAGAAAGAGTGAAACACTGATATATACCACAATGTGGGTGAATGTCAAAAAAAGTATGTTAGATGAAAGACTCTAGATACAAAAGTATATATTTTATGGTTCCATTTACATGAAACATGTAGGATAGGTAAGTGTGTAGAGACAGCTGACTACCAGGGGGAAGTGAGAATGGAGAGTGACTGTTTAATGGGTATGAGCTTCCTGTGGGGGTGATGAAAATGAATTGGATTTATGAATTGGAAATGAAGTGATGGTTGTACAACACTGTGAATATACTAAATGCCATTTACTTGTGCCCTTTAAGATGATTGATTTTATGTTGCATGATTCTTCTCTCTCTCTCTTTTGTCTAAATAGTTTGCATCTTTTGACTACCTTCATCCAGTTCTTCCTTCCAGCCCTCTGCCTCTGGTAGCTGCAAATCTGATTTCTTTTCCTATGAGATTGTTTGTTTTTGAAGTATAATTGACTTACAATGCTATGTTCCTAGTGAACAATATAGTGATTTGCTATTTCTATACATCTCAGAATGATTACCAGACATGAATTTTACTTCAATAAAAATGTTTCACAACCTAAAATAGTTTATTGAAAAAGATGGATGCAACAACAGAAAATGGTAATTATGTGAAGTGAAAGATTTGTTAACCAATTGTGGTAACATTTTACAGTATATACATGTATCAAATGATCATGTTGTACATCTAAAACTTAAAAAATGTTGTATGTCAATCGTATCTCAATAAAGCTGGAAAACAAAAAAGATGGCTGAGTGGTAAGGAAGAATGAATTTCGAAGATGGAATCATGGAGACCAATAAGGACTCTCACGTAGTTCAGACAGGAATTGATGGTGGACGCTTACTCCTTGGAAGGAAAGTTATGACCAACCTAGATAGCATATTCAAAAGCAGAGACATTACTTTGCCAACAAAGGTCCATCTAGTCAAGGCTATTGTTTTTCTAGTAGTCACATATGGGTGTGAGAGTTGGACTGTGAAGAAAGCTGAGTACTGAAGAATTGATGCTTTTGAACTGTGGTGTTGGAGAAGACTCTTGAGAGTCCCTTGGACTGCAAGGAGATCAGCCCTGGGTGTTCTTTGGAAGGAATGATGCTAAAGCTGAAACTCCAGTACTTTGGCCACCTCATGCGAAGAGTTGACTCATTGGAAAAGTGATGCTGGGAGGGATTGGGGGCAGGAGGAGAAGGGGACGACAGAGGATGAGATGGCTGGATGGCATCACTGACTCGATGGACATGAGTCTGAGTGAACTCCGGGAGTTGGTGATGGACAGGGAGTCCTGGTGTGCTGTGATTCATGGGATCGCAGAGAGTCGGACACAACTGAGCGACTGAACTGAACTGAGCTAAGGAAGGAGTGATAGATATGGAGAGAAATGGAGAGGTTCCAGATATGTAGTGAAATTGACAGGATTTGCTGGATTGAACATAGGATGTGAAGGAAAGAAAAGAATTCAGAATGACTCCTAGATGTCCTGCCTTGAAAAACTGGGGGATGATGGTGTGTTGTTGCCACTAGACAGGGACCCTAAGGCCTAGAGCACAGGGCCTTTCTCCAGGGCTGACCTATAACCAACCATGATATTCTTGAGTAAGTAACTGAATCAGTAAAAGTGCCCTACCCCAATCCCAGTAAGTTCCCACTATAAGGGTTTTTATTATATATATTTTTTAAGTTTTTAATTTTGTTTACACTATGTTATTTTTAAGTGACTTTTTTTTTTTTGGCTGTGCTGCAAGGTTTGCAGGATCTTAGTTCCCTGACCGGGGATTGGACCCGGGCCTCAGCAATGAAAACACTGAGTCCTAACCACTGAACTACCAGGGAATTCCCTTAAGTGACTTTTAATGGAAACTGAGAGTTGTTGCTAACTGTCCTTTAGCACTCCCATGTACATTCTCAACTCTCTGGTTATGATGCTAGCCTTGTTCATAGCATAACTCTGCTCAGGGCCCTCTTCCCAGTACCTGGCAGGGTCATCAGGCTCAGCTTCAAACAGTTGTTCCCCTTCCCTTCCCAGGAGGCTGAGCAGCCTTTCTTTATCAAACCTCTACCCTTTCTTGAGCCTGATCTCTTCTGTCCAGATTGTGACCACGGCAGACCCTCCTGCTGGACTTCTTGTTCCCCACTAAAGGCCTCTGTGCTACCCCAAAACTTTCCTGCTAAAGATTTCATCCAGAATCCCCTCATCCTACCTTATGACTCGGTTTTCTCAGACAGCTAGTCTGACCTTATGTGAGCCTCTCTTGACCTCTCTCCCTCCATAGGGGACCATCTCCCCACAGAAGGCCGACTCACAAACAGCTGTATCCAGGCCAGGAGGAAGTGCCAGGCTGATCCCACTTGCAATGCTACCTACCACTACCTGAATTCCTGTGCCTCAAGTATAAGCACCTCATCACCTGCAGAGGAGCCTTTGGTCCCTGAGGATTGCATGGAGGCAGCACAGCAACTCAGGAATAGCTCTCTGATGAGCTGTACATGCCATCGGCGCATGAAGAACCAAGCTACCTGCCTGAACATCTACTGGACCATTCATCCTGCCCGCAGCCTTGGTGAGGCTCCCATCCTAGAGTGGGCTAAGCTAGGGAAGATGGCTCTTGGGAGTTGATTTTTAATCCTGTTGGATATGGGCCACATGGTAGATTCTGACAGGGATGATAATGAAGCTCTGCATTTGACATCGGTAAGAAATGCAAGGAGCAATTGGCTGTATCCTTTGGGTCCCAGAATACTGCCCTCCCTTCCCACTACTTCCCCCTTTCTTTTACCTGGAAACATGTGGCTGCCTCTTGGAAGATCTCTGAACCAGGCTAAGGCCCAACATGGGAACTCCTGAAACAGATGGATATGGAGAGGAAGTGGAGGGAAATGGTCTTAACCCATAAATATAACATACAAATACAAGATAATCCATAGGTTCAGAGAGGCTGGGAGGCTGTGTCCTGGTGTAGCCTTTAACAGAGAGGATACTCATTAACCAGACAAGAGATGGTAAAAGACAAAGGGCACTGGAAGACCAAAGAGGAGCTTCCTCTGACTCTAAAGATCCCTTTTTATATAGTCAATTTTACTGGACTATGCCGCAATAATGAAATGGGGTCTTGTAAAACAAAGGTTAAGTTCTTACTCAGGTTTTGTCTTGTCTGTGTCATGTGTCCTTTTTGTTCTGGGATCCAGTTCAGCCTCTACCTGGGATGTTCCTTTCTGATGGCAGAGGGAAATGAGCACTGGCAGAATCATTCGATGCCTTTAAAAGTTTCTGCTCAGACATCACATGAAATACTTCTCACATTCCATTGACAAGCAGATCACACGGTCAAACCTGATGTCCTCTCCCAGGGGACTCTAAAAATCTCATGGCAATAAATGAGGATGTGTAGTCTTACAGGAAGGGTAAAAATAAGTAGAAACAGTACTGCAATCTACTGTAGTTCATCACTTGGTCAAAACATTCATTTCCCTACCTTCCACAAGCAAAATATAACTACTCACTATCTAAGGAAGGTGCCTAAGTATTCTATTTAAGCAGAACATCAGACTCCAAGATCCCCGACTTGGATATTATCTTGTGGCAATTTCTGTATAATGTCTGAATGTGTGGTTCCTCTTAATCTAGAAACCTATATACTAAAAAGTCATCTGCTTCCCATATATACTCAATATATAGTAAACAGGGACAGGAGAGGCACAACAAACTCAGAAAGAGGAATAATGGGAAGCACACAGCAGACATTGATTCATAGCAATTCTGAAGTCCTGCCACACAACTGATGCAAGGGCTGTCTTCCCTGGGAGTAGGAATTGCTCTTTAATAAGGCCCTGCTTTTGCTCATTGGGGAGCAAAAGCCCAGGAGTTTCTCAGCCCTCTGGGACGTCCTTTCTTTTCCATTATTTTCTTGGGCTACATCTGAAAAGGGCATTGGAGACTATGACCTCCTTAGGGACTGAATAGCATTCTCTGCTTGCTTCTTAGTTGAGGAATGTTGGAGCATCTTAAGTCTCAAATAGTCAGTCTCTTTTCATCCAGGCTGGTGGCTCTTAGCAGTACAACTCTCTCAATACATAATTGTGTTTTATATCTTTTGATTTCTGTCACCTCATGTGCCAGTAGCTGTTCCTATAATCCTTTTCAAGACATACATCTCTTTCCAGACCTAATTAGAGGTACCTTGCCCTTATCAAACTTCTGTGCCTGAGCCACTATCTCAGTCTTTTTTCCCTGAGCTTATTTGTCCAACTGGCAGGATTTATTGGATACTGTCTTAATCGATGCGATCTCCACAAAGGGCATGATAGCCACGAACTTGAATTTGTCTTTGCCCCAAGGCTGAGTTATAATTGAGCTTATTACTCAAAGAACTTTTCAGTTTTATCTTTTACCATTAGAATATGAGAAGCAGTTGCATTTCTTAATCCTGCAAGTCCTAGAATTTCCATATTCTTTCTTCTCTGTTTGCTCCTTATTGGTTAACTGGTCAGTTCTCTAAGCTTTTATCTTTCTTGTGGTACCTGGCCAAATATGAGCATTCACGACATACTAGTAATCTTCCTTTTCTTAGCTTCTTCCTCTTAAAGCACAAGCTCACTGGTACATCATCTACCTTCCAAGTTATTGCAGGCAACAATTTTACCAAACATTGTGCCACTGCATAATGAGAGCTGCCAGCCCCCAATAACAGCTTATTCACTGCCCAGTTCCAAAGCTAATACTGTTTATTTTAGATTTTGTTACTTCAGCACTGCGCTTCTAGATACCAGTTACATGTTTAATAAGAGTTTGCTAAATTATTCAACCAACCGCAAAATCCTTGGCTTTCACCAACAAAAATGTAACTTTTGTTCATGTTACACACATCTGCCATGGGCTTCCATGAGTTGGCTTTGTTTTTGCTCCGCCTGTCTTCTTCATTGAGGATCCAGGATGGTAGGTGGAAAAGAACCACAGCAGGACCACGTGGTAGTTATTAAAAATTCTTCTTAGAGGTGATTAAGTCTCTGAAGCTCACAATCCACAGACCAAGGCAAGTCACATAGCCAAACCTTACAGTAGGGTGGGAAAGTACAGTACTCTCCTAGGGGGCCTAGAACATGGCAACAGGTAAGGATATATAATCATCCTCCAGCAAGCAACTGGAAACAGTAATGCAATATACCACTCTCCTTGTTCCCTAATTTCCTCTCCTCATCCTAATCATCTCACTTCTAGAGCTTCACCTGAACCCTCTCCCTAAATCCTCTTGCCTTCCCCCTCTTTTCCCTTGGGAGCTCCCAGGTCTCCCCAGGCATTCAAATCATCCTTTCCAATTTGCTTGATACTATCCATATCCCTTCTCTACTGAAGACATACTCACAGAATGTCCCTGCAAGCTCACCTCTGTCTTTAAACAATAGCTTTTAACCAGCATTTATTAAGCACCTTGTGTATGAGCTATGCAGTGATTTTCTTAAAATTGAGGTACGGTTGGTTAACAACGTTGTGCATGCAGTGATTTTATAAGATCCTGTACATCTCTTTCAGGAGCCCACAGCCCCATGAGGGCATCTGACAGAGATGTGTTTCCTTT
Source organism: Ovis canadensis (assembly GCF_042477335.2). Classification (NCBI taxonomy): domain Eukaryota; kingdom Metazoa; phylum Chordata; class Mammalia; order Artiodactyla; family Bovidae; genus Ovis; species Ovis canadensis. The sequence goes on along the minus strand of NC_091249.1, from coordinate 62,375,569 downwards.
GAAATCATTGTCTCTCCCTTCTCTGCTTTTCTCAGTCAGTTTCATTCTGGGCCTGGTCACGTTTCCATCACCTCAGCATGTGATAAATCTCCATAGCCAAGTGGTTGGTCCTGGAACAGAGTTCACCATGGCCCCTTCCCCAACTGCAAGAGCAAACAAGACAGAATCCCTTTACTTCTTTACATACCCACAGGCGATATGTGTAGTAGTTAAGAGTGGAGACTCTGGAATCAGATAATCCAGATTTCAAATCCCAGCTCCACTTAGCTTATGTGAGCCTGAGCAAGTGAATTAAACCTCTTTTATCCTCAGTTTCCTTTTACCTACCCAAAGACTTCTATGAAGACTAAGTGAAATTGTATATATATAAATATATAGCATATTTATATATATAATACCATAGTACCCAGTATACAGTGTGTACAACAAACAGTAGCTTTATTATTCTTACCATTAAACCCAGTTTATTCATCAAGCCTAGCCTGTACCTTAATGGCCCTGTTTTTTTTCCTCTCTTCCGCCCAGGATGCAGCTAGTTGGGTAGAGATTGTGCCTTTGCCTTTTCCCCAGGAGCTTCAGCCCCTCCTACTCTCATCCCAGCCCAGTCCTCAGGATTCTGATGCATCCTACCTTGTCTCTAGGTGACTATGAGCTGGATGTCTCTCCCTATGAAGACACAGTGACCAGAAAACCCTGGAAAATGAATCTCAGCAAACTGAACATGCTCATACCAGGTGTGCAGGGCCAGCTGGGGCTGGAGTATGGGAGGGCCTGGACCCTGCGGGAAGGGTGGCTAGTGGGGAACACAGCTGGGTAATAAGAGGGGAGAGTTCTAAACTGCCAGGTGACTAAAGAAGCCCTGTCATGGTGAGAGTCTGAGCTATGGGGCATAATCTAGTCTCACAAATCAACAAAAAGCAATAGTTATTAAGGAGATAATCGAAGAGAGCCTGTTAGAGCTTCTAGCTTCCAAAGGGTGGATCACTACAAAGGGTTAGAAGGGAGTGGCAGCAGTTCCAGGGAAAAAATGTGCTGAAATGGAGTATTTACCCTAATTTGAGGCAGCCAGGAAAGTAGCTTGTGGTCCCTGAAGACCAGGAAATTGCTTGTTTTCAACCATTCTAATGGGATGGGCGAGGTGTTGGGCAGGGAATGGTGAGAGAGAGTGTGACTCCTCAGGAGTGATTCAGGGTGGGGAGCCATCTGTCTGGCAAGGACTATGATGCATGTTTTTCAAGAAAGTGAGGCTGTTGTGTTAATTGGAGAGGAAGACACACATGCACTCTCTTTTTGAGAGAGATGTGAGATTTGTTGTACCGTCAGTTCTTCATATTAGAATTTTGAGAGAAAAGTATAGAAATTTCTATATTAGAAGCTCTAGGTTACAAGGAATCTGGGAATAACCTATTCCAGTTACTTCATTGTTCTGACTGCTGAAATATTCTGTTAATAGAAATATCACCATGATTTCCCAAGACTCAGAGTATGGGTTTTTTTATGCATGCATCAATCAAAGAAAGATGGACAGAATACAGATACAGAACCAAAATCCTAAGTAGAATTTGGTTGCATCTGTTGCAGACAGTTCAGAAAGTATACTTTTCCACACCAGGAGGATTGTGGGATCCTAGTTCCCTCACCAAGGATGGAACCCCTCAGAAGTGAAAGACTGGCGTCCTAACTGCTGGACTTCCAGGGAATTTTCCAGAAAGTACTTTAGAATGTTGTAGGGCCTCTTGGTTACAGTTTCCATCCACCATGGGATCTCACTCATTGCATAGGATTGTGAAAAGGATTTGGTTAGATGTATGTGGCTTAAAAGCAAACAAAACAAAACAAAAAAACCTAGGCAAGCAGAGGAGCAGGATTGGGGAGGCTCATGAATACCAGTGTTGTTTGAGGCTAGAGGGCAAGGCCTTTTTCAGGGCAGTCCTCCCTGACGGTCATGCCCTCCCACTACCGCCCTTGATAAATCAGAGGCTGGGCTGCAGGTCTGTGAAGAGGACTGCTGACTTGCTTCCCCTCTCCCCCTAGACTCGGACCTTTGCCTCAAGTTCGCCATGCTGTGTACTCTCAATGACAAGTGTGACCGGCTGCGCAAGGCGTACGGGGAGGCGTGCTCTGGGTCCCGCTGCCAGCGCCACACTTGCCAAAGGCAGCTGCGCGCCTTCTTCGAGAAGGCCTCAGAGCCTCACTCGCAGGGCCTGCTGCTGTGCCCGTGCGCGCCTACCGATCAGGGCTGCGGGCAGCGCCGGCGCAACACCATCGCCCCCAGCTGCGCGCTGCCCCCGGAGGCCCCCAACTGCCTGGAGCTTCGGCACGTCTGCGTATCCGACCCACTGTGCAGGTGCGGGTGCTATATGCTGGGCTCTAGTGAACGGGGTGGGTGCCACTCCTTCCGGGCTTCTTCCTGGGCAGGGTTGAATCTAACCTAGCCCAGGGATCCTGGACTAACTTCACCACGTAGCTACTCTCGATACCTTTTGAAACTCTTTTCTAGGGGTAAATGTGTGTGTGTGTACACACACACACACACACACACACACACACACACACGGTATAAAAACCTTAGAAAATATAAAAATGTCTTAAAATATCACCCCAAACCCATCACCTGGAGTTAATCTAACATACTTTGGAGAGCATTTCCTTCCCATCTTTCTTCTCTATAGATTAACAAAATCAGACAGTTTGAGAATATATTTGTCTTGCTTTTCTTCCGCTTACCGTACATATCTGGTGAGCATTTTCCGATGGAAGCAGTATGGAATAGAGATGAAGACAAGCTCTGAAGTCAGACATATGTGAATTTAAATCCTTGTCTGTGTGACCTTGCATCTATCACTTAACTTAAAATTCTGTCACTTAACCCAAGGTTCCACTTGCTGCTAAGTCGCTTCAGTCGTGTCCGACTCTGTGCGACCCCGTAGACGGCAGGCAGCCTACCAGGCTCCTTCGTCCATGGGATTTTCCAGGCAAGAGTACTGAAGTGGGTTGCCATTGCCTTCTCTGAGGTTCCACTTACTCCTCTGTAAAAACTGGGATAATAATGCAGACCTCTAGGGATTCTGGTGAGAGTTAAATTACATAATTTATGTAGAGAGTTAGCTTACTGGTGCAGTTAAGTAAGCACTCAGTAAATGATGGTGCTTATTTTGTCATTTACTGTTCTTTAACAACTTACTTTTTAACTGTGTACATTGTATTTCACCTTATAGATGCCCCATATTTTATTTAATAATTTCTCTATTTATAGATATTTAGGTTGCTTTCTTTATTGCTATAAATAATGCTGCAATAAATATTACTGTTATTCATTCATCTTTGTGCACAAATCTAATTATTGCTTAGGTTGTGTTGCTACAAATGTCATTACCAAATCAAAGAACATGAAGAATTGTAAGGTGTCTGATCAAAATTTAAGCAAAATTTTAATCTGGCTTACTTTGACCTTCTCACGCAAACATTCATCAGATTGAAGTTATCATCCTTTCAAGTGATATTTGTTGACAGTGAGAGTCACACCAACTTTGTGTTGCAGCTTGGTTCTACCACTTAGTTCTCTGTAACCTTGGGCAAGTCACCTCTCTTGAGTCCCACTTCCTCTTCTGTAAGATATTACATAATAAAAGCTCTTAGTTAACATAATATTAACACTTAGTAATTACTATGGGCTAAGTACTGTTTTAAGTACTTAACATCTAGTAACTCTTCTAAAATTCATAAGAACTCTGTAAGATTGTTGTTATTATTATTATTTTTATCATCCTCAGTTTACAAATGAAGAAACCACAGCAGAGAAAGGATAAATAGCTTACTCAAATTCACCCCTAGATAGTAAGTCAGGTTTGTTAATGAAGTTTAGAATGAAAGAAGTCTGGCCTAGAGTCTGCTCCTTAAAGGCTCTGCTATGCTGCCTGTTGTTATGCTGGTAGCTGTTACTATTACTATCACAATCACATAACAAGTGCTGGGCTAGATGACTAAGATATTGTCCCTCCCTTCAAGGAGTTTGCAGTTGAATGGGGATGACAGAGAAGTAAACCACTGATCTAACACAAGGCAAAATGCAAGGAAAACTGCACATATATATAGAAAAATATATTCATAATTCCATTGCCTAAAGATAACCAGCTTTACCTATTGTAGGATGAGTGTTAAAATAATACTATCTGACATTTACTGAATGCTCACTGTATACCAGGACCTAATAAATGCTGTACATTTAATGCTCTTACTCCATCCTCACAAAAATCCACAAGGTAGTGCTATTTTTGTCTCTATTTACTGTCAAGGAAACTGAGGTTAAAGGAACTGCCTGAGGTCTCATAATTAGAGATTTTGGAGCCCAAGTTAAAAGTGATATGCTGTGGAGACTGGGGTGATAGTATATTTGACTGTGACAGGAGCAGGTCTCACTCAGGAGTCCATGGCTTAGGCTCTGAAAGGCAGAGGATGATTTGGTATGAAGATAGGCACATCAGCTAAAGGGGCAGCAAGTTGATGGCTGCAGGCCAGACCGTCAACAGGGACTCTTGAAATTTCCTTTTTTCCAGATCACGTCTGGCAGATTTTCAGACCCACTGCCATCCCATGGACATCCTAGGGACCTGTGCAACAGAGGAGTCCAGATGTCTGCGAGCATACATGGGGCTGATTGGTGAGGCTGGGGGACATGGGTAGGGAGCCAACAGGTTGGCCAGCCTGGCGGGTGAAAATGCTCTCAAGCTGAACCCAGATGGAGTGGTCCTGAAACAGGTGGGAGACGGATGGGAGCTGAAGGTGGGGTTGGCTTAGTCACCGATAATCTTCTCTTCACCCCATAGGGACTGCTTTGACTCCCAATTTTGTCAGCAATATCAATGCCAGTGTTGCCTTAAGCTGCACCTGCCGAGGCAGTGGCAATCTGCAAGAGGAGTGTGAGCGGCTGGAAGAGTCCTTCTCCCACAACCCCTGCCTTAGTGAGTGCTTGCCATCTGCTCCCAGTCCCTGTGGCTGGTTCAGCTCGACCCCAGGAGAGTGAAGGGGTCAGCTCTGTGGTCCAAACTGGTTCCATCCATCTTCTGCAGATGGAGCAGCCCCCTCCTCAGCCCTTAGCATAGGCTTACATCTCCTCAGCCTGGGCCTTTCTGCCTTCTCCCATTCCGTAAATGACCACCCTCCTGCCCCTGCCAAGCTGCCTCTTCACCTGTCTGAGCCCCAGGGACACTCTTCAGCTCAAGGAATAGCAAGCAGAGTGAGATAATATCCCATTCCCACCTGCCAAACACCCACCCTCATATATGCCAGGATCCCTGAGACATTTCCTTTCCTTCTTTTGGAGCCTAAGAAATCTCCAACATCTGCCTGCTCTCTGTCTTCCTTCTCTCCTCAGTGGAGGCCATTTCAGCTAAGATGCGTTTTCACAGCCAACTCTTCTCCCAGGACTGGGCAGCCTCTACCTTTTCAGTGATGGAACGCCAGGTAGGGGCTCCTCTGTTATACCCCCTCCTGCCTTTTCTGGACCATCAGGGGAAACCCAGACAAGGGGGACAAGAGACTGGGGGTGGTGTGAGTTCCTTTTGGTCATGAGGACTGTAGGCCTCTAATGGACACCTCAGGGGAGGGGAACAGGCCTTGATGGAAGCTGAGGTGGTGCAAAGGGTGGAGCTGACTCCATTTCATTTTTTCCACAGAACAAAAACCCTGCTCTGAGGCTACAGCCTTGGGTGCCCACTCTTTTCTCCTGTACTCTTACCTTGATTCTGCTCTTGAGCCTCTGGTAGCTGGACTTCCTCAGGGGCCCTCTTCCCTTCTACCACACCAGCTGACCTGCTGCCTGCAATGGGTGAGGAAGGAACAGCATCAGGAAGGAGGTTCAGTCTACCACGTGGCAACCCTGACCTCTGTCCAGTCAACTCCAGATGAGGTCATGGTAGAAGCTGACTAGCCGAGTTCTCATGCCCTTCACTTCTTTTTTTATTTTCTTGTTGTTGTTTGGCTGTACCACACGGCTTGTGGGATTTTAGTTCCCCAACCAGGAATTGAAGCTAGACCCTCCCAGTGAGCACTCAGAGTCCTAACCACTGGACTGCCAGGGTCATTCCCGTCACTTCTTCTCGGGCTGCCCCTTCTTAGGACTTCAGTGTATCATCTGGTGGCATCCAGCTCTCCCGGGTTCTCTCCTTATTTCTTTCTCCTGCCCACCCAGGATCACTTAGGCTCTAACAAACCAGTCACAGTCTCTGCATTCTCCAGGTAGGCAGAGTTGGGTGTTCTGAAGTGACCTGGAAAGACATTCCTCATGGTAAGGAAAGCTGGAGGAAGACTCCTATCTATCCCTTGATTTCTCCTCTGAGTGGGGGATGGGAACCTACTGCCAGCCCTGCCCCAGGATCCTACACAACACTTGAGCATCGGGAGCTGGAGCATTTGGGCCTTGCTTTCTTCCTGTTACTGTCCTAGAGTCCCCTTAGCCTCTTGGATTATGGTTAAACATTTTGACTTAAAACTTTTCTGTTTTCCCATTGTCCCACATTGTGAATTTATATAGAATGAGGGATGTTACAGACACAAGAGCACAGGCCAGGTTATCTAAGAGACACAGTGACCCTGCCACCAGGTTCTATGTGACCCCTGGGCAAGTTTCTCAGCCTCCCTGTGCACTTGACATGGAGTTGGAAGAAAAGTAACGTATGTGAGGCTGTGGACCAGGTGCTAGTCCCAGCTGCTGCCTAGGATCTGCTACTCCCTGTACATCTGTGCACATGAGAACCTATAGGTATGTATAATACTTTGTAAGTAAGATCAGGCACTGCCTGTCAAAGTGTAAGTCACAGACCCCTTTCAACATCCATGAGAAGAGCTTGAAATACATCATCCTTTTCATCAGCTGCGTGACATGGACTTGTATGAATGCATATTCCTACATACATAGTTTATTTAACAGTTCTGTATTGATGGATATTTGTTTGTCTTCACATTTTTCTCTGAGCCAAGTTTTAAGGCAGTGAGGAGGTGACTGGGGGTAGTATGTGCAGAAGAGCTGCCAGAGCAATGGGTGGCATAGGGAAGCCACTCTCTAAACATTCTTGTATCCACATACCCCTGTCCCAGGAAATGCCCAGCCAACCTGCCATCCTGTACACTTCAGTGGGGTACCTGGTGGACCTTCCTTTTTCTCCCCTCCCAGGAAGATCTCTGAAGCATCAGGGCCTCTCCATTTGCTTTGGTTCCATTGTCATGGGGCTGAGGAGTTGAATGGTACAGTCATTCCTTGCTAAGTGCTTGAATTAGACTAATAGGTCATCTGTACTTTTCTCTGAAGGAGGTCCAAATTCCTGGTAAACAACCAGACCACTCTCCCAGCCTAGGGCCCAGAGCTAGGACCGGTGTGGGGGTGCACAGTGGCTGGACTGAAGCTTTTAATGGTATCCTGGCTGGCCAGGGTGGTTAATGCCATTAGACTAGTTTCTGGGTAATGAGGTGGGAAGGTCTGCTGGCAGCAGTGGTAAGCAGAGAATGCTGAATTACAGGTCTCTGCGTGGCTGCGGTGGAGCAGACTGTCTTTTAAACAGCTATCTTGAAATTGACCCATTCAATCTTGTATTCATTCAGCAAACCTTAGCAAGTGCTTGGTCTGTTCCAGGCTGTATTTTTCAAGATCTGTCCCTTCCTATTCATGAGCTAGCATTTTGGTGAAGGGGCAGCCTACCCCAGGACTTTGGCAACTGGACCTCGGCTTTAGGCACTTGGGACTTTTCAGTTATCCTGGCTGATTGTAACACTCAGCTGTTTGACCTTGTGAAATACTCTTTATCCCTCTGAACCACCATTTCCTCATCTCCAGTAGGGATGCCCATAAGAGTACTTAAAGGGTTGCAGTTTTGCTTTTGCTTTTGTTTTAAATAAATACATTAGCAATTTAATTTCAGTTAAAAAAAATTAGCAACATCAACTAATGTTTATATCAATTTAAATGGTTTTGGTTGGCAATGTTTTTGGCTTCTTATTTCTATAAAAGCTTATAAGCATGAAAATTTTATGCTTATTTTTATCTCCATGTATATTTGTTAGATAATAGTAAAAATATTTAGAACTAACAGGGTTGTTTGAAGACTAGAAATAATTGTAACATTTAACATAGTGCCTGATACAGGATGAAGAGTCAATAAATGGCAGCTGTTACTATTACTACTTCTGGGAGGGGATCTGTGGGTACTATGTATTCCACTCCCAGCCCTGGAACCATGGCTGGCTCTGCCATGGTGATGATGCTGCCTCTGCCTCCAACTAGGAGCTGAATTCTGGGTGGGGCTGCTTCTGGGAGATTGGCTATTCAAGCTGTGAACTCCAGGATGGAAACCAGAGCTCTGGGTTTGTAGCTCAGGCCCTGAGGGACCTTGGATCAGTTGTGGAGTCAAAGACAGTGTCTCAGTCAAGGATCTTATGGCTGCAAGCAACGGAAGATCTCCTGGAGGAGGAAATGGAAACCCATTCCAGTATTCTTGCCTGAAAAATCCCATGGACAGAGGAGCCTGGCAGGCTATAGTACATGGGGTCACAGAGTCCAACAGGACTTAGCAACTGAGCATGCACGCACACAACAGAAACATTAGAATTACTTAGTAAAAAGGGAATGTCACTCGATGTAACTCCAGGAAGTTCAGCTGGACCTTGGCGAGCTAAAAAGTCAGGAGCCAGTCTTCAGCTCCAACTGTTGAAGGCCTAGACATGGGCCATCGACTTCATTCTCTCTACAGACCTACTTCCTTTGCATAACCTTCCAGGGCCAGCATCTTCAACCAAATGACCTCCCATCCCAGTTCCAAATTCATGAAAAATCTGACTGTGCATAGGTTTTAGATTGGCTTTTCTGGATTGAGGGTCCATCCCAGGCCTATCAGCTGGGTAAAAGAAACACAGACACACATGCAACTAAAGTAATTACAGGGTCCCAGGCCTCTTAGCCAAAAGCAGTTCTCAGAGAAGCAGTGTGTCTCAGCAAGACCCAAGGGCATAGACACTTGGCAGGGACTTGAGGTAGATTTTAATCACCCAAGGTCCAACTTTACTGTTTTTGTGGCTTCCTTCCTGGTGTAGGAGTGTCTTTGAGCTTCCTTCTTGGATGCCATGAAGGATGGGAGTTAGGGACAGAGGCCCAATGTTGTGGCTCCTTTGGGTCTGAGAACTATCCTGAGAACTAGATGGAGGTTCTTTATGGCTGCAGAAGGAGGCTTGGCTACTGTGGAGCTTGCTAGCTTTCTGGTCCTGACAGTTGAAGAGTGAAGCAAAGTGAAGGGGATCAGAATATGCCACTTTAAAATATGCCATTTTGGCATAAGGATTATTTTGATCTGAAGGCAATTAAGAACCAACAACAAGGTCTCTGTCTTCCCCTTAGCTGCCTGAAAGGGCGTAAATGAAGATGAGGAGTCAACACCAAGATAAGCTTGCACAAACAGACCTTACAAAAATAACTGTTACTTCCAATTAGTTTCCCCCATGTATTTCTTAGTTTCTTCTGCACAATTTATTGTTCCTTGGGGCCCAAACTCTCTATCCTTTGTTAAAAGGGTACATAAGGCCCCTAGTCTAATCTCAAGTCTTATACAAGTTTCATTTCTTTTCTGTAAACTCCCATGTAGGTGAATATTAATAAAAACTGTACCTTATCTCTTGTTAATATGTCTTTTGTTAGCTTAATTCAAAAGCCTCCAATTACTGACCGTAAGAGAGTAGAAGAAAAGGATTTTCCTCCCCAGCAGAAGCATTGCTACTTCTCTGGCTGATAACCCTCCATTTGTGCTTCTATATCCCATCTTATTTCCTATTTGGAACCAGTCTGTTGTTCCATGTCCAGTTCTAACTGTTGCTTCCTGACCTGCATATAGGTTTCTCAAGAGGCAGGTCAGGTGGTCTGGTATTCCCATCTCTTTAGGAATTTTCCACAGTCTATTGTGATCCACACAGTGAAAGGCTTTGGCATAGTCAATAAAGCAGAAATAGATGTTTTTCTGGAACTGTTTTGCTTTTTCCATGATCCAGTGGATGTTGGCAATTTGATCTCTGGTTCCTCTGCCTTTTCTAAAACCAGCTTGAACATCTGTAAGTTCACGGTTCATGTATTGCTTAAGCCTGGCTTGGAGAATTTTGAGCATTACTTTTACTAGCGTGTGTTCAGTTCAGTTTAGTTACTCAGTCATATCCGACTCTGCAGCCTCATGAATTGCAGCACGCCAGGCCTCCCTGTCCATCACCAACTCCCGGAGTTCACCCAAATTCCTGTCCATTGAGTCGGTGATGCCATCCAGCCATCTCGTCCTCTGTTGTGTGAGATGAGTGCAATTGTGTGGTAGTTTGAGCATTCTTTGGCATTGCCTTTCTTTGGGATTGGAATGAAAACTGTCCTTTTCCAGTCCTGTGGCCACTGCTGACTTTTCCAAATTTGCTGGCATATTGAGTACAGCACTTTCACAGCATCATCTTTCAGGATTTGAAATAGCTCAACTGGAATTCTATCACCTCCACTAGCTTTGTTCTTAGTGATGCTTCCTAAGGCCCACTCAACTTCACATTCCAGGATGTCTGGCTATAGGTGAGTGATCACACCATTGTGATTTATCTTGGTCGTGAAGATATTTTTTGTATAGTTCTTCTGTGTATTCTTGCCACCTCTTCTTAATATCTTCTGCTTCTGTTAGATCCACACCATTTCTGTCCTTTGTTGAGTCCATCTTTGCATGAAATGTTCCCTTGGTATCTCTAATTTTCTTGAAGAGATCTCTAGTCTTTCCCATTCTGTTGTTTTCCTCTATTTATTTGCATTGATTGCTGAGGAAGGCTTTCTTATCTCTCCTTGCTATTCTTTGGAACTCTGCATTCAGATGCTTGTATCTTTCCTTCTCTCCTTTGCTTTTTGCTTCTCTTCTTTTTACAGCTATTTGTAAGGCCTCTTCAGACAGCCATTTTGCTTTTTTGTGTTTCTTTTCCATGGGGATGGTCTTGATCCCTGTCTCCTGTGCAATGTCACGAACTTCTGTCCATAGTTCATCAGGTACTCTATCTATCAGATCTAGGCCCTTAAATCTATTTCTCACATCCACTGTATAATCATAAGGGATTTGATTTAGGTCATATCTGAATGGTCTAGTGGTTTTCCCCATTTTCTTCAATTTAAGTCTGAATCTGGCAATAAGGAGTTCATGATCTGAGCCACAGTCAGCTCCTGGTCTTGTTTTTGCTGACTGTATAGAGCTTCTCCATCTTTGGGTACAAAGAATATAATCAATCTGATTTCAGTGTTGGTCAGCTGGTGATGTCCATGTGTAGAGTCTTCTCTTGTGTTGTTGGAAGAGGGTGTTTGCTATGACCAGTGTGTTCTCTTGGCAAAACTCTATTAGCCTTTGCCCTGTTTCATTCCGTATTCCAAGGCCAAATTTGCCTGTTACCCCAGGTGTTTCTTGACTTCCTACTTTTGCATTCCAGTCCCCTATAATGAAAGGGACATCTTTTTTTCGTTTTAGTTCTAAAAGGTCTTGTAGGTCTTCATAAACCGTTCAACTTCAGCTTCTTCAGCGTCTTATTGACGGTCAAGCCTCTCACTCTCATTCCTCTCATGGAATCTCAGGTTCTCAAAAATTCGCGACTCTTTTCAGCACCTCTGCTTCTCTCAGGAGGAAGCCTATTCACATGGGAGACTTGGTCCAGTAAAGTTCTGTCCTCAGAGCAGAGCTGGTCAAGGCTTTATCTGACATACTGTGGGAGTTGTGGAGGTGGAGGAGAGACAAAGACAATAATAATAACTAATATTTATTAAGAGTTTAATGTGTGCAAAGCACCAGGCTAATGGCTTAAAGAGCATTATCTCATTTACTTTTTAGAAGTATCCTCTTTTATTTTCCTTGTTTTACAAGGGCATTGTAGCAAAGCTAAGCAACTTGTCCAAGATTACAGGGCTAACATGTGTCTGATCCAGGATTCAAACCTCAGTCTCCCTGACTCCCAGGTGCAATCTTAGATCCAGTGATCACGTTTGTTGGGGTGAGATCCCACTACCTAAATTTCAACAGAAACCATGATGAGCAGCGTGGGGTCATAGGGCTCTTTTAGGCTCTAAACATGACTTCCTCAAAGAGAAGGTATTTGGACTGGATTTTGGATGAATAGGGTTTATCAGGTAGAAGTTGGGGAAAGGGCACCCCCAAAATCAGAGTGGGCAAATGCAAGCTGGAAAGAGAGGATAACAAGATGTCTGCTGTGACTAGAATTATTTGAGGGAAGGTGCTCTCAGGTCTTCCTGTCACTCAACTCCATATCCCACTGTCCTGGGGAGGGTTCTCCTCAGGGGACATACCCAACTGCAGAGCTGCTGTTGTGAAAGCCAGGCCCTATGAAGCAGGCAGGAGTCTTGGGGAACTGGTGTGCAGAGTTCTGGCTTGGCATGCTTGGCATCTCTGGTCATAGGGAGCCCCATAGCTTCTTGACCCCTCGGTGACATCCAAGGGTACAGAGGTCATCACTGTATAGGTGAACAGATAAAGTGAGACTGTGTCTGGCCTGGAACAGTGAAAAGCAGGAAGGGATAGCCCATCCCCTACAGAGGGATACCAGCAAATAACCACTCCCCACCCTTCCCAACCCCCACACCCATGATCTTCCAGTTGCTGTAGTCAACTGCAGTGTCAGGGCATTCAAGAGTCTGGTCTTCCCAGACTTTGGTTGGCTTTGGGGTTCCCATGGAGGCTTCTGCCTGCTGTACCTACTGTGGAGTAGGTATGGCAGGCAGTAGGTGTGTGTAGAAATGAAGACAAATTTTGTGATGGAGATGAATAACAGAGACAGCATTATTTGAGCACTTGATATGTGTTGAACATTGCACTGAGAGTTTTGCATGTGTATCTTTTTAAAGCTAAGTTGCCTCATGGGCTTGTCTCCACATGGTATCATCTGGTATCCATAATATTTGAAAAAATTTAAATAATTATTGTGCAGTCTTTTGAAAAAAAAAAAAAATTCACAGCAAAACTGAAATCCTTTCCCCCATCTGTCTCTATTGTATACACAAAGCAGCAGCCATCTCCACAGAATCTCTTCTCTCTCCATGAAGCTCAGAGGAGAGATTTACAGCATGAATATATGTAGTTAATATTTTGTCTTTGTCTCACATATGTAATACAGTTTAAATTTCCTCATGTCTCTCTAAGGGCCGACACTATTATCCCCATTTTACAGATGGAGAAACAGATGTCCAGAAATGAATTATTGCCCAAGGTCACATAGCTAATCACTGGCAAGTATCTTTTAAGCAGAATTTGTGCTTGCTGTGAAAGTACATGTGATCTAGGGTCTGTGAGGCTCTTGAGGAAGAGGCAGTTCATTCATTGTGGGGGGCTTCATGGGGAGGCAACATTTGAGTAGAACCTCAAAGGATAAAGAGAAGCTCAACAGATAGAAAATGACAGTGGAAGTGTTCTTTAGGAAGGCAGGAAAACCTGAGAGGTGAACATAGCAAAGTATGGGATGTCAGATGAGAGGCAATCTCATTTCTCCCTATCTCATGCCTCCCTCTCAGTAGTGGTGGGTCTGGCATTTAGGAGACTTGCCTCATTTCCCAGCTTTGCCCCAGGCACATTCTTTAAGAGCCTCCATCACAAAGCCTCCTTGTGTCTTCTGAAAGAGACCATCTAATTCACACTGGTTTCCTACCCACCATTCCCCTCCCTAACATAGGGGAAGAGAGAGAGATGTAGTGATGGAACACAGAAATGAACCCCCTCTTAGGCCAAATCAAATACACTTATTTCTTTAGGAATTACATGTCAAGAGTGTCTTAGGGAACGCAGCTCTCTAGCTGTTCAGTGGAAGCATGTTGTAGTGAAAAGAGCGCAGTGGAAAGTGGATTCACCCTTTGCATCTCAGCAGAACTACTTATCAGCTAGATGACTTCAAGCAAATTGCTTAACTTTGCCAAGCTTCAGTTTCTTGATCTACAAGAATTATGGGCCTTATTGTCAAAAAGTGGTGTCAGAGAGGGAGAAGAAATGGCTGGCTGGGAATATACTGATCTGATAGTTACTTTAGTACTGGGTGTCAGGGACTTGTTAAATCCAGATTTCTCCTGCAGGAAGTGGACAGTATAGGCCAGAAACTTGCATTGTTACTTCATGTGTTTAATTTTTAAATATATTTTTTCATATTCTCCCTTAGCCCAGAAGAGATTTGAGGTGGCTTATACAAAGACACAATACCACAAAATGAAAATAAAGGCACAAAAACCAAGATGGAGAGAGAACAGTGAGTGATAGATCATTTCAGTAATCTGTAATGCATGTGAGCAGATCTTGCCCAGATGAATAACACTGGCACAAAACCCTTAGTGTTAACATATCATGCTTGCAGGCAGTAGGGCTTAGAAAGTATATCTTAATGGAGCTAAAGGTAATACTTCTATTTTAGAAATGAAACTGAGGTGAAGTCCTGCCCTGGTTCCAGCATATACTGTGTGTGTGCCTGCATGAGGGAGCAGGAGAAGAAACCCTTTGTAAATTATACAAAGTTTGGGTGCCCTGTGTTTGACAAGAGACCAGAGGCAGCTGCCTCTGCTTTCTCTGCTGCCCAGGGAATCACAAAACCTGACCACCTGATTGAAATGGCCAGCCAAGAGAGGGGAGGCAAAAGAGAATAAACAGAAATTAGCATTTCAATAAATTATCCTGCCACTGAAATGTGTGGAGTGTTTGTTATTCAGCCTGCTCAGCCCTTCACATTTAGTATATTTCATGTTAATGTTGTCTATATTACATGTTAGAGGGAGCTAGCCTAGGAGCTAAGGGCACAAGCTTGGGTAAGAGGGGTAGAGCCTCGTCTTCCTCACTGGCTTGCTGCAATCCTTGGTTGATTATTGCCTATGTTCTTTCACCTGCGGACCCCACTTTATCCCTTTCTTGGGTCGTGGTAGCGAATCTGTAAGCTAAAGCATGACACAATATTAGTATGCAGTAAACAACATAAACAGCGGCAAAAGTTTTTTGCCTTTTAAGGATGGCAGGAACATCCCCTCGGTTTGGTTAGGGTGGTAACCGGCGCGGGTTCTCCCCCCCACCCCCACACACACCCCGGAGCGGGCTCCGCGGGGCGGGAGGCAGGAGGCGTGGGAAGCCGCAGGCGGCGTGCAGAAGAGGCGCGCCGCCTAATGCAGTTGGCAGTTAATTAGAGGGAAAGGTTATGTCATTAACGGTGGGATCGATGCAAAGGGAATTAAGAGGCTCTGGCAGTGCTGCTGCCGCGCTCTGTGCGCGGGCCACAGGCCGAATTCAAGCAAAACTCAATACGCATTAGCGCACTATCTGTGGCTGCTCCGGGCACGGGGGCGGCAAGCACGGGAATTGCAACATCCAAGTTGGGAGGCCCTAGCGGGACCGGTGCCTTGCTGGGAAGCGCCAGTGCCCCAGCCTGGGCTGCCTGGAGCCCCTGCGAGGGGTGGGATGAGGGATGTACCTCCCTGGGGAGGCTGGGGGCAAGGCGGCTGCCTCCTTCCAGAGGCCCTCCCGTGACTTTAATCACAAGTAAGCCAAGTTGACTTTCCCAGACTAGGCCAGGCCATGGTGTAACCCACCCTCCCAGTGCTGACTTCTTCGTGGCCTTTATCATAGCGTCATTACATGGTGCTCTGTACATTTTTATCAATGTGTTTTCCCCAACCAGACTGTCAGCTCCAGGAGGGCAGGGACTGTGAGGGTCTGCCTTGTTTAACTGCACTCACAGAGCATGGCATGGCAAGTGCTTAGTGAATACTTGCAGATGGAGTGGATCTCTAAAGCAACCCAGTGAGCTGTAGAGTGAGGAAACTGGGCCTGTCACTTCATTTCCTTGTGCCTCAGTTTCCTCACTGTATCAACTCATTGGGATCCCTGCACAGACTCTTTCCTTGAGCAAATGACCTCCTCTGCCTGAATCTTATTTTCCTGTCTAGGGAAAATTAGTTGCTGCTGCCTCCGAAGTATGTTCCAGGGACTGTGTTAACACTTAGATTTGTTCCTTTAATTCTCACAACACTGTAAAATAGAGATCATTTTATAAATATGGAATTTGATCATTTTATAAACATGGAGGTAGGCCCATCCTTTGCCTGTTCACACTCAGATCCATTGCTCCCCTACTGATAGTCCATGTCACAAATGGGTTTCCCTGCCAGCAGGCTTCATTACCCAGGCTTCCTTGTCAGCTGAATTTTGTTTGGGAGCCACTGGCTCGGGATTAGGGGATTGAGGACAGGAGGAACCAGTACGCCTTCAGCCTTGGCAGCTTCTGGGCTCCATCCCCCTTCCTTTGACCTCCAGACCAGGGATGGTAGTGGCTTCCTGTTCTTGCTAATCTCTGGGTCACCTCACTTTCCTGTTTGGCTTCTCAGTTCTTCTATTATGTGAGTGGTCATAGTATTAAATTGTCTGTATTAAATTCCCTCTGTATGAAATACTTAAGAGTGAATTCATTTTCCTGATTACTCTAAGAGTCATGATTGGAATCCAGATCTGTCTGACCACAGAAGTGCACTTAAAGTTTTTGTTTCTTTTTTTTAATGGAAGATGATAGTGGGGCAGGGCACTAAAAGTGATAACCATTTAACGACCTGCCCAGAGAGCTCTTCCCAGGTCCCTTTTGTGAGAGAAATTAGTTTTAGAGATGGTTATCCACTCATAAAGCCTATTTATAATTTATTGTGTTTAAGAAATTCTAAAAAAAAAAAGGAAATCCTACTTTGCATAGCTAAAATATTGTTTATACCCATAAACAAAGATTACTTACCAGAGTTGTTCTGAAGATTAAATGAACTAATGTATGCCAAATACCTGGTACATGGTGGATGTTCAGTGATAGCTTTAAAACCTGGATAATTTTTAGTACCTTCAGTTTTCTCAGCTTGGTGATCCTGGAGTGTGGAGGACAGCAACTCTGTCTTTCATTCTCTCACATTCTCATTGCACAGTAAATTAACCTTGCCCATTGGAACAGTGAGTGAGAAGTAGTAGTCAGATGGCTGGCCTGGCAGCTGCAATACACAGAAGATGTGTGCAATGAATGTTAGATCTAAGAGAATGCTTCTAAATCAATTGGACCACCCTAGAGACTTGGCTGGCAATGAATGAGGGTGTGAGGTGCTTTTGACACATGCATCCAACATCTGATTTGAGCAAAGATGTCTGCTCAGTGGTCCCGAGGGCAATTTTCTCCTGATTGATTTGGAACTTTCAATCTTAATGGAAAAGAAGCCAAGTATAAAGGAGGTAGTTTTCTCCATGGATCAGAAATCTTTGTGCTTTCCTTTCTAAACTTGGGTACCATCTCCTGTTAGCTGCAAAGGGGCTACAGAGGCCAAAGCTTACTAAGGAAGGGTGTTTAAAGGTGGGGGTGGGAGTTGGGGAAAGGAGCTTCTTAATCCATACAACTCCCAATGACTAGGGAAAACCAGGAGACCAGAAACTGCCCTTGATGCATCCTGGTTGTAGACAGTAGTTTAGGTCTTCAGCTAACATAGCCTAGAGCCTGGGGCTGGGAATCCCACCTGTGCCCTTGGCCAAGGCACTTCATTCGAGCCTGCCTTGATCACTGCATAGGTTGCTGGGGCCTCATATGAGTCACTGATGTAAATGCAATTTAAAGGAGTTTATTGACCTTACAAATATATTTAAGGTTATGGTTTTAAGCTAGATAAGTAGCTGAAAAACTGCTTTTTACCATAATTGCATAAGCCTCCTACTCCTAGAAGTTAAGAGCACAGGATTTGGAGTCAAATAGACCTAGGTTCCAATCCTAGCTCACTGTGACGTGACTACTTCCCACTTACCCTTTCTGTGCCTCAGGTTCATCTATAAGACACGAATGATAATACCTCTCGGGAAGGGTTGTGAAAATAAAATAAGATACTAAGGTAAGGTGAGAGCTTAAGAAATGTTAGCCATGTTAGAATTGTTCACAAATTTATCTGCCAACTAATATTTTGGGACAGAATAGGGAATCTGGACCATTATAGTCTTCAGGATTTTCTAGTATACATGCTTTGGTTTGTCATCTATGGTCCACTTCTCTAGTAACTGTTCCCAGTCATTGTTGTTCAGTTGCTAAGTCATGCCCGACTCTTCACGACCCCATGGACTGTAGTATGCCAGGCTCTTCTGTCCTCCACTATCCCCTGGAGTTTGCTCAAATTCATATCCATTGAGTCAGTGATACTCCTAACCATCTTATCCTCTGCTGCCCCTTTCTTCTTCTGCCTCCAATCTTTTCCAGAATCAGGGTCTTTTCCAACGAGTCAACTCTTTGCTTCAGGTGATCAAAATATTGGAGCTTCAGCTTCAGCAATAGTCCTTCCAATGAATATTCAGGACTGATTTCCTTTAGAATTAACTGGTTTGATCTTGCAGTCCAAGGGACTCTGAAGAGTCTTCTCCAGCACCACAGTTCAACTTTCTTTATAGTCCCAACTGTCACTTTCATACATGACTACTGGAAAAACCATAGCTTTGACTATAAGGACCTTTGTCAACAAAGTAATGTGTCTGCTTTTTAATATGCTATCTAGGTTCGTCCTAGTTTTTCTTCCAAGCAGCAAGTGTCTTTTAATTTCATGGCTACAGTCACTCTCCATGGTGATTTTGGAGCCCAAGAAAATAAAATTTGTCACTGCTTCCACTTTCCCCCCTTTTACTTACCAGGAAGTGATGGGACTGGATGCCACAATCTTAGTTTTCTTTTGGATGGTGAGTTTCAAGCCAACTTTTTCACTCTCATTTCACCCTCAACAAGAAGCTCTTTAGTTCCTCTATACTTTCTGTCGTTAGAGTAGTACAATCTGCATATCTGACCTTGTACTTTGTTTAGTCACTCAGTTGTGTCCAACTCTTTGCAACCCCAGGGACTGTGGCTCACCAGGCTTCTCTGTCCATGGGATTTCCCAGGCAAGAATACTGGAGTGGGTTGCCATTTCCTCTCCAAGGGATCTTCCTGATGCAGGGATCAAACCCATGTCTCCTGCATTGCAGGTGGATTCTTTACCACTGAGCCACTGGGAAGCCCATGATCTGTGTATCTGAGGTTGTTGATATTTCTCCCAGAAATCTTGATTCCAGTTTGTGATTCAACCAGCCCAGCATTTCACATGATGTACTCTGCATAGAAGTTAAATAAAAGGGTGACAACGTACAGCCTTGTCATACACCTTGCCCAATTTTGAACCAGTCAGTTATCCCATGTCTGGTTCTAACTGTTGCTTCTTGACCCTCATACAGGTCTCTCAGCAGACAGGTCTGGTACACCCATCTCTTTAGGAATTTTCTACAGTTTATTGTGATCACCATAGTCAAAACTTTAGCATAGTCAATGAAGCAGAAGTAGATTTTTTTTTCTGGAACTCCCTTGCTTTTTCCATGATCCAGTGAATGTTGGCAATTTGATCTCAGGTCCTCTGCCTTTCCTAAACCCAGCTTGTACATCTGGGAGTTCTCAGTTCACTCACTGCTGAAGCCTAACTTGAGGGATTTTGAGCATAACCTTACTAACACGTGAAATGAGCACATGAAATGTCCCCTTGCTATCTCCAATTTTCTTGAAGAGATCTCTAGCTTCTCATTCTATTGTTTTCCTCTACTTCTTTGCATTCATTAAGAAGGCCTTCTTATCTCTCCTTGCAATTCTCTGGAACTCTGTATTCAGTTGAGTGTATCTTTCCCTTACCTTTCCTTGCTTCTCTTCTTTCCTTAGTTATTTGTAAAGCCTCTTCAGACCACTTTGCCTTCTTGCATTTCTTTTTCTTTGGGATAGTTTTGGTCACTGCCTTCTGTACAATGTTATGCACCTCCATCTATAGATCTTCAGGCACTCTATCAGATCTAATCCCTTGACTCTATTCATCACCTCCACTGTATAATCATAAGGGATTTGATTTGACTTAGGTCATATCTGAATTGCCTAGTGATTTTCCCTGCTTTCTTCAATTTAAATCTGAATTTTGTAATAAAGAGTTCATGATCTGAGACACAGTTAGCTCCAGGTCTTGCTTTTACTGACTGTATAAGCTTCTCCATCTTTGGTGCAAAGAACGTAATCAATCTGATTTTGGTATTGACCATCTCATCTGGTGATGTCCCTATGTAGAGACGTCTCTTGAATTGTTGGAAAAGGGTGTTTGCTATGACCAGCATGTTCTCTTGACAAAACCGTTAGCCTTTGCACTGATTTATTTTGTTCTCTAAGGCCAAACTTGTCTATTATTCTGGGTACCTCTTAACTTCCTGCTTTTGCATTCCAATCCCCTGTGATGAAAAGGACATCTTTTTTTGGTGTTAGTTCTAGTTAGGTCTTGTAGGTCTTCATAGAACCAGTCAACTTCAGTTTCCTCGGTATCATAGACTTGGATTACTGTTATGTTGGATGGTTTGCCTTTGGAAACAAACTGAGATAATTCTGTCATTTTTGAGATTGCACCCAAAAACTTCATTTTGAACTCTTGTGTTGACTATGAGGGCTACACCATTTCTTCTAAGGGATTCTTGCCCACAGTAGTACATATAATGGTCATCTGAATTAAATTTGCCCATTCTCATCCATTTTATTTCACTGATTCCTAAGATGTTGATGTTCAATCTTGCCATCTCCTGCTTGACCATGTCCAGTTTACCCTGGACCTAACATTCCAGGTTCCAGTGAAATATTGTTCTTTATAATCATCAGACTTCACTTTCACCACTAGATATATCCACAACTGAGTGTTGTTCCCAGCATTGCTCCTGGCTGTTGGCTCAGCTGGAGCTATTAGTAATTGCCCTCTGCTCTTCCTCAGTAGCATACTGGACACCTTCCAACCTTGGGGGCTCATCTTCTAGTGTGATATATTTGTGCCTTTTCGTACTGTCCATGAGTTTCTCCAGACAAGAATGTTGGAGTGGTTGCCATTTCCCTTTCCAGTGGACCACATCAGAACTCTTCACTGTGACCTGACCATCTTGGGTAGTCCTGCCTGGCATGGCTTATAACTTCATTGAGTTACAAAAGCCCCTTTGCCAGGACAAAGCTGTGATCCATGAAAGGGGTTCCCACTCATAGTTCTTCCCCCAAAGCTAGACCTGGACAGCCATGTTTGTGCCATATGACCCTGTCCTCTTGGCCATTTTTGGTGGGACCTCAAGTGAACACTTAAGCTGGACAAATCAGATTCCTCTCCTAGGAAGTGGGGAGTCATGTAGAATCCAGAACTAGTACAGCTGATGGAGGAGCTGAGGAAACTGATGTGGAGAAGTACAGAAAGATGTACAAAGAAGAGGCAATTTATCTTGTAAAAATGATGGAAATGGCCTTGTTCCTGATGATTTTTCAGTTCCATAAGGCCTTGCTATGCTAATTTCCTGTGCTTGGAGTCTATGCATTCTGCATACCCAACTGCTAGTGCCCACCTTTTCTTATACTGGCACAAGTGCACCTGTTTTCTTTGCAACTCAAAGAGACTGTTCTAGGATAAAGGTGTTGTCCCTTTATAAGATAAAACATATTTCTTTAAAAACCTGAATGGTTTTCTTAGAAATGATCTTATACACTCAAAACACACCTATACCTCAGTTAACTATATGCCATGTGCTAAGTTGGTTCAGTCGTGTCTGACTTTTTGTGACCCTATGGACTGTAGCCCATCAGGCTCCTCTGTCCATGGGATTCTCCAGGCAAGAATTTTGGAGTGGGTTATCATGTCCTTCTCCAGGGGACCTTCCTGACCTGGGGATCGAACCTGCATCTGATATGTTTCATGCATTGGCAGGCAAGTTCTTTACCACTAGCGCCACCTGGGAAGCCCCTCAGGGCCTTCAGTTAACTAGTAAGCACAAATCAGTGAGAGCAGTTATAAACCAGAGTATCAACGACAAATTAGTTGAGAAACCTCTTTTCCCCCCATATTTTCTTGAATATCTTGTCATTATACTGAAAGTCTCAAAATGTTTGATTTGCAGCAGCACCTGGATATTCTAAAAAATTCCATTATATGATCATGTAGTTTCTAAAGGGATGTTGAGGACCTGAGGGTGGTTGGGATTATAGGACTGAGTGAAGGCTGAGTGCTGAAGAATTGATGCTTTTGAACTTTGGTGTTGGAGAAGACTCTTGAGACTCCCTTGGACTGCAAGGAGATCCAACCAGTCCATTCTGAAGGAGATCAGCCCTGGGATTTCTTTGGAAGGAATGATGCTAAAGTTGAAGCTCCAGTACTTTGGCCACCTCATGCGAAGAGTTGACTCATTGGAAAAGACTCTGATGCTGGGAAGGATTGGGGGCTGGAGAAGGGGACGATAGAGGATGAGATGGCTGGATGGCATCACCGACTCAATGGACATGAGTCTGAGTGAACTCCGGGAGATAGTGATGGACAGGGAGGCCTGGCGTGCTGCAATTCATGGGGTCGCAAAGAGGTGGACATGACTGAGCGACTGAACTGAACTGAACTGAACTGAAACCAAAGAAGCAGGGAAGGGAATTTCCTGGCAATCCAGTGGTTAGGACTCCACACTTTCACAGTTGAGTGCCCAAGTTCAGTCCCTGGTCAGGGAACTAAGCTGTATGGTGTGGCCAAAAAAAAAAAAAAAGGGAAAAGAAACAAACAGGGAAAAGGAGGGAAAAGCTATCTAAGCGTATTATCTATCTACCTATCTATAATAAATGTCTATTATCCCTATCATAAAGTGGGGATAATAATGGACCTACTTTGTGTCATTGATCCAAGTAGTAAATGAAACAGTGCATACAAAATTCTTTGCTGCCTGGCATATAGATTAAAACCCATAAATTTTTTTAGCTATAATAATCATGAAAATGTGACAAAACTTGGTGCTGGAACCAGGTTTTAAAGGAAAATGCTCTAAAATCAAATTAAAATTAAAGTAAATGCTTGGACACTCAGTAGCTTTGTGTGGGTAGGTACTGGGTCTTGGTTGCTGTGGTTTTCTTAGAGCTTAGTGCCTATTCCATAAGTAGTTTTTTGAGCAACCACTGAGCCCTCAAGAGGACATCACAGGGCTGAATAGCAGTTTGAAAGCACTGGAAAGTAAAATGGTGATTTTGAAGAGGATTCTAAATCTGGGGTAGAAGTATTGAAAAGTAGGTAGATGAGAAGAATGGAGAGGAGGAGTTCATGGACTTAGAAAGCCATCATGAAGACACACACATTCTTAAATTTTCCAGAGTCTGAGGTCATGAGCTTAGTCAAGAAATAATAACATGATATGGGTTGTATTGCACTCCCTCAATTCATATGTTGAAGTCCTAACTCCCCAGTACCTCAGAATGTGACTTTATTTGAGCACAGGGCCATTTCAGATATGGTTAAGATGAGGTCTGCAATAGCCAAGATAAGGAAGCAGCCTAACTGTCCATCAACAGGTGAATGGATAAGTAAGATGCTTTATATACATATATATGTATATACAGTGGAATATTGCTTAGCCACAGAAGAGAATGGGGCTTCCCTGGTGGCTCAGTGGTAAAAGAATCCGCCTGCCGAGCAGGAGACCTGGGTTCACTCCCTGGGTCAGGAAGATCCTCTGGAGGAGGAAATGACAACCCTCTCTAGTATTCTTCCCTGGGAAATCCCATGGACAGAGAAACCTGGCGGGCTACAGTCCATGGGGTCACAAAAAGTCAGACATGACTTAGTGACAGACCTTGACTTTCATAGGAGAGAATGAAAGAATGCTATTTATTATTTTTTAAATTTGTTTATATTTATGCTTGTGCACACAGGCTTTCTCTGGCTGGGGGCTACTTTCTAATTGCAGTGTGGAGGCTTCTCACTGCAGTGGCTTCCCTTGTTGCAGAGCATCAGTTCTAGAGCGTGAGGTTCAGTTGTTGTGGTGCACGGGCTTAGTTGTTCCACAGCATGTGGAATCTTCCCAGACCAGGGACTGAACCCATGTCCTTTGCATTGGCAGGTGAATTTTTATCAACTGTACCACCAGATAAGTCTGAAATAATGCTGTTTGCAACAACATGGATGGGCCTGGAGATTATCATACTAAGTGATCTTATCATACTAAGTCTGATAAGTGATATCAGACAAATATTATATCACATATATGTGATATAAAAAATGATACAAATTAGCTTATTTTCTAAACTGAAATAGACTCACAGACACAGAAAACAAATTTATGATTACCAAAGGTGAAGAGGGGGCAAGGACAAATTAGGAATTTGGGATTTATAGATATACACTGCTGCTGCTGCTGCTGCTTCTGCTAAGTCGCTTCAGTCGTGTCCGCCTCTATGCGACCCCACAGACGGCAGCCCATCGGGCTCCGCCGTCCCTGGGATTCTCCAGGCAAGAACACTGGAGTGCGTTGCCATTTCCTTCTCCACTGCATGAAACTGAAAAGTGAAAGTGAAGTCGCTCAGTCGTGTCCGACTTTTAGCGACCCCATGGACTTCAGCCTACCAGGCTCCTCCACCCATGGGAGTTTCCAGGCAAGAGTACTGGAGGGGAGTGCCATTACCTTCTCCGAGATATACACTACTATATATAAAATAGATCTACAAGGACCTATTGTATAGCACAGGGACCCATATTCAGTATCTTATAATAACTTATAATGGAATCACTTTGCTATATATCAGAAACACTGTAAATTAATTAAACTTCAATTAAAAAATATGAAGTCAAACTGGAGAAGGGTGGACTTCTAATCCAAAAGCTCTATGTCCTTAAAAAAAGACAAAAACTGGACATAGACAAGCACACAGGGAGAATATCAGGTTAAGATGAAGTTAGAGATCAAGGTTGTGATCCTAAAAGCCACGATCACTGAAGATGACTAGCAAATCACCAGCTAGTGGAGAAGCCTGCAACCCATCCTCTCACAGCCCTCAGTTCAGTTCAGTTCAGTTGCTCAGTCGTGTCCGACTCTTTGCTACCCCATGAATCACAGCACGCCAGGACTCCCTGTCCATCACCAACTCCCGGAGTTCACTCAGATTCACGTCCATCCAGTCAGTGATGCCATCCAGCCATCTCATCCTCTGTCGTCCCCTTCTCCTCCTGCTCACAATCCCTCCCAACATCAAAGTCTTTTCCAATGAGTCAACTCTTCACATGAGGTGGCCAAAGTACTGGAGTTTCAGCTTTAGCATCATTCCTTCCAAAGAAATCCCAGGGTTGATCTCCTTCAGAATGGACTGGTTGGATCTCCTTGCAGTCCAAGGGAGTCTCAAGAGTCTTATCCAACACCACAGTTCAAAAGCATCAATTCTTCAGCACTCAGCCTTCTTCAAAGTCCAAATCTCACATCCATACATGACCACTGGAAAACCATAGACTTGACTAGATGGACCTTTGTTGGCAAAGTAATGTCTATGCTTTTGAATATGCTATCTAGGTTGGTCATAACTTTTCTTCCAAGGAGTAAGCGTCTTTTAATTTCATGGCTGCAGTCACCATCTGCAGTGATTTTGGAGCCTCAAAAAGTAAAGTCTGACACTGTTTCCCCATCTATTTCCCATGAAGTGATGGGACCGGATGCCATGATCTTCGTTTTCTGAATGTTGAGCTTTAAGCCAACTTTTTCACTCTCCACTTTTACTTTCATCAAGAGGCTTTTTAGTTCCTCTTCACTTTCTGCCGTAAGGGTGGTGTCATCTGCATATCTTGAGTTTATTGATATTTCTCCCGGCAATCTTGATTCCAGCTTGTGTTTCTTCCAGTCCAGAGTTTCTCATGATGTACTCTGCATATAAGTTAAATAAGCAGGGCGACAGTATACAGCCTTGATGTACTCCTTTTCCTATTTGGAACCAGTCTGTTGTTCCATGTCCAGTTCTCACTGTTGCTTCCTGACCTGCATACAGATTTCTCAAGAGGCAGGTCAGGTGGTCTGGTATTCCCATCTCTCTCAGAATCTTCCACAGTTTATTGTGATCCACACAGTGAAAGGCTTTGGCATAGTCAATAAAGCAGAAATAGATGTTTTTCTAGAACTCTCTTGCTTTTTCCATGATCCAGCGGATGTTGGCAATTTGATCTCTGGTTCCTCTGCCTTTTCTAAAACCAGCTTGAAGATCAGGAAGTTCACGGTTCACGTATTGCTGAAGCCTGGGTTGGAGAATTTTGAGAATTACTTTACTAGCATGTGAGATGAGTGCAATTGTGCGGTAGTTTGAGCATTCTTTGGCATTGCCTTTCTTTGGGATTGGAATGAAAACTGACCTTTTCCAGTCCTGTGGCCACTGCTGAGTTTTCCAAATTTGCTGAGCCCTCAGAGGGAACCAACTCTCCTCATACCTTGATTTTGGACTTCCAGCCTCCAGAACTCTGATACAATGAATTCCTGTTGGTTAAACCACCCAGTTTGTCGTACTTCGTTACCACATTTGCTAGGCAGCCCTAGCAAACTAACATTAATATGTGAAACAAACAAATCCAGAAATGCTGCCCCTCTAGCTTTCCCTGTGGCAATTCCTGCCCAAGCCCAGATAATTAGACCTATATGAGCTTTCCCCAAACCACTTCTGTTAGAACAACTCTTGCCAGGTAGGCTTCCAAGCAGCAGGCAGAATGATGTGGAATGCCGTTGACCTATTAGTCCCAAGGAACACAGTAGTTTTAAGTCTGATCAACTGCAACCATGCAATTAACAACAACAACAAAAATTCCTGCCTAGGTCTGAAGAGCTTAAAAAAAAAGTTTGCAATTTAGCTATTTTATCCTAATGGTATTTTAATAAGTAATAACTGCTATACATTGATTGATTATTATTATGGGTTAGGGAGTTTGCTAAACACTTTATACCCATCATTTCTTTAAACCTCTCAACAACCTTAGGAAATAAGAATTATTATTATTTACATTTTATCAAGGAAGAAACTGAGACTCAGAGGATTAGCTTGTCTGTAAATGCCTAGCTAGTCAGTAATGGAGCTGACCTCAGACCCAGAGTCCATGATTTTTCTTACCACACTCTTCTGTCTCCTGAGAGGGTACTGGGCCTCTATGCAGAGAAAGCATATGGAACATTAGATCCCTCTCCTGTCTCCTTGTAATTGACATAAAAGCTACTGCTTGTTTTGCCTGCATTTTCAAGCTCAAAATGAAAGAAAAGTGACTGGCACATAGTAAGTGCTCAGTAAGTGTTAGCTATTATTACTATTAATATTGCATTATACATATTCTTCTCTGGCAAGGGAGGTGAATCCCTAGTCTATTGCTAACAATGAGTACTTAGAATTTTTCCTGAATGAACAAGACAAGTGGAGTGGGGGCCTGGAAAGTTAAGTTGATCTAGGAAGAAAATGAGAAGTGAGGGTAGGGAGCTTAGGGCTGGGGGTGGGGGGTGGTGAGGGACAGAGAAAGTAGTTGGCAGAAAGCCAGATACCACTTTGCTTTTGGTGTGGCTACCCCTGGGATTTCAGAGGTGGGGGTTGTAAAGCCTTTCTACTTCTGATTGGTCAGTTCACCTTGTTTTATCCTGTATTTTCTCCCTTTTGGGGTATTGAGAAGGCTGCAGCTTGAGGTTACTTATAGCTTCCTGGAAGAATTTCAAGAAGAGGAGACATGCATGGGGTGCTGACAAAGGTTCTGGGAGTGAAGGACTGTGTGAACAAGAGTGATTGTGCACTGTCCATCTGCACCATGGCAAGGCCAGAGGGCAGTGGAATCGGGCAGATTTAGGTGGAAATTCCAGCTCTCCCATTTTAGCAACTGTGTGACTTATCTTCTCGCGTCTGTTTTCCACTTCTATAATAAAGATGGTAATGGTACCTATTGCATAAGCACTTAAAAGCCTAGCTGAATGCCTCATAAATAATAGCAGCTACTACTGTTATTGTTATTAAGGGTCGAGTTTAATATCCTCTCTGTCTCCCAGCCTTCTCTCCCTCCTATTCCCTCAGTCCTAAAAATTTGAGTCAAATACCTCCAAGTGCTCCTTGATTCCTCTGCTTTCCCCTGGTCTTTCCGGTAGGGCCAGGCCTTCAGGCACACTTGGGCAGCCCCAGGATAATGGAAAGCATCCCTTCATTACTCTGGGATGGTCCTTTCTCCCTCACAGCCTAGGGAGGGTTGATAAAAGTCTTATCTGAGTCACATTCCATTACAGGATTAAATCAGACTTGCTCTGGGGCCTTCTGTCTGCTACCCTAGGCTGCATACCGGCAGCTCCTTGTTACTGCCTTTAGCCCAATCTGAGGTCATCACACTTCTTTGGGCCCAAGGGACCCTTGGAGGCAGAGGCTGAGGAGAGGCTCTGGTCGCCATTTGGGATCCATTTCAAGTAGCAAGGATTGACTAAGCATGGAGTTCAACAGCCCCGCACATACTAGGCACTTTGGTTTGCAGACTAGGAGGAAGGATGCTCACCTAGTCAGGTCCAACCTGAGGAGAGAAATGGCAGGCTCCACGAGGGCAGTCGACAGGGATGAAGGAGATCAGCAAACAAGAGGTAATGGGGCAAAGGAATAATTGTGTGACTGCGGGCCAGTTGCTAAATTTCTCTGAGACTTAGTTTCTTCAACTCTGAGCTCATAATATTAGCATTTACTGCAAGAAGTTAATTTAGATGGATATACGTGTTAAAACAACCAGGTTTTAGAGATAAACCTGAGTATGGATTCTGGCTTGGCCACCTTGTGCCATAGCTATTAACTTCTCAGAACATCAGTTTTCTCATGGGTAAAAAGGAGGAAATAACACTTCCCTCCCAGGGTTGTACAGGTTAGAGAAATTTATGCATAGCAGTTAGTACTTACTGGTGCACATGCATACCCTATCCACTGTGCTAGAACTGCTCAATGAATGCATACTCATGATTCTTCTTAGGCAATGTAGGCGGGAGTGGGTTCAGCCTTCTGGTCTACCTTCTCAATTAGAGAGGCAGCAGAGAAGATCCATTTCTCTTGCCCGGGTCTCAAGTGTGTATGTATGGGAGATGATGGGGTTTGGGGGAGAAGGTTGAGGATGGGATGCATGTCTCTGTGTGTCCCCTGGCAGAAAGAGCCTGGACTGAGCCAGATGCCACCTCAGTGTGGGATCAACACCATGATATGTATACTGGACTTGGGACCAGTCTCAGCTTGGAGGGCACAGCAGGAAGAGAGAAAGTGGGATTTCATTAGCCTCCAACACCCAGGAGGGCCTTAGAATGAGTGTGTACTCAGTCATGTCCCATTCTTTGCAACCCCATGGACTGTTGCCCTCAGGATCCTCTGTCCATGGAATTTTCCAGGCAAGAATAGTGGAACAGGTTGCCATTTCCTCCTCCAGGGAATCTTCCTGACCCAGGGATTGAACTCGCGTCTCCTACATTAGCAGGAGGATTCTTTACTACTGCACCACCTTGGAAGCCCAGGGCCTTGGAGTGGACAGATGAAATCTGGAATCTGTCTGTGAGACTATCCAGCAACAGGGAAGGCCTGAATGCTCAGCACCCAGCTGCCCCAGCAAGGGCTCATTCCCGAGTCTGAGGTGCCACCTTAGGAGCTCCCAGCTAGTACTTCAGTCTCTCTTTGCTCAGATCTTTCATCTTTCTGGCTCCCTTTTCTTTCTTACTTCTTATTTTTATTTGCCACCAATCCATAATTTTATTGTGATTCTTTCCTGATCTAGGCCAAGTGGGTATCTGGCAAATGTGAAGGGACATCATACCCTATGCCTGTGGGAAACACAACAATCTTGGTGTAATGACTGTCTGCATGCCATCACCTCATCTCATTCTCAGAGTAACCCTATGAGCAAACTTCTATTAATACCTTCCTTGTAGTTGAGGAAACTCTCATTCTATGAGACAAAACAACTTTCTCATGGTTATTTGGTTACAAAGTGGTTGAAGCAAGACTTGTTCAAAGATGGAGTGATTTTTCCACTCCAACTCCAGGTAAAGAGCATTCTCAAGTCTAAGCTGCGCTTTCTACACTCATGGATCCTGGGGAAGTGTGAGAGCTGAGCTGTTTTCTCAGGGGGACACCGCAACCTCTGTGGAGTGGGCACTGTGCCTCTAGAAACAGTGGGTTGATGGAGGGTCCTCTGATGTCTTCCTTAGGGGGCACTGAGCTCACAGGAGTGGGTATGCTGAAAGTGTAGATGTCTTCATCCAAGTTTTAAAAGGGAGCCCAGAGGTTCCTGAGGAACAGAAGAAAAATAAAGCAAAAATGGTGGAGGCAGTGGGTTACTTTGAAGTGAAGCCAGTGAATGCCCCCTGTTGTGGTAGCGATAGGGCTTCCCTAGTGGCTCAAACAGTGAGCATTCCATGAACAGAGGAGCCTGGAAGACCACAGTCCATGGGGTCCCAAAGAGTCAGACACGACTGAACGACTAACATACACATGACGGTGGTTAGGCACATGAGCCTTGTAGTCTAACATTTGGATTCAAGTGTCACATTGGCACCTGCTTCTGTGGGTGATCTTTTTACAAGGCATTTAAATTCTCAAAGCCTCAGTTGCTCCATCTGTAAAATGGAGATGATAGTGGTACTTTGTTGTTAAGATCAAATGATATCATGTTTCATAAAGCTCTTAGCCTAATGCCTGGACCTCAGTCAATTTATTTATAAAGATATTACTATTAATAAAATTAGACTAAGAGTAAATACCTGTCAGAAGTGTTCTTTATCTTGATCTGAGTGACGGTTATATGAGTGTGTGTCTATGTAAAAAAAAAACACCTTGAATTGTACACGTAAGATCAAATTACTTTTCATGTGTGAAAATTAGTACATTCTATATTTTACTGTACATATCTTATACCTTATCAAAAAAAAAAAGAATGAGAAAAACAAAAGGAAGCTCTTACAAGCTAGAGTTAATAGAATGAAATGGTTCAAATAAAAAAATATTGCAGGCTAAGATGTAGAAAAAATGTATTGTGGAGGTATGTCAGGAAGTTAATAAAAACATTTTCTTCTCCTCAGATTTTGTAATGGTTATGGGATTTATCAGGGTTTTTTTTGTGTTTTTGACCACACTGCATAGCATGTGGGATCTTAGTCCCGTCCCCTGCTCCCAAGGATTGGACCTGTGTCTCCTTCAGTGGAATCAGGAAGTCCTAACCACTGGACCACTAGGAAAGTCCCTGTCAGTTTTTTTTTTTTTTAATGTGTAATTTCGTGTGTTTTCTTTTATTATCCTAAGTAAATATTCACTGTTGTAGTGGAAAAAAAAAAAGTGAATGAGCCCATCTTTGGTAGTGCTGTGCATGGGGCCCTCTTGGGAAAGGAGAGAAAGCAGAAGTTGCCAGGCTGGATAAAGACAGAGTCACACCCAGCCTGCCCTTATCCCTCAACTGGTTGGAGCCAATAAATGGCCTGGATGTGGCGTCCTGTGGTTGTCCTGGGGGAAGCCTGCCTGATGGGAAGCCTGCTGTGATCAAGCTCAGCTTTTTGCCCCTAGAGAAGGAGCTCCCACTGTATCATCTTCCCCAATGGGAACAGCATAAGCAACACTGTGATGTCAGCCCAATCAATTCTCCCTCCTAACAGCTCTCAGCAGCGACCTGGGAGGTGAGGCATCCTTAGGGGGACTTTATTGAGTAATAGGAATTAAGAACACTGAGAAGAGGGGTCACCCAGGCTCTGGGCCCCTGATTAACAGGGCTGGTAGCAAGGCCTCCCATTACATCCTGGAGCTATTACCTCGGGGAAATGGAACTGGACAAGCCTGCCTTCCCATTATGCAAAGAAAGGGCTTTTCAAGTAAATTTCCATTTAAGTATGAGCTTAGATCAGTGAAGATGGGGCCATAATAGCTGAGATGGTCATCACGGCTATTAAAAATACATTTTTTAACCATGTGCTCAGGCTGCCTTGTCATCTTCATATCATTTATCCCCAGAAGACTGTGACTCAATCTTTCCCAAGTTTCTCAGAGGCAGGTTAACATCCATCTGTATTTTCAACTTTTTAATTCTTTGACATACATCCTGAGTGAAATTTACATCCTTGACACAGCCTATGGATATATTCAGAATGTGATAAAAAATTGGCCCTGGATTGAGATGTAGATGGGTGGTGGGCAGTAAGTAAGGCACTCCACTCACTGGTCATCACCTGTGGTGCTGGGCTTACCTCTCCATTTAGACCATCTTGTTCTGCTGTTCCCTACACAGGACCTCAGACATACATAGTTCATTTTTAGCTCAATGCCTTCAAATGGTTGTCTCTGCTGCCCTGGATACTCTTCCCCCATGCTCTATCAGGCTGACTCCCACTTATTCTCCAGGTCTTAGCTTGAACCTGTGTCTTCAAGGATGCCCTCTGACTCACTCCCCACCCCCAAACATGGTTAGGACTTTCAACTGGTTTTCTATCTTTGAGTAACAAACTCCCCTGAGCCATTTGCCCATGATTCTGCAGTTTGATTGGCTCAGTCTTGCCTGGATAACCACTGTAGCTGCAGTGAGTTATTGAGTTGATTGACAGCTAGCTATTCCTGGGTAACTTTGCTCATATGTAGGGAGCCTCAGTCAAATTGGTGTAAGAAGCTGGGACAGCTGGAATGTCTGGGAAGCTAGGATGCTAACCTGGGGCTTCCTTACATGGTGGCTTCAGGGTAGCAAGAGAGTGTAAGTAGAAGCTGCCAGATTCCTTAATTCTGAAGTTCAGAAGTCACATAATGTCACTTCTACTGCATTCCGTTACTTGAAGAAAGTCCTAGGGCCAGCACAAATTCAAAGGCAGAGAAATAGACTCATTTCTTGATGCAGAGTCACCTTGCAAAAGGGCAGGTATCCAGGGATGGAGGGCTTACTTTGTCCATCATTTAGTACAGACTTAGTTCCCTAAGCATTTCCTTCAATGCTCTTATAACTGGTGTTGACTAATATCTTGTATGATTGTTTACTTGTCATTTTTATTTCCTACTAGACAATAAGTTCTATGAATGTAAGGACTGACTATCTTGTTCATCACTCTATTCCCAGAGCCTGGAACATAGGGCTTAGTTGCTCAGTTGTGTCCGACTCTTTGTGACCCCACGCACTGTAACCCGCCAGGCTCCTCTGTCCATGGGGATTCTCCAGGCAAGTAAACTGGTGTGGGTCACCATGCCCTCCTCCGGGGGATCTTCCCAACCCAGGGACTGAACCCAGGTCTCCCACATTGCAGACAGATTCTTTACTGTCTGAGCCACCAGGTAAGCCCCAGTGGAAACTAAGTAGTTGTTAAATGAATAGATGGATGAATGAATGAATAAATAAGGTTCCAGGTGTCCCAAAGTTGCAGCTAAGGCTTTGGAGATAGTCTTGGGTTTAAATCCTTGTTTTATCACTTCCTAGGTGTTTGACCTTAGACAAGTTAACTTGATCTCTGAGCCTTAGTTTCTTTATATTTACAGATTAAAATAAACTGCACCTCAGAGTCCAGTCCTAACCAGAGGGTTTCAACTCCATGCTTGCTTTCTTTCCTCTTCTTTGTGACCCTCTTAGCTTTCATACTCAATAGGTAAGGTTTCAACAGGTGCTAGTTTCCTTTCCCCAACTCCCAAGCACTGGAAACTGGGCTTTCAGGGCAAGTGGCCCTCAGAGTACCTCCTTTGAAGGTCCCCAGGAGTCTTTTTTTGTTTGTTTGTTTGTTTGCAGTGCCGTGAGGCATGTGGAATCTTAGTTCCCTGACCAGGGATCAGACTAGTGACCCGTGGAATGGAAGCACGGAGACAGGAGTCTATTTTATATAGACCATTGCCCCAAGACTATTAATGGCTATAAACCAGTGGTTCTCAACTAGGAGTGATTCTGCCCCTCAGGGGATATTTGGCAATGTCTGAGACATTTTTGGTTGTCACAGACATTTTTGGTTGGGGAGAGGCATGCTCGAATCTAGAGGCCAGCAGCTAAGGATGTTAAACATCTTACAATGGACAGCCCTCTCCCAGCCCCAACAAAGAATTGTTGATCCAGGGGATCTTCTCAACCCAAGGATAGAATCCAGATCTCCAGCATTGCAGATTCTTTGCCGTTTGAGCTACCCGGAAAGCCCCAACAAAGAATTAAATGGTTGAAGGCAGGAGGAGAAGGGGACGACAGAGGATAATATGGCTGGATAGCACCACCGACTTGATGAACATGAGTTGGAGCAAGCTCCCGGACTTGGTGATGGACAGGGAAGCCTGGCGTGCTGCCCTCCATGGGGTTGCAAAGAGTCGGACACGACTGAGCGACTAAACTGAACTGAAACTGAAATACCGTAGAGCTGAAACCATGATAGGAACTGACTGTTCTTTCCATCCTTATAGGGTTTAGATGTACTAGATTTTACTTGGTAGTAGTCAGCCTTCATCCTTCTTTAGCTCTGGTGTCTGGTGATGGCTGCAGTCCTGGACCTCACAGCTTTTGATTAACGGATTTTCTGCTTGGCAAGTTTGTTGAGGGGAAGGAGGAAATGACTCCATCTACTGGCCACAGCTGGGATCACAGAAGGAGAAGGCAATGGAGTTTTTTTCTGGCAAAGGCCTCATGTGTGTCAACCTTGAGTTCAGTTCAGTCACTCAGTTGCATCTGAGCAAGCGTCTTTTATGACTGCAATCACCATCTGCAGTGATTTTGGAGCCCAAGAAAAGAAAGTCTCTCACTGTTTCGATTGTTTCCCCATCTATTTCCCATGAAGTGATTGGACTGGATGCCATGATCTTAGTTTTCTGAATGTTGAGTTTTAAGCCAACTTTTTCACTCTCCTTTTTCACTTTCCTCAAGAGGCTCTTTAGTTCCTCTTCACTTTCTGCCATAAGGGTGGTGTCATCTGCATATCTGAGGTTATTGATATTCAACCTTCACCGTGTTGCAAACCCCTAGGGTTCCTGAAGAATGTTAGTTGGGACAGCACACAACTGGACGAAGTTGTTACTGAAGATGTCGTGTGTGACAAGCTTGGGGTTAGAATCTAGAGTTGAATTCAGTAACTTCTTGTTCTTTCTTTTTTTTAAGAAATTGTTTTAAGTTATCCCAGGGGTCCAGACCCAGGAATGGACATGATCCTAGAACTTCATTTTCTCAAAGGGGGTTAGTGTCCTGGGTTTAGCAGCACTTCAGCCAGGAAGGTGCTCATAGCTGCCTAGTGGGTGCTTGGTACACAGTTGCTGAACTGAATCCAGAATTTCGGCGAAACTGCACCAGCATGCAGCTGCTTTTAATAGCCCTGTTGGGAAGAACATTTACTCAACCAGAGAAAGAAGAAAAGGATAGAGGGAGGGAAAGGTGTTAAGTGATGCCTGGGTACTACATGTGTCATTTCATCTGATCCTCGTAACTACTTTGTATGGTCAATTACTGACCATTACTATCATCACCCCCATTTTATGTAATAGATGGAGAGGTTTAGTGACTTGCCTTAAGCCACTGCTAGTATATAATGGAACCACAGTTTGAATCCAGGTCTTTCTGGGCCAAAGAGACTAAAGTCCTATTTCCATTATACCACAAAGTTCTTCCATAACAGAAGTGGTGTTTTTTTTTTTTTCATTTTTATTTATTTTTTTGACCGTGCTATGTGGCAAGCATGAATCTTAGTTTCCCAACCAGGGATAGACCCATGCCCCCTGCAGTGAGAGTGGGGAATCTCAACCAGTGGACCACCAGGGAAGTCCCAAAATGATTTTTAAATAATAATAAAAATGTAAACAACTACTATTTATTGACTTCCAACCATATGCCAAGGTCTGTACTAACATTTCACACAGATTATCTCATTTGAACCCTCTTATTAAATCTCACCATGAGCCTGTAAATTAGGTATTGTTCCTATTATTCCCATTTTATAGATCAGGATACTGCTGAAGTTCATAAGAATTCAGTGTCTTGCTCTAGGTTTCATAGCTGTGAAATAGCAGAGTGCAGGGGAAAAAAAGGAATTTTTTCAAAGGATCAGAATGGAAGAAAGAATGTAAAGAAGAAGGAAAGGAAAAGAGCAAAGGGAAAGGAGGGGAGGTGGAAAGAGAGTGTCACTGGAGGGGCTTCTCAAGAACTGGTCACCTCTTTGGTCTTGGCCAGAGGAGAGGTGAGGAAAGCGATATCAACACTGGGAAAGCATCGCAGTAAGGTGCACACACTGCTGCCTCCCACCTTCAGAAGTTGACCTGCGGCAAATGTGGCTACCTGGTCAAGTGGAAGAGAAAATACAATGGAATGCCAAGTCTAAAAGACGAAATACTGCCTCAGCCAGTGAATGAGGCACCTAAAAATTGTATGATGCAGATTCAGGCATGAATTCCATGAAGGAACACTACCTAAACCTAAAGATGGCACCTTTGCAGCATCTTTGAAGCAACTTTCGCGTTTCAACAATTAGTCAGGAATTGAGTGTTCTGATTTTAAATTTTAAAAAAATAAATAAAAATGAAGATTAATTGTTGCTATATACTATATGTTATGTATAAGCATATTTATATACTATATCTGATATAATTGTATCATATCCATAAAATAGGGATAATAATATCTGCTTTGCAGGGTTGTCATGCAACGGATGAGCTTCCCAGGTGGCTCAGTGGTAAAAAATCTGCCTGCCAACGCAGGAGCCATAGGAGATGCAAATCTGATCCCTGGGGTGGGACGATCGCTTGGAGGAGGAAATGGCAACACACTCCAGGATTCTTGCCTGAAAAAGTCCAAGAACAGAGGAGCCTGGTGGGCCACAGTCCATGGGGTTGCAAACAGTCAAACATGACTGAGCAACTGAGGAGACACACATGCAAACAAGTGATCTGATATGTAAAGATGCCAGCAGAAAGTAAGTGTTCAGAATAGCTTACATGTATCCAGTGTTCATTGTGTTAACAATTGTTCTGAATATATTACATGGATTATCTCATCCAGTTCTTACCCCAAATGAATAGCATGAATTATTGTTAAGATCCTCATTTTACAAACGAATGACCTAAAGGACATAGATTAAATGATACTCCCAAGATTTTTAGAATGGTGGAATTAGGGTTTGAACCTAGTAATATGGCTCAGGGCCTGAATTATATAGCTCTCCACTCAACTTGGAGAAGGAAATTATATAGCTCTCCACTCAGCTTGGAGAAGGAAATGGCAACCCACTCCAGGACTAGTACCTGGAAAATCCCATGGATGGAGGAGCCTAGTAGGCTACAGTCCATGGGGTTGCAAAGAGTTGGACACGACTGAGCGACTTCACTTTCACTTTCCACTCAACTATCTTCCAAAGAACTCACTATTACCAGCATTTTACCTCCTGAGAGAGAAGAAGGTAAAAGGAAGCCTAATGTCAATTTGGAAATAAAATACCTTTGAACTGGGCTGAGACTGGTAATGCTGGAAGTG
The DNA here is from genome assembly GCF_042477335.2 of Ovis canadensis. NCBI lineage: Eukaryota > Metazoa > Chordata > Mammalia > Artiodactyla > Bovidae > Ovis > Ovis canadensis. The sequence goes on along the minus strand of NC_091249.1, from coordinate 62,338,299 downwards.
CAAGGAGACAGAGATCAGGAGTTCACAAAGGTGTTGGGAAGGGGTCCACATTACTAAAGCTGACGATCATGATTTTAATTTTTTAAAAAACATTTAACAAATAAGATAATTATTTAAATTTTTTCTCATGATAAAAGGGAACAGTTTGAGTCTTGAGTGAATGAAAGAATGAATGTGGGGTGGTTCCTGGTGATCAGAGGAACATGGAACAGTTTACAGCTGACCCTTGAATAACATGGGGGTTAGGGGTGTCGACCCACTAGTCAAAAATCTCAGTATAACTTTCAACTCCTCCCAAACTTAACTGGTAATAACCTACTCTTAACTGGAAACTTTATCTGTAACATAAGCAGTAGATTAACATATTTTGTATCTTATAGGTATTATATAGTGTATTCTTAGAATAATGTAAGTTAGAGAAAGAAAATGTTATTAAGAAAGGAAGTGAAACACATTTTACAGTACATATATATATTTATTGAAAAAAATCTAAAAAAAAAAAAAAAAGATTTGCATGTAAGCAGACCTGCACAATTCTAACCTATGTTATTAAAAGGTTGGCTGTATTACTCAACTGAACACTGGAAGCCTCCATGGTGGTTTTTACTGTTGTACTGTTTACATCATATATACATTAAAAATTTACCATCAATGGATAATGGTTAAAGTCTCTAAGCATAAGGAACCCTGATACTGAAATACTAGTTAATGAGGAGTTTACAAGTGATACTGCTACAGATTTGCCTTAAGGTACTCTTCACATATATCTGTGAATTGTATTCATCTAAAAAAAAAAATCTTGTGTAACACAAGAAATCTCTGGGGCTTAACAAAGCAGTGTTGCAATGAGAAATATATCCAGGGTCCACAGGGAGGGGAGAGTGGGAAGTGATGCCAATGGGTAGGAGGATTCTTTTTGAAGTGATGAAAATGTTTTGGAATTGGATAGTCATCATATGCTAAACCACTCACCTTTTTACTCTCTCCTTAGTTTTGCCTTTTCCAGAATGTTACATAGTTGGAATCATACAATATGTAGGCTTTTCAGATTGGCTTCTTTCATTTAATAAAAGGCATAGAAGTTTCCTCTCCAAGTCTTTTCATGGCTTGATAGCTCATATCATTTTAATGCTGAATAATATTCTATCTTCTGGATATACTAGTTTATTTATTCATTCACCTTCCAGAGGACATCTTGTTTCCAACTTTTGGCAATTATGAATAAAGTTGTTATAAACATCTGTGCACAGTTGTTTGTGTCGATAGATGTTTTCAGTTCCCTTGGTTAAATACCAAGCAGCAAGACTGCTGTGTCACATGGTAAGTGTATGCTTAGTTTTGTAAGAAACTGCCAAACTATTTTCAAATGTGGTTGTACATTTTGCATTCTCACCAGAAATGAATGAAAGTTCTTGTTCCACATCCTTGCTAGCATTTGATAAGCAGAAATCTAGATTTTGGCCATTTCAACAGGTATGTAGTGGTATATTTATTTTTATCCATGAATACTGTATTTTTTAAGTTTTCTGCATTGACCATACATTATTTTTGTAATAGAAAAATGTGCTATCAAATAGTAATCTGCAAAGTCTTTGTAATAGCAAGGAGTGGCGGCATGGTGGAGAAATAAAAATTATATAGCATTACAGTGAGAAACATAATACAAAGTAATGATAGTATCAGAACAACTATGGCTTTAAAAATGGTTACAAACATGTGACAGTTATATCTAATTTATCCTTTCATTCACTGGGACAAAACACTCATTCACTGGCTACACCCAGAATGTGTTGTTTGTAGAGAACTGCCTGCCAGAAGCATATTGAAATCATTTCTATTTTCTTGTTACTTAAAAACAAAACATAAAAATTATAAAATTATAGACAATTATAAAATAAACAATAACATATTAAAGGGCAAAGTATAATAATTATAAACAAGTCATAAAAGCATTATCTATCTTACTACCTATAATACCATAAACAGTCACATTTCATATTTATTCAATTTATATTCAGTACAGTCCATGGAATTGCAAGAGTCGGACATGACTTAGTGACTAAACCGCCACCACCACCATATATCTATATCTATATCTACACACACACAGGTAGATATGTGATATACTATAATTTTTGTGTTTGCTAACAAATCATTTTGTTAAATTATAAATTTAAAACAAATATAAAGTGTGCAACACTTGAAACAAGAAAAAAATAGAATTTTGACCTCATTTACTATACAGTATGGTGGGAAAAAGTTGACTTTAGAATAGTCTTTAATTATACACGTTAGGGACTTCCCTGGTGGTCCAGTGGCTAAGACTCTGAGCTCCCAGTGCAGGGGGCCGAGGTTCAATCCCTGGTCAGGGACCTAGATCCCACATGCTACAATTAAGACCCAGAGCAGCCAAAATAATAATAATAATAATAATAATAATAATAATACAAGTTAATCTAAACATGCTTTACATAATTTCACTTATATATAACACACAAAGAATGGGTTCAAGACATTCCCAAGGGAGTTCAAAAAACTATATATTACTATGAAAGTGTTAAAGATAAAACAAGGTTGAAAATGTTCATGTAATACTTAGTAATGTTCATTTAATATTTAAGGGTTTTGGAATCAGAGCAGGGTTATAATCTAAACATTCTCCTTAGAAGACTGATTGAAATTCTGAACTTTCGTCTTGTTTCATCTGTAAAATTGGGATGGTGCAAATCATGCTGCTGCTGCTGTTTAGCCACTAAGTCGTGTCCAGCACTTTGCGACCCCATGGACTATAGCCTTTCAGGCTCCTCTGTCCATGAGATTCTTCATGCAAGAATACTGGAGTGGGTTGCCATTTCCTTCTCCAGGGGATCTTCCCAACCCAGGGATCGAACCTGGGGCTTCTGCATTAGCAGCCAGGTTCTTTACTGCTAGCGCCAGCTAGGGAGCCCTCAACAAATATTAGTTATCTTCTCCCCTGCCCCGGGGTAAGAAAGAGGCTGGATAAAAATAAAAATTCAGACAAACTGAAGAATGTAGGGAAAACCACTACACCATTCAGGTATGATCTAAATCAAATCCCTTATGATTATATAGTACAAGTGGGAAATAGATTCAAGAGATTAGATCTGAAAGACAGAGTGCCTGAAGAACTATGGATGGAGATTTGTGACATTGTACAGGAGACAGAGATCAAGACCATCCCCAAGAAAAAGAAATGCAAAAAGGAAAAATGCTTGTCTGAGGAGGCCTTACAAATAGCTGAGAAAACAAGAGAAGTTAAAGGAAAAATATATCCATCTGAATGCAGAGCTCCAAGAATAGCAAGGAGAGATAAGAAAGCCTTCCTCAGTGATCAATAAAGAAATAGAGGAAAACAATAGAAAGGAAAAGACTAGAGATCTCCTCAAGAAAATTAGAGATACCAAGGGAACATTTCATGCAAAGATGGGTACAATAAAGGACAGAAACTATATGGACCTAACAGAGCAGAAGATATTAAGAAGAGGTGGCAAGAATACACAGAAGAACTGTACAAAAAAAGATGTTCATGACCCAGATAATCACGATGGTTTGATCACTCACCTAGAGTCAGACATCCTGAAATGCGAGGTCAAGTGGGCCTTAGGAAGTACCAGTACGAATAAAACTAGTGGAGGTGATGAAATTCCAGTTGAGCTATTTCACATCCTAAAACAAAATGTTGTGAAAGTGCTGCACTCAGTATGCCTGCAAATTTGGAAAACTCAGCAGTGGCCGACTTCCCGGGCAGCTCAGATGGTAAAGTGTCTGCCTACAAAGAGGGAGACCCAGGTTCAATCCTTGGGTCAGGAAGATCTCCTGGAGAAGAAAATGGCAAACCACTCCATTATTCTTGCCTGGAAAATCCCATGGATGGAGGAGCCTGGTAGGCTACAGTCCATGGGGTCACAAAGAATCACACACAACTGAGCAACTTCACTCACTCACTCACACCAGTGGCCACAGGACTGAAAACATCAATTTTCATTCCAGTCTCAAAGAAAGGCAATGCCAAAGTTCAAACTACCATACGGTTGCACTCATCTCACATGCTGCCAAAATAATGCTGAAAATTCTCCAACCTAAGCATCAACAGTACATGAACCAGACATTCAAGCCAGATTTAGAAAAGGCAGAGGAACCAGAGATCAAATGGCCAACATCTGTTGGATCATAGAAAAAGCAAGAGAGTTCTAGAAAAACATCTACTTCTGATTTATCAGTTTAGTTCAGTTCAGTCGCTCAGTCATGTCCGACTCTTTGTGACCCCATGTATTGCACCATGCCAGGTCTCCCTGTCCATCACCAACTCTCGGAGTTTCTCAAACTCATGTCCATTGAGTCGGTGATGCCATCCAACCATCTCATCTGCTGTTGTCCCCTTCACCGCCCGCCTTCAATCTTTCCCAGCATCAGGGTCTTTTCAAATGAGTCAGTTCTGTGCATCAGGTGGCCAAAGTATTGGAGTTTCAGCTTCAGCATCAGTCCTTCCAATGAATATTCAGGACTGATTTCCTTTAGGATGGACTGGTTGGATCTCCTTGCAGTCCAAGGGACTCTCAAGAGTCTTCTCCAACACCACAGTTCAAAAGCATCAATTCTTCAGTCCTCAGCTTTCTTTATGGTCCAACTCTCACATGCATACATGACTACTGAAAAAACCATAGCCTTGACTAGGCAGACCTTTGTTGGCAAGATAATGTCTCTGCTTTTTAATATGCTGACTAGGTTGCTCATAACTTTTCTTCCAAGGATTCCAAGGAGCAAGCATCTTTTAATTTCATGGCTGCAGTCACCATCTGCAGTGATTTTACTACTAAGATTTGCTCAGTCGTGTCCAACTCTTTGCAACCCCGTGGACTGTACCCCACCAGACTCCTCTGTCCATGGGATTCTCCAGGCAAGAGTACTGGAGTGGGTTGCCATTTCATTCTCCAGGGGATCTTCCCAACCCAGGGAATGAACCCAGGTCTCCTGCATTGCAGGCAGATGCTTTAACCTCTGAGCCACCAGGGAAGCAGTGATTTTGGAGCCCCAAAAATAAAGTCAGCCTCTATTTCCACTGTTTCCCTATCTATTTGCCATGAAGTGTTGGGACCAAATGCCAAGATCTTAGTTTTCTGAATATTGAACTTTAAGCCAACTTTTTCACTCTCCTCTTTCACTTTCATCAAGAGGCTCTTTAGATCTTCTTCACTTTCTGCCATTAGGGTGGTGTCATCTGCATATCTGAGGTTATTGATATTTCTCCCAGCAATCTTGATTCCAGCTTATGCTTCTTCCAGCCCAGCATTTCTCGTGATGTACTCTGCATATAAGTTAAATAAGCAGGGTGACAATATACAGCTTTGACGTACTCCTTTTCCTATTTGGAACCAGTCTGTTGTTCCATGTCCAGTTCTAATTGTTGCTTCCTGACCTGCATACAGATTTCTCAAGAGGCAGGTCAGGTGGTCTGGTATTCCCATTTCTTCCAGAATTCTCCACAGTTTGTTGTGATCCACACAGTCAAAGGCTTTGGCATAGTCAATAAAGCAGAAGTAGATGTTTTTCTGGAACTCTCTTGCTTTTTTGATGATCCAGCAGATGTTGGCAATTTGACCTCTGGTTCCTTGACCTTTTCTAAAACCAGCTTGAACATCTGGAAGTTCATGGTTCACGTGTTGTTGAAGCCTGGCTTGGAGACTTTTGAGCATTACTTTACTAGCGTGTGAGATGAGTGCAATGGTGCAGTAGTTTGAACATTCTTTGGCATTGCCTTTCTTTAGGATTGGAATGAAAACTGACCTTTTCCAGTCCTGTGGCCACTGCTGACTTTTCCAAATTTGCTGGCATATTGAGTACAGCACTTTCACAGCATCAGCTTTTAGATTTGAAATAGCTCAACTGGAATTGCATCACCTCCAGTAGCGTTGTTTGTAGTGATGCTTCCTAAGACCCACTTGACTTCACATTCTAGGATGTCTGGCTCTAGGTGAGTAATCACACCATCGTGATCATCTGGGTCATGAAGATCTTTTTTTGTGCAGTTCTTCTGTGTATTCTTGCCACTTCTTCTTAATATCTTCTGCTTCTGTTAGGTCCATACAATTTCTGTCCTTTATTGAGCCCATCTTTGCATGAAATGTTCCCTTGGTATCTCTAATTTTCTTGAAGAGATCTCTAGTCTTTCCCATTCTATTGTTTTCCTCCACTTCTGTGCACTGATCACTGAGGAAGGCTTTCTTATCTCTCCTTGCTATTCTTTGGAATTCTGGATTCAAATGGGCACATCTTTCCTTTTCTCCTTTGTTTTTCAATTCTCTTTTCACAGCTATTTGTAAGACCTCCTCAGAGAGCCATTTTGCTTTTTTGCATTTCTTTTTCTTGGAGATGGTCTTGATCCCTGTTTCCTGTACAATGTCACAAACCTCCGTCCATAGTTCATCAGGCATTCTGTCTATCAGATCTGTCCCTTAAATCTATTTCCCATTTGCACTGTATAATCATAAGGGATTTGATTTAGGTCATACCTGAGTGGTCTAGTGGTTTTCCCTACTTTCTTCAATTTAAGTCTGAATTTGGCAATAAGGAGTTCATAGACTACACCAAAGCTTTTGACTGTGTGGATCACAACAAACTGGAAAATTCTTAAGCAGATGGGAATACCAGGCCACCCTATCTGCCTCCTGAGAAATCTGTATGCAAGTCAAGAAGCAACAGTTGGAACCAGAGAGGGAACAACAGACTGATTCCAAATTGGGAAAGGAGTACATCAAGGCTGTCCATTGTCACCCTGCTTATTTGACTTATATGCAGAGTACATTATGTGAAATGCTGGACTGCATGAAGCATAAGCTAGAACAAGACTGGGGGAGAAATATTAATAACCTCAGATATGCAGATGACACCACCCTTAAGGTAGAAAGCAAAGAGGAACTAAAGAGCCTCTTGATGAAAGTGAAAGAGGAGAGGGAAAAAGTTATCTTAAAACTCAACATTCAAATAAACTAAGATCATGGCAATTGGTCCCATCACTTCATGCAAATAGATGCGGAAACAATGGAAACAGTGAGGCTTTATTTTCTTGGGCTCCAAAATCACTGCAGATGGTGACTGCAGTCATGAAATTAAAAAATGCTTGCTTCTTGGAAGTAAAACTATGATCAACTCAGCTGCTGTTGCTGCTAAGTCGCTTCAGTCGTGTCCGACTCTGTGTGACCCCATAGATGGCAGCCCACCAGGCTCCTCCGTCCCTGGGATTCTCCAGGCAAGAATACTGTTGTGGGTTGCTATTTCCTTCTCCAATGCATGCATGCATGCTTGCTAAGTTGCTTCAGTCTTGTCCAACTTTATGCGACCCTCTGGACAGCAGCCCACCAGGCTCCTCTGTCCACAGGATTCTCTAGGCAAGAATACTGGAGTGGATTGCCATTTCCTTCTCCATGACCAGCCCAGACAGCAGATTAAAAAGCAGAGGCATTACTTTGCCAACAAAGGTCCATCTAGTCAAAGCTATAGTTTTTCAAGTAGTCATGTATGGATGACAGTTGGACTATAAAGAAAGCTGAGCACTGAAGAATTGATGCTTTTCAACTGTGGTGTTGGAGAAGACTCTTGAGAGTCCTTTGGACTGCAAGGAGATCCAACCAGTCCATCCTAAAGGAAATCAGTCCTGAGTATTCATTGGAAGGACTGATACTGAAGCTGAAATTCCAATACTCTGGCCACCTGATGTGGAGAACTGACTCATTGGAAAAGATCCTGATGCTGGGAAAGATTGAAGGGAGGGGTAGAAGGGGAGGACAGAGGATGAGATGGTTGGATGGCATCACCCACTTGAAGGACATGAGTTTGAGCAAGCTCCAGGGAATTGGTGGACAGGGAAGTGTCTGGCATGCTGCAGTCCATTTGGTCGCAAAGAGTTGGACACGACTGAGGGACTGAACTGAACCGACAGAGGAAGAACTCACCTGTGGCCATACATCTTACTTCTTAAAAAAAAAAAAAAAATCTATAGAGTATATCAGACATCCTTGCTAGACACCATACCTCACTGTCATTCAGCGGCAGAGAATCTGCCCAGGAAGTACACTCCATCTTTAGTCCAATCACATCATCCTTAAAGTGCAGGGTAGGGCTCTCTCCCCTCTGCAAATTCTTGCCCTCCCATCTCTAGTTTCCAGTCCACCTTCTCTGTCCACCTTTCCATTCACTCATTCCTCTCTGCCCCGCCCAGAAATCGTGGCTTTGCCCACTCTTTTTTGTTCTAACTTTCCCGCCCCAGTAGTTTTTCGCCAATCGGAGACGTAATTGTCTCTTCCCTCCCGACCTCTTAGTGACTTTACGAGAAGGAAGGTTTCTGATTGGTTTTTCTGTAGCAAGAACTCGCCAATAACAGACAGACTTTTTTGGTTCAGCGGGTCAGGCAGTATTTTCGCTGATGATTGGTTGGGGTGGCCGAGACAGGAAAATGGCTGCGAGCTCCTCTATAGTGTCGGTGGCCGCGACGGCTTCCTCGGTTCCCGTCCTGCCATCCAGCTGCGATTTCTCAAATTTGCGGGAAATTAAAAAGCAGCTGCTACTTATCGCGGGCCTCACCCGGGAGCGGGGCCTCCTGCACAGTAGCAAGTGGTATGATGTCGCGGTCCGAGGGGACCAGGGTTGGATCCTCGGCCTTGGGGGGCTTGGGCTGATTCAGTTTGTGTGGCTGTTCTAGGTCTGCGGAGTTAGCCTTCTCCCTCCCGGCATTGCCTCTGTCTGAGCTGCAGCCGCCGCCGCCTATTACAGAGGTAACGACGTATTCACAGCGAGTGCTCCCCAGCATCAGAAGAGATACTGAGTGCCCTGTCACCAGAGGGGAGCACACTGTTTAGCAGGGATGTTTGTAGAGGGAGTTCAAGCCATTCACAGAGATGGATATTTTAAGCAATTTTATCTGTATGTGTTTGCTAAGCTTGGAAAGACTTGGTGCTCCAACTTAAGCTTTTGGAGGAATTAGTAAATAATGCTTGCTTAAGATTTCAACCTTGTAGATTTTTACAGCTCAACCTCGACAGTATTCATAACGAGGAGAAGCATCGAAGGTTTTTACAACAGTGCGAAACCGATTTTGGATCCAGACGGTTCAGGGCTCAAATCTCAGCCATACCAGTGACTTTTGTCAGTTTACTTAATTAACCTCCTGAAGCACAGTTTCCTCATCAGTGAAATGTATATAATAGTATTTACTTTATGGGGATACTGAGAGAGGTAAATGAGATATGAATACATTTTATGTATAATCTATAGTACATATGTTTACATAGTCTGTGTAGTCTGAAAGATTTTTGTCATAATCCATTGTTTTTCCTGAAGACGCCATTTCTTAATTCCACTGCTCCTCCAACCACACACACACACACACACACACACACACTTAAAAGCAGTAAATATTCATTAATCCAAAAGGTACAATGCATGACATATATACACTACCATGTGTAAAATATATAGCTAACAGGAAGATGCTGTATAACACAGGGAGCTCCACTCAGTACTCTGTGATAAATAGAGGGATGGTATGGGAAAGTGGGAAGGAGACTCAGAGGGAGGGGATATATGTGTACTTCTGGCTGATTCACTGATGTTGTATAACAGAAACTAACACAAAATTATAAAGCAATTATATTCCAGTTTAAAAAAAAGTCACACAGAAAATGTATAATGCAAGTGAGAGAGGTGGAAGAAGAAATAAGCAAATGATGAGTATATGTGAAAAGGGCCACCAGAATCCTAAGCTTGAATGGCCACATTTAGTACATGTTCATCCAATGAAGAAAACATGAATGTAATTTTGGTTCCAGTTTTGTGCTGGCAATATTTGGGCAGGAAGGATGAAGAGAAAGAAATTATTAAAGTTTTAATCAACTTATCCCTAGAATTTGAGGGAATTGTATGTTTTTACCTCAAGCATGTATCATTTAACTTTTTACATAGAGAATGTAGCTGTGTTTTTTGCTTTTACAGTATTAATATGTCAAAACTTGAAGACCAAAAAATACAATTAATTCCACAATATATTGCATTTATGTGGACATTTAAAAGTCTGGAGAAGGAAAGGAATGTCAGATATTAATGCTAGATATTTTATCATGACTTTTACTTTTTCCTTATATCATATGTGTATTATTGGCTCCATTTTACAGAAGAAGAAGTGAATACTCAGAGAAGCTAAGTAAGTTCCCTACTAACATCTTGAATCCAGGAAGTCAAGGAGTCAGAATTTAAATCTAGGTGCCTAACACTAAAGCATATGCTACTTCTCACTACATTTGTAGAGACAATACAAATTTCTGAGTGCTGGTTTAGTTTTTTAAAGTTCTTTCCCCAACTTTTTATTTTGAAAGAATGTACTTTTACCTTACTTCATAAACTAATAAATAAGTATTGGGTTTGGGGGAGGAGGAAAATAATTATTGTTTCTTACATCTTGAATTTAATAAATATGCTTCTTGGATTTGAACTTTTGTTATCCTGTTCTTAATCACTAACATAAGCTTGTCTCTTTTTTAGGAAGATGCCCAGGATATGGATGCTTATACCCTGGCCAAGGCCTACTTTGATGTTAAAGAGTATGATCGGGCAGCACATTTCCTGCATGGCTGCAATAGCAAGAAAGCCTATTTTCTGTATATGTATTCTAGATATCTGGTGAGGGCCATTTTAAGATGTCATTCAGTTATCAGCAAAGCATCCATGTTTAGAATACCAATAGAAAAAATTTAATCTTCAATAGTTTAGCAATAGTCTACTTGGTGAATATACTTTATAAATACTTAATAATAATAAAGAAGACATCATAAGAAAAGTAAAAAGAATAATGGTACGAAAGAAAATATAAAAATATTGACAATATTCATTATTGATAAAGGCAGCGGGCAGTAGACCGTCTATTTCAGGAGTAAAACTATATAGTTTTGGCATTGGTTGAAAATCACCTGTGACTATGGGTGAAATTTGCTGCCCAGAGCCACTGGTAGCCTCAGCTCACCACCCACGCCTCTGTGTGGGAAGGTGAAACCCAGACCCTGATATGTGTGGACTGCTCCTCTGGGCATGTGTGCATGCTGTGTGCTCAGATGCTGTCGTGTCTGACTCTTTGCGACCCCATGAACTGTAGCCTGCTAGGCCCCTCTGTCCATGGGATTACCCAGGCAAGAATATTGCAGTGGGTTGCCATTTTCTCCTTTAGGGGATCTTTCCGACCCAGGGATTGAGCTCATGTCTCCTGCTGCTCTGGGCAGATTATGTCAGTTTGAAATACTATGCCCAAATAATTCTTGAAAAAACTTCACTTGTCCAATAGAAATACTTCAGTATGTGTACAGGGATATATGTACAGAGCTGTTCATTGAAGTATTTTTTGTAGTAGGCAAAAAAATTAAGAACCTAAATAACCATTAGTCAAGAAATTCATTGTTAATTTTTGCCTGAAGTTTTCCTTATTATAATGTTGTGCAATGATCTACTCCAGGACTCTCTTGAGAAGTAAATTCTACTGGATTTCCCTGGTGTTACAGTGGCTAAGACTCTCTGTTCCCAATGCAGGGGGCCTGGGTTCGATCCCTGGTCAAGGAACCAGATCCCTCATGCTACAACTAAGGGTTTGCATGCTGCAGCTAAAAATCCCACGTGCTGCAGCTAAAAAAAAGATCCTGCATGCTGCAACTAAGACATGCTGTAGCCAAATAAATACATAAATACTTACTTTTTAAGCATATTTTTCCCTTCACTTATTTATGTATTTATCTAGTGTCAGTATGGACTCAAGGATACCTATTTTTTTTTAATGGTTTATAATTCATTATTGTACTTTATCGTTTTGGTACTCAAATTATTCCAGATTTGCAGTGGGAGCTCCTAAATAGTTGTTTAAAATCAGTGACCAATAGTAGGTTTCATTTTGGACTTGAACATTTCAGGTCAATTCAGGCTGCTAATTTTAGAACAGGTTTCAGAATAAACTGAAAAAAGACCTACTTACTGATTTTCTCTTACAGTCTGGAGAAAAGAAGAAGGATGATGAAACAGTTGATAGCCTAGGTATGAATTTCTTTCTCTTACCTTTTGGACTAAAGCAGAAGTTGCAAATTCTAATTCCTGTAGGAGCCAGGCAGGTAATATAAATGTGGGAAGTGGACTGAGGAGAAGTCTGCAAGCTGGAGGGCACAACTGACTGGTTGTCACCCAGCTGCCTCTGAGGGCTCCCTTGTGGGAATGTGGGCTTGGTTTTGTCAGGGGCTTTCTTCCCTTGGCCTTACCCTGTTCCCTGCAACCTGAACCTGGAAATTTAGATTTTTAGTTGAGGTTTCTGATATTTAAATATTGATAATTAACTCAAAATTTTAAAAACCTGGTGAACCTAACAGAATATGACTGCAGACCAATTATCAGTTGCAGTTTCTGTAATAAAGTAAATGGACTGTGTAAGATGTCATTGGCCATTGGTGAACGTTGGCTGGAAGTTCCAGTTGTAACTTTGGTTGACGTCAAAGGGGGTATCTGAGTCTGTGAAATAAAAAGCAGCAGTCTACCCTTAGGTCAGAAACTCTGTCTCTTTCCTAGGCCCTTTGGAGAAAGGTCAAGTGAAAAATGAGGCTCTTAGAGAATTGAGAGTGGAGCTCAGCAAAAAACACCAGGCTCGGGAACTTGATGGCTTTGGCCTTTATCTGTAAGTGTTAGAGTAATTTGGAACTTCTGAGAGAGATTCTTCTGAGTAGAGGGGAGATGTTATTAACTTCTGTGATCATTCCCTTCTTTTCTAGGTATGGTGTGGTGCTTCGAAAGCTGGACTTAGTGAAAGAGGCCATTGATGTGTTTGTGGAGGCTACTCATGTTTTGCCTTTGCACTGGGGAGCCTGGCTAGAACTCTGTAACTTGATTACCGACAAAGAGATGGTAAATTTGAGATGAGCTATGTGAAAAATCTTTTGCTTCAAGTCTTATGTAATTCTTTAATAATCGGGTAGGGGGAGAAAAATTTTGCTAAACCTTTCATTATAGCTACCACTTTGCTCCCTCTCCTATGGTCTGTTTCACTGTTGGGATTTAGGTCTTTATTTGAAAGACTAATGTCTAGCTCTTGTTTGGTAGATGCTGTTGGATTTGCATCCAGTTGTGTTAGACTATCTTTTCATATTCATGCTTTGAGGTTCAAGTTTTACTGTAACTTGTTTTATAGACTAAATGCTATTATAGTTTCCTAATTCCAAAGATGCTATAGGAATAATTTCTCTTAAATCAAGAATTGTATTAAAAGCATATTTAATATCTCTTCTGAACGGCCATAGGACTCTGTTAAGATTTAGAAATTTGTTAATTAATGAAAGAACGTATATGAAATTGCTTTCTCAACTGCAGTTGTTTTATTAGTTATTGTTAGAGAACAGTGTCTACAGAGTTGTCTACAGAATTTATTTTGCTGTTCTTCAGTAGTTAATAGAAGCAACAACATACTTCCTTTTGTTGACTCTAAGGGACCAAGGGCTGGGTTGATTTCCCTTAATAATGACACATGCTACTGAAAAGTCTGAAATCTTAATCTTGGTTTACTTCTATTCACTTATCTCTAACTGCCTACCAGCCTTTCACTGAAAGTTTGTTTAGCTCTGAACTTAAAATATGTAAAACCACATTTCTCATCTTGCCTCTTCAGTTCTCTTTCTTCCTCTCAACGTGATGGACTCTCAGTTACATTACTACTTCTCAAAATGTACTCAGTCTTGATGCCTCAAAGTCATATTTTGTCTCTTCCCTTTTTTTTATCTCCCTGTATCCAGTCAGTCATCAGACATTGCCATGGTTTCCTTCTTGTCTGCATCTCTTTCTCTTGGTTCCCTTTGCCATCTTGGTTATCATCTCAAAACTAGATCACTTAAAAGGAATAGACACTTTCTATCTAGCTTTCCTACTTTTGTACTTCCATTTCCAAGCTATCCTGCATACTGTTTCCAAACTTACCTTAAAGCACTCATATCATCATGTCATTCTCTTAACAAAAATTGCAATGTTTTCACATTGCATCCCATTTCTGGTTGTAGCATAGCACCCACTCTTAGTTCAGTCTTTTTTTTTTACAGCTTCCCAACACATAGCCTCCCCTCAAACTGAACTAGTTGTCTCATCCTGTTTACCTACACTCATGACTTTTTCCTCTGTTGTTATCCTTATCTAGAATGTTGTCTTTTTTCTCTTCCTCTCCCTTTTTCTATTCAGTTTCTACCCATCCTCCAAGACTCACCTCAAATCCTATCTTTTTGAAGCTGGACCATTCTTCCCTATTCCCCCTTTATGTTTGTGAGTCCTATTCACTTAATCGAACAGCATCTCAGGTGGTGCTAGTGCTGAGGAACCTGCCTATCAATGTAGGAGACAGAAGAGATGCGGGTTTGATCCGTGGGTTGGGAAGATCCCCTGGAGGAGGAAATGGCAACCCACTCCAGTGTTCTTGCCTGGAGAATCCCATGGACAGAGGAGCCTGGTAGGCTGCAAACTGTAGGGTTGCAGACTTCAACTTGACTGAAGTGACTGAATACATGCACACACCTGCTCATTATTAGGTGCTCTAATAAAATTTTGGTGATAAATTCTTTTAGAAAATAAAGATAGTTCCTTGATGTTCATTTGGGGGAGAGGTCACAGTATATTAAGTATCTCCCTCTCTCTCCTGCTGCCAGCTGAAGTTCCTGTCTTTGCCAGACACCTGGATGAAAGAGTTTTTTCTGGCCCATATATACACAGAGTTGCAGTTGATAGAGGAGGCCCTGCAAAAGTATCAGAATCTCATTGATGTGGGCTTCTCTAAGAGCTCATATATTGTTTCCCAAATTGCAGTTGCCTATCACAATATCAGAGGTGAGTGAATAAGAATAGCAAAGTACCATCAAATCCTGAAGGTAGCACTGTATTGTTTTCTGAACTCTGTCTTATTTCTGCAGATATTGACAAAGCCCTCTCTATTTTTAATGAGCTAAGGAAACAAGACCCTTACAGGATTGAAAATATGGACACATTCTCCAACCTTCTTTATGTCAGGGTGAGCTGCTTCCTTTGCTTGGACTTGATTAAGCTCTTGTGCTTTGAATCTCCTGGGTTGGATTATCACCTTGTAGCATTAGATACAAGAAAAATAAGGGTTTCTTTTTCATGCTTAGATCATCTTTCTTTTCTTTCAGAGCATGAAATCTGAGTTGAGTTATCTGGCTCACAACCTCTGTGAGATTGATAAATATCGTGTAGAAACATGCTGTGTAATTGGTAAGAGTCATTTTTTTCTTTCAAGATTTATGTTTATTGTAAGTAATCCAAATAACAACAATATAAAAATATCAAAAAAAAAGGAGGGGGGGCAGTAATCTGGCAGTCCAGTGATTAGGACTCAGATTCCACTGCAGGGGGCATGGATTCAACCTCCGGTCAAAGAATTGGGAGCCTGCCCGAAATAAAAGTGTCAAAGGTAATAAAATTATATACAGTAGAATGTCGAGGATCACTATAATCCCACTCCCAAGACTGTTTGGTGGATACAACTCCAGAATATTTTTCTGTGTAAATAGTAAAGATGGTATATGTGTAGGTATGATTATTTACAAAAATTGTGTCATTATATACACTGCTTTGTAATGTCCTTTTTTTTTTAACCTAAAATATATCTTTTTCCATCTTTTCATGGTATTACATCTAGAGTTGTTATTATTTATGATGGCTAGGTAATATTTTATTATATTGATGTGCTTTTTAAAAATTTAATTAACTTTCTATTGTGTAAGTTGTGGCTAGTGTTTCTCTTCAGGAAAATTAGAGATACCAAGGGAACATTTCATGCAAAGATGGGCACAATAAAAGACACAAACGGTATGGACCTAACAGAAGCAGAAGCTATTACGAAGAGGTGGCAAGAATACACAGAAGAACTATACAAAAGAGATCTTCATGACCCAGATAATCACGATGGTGTGATCACTCACCTAGAGCCAGACATCCTGGAATGTGAGATCAAGTGGGCCTTACTTGAAGCATCACTAAGAATAAAACTGGTGGAGGTGATGGAATTCCAATTGAGCTATTTCAAATCCTAAAAGATGATGCTGTGAAAGTGCTGTGCTCAATAGGCCAGCAAAGTTGGAAAAGTCAGCAGTGGCCACAGGACTTTAAAAGGTCAGTTTTCATTCCATTCCCAAAGAAATGCAGTGCCAGAGTATGTTCAAACTACCACACAGTTGGACTTATCTCACATGCTAGCAAAGTAATGCTGAAAATTCTCCAAGTGAGGCTTCAACAGTATGTGAACCAAGAACTTCCAGATGTTCAAGCTGGATTTAGAAAAGGCAGAGGAACCAGAGATCAAATGGCTGACATCTGTTGGATCATAGAAAAAGCAAGGGAATTCCAGAACAGCATCTACTTCTGCTTTATTGACTACGCCAAAGCTTTTGACTGTGTGGATCACAACAAACTGGAAAATTCTTCAAGAGATGGGAATACCAGACCACCTTAACTGCCTCCAGAGAAATCTGTATGCAGGTCAAGAAGCAACAGTTAGAACCAGACGTGGAATGACAGACTGGTTCCAAACTGGGAAAGGAGTACATCAAGGCTGTATATTGTCACCCTGCTTATTCAACTTTCATGGAGGGTACATCATGTGAAATGCCGGGCTGGATGAAGCACAAGCTGGAGTCAAGATTGCTGGGGAAAACATCAATAACCTCAGATATGCAGATGACACCACCCTTATGGCAGTAAGCAAAGAGGAACTAAAGAGCCTTTTGATGAAAGTGAAAGAGGAGAGTGAAAAAGCTGGCTTAAAACTCAACTTTCCAAAAACTAAGATCATGGCATCTGGTCCCATCACTTGTGTCAAATAGATGGGGAAACAGTGGCTGACTTTATTTTTTTGGGCTCCAATATCACTGCAGATGGTGGTTGCAGCCATGAAATTAAAAGACGCTTTCTCCTTGGAAAGTTATGAGCAACCTAGACAGCATATTAAAAAAAACAGAGGCATTACTTTGCCGACTAAGGTCCGTCTAGTCAAGACTATGGTTTTTCCTGTGGTCATGTATGGATGCGAGGATTGGACTGTAAAGAAAGCTGAGCGCAGAAGAATTGATGCTTTTGAACTGTGGTATTGGAGAAGACTCTTGGGAGTCCCTTGGACTGCAAGGAGATCCAACCAGTCCATCCTAAAGGAGATCAGTCCTGGGTGTTCATTGGAAGGACTGATGTTGAAGCTGAAACTCCAGTACTTTGGCCACCTGATGCAAAGAGCTGACTCATTTGAAAAGACCCTGATGCTGGAAAAGATTGAGGGCAGGAGGAGAAGGGGATGCCAGAGGATGAGATGGTTGGATGGCATCACCGACTCAAAGGACATGAGTTTGGGTGGACCCTGGGAGTTGTTGATGGACAGGGAGGCCTGGTGTGCTGTGGTTCATGGGGTTGCAGTGAGTTGGACATTACTGAGCGACTGAACTGAATTGAACTGGACTACAAGGAGATCAAACTAGTCAAGGAAATCAATCCTGAATATTTATTGGAAGGACTGATGCTGAAGCTGAAACTCCAATACCTTGGCCACCTAATGTGAAGAACTGACTGATTGAAAAAGACCCTGATGCTGGCAAAGATTGAAGGCAGGAGAAGGGGATGACAGAGGATGAGATGGTTGGGTGGCATTACCAACTAGATGGACATGAGTTTGAGCAAGCTCTGGGAGTTGGTGATGGACAGAGAAGTCTGATGCACTGCAGTCCATGGGGTCACGAAGATTCAGACACAACTGAGTGACTGAACTGACTGTTAATATATAAAAATTACTTTAGGAAGCATTTTTGTATGTATGCATTTATTTTGTTTGTTTATGTAACTGTTTCTTTTTCAATTTTAATTTTTATTTACTTACTTTTATTACACTGGGTCTTTGTTGCTCTTCATGGACTTTCTCTAGTTGTGGTGAGCAGAGGCTACTCTTCTTTGTGGTGCACAGGCTTCTCATTGTGGTGGCTCCTCTTGTTGTGAAACACAGGCTCTAGGTGCAGAGGCTTTAGTAGTTATAGCACATGAGTTCAGTAGTTATGGCTCACCGGCTCTAGAGCACAGGCTCAATAGTTGTGGCACATGGGCTTAGTTGCTCCTCAGCATGTGGGATCTTCCTAGATCAGGGATTGAACCCGTTTCCCCTCCACTGGCAGGCAGATTCTTATCCATCGTACTGCCACGGAAGTCTTTTATGCAACTCTTTCTGTGTAATAAGTTCCTTGCAGTGAAATGCTGGATCAAAAGGGTGTGCATTTTAAACTTACTAATATTACTAAAATGTTCGTAAGAATTTCCAATTCTATGAAAAAAAAAAGAGATTACCTCTTTTTGCTATACAAGGGTGTCTCAAGCTTGGCTCTGTTGACAGTTTTGGTTTTAATTTCTTTTTCGGGAGGCTGTCCTATACACTGGGGCTTCCCCCGTGGCTCAGTGGTAAAGAATCCACTTGCCAATGCAAGAGCCTTTGGGAGATACATGTTCATTTCCTGGGTTGGGAAAGTCCCTTGGAGAAAGAAATGGCAACCCACTCCAGTATTCTTGCCAGGATAGTTCCATGGACAAAGGAGCCTGGCAGGTTACAGTCCATGGGGTCACAAAGAGTCGAACACGCCTGAACGACTGAGTCCACATGCATGTCCTGTACACTGCAGGGTGTCAACAGTGTATCCAGCTTCTAACCACTCAGTGTCAGTAACCTCCTTCTGGCAGGTGGGACAACCAAAAATGTTTGCAGGTAAAGCCAAATAACCTCTTGGGGTTAGAATCATCCTCCACTGAGAACTGTGGTCCCATGTATTTGGTCACCCTAGTGTAGCGTGATAATCCGTTGACACAAATAGATGAATGGCCACTCTTGGATAAAAGTAACCTTGGTTGTCTGTGATTGAAAGCCCAAGTTTCCTGGAGATGAAAGACCTTGTTTCTGGGTCTTCGGTGATATGGCGCTGAGAACGTTGTTGTTAATAAAGTGATAGAATTTCAGTTCAGTCATTCAGTAAGCATTTTTAGACCTTGAAGAAGTTGTAGTCTAGTATGGAAAATAAACATTAAAAAAAAAAACCCTAGACCCGGGTTTGATCCATAGGTTGGGAAGTTCCTCTGGAGAAGGGAATGGCAACCCACTCCAGTATTCTTGTCTGGAATCCCATGGACAGAGGAGCCTAGTGGGCTACAGTCTGTGGGATTGCAGAGTTGGACACAACTGAGCAACTAATAATAAAACAACAATGGAAACATAGGTAAGAGGAACAGATGATCTTTTCAATGTCAGAGCATTATGAATGAAGCATAAAGTCCATTAAGGTGAGGATGGAATTCCAGTTTATTCAGAAAACACCCTTTCAACATATTCTGAATACCAGGTACTGTAATTTTTGTTGCAGTACATACCCCATTACCTACTGAGGAACATCAGTAAGAAACAATGATATAGTGGGTTGAGTGTTACGATCGAAGTAAACATAGGATACAAAGAGAGTGCATAGGACAGATAGCTAGCTAATCCAGTCTGATTAGGGAAGGCATCTTGAGAAGGTGAGATCTGAAGGAATGAGAGTTGACTAAGGGGGAAGATGGATTGACTTGGGAGGTGTATTGTGGTGCAGAGGCACTGAAGTGTGAAACAGACAGTGATCCTGAAGTACTGTATGGGAGGAGGGAATGTACAAAAGGGGCCAGATCTTGAAGAGCCTTTTATGCTTTGCCAGTTTGGATTTTATTCTTAAGACAGGAGAAATCTTCTGATGGATTTTAGACCAGACAGTGATAAACTTTTTCAGATTTTTATTTTCAAATGATAACTGGAGACTGTACTGGGAAGATTAGCAAAAGGGTAAGACTAGATGCAGGTAGACCAACTAGGAGGCTTTTGCAATAAACCAGTCTAGAGATGAGCCCAAGCTGAGGTATTGGCAGGAGGAATAAAGAGAGGTGATTAGACTTAGAAGATGTTTAGGAATTAGAACAAATAGAAATTGATGAATGGGTAACTAGATTTACAACAGTGTCCTTTACCTGAAGAAAGGAAATATAAGTAGGGGAGATACTGTTCTTTTTTACCCTACTAACTTAAAACCAGTTAAAATCAAAGGAGACATACGTATGAAGAGTAATGCTTTAGGAGTTTCTGGGTTTTTATTTATTTATTGTTTGGCCGTGCCACACAGTTTATGGGTTCTTAGTTCCCCTAGCGGAAAAGGCACTGGCGACCCACTCCAGTACTCTTGCCTGGAAAATCCCATGGATGGAGGAGCCTGGTAGGCTGCAGTCCATGGGGTTGCTAAGAGTTGGACACGACTGAGCGACTTCACTTTCACTTTTCACTTTCATGCATTAGAGAAGGAAGTGGTAGCCCACTCCAGTGTTCTTGCCTGGAGAATCCCAGGGACGAATGAGCCTGGAGGGCTGCCGTCTCGGGTTGCACAGAGTCGGACATGACTGAAGCGACTTAGCAGCAGCAGCAGTTCCCCTAGCAGGGTTTAAAGCCAGGCCTTTGGCAGTGAGAGCAAGGAGTCCTAACCACTGGACTACGAATTCCCATCTGTTTTTGAAAATAATTGTTTGATTGGTAAACTTTTTAAATTTATTTTTATTTTTGTTAAATTTCTTAATGAACTGTTTTTGTTTTCTCTTCAGTATATCTGTGCATGCGTATATGCTCAGTATATGCGTATATGCGTATATACTTTTTGCAAACCCTTGAACTGTGGCCCACCAGGCCCCTTCGTCCATTGTATTCTCTCAGCAAGAATACTGGAGTGGGTTGCCATTTCCTCCTCCAGGGAATCTTCCTGACCCAGGGATCAAACTGGCATCTCCTGCATTGCAGATAGATGCTTTACTGCTGAACCATCCTGTCCTTTGCCCCCAGTATATCTGTAATGCCTAACAAAGTTCCTAACATATGGTCAATAAATGTTTGTTGAATTCAGCCCACCTATTTTAAGAATAAGGAACGTTAGATAAGATAAAAAGTATAGTTCAGCTTCCATATTATAGCCAATTCAGAGGAAGTGAAAGGAGTAAAAAGGGTGGAGAGAGAAGAAACTTGAGGACCTGAAAGAGAATGAAACAATAGAGTGATGAATAGAGTGATGGCAAGAAACCCCTACTTATTTATTTGTTGCTTCTGATTTTATGTCTTGATGTGAGTGGAATGCTTCCTTTTGCATCTTTTCTGGAGTTCTAGTCTCTGAAGGCAGCTTTACACACACACACACACACACACACACACACACACACATATATATAAAATGAATATATATATATGAATATATATATATATATATATTATATTACTGTGTAGCATGGTGAAGATTTGGACTCTGGAACCAAACTGCCCAAGTTTAAGTCTTGGTTTTGCTATTCACTAGCTGTGTGACAGTGGATTTAAATTCTCCTCATCCATAAAGGGATTTATCTGTAGAACTTTTTCCTATGTGTTTGTTTTAAGGATTAAGTAAATTAATACATACAAAGCACTTATAGCAATGTTAAGTTGCCCAGCACATTGTAATTATACAATACATTGTAACTGTTCCAACTGGTCAGAAAAGCTCATCTACTTAATCTTTGCACAGTTCAGTTCAGTTCAGTTCAGTCACTCAGTTGTGTCCGACTCTTTGTGACCCCATGAATCACAGCACGCCAGGCCTCCCTGTCCATCACCATCTCCTGGAGTTCACTCAGACTCACGTCCATTGAGTCAGTGATGCCATCCAGCCATCTCATCCTCGATCGTCCCCTTCTCCTCCTGCCCCCAATCTCTTGCCTATTCTAACTTACTTAGCATCTCTTGTGTCATCCCGACTGCTTTAGTAGTTAAAGCTTATACTCCTGCTACCACTGTTCCACTTCTGTTCTATTACAGAAGTTAACCCTTGGACAGTCTGCTTAAAGTTTGGTTATTTTTCTGTATCTAGTTCTGAGTCAGTGGCAGAAGCAAAGGTATCTTTGTATACATAAAGATCTCCCATCTTTTTTCCAAAGCGAATATCAACTTGAATGATCTTATGTAATACAGACAGTTGTTATAAATGATTTTTCCTGAATCAAACTGACACCTGAATCTAGACAAATTAAAAAAAAAAAGACAAACACATATATAGAAATAGTATTACTTGTTTTTTACCAGAGTGGAATCATAAAATTTCTCACAATTTGCTTTTCCATTTGACAGTTTATCATGATCTCTGTAAGTTAGTATATGCATATATCTAAATCCATCCTTTTATTTAGTTTATGCACATACAGTTTTTACATAAAGGAGTTTTTTTTTTTTTTTTCCCCCTCACTGCACCCTTCATCCTTTAAAATACTTGTGTTAGCATGTTCTGGTACCACATGAAAAATATACATACACATATGTGGGGTTTGGGCTTCCCTGGTGGCTCAGTGGTAAAGAATCTGCCCGTCAGTGCTGGAGAGGCAGGTTCAATCCCTGTGTGAGGAAGATCCCCTGGAGAAGGAAACGACAATCCACTCCAGTATTCTTGCCTGGGAAGTCCCATGGATAGGGGAGCCTGGCGGGCTACAGACCATGGGGTCATAAAAGAGTCGAACACGACTTAATGACTAAACAACAACAACAATGCAGGGTTTAATGGGCTGTTTGGTTACAAAAATAGGATCATATTGTACCCATTTCTCTGCATTTTACTCTTCTCATTCAACACTATCTCCTGAGAAATCATTCAGAAGTCTTGGTATATCTCTAATTTTTTTCTTCTTTTTAAAATAATTGAGGTATAGTTGATCTACAATGTTATATTGGTTTCAGATATATACCATAGCGATTCTATATCTTTTCTGTACAGATGATCATATAATTTTTATTTTTCATTTTGTTAATGTGCTATATATCACATTGATTAATTTGCAGGTATTGAACCATCCATGCATCCCTGGGATGAATCCCACTTGATCATGATGTATGATCCTTTTAATGTATTATTGAAATCAGTTTGCAAATCCTTTGAGGACTTTTTTGTCTATGATCATTAGTGATATTGGCTTGTAATTTTCTCCTTTTGAGATATCTTTGGTTTTGGTATCAAGGTGATGCTGGCTTTGTGGAATGAGTTTGGAAATATTCCTTCTGTAATTTTTGGGAATAATTTGAAAAAAAAAAAATTGTTAGCTCTTTTCTAAATGTTTGATAAAATTCATCTGTGAAGCCATCTGGTCCCAGACTTTTGTATGTTGGGAGTTTTTTTAACTACTCATTCAGTTTTATTACTGGTAATTGGTCTGTTTATATTTTCTATTCCTGTTTTAATTTTTGGAGATTATATATTTCTAGGAATATGTCCATTTCTTCTAGGTTGTCCATTTTATTGGTATATATTAAAGATAGCTTTATTAAGGGATAATTTGTATACCATAAAATTTACCCATTTTAAGTTTACAGTTTATTGAGTTTTTGCTAACTTACTAAGTTGTGTAACCATAATTATAATCCAGTTTAGAAAATTCTGTCATAACCCCAAATTCTCTTTAGTCTATTTGCAGTCAGTCCTACTCCCATCCCCAGCAGATCTGCCTTCTGAGTGTGCAGTTTTGCCTTTTCTAGAAATTTTAAATGGAATCTTGGAATATTTAGTCTTATTATGTGGCTTTTTTCACAGAGTTGTTTTTTGAGGTTTGTCCATGTTGTAGCATATGTCAGTAGTTCTTTTCTTTTTACTGTCAAGAAGTATTTCATTGTCTGGATATATACCACATTTCATTTATGCATTTACTAGTTAAGCCAAGTCAGATGGTCTTTATTCCCTTTCTTCAAATACATTTTTAAATAGAATCCTAAAATCTTTCATGTACTCTTTTTAAGACCAGTGATAATAGAACTTCCTTGATTCTTGTGGAAGAGAGGAGTTCAGAATTCTACATTTTTAACCTTTCAGGTACTTCCTTAGGGACCTTGGAACATAGTTGGAAAACTACCAATCTGAAGCATACTCTAGGAATATCTTACCCTTTATTAAGAAAATATATGTATAAATGCTAATATCCAGAGGAAATAAAGTGAAGAAAACCTTTGTGGTGTTAGGAAACACTTTTTTTAAAAAAAACCAGAATGTGTGATAGATCAAATATATTTTCCAAGGAAATGATGATATTGTCTATACAATTTGGCTTTTCTGCAAGGACTTTGGGGGAATGAGTTCATGCCTACCTTGTGAAATGCTGCCTATTTTAGTGACTTATTTTAATCTTTTTAGTTGTTCACATATTTTTTTTTCCAATCAGGCAATTATTATAGTTTGCGTTCTCAACATGAGAAAGCAGCCTTGTATTTCCAGAGAGCCTTGAAATTGAATCCTCGGTATCTTGGGGCCTGGACGCTGATGGGACATGAGTACATGGAAATGAAGAATACGTCTGCTGCTATTCAGGCTTATAGGTAAGGTTTTAGTTGGACGGTGAGGTGGAGCAGATTGTTGTGATTTTAGGAACCTCTGGGAAGATCACCTGGAGAAGGAAATGACTTCGCACTCTAGTTTTCTTGCCCATGGATAGAGGAGCCTAACAGGCTACAGTCCGTGGGGTCCAAAGAGAGTCGGACACAACTGAGCAACTAACACTTTCACTTTATTGAGTCTGCAAGTCGCTAATTTTGATTCTGCCTCCTTACCAGTTTTCTCTTCCATTTCTTAGGCATGCTATTGAGGTCAATAAGCGGGACTACAGAGCCTGGTATGGCCTTGGGCAGACCTATGAAATCCTTAAGATGCCGTTTTATTGCCTTTATTATTATAGACGGGCCCACCAGCTTCGGTAAGTCTGACCACCACCTGATGATATGTTTGTTGTGGGAAGGACTGACACTTTTCTTTCTCTTTGGATAACTACTGAAGAATCACAGTGAATGGTTTTGACTTTTGGAGACCTAAGTTTAAACATGCCATATGTTGTTTGGTCATTTTTATGTAGTGTATTCTACTAATATGTTAATAGCATAACTGTGGGGACTTCCCTGGTGATCTGGTGGTCAAGAATCCGCCTTGTAATACAGGGGATGTGGGTTCGATATGTGGTTGGAGAACTAAGATCCCACATGCTGTGGAGCAACTAAGCCCAGGCGCCACAACTACTGAGCCTGTGCATCACAACTTGAGTCCCTGCCCTGCCGTGAGAGATCCTGCATGATGCAATGAAGACCCCCCCCCATGCTGCAACTAAGACCCAAGGCAGCCTAAGTAATTAATTAATTAATTTTAAAAGTAGGATAATTGTGAACATAAAATAATATATGAAGTATTGGATTAAAGCCCATTCCTTTCATGGGTTTGAAACAGTTGTGGTGGTGGTTCCTCAAGGGAGGACTTCAGTTATCTTTAAAGTCTTTGCTCAGGTTTCCTATTTCTCGTTCCTCACAGGCCCAATGATTCTCGTATGCTGGTTGCTTTAGGAGAATGTTATGAGAAACTTAATCAACTAGTGGAAGCCAAAAAGGTACCTGAAATTGGGTTCTGGAGAATTTATGTGGAAACCTAATGTTTGGATGAGGGGTCAAGCTATTGGTGCTTAATTTTCCTTCATTTGTATCTGTCTACATAGGGAAGTCTGAATATTTATAGGCTCATAGTGTGTATAAAGCAAAGCAGGGCTGACATAGTGGGAATGTTAATATGTAGCCTGGACCTCAGATCTAGTAAAAAATGCTTTGTATTCTCTTAAGGCTGAACTTCAGGGACCTGCATGAGTCATGGCACATGGGGCAATGGTTGAAGTGACTAGTTTCTTTCTTTATTGACAGTGCTATTGGAGAGCTTATGCCGTGGGAGATGTGGAAAAGATGGCTCTGGTGAAACTGGCAAAGTGAGTGAAAGAGTGAAATGTTAGTTATATTTCTATTGGCTTCTATGGTAGGTGGATCCTGCATGTTCTAGAGCCTCTTATCCATCATCTACATGAATGAGGGGATGTTCAGTTCAGTTGCTCAGTCGTGTCCAAATCTTTTTGACCCCATGGACTGCAGCACGCCGGGCCTCCCTGTCCATCACCGACTCCTGGAGTTTCCTCAAACTCATGTCCATCGAGTCGGTGGTGCCATCCAACCATCTCATCCTCTGTCATCCCCTTCTCCCACCTTTAATCTTTCCCAGCATCAGGGTCTTTTCAAATGTGTCAGTTCTTCGCATCAGGTGGCCAAAGTATTGGAGTTTCAGCTTCAGCATCAGTTCTTCCAATGAATATTCAGGACTGACTTACTTTAGGATTGACTGGTTGGATCTCCTTGTAGTCCAAGAGACTCTCTCAAGAGTCTTCTCCAGCGCCACAGTTCAAAAGCATTAATTCTTTGGCGCTCAGCTTTCTTTATGGCCCAGCTCTCACATCCGTACATGACTACTGGGAAAACCATAGCTCTGACTAGACTTTGTTGGCAAAGTAATGTCTCTGCTTTTTAATATGCTGTCTAGGTCGTTCATAACTTTTCTTCCAAGGAGCAAGCATCTTTTAATTTCATGGCGGCAGTCACCATCTTCAGTGATTTTGGAGCCCCCCAAAATAGTTTGTCACTGTTTCCAACTGTTTCCCCATCTCTTTGCCATGAAGTGATGGGACCAGATGCCATGATCTTAGTTTTCTGAATGTTGAGTTTTAAGCCTAACTCAGGGTTGTAGTACAGTATATGAATACTGATCTGGAAACTTAGTCATCTTGACTCAAGAGAATGCTAGTACTTTTTGAAGGGGAATTGTTTTCCCATTTGGAAAATTCAAGAACTAATTGAAAGAAATGGAATTTTATGTGAGAGCAGTCTGGAGAAACTAAGTTAGGTATCAGTCTCCTCCTAAGCCCCAGGAAAATACAGAATAACTCAGAAATGATAGGGAAAGAGGTTCTTAAATGCAATTTCATTCCTACTAATTATTTTCTGGATTCTTACAAAAAATCTGAATTGCTTGGTATCTTTTTGACCTGACTTAGGTTATTACCAGGCAGTTTTTGCAATGGTATATTATCCAGCTTAAGTATTTACTAACTTTCCCTCCATCACCAGAAGCAGAATGATTTGAAACTTTGATGAAGTAACCATCACTTCTGGGCACTAATATTATTCTGGGTCCCACTGTGTCATTTATGTCAAAATTTGTACTTGTCTATATATTGTCATTTTTTGATGTTACTTGTGTACTTTTACTTTTTTTTATCGCTAGCTTACTTTTCAATATGATTTGTACCTAAAGACCAATTTCTTTTGTAGGCTTCATGAACAGTTGACTGAGTCAGAACAGGCAGCCCAGTGTTACATCAAGTATATCCAAGATATCTATTCATGTGGGGTATGTGTCATTAGCATGAGAATTGGGTTGCTGATCTTATTCTTATCACCTCAGTCATTCCTGCTTTCCTTATCTAGGAAATAGTGGAACACTTGGAGGAGAGCACTGCTTTCCGCTATCTGGCCCAATACTATTTTAAGTGCAAGCTGTGGGATGAAGCTTCAGCTTGTGCTCAGAAGTGTTGTGCATTCAATGATGTAAGTATCAGTACTTTAGTGAAAGACTTGGATTTTAAGTTTGAGGACATGACTTTACTGTGATCTGGGTGTGGAAGGTGGTTAAAAGGGTGAGTGGAGAGGTTACTTTGTTTTGAGGAACTTTATAAGTCAGTATTTTAGAACCTGGTTTTGAGAATAACCTTGGATATATTTTGATACATTTGCTTGACCTTGTTTCAGACCCGGGAAGAAGGTAAGGCCTTGCTCAGGCAAATCCTACAGCTTCGGAACCAAGGCGAGACTCCCTCCACTGAGATACCTGCTCCCTTTTTCCTCCCTGCTTCACTGTCTGCTAACAACACTCCCACACGCAGAGTTTCTCCACTCAACCTGTCTTCAGTCACACCATAGTTGGCTGCTTTCAAACCTGAACATTGCCAGACCCATATTAAGCCTTATCTCCATGTAAAGAACAGCCACGTCTATTTTTCCAAGGACCTCTTTGTTTGTACAACTCCTTGGGGACAGTTTATAGAATCACCTTCAGAGTAGACTGACAGAAGAATCCTGGCAGTAACAGATACTGTCTTTTGCCAGTTTGAAGCACTTCTATCTCCCTTCTGTTCAGAGTGGCTACAGATCTTGGCCTTTTCCCCAGGTCTTTTGGCACCCCCACAAAACAACCCTTAACAGCACTTTAGCACAGGCAAGTCTACAGGAACAAAATTTAAATGCTGCTGGGAGTGGGAGATTTCTCTAGAAAGGGAAGGAAGAAAGCCTGCCACTTTACCCTCTGCTGACAATAGGGCACTGGATACCCTAGGAAGGTCAGGGCACTGGATAGATACACATGACTCATCATTCTTTGATGTGCTGAGCATGACTACTCTGATATCAGAGATTAGTTTTAAATGGATTCTAGCTGTACTTTTGTTCTCACTAGGAAGACATTCTTCCAAAACATGATTTTGGGGTGTCTCCTAGAAACTTTCAAATTGGAAGTAACAAGTAGAGTTGAACAGAGGGGCAAAAGGACTGAGTGTGGAACTGATGGCCCCTACTAAGGGGAAACGATGTCTAGAGTTAGCTATACCCTTACTAAAGCAGAGCAAGAGTTTCACAGATATTTGGGTGTGTAACTTTTGTGACTATACAGATAATAAACTCTAAGTTGGTCTGTTTTAATAAATATTTTTGACATAATTGTTTGTGTCTCTTCCCCCTGCCCCATCTCCAGCAGAATGATAACCTTCACCTGTCAGACAAGTTAAAAGTAATCATTTCTGCTGTATTCTTGGAGTTTCGGGCCTGTGCTCGTGTGTTCCGTAGGAGGTAATATGCTGTGATTATGTCTGCTGTGATTGGTTTGTACAGTGGATACTATGGGTTATTCTGAGCTCAGGGCCCAGCCTTCCTTGATTCTTTTTCCAGAATAAGTTTGTTACCCATTCATCTCCTAATATATGACATTTCACTTTTTATTAAGGAAGGTTTAGAATATCTAATGTCCCTTGAATTCATTTCTTAACAAGATTTCTTGAGTTAGCTATATACCAGTTGCTGGTCTCCACTGCCATGCCTGTGCAAAGTTCCCAGGAGCCTGGATGATATTTGATTTTCAGTTTTTCTGCCCCTTTTATAATTTACTTCAATGATAATGCTAGATTTGGAATTCAGATTTAAAATGTGAATAATATCTTTATTTTAATATAATTTTTGTGTGCACAGAAACCATATAAGTAAAAAAGTGTAAGATTACATAGGTGATTATATTACAAAAGGGAGAAAAACTACTAGTGTCTGAATATTGCATTTTAGATACAGTTTCAGGTATATATATGGTAAAGCTTTAAAGAAACCTATTTCTTAAACTGAGCAGCAGACCCACCTGAGGGAAGTGCTCTCTCCTCACAACCTTAGTATTTTTTGCCAAAAGGCCCAGATTTGAGTAAAGGGGAACGCCGTGAGCGCAGGATTCGGGCATAAGGGCTGCAGTCTGTGGAACTTTGGCAGGTGGGTGTTCGGGGAAGTAAGTTACGAAGAAACGGTTTCTTCCCTGGGGGCTGCTGGTTTGGTTGCTGGTTTTCCTGGTTGGCACCAAGGCGCTTTTTGGTAGAAGCCTGGCCTTGGAGTTTCAGTACAGTATGATACTGCTCCGCGATGCATGCTGCCTTCTTCCGAAGGTCCAGTTTTACTAGTGTCATATTATTCTGCAACTCAGCCAGCGTCTGATCCTAAGGAAGATGAACAGAGTTATAGAAAACATTTCTGTCTGATCTATTAGAGAAACTCAAGAAGGCAAGGTAATATACACTATAGTTAATAAAACAACTTTTTACAAAGACTAGCTCTGTATGGTCAGAGCTTTAATTGAATGGTGTGTATGTTGGGGGTGGGTATTGGTTTTTAAGACCCAAACAAATAGCACTGAATAGGAGGACCTTTTCTAACACATCAGGTGGTATGAGCCTGAATTTTACTTAACCTCCAAGAACCTCAGTTCCTGGGTGGGTATCAAATTAGGATGTATTTTTTTACATTTCCATATATCTGGATGGAATCAGGGTGCATTTATTGATGACAGTGTCATAGGTTAATTGTTAGTGTTTTGTTTTACTATTGTATGTTACAGTTAAAGCATCTTGGATGAAATATGATAATATCTCCCTCCCTAGGATAGTTATAACAGAAAAAGCCTATAATAACTTAGCGTAACGCCTTATCTTCCTCACATATACTCTGACATGGGCTGATGGGATAAAGCGATATATAGGCTGCCCCAACCTGTTTGATTAAGATGTCATCACAAGTGGCCAAGGCTTGGCGAAGTTTTCCTGCTCCAGTGTTGTGGCAACAGGCTCTTTCCGCTGACTGGAGAGACTCACCAAGTTTCTGAAGCTCTGTCCGCAGTAGCCTTATATTCTGAAAAAGGAAGAGTAGGAACCAAATTGTGGCCAAGACGTCACACCAAATGACCTATAGGAGTCAGAGAACCAACCGTCTAAAGAGAAGTAAAATTAGAAAGGCTAGCCATAAGAATGCAGTAGCCACTCTCCAGGATGGCACAGAAAGCATCTTGTCCTCATGTAAACCAGGGATACAGTGCTGGAAACTGTCTTAGGTGAGAGCTTTGGTAATGGAGAAAGCTAATTACCTTCTGGCCCTCCTCTAACTTCTTGTCCACATCAACGATGAAAGGCTTGGCTGAGGGTGGGGGTTCTAACATTTTCTGGTACTTCTGCAGCTCTGAAGGGAAAAAACAATAACCTCACATGTGTAGGCTTTCTAGCCTTGGACTTACCTCTTTAACTGAATTAACAGTAGTTTGCAAAAAACATAACAAGTGAGGCCATGTGCATCCTAGAATGAAAGGTCAGGGGGATGTGGCTTGGCAGTCAAGGAAATTATGTTGGAGTTGGCCCCAGAAGGCCTAAGTTTGAAGAACAGCTCTCCCTGAAATACTTCTGCTTGTGCCCTCTCTCCCTCTTCACCTTCAGTGGTGGAGTTTAG
Organism: Ovis canadensis; assembly: GCF_042477335.2. Taxonomy (NCBI): domain Eukaryota; kingdom Metazoa; phylum Chordata; class Mammalia; order Artiodactyla; family Bovidae; genus Ovis; species Ovis canadensis. Next base: position 62,307,266 of record NC_091249.1, on the reverse strand, counting down.
CTCTGCTTTGCATTGTTCCAGTTTAGCTTTAATCTCGTGGAGCTGTTGGGTGGAAACAGAAGCCAATCTTTGTGATCGCCGTAGGGACAGTTCAGACTCTGAGGGTTGATGGGCCACATGCTGCTGTCTGGCTTCCTGCAGGAGAGCTTCTAACTCTTTAATCCTCTCATCTCGCTCCTAAAGGGAAACAGAACACAATTCTGTTCAGAGTCAGACAAATCCTATAGGTATAGATGACTGAAGGATGAACAAAAATTTCCCTGTAAATTAGCATTTACACCATTTCTTGGCCAGTCAAACTCTAAATCAGTTCATCAAATATAGACTGACATAAAGCACTAAGGGGGCGAGAGAAAGGTGAATTACACATTCCGCCCCTACTTTATCTCAGGCAAGCTAGTGATGGGAATCTGAGAAGCTACTTGGGGCTGGTTCAGGGCAACTCACCTGAAGTTCTTCTTGGTAAAAACTTGTCAGTGACTCCTTGAGGATTGTTAGTTTGTCTTCATACAGTTCCTCTAGTAGTTCCTTTTGTGTGTCCAAATGTTCACTGTCAGAGGAGAAAAGAGAAGTCAGTGCAGATTCTGAGGAGTGAGCTTGGAAAGCAGATCTTGAGGCACTACTCCACCCTAGTCTCTACTCCCTACCCTATGGTCTCAGTGATAGAACAAGAGGGGTTACTTGGCTGGTACCTGCACCACTGTTCTCGTTGTTGCATCTGCTCCACCATCTCATTGCAAATTTCATCACGGAGCTGCATCTCCAGCCGCAACTTTTCCTGCCGTTCTTTCAAAAGCAGTGCTTTCATGGCTTCTACCACCTGTAGGAGCTCCTAGGAGGGACACACAGGTCAGAGGTCATCAGAAGTCCATGCCCTAAAAAGGTACAGGTCCACTTGGAACATAGCATGGAAAATGTATAGTCATCAAGCTGCTGCACCAAAGTTTTCCTGCATTCTTACCTCCTTCCCATATGTGGACATGTCAACTTCATTTTCAATGTCATCACCAAGGCCTGGGTCAGTCTTAGCTCCAGTCTCTAAGCTGGGAGAAGCGTGCAGACTGTGTTCCTTGAGGAATGAATGGATCGATGGAAATCCCAGTTGCACAGGTGGAGCATGCACAAGCTAGTGAGGGGAAAAAAATCTTAACTGAATCCATTACTAGTTCCTAGTAGCTTTCTCAGGTACCAGCCCAAAGTGAGCACAATCATCCCACCTATAGCTTCGCACCTGGCTAGCAATGGCTGAGAACTTGGCCACATGAAGGGTCTCATCATAGGTAGATGCACAGGGATTCACATTGACAATCATGCAGGAGCGGCCTCGGCCTGTGAAGAAGCCTTGAAACACTCGAGTCAGCTTGCTGTCACGGAAGGGAACCAGGTTCTGCTTTGACCTGGCAGGGAATTAAAGAGAATAGTGCTGTGAGCAGAGCTCTAGCCCCTGAGGAGATACTAGCACTAGCCCCTGTGATGATCAGGAAGTTTCTTAGCAAACTGCAGAGTGCCAGGCCATCTGGCTTGTAGTGAAAAGCTTACCGGTTCTGCTGGTTTTGGCGCAGAGCAGCGATACAGCGGCCCAGGGTATGCAGAGAAGTGTTAATGTTTCCTGCTTCCTTCAGCCGCTCGCCACTCTTTTGATCTTTGCAGCGCTCTGAGCCAGCGAGATCGCAGAGTGATAACCTTGAGTGATGGACAGGATCTGACATTAGGACCCCACGTTATATGCTTTTTAGCCCCTTCATATAGTTCTAGGGAGGGGAGGACCTATGAAGAAACTCTGTACCCAAGGAAACAGAACATGAATCTAATGGAAGTAATTCCTCTGAGGACTGTCTTGTCCCCTCCCCCAACCACCATTTAAGGCCCCAAAGCCCAAATTTCTAAATGGAAAAACTTACTCGCTAATCTTGGGGATTATATCTCCTTCCCCCTGAAGGTGCAGGATCCGGATTGAGAAGATGCTATGACTAGAAGTTAAAAAAAATAAAAGTCACTGCATATCTTCTATGACCAGTTGGAGGACTAATGTTTCCTGAAACACAGTGAAAGGCTGACTCATTAACCTACTAACCTGCGGCTGGAGTTGTGGTTCAGGTGGGTGCTGGCAAAGCTCTGGTTTTTACGACCCACTTTCAGGAGCTTCCAGGCCTCCTCAGCATCCTGAACATGAATCCAATTGAGATCTGATGTAAAGATGAGCATACATAAGATGGGAGCAACTAACTCTTTTCCAAGTCTCTCCCAAGGTCCCCTCCAGGGTTCATGCCAGCCACTGTGCTTTCCCATACCTTTTACATAGGGATTGCCATTCTGATCCTCACACAGCCGCAGAGTCTGCCTCTTGCGCTGCTGGCTAGGCGGTTCTAACAGGTCATAAAGCAGTTCATTGTAGATCTCAAAGAAGGAGATCCAGATGGAGAAGCGAAGATCTGCAGGGACACTTACAGGGGCAGTGTCTGGTTGTGCCCATCGGTGACTCATTTCTGGGGAAAAAGCCAATGTCCAGAGCATCAACTCAAGGGTAATCCACCTCTCCTTTAGCCTGCAGGGGCCGCAGAAAGTGGAACACAGGTTACAACCTCTGATCTTTACCCTTGAGTTTTGGGGAGCAGAAAATGGATTCCTACTGTTAATTGGCACAGAGCCCAGTCATGGTACATACCATCCAGCTGGCTACTGCTGGGAAACTGGCTACTGGAGGAGAGCCCTGCAATGCCACTGTCAAAGCTGGTGCTGGTACCCATCCGGCTGTCAATGTAGACACTTTTCTTCAAGGAGGTGGACAGCTCCTCCTGGAGGGGTCCAGGGATAAGATAAGCACAAAACTTTCTGGAGGTTTGTCCCCTATCCCTGCCTCTGTGAACACCAACACTTTACCTCTTGGAGGCCTCCATTTAGTAGGGCCAGTTTCTTTAATTCCTCCTGCCGGATCTGCTTGCTGTCTAGCCACATTACCTCAGTGGAGAACAAGGGCTTCAGATTAGGTGTTGGATGAAGCTGGCCTTGGAGGCTACTGAAGATCAGAGCCAGGGACCTGGGCAGGATCCCACCATCCTTGATGGTACCTGGAGGCATGCGAAAGATGGACAGTTGCAGCAAGCACTGTTCAACTCAGAGCATCAAAAGCCAAGGACAGTCAGCAGTTCTGTGAGGTCTAATACTCACCTTGAATTGTGTAGGTTTTCCCTGAGTTGGTGACTCCATATGTATAGATGAGCCAGTTCTGTCCTTTAAGTACATCCTTTACCATCTCCTTCACAGTCAGGTTGAAGAAAGATGCTTGTCCCACTTCTGGTCCAAAGATCTAGGGACAGACTCAATTTCTCAGAGGCCCATCCTTCATCTGGAGAAGGCAATGGCAACCCACTCCAGTATTCTTGCCTGGAAAAATCCCATGGATGGAGGAGCCTGGTAGGCTGCAGTCTATGGGGTCGCTAGGAGTTGGACACAACTGACCAACTTCACTTTCACGTTTCACTTTCTTGCACTGGAGAAGGAAATGGCAACCCACTCCAGTATTCTTGCCTGGAGAATCCCAGGGACAGGGGAGCCTGGTGGGCTGCCATCTATGGGGTCACACAGAGTTGGACATGACTGAAGTGAGTTAGCAGCAGCAGCAGCATCCTTCATCTCCCACTTTTCCCTGTGTCAAGCCAGAAAATACATCCCTTCCTGGGTGGTTGGCTCTGGAGACTACTCAAGCAGCTTCTTCCTGCAGTGCTACCAGTTGCTGCCTAAATACTCTCTGCCAGTCCATCTTTCATCCAAATCAACAAATACTTACAGAATGCTATCCACTAAGTCCAATGCTGCACACAATATGGAGCAACATAATGGTCACAAGCATGGGCTTGGTAGATAGATGAATCTAGATTCAAGTCCTAACTCTACCAATGACTAGCTACATGGCCTCAGGAACATATTCAATGAGTCACAATATCCTTACCAGGAAAATAGGAACAGTGATGATAGTAACAACAGAGTTGTTGGGAATTAATAGTACATGACAAACTCACAACACATAAGGGTCCCCAAAACTGTAGACATGCATATATAATAAACTCAGTCAAGTAAAATGCTTTCCTTCTGAAGAGGGAATAAAGTTGCCCCTACATGTTGGTCCCTTGTTCACATATCAGTAACTCCATACCTGGGAAAAGGTGAATCTGTGGGTGGCCTGTCCAATTCCTCGTTCGTTGCTCTTCTGGGCAAAAGAGTCCTTGGGTGCCTGAAGGGCAAGGGTCTCCATATTCTCAATACAGACACAACCCTGAGATGGGGGAAAACAGTTGTCACAGAAGGAAACAATTCTGGGAACCTCTGCTGTACGTATCATTCCTTCTTTTAAATCCTCCCTCCTCAGAAACGTACCTGATCCTCCTGTCGTTCTAACTCCGAAGGTAACAAGGGCCTGACCCTCAGGTATACTTTCACCTTCTCTATACCATCTTCAGATGGAACCTGTTAGTAGAATTCCCAGTCAGAATCACAGATTAATCTCAGTTACTTCTGAGCAGATGGGCAAACACAACATAGTCTCTGGGAATCATGCTAACACTATCCCAATTAACTTCAGATGACTCTGTGCCATTACTCTGGTTCCATAATCATTCCAACCCACATGGAGGTTTTCAGTAATCACCATTCCTTGTCTCTTCAGTATCCTGCAAACTTGGCGTACCACAGATTATCTGCATCAGAAGTGGCTGACTGGTATGAAAATCAGTGTGTAATATTCACAGTAGTGAAGCACTTTGCGTGTGTGCTAAGCCACTTGTGTCTGACTCTGTGACACTATGAACCATAGCCCGCCAGGTTCCTCTGTCCATGGAATTTTCATGTGCTCTGTCCAAGAATACTGGAGTGGGTTGCCATGCTCTCCTCCAGGGGATCTTCCCGGCCCAGGGATTGAACCCATGTCTCTTACGTCTCTTGCATTGGCAGGTGGGTTCTTTACCATTAGTGCCACCTAGGAAGGCCCAGTTAAGCACTTTGGAGGCAGACATACCTGAATTTGAGTCCCAGTTTCATCATTTAGTAACTATGAGATCTTAAATAATCACACCCACCATGTTCATTTAACAAATATTTATAGACATCTACTCTGGCCTAGAAATTCTAAGAGGCTCTGGTAGCCCACGGTGAAGAATATTACCAATGCTTCTGCTCTCATGAAACTTCTACAGAAGAGAAGACTTCTGAGTGGAGCTGTTCTCAACTATGGCCATTTCCCTTTCAAGAGACATTTAATAATGTTAGGACAGGTTTCCTGGTTTTCACAAATGGGAAGGAGCTACTGAATTCTAGTTGGTAGAGGCCAGGAATGCTGCTTAACATCTTAAATTGCACAGGATAGCCCCCTATAACAAAGAATTATCTGGCTCCAAACATCCATAATGCTGCACCTGAGAAACAGCTCAGCAGAAAGTTAGTTTCCTTAAATGGAGGGTACGGTTGATATTAAAACCTGAATGTACATTTCACCTACTTAATGGTGATATGACCTTGTGCAAAGTAACTAAAATGTCTGGGCCTCATGGTGAAGGAGAGACAAGGACTGCCTTTCCTCATAGGATAAATTGAGAGTAAGCGTTCAGTTTCATTAATGCAACGCAATTAATAGCTTTCTTATGGACACACAACTGTACATTTTTTACTTATCATGCTCTTAATTTTGAGTTGACCTGTCAAACTCTAGAATTGCTGGGTTTTTTTACCTCATGCTTCTCTGTATGGACAGCTAGTAGGCTGATTATATCACTTTCAGTCCCCAAGCCACTCTTCAACTCCTTTACCTGCTTGTCTTCCAGGGAGGTGGAGATGACAGAGCAGTCTGACAGCAGGTCCTTGCGTATAACAGATCCCAAATCTGCAGCTGTGGACTCAAACATGGGGGAGACTACGACCTCCTCATCGGACAGCAAGCCAGCTGGTGGAGAAAGGATCCCTTGCGACATGGCAGCAGGGGCAGTTTAGGTCTAAAAAGAGACAAGAGTGGGTAGGGAGGAGAACCTTAAGGGATAAAAGGGGCTGAAGAATTCGCCCTCTTTTCTAGGTAAGAAACAATTCCCTCGCCCCAGGACAACCTAGTCTCGCTGCCTGAATTCCTACTCCCTTCTCCTTTCGACTACCAGCAAACAGGAAAGAGAAAGAGTTAATCATTTAATCCAATCTGAGGCAGCATTTCGGACCGCGAACAGGAATGAACAGATATCTAACTCCGAAAACATAAGGCCAAGTTCCAAGTAGGGAGCCTCCCTCAGCCGTGTCAGAAGCCCTAGGCTCATTCTCTATACCTCGCTTCTAGGCCCACGGTGAGGACAGAATTATTAAGAAAAACAGAAATGGCGGCAGTTCCGCTTTCTGAATGCCTAATCCGCCAGAGCAAAGGCGCCCCAACTTGACTCAAGTTCAGCCGCACACTTACCTAAAGACGCCACACTTCTACGGGACCGGCTCACTCACACCCCACAGCCGAAACTGGGCTTTCGGCAGCTTGAGAGGACAACCCCACCCACGAAGCGCACCTTTGTTTCTGATACAATGTTTTAAATTGCGCGCTGAGTTCGTTCGACCAATCAGATAGCGAACCTTGCACCTACCAATCAGTGCAAGGGGGCGGGCGAAATCCGGAAACGGTTTTCTTAGGCTTGACCTCTCTGCTCAAATGTGGGACGGGTTACCAACTGTTGGATTTTGGAGCTGGTCAACTGGAACTTCTGTTTATCAGTTTTTCTTGAACCCTAGGCATTTCTTTTCTAAGAAGCCTGAAGGAAATCCTAAGGCTTCAGCCACCATTCTCTGTTCTTTCGCACATTCCTTCTCAGGAACTCACAAGAATACCTGATTTGGGGCGCTGGTTCATCCTAGGGTGGGGAGAGGGGACTACATTTCCCAGGACGCACCGCGAATAAACGCTGGAACGCTATCTCCCAGAATTCCTTGGGCTTCAATTCGGCCAGAAATCTTCCTTCGGGGGTTGGAGACGTCGGGGCCAAGATGGCGACGGGAACGGGCAGTAAGTATCTGCCTTGCTCTTGCGTGGAAGGTGTTTGTAGAACCAAGGCCAGGCAACAGATCTGTCACACTCTTAGGGAGTAGAAGCAGTGATTCACCTGAGAGCCCAGAGCCATCAGGGACTTGGGCTCGAGCGGCGCTGTTAAGGCCAGCGGTTGGGGGTTGAGGGCCCAGAAGCGTGAAGTCTTACACTTAAGTAAGGCCGCGGAGTTTTTTTGCTTTTAGAATTTTTATTTATTGGCTGCGCTGGGTCTTCGTCGCTTTCCGTGGACTGTTCTCTAGTTGCCGCGAGGAGTGCTCCTCTCTAGTTGTGGTGTGCAAGGCCACGGAGCTTTGAGAAAAGCAGCCTAAGAAAATTCTTGTATGTTTGTCAGCTCTGCGGGGTGAGAGGGAAAAAAGGTGCCTTAGAGGCTCCGGCGTGCGGACAGAGATGCTGTGAGCCATATGGAGTGGCCGGGGTCCCAAAGAGTCATTTTCTGACGAACATTTGTGAGGCCTGTACTCACAGAGAGATGGGGCATGTTAATCGTGAGCTTTTTCTGCCATTAGGGAAAAAATACATTTCCTGTATCTCAGCCATTTCCCTCTGTTTCAGGGACTGAGAAGGTCTTGTAGGCCTAACAGCTTGAGGGGAATGGGTGTAACTGAGAGAAGTAAACAAGTTTATGCTAAGAAGGAGGCGGGGCAGTAGCGGGGGTTGGCCGCTCGGAATCCTGGGAAATAAGGCCTGGGGTCCACTTTGGAATAAAGCATTCTTTTTTTTTTGGCCAGGGCAGAGCGGGGAGGTTGGTGGTTGGCAGGATCATGGGACCCACGTCCCCTCTAGGGAAAAGGCACAGACTTAACCACTGGACCACCAGGGAAGTTCCTGGAATAAAGCATTCTTAAAACTGGGTTTTTTGGAAGAACTGCCCTAAATTAACTTGACTTTTTTTTTTTTTAAATATGGTAGAGTAACCATGGCATTTACAGAAAAATGTTTTGCCAGATAATCAAGTGCAGTTCTCAAGCAATGAATAGGCACCATCCTAGTGGTGGTGTTTACTAGAGAGGTGAAAATCAAGATTTGGTGATAGTGGCTCACTTTGTCCTTACAGGTTAGGACATTTTTGTATTAGACTTTTAATCCTCCCTTTGGGACTTAGTGCCTCAGTGGTTGTCTCTAAATCTTTCAGAACATAAGCTGCTGAGTACTGGCCCTACAGAGCCATGGTCCATCCGAGAGAAGCTGTGTTTAGCGTCTTCTGTCATGAGGAGTGGAGATCAAAATTGGTAAGGTATTTAGGATATCTGCTTCCTTGGGTATTAGAAACCGGTTTTTTGGTTTTTTTTTCCCTTCATGTAAGTACCGGTGGATTCCAGTAGTTAACGTTTAAGCAGTAGTTAACAGCCTTCTTGAGATGCAATTACATATCACAAAATTATATTCACAGAATTCCCAGTATATTCACAGGATTTAACTTAATTTATTAAAATTATTAAAACTTATTAATATTTAATTTATTAAATTCACATAATTTACATAGGACCAATGCTAGAGTCTAATTTTACATTTTAAATACACTTGAAAGAAACCTCTTACCCCTTAAGGAATCACTCTACAAATCTCTTTGCCTCTCTAATATTTCCGCCTCCCTCACCAAACACTCATCTACTTTCTGTCTCTCTATAGCTTATTCTGATCATTTCATATAGATGGAATCATATACTTTGTGGTACTCTGGGGCTTAGCATAATGCTTTCAGGGTTCATGCTGGAGTATGCATCAGTACTTTATTCTTTGTTTTGATGAAATTGTAGTTCCTTGTATGGGTTTACCACATTTTGTTCATTTGTTGATGAACATTTGAGTGGTTTTTACTTTGCTGAATATTAATGCCGCTGTGAACATTTGTGTACAAGCTTTTGTGCAGGCATGTTTTCATTTCTCTTGAAAGAGTGGAATTGCTGGATCATAGTTGAGTTCAGTCACTCAGTCGTGTCCAACTCTGCTACCCCATGGACTGCAGCACGCCAGGCTTCCCTGTCCATTACCAATTCCTGGAGTTTACTCAGACTCATGTCCATTGAGTTGGTGATACCATCCAACCATCTCATCCTCTGTTGTCCCCTTCTCCCGCCTTCAATCTTTCCCAGCATCAGGTCTTTTCAAATGAGTCAGCTCTTCAAATCAGGTGGCCAAAATATTGGAGTTTCAGTTTCAACATCAGTCCTTCCAGTGAATATTCAGGACTGATTTCCTTTAGGGTGGACTGGTTTGATTTCCTTTCAGTCCAAGGGACTCTCAATGGATCATATTATAACTCATATTTATCTTTTTGAGGAACTGCTTTCAAACTAAAAAGTGGCCTCACCGTTTTACATTCCCACCAGCAATAAATGAGGGACCCAGTTTTTCTGCATGCTTGGCAAACATTTAGTCTTTTTGATTATAGCTATACTGCTGAGTGTGAAATGGTATTGTATTGTGGTTTTAATTTGTGTTTCTTTTAAGTACCAGAAAGTAGGACTGTGTGTGTTTTCCAATCTTTTTTTCTACCAGGACATAGTCTCATTTTTAACATTTGGTCTCCCCGCCCCCGACTTTTTTTTCTCTCCGTATCTAAAGTTACCTTTTAGTTGTCTTAAGTGTTAAAATTACTTAATAAACAAATTTGCATTTGTAGGGTTTATCTCTACTACTTTAACCATTCAAATGAGTTTATGAAAGCACCATTACTGATCACATGTAACACTTCTACAATTCTATGTATTTTTCAAATAACTTTTCAAAGAGAAAACCAGAATACTCTAGGTAGCAGCTATTCTTGAGCTGGTAAACACTGACAAAACAAAGCATGGTTATTTGCCGAATCTCAGATTGAGCTTAAATATAACTCAACTATAAACTGAATTCATTTTTATACAAAATATTAATATCAAGTAAACTGGATTGGAATAGAATCCAATATGTATATTTTATTACAGTTTTCTTTAGTTTAAGAACATTTAAGTAAAAGTTTGAAATTTTAAATTGTGTTTATGTTTTGAGGAGGTTCTTAAGATATAAAGTTCAAAATTCAAAATGGTATACATCTATATCTTATCTCCCAGGATTAGCAGTTCCTTGTGTGTTTCTCTGCCATTAAATTTTATACTTGAACAAATAAATATTTTCTTTTTTTCTCTCCTTTAAAAAAAAAATCCTTTATTTATTTTTGGCTGTGCTGGGTCTTAGTTGCTGTGCACGGGCTTTCTCTAGTTGCTGCGAGTGGCGGCTACTCTTCCTTGGAGTGTGCGTTGTGGTGACTTCTTTTGTTGTAGTCTGGGCTCTGAAGGCAGGGCCTTCGTTGCCCCATGACATGTAGAATCTTTGCAGAGTGGGAATTGAACCTGTGTCCCCTGAATTGGCAGACATATTCTTAACCATTGGACCACCTTTTCTCTCTTTAAACACAAGTGGCTCTGGAGTAGGAAATGGCAACCCTCTCCAGTATTCTTGCCTGGAAAATTACATGGATGGAGGAGCCTAATGAGCTACAGTCCATGGAGTTGGACACGACTGAGCACTCATGCACCCAAGCAATGTATAGTATAATTTTTACTGCTGTGTAAAGCAAATAAAGATCTTTCTCAAACATAACTGGTTATATACTATGCACCTTTTACTTTGGCACTGCTGCCTTTTTTTTTTCCTTCAACTTAGTATTATACCTTATAGATCATTGTATATCTTCATATGAATATCTAGGTCTTTTTAAAACAGCTGCATGATACTGTTTTATGGATATACCATAAGTTATTTAACTAGAACTTTGTTGATGGACATGTGCTAATAGAAATATAGTGTTGTATAGTTATTTGTGGATTTGTATCTTAGACAGACTGAAGGTGGAATTATTGATTCAAAGAACATATAAGTTAAAAAAATTTGTTAAGCATTTCAATTGCCCTACTCAGATTTGTTTCAGTTTATACTCCCACTGGTGATATGTCATACCTATTTTTCTGTGCCTTGGCTCATAGAATGTGTTGTTATGTATTTTTGATCATTGACAGTATAAGATCAAACTTTGAAATAGTTCTTGTATCTTTCACTTGCATCTGTCCTATGATGAGTGAAATTAAATATCTTCTGTTAAAAAGACACCTGTATTTGCTTTTCTGTAAATTGTCTATTCCCATTTTTCTGACTATTAGTCTTTCTCTTTAATTTTACTGGTAGGGTGGGGAGGGTGAAGGTAGCTCCTTATATATTAGGGAGATTAGCCATTTATCTACATCTTGGGGTACATTTTTTAAAAACTAGTGTGCTGTTTGGCTTTATTTGATGTAGTGTTTTTACGTTAAGGGTCTAAAATATAGTTTATTTATTAAAAGTTTTCTCTTAGAGCTCCTGGATTTTGTGACTTAATTAGAAAGTTCTTCCCTAGTCCAAGGTTATAAAATACTTTCCCTTTTTTTTCCCTAGTACTTCTGTGTACATTTAAAAAAATATTTAAATCTTGATTTGGAGGCTTTTCTTGATTTAAAGAAACTTTGTTATAAATCAGACTATATTTTTTGCTGATAGTTGTCTACATAACAATGTTAAAGTGAATTTTTTAATAAACAAACTCTGTGAAAGCATTATCCCAACACAGAATTTAAAAAGTCGTATAAGTGCATCATAGCAGAAAATTGTCTTTTTTTTCCAGAAAATACTGTTATAAATATGTTCTGTATCACCACATATATTTCATAGTTACTTTTATGGGTGTAATATTTTCTTGAGGGGAAGTACCATAAGTTAAATGTGCTGTTACAGGCATTTAGGAAAAACCTAACTGTTCATCAGTCTGATCAGCACACTTGTGGTTATCGCAGGGAGGATGTCCGTGCCTTCTTCCTGGTGCTTCTTTTGTTGAAATTATTTTCATATATTACATTCTTAAGAACTGTATTAGTAGATCAAAAGATAACTTTTGGGAGTCTGGAATATTGCTTCTCAAAAGACAGATATTTTCTAAAAGAACCAAAGAAAAAATTTCCTAAATGAACAGAAATGATACCTTAGTGTAGGTCCTCATACCTTCACTTCACTCAGGAAATACATCATGTAGGGAAACCGTTTATCAATGATACTTTCCCTCCAAAATGACTTTTCAGTAGCTGTGTCCTTTGCCATAGTCATGTATTGCAGAATGTTTCCCAGTAGCAGTTTTTTCTCCAGATTTTGTACTCTAAACCTTGAACTGTGGATGTATACCTTCTCTCTCTCTCTCTCTTTTTTTTTTTATTTAGTGTGTGATGCTTTTCTCATTTTGTAGGGTATCAGTTAGCAGAGCAATCAAGCCCTTTGCAGAACCTGGCCGCCCTCCAGACTGGTTCTCTCAAAAAGTAAGTTCCCAAGTACATGTTCTTTTAGAGCATTTTTTGGGATGTAAAGTGGGTTCCCTTTCAGGTCCTGCCCACCCCCCCTGCCCTTCCACCCCTGTGTTTTTTTTTTTTTTTTTTTGTCTTTAAGTATCTTGCTCATTTGGGCTTCCCTGGTTGCTCTGTGGTAAAGAATCTGCCTGCCAATGTAGGAGATACGGGTTGGGCCCCTGGTTGGGAAGATCCCCTGGAGAAGGAAATGGCAACCCTCTCCAGTATTCTTGCCTGGGAAATCCCATGGACAGAGGAGCCTGGATGGGCTACAGTTCATCAGAGTTTGACAAAAGAGTTTGACACAACCTGGTAACTAAATGACAACAACATCTTGCTTATTTATTTATTCTTATATTTGTTTCTTTTTTAAATTTTATTGAAGTATAGTTGATTTGCAATGTGTTAATTTCTCCTCTCCACACCCTCCCCCTGATAACCACAAGTCTGTTCTCTGTATCTGGAAATCTGTTTCTGTTTCATACATATGTTCATTTGTATTGTAGTTTAGATTCTACATATAAATGATATCATATGGTATTTGTCTTTCTCTTTCTGACTTACTTTGCTTAGTATGATCTCTGATTCTATCCTTGTTGCTGCCAATGGCATTATTTCATTCTTTTTTATGATTAATAATTCCATTATGTGCATACATACACACTTCACTTTCTTTATCCATGCATCTGTCGATGGACATTTAGGTGGTTTTCATGTCTTGACTGTTGTAAATAGTGCCGCTATGAACATAGAGGTGCATATATATTTTCAAATTATTGTTTTGTCCAGATATATGCCCCAGAGTGGGATTACTGGATCATATGATAATTCTATTTTTTATATTTTGTGGAACCTCTATACTGTTTTCTATATTTACATTTCCAACAATAGTGTTAAAGGGTTCTCATTTCTCCATCCCCTCTCTAACATTTATTATTTGTAAACTTTTTAGTGATGGTCTTTCTGACCGCTGTGACCAGGTCCTGCCCTTTTAAATCACAAGGCTTTTGTACCATGAAGAGTAGTTGAGAGTACTTTTCCTTTTTCTCAGTATTTGCCAATCCATCCATGTATGCTCACACTATTACAAACTATTCTTTTCAGTGTAGCATAGGAGTGAAAAACCCAGTCTTGTACATTAGACAGATCTGAGTTTAATATGATTTTACTTAAAACTTTGAACCATGATCCTTAGTTTTCTGATTTGTAGAATAGAGATAAAAGTTGATTCAAGCTTGTTTAAAAGATTTTGTTGAAATAATACCTAGAAAACATTTAGTTCAGTGCCATGTATATGGTAACTACTCAGTAGATATTAAATATTGGCTCTTAGCTTGTCTCTCCCCAATACACAAATTCCATGCCAGAATTTGTATTACATATTATACAAATACATATTTGTATTCTGTATTATGGTGTTGATTGTTTTGAACTGATTTGATTGCAAAGTAATTTGTCCTAAGCTACTCATACCTTAAATATAGCTCTCCTGTCTAAACCTTAGTGTATTATGTTGAAATTTTAAAAAGTCGTCCGTTTTTAGGCTTGGTCATCATGTTTTCACTTTTTCCACAGCACTGTGCTTCCCAGTACTCAGAGCTTCTAGAGACCACGGAGACCCCAAAGTGAGTACAGAGCCAGGCATTAGAACCAAATCTCTTTAGTGGAGAATATTTACTGTAGAAGTCTGCTTTTTTTTAAAACAAAGAAATTATTTATATTATGGTATGAAAAAATTGTAAAAATATAATAGTAATAAATAGTAATAAATCTTTGGTTATGTGGTGAAGATGCCTCAAAGAAAGCAAGTGGGAGTAGAAATAACGTTCTTCTTATTCAAGTCTGTATGTGTTTTTTAAAATTTTCCATAGACGGAAACGGGGTGAAAAGGGAGAAGTGGTAGAAACTGTTGAAGATGTCATTGTTCGGAAACTGACTGCTGAGCGAGTTGAGGAACTAAAGAAAGTGATAAAAGAAACCCAGGAAAAATATAGGTACATACCAGAGAGAATGCAAAATGGTTGGGAGAGACAAATGGGGCTACTTTACTCTAGTCAGAAATTTTTAAATAGATTGAAAAACCTAGTCTACCCACCTCTCATCCTACAGACGACTGAAAAGAGATGCAGAACTAATTCAAGCTGGGCACATGGACAGCAGATTGGATGAACTTTGCAATGACATTGCGATGTGGGTTATATTATTTTTCCATCTATACTCCTTCTTCTCTTTTTGCCCTCTTTACTCCTTATGTAATCTGGTTTATTTCCTACATCTGCTACCCCTTTAGACTTGAGAGATTTTTGGAAAGGGACAGCTGCAGAGTGGCCTGGAAGCTGGGAGGGGGTGGTGAGTCTTAGAAGGTAATGTGATAGAACATTTCACGTGAGAACATAACTTAGTTCTAACTTAAAAGTGGCTCTAGTTTGCTGAGGTAAAGAACTGGTAGTTAGGTAGTATACTCAAACTTCCCTATTTTGCTGATAAAGTTTGTGTGTGTGTGTGTTTTTTTTTTCCTTTAGGCTTTTCCTCTAAAAAGAGCTAGCCTGGCAAAAAAAAATTTCCTTGTGAGGGCACTATGAACTGTGGAGGAGCTAGAGTCGGCTAGGATCTAACCCTTAATTTTCTCTTTAGGAAAAAGAAACTGGAGGAAGAGGAGGCTGAAGTGAAGAGGAAGGCTACAGATGCAGCATATCAGGGTAAGGTGAACCTAATGACTAGCAGTTGACTGTGCAGTACTGCATGTTGATGGCAGGCGGAAAATATTTGTTAACACAGAATCCACTAATTCCAATTTACTTGCACACTTTCCTTTGTCATCTTCTCTTTCATCAGAATAAAAGTGTCCCTTTGTGTCCAGGAAGAAGCTCTTAGAAAGTGAGCTCTATTCAGAACTCACTTGACCTTGTGTTCTTTTAAGTACAAAAGCCTGATGATAACCTACTGAACATAAACAAGGTTTTAGAAGTCAGATTCTGTAAAAAGACTGAGAATAGCTCAGTCACTGGATAAGGGGGGGAACTTAAGCATTTATAACTCTAGGATTACATGCTCTGAACCAATAAGGTCTTTCCTTGTTTAAAGCAGAATCTCAAGTTGTTGTAGAGGATACTGAAGGATGTTTAAACTACTTTCCTACTCTAGGAACTTTTAGGGTATATGAATTTGCTCATAGGAAAAATTAGGCTAAAAACTTGCAAAGAAAGCTTTCTAATCTAGATTCTTAACACTGCTTTAGTAATACAATATCTCTATTTGTCTTTTGTTGTATAATAGCAGAGTCTAGTTTTATTTTTTTAATCTTGAAGACAGAAATCCTTTTTTATGTTCTAGCCCGTCAAGCAGTAAAAACACCCCCTCGGAGGTTACCTACTGTGATGGTCCGCTCTCCTATAGATTCTGCCTCCCCTGGAGGTGATTATCCACTTGCGGACTTGACTGCAACCACTATGGAAGAGGCCGCCTCTGGGGTGAGTGTATTTCCATCCACAGGAATTGATCAGCAAGGGGCAATAAGCCAGCTGAGAGCTGAGTAATGAGGAAACCACTTTTGGCTTAAAGACTGTTTCCTCTCTTGGTCTGAATGCTGAAGACTCATCATGTTCTGTGCTTTAGGATAAGAATGGACCTAAAAACATTGAGCCTTTTGAACCGTTCTTAGAAATAGGTAAAAGACTAAGTTAAGGAATTACTTGTAAGTGTACTGGTCTTATGAAATTCTTGCTGAAATATAGGATGACTTCTTTGTAAATACAATATTGGTAGTGGGTAAGGAGTTTATAAAAGGCAAGTTGGGTGGAAAGATTGGGTCATTTTGGGTTTGAGTGGGTGGAAGAGAAAAATTGGGGAGGGAGAAAGGTGTGATTAAGAGCAAGAGGGGTTGAGGATTTCTGGGCAGTTCCGCTCAGGACTAATACAGTAATAGTTAGATACACTAACCCATCCAGATTAGTAGGGAACCTTCCTGAGTTTGAGAAGTCAGATAAAGGTTCTCTGTTGTCTCTTAGGTAACCCCTGGGACTTTGCCGAGTACCCCAGTCACCTCGTTTCCTGGAATTCCTGACACCCTTCCTCCAGGCTCTGCACCCTTAGAAGCCCCCATGACCCCAGTAACAGATGATTCACCCCAGAAAAAGATGCTTGGACAGAAAGCAACTCCACCCCCTTCCCCTCTGCTGTCAGAGCTCTTGAAGAAGGGCAGCCTCCTGCCTACTAGCCCCAGACTGGTATGGAGACTTCTGTGGGTGTTTGAGAGCTGTGGTGATTTAGTAATTTGGAAGGGAGTGCCTGGGACCTAAAATATAACCTAAAATATACATGGAAAAAAAGTTCAAAAGAGGAAGAGATCTCCTAGTTAAATGTTAATTTAAAAACAAAACAAGTAGTTGATAGTATCCTTGGGTCCTGAGGTATCTGAAACCATAATTATTTTGGTTCTCTTCTCCAGAGGACTCTTGTTCATAACATTTGAAAATTAGAGTTTCCCCGGGTCTACAATTATTTTCTTTGGATATTAACTTTTAGTTTCATGAAGTTTGGCCAACTGCTGGAGCTTTTTTTGGGAAGTGGTAATAAAGGAAAGCTTGAGTGTAGCCTTCGCCTTTGTTCTTCCCTGGTAGGTCAATGAGAGTGAAATGGCTGTGGCTTCTGGCCACCTGAACAGTACAGGTGTCCTCTTGGAGGTAGGCGGGGTCCTTCCCATGATACATGGTGGGGAGATGCAGCAAACACCCAGCACTGTTGCAGCCTCCCCTGCTGCCTCAGGTAAGTCACTACTTTTCCGTTATCTACTTTGTTTTAGAAATGTTGAATATGGCATTGATTGCCCTTGGTTTCTAGCCTTTGTTATTAAGCAACTGTGAATCCTAGATTTAAAGCCCAGCCTTGGAGCTGCATTACCTCTTAAGCCACATGGAGCTCAAAATTATAAATCCATTTCATCTTCAAATTACTGAATATCTTAGATGAACATGGTATAGATTGTATTAAGAATAGTGAAGTTAATGGTCAAGGTGCAAAATCACAGAAGGGTGCTAGGGATACCTGAGACTAGTATAGGGAGACAAGATTTGGAGCTAAAACGCTAGACTTAACAAGTTTCAGGCCTGCCATGCCCTGGGTTTGTGGCCTTGGATAGGTAACTTTAACTCTCGAGTCTCAATTTTCTGTTTTATTAGTTGCAATATACATACTTCTCAAGGATGTAGTAAGAATTAAATGAGGTAGAAAATGTAAAGCAAAAAAGAGTTTTATAAAATGCCAAACGTTAGATTTTGGTGTTTGAGTGATGTTACATTTGAGTGGTTTATAGCATGCTTAACTTTAGCAGAAGTGACAGATTAACTCATACTGTTTTTGTTTGTTTGTTTGTTTGTTTTTAAATTGCCTCTCATCTTTCATATGAGTTGTGTATTCTAGTGCTTTGAGTCATTCCTAACTTGGCAGAAGATCTTAAGTGAGATTTGGAAAAGTAAGGATATAGATAATGAGCTTATTTAACAGAAGAGTTGCTTTCATCCTTTGAGACTAAAAATTTCCTTGTTTGAGTCTTAAAGTGGCTGTTATTTGCTTCTTGTTCATGTGCTTTCTTTTTACCTCGTTTGTGTGCCTCTTTGTCTGTTAGGTACTCCCACTCTTTCCCGGCTTTTAGAAGCTGGTCCTACACAGTTCACCACACCTCTTGCTTCCTTCACTACTGTTGCCAGTGAACCTCCAGTTAAACTTGTGGCACCCTCTGTAGAATCTGTATCCCAGGCTACCATTGTCATGATGCCTGCGTTGCCAGCACCATCCTCTGCTCCGGCTGTCTCCACTCCTGAGAGTGTAGCTCCAGGTGCGTCCTTGACCCACGCCCTGAGCAGCAACTAGATCCAAAGTTTCATTTTGAGCTTCATTTAGAGAAAGGTGACCAAGAGCATTAGCTTCTGTTCTCTATAGACATGTACTATCTTTATCCTTACAAAAACAAGGATATGAGAAGAAGTGGGTGGGCATTTATTCATTGGTGAAAAGGACTAAGTGTACACATATAAGTGGGCTTGAGAATGTGTTCTCACCTTTCTAGTTAAAACTGAGGAGAAGAAAATAAAGGCAGATGTAAGATAACCTACTGAGCTTAGGTTTATGGGTACTTGACATCTGAGCTTTGCCGTGATCTCCAGTTGGGCAGTTGATAACAAGCTTCTGAGATGGTTTTCTTTTCCTATTATTCAGTGAGTCAGCCTGACACCTGTGTTCCCATGGAGGCTGTAGGGGATCCACATACTGTGACTGTTTCCATGGATAGCAGTGAAATCTCCATGATTATCAATTCTATCAAAGAAGAGTGTTTCCGGTCAGGGGTAGCAGAAGCCCCTGGAGGATCAAAGGCTCCCAGCATTGATGGGAAGGAAGATTTAGATCTGGCTGAGAAGATGGATATTGCGGTGTCTTACACAGGTGAAGAGCTGGATTTTGAGACTGTTGGGGACATCATTGCCATCATTGAGGACAAGGTAACTATTTACCAAAGCCCCGAGGAATGTCTCATGGGTCCTGCATAGACTTCTCTCCTCAGCTTCTCCTTGCAGTAAGGATTACATAAACAGCTCTCCTTCCTCCCATCTCCACCTCTGTAGTACCAAAGCCCTTTGATGCTGACATACTAGTCATCTGCCCAACCTACTGGTTTGCACCAGACAGGTACCTGTACATTGGTTGCTTCTACCTGGAGGAGATGGAGAGAGAAGCTCAGATTCAGGCCATCTCATTGGGTGCTAATGAATTGAGGGACTTGGGCTTCTTTTTATGACTTCAGCAGTGTGTATTATGGGACAGGTAGATGACCATCCTGAAGTGCTGGATGTGGCCGCAGTGGAAGCAGCACTGTCATTCTGTGAAGAGAATGATGATCCCCAGTCACTGCCTGGCCCCTGGGAGCACTCTATCCAGCAGGAACGGGATAAGCCAGTACCTCTCCCTGCACCAGAGTTGGCAGTCAAGCAAGAGAGGCTAGACTTTGAAGACACAGAAAGCAAAGGAATCCATGAACTGGTGGACATCAGGGAGCCCAGTGTTGAGATCAAAATGGAACCTGCAGAACCAGAGCAAGGCATTTCAGGGGCTGAAATGGTATCTGGAGTTGTTCCAGCCACAAATATGGAGCCACCAGAACTCAGGAGTCAGGACTTAGACGAGGAACCCCGAAGTATAGCAACTGGAGAAATTACTGAAGCAGATGTTTCCAGTAGGAAAGGTGATGAGACTCCACTTACAGCAGTGAAGACAGAGGTATTTAAGATCAGGGGCTTGGCAGGGGGTTGGGAGAGGGTAGAGGGTTATACCTTATGTAAGAAGGGACAGTTTGGGCCTTTGGTTTTCCTGTTGTATTCCTGAGTTCTGACATGTTGGTGTCCAAAGCCCATAGGTATGATCAGTGCTATATATATTTACTTAATCCTGTTCGTATTAAGGTGACCATTAGAATCATATTTCATGGGTAAGACTTAGAATTTCTTGTATAGTTTCATTATCATTGAAGAATAAAGTAGAAGCTATAGCAATTTACCAGGACTTAAGGTACTTATCTTTTTTGGTCTTCAGGCATCCCCTGAAAGCATGTTGTCTCCATCACATGTTGTCTCAAATACCATTGAAGATCCTTTAGAGGCAGAGACTCAGCACAAGTTTGAAATGTCAGGTAAATAAATAATAAAGCCAGGACATATATACTCTATAACTAACTTTAAATCATTTGCTTTGGCTTCTGAGGGATTGTGGGTTGTGGGCAAGTAGAGGAGATAGAGTAGGTCAGCATGGAAAGGAGAGCTGCAGGGGATTATTGTCCATAGGAACGGGAGGGCTAAGGTGGAAAAATCTTCAGGTAGTCTTTCTCTCCTCTGCAGACTCATTGAAAGAAGAATCAGGGACTATTTTTGGAAGCCAGATAAAGGTATTTCAGACTTTTCTTTATTCCTCTTGCTGTGTGACTAGATTTCCCTATAGCACTACCTTTTTAATGAATTTGAGTAAACTCACATCTTTATTCTCTGAGATGAGACTGGTTAAGGAGTTGCATGGGGAAAAGCTGCAGTGGACAGTTAGGCATAGTGGGAATACTGTGGCAACATGTGCTTCCTATCTGGAAGAGTTTATAACTATCACACAGACCCTTCTTTGTGTATAATGCACAGAGAAGCTTTGATACATTCAGAAGATTTGGAGTGAGTAGGGATACCAGAGCCAGGGAAAGCATACAGGAAATCAGATTATTAGTTATATTATACAGAGAAAGTCATCCAAAGTTTTCTCTTTAGAATTACTAAAGCAGTAGTAACAAACAGACTTAAAGTAATGTGATGTGAGCTTGCTCCATCAGATGAGACACAAAATAAAAACTATTTTTGATAATTTGTACCCAGGGTCAGAGTTCCTCTCAAGAGCAAGGGGAAAGAAGGAACGCCTCTTAGCTTAGTCTTAAGTAAGTAGCTTTTTTTTTCTTCCTTTTAAAAAGATCCTGGGTCTTATTTGTCCAGGTTCTAAATTACTTGATCAGTCAGTATCTGTAAGTAGATGCTAGTATAAGTGATAGAGGGCTCAGTCAGGAAATAGTGTGAGGCCATTTTCTAGAACTGATCTGACCCAAAAGACAGATCACGTTTAATGATGCTTTGCTGGATAGTTTTGCTCTCCTTTCAATTTGTTGACTGGAACACACTATGTCTAAGGATGCCCCAGGTGAGGATGAGGAGGAAGATGGAGTCAGTGAAGCGGCAAGCCTAGAGGAGCCTAAGGAAGAAGATCAAGGAGAAGGCTATTTGTCAGAAATGGATAACGAACCCCCTGTGAGTGAGAGTGACGATGGCTTTAGCATTCACAATGCTACACTGCAGTCCCACACACTGGCAGACTCCATTCCCAGCAGCCCTGCTTCTTCACAGTTGTGAGTATTAGCAATTCTTTCTTTGGGGTCAAGGCAGTGAAGGTGAGAAGTAGGAGAGGATCTTTTCTTTAGTCTTACTTTTTCATCTTCACTTTCTTGGCCTGAACAAACATTTGATAAATAGTTAGAACTTTTTTTCTGGACTTATACCAAGTGGGACTCTCCTATTTTATTTCAGCTCTGTCTGTAGTGAGGATCAGGAAGCTATTCAGGCACAGAAAATCTGGAAGAAAGCCATCATGCTTGTATGGAGAGCTGCAGCTAATCATAGGTGAGTGGGCTTTACCAGTTAATAGGAACATTTCCTCCTGCTCTTTTGGTAACTAGAAAAGTCTAAATAGGCTTATATATGATTGATAGCATTGGCTCTTAAAACCTTCAGCCCTTTAGATCAAGTTCCATTACTTGAGCTTCTTGGAGGAAAAGTCAGTAATTGGCACCAAATTCTTTTTGGACAGGTATGCCAATGTCTTCCTCCAGCCTGTTACAGATGACATAGCACCTGGCTACCACAGCATTGTACAGAGGTAAGCCATGACTCATTCAGCCTGCTGTCTTGGCCTGAACTTTTCCAGTCTTAGTGGACTTTTCTATAGACAGAAAAGTCTTATTTGATGTAAGGATGACAGAATACTAAACTAATTATTTCATTGACTGGATCATTGAGTCTAAAAAGAATTAACCCCCTTTATTACCTTTCTCAATACTTATTTGACTGACTTTTTGTTTTTATGTTAAGTACTTGTTTGGGTTTTAAGTACTTGTTTTCAGTTCAGTTCAGTCGCTCAGTCGTGTCCGACTCTTTGCGACCCCATGAATCGCAGCACTCCAGGCCTCCCTGTCCATCACCAAATCCCGGAGTTCACTCAGACTCGTGTCCATCGAGTGAGTGATGCCATCCAGCCATCTCATCCTCTGTCGTCCCCTTCATCTCCTGCCCCCAATCCCTCCCAGCATCAAAGTCTTTTCCAATGAGTCAACTCTTTGCATGAGGTGGCCAAGGTACTGGAGTTTCACCTTTAGCATCATTCCTTCCAGAGAAATCCCAGGGTTGATCTCCTTCAGAATGGACTGGTTGGATCTCCTTGCAGTCCAAGGGACTCTCAAGAGTCTTCTCCAACACCACAGTTCAAAAGCATCAATTCTTTGGTGCTCAGGCTTCTTCACAGTCCAACTCTCACATCCATACATGACCACAGGAAAAACCATAGCCTTGACTAGACGGACCTTAGTCAGCAAAGTAATGTCTCTGCTTTTGAATATGCTATCTAGGTTGGTCATAACTTTTCTTCCGAGGAGTAAGCGTCTTTTAATTTCATGGCTGCGATCACCAGGGCTTTATATTTGAGTCCTGGCAGCTGGGACTGAAAGTATATATTAGGAAGTGTATGTGATAATAACATATTCAAAGATCCTATTGAGTCCTCTTTCCCTCTCTGCTCCCATTTTCCCCTGCTCTGTTTTTTAGGCCTATGGATTTGTCAACTATTAAGAAAAACATTGAAAATGGACTGATCCGCAGCACAGCTGAATTTCAGCGTGACATTATGCTGATGTTCCAGAATGCTGTGATGTATAATAGCTCAGACCACGATGTTTATCATATGGCAGTAGAAATGCAACGAGATGTTTTGGAGCAGATCCAGGTACTTTGAGTATCCTGAGTATTTTAAATTATTCAAGAGAAGGACACAGTTACAATTTTCTTCTTGCTGTATTTATGTTGGTTTTCTCATGTTGGTTTGCTAAATAAGTTGTGAGGAAATAGTCTACCTTTCTTGGGCATATATCAATAAAATTTTTATAAAATGGTGAATGTATATTTTTAAGTGACATAAAGTATGTACATGGTAGACAGCCCTTTTCATTGCAGGGAACCTACGTTTATTCTGTAGTTGCATTACCAGGTACCCTTTGGGTATTGAGCTTAAAAGGATGTTGTGTGTCTCTACAGAAAGATAGTGATTAGTGCCTAGTGATTACTTAAGTTGCTTCAGTTCATCTAGTTTTATTCTCATTTTCTTTCTTAGAGCATATAGATTTGTTTTTAAGGATTTTTAAAAATTGAAGTATATAGTTAATTTATAGTGTTGTGTTAGTCTCAAGTGGACAGCAGATTGATTCAGTGTTATATATATATATATAAAATTAGTTTGGTGCAAAAGTAATTGCAGTTTTGCATTATTGAACTTTGCCATTTGATATTGGAATACATTCTTAAATTTGTTAAATAAATGTGGTTATGTTATACATCATTTCAATGCACGTTTCTTGCTTTTTGTTTTTTTTGCTAATGACATTACTTGCCGTGTGTTTTATATTTATTTTAGACTATGGAAATGATGTTAGACAAAAAGCAAATTCAAGCGATTTTCTTATTTGAGTTCAAAATAGGTCGTAAGGCAGCAGAGACAATTTACAACCTCAACAACGCATTTGCCCCAAGAATTGCTAATAAACAGTGCAGTGGTGGTTCAAGAAGTTTTGCAAAGGAGATGAGAGCCTTGAAGATGAGGAGCTTAGTGGCTGGCCAATGAAAGTTGACAATGACCAATTGAGAGCCATCATCGAAGCTGATTCTCTTACAACTACTCGAGAAGTTGCCAAAGAACTCAGTGTCAACCGTTCTATGGTTGTAAAGAATTTGAAGCAAATTGGAAAGGTGAAAAAGCTTGATAAGTGGGTGCCTCCTGAGCTGACCACAAATCAAAAAAATCATTTTGAAGTGTTGTCTTCTCTTACTCCACACAACAACAGCAGACCATTTCTTGATTGGATTGTGGCATGTGATGAAAAGTGGATTTTATACAGCAGCAGGCGACAACCAGCTCAGTGGCTGGACTAAGAAGAAGCTCCAAAGCACCTCTCAAAGCTGAACTCGCAACAAAAACAGGTCATGGTCACTGCTTGGTGGTCTGCTACCTGTCTGATCCACCACAGCTTTCTGAATCCCTGTGAAACCATTACATCTGAGAAGTACGCTCAGCAGATCGATGAGATGCACCATAAATTGTAACTCCTGCAACTGGCATTGGTCAATAGAAAGGGCCCAGTTCTTATCCATGACAACACCCAACCGCAGATCACACAACCACCACTTCAAAAGTTGAATGAATTGGGCTATGAAGTTTTGCCTCATTTGCCATATTCTTCTGACCTCTCGCCAACTTATTACCACTTCTTCAAGCATCTCAACAACTTTTTGTAGGGAAAATGCTTCTACAACCAGTAGGAGGCAGAAAATGCTCTCCGAGAGTTTGTTGAATCCCAAAGCATGAGTTTTTATGCTACAGAAATAAACTTTATTTCTCATTGGCAAAAATATGTTGATTGTAATGGTTCCTATTTTGATCAATAAAGATGTATTTGAGCCTGGTTATAATGATTTAAAATTCATGGTCTGAAACCACAATTACATTTGCACCAACCTAATATATATGTTCTTTTTCAAATTCTTTTCTATTATAGGTTATTGTAAGATAACTAAGTATGGTTCCGTGTTTTATACAGTTAGAGCATAGAGATTTTGATGCTGTATTGTAGCAACAACAAAAACTTAGAGCCATTTGGCATTTTCTGATTGTTTATCATACCCAAGAAGAATTAAAACCTAATGTGCTAAACTTCTAATTAGTAGATGTATTTGAATGGTGTTTGCAGAATGGTACCATAGTCCTATTTACAAAGCCTAAGGTGTCTTCGTTCTTCCCTGATGGATCGGGTCTCTAGGGCCAACTCTGTTTCTTCTCCCTACAGCAATTCCTGGCCACACAGTTGATTATGCAAACCTCTGAGTCTGGGATCAGTGCTAAAAGTCTTCGAGGCAGAGATTCTACCCGCAAACAGGATGCTTCAGAGAAGGTGAGGAGACCAAGGAAGAGCATGTGTGCTGGTGTTCCAGTGATAGAAGTCTGAAGCATCCAGGGAACCTTATGTTACTACTTGGTACTGCCAGGCTTCTACATTCCAGTGGTATACAGACA
This sequence comes from Ovis canadensis, assembly GCF_042477335.2. Taxonomy (NCBI): domain Eukaryota; kingdom Metazoa; phylum Chordata; class Mammalia; order Artiodactyla; family Bovidae; genus Ovis; species Ovis canadensis. Next base: position 62,281,958 of record NC_091249.1, on the reverse strand, counting down.
TCAAGATCTTAAAATGGTAGTTGTTTGCTCCCATCAAACATTGAAGAAACCTGCTGTGACTGAAAGACACAGTCACATAGGAGAAATTGTGGGCTGAGTGAATGAGTTATTATCTCCTCTGGAAGAGTGCTCACAAGTTGGGAGAAATGACTTAGCTTGTAGCATTTGGGGACCATCAGTTCCTATTCCAGAGGCATAATGGCCAGATTGCTTTTGGATCTCTTTCCTCTTATTCTTGAGTTTTAAAATTTTGTCTTTGTGTGTGTGGTGCTTGTGTCTCTGTCCTGAGGTTTGGGTTGCTTGCAGCTGAGAGTTTCTGTGGAACCTGATCAGTGTTTGTTTGTCCTCTAACAGGACAGTGTCCCCATGGGCTCTCCTGCCTTCCTTCTCTCTCTCTTTGTAAGTATTGAATGCTGCAAGGGGTGGTGTTGCCACAAAGATTCTCAGCTCTTGCTGGGGGTGGGTGGCAGAGGGAAATCCAACGTGCAGACTGTGGCAATGTCTCAAACTTTTGTTTATTCAAGTCATCAAATAAGAAACTGCCTCTTCTGCATTCCTGTCTTTCTGCATGTGTGTGTGTGTGTGGGCTGGGTAGGGACTGTTTCAAGACTTCACTAAGCTGAAATGAGGTATTCTTGGTAAGGATCTAGGATGCACGTGCTCCTCATTTCTTGACTTCACCTTTTGATAGTCCTTTTTTTTTTAATAAATAGAAGATTGCTCAGAGCAGCAGCTGCTAACTGGCATTTAAAAAGATACTCTGCGCATGGGTTTTTTTTTTTTTCTTTTCCTCTAATAATAAGTTGCAAGAGTGATGCCTGATACATAAACATCCAGTAAAATTTAAGATAAAGATCTCAATAACAATGACCCCTACCTTTAGTAGTGGCTGGTGGAATTAGAGATAAGCTTAATAAAGCTAACCTAAAGGCTTCTTTCTTTTCCTCTCTGATTTGAACAAACCTTTGACTGTGTTCATTACGAGGCACTGATTCACGATATAATGAAGGGATATCAGCCTAGAAAACCATATGATTTTAAAACTCACTGAATTTTTTCATGGAGCTTTGTTTTCCTCATCTGTGTGATGGAGATAATATTATGAGGTACCTGTCCAGCCTACCTCACAGGGATGTTGTGAGGATAAAATGAAATAATAGGTGTGAAACTGGCTTGAAAAAAAAAATTAAAATGTTCTACAAATGCAAGGGTGTTATTTTTATACTTAATGTTGTCTCAGAGGCAGCTTGTGTTCATGAGCTCTAAGAAGTCCTTGCATATTAGAAATGTAAAAATGGCCTGGCGCAGCTGAAGTGTTCACTAGCTCATCTTACCTACAGGCCTCAGCCTGTACAACAGACAGAACACTGTAGTCTCCATTCTTTCTTACTGGCCTGCAACAGTGACTGTGTCCCGAACCAATTGACTGGCTGTTGCAAGGCTGGTTAATAGAATCTTTTATCTATTGAAGACAGCAAAGTATTGCACAAGAGGAAGGAGCTGGGCTGCAGGGAGAGAGCAGCAGATGGAAAGAAGCTTTCTGATTGTCCTGATCTCATGGAAAACAACTCAGGAGGTGCTAGGGAACTAGTGCCAGGGTCAGTCTGCAGGAAAGGCCTTTCTTATAGGGATCAACAGCTGGACAGGTATGTTAGCCAAGAATCTCACTATCCACTGCCCTTTCTGGCTCTCACACCCATCTTTTACTCTTGTTCCTTTGCACATCATTTGGGGCCTGGGTGGGATGACTCAGTCATTCTGTGGGACCCCAGGGCAGGAGCAAGGTACTCTGTCCTTTATTTCTTCTCACACACTACTCAAAAGTGCTTTTTAGCCCGCTCTGTGGAAGGACAGATAAATGCCCCTCATTCCCTGGATTTTTCTGTTGATTCTCCTCCCTCTTTCCTCCTAAAACCAAATCCCCAGCATTCTTGTTGCACCTCTCTTACATCATAGGTAACTCATTCACACTCCCTTTCTTTATCTGCCTGTCATCTAGGATGGGGGAACCAGGGGGCGCCGCTGTGCCATTGAAGCAGATATGAAGATGAAAAAGTGAAGCCTCAGAGTATCTGCATTGAGCTGAACCTGAAACAGAAGTAAAGATAACGCTTGGGCTTGTGGCCCAGTTTCAGAAGTTGAAGTTACAGAAGAGGAGGTGCCTGGGCCACATGACATACTGGGAAAATCTCTCTCAGAGAGTTGGAGTAGCACAATTGCCTGTTTTAGGGCAAAAATCATGGTCTGTGTTAATATCCTGATGTGTTGCTAGCAGATTGTAGCTAGTTTGTACTGTCTTGTGAAGTGTACAGACTTTAAAAACAAAAACCTGTGAAATGTGTATGTACACAATAAACTCTGAAAGATAAGAAAACTCTAGCCTTTGTTGTGTTCTTAGAGTATGTGAGTGGGAGTGTGAAACTTAGGATTTGTTCTGCATGGTAACTAATCATTTATGGAATGAGATTGTTAGAGGGGGAAAGTGGTCTTATAATATGAACTGTTCTACTACAGGTCAGAGTTTGTAATATTTAAAAGTATTGCATTATGTAGTCAGGACTGTCTTACTCAGCTTTTCTTGAATGATTGGGGAAACAAGGTTTTCAGTGTTCTGTTCATGGCATTGTTTAAAGAAGATTAAAGCATGAATACAGATAGCATTTTTATCCTCAGCATTTATTCTATTTATTGCTATCTTTGCAGGTGGTATCTTACTTAGTTTCAGCTGCACTGGGTCATTGTTGCTTTGTGTGGGTTTTCTCTAATTGCGGAGAGTGGGGGCTTCTCATTTTGGTGGCTTCGCCTTGTTCTAGGCGTGCAGGCTCCAGTAGTTGTGGCTTGAGGGTTCCAGAGTGCAGGCTCAGTAGTTGTGGCGCACAAGCTCAATTGCTCCTTGGCATGTGGGGTCTTCTGGACCTAGGGATCAAACCTGTGTCCCCTGCACTGGCAGGTGGGTTTTTATCCACTGTGCCTCCAGAGAAGTCTTGTAGGTGGTATTTCTTGAATAGTATATTGTTATTTTCTTTCTATATATTTCTATGTGTAGGATTCTTGTATATTTTAGAATTCATAACATTACTATTTGAAGATTTAACTCAGTAATCAAATTTATCACCTGAGTTTATTCCAACTTTAGTTCCTAAATAAAAATTAGATCAGTGAAATGAAGTATTTGTGAGCTTTTTATTAAAAACAGTTGGAGGTTCATAGGGTATATCTAGTATTTTGAGCATTCTTGAGAAAGATACGGAAATCTTAGATTGGAAATCATAGATCTTCTTTTGGCTTAAATAAAAATATAAAGCTGGTTAGAATGCTAAGGACATAGAAGATACACATCTTGGTGAGTGATAGAAAGTTCAGTCAATCCAGGAGTTAGAAAACTTTAATTACAGTATATTTCCAAAGCAATATACAAACATGTATGTGATATAAGTCCTAAAAGTTGGAGAAGTTTGTGGAGGAGGAGGTCCATTAAAGGACACAGGTTTTGGGTTGGTAGAGAATGTGATTCATAAGCTTAAGCAAGCTAAATTAAGGTAGAGGCATCTGAGGTGGGAATAAGAAGAAGACAGGATTGTATTAAGGAATAGTGAATTACAGGAACCAGGATAAAGGGACAAAATTGCGCTTGATATATGGAGGACTTTGACAGACTGAGAAATTTATATTTGAGGTATCTATTGTAAAGCATTAAATAGGGAGACTATTTGTTCAGAGCAGGTTGGATTAAAAATAGAGAAACTGACCAGGAGGCTATTACATTTATTCAGGAATAAAGGATGGGCAGTGAGAAAAATTACTGTGAAAGAAAATTGGGAAGTGGACTTGTTTAATGAATGTAAAAGAAGAAAGACTCAAGACTGGACTAAGGAAATAGTGATGGTAGGCATAAGGAATTTAGGGAGAGCAAATGGTTGCAGGGTGGGGGGCCTTCCTTGATAGCTCAGTTGGTAGAGAATCTGCCTGCAATATAGGAGACCATGGTTCAATTCCTGGGTCAGGAAGATCCCCTGGAGAAAGAGATAGGCTACCCACTCCAGTATACTGGCCTGAAGAATTCATGGACTGTATAGTCCATGGGCTCACAAAGAGTCAGACACAATTGAACGACTTTCAGGTGGTTTGTGAGATGTTCAGAAAAGTGATTTTGGTGTTTTAGAAGAGTTGAAGGAGATGGTAGGGCACCTGAAGGGAATCAGCCTTTGGGTACATGGAGAAATGAGGCAAGAATGCATACAAAAAGTAAAAGTGGAGAGATTTGGAAGCCACCTTAATAAAGATGAAATCTCAAAATAGCTACATTTCTTCTTTTGTTTTTTTAAGACACAGTAAGGAAGCAGAGGCCCAAACAAGAACATAGAAAGTTGTAAAGGGAGAGCACAAAGTGGTAAGAAAACCAGGAGTGCAGTGTAATGAAAGCAAGGAAAGCTATTTTAAAAACTTGATGTTGCAGTTCTCTTTCTGAGAAGTGAAAGCTGAATATCACTAGAAGGATGCTGCAGGTAATTGTAAAACATGCTTTGAGGATTTAATGGTTGATAGGTTAAAAATGTCTATAATGCTGAGGAAAATACCCCATGTGCATCTGATTTGTTGCCTTGCAATTGAGTTTAAGGTGATTTGGGATAGAGGAGTTCAGCTAGCTATGCTCCAGTTTTTTCTCTTCTTTCAGAGTATGAGGAAGTCTTAAGAACAAATACTTTCTGGGTAGTATTTGTATTGCACTGTTTGACATAGGGCTTTTTCTTTATTCCCAATAACAGATCACTTTTTTCTCCTGATGTCTCCCTTCAGCTAGATATTACTCTTCCTAATGAGGAGTAGAAAAAAATTTCTGACCCGTTACTTTTCTACCAAAGTTGGGAGATGGAAATGCCATAGAAATACTGATTTGAGTGTATGTAATGCATTTTTTTTTTCTGTGTATTTATTTACAGATGGGGCATGACTGGGGTTGGTTGGATTCTGAACAAGACTATCCCAATGACTCTGAGTTGAGCAATGACTGCAGGTCCCTCTTCAGCTCATGGGACTCCAGTTTTGATCTTGATCTGGGCAGCTGGAGGGAAACTGAGAAGCCAGGGGCTGAGGAACTAGAGGAAAGCAGCCCAGGGAGAGAAGCTAGTGAGCTGCTTGTGAGGGACGGAGGCAGTGAGGAATCTCAGGAAAAGGCAGAGCAAGTCAGCCGCCAGAACCTCCTCTTTCTTTCTGAGGTAATGGGGAGCCATTATTTCCAAAGGTGGAAGTCTCAGCTTCCTAAGAGAATGCTTACCCATACATATTTCTACCACTCTGTATATTGTTTACCAAAATATAAGGTCTATGTTGGCAGGAATTGAGCTGATTGCTATGTCTCCTGCACTTGGTGCTGATAAAAAACATGTCCCAGATAATGTACTTTTTGACAATGTTCTAAGAGCCCAGTCATTACGAGCCTGAATCATAGGAATTTCTGTATGTAGGACTGTCTTAGGAGGATCCTTGCAATTCATTCTTTCATACTCAGTGAGGTGACACTTGCCCAGACTCCCCTTTAAGTTTATAATGTTAAGACTTCTGGGCAGTATTTCGCAGTGTTTTTATTTCCCTGGTTAAGGGCTGAGGACCAGGAATAAACAGAACTGGACAGAGAGTTTATGTGGCAACTATACACATTTAGGAGAACCTAGGTCAAGATCAGTAAAAATCTAGTTTGTGGCAGAGTTTTCAGCAGTTTTTTAGATAGTCATTACCAGTTGATTAGAGTTGACACTTGGGATGGGAAAATTAGAACTTAAGCTTCTTGAGGCAAGAATCCTGTCTATCTTGTTTACTGTTAAGTCCCTACCAACTAGCCCAGTGCCTATGTATATAAGATATTTGACAAATTTAAAAAGACTGAATGAATCAATTAACCCTACCATTTCAGACTTAGTCGCAGTGGCAGCATAATGATGTGGCATTATTAATATGTAGATGATCATTTCCACTGATGTTCTTATACATCTGACAATAAACTATGGTTGCAGGTAGCTTATTTAATGGAGCCGTTGTGCATTAGCAGCAAAGAATCAAGTGAAGGCTGCTGCCCTTCATCTGGTACCAGACAAGAGGCAAGGGAAATTGAAGCTACTGAAGGAAAGGGGGAGCCCAACAGAGAACCTGAAGAACTTTCAGCCAAGGAAGACCACTTAGTCGCTGAGAAGTCATCACTGGGAGAAAATGGAAGGCCAGAGGTGACTCCACCTCCCTCAGATATTTCAGCACTTCAGGAACAATCCGTAGAGAGCAAAGAGGTATAAGTGAATAACTTAAACCAGCTCTCTGATCGATCCTGTGCACAGACAGCCAGAGCAGAATGTTTAGAGCACATAGGCTGACTCCAGAGTTCAATAACTTGGGTCTTAAATCGTGGTTTTAGCATCAGCTATGTAGGCTTAGGCATGTTAGTGAATATTTTAGAACCTCAGTTTTCTCTGCTGAAATGAAGTAATAGTGTTCTGTCTCAGATGTGCTGTGAGGATTAGATGAATAATTCATGTGCAGCACTTAGCACAGTACCTGGCTCATAGTAAGCCGTCAGTAAAAGAATGCCATTATCATTAGTATAATCTGAGCAGCTAGAGTGGTTAGCTCCAGGGCAACAATAACGACAGTTTTAAGAGAAAACAGCATCTAGACTTGAGTATATTGCTTTTTCATTTCTTGGGGGGCTATAGAGTCAGAGTTCTCTAAGAGTTCTCCATTGCATTAGGTCTAGCTAAACCACCTTTTTCTAACTTATTCTATAACTTTATTTAACTGACCTCTTCTTACCTTAAGATCAGCCTTCTTTTACCCCATGAAAGAAAAATTACCTTGAAGATAGTAAATACCTTTCTAAACTTTGCTTTGTTTCTTGGCATTCCCAGGGGGGAGTTCAGCAAGAATCCAAAGAGGAGGACCAGGGTGAAGGGTATGTGTCAGAAATGGAGGACCAGCGTTCTTCAGGTGAGTGTGATGATGGCTGCAGCGCCCAGGAGACTCCTCTGGTGGATATCCTTTTCAGTCGTGCTACCTCCTCAAAGCTGTAAGTATAGATTTTTATCCAAGATTGTTAGGATTCATACTTTTACTTGTCTTTATGCCTATTTGAATTTGTTGCCATGAGCATTGATTACTTTTGTAATTTGAAAAATAGAATTAGAGTTGGAAAACACTAGAAATAGAATTAAATACAATTCTACTATATAAATAGTAGTCTCTATGCTTTCACCTTATAAAATAGGACTGTTTCATCAACATTAAGAATCTCTTTCATAAGTAATGCTTGTCTCTGTTTATTTAGGAAATATTGATGAGTCAGCTTGTCACTCAAGTCTAATATATAAACTGTACTTTTAAAAATACTAAAACATCTCTTATTAACTTGAAGTTAAAAAGTATTTCTAAGATATTATGTCCCTTGTTACTTTTTATCACAGGTCTTGGGAAATTGTTTATAATTTTTTTTTAGCATAAATAACTCTAAGGCCACAGAGCACGTTTTAGAATGTTAATTTTTTTTCAGTGAAGTGAATTTCTTTTTAAATCAGAAAAACAAGGTATTTCTAGTTTTAGTAACAAATAGTTCCTCTTCTGGGCCTAGTCTGGTGTCTGTGTATTGAGAGAAGATAGCACGAACTGTTTTTTCTTCTTCACTACATCCTAGATCCATCCACATTATCTGTGGTAAGGCAAACCAATAATTATTTTAGCCTAAGGTCTACCACTGAACCATGTAAATAGTAGATTTCAAATTTTTGTTACACAAATAGAATACAGCTAAAAACCTAGATGTTGAAGAATTACTTCCTTTGCTTTTCTGTAATTGCCTTTGTAAGTATGAGCAGATGGCATGTGATGACTATCCCCCAAACAGGAAATCGCTAATCTGGGACGTTTTTTCTCATGACATGTCAGCATCTTGAAATGCAAACTCCACACTCTTATCTTAGAATTTAGGTTAAACATAAAATCTTTATTAGAAAGCTGTAGATACTAGTAATTGAGTCTTCTTGACTAGATAGCTTAAGGGGAAACAGGTATTTGAGTTCAGTGTTGTCATTGTGGAAGCTTAAAACTACTTTGGAAGATAGACATTCCCTTGGTCCCTCTCTTCTGGCTTCTTCCTTAGTCTGTACTGACTCTCGGGGTAAAGTAGAACTTTTGGAGTACCACTGTTAAGTCTGCAGGTCCTTTTTACTCCCACAATTTTACTTGTAGTTGCTTGGCATGCATTCCCAAATAGATGGAAATAAAGGTAAGCAAGGGGTTGTTTCTTAAAATATTGCAAAGGTGATTGATTATGAAGTTATCGAGCTTATCGCAGTACATTTTACATAATGGAAACTTAATATCTCTTTTGTGGATATATGAACAAAACTGTATCAGAACTAGGGACTTACTGTTTATTCTGGCTGACTGACCAGAAACAAAGGAAGAGGTTTGCTTTGGGCTTTAAATGTCTTGTTCTTGTAGGGTTCTGGGCTTAAGGATAAATTGATTTTTGTGGTATATAATTTAGATACAAGTGAGATAGTGCATCATGAAAATGAATTGTTATATGGAGTTGTTCAAACTGGAGAAAGATGAAATATGAGTTGTGTTCAAATGGATGCACACAGTATGGTACATAAAGCAAAACGAGGGTGTAAAACCTTATGTGTGAAGAGAGTCCGTTTAGACAGAATAAGGCAATGTATAAAGTATGAAGTGTAACATGATATTTAACTTTGGAGTAAATAGAAAACTTGCCAACTGGGAAAACTATAAAATGAAATAAAACGAGCAGTTGTACCTCTAAAGAAAAAACTAAATAAATTAGGCAGTTTAGCCCAGAGAAGGAAGGACCATGAGGAGAAATGAATTTGTCTTGGTATTTTAAAGTTACTATACAGAAAAGAAAATGAAACAGAAAAATATTTAAATTGTATAGCATTCAGGTGAAGTTTGAGAGAATTCCTTGGGATATGAAACCAAGTTTTTTCCCCCACTATGGAAACATGGGAGAAATACTTATTAATGTGACATATTTCTGTATAAAAAGAGGACCAGATTCATGTATCAAATACTCCTTTGAGCACTTAATATGTGCCAGGAACTTGGGAGACATCAGTAAACAAAGACTACACTCATAGACCAGTTGTTTAGAGTCATAGGTGCTGAAGTGCAAGATTGCAAAAGGCACAGGCAGTTGCTTATAAGAATGTTACAACTTCATTTGCTAATAGTGATCAGTAGAGAATACTTATAGTCTAGGGTCCTTTATGGAAGCCTTAAATATGTTTTCATTCCTGTGATGTTATTTCCTTCAGATGTTAGCTAGGGGCACTATGTGTTGGGGAAAAGTCATTGCTCATCTAGGGGGACCAGAACATCATATGTGAAATTACTGTTTCTTTTCTGTCCTATTGTATCCCGTAGGTCTGATCTATGCCATGGTGATCCTGTTCAGGATCACTTGCTATTTAAGAAGACTCTCCTGCCAGTCTGGAAGATGATAGCCAGTCACAGGTAGGACTCCAAGCCACTCTGGAAATTCACAACCACTCTTCTCATTTAGGGTGACTTTCTAGAGTTTCTTCATTCTCTCTGGATTTGTCCTTTATCAGGTTCAGCAGTCCGTTTCTGAAGCCTGTGTCAGAAAGGCAGGCCCCAGGATACAAGGATGTGGTGAAAAGGTCAGTGGAAAAGGGGTCAAGAAAGGTTGGTTGCTTTTATATCTGTCTTTTCATACTTTATTTTGCATCTGTTAGATTATTTCCTTATTTCATTTACATTACTTAAGCTCAAGATATATTTTATAGCTGAATAAGTTCATAAAGTTATGATAAGCTCAGTCTTTATTTGAGAATGTAAGGAACAACAGGATAAAGAGGCTTTTTTTCATTATTGGCTTTTCAGTAATATGATCCTTTTGTTATAATCTTACATTAGCCTTTGGTAGTTTTTGACACTTATTTTGGAGGAAAACTTTGAAAGGAAAACTGTATTCCTTCAGGCAGTTATAAGTATGCAAGGCAAAGATGGTAATCCAAATGGATTTTACAAACACTGGTTGATTGCAGTATTTTGGATTTTTATATCATGGTTCATCTAAAATGCTATCATAAACTAGTGTGTCAATGTATAAAAGATCATAAAAGAACCTTTGGAGACAGACTCCTTAATTCTGTAGATGGGAAAACTAAGACTCAGAGATGATCATCACTTGTCTGTGATGAAAAGTGAATAGCAGAGCGAAAACTAAACCAGAGTCTCACTTACCTCCCCAGTCCTCTTTCTACTCTGCTGTGTCTTCTCTTATACATCCACTCTCTATTATGTCCCGTTATATAATATTTATCCTAATATTCACTTTGTCTTCATGAAAGGAGAAAGAACTCTTGAGATTTTGATTATATAGTAAAAACTGTTGATTAAATACCTAGTGTATGACTACACATTGTAAACCAACAATAACTCCCATGTGACAAATTGGAGCTTTTTACAACTTTGATACCACCAACTGTAAAATGTAATGGCTGGTCGTATGGGCTCTGGAGTCAGGCTGCTTCTGAATTAGAATCTAAGTTGTGTGACTTTGGGCAAGTACCTAACTTCTTTAGATCTCAATTTTCTCATTGCCAATTGTGATCATGGTACTTACCATATAGGTTTATTGAGAGGATTAAGTGAGTTAATATAGAAAATACCTAGTATAGCACTCGACTTATTGTAAGCAGTCGTTATGTTAGCTGCTATTGCTATTTTATATCTAATGGGGATTGTTATCTTTACTACTTTTTTCATTAAGAGCTGGTTAGTTTTTCAAGAAAGCATGTTAGGTCACCACATGTTCCACATGAAGGTTTGATTTCCTCTGGTTTCTCTTGGCCACCTGTAGACCCATGGACTTAACTAGCCTGAAAAGGAATCTGTCCAAGGGACGGATTCGCACCATGGCTCAGTTCCAGCGGGACCTGATGCTGATGTTCCAAAATGCTGTGATGTACAATGACTCTGATCATCACGTATACCATATGGCTATGGAGATGCAGCGAGAAGTCTTGGAGCAGATTCAGGTACTGCAGGTAGAGAGCTGCAAGAAAAAGGAGTGTAGTTTCTAGAATCTGATTTTAGAAAGTCTTATGAGAATAAGGGTGATGTTGAAATGACCTTGTTCTCCCAGAGTTTATGTTTAGAGGTGATTCAAGGCCTTGAAGGGTTGATATTGTTACTGCTCCTCTGTGGAACCAGCTTTAATAGATGGTGAAGTAAAATACTCTAGGAAGGCAGGCAGCAGTAAAGAGCTCTTAGTGACCTGGGGATAGATAAGGAAGTAATGGGTGCATCTACTTCCGGAGCCTCAAGTCAGAGGGCTAAACATGAACACCTGAGGCTGGAGTCACTGTCCATTTTTTGACACTATGTTGGTATTAATATATGTGCACATTGTCCCATCTGTAGAAGATAAGATATGGTAGCCAGAAGACATTTGAGGGTTTGTTTTTTGGGCAGCATCTTATTGATACTTTAAAGAAAAAAACATGGTTGAATCTCTGCAGAGAAAGAAATAAAATTGCATTCAAACCTCCATAAAGATTCATAGCTGCTATCTGCCTTGACCCTGTAGGTGCTGAGTATTTGGTTAGACAAAAGAAGAGACTTAAATAGTCTGGAATGAAAACTAACCAACCTATGGATGATGGCAAACCTGTTTGGCTAACTTGGAGCTGCTTTCCTGAACTTTTCTGGATTTTGGACCTTTCTTTGAGACTCTGACTTATTGAAGATCCCAATACTTGCTTACCATTTTTCTGTTGTCTTTTCTAATAAGAATTATACCTTAACTTACAACCAAAGAGTTAAAGGTGCTTGTGGACATGATATAAAGAAAACACAGAAAACTGAGATTTGGGGTTATGCCATATATGTTGCCCACATTTTTGTTCTGTAAGGTTAATTTAGAGATAAATAGATTAAACTTCTTTAAATAAATACTGCTCTTTAAATAAATGTTAATTCACAAGTCAAAAATTACCTTTTAATGAGTATAGAAGCTGGCAGTAGAGGGGATAACATTGTCTGGTGAAATATGGAAGGTATCTGACACAGATTTTCTTACATAGAATGGAAGGTACTGGGGGTAGGATGAGGGAGAGCACCAATGATTTATCTCATCATTTGTAAAGTGGAGATAATACAAGTGTCCTTTGAATGACTAGGAGGATGAAATAAAATAAATTATGAGGAAAATGTTAGAAAACATCTACTGCTTTTAAGATTTGCAAGGGGATAAAAATCCCTGTGGTGGGTTCCCTTTCTTGGCTAAAAGGAGCTAGCCAAAGACTGAAGTGCTCTACTGGAATTGGCCCTCTGCAGCCACCGTCTCTAAGCTGGGTTTCTGGTCTCCTGGCAACAATCTGTGACACTAAAGGAGCCCAGGCTAAGGTGAGTGCCCAGATGAGGGCCGGACTCTGAAGAAATCTGGGGTGCAGCCCACAGAGATCCAGGGTACCCAGGAATTCTGCTTTCCAGCCGGGCCTTACCCTAAGCCTCCTGGTGGCGGGAGGGGGTGGAGAGAGGGTGTGTGTGTGTGCACTGTGGAGGGTGGTGCTGAGTGGCGTGGAGAGTTGCAGACCTAGTCTCCTCCTGGGCTCCTCGAGTCCTCGGCTTTGTCTTGCTCCTTGGGCTCTCCTAACTTAATGAAAGCACCTAGGAAAACCCATGGCAGGAGACAGAGTAAAAATCTTATTATTGAGACACTGCTTGTGGAAAAAACTCCGACAGTTTCCAGCTTTATAAATTAATAAAAATCAAGCACCTGATAATGCTGTTTAGTCACAATTACATTAAGTTGGGGGTGCGGGTGCATGTCATTGCAGTTGATTCGCGTGAAGGACCTTAAATTGTAGCTCAAAAGCCAGAATGGAGCTATCAATGCCCCCACCTCAGATCTACGTAGAAAAGACTCTGGCTATTATCAAACCAGATATTGTTGACAAAGAGGAGGAGATACAAGATATTATTCTCAGATCTGGATTCACCATTGTTCAGGTAACTTCTGGGCAGTATGATCATGTTTTTTCCCTCTCTACTGAACTAGACTTTTCTGCCTTAGCTTTTAGCTAAAATAGAATTAAAAATTCACTTTATCTTAAATAAAAGGTATGTTTGAAAGCTCTTCTTACTCATAGAGTTATATCCCTAAACTTGTTTTAGAATACCTTTGATTTTACCTTTTGAAAATGTTTATGTATATGTGTTAGCCCAGTTCAATCCTTCGTATTTAGCATGAAATTTAGGTTTACTCTTCTGAATATAAAAGTTATATGTGATAATTTTCCAAAAAGTATTTTCACAGTTTAAAAATATATAAAATGAGAAGTAAAGCTTCTTTCTCCCATCAACTCTCAATCTGCAGAGACAATCACTTGACACTTTATTTTCTTCCAGAATTTTTGTGTGCATTTACAAATATGTTTCCCCCATAAAGTAGGACAGTCGCCCTCCCTGGACCCTCTTTACCCTCCCTCAGATAGCATGCCAGATCATTACTTCTGAATCTAACTTCTGTGTAAATACTCTTCTGTCCTAATAAACCACAGTTTATTTACTTGATCTTCTCTTGATGAATTTTTAGACTGTTGAGTTGTGTTTTTTTTTTTAATTTAATGTTTTAAGCCTTTTCCTTGTTCTGCAGTTAGTAGTTTGAATATATAAAGACTATCAAATAGAATGGAATATTTTTAATTTTCCTTTTTTGTACCATTCTTATTTGAAATTTCACTTTTTATTATATTTATTGACTGTCATATTGCTTGTTGAGTCTTTTAAAAAATAAAAAAGATAACTTCAGTCTTCAGAAGATGGGTTTTTAAATGAACTTAGAAGGATACGTGGAGGCTGAGGGTGAGATGCTACAAGAAAATTTAAGGGAGTAGTATAAGGGAAAGTATAAAGAAATAATTAATTAAAAGATTCAGATAAAGATGAGCTTTTAAATAAATGTTAGGAAACTGGGTAGCCACTTAAAAAAAAAACTTGGATTCAAATATTACACTATATATACCAGGATAAATTCCAAATGAATTTGACATTTAAATATTAAAAAACTAAACCATATAAACTCTAGAAGAAAAATGGCTGAATTTCTTTTTATTCTCGGAAGGGGACAGCCTTTTTACTGGGTACTGTAAAATAAAAGATTGATAAAAATATAAACATAAAAAACTTGAGCATGGCCAAATAAGCATAATAAGCAAAGGCAAAACACAGGTGACAAACTTGGAAAAAATACTTGTAACTCATAAAGAGTAATCTCCCAAATGTATAAAAAGCTCCTAAAACAGGATAAAAATTCGGTTGAAAATGGGCAGTACATGTGGATGGTCAAAGAAATAAAAATGCTTCTAAAACATGGTAAAGGATGCTCAATCTCTAAGCAGGAAAAAAGCAAATTAAAATGACACTGAACTACCATCTGGCAAGAATATAAAAGTAAATGACATAACCCCTATGGAAGGGAATCTGGCGATTATCTATCAGTATTTACAGATGCATCTTCCCTTTGACCCAGCAGTACTACTTCTGGGAATCTCTCCTATAACTTGTGTATTAATATGCAGTGACATATATCTAGGTAATTTTTTGTAGCATTATTTATTTACAAGCAAAAAATTGAAAATAACCCCACATTAGGAAATTGGTTAAATTCACCCTGACGAATTTGCCAAATTGAATACTATGCAACTAATTATAAAAAGAGCAATGAAGAACCTCTCTGTGTCCTGCTAGGGAAAAAAGCAAGATGCAGAACAATGTGTAGCTTTTTTCTATGCTAGAAAGAGAAAAAGTAATATATATTCATGTTTGCCAGTATTTACAAAATGAATTTAGAAGAATTTACAAAATGAATTTTAAATAAACAGTAAAAAATGGTTGCATATAGAAGGTAAGGAAGAACAGGCTGAATTAGGACAGGAATGGGAATGAAATTTTTCAGTATGAACCTTTTTATATTGCTTTGAATTTTTTAATCCCTGAAGTATGTTACTCATTAATTTTAGAAGAAAGACAAAACATACAAATAAGATAAAGTTTCCAATTTGATTTTTAGAAGTTTGAAAAGAATTAGTGAAAAAATAATTAAGCAGCAAGCAATAATTAGAAATTAAAACTTCTTATAAAAAAACAGTGTAAATGTTAATATTTAACACTTTCTCTAGTCAGCAATAAGTTTTAAACCAAAGAACATCTTGGTATGTAGTATGCTTCTTTTTGGTTTAATTATGATAAAATATATACAACATAAAATTTACTGTTGTAACTGTTTCAGTTCAAGGGCATTAGAGTACCTTCACATTGTTGTGCAACTGTCACCACTGACCATATCTAGAACTTTTTCATCATCTCAAACTGACACTCTGTACCCATTAACAGTTCTCAGCTTAGCCCTCTCCCCAGTCCTTGGTAACACTATTCTACTTTCTGTCTCTGACTTTGCTGTTCCAGGTATCTCTTGTCAGTGGAATAATTTTTGTCCTGTGTATTATATGCTTTAAAATAGGCTTTATTGTAGTTGAGAGTTCATTGAACTTGAAGCTTTCTTTTCCTATCTAGGAAAAAACCTTCTAAAAAATGATGTGTTCATTTAGTAGGTGGCAGTCTTTCCTGTGTTAAAACAAACTATTGGTTCCTTTTTTTTTTTGATATTTAATTTATTTATTTGGCTGTGCTGGGTCTTAGTTGTAGCACTCAGGATCTTTAGTTGCTGCATGCAGGACCTTTTTTTTTTTTTTTTTTGGTAGGGGCCACAGCAAACTCTTGTGGCGTGTAGGATCTAGTTCCTTGACCAGGGATTGAACCAGGGGCCCCTGAATTGGGAGCGCAGAGTCTTACCCACTAGACCAACCTCCTTTTCTGATATAAAGTTCACTTCTCTTTGTGAAAATACTTTTTTTTTGTTGTTTATTTATTTATCTTTTGGCCGTGGCTTGCAAGATTTAGTTCCCTGACCAGGGATTGAATCCATGCCCTCTACAGTGAAAGCACAGCATCCTAACCACTGGACTGCCAGAGAATTATCTCGTGAAAATATTAATCTAAATTACAAAAAAGTTTATCTGATCTAATTTGGAAGTAATTGATGGAATCGTTGATTCATTATCAGCTTTACTTTAAAATGAGCCCTCAGGTTTTAAAATTATGCTACATTAGCTGGCATACCTGCAAAAGGTAGCTTCCCTTGCTTGTTAAGGGATATGTGGCAGTTAAGTGCTTACAGTGCAACAGATGAGATTTTTAACCCAGCAACAACAAAATTACTCAAACCAGTAAGCATAAGAATCACAAATACAGGCATGTCTTAATTTTAAAATAATAGAATCAATGATTATACTAAATCAAGTGCTGTTATCACTTCTCAGATTTCTTCTATTTCTTGACTATATGAATTTTAATATGAAAACAGATGTCAGTACCTTTTTTTTTTTTTAGTAGTACTAGAGCTTCCCAGGTGGTGCTAGTGGTAAAGAACCTGCCTGCAGGAGACGTAGAGACTTTGGTTTGATCCCTGGGTCAGGACGATCCCTGGAGAAGGAAATGGCAGCCCACTCTAGTATTCTTGCCTGGAGAAATCCCATGGACAGAGGAGCCTGGAGGACTACAGCCCATGGGGTTACAAAGAGTTGACACGACTGAAGTGACTTAGTCCATAACTTCCATCAGCTTCCATAACTGATCCTTGACTGTGAGAATGTTAGTTTTTGTCCAGTAGAGCCTATTCATAGTAGTGCTGAACTACCTAGTAAGCATCTTTCCAGGCTTCTTTAACTGGGGCAGTTTAGATCCCTCTCTACAAACCAAGCAATTTTATCAAGTTTCTGAAACCTGAAGACATAGGATAGTTTTGTGGGGTTTTTTTGGAAATAGAAATTCTTTTATTCCAGGTGTTTAATGAGCAATAAATGTGGATCTTAGATAGCTGAATGATGGTAGATTTGTCATTTTTGCCTGTGATTAGATTTGGTTTCTCTAAACAGCAATTGAGTAAGCAGGAAGTGACTTGTGAATGGAGTTAAGATAGAAAAATTGGAAGAATGATTGACTTGGCTTCTATGATTTTTAAAAATTTAATAATTCATATAGCTTCTCATTTGTGAAAAAAATTAATATTTCTTTGTCTCAAACATTTTATTTTCTTTCAAATTAACAAGCTTAATGCTAACTACTTATCTTAAGCTCTTTCTGAGTCAACATATTTATGGCAGAACCAGAATAAGGAAACAAGTGAAAACCTTGTTTACTGCATCATGTTGCACCATAATGAGACCAGTTCTCTAGAATAATGTAGGGAAGTTTCACAAATAGTTAGGGAAAGATGAATTTGGAATATTCTAAAGTATTTTTTACTCTATACGAAATACGTATTAACAAGATATTGAAGATTGGCATGTTTTTACTTTAAGGAGAGAAGATTATTTTGTCATTAATATTGTTTTTGTTTTTTAGTCACTAAGTCCTGTCTGACTCTTTTTTGTGATCCCAAGGCCTGTAGTCCTCCAGGCTCCTCTGTCCATGAGATTTCCCATACAAGAATACAGGAGTGGGTTGCCATTTCCTTCTCCAGGGGATCTTCCTGACCCAGGGATCGAACCTGTTTCTTCTGCACTGGCAAGTGGATTCTTTATTGCTGAGCCACCATTAACATACCATAGGTTGAAGGAGGCTGCCAAACAAGAGTAGTTTTTCTTAAGTAATAATTCTTATTTAAAGCCTACATTAAAAAAAATTTTATTTAATTGGAGGCTAGTTACTTTACAATATTGTAGTGGTTTTTGCCATACATTGACATGAATCAGCCATGGGTGTACATGTGTTCCCCATCCTGAACCCCCTTCCCACTTCCCTCCCCATCCCATCCCTCGGGGTCATCCCTGTACTGGCCCCGAGTGCTGTGTCTCATGCATTGAACCTGGACTGGCATTCTGTTTCACATATGGTAATATACATGTTTCAATGCTGTTCTCTCAAATCATCCCACCCTTGCCTTCTTGCACATAGTCCAAAAGTCTGTTCTTTACATCTGTGTCTCTTTTGCTGTCTCACATATAGGGACATCGTTACCATCTTTCTAAGTTCCATATAGATGCGTTAATATACTGTATTGGTGTTTTTCTTTCTGACTTACTTCACTCTGTATAATAGGCTCCAGTTTCATCTACCTCATTAGAACTGATTCACATGCATTCTTTTTAATAGCTGAATAATATTCCATTGTGTATATGTACCGCAGCTTTCTTGTCCATTTGTCTGCTGATGGACAGCTAGGTTGCTTGTATGCCCTGGCTATTGTAAACCATGCTGCAATGAACATTGGGGTATATGTGTGTCTTTTGTGGTCAAATTGGTACTATTTCAAGTTATTAGTGACTTGGGAAAGTCACTCAGTCGTGTCCAACTCTTTGTGATCACATGGATTATACATACAGTTCATGGAATTCTCCAGGTCTCCTTCATTGCAGGTGGATTCTTTACCAGCTGAGCCACAAGGGAACCCCATTAGTGAATTAATGAGGTGTTACTGAACTGTCAATAATGCTTTTGTTGACTTTGTTTCTCTTTTAGAGAAGAAAACTACATCTCAGCCCTGAGCACTGTAGTAACTTTTATGTGGAACAATATGGGAAAATGTTTTTCCCCAATTTAACAGCTTACATGAGTTCTGGACCACTTGTTGCCATGATATTAGCTAGATATAATGCCATCTCTTACTGGAAAGAACTCTTGGGACCAAGTAATAGCTTAGTAGCTAAGGAGACACATCCAGACAGGTAACTTTCCTAGGGGAGAAATGGAATACAACTATGAAAATGAAAAAAAATCTGATTTCATTGTAATAAGAATTTACTTTAATTTGAAAGTTTTCCTGAATAACCTGATTTTTTTTTTTTTTTTTGGTGGTGATGCAGGGTTGGGTGGGGAAGGTCCATTCTGTGTTTTAACTACATAAATGTGTGTACTTTAATATCAAATACCACAAAAGGTCTCAGAGAATGTTTGATTTATGGTTGACTAGCCTTATTTTTCTCTCATTCTTGAATTAAACTGCCACCGGTATAGGAATTTTCATGGGAAAATTGGGATGGTATTTCGTTGAATGTTAGTAATAGAGATTAGAAACTCAGATTTTCAGCATTATCTTTAATGTTTAGAAACCAGAGGACATTGAGTTCTTGACACTTTTGAAAATACCATTGTTTTTTCAATTGTTACAAGATAACACCTCTTTTTCACCCAGATAACTATTTTTCCAGTATATCTCTCCTACATATTTAAATATATTTGACCCTCATGTAGATACTACTGGTGCTGCTAAGTCACTTCAGTCGTGTCCAACTCTGTGCGACCCCATAGACGGCAGCCCACCAGGGTCCCCTGTCCCTGAGATTCTCCAGGCAAGAACACTGGAGTGGGTTGCCATTTCCTTCTACAATGCATGAAAGTGAAAAGTGAAAGTGAAGTCGCTCAGTCGTGTCCAACTTTGCGACCCCATGGAATGCAGCCTACCAGGCTCCTCCATCCATGGGATTTTCCAGGCAAGAGTACTGGAGTGGGGTGCCGTTGCCTTCTCCGTCATATAGATAGATTTATGCTTAAAGTCAAAATAGATTAAAACCTCCATATGTGAGAAGTGGAGATGCTTCTGTAAAATTTCTAAGTAGAATACATAAGTAAAAAGTAAGGAAAGAATGTCAGATTGGGTGGTCATCATTTCTAACTTGCTTTCAGTCTGAGGGCGATTTATGGCACAGATGAACTAAGAAATGCACTTCATGGAAGTAATGATTTTGCTGCAGCAGAAAGAGAAATTCGATTCATGTTTCCTGCAGGTGAGTTACAAATGAGTAATTAGTTAATTGCATTTACTTGTTTGCCTTCTTTCTTAATTTTGGAGATGTAGCTGGGAAAGAAGATAACAGGGTTTATCTCCAGTATATTCTGTTGTATTTTCAAGTTGTAGTGACTTAACAATTTGAAGCCAAGAATAGAAAACTTAATGTTTTTCTCAGAATGAAATTGTGACCTCTAGGGAATCTTTTGAAAGAAAGGAGTTTACCTTTCTTTCCTTTATTTTGGACTGGGCATATTAAGGGTTTTTCTTCTTCTGTGTTATTACTCCTTTTAGTTATCCCTAAATGCATTAGTCAAATTTGTTACAAATGAAAAGAGACTCTTCTTTGGCACTTTTGATGGATTTGCCATATTCTCTAATAACAGTTTACTGTTTATCTAACAAACACTCATGCTTTTATGAAACTCATAGTTCTCCATCCCCTTTTTTTTGTTTCTATCCTGTGAAGTTATAAACTTTTTAGAAGTGGGTATCATGAGGAATGACACTGATGTTCTTATTTTTAGAGCAGAAAAGAAATTTGGTGATTTTCATTATATAGAAAAAAGTCAAAGCATTGGACAGTTTTGAAAAAATTTTTTGGCCTTTTATTCCTCTCAGTAATTTAGACCTATTCCTCAGTATTTTTCTGCTAAAGATTTATTCAAAGAAAACTGAAAATTGTCTTGGAGATTTAAAAGTTTGGATTTTTGAACAAACAAAAACTGTTTTAAAGATATCTATACACAAAAGGATTTGCTTACTACATACTTAATTCCTACTGTGACAGAAATTTCTGTCATATCTATCTCCTTAAGGTGTCTTTTTCTTTGGAGCTGTTTTTATTTTGGAATATTTACACAAAAGGAGATAGCATAGCAGCCATGAAATTAAAAGATGCTTGCTCTTTGGAAGAAAAGCTATGACCAATCTAGACAACATATTAAAAAGCAGGGACATTACTTTGCCAACAAAGGTCCATCTAGTCAAAGCTGTGGATTTTCCAGTAGTTGTGTATGGATGTGAGAGTTAGCCCATAAAGAAGATTGAGTGCTGACAAATTGATGCTTTTGAACTGTGGTGTTGGAGAAGACTCTTGAGAGTTCCTTGGACTGCAGGGAGATCCAACCAGTTCATCCTAAAGGAAATCAGTCCTGAATATTCATTGGAAGGACTGAAGCTGAAGCTCCAATACTTTGGCCACCTGTTGGGAAGAGCTGACTCATTAGAAAAGACCCTGATGCTGGGAAAGCAGGAGGAGAAGGGGATGACAGAGGATGAGATGATTGGATGGCATCACTAACTCAATGGACATGAGTTTGAGCAAACTTGGGGAGATGGTGAAGGATAGGGAAGCCTGGCATGCTGCAGTCCGTGGGGTCACAGAGAGTCAGACATGACTGAGTGAACGACAACAAAGATCACATAGTATAATAAGCCACTAATGAACCCAGCATTCAGTTTCAATGATTTTGGTCTGTCTGCTTTTTTTAAAAAAAATTGAAGTATAGTTGATTTAGACCAGTCTTGTTTCATCTGTCACTCCTGCTTGTATTTCTCCTGCTTCTGTATTATTTGGGGCACATCTTGAACATGAGATGTTTTTTGATGTGGTAGATGTTTAGATCTTGTCCTACTAGTGAATTAGACTTTTTCTTCTTAGCTTTTAACTAAAATAGAGTTAAAAACTCATTTATCTTAAGTGGAACAAATTTTTTAGAAGCCCGTGTTACTCATAGGGTTATATCCTTACGCTGTTAGTTTGTATTGCTTTTGATATTATTAATTAATCGTCTTAGACATTTGAGAAGCAGCAGTTGTAGGACAGATACAAATGATTACCTACTACACTACAGATGTCTTGCTATGAGAATGTGAAGTCCTTGAGAGAAGGTTTTTGGAGTTTGTGATATGAGCTCCTTCTTGCTTAGCAGTGAGGAACTACGTACAGAACCCTATATGATAAGTCACTAAAGCAAGTTACAAAGATTCAAAGCTTTACTACATTCCATTCATTCAGCAAGTTTTACTGAGTTGTGCCAGAAATACAAAAATGAATAAGATTTCCCTGCTCTCTCAAGATGATTTTATTTGAAAAGGCCAGAAAAATAAATATACAGTGCAGTGTATAACTTCTGCCATGTAAAAGCCTTTAAAAGTACAGTGAAAATTTATTTATGTGAGAAACATGAAGCACGTTTTAGTTTCTCATTAATTCAGCCAACTCTGTTGTCAAAAATCAGTTGGCCATATATGTAAGTATCTACTTTTAGATTCTCAGTTCTGCTTCATTGATCTTTATAGTCTGTTCTTATGTCAGTACCATACAGTCTTAATATTGTGGTTTCGTAATAGGATTTTTCTTTTTTATATATCTATATTTGTTTCAACTCTTAAGTGTGTGGCTTGAACACTACATTTCCACTCACAAAACTTGTTCTGAGTTATTTTTCAAATGGCTTTGCAACATGCCTAGGTAGGCTTATAATTTTGCTATTCTAAATATTATTTTCCTTTATAAAACAATCCCTATATATGGATAGTGACTCCCATCAAGTTGGTTCAGTTTAACATACTAATTTCTAGGGTCCTGGCACATGCGGTACTATGACTGTAGGGGTTGGAAGGTTTAAAAAGTAGATCCCATTAAATGAAAGTTGCTTTAATGAGTACTTTTCTTTTAAATATCAAGGTGTATACTTCAGAACACTTTAGTGATGAGATTTGGTCCACTAAAGAATCTGCTTGATACCTAAACATTTCAGACTGAGAAGTTAACATAGGTTACATACACCTTACAACAAACACTACTTCTGTCTGTTAAAATAAGCCAACATGAAACTAGGAAAAAAAGCTAGCTCTACTTCAGTGCCTAAAGTATCACGCTTAATAGAAATCTTAACTTTCCCCTAAAGCAATTGTCATGCCATACATATTTTTAAATGCTAATAAAAATAAATACTTGAAAACATGTTATCAGAAGAAATGGAGACAGAGTGTTGAACACGTAACCACGTAAGCCTCAGGCAGAGCTTAGTCTACTTCTTCCATATGAGAAGGGTCATCATCTCCTTCCAAGGGCGACATCTCCTCAGTTATGGCAGCATTGCTGTTGTCAGTAGTGGGGTCATTCTCGTGGATACCAAGACCAAATTTGATCATTCTGTAGACCCTGTTAGCATGGGTCTGGGGATCCTCCAGACTAAAGTCAAGATAGGAGAGCCACTTCATACAGTAGGATTACCTGGTCCTTCAAAGACTTGTCATTATTATCAGCCTTTTGCTTCAGGGTCTTGATGATGAAGTGGTCTAGGGTTTA
Source organism: Ovis canadensis (assembly GCF_042477335.2). Lineage (NCBI taxonomy): Eukaryota > Metazoa > Chordata > Mammalia > Artiodactyla > Bovidae > Ovis > Ovis canadensis. Next base: position 62,258,760 of record NC_091249.1, on the reverse strand, counting down.
CCTCCAGGTGCTTCTTTGCTGCCAGGGCTTCCTTAGTGGCTCAAATGGTAAAGAGACTGCCTGCAATGTGGGTGACCTGGGTTCAGTCCCTGGGTCGGGAAGACCCTCTGGAGAAGGAAATGGCAACCCACTCCAGTATCCTTGCCTGGAAAATCCTATGGTCAGAGGAGCCTGCAGTCTACAGTCCACGGGATTGCAAAGAGTCGGACACAACTGAGCAACTTCACTATCGCTATAACCTATTGTTGAGTTGTCTTTTAGGGCTTGAGCCTTCATGATTCTTTCCATGTTTGCTATCCAGCTGTGCGTGCTCGTGACAATGCAGCACAGGGATGTCACCAGTAGGTTTGATACAACCATCTTTTTTGCAGAGGGTTTGAAACTTTTTCTTTTCCTGTTTCTTATTTATTTTGGGCTGTGCTGAGTCTTTGTTATTGTGTAGGCTTTTCTTTACTTGCTGCAAGCGGGTCTGCTCTCTAGTTGCAGTGCATGGGCTTCTTATTGTAGTGGTTTCTCTTATTGCAGAGTATGGGCTCTACAGTGCACAAGCTTCAGTAGTTTCTGCATGTGTACTCAGTAGTTGGAGTTCCCAGGCTCCAGAGCACAGGCTCAGTTTGGCACACGGGCTTCGTTGCTCTACAGCATGTGCGATCCTCCTGGACCAAGGATCAAACCCTTGTCTCATGCACTGGCAGATGAGTTCTTTACCACTGAGCCATTAGGAAGGCCCTCTTCCTATCTCTTTTTCTCCTCGTCTTCTGGAAGTTCCAGGCCCTCTTCAGTGACTGACACTGAGGTCTCGCCCTCAAACTTTAGCTGTTGCACGCAGTACTCATCTAGTAGCAGTTCTAGAATCTGGGCCACACTATTACTGCTTGGGTGCCTGACCCCTTCAATCATTAAGTAGTCAAGTAACCAAGAACAGGACTTCTTTTGAACCATAGCTCCAATTCATCAGTTCTTCTCAGAGAAACATCAGTTCATCTCAGAGGTACCAAGCATGGATAGAGCCAATGTTCCCAGGAGGAATTCTGATATTATTTGAAAATCCAAGTCTCCCAAGCCTCAGGGTACCAGCCAGAGTTGGCCTCCCTTCCCCAGCAGCCAAGTGTCAGTTGTTCCTCATTAAAGGTTTTGAAATCAGGTTAGTGGAAAGTCTCCAAAATTCAAATAATAAATGGCCAGAGACAAATAATAAATGATTTTCAAAAATAGAGAAACAATCCAAAAATGAAGATAATTTTATCTACAATAGCGTCAAAATCAATAAGATATTTAAGAAGAAATTTAACAAAAGAAGTGCAGTTCTTGTGCACTGAAGAGTACAAAACAAAATGTTGCTGAGAGAAATGAAAGAATATCTAAATAAATAGACATCCCCTTTTAGGGGCTTCCCTGCTAGCTCAGGTAGTAAAGAATCTGCCTGCGATGTGGGAGGCCTGGTTTCGATCCTTGGGTGAGGAAGGTCTCTTGGAAAAGGAAATGGCAATCCACTCCAGTTTTCTTGCCTGGAGAATTCCATGAACACAGGAGCCTGATGGACTACAATCCATGTGTTTGCAAAGAGTGGGACACAATCGAGCAACTAACACTTTCCTGGATCAGAAGAGTCAATATTGTCAAGATGACAGTTCACTCTAATTTGGTGGATAAATTTAATGTAGTCCCTATTAAAGTCTATGCATGCTTTTATGTAGAAATTAACAAGTCAATTCCAAAACGTATATGGAATTACAAAGTATCTAGAAGAGCTAAGGCAATTTTGAAAGTGAAGAACAAAGTTGGAAGACTTCCACTAGCCTGATTTCGACCTATTATGAAACCACAGTAATTAAGGCTGTATGGTCCTGACGTAAGGATAGACATAAAGATCAATGAAGCAGGATTGAGAATCTAGAAGTAGATTCTTACATTTATGGCCAATTGATTTTCCATGAAAGTGCCTAGACAATTTGATGGGGAGAGGGTGATCTATTCAACAAATGGTGCAAAGACAACTGGATATCCACATGCAAAAACAAAAACCAGCATAGACCCTTGCTTCACACCATACACAAATAGACCTAAACATAAGAGCTAAAAACTAGCTTTGGTTTTTAGGAAGAGCACCAGCTTTTTCAAGGATTAGGAATATGTCCTAGAATATCTTTATAACTTGCTTTAGTGACTCATCATTTTGTGGGGTTTTGTATATCATTCCTGACTGACTGCTAAGCAAAAGGGAGCTCATATCACAAACTCTTCTAACTGGAAGAAAATATAGAAAATCTTTATTACCTTGAGTTAGACAAAGAGTTCTTACATATGACATCACAAATATGATCTGTAAAATAAAATACTGATACATTGGACTACATCAAAATTCAAAGCTTTTCTTCTTAAAAAGTCATCATTAAACATATGAAAAAATAAATCATAGACTGGGAGAATATACTTGCAAATCATATATCAGATAAAGCACTTATATCTAGAATATATTAATATAAAGAATTTTTACAACTCAGTACAAACAACTGAATTAAAAACTGTGCAAAAGATTTGAATAGGCATTTCACAAAAGATAACAGGCTAATAAGTACATGAAAAAGTGCTCAGTATAATCACTGAGGAAATGCAAATCGAAAGCACCATGAGATACCTTTGCTTACCCACTAGAATAGCTATAATCAATGGCAAGAATATAGAGATACTGGGACCCTTTTTGTTTCTGGTAGAAATATGTTTTTTGTTGTATTGCAAGTCTGGGTCACCTATAGTGTTCAAAGAAAGCTGAAAAGACTAAAATTTCCTTAAATCTATATAATTTATTTTAACAATTGAAAGATAAGCCGCAATATTAATATATACTATCATATAAATAGGACTTATGTGTATATTCAATAGTTTATAAGAGAGCAAGAAGCATGTATTATTCACTCATACCTGTGAAGTGAAGTCAAGTCACTCCGTCATGTCTGACTCTTTGCAACCCCATGGACTGTAGCCTACTACGCTCCTCTGTCCATGGGATTTTCCACTGTGCAAACTGCCTCCATTTTGTTGACAGGAGTTAATTTTTGTGATGAATTAATCTAGATTATATATATTCTTTCAGCTTTTCAAAACATTGTCCATTATGTATTTACTGTTAAAAAATGGAAATGCAAAAAAGGAGATTGTTGAAAACATAATCAGAATCTTGTGTGTGAGCACTATCAATATATTGATGTATTTTTTGCTATTTGTATGAGTCTTATTTGTGTGTGTGTGTGATTGTGTTTTTGAACAAACTATTCACTATGTATCTATTTCTGTTTACTTTTTTTAAAAAAGAAAAACTAAGTATTTCTCATGTCATTAAAATTTCTTTGAATGTGTCCTTTTTAATGACTATAATATTTCATCATTTATGTTAGCTTTAATGGGAATACATTTGTATTTGCAGTGATTGTTGAGCCCATTCCAGTTGGACAAGCTGCTAAGGACTATTTAAATTTGTATGTAACGCCAACTCTGCTTAAAGGACTCACAGAACTTTGTAAGCAAAAACCAGCAGATCCTTTTGTAAGAAATCTTTTTATTCATACTGAAGAATACTGTCTATAGCTTTCAGAATTAAAATATTCTTTGAAATATATAGAAAGTCACTTAAAGCTATTTTATATACATTTTAGATACTTCCTTTTGTATAACATTTGATTACAGTTGACCCTTGAGTAAGAGTAGGACTTAGGGGCGCTGACCCTTTGCACAGTCAAAAGTCTGGCATACTAAGAGCTCCCATGTGCAACAACTAAGACCCAGTGCAGCCAAAATAAATAAATACTTAAAAAAAAATCTGGCATATAATTTATAGTAGGAACTCGTATCCTCAGTTCCTCTGTATCTGTGATTTCTGCATCTTGTGTTCAGCCAGTTGTGAATTGTGTAGTACTGTCGTATTTACTATTGAAAAAAGGCTCCACATAAGTGGACCCCCACAGTTCAAATCTCTGTTGCTCCAGGGTAAACTGTGCTTATTTTCTTGCTGTGTTTTGACTCTTAAAAAACATTTTAAGTACATTTTCAGTCATTGCATCCTTCAATTGCTCAGCATTGTTTTTGTGTATAATTTATATAATCAAATGATAAAATTAGATATATACTTGAATTTTGTTCATCATTTTTATTTCTCGTGATATCTAAATTTTCTGAATAGAAGATTTGCATTTATTCACATACTTGATGCCTCAACATTGCTCATTCAGGTGGAAGAACTGTTGAGTATGAGGACTTAGGATGATGATCCAGGGCCAACTGTCAGCCTGGATCCTTCCTTATAGATACACCCGCCCATCTGAAGAGTCTTAGAGATAATCAGGGAAGGTTATTTTAATATCAGCCCTACCAAAATAATATGTTTGGCCTTTGTTAGAATTCTCAAAAGGAATCCTTTTTGAAAGACAAAAGATTTAATCTTTCCCACATGTTAACATTACCACTTTTACCAAAAAGGAAAACATTGACACGTTATTTCTCTAATAATTCTCTTTCATTGTGAAAATAGTATTTATTTTAATTTAGTAAGAAACCTGAAACTACTGAAAAACGTAAAGAAGAGAAGAAAAAGATACTCATGGTTCCATTTCCTAAACATTGTCTTGAAGTCATCTTGCCTGGACTCAACTCTGATTCCAGACACCTAAATTCAAAGATGCTTGCTCCTTGGAAGAAAAGCTATGACCAACCTAGATAGCACACTGAAAAGCAGAGACATTACTTTGCCAAAAAAAGGTCTGTCTAGTCAACGCTATGGTTTTTCCAGTGGTCATGTACGGATGCTAGAGTTGGACTGTGAAGAAAGCTGAGTGCCGAATAATTTATGCTTTTGAACTGTGGTGTTGGAGAAGACTCTTGAGAGTCCCTTGGACTGCAAGGGGATCCAACCAGTCCATGCTAAAGGAGATCAGCCCTGGGTGTTCTTTGGAAGGAATGATGCTAAAGATGAAACTCCAGTACTTTGGCCACCTCATGCGAAGAGTTGACTCATTGGAAAAGACTCTGATGCTGGGAGGGATTGGGGGCAGGAGGAGAAGGGGACGATGGAGGATGAGATGGCTGGATGGCATCACGGACTCGACGGATGTGAGTTTGAGTGAACTCCGGGAGATGAGATGGACAGGGAGGCCTGGTGTGCTGTCTAGGTTGGTCATAACTTTCCTTCCAAGGAGTAAGCGTCTTTTAATTTCATGGCTGCAGTCACCATCTGCAGCTATTTTGGAGCCCCCCAAAATAAAGTCTGACACTGTTTCCACTGTTTCCCCATCTATTTCCCATGAAGTGTTGAGACCAGATGCCATGATCTTCATTTTCTGAATGTTGAGCTTTAAGCCAACTTTTTCACTCCTCTTTCACTTTCATCAAGAGGCTTTTTAGTTCTTCCTCACTATTTGCCATAAGGGTGGTGTCATCTGCATATCTGAGGTTATTGATATTTCTTCTGGCAATCTTGATTCCAGCTTGTGCTTCTTCCAGCCCAGAGTTTCTCATGATGTACTCTGCATATAAGTTAAATAAGCAAGATGACAATATACAGCCTTGAAGTACTCCTTTTCCTATTTGGAACCAGTCTGTTGTTTTATGTCCAGTTCTAACTGTTGCTTCCTGACCTGCATATAGGTTTCTCAAGAGGCAAGTCAGGTGGTCTAGTATTTCCATCTCTTTCAGAATTTTCCACAGTGTATTGTGATCCACACAGTCAAAGGCTTTGGCATAGTCAATAAAACAGAAATAGGTTTTTTTCTGGAACTCTCTTGCCTTTTTGATGATCCAGCAGACATTGGCAATTTGATCTCTGGTTCCTCTGCCTTTTCTAAAACCAGCCTGAACATCTGGAAGTTCACGGTTCTTGTATTGCTGAAGTCTGGCTTGGAGAATTTTGAGCATTACTTGACTAGTGTGTGAGATGAGTGCAATTGTGTGGTAGTTTGAGCATTCTTTGGCATTGCCTTTCCTTGGGATTGGAATGAAAACTGACCTTTTCCAGTCCTGTGGCCACTGCTGAGTTATCCAAATTTGCTGGCATGTGGAGTGCAGCACTTTCACATCTTTCATCGTCTTTCAGGATTTGAAATAGCTCAACTGGAATTAACATCGCCTCCACTAGCTTTGTTCGTAGTGATGCTTTCTAAGGCCCACTTGACTTCACATTCCAGGATGTCTGGCTCTAGATGAGTGATCCTACCATCATGATTATCTTTGTCATGAAGATCTTTTTTGTACAGTTCTTTTGTGTATTCTTGCCACTTCTTCTTAATATCTTCTGCCCAGTTAGGTCCATATGATTTCTGTCCTTTATTGTGCTCATCTTTGCATGAAATGTTCCCTTGGTATCTCTAATTTTCTTGAAGAGATCTCTATTCTTTCCTCTATTGTTTTCCTCTATTTCTGTCCTTTATTGTGCCCATCTTTGCATGAAATTTTCCCTTGGTATCTCTAATTTTCCTGAAGAGATCTCTAGTCTTTCCTCTGTTGTTTTCCTCTATTTCTTTGCACTGATCGCTGAGGAAGGCTTTCTTATCTCTTCTCGCTATTCTTTGGAACTCTGCATTCAGATGCTTATATCTTTCCTTTTCTCCTTTGCTTTTCACTTCTCTTCTTTTCACAGCTATTTGTAAGGCCTCCCCAGACAGCCATTTTGCTTTTTTGCATTTCTTTTCCATGGGGATGGTCTTGATCCCTGTCTCCTGCACAATGTCACGAACCTCCATCCATAGTTCATCAGGCACTCTATCTATCAGATCTAGTCCCTTAAATCTATTTCTCACTTCCACTGTATAATTGTAAGGGATTTGATTTAGGTCATACCTGAATGGTTGAGTGGTTTTCCCTACTTTCTTCAATTTAAGTCTGAATTTGGCAATAAGGAGTTCATGATCTGAGCCATAGTCAGCTCCTGGTCTTGTTTTTGTTGATTGTATAGAGCTTCTCCATCTTTGGGTGCAAAGAATATAATCAGTCTGATTTTGGTGTTGACCATCTGGTGATGTCCATGTGTAGAGGCTTCTCTTATATTGTTGGAAGTGGGTGTTTGCTATGACCAGTGCGTTTTCTTGGCAAAACTATTAGTCTTTGCCCTGCTTCATTCTGTGTTCCAAGGCCAAATTTGCCTGTTACTCCAGGTGTTTCTTGACTTCCTACTTCTGCATTCCAGTCCCCTATAAAGAAAAGCACATCTTTTTTGGGTTTTAGTTCTAAAAGGACTTGTGGGTCTTCATAGAACCATTCAACTTCAGCTTGTTCAGCGTTACTGGTTGGGGCATAGAGTTGGATTACTGTGATATTGAATGGTTTGCCTTGGAAACGAACAGAGATCATTCTGTCATTTTTGAGATTGCATCCAAGTACTGCATTCCGGACTCTTTTGTTGACCATGATGGCTACTCCATTTCTTCTGAGGGATTCCTGCCCACAGTAGTAGATATAATGGTCATCTGAGTTAAATTTACCCATTCCAGTCCGTTTTAGTTTGCTGATTCCTAGAATGTCGATTTCACTCTTGCCATCTCCTGTTTGACCACTTCCAATTTGCCTTGATTCATGGACCTAACATTCCAGGTTCCTATGCAGTGTTGCTCTTTATAGCATCGGACCTTGCTTCTATCACCAGTCACATCCACAACTGGGTATTGTTTTTGCTTTGGCTCCATCCCTTCATTCTTTCTGGAGTTATTTCTCCACTGATCTCTAGTAGCATATTTGGCACCTACTGACCTGGGGAGTTCCTCTTTCAATATCCTGTCATTTTGCCTTTTCATACTGTTTATGGGGTTGTCAAGGCAAGAATACTGAAGTGGTTTGCCATTCCCTTCTCCAGTGGACCACATTCTATCAGACCTCTCCACCATGACCCGCCTGTCTTGGGTGGCCCCACAGGGCATGGCTTAGTTGGGACTGCCCTAAGAAAGCTCATCTGAGCACCAGGCACACATGGGACTCACAGCCAGACATTGCTGGCAGGAGCTCACACCTCGTGTGGCACAGATGTTGGGCCCTCCAATGCTGATGCCCGCCAGTGCCCCCACCACCAGCACCGTAGCCCAGAGCCGCCACGCTCGCATCTTGTCAGCCTGCCGCCGTGCTCCATCTGGGCAGCGTCCTCTATTAAAAAGCATAGACATCACTTTTTCAACAAAGGTCTGTATAGTTAAAGCTATGGTTTTTCCAGTGGTCGTGAATGGATGTGAGAGCTGGACAGTACAAAAAGGCTGAGTACCGAAGAATTGATGCTTCTGAATTGTAATGCTGGAGAAGACTCTTGAGAGTCCCTTGGACAGCAAGGAAATCAAACCAATCAATCCTAAAGGAAATCAACCCTGAATATTCATTGGAAGGACTGATGCTGAAGCTGAAGCTCCAATACTTTGGCCACCTGATATGAAGAGCTGACTCATTTGAAAAGACCCTGATGGTGGGAAAGACTAAAGCAGGAGGAGAAGGAGGTGACAGAGGATGAAATGGTTGGATGGCATGTGATACCTCTAGCTTTGTTCTTGTTTCTCAAGATCATTTTGGCTATTGAATGTCTTTTGTGTTTCCATACAAGTTTTGGAATTATTTGTTCTAGTTCTGTGGAAAATGCCATGGGTATTTTGATAGGGATTGCATTAAATCTTGTGGTTAGTATGGTTATTTTAACAATAGTAATTCTAATTCATGAATGGAACATATTTTTCCATTTGTTTGTGTTTTCAGTTTCATCAGTGTAATAACAGTTTTCTTAGTACAGGTCTTTTACCTCCTTAGATTTATTCTTAGGTATTTTTTTAATGCAATTGTACATGTGATTGATTTCTTAATTTCTCTTTTTGTTGATAGTATAGAAGCAACACATTTCTGTACTGTGCAACTTCACTGAGTTTATTAGTTCTAACAGTTTTTTGGTGGTGTCTTTAAGGTTTTCTCTGTATAATATCATGTTATCTTCAAATTGTGACAGTTTTACTTCTTCCTTTCCTGTTCAGATTTCTTTTATTTTTTTAATTAATTTTTTCTGATTGCTGTGGCTAGGACTTTTAACACTATGCTGAATAAAAGTGGAAAAAGTGGGCATTCTTGTATGATGTTACTGTGGGCTAGTCATATATGATCTTTATTATGTTGAGGTATCGTCCCTTTATACTCACTTTGCTGAGAATTTTTATTGTAAATGGATGTTGCATTTTGTCAAAAGCTTTTTCTTCATCTGTTAAGATGATTGTATGGTTTTTATACTTCAGAATGTGATGTATTACATTGATTTGCAGGAATTGAACCATCCTTGCAGCCCTGGAATAAGTCCCACTTGATCATGGTGTATGATTCTTTTAATGTATAGAATTCAGTTTTCTTTGAGGATTTTTGCTGCTATGCTTATCAGTGATACTGACCTATAATTTTCTTTTCTGGTGTTGTTTTGTCTAGTTTTGATGTCAGGGTAATCTTGGCCTCTTAGAATGAGCTTGGAAGCATTTTTTTCCTCTTCAGCTTTTTGGATTAGTTTGAGAAGGATAGGTATAAGAATTCTTTATGTATTGGTTATATCAAGCTTGTTCTATTAGCTGCAAAAATATTTCCTTTTTGTTTAACTTCTAATTTTGCCTTTTAAATAATATTCAATAAGTCAAACCTTAATTTTTTTCTCATTGTGAGTTTTACTTTATCATCTAAGTTTAGAAAGTTCTATTCCATTAAAGGTTTTGCTAAATATTCACTTTTATTTTCTTCTAGTAATAGTTTTTTTTCATTTTTAACTTTCCTATGTCTCTGGAATTTACTTTTATATATATCACAAAATGAAGATCTAAATTGATTTTTTTTCTGATCAGTTGTTCTTGTACATTGATTTATGAAGCCACATTTATCACATATAAAATTCTATATGTGAGCATGTATTCCATTATGTTGAGCTGTATGTTCTGATAACAGTACCACAATAAACAATTGTTTTTAACATTATTTTCAGTACTTCTGTATATACTTAACATTTTTTTTGTTTTTTTGGTGATAAATATAAGATAAACTTTGTCATTTTAACCATTTTCAAGTGTACAGTTCAGTGGCATTAATTATAATCACAGTTTTGTATAGCCATCATGACTACCTATTTCCAAAACTTTTTCATCACCCTAAACAGAAACACTGTAACCATTAAGTGATAACTCCCTATTATCTTCTTCTGCCACCCTTTAGTAACCTCTAGTCTTTCTGTCTCCATGAATTTGTCTATTCTAGATATTTTACATGTTACATACAAGAATTATATAATATTTGTTTTTGTGTGTGTGTCTGACTTATGTCGCTTGTCATAATGCCTTTGAAGTTCATGTAGTAGCATGTACTAGAATTTTATCCCTTTTATATTGAATAATATTTGATGATTTTATATATATATGTATATATATTATTTATCCATTCATCTGTTGATAGAAACTTAGATTGTTTCTCCCTTCTGGCTATTGTATATAATGTTGCAGTGAACACTGGTGTATCTGTTTGAGTACCTGTTTTCATTTCTTTGAAGTATGTACTCAACAGTGAATTTTCTGGGTCATATGATCATTCTGAATTTAGCTTATTGAGTAACCACTAAGTTATTTTTCACAGCAGCTGCACCCGTTTACATTCCCACTAGCGATGCATGAGTGTTCCAGTTTCTCCATGTCTTGGCCAACACTTGTTCTTTTCCATTTTTTTTTTTTAATAATTGTAACCAACTTATTAGATGTGAAATAGCCTGTCATTGTGGCTTTGGTTTGCATTTCCCTAATGACAAATGATGTTGACCCTCTTTTCAAGTGCTTACTGGCCATTTGTATGTTTTCTTCAGAGAAATGTCTGTTCATATTCATATTCTTTGCTCATTTTTAATTGTTTTTGTTGTTGAGTTGCAGGAGTTCTTTATGTGTTATAGATTTTAAATCTTTATATGACTTGCAAATATATGTTCCCTTTCTATAGGTTGTCCTTTCACTTTAAAAAATAATAATTTTATTTATTATTTTTGGATCTTCTTTGCTGTGTGGGCTTTTTTCTAGTTGCAGCAAGAGGAGGCTACCCTCTAGTTTCAGTACAAGGGCTTCTCATTACAGTGGCTTATCTTATTGGGAGCACCATGCCCTAGGGTGCTCGGGCTTCAGTAGTTGTGGCACGTGGACTTAGTAGCTGCAGTTCCCAGGCTCTGGAGCACAGGCTCAATAGTTGTGGCACACAGGCTTAGTTGTTTCACAGCATGTGGCATCCTCCCAGATCAGGGATCGAACCCATGTCTCCTGCATTGGCAGGCAGATTCTTCACTTTGAGCCACTAGGGGAAGTCCCATGTCCTTTAACTTTGTTGATAATGTCCTTTGATACATGAAAGTTTTGAATATTTAATAAAGTCTGATTTACCAATTTTTTTTGTTGCTTATGCTTATGGTGTCATATCTAAGAATCTGTTGTCAAATTCAAGGTCATAAAGATTTATTGCTTTATTTTCTTCTAAGATTTTAATGAGTTTAACTCTTATATTTATGTTATTGACAAACTTTGAATTAATTTTTTATATTAAGTGAGATAGGGGTCAACTTCATTTTTTGCATGTGGAAATCTAATTTCTAAGTACCATATGTTGTGGAGACTGTATCTTTTCCATTGAATGGGCTTGGAACCATTGTCAAAAATCTGTTGGTCATATAAATGGGTTTATTTCTGACTCTCAATTCTATTCCATTTATCTGTGTGTATATCTATATACCTCATTGTCTTGATCACTGTACCTTTATAGAAGATTTTGAAATTGGGAAGAACAAAATTGGAAAATTCTCCAGTTTGGTTTTCTTTCATGACTTTTTTAGCTATTTGGAGCTCCTTGAAATTCTATATGAGTTTAAGGATTGACTTTTCCATTTCTGCAAAAACAGCAGTTGGAAATTTGATGCGAATTGTGTTGAATCTGTAGATCACTATGAGTAGCATTGACATCTTAGCATCTTAACATTATTAAATCTTTCTATCCATGAACATGAGATGTCTTACCATTTATTTAGATCTTTCAGTTTCTTTCAGCAATGTTTTGTGATTTTCAGGACACAGGTTGGTTAATTAACCCTAGATATTTTTTCAAGGCTATTATAAATGAAAGTGATTTCTTAATTTCCTTTTTGAATCATTCATTGTTGGTATGTAGAAACACAACTGATTTTCTGTATTGATCTTGTAAGCTGCAACTTTGCCATATTCATTTATTGGCTCTAGTAGCTTTCTTAGATTCTTTGGAATTTTTTATACAGGCATACCATGGACATGTTGCCAGTTAGGTTCCAGAGCACGACAGTTAAGCAAGTATTGCAGTAAAGGAAGTCATATAAGTTTTTTGGTTTCCCCATGCATATATAAAAGGGTTACACTATTCTGTAGTCTATTAAGTGTACAATAATATTATATCTTAAAAAACACAATGTGTATAACTTAATCTAAAAACTGTTAACCATCATCTTAGCCTTCAGTGAGTCATGATTTTTTTTTTGCAGTAAGATCACTGATCATAGACCACTATGTGTGTGTTAAGTCACTTCTGTTATGTTTGACTCTTTGTGACTCTATGGACTATAGCACACCAGTCTCCTTTATCCTCTTGCCCATGGGATTCTCCAGGCAAGAATACTGGAGTGGGTTGCCATTTCCTCCTCTGGGGGATCTTCTCGACCCAGGGATGGAACCCACGTCTCTTATGTCTCCTGCATTGGCAGGTGTGTTCTCTACCACCACTCTACTTGGGAAGCCCTAGACCACTATAACAAATCTAACAATGATGAAAATGTTTGAAATATTATGAAAATTAGCAGACACAGAGACATGGAGACACAAAGTGAGCAATTGCTTTTGAAAAAATGATGCTGATAATCTTGCTCAATGCAGAGGGGTCAAAAACCTTCAATTTATAAACAAAAAAAAAAGCTGTATCTGCAAAGTACAATAAACTGGTGGAGGAATATTATACCTGTATATACAAGGGTCATGTTATTTGTGAACATAGTTTTACCTTTCTTTCCAATTTGAATCTATGCTTGACAATATTGTCTAACGTAATATTTATTGTTTCAGTTTTTAGTGGTCATTTTCTTATTCTTAAAGTGATTTTGGAAACTTAAATTGATAGAGTATATATTGAAGAAAGTATGTGAACATTAATTAACATAAAGGTTTTTTTTCTTTTCCATAGATTTGGCTAGCTGATTGGCTGCTGAAAAATAATCCCAACAAACCTAAACTGTGTCATCATCCAGTTGCAGAATAATCTTACTAAAATAAAACCCTCAAAGAACAAATCATGAGCAGTCTTACTATAAAAGGCATGCTTCTACTTAAGAAAAAAGTAACTCCTAAGGGTTTATGTAACTACATGTGAAATTATTTCTTAAAAATAAATTTTAGAAAGAATATCTATTTTGTGCAGCAGATAACATTATCTAAGACAAAACATTAGTTTGGGGTATTATTTTTTTCTAATATGAAAATGGTATTAACATGAGAAGCACTTAGAATGTCAATAAAACAATTGCAAATTTTTATTTTTGCAGTTACAAAGTGGTGTTCAGTTAAGAGAACAATAATTCATATAGGATGCATCAGAGACAATTGAAGATGGTAAAACTACCATCCCTATATAAAATTGATATTTGCTGTGCACCAACAAGAACCTACTTTACATTTCTTTGCCAGTGTATTAATACAACTCACATAATACATGAGGCAAAATTAGTATCTATTGAAAATACCACCAGGGCAGGGCTAACTAAAGACGCATTTGGTAGTATGTTAACTATACAGTTTAAAAAAGTCTTGTACAGCTTTACAGTTCTTTTTTCTTTAGAAAGAGTGAGTTGTGCACAGGGAGGTTAAATGCTTTTAGACAAGCAGGAAACTAGAATCAATTTACTTATTATCATCTTCAACTTCCTTCTCTTTCTCTTCCTTCTTTTCAGCCTTGATGACTATCTTTTTTGCTCCATGTTTTTTCTTTATCTTAGTAGGCTTCTTTTCATAAAGCTGTCTGTCATCTGCTGAAATGCTGTTCCATGTTTCTCCCAGTTCCTTTGCAACATTGCCAATTAGTATGCTGGGATATTCTCTTTTGATTTGGAAGAACAGGAGAAAAACTGAAGGCAGCCTCTTGTATGCATTGGGATCCTTGAGCTTCTTTTTTGTTTCTCCTTTAGGAGGAATGTAGGTTTTTATTTCTCTGTTATAAAGGCCTTGTCTACCTTTACTATGCCTTCAAAATTTTATTTTTCAACTGACATGGTCTTCCATCTCTCTGAGCACTTTTGGAAAACTCTGAGAAGGTGACTGTGTACTTGTGCTCCTTCTGGCAAGTTTGCCCAAAGAATGCATATGATGGTGCTTTGTGGTCTCTTAGGGCGTCCTTTCCCATGCTTAGTTATTTTTCCTCCATGAGTCTCAAAGTCATCCATCACCCATCTAGCTCTCCCTTGCCCTCATGCTGTCTTTATGGAGGTCATTTTGTTGCAATGGCTGTCAGTTTAGGATATGATTTTAACAGTGATGTGGAGAAGGCAATGGCACCCCAATCTAGTACTCTTGCCTGGAAAATCCCATAGATGGAGGAGCCTGGTAGGCTGCAGTCCATGGGGTCGCGAAGAGTTGGACACAACTGAGCGACTTCACTTTGACTTTTCACTTTCATGCATTGGAGAAGGAAATGGCAACCCACTGCAGTATTCTTGCCTAGAGAATCCCATGGATGGGGGAGCCTGGTGGGCTGCCGTCTATGGGGTCACACAGATTTGGACACGACTGAAGTGACTTAGCAGTAGCAGCATTTAGTAATAGAAGCCTGATATAAGATATTGCTCATTATTTTTTAATTTTGAGATATGGCATTTTAGTTATATTTTCCCTAGCCTATATTCTGTATTTACATGCATAATTAATGCATAGTTCAGAAAGCTTAGTTTAAAAAATGTTAAGTAGGGACTTCCCCAGTGGTCCAGTGGCCAAGACTCTGAGCTCCCGATGCAGAGGACCTGGGGTTTGATTCCTGGTCAGGGAACTAGATCCCACATGCCATAACTAAGACCCAGTTCAGTCAAATAAATAAATAATAAATAAAATATTTTAAAAAATAAAAAATGTTAAGTATATAAATAATTAGTTTTCTTCTGCTATCCTATGGGCGTGCCTGATAGCTCATTTGGTAAAGAATCCACCTGCAATGCAGGAGACCCAGATTTTATCCCTGGGTTGGGAAGATCCACAGGAGAACGGATAGGCCACCCACTCCAGTATTCGTGGGCCTCCCTGGTGGCTCAGCTGGTGAAGATGCATCCGCCTGCAATGCGGGAGACCTGGGTTTCATCCCTGGGTTGGGAAGATCCCCTGGAGAAGGGAAAAGCTACCCACTCCAGTATTCTGGCCTGGAGAATTCCATAGACTCTATAATCCATGGGATTGCAGAGTCAGACACAACTGAGCAACTTTCACTTTCTACTATCCAATAGTAGAGTATTCCTATGAAATCTCTCATAAGCAGAAAGAATGTAGAGTGAAGACTCAGTTACCTTAGTTAGTTCACGTCTTGTTAACTGAAGCACAAAGTAAATTGAGATAAAGCCCAGATGCTCACTGACAGTTAAAAGCTATGCTGGCTTGATGCTGGGGTGCTGAGTGTAGTTCCTTAGGAAGGAGCCTGGTGGTGCTACTCTTGTTGCTCAGTGTGCACACTGCTTCTGAATTCAGTTCAGTTCAGTTCAGTCGCTCAGTTATGTCCGACTATTTGTGACCCCATGAGCCGCAGCACTCCAGGCCTTCCTGTCCATCACCGACTGCCGGAGTGTAGCCAAACCCATGTCCATTGAGTCAGTGATGCCATCCAACCATCTCATCCTCTGTTGTCCCCTTCTCCTCCTGCCCTCGATCTTTCCCAGCATCAGGGTCTTTTCAAATGAGTCAGCTCTTCGCATCAGGTGGCCAAAGTATTGACGTTTCAGCTTCAATATCAGTCCTTCCAGTGAATACCCGAGACTGAGCTCCTTTAGGATGGACTGGTTGGATCTCCTTGCAGTCCAAGGGACTCTCAAGGGTCTTCTCCAACACCACAGTTCAAAAGCATCAATTCTTCAGCGCTCAGCTTTCTTCACAGTCCAACTCTCACATCCATACATGACTACTGGAAAAACCATAACCTTGACTAGACGGACCTTTGTTGGCAAAGTAATGTCTCTGCTTTTCAATATGCTATCTAGGTTGGTCATAACTTTTCTTCCAAGGAGTAAGCGTCTTTTAATTTCATGGCTGCAGTCACCATCTGCAGTAGTTTTGGAGCCCCCCAAAATAAAGTCAGTCATTGTTTCCACTATTTCCCCCTCTATTTGCCATGAAGTGATGGGACCAAATGCCATGATCTTAGTTTTCTGAATGTTGAGCTTTAAGTCAACTTTTTCACTCTCCTCTTTCACTTTCATCAAGAGGCTTTTTAGTTCTTCCTCACTATTTGCCATAAGGGTGGTGTCATCTGCATATCTCAGGTTATTGATATTTCTCCTGGCAATTTTGATTCCAGCTTGTGCTTCATCCAGCCCAGCATTTCTCATGATGTACTCTGCATATAAGTTAAATAAGCAGGGTGACAATATACAGCTTTGACGTACTCCTTTCCCTATTTGGAACCAGTCTGTTGTTCCATGTCCAGTTCTAACTGTTGCTTCCTGATGAGCATACAGATTTCTCAAGAGGCAGGTCAGATAATCTGGTATTCCCATATCTTTCAGAATTTTCCACAGTGTATTGTGATCCACACAGTCAAAGGCTTTGGCATAGTCAATAAAGCAGAAATAGGTGTTTTTCTGGAACTCTCTTGCTTTTTCGATGATCCAGCAGATGTTGGCTGGTTCCTCTGCCTTCTCTAAAACCAGCTTGAACATCTGGAAGTTCACAGTTCACGTACTGCTGAAGCCTGGGTTGGAGACTTTTGAGCATTACTTGACTAGCGTGTGAGATGAGTGCAATTGTGCGGTAGTTTGAGCATTCTTTGGCATTGCCTTTCTTTGGGATTGGAATGAAAACTGACCTTTTCCAGTCCTGTGGCCACTGCTGAGTTTTCCAAATTTGCTGGCATATTGAGTGCAGCACTTTCACAGCATCATCTTTCAGGATTTGAAATAGCTCAACTGGATTTTCATCACCTCCACTAGCTTTGTTTGTAGTGATGCTTCCTAAGGCCTACTTGACTTCACATTCCAGGATCTGGCTCTAGGTGAGTGTGAGTGATCACACCATCGTGATTATCTTGGTCGTGAAGATCTTTTTTGTATGGTTCTTCTGTGTATTCTTTCCACTTCTTAATATCTTCTGCTTCTGTTAGGTCCATACCATTTCTGTCCTTTATTGTGCCCATCTTTGCATGAAATGTTCCCTTGGTATCTCTAATTTTCTTGAAGAGATCTCTAGTCTTTCCTATTCTGTTGTTTTCCTCTATTTCTTTGCATTGATCATTGAGGAACGCTTTCTTAAAATCTCTCCTTGCTATTCTTTGGAACTCTGCATTCAAATGGGTATATCTTTCCTTTTCACTTCAGTTCGTTTCATAGCTTTTGTAAGGCCTCCTCAGACAGCCACTTTGGTTTTTTGCATTTCTTTTTCTTGGAGATGGTCTTGATCCCTATCTCCTGTACAATGTCATGAACCTCCATCCATAGTTTATCAGGCACTCTATCTATCAGATCTAGTCCCTTAAATCTTATAGTGACTATTCCACTATATAGTCATAAAGGAGATTCTGAATTTGCTCACTACAAAACAAATACTGAGTTCCCTATTTCCCTTTTGACCTGTTTTCATAAAAGCAAAAATCCTCTTTGATTGATTTTGATTAGTGAAAGCAGATATGTGTAGGAATTTTTAAATAGCAGAGTTACAAAAGAACATAAACTTTTAAATAGAGGGGAATACCTAATGAAAAAGGTTGGAGCTCCATTATAGTTTTAATCAGTCATATATAACTATTTCCTCAATGTGAGTCTGTGCCCTCCACGGGTGACCAGACCATAGAGTGACAACTCATTTCTGTTTGTATCACTGAAAATCCTGCACCCTGGGAGGCCCCTTAATCCTATGCAAAATGAAATGATTGGTCCCTCTACCAAAGTCTTTAATATTTCTCAATTATGTTTTTGTGATGAGATACTAGTTTCCAAAAAATGAAATATTATCAGTTATTAAGAGTAAATAATTGGCCTCATCTCTTCTAAAAGCTAATGTCATTATAAAACTGAAGATGGAAATGAGGGCGACCAAAGAAGACACCTTAACCAAAAGCAGTGAGTAGATCTTGGCTGGATACTGGTTTTAAAAATCAATAAAAGACCTTTAGGGGCAATTAAGGAGGTTTAGATTTGGAAATGGAAGAAGGCAATGGCAACCCACTCCAGTACTCTTGCCTGGAAAATCCCATGGGCGGAGGAGCCTGGTAGGCTGCAGTCCATGGGGTTGCGAAGAGTCGGACACGACTGAGTGACTTCACTTTGACTTTTCACTTTCATGCATTGGAGAAGGAAATGGCAACCCACTCCATTTTTCTTGCCTAGAGAATCCCAGGAACGGGGGAGCCTGGTGGGCTGCCGTCTCTGGGTCGCACAGAGTCGGACACGACTGAAGTGACTTAGCAGCAGCAGCAGATTTGGAAATATTAGGTGATGTTAGGAAATAATTGCCAAATTTCAAGAGTCAAAATTATATGACCATGAAAAGAGAATGTCATTATCTTTAGGTGAATGCATTCTGATATATTTAGGGGTAAATTGTTTTATATTTGCAACTTATTTTCACATGATTCAGCAAGAGTTATTTTTATACATGTAAAGATAAAGTTAGCAAAATATTAACAATTATTCAGTCTAGTTGGTGGGCATCTTAGTTTACTATTCTTTTCATTTTTCTGTGCTTTAAAACTATTCACAAATGAAGTTGAGGGGGAAAGATCTATTATCATCAAAATCTAGTGGTCAGTTTTTCATATTCTTGATAGGGAAACATTCAGATCCTATATAGCTCTTGATTAGATATAGAAATGAAACATACTAATCATTTATGATATGTTCTAGCCAGACATGTGTACCTTAACATTATCTAGCCTTTAGGTCAACCTTTCTTCTTACAGTAGTAGGAAATAATGTGGTCATCTAAAGAATACCATAAAGAAGCAAAAATTTACAAGATAGGATGTTCTGTAGGACAGCTGCCCCGGTCTTTCAACAAATTGGTGTTAGGAGAAATGGGACTCTCTTAGATTAACAGAGATGTAAGATCCATAATCAGAATCAACACTTGTTTCCAGATTGAACCCTCATTTAGGCAGACAAGTGGCAAAGGACATTTTTGAGACAACTGGAAGATTTGAATCTAGATTAAGTATTAGATAAAATGAAAACGTGTTCAAAAGGTAAAGATTGTTAACTGAAGAAACATATTGCAAAGCAATATGTACAGAGTAGTCTCATTTTGATAAATACATATATGTGCATATGTATGGATTAAGTTGTAGAAGGATGCCCACTCAAATGTTACTGTATAATCTCTAGATGGTGGTAATATACTGTTTTTTTTCTTATGTTTATTTAGCTATATTTAAATTTTTCTACAATGTTCATATTACTGCTTTTGTCATTTTTTAAAAGGGTTTGGAAAGATAAGTGCCTCACTGGTTGCAACATTAAAAGGGTTAGCAACACTTCTTTACTAATAGACTATCTTCAAGGTATATGTACAACTAAGATGCTTCACAAGTTCTCGGTCCTGATGTTTATATGAGTTTTGGAACATACTCCTCCTGGAACTGGTGTGTCCACTGTTTTTCAAAATACCTTTACCATTCATGTTGGAAAGACAAGCTAAAAATCTTAAAAATACAGATAAATAGTGGATGGCTGTATTTTGAACAATGGCCAAGAGCATATAGGAAAAAGCAAATAATTTGTTACAATGAGATTCCATCTTCAGGAGGTTATTTCCCCCACAAAAGCCTCCTCTTGTGCAAAAAAGTGGCTGCATTGTATATGGCAGGAAAATTCTATACTGCAAGTCAGCTTCAGTCCCCATATCTGCCATTTGTTTTGTTTTTAAGTGGAAGAAAAAAAGAAAACAAACTTAATTTGAGACATGTTTTAGGAAAAAACAAATACATACAAATGGAAAACAATGTAGTTAGCCATAGGATTTTTAAATTTGGGGCATGTTTGAGGTCATTATTTCATAGATCAGTGTAACATAGAGTGTAACATAGAGTGAATAAGAAAAATGAGAAGACTGCCTTCTGACATAACCTGCGAGGTAATAGGTAATACCAAAGTCCTGTGTACACATTTGTTACTAAGTAATGGTAATTTAAGTAATTTAATGCATTTATCTTGAATGATAGTGTGATATTCTTATTAATCAAGATACACCACTTCATTTAGTTCCTTTCTCTAGGACTCAAAAAGACCATAAAAGCAAGCAAGCAAGCAAGCAAGCATGCAGTTCTCTTATGACTTGAGATTAAATAGCAGTTTAGATCTGGGATGGCATCTAGAAGTGCCTCCCCCTACTCTACCCAACCCCTGCTGCCAACACGCATACACCCTTCACGGTCTTCTTAAACTTTGCCGAGAAATATGGTACATGTCTAACCTGGGTGTACCTACCTCAGCTTCTGAAGGGTTTTGAAAAGTAAACTAATGCTTAGTGTATCTGCCCTAGCTTAAGGGTGACACAGTTCAACTTGATTTGAAAGTGTCACGGTTACATATATATATATATATATATAATTTTGGGCTTCCCTGGTGGCTCAGCTAGTTAGGAAGCTGCTTACAGTGCAGGAGACCCAGTTTTGATCCCTAGGTCAGGAAGATCCCTGGAGAAGAGAGTGGCTATCCATTCAGGTATTCTTGCCTGGAGGATTCCATGGACAGAGGAGCCTGATGGGCTACATACAGTCCATGGGGTCAGAAAGAGTTGGGCGCAACCTTTTCACTTTTCATGTATAATTTTCTTTATTTATTTATGGCTGTGCTGGGTCTTTATTGCTTTGCTTGGGCTTTCTCTATGCAGTCTGTGGGGGCTACTCTTCATTGCGGTGCAAAGGCTTCTCTTTCTGGTGGTTTCTCTTGTTACGGAGGACAGGCTCTAGGCGCACAGGCTTCAGTAGTTGTAGCATGCTGGCTTGGTAGTTGTGGCGAGGCATATGGAATCTTCTGGGACCAAGGATCAAACCCACATTCCCTGCATTGGCAGACAGATTCTTATCCATTGTACCACCAGGGAAGTCTGTGAACTGTGAACAGTTACTCTCAAGAAGTACTTTCCCATCTCAGAAATAGTGCCGCTTCTTTCTTGTAGGTAACTATATAAAAGTATTTAGGTTAAGCTTTGATTTTTCATTCAGAGATGAATTTCATTCATTCTTTCTTCCTTGTTTGCTGCTACTTTTACAAGTGCTTTTTCTTGAGTTCCTTATTTTTGTTAAGTTTCCCTGGTGGCTCAGATGGTAAAGCATCTGGCTACAATGAGGGAGACCCAGGTTTGGTCCCTGGGTCGGGAAAATCCCCTGGAGAAGGAAATGGCAACCCACTCCAGTACTCTTGCCTGGAAAATCCCATGGATGGAGGAGCCTGGTAGGCTACAGTGCACAAGGTCACAAAGAGTTGGACAGTCTGAGTGACTTCACTTTATTTTTGTTAGTCTGCTTTCTAATAACATTCACTAATATATATACTAATTATATATACTAATTGTGCTAACATTCACTATACTAGCCTTGGGAAGGACTGATGCTGAAGCTGAAACTCTAATACTTTGGCCACCTGATGTGAAGAACTGACTCATTGGAAAAGACCCTGATAATGGGAAAGATAGAAGGCAGGAGGAGAAGGGGACAACAGAGGATGAGATAGTTGGATGGCATCACTGATTTGATGGAGATGAGTTTGAGCAAACTCTGGGAGTTGGTGAAGGACAGGGAAGCCTGGTGTGCTGCAGCCCTTGGGGTCACAAAGAGTTGGACATGACTGAGCAACTGAACTGCTACTTTGTGCCTTTCATTTAAGATCTATAATTGCTTTATAAAAGTTAATTAAATCTTAGAAACCCCTGGACTTATGAGAGCCTTTTAAAAGAGAAATTTACTTCTAAAGGTAGAGTCCAGTGATTTCTGGCAATTTCAGATAAAGACTATAAGGAAGATAGCTTTCACCTCACTGAAGGACGTGACTAAAGAAAAAGAAATCCTTGTGCAGCAGTTCTGCATAGCTTTCTTTAGTCCATTGGAAAGGGGAGATGACTAAGTAATATGATGTCTGTTCCATTCCTGCATCCAAAGTGACCCAGAAAGTTCTCTCTCCTCATTCAAGGGTTGATGACACTGCTGAGATTGATGCCTTTTGTTCCCAGACCAAATTGTTTTTTATAGCCCACCCCCTGCCAGCACATTCCAAAGTGCCACTGCCATCAGCTCCAGAGGGAGCCCCTTCCTCAGGCTTCCTGGCCAGCAGCTGCACTGTGATGGCAGGGAGCTCGGATGGGAGGAGAAAGCAGCTTGCAGACAAATGGGCAGCTTATCCGACCAACAGCCCATCACTAGAACCATAAAAAAAATTCCTTTTTTCCCCCTACTTGCCTCATCTGCATTTCTTGGCTGAGGTGGCGATGGAATGCTCCTTGGGAAAGTTATGGTTTCACATGGTCTATCAAGCAACCTCAAATTTCCCCCCCTTTTTCTTTCTCAAACAATTCTGCTTAGTTACCCTAGTATTGTCAAATCACTACAACCTTACAGGTAGTAAAAGAACAATAAGGGAATAGTAGAAACAACTTTTAGCAGCAGCAGAAACAACTTTATGCCAATGAGACTGACAAATTAGATAAAGTCCTTAAAAGACACAGCTACCAACAGTGTCTCATTCTAAATGAGAATTTCTGGATCCTTCTTTAAACTTTGTGTCATTGTTTGGATCTCTCAGTGTTCAACTTTAGTTTAGAAGCAGCCCTACTGAACTTACTTAATAAGCATTCTCAACTGTTCTACTAAGATCCAGTTGCTTTTCACCACAAGTTTTCTATTTTGGGGATAGAGAGGGTAAAGCTATTTTATTAGAATAAAATTAAAAAAATTTTATAAGAACATCTCAGGGATTAATCTTATTTTAATCAGGATTGTAAAATTCTGATCCTTCTGGGTGGCCTTTATGTTAGAGCCAGGATGACAACCTCACTGGTCTTTATATAGTTTTCCTAGTCCTTGACAATGTGAGAACATTTCAAGGTGTCTTTAACATATATATGTGATTAGAGCCTCTTGCACCATAAAATGGTTAGCCACGGACCCATATAAAACAGTCAGCCTACAATGAGGTTGAAGCTTTGGAAACATTACATCCTTTTCAGTGGTACTTGCTTTTATAGTGTCATTTAGCAAATGGACTGTGAAGAATTAGTCATGCCAAACTTCTAACCATCCGATGACTAGCTACAGAATAAACATCCCAGATGAAAATTTTTAGATTTTAAAGCTTTAGTCTTTCTTTTCAAAGTTTCAATTAAAATAAAATACTATATCTACTAGGACCCCCAAGTTCTCATCTAACTTGTTTGCACCTTTCAGAGGTACAAGATCAGCACTTACGTGCTACACATAAGTAGCATACCATTATGAGTTCCTTCACGCCTCTCAGGGATGGTTTGAGAAAATGGAATCTTTGAAGCCACTGTAGTCTTTGTGGTGAGAAACATAATATGCTAAATTAAATCAAAATGTGATGCTGTTAGGCACATTAATGAAATCACATTGTTATATTCCTCTTTCTGTTATGCATATTGTAGGTCCCAATCTGAACACTGTATTATATGTAGGAAGCCAGACCCTCTGTCTAGCTTCCTGTAGGTCTGGATGCCCTCAACTTGTCCTTGTCTCTTCAGTAGTTACCTAGGTCTGAGGCCTGACTCTGGGATCTCCTATGCAATCTGAGCTGGCCTTTTCACTGGATTCCATGCCCTTGTATCTTCTTAGAATACTTTTCCTTTTTAAGATCCATCTTTTTAACTAGCCTTTTCTTGATCGTTTACCTTTATCAGTGAGTTTGGTATTCCTGACTTCTACATAAGCTGCTATAAAGATTTTGATATGTCAGTTATAGATTTTTTAAAAGATTTTTAAATTCTGAAACACATCGCAGAGTAAGAGTTTTCTTCCTATTCTAATTGATCAGGGGAACCTGAGTGGGATGTACACATTGTCCATATAGAAACAGGTTTCCTACTTCATGAGTAGTTGTTTGAAATTAAATTTCACTTTGTGACAGAAAATACTGAGTATCTAGTGTATATATAATATGCTATAAAAATATTTTATAGTTGTTAATCTGGCATTCAGGGCTCCCACAGACTGGTCAGTGTTTATCTTTCAAAACATGTCTCCCCAGAACCTGCCTTATGGTTGCTGCTCTAGCTACAGTCATCTGTTTGCTCACATTGCTCATTACTTACTTTGTTCATTTGCTAAAGCCATTCTCTTCCTTTACTCTGCTCTCCTATATCACGATACTAGATTCTTCTGTTCTTTTAGGCTTGTACGATTCCTAGCCTAGGAGACAGTTTCCTGTAATTTTGCTCTAATGCGTGCTTGTCTCATGTGCATACAAACTACTCATGCTTAATTGCTGACTTATCTGGCACATAATAATGTACTTTGATATAATGTGCTGGACATAATGGTGAAATGATTTAGCATTTGGCCTTTATAAACAGCAAAGCAGTTTTATATCATAACTCCATCATGACTTCCTAGCTCTGTGACTGTGGGAAAAATTACTTAACCTCTTTGAATATGCTTCCTCATCTCTCTACTGGGGCTAATGATAATACCTACATTGAAAGTGAAAGTGTTAGTTGCTCAGTCATGTATGACTCCTTGAGATCACATGGACTGCCTGCCAGGCTCCTTTGTCCATGGGATTCTCCAGGCAAGAATACTGGAGGGGGTTGCCATTTCCTTCTCCAGAGGATCTTCCTGACCCAGGGATCTAACCTGGGTCTCCTGCATGCAGTACCTACCTTACCAGAATTGTTTTAAGGATTAAATGTGATAATATATGTAAAATTACCTAACAGTGCCTCGTGATGCTGAGTGAGCACTCAGTTAAAGTTAGCTATTATTTTTTACCTTGTCTTTTTTTTTTTTTTAAACTTATGTATGGACTATGTTCCCATCATTAATGGAAGGATTACTATCTATTGTTATCTATTATGTGCCAAGCACTTTCACTTATGTTATCCTATTTAATTTTCACAACAATCTTGAGGTTAAAGTGATTTGATATATAGGCCATATCTGGGAATTATTAGAGCCAGGGTTTTGAACTTAATTATATTTGCCTCTAAAGCCTTTTTATTATTTAATGGTGCTTTTTCATAGACATGAAATTTCTTATTTTTCTCATAGGGTGAACCAAGTGTGTGTACAAACCAAGTTCATTCATTTAATGGATTTATTGTGTATAAATAAATGAAGTGGAACTTGGGGTTTTACTCCATTTATATTATCGCTTTTTGTGGCCAACAGTCATATGTTCTCTTCCTTCTTCACTCAGAAAGTGCTTCCAAATTCCTTTTCATTCTCTGTAATACTTAAGGCACTAGTACCTTTATTTACATGTAACTACTGCATGCTCTTGTTTATCTGCTTAAAACAAAAACCTTTGCTAATTAATTTTAAACCTCCTAATCCAATCCCTTTATTTATAATCGAAGCAAACAAGGCTCAGAACAGCTAAGAGACCTGCCCAAGGTCACACATGAAGCTAATGGCTGGTGATCCAGGTTCCTGGCTCATACCCAGAGTGCTATTCATTATACCAAGAGCCTCTGGAGAAGAACCACTTGAAAATATTATTGTCATAAGCAGTTGAAAACCTCCACCTGCTGTCTTATTTGTGGTAGTAATTTAATAGTAAGATTAAAATATAATGTAAATGACAATATGTAAATATATAATGTAAAATATAATGTACAAAGAAGCTTCCATCTGCACAGAATTCAAATTAGTAAAATCTAATCATAAGACTATGTACATGAAGAACATCTGACTGTTGCTATTTTACAGCCTATCTGTTTCTAGAAACCAGAAGGGATTCTAATTTATTCTGTATGGCAATTGGTATGGGACATCTTATGAAGGCCAGAACTGTCAGAATAGAGAAATTTAGAGGCTAGAAATAAAATTTTAGAATTTGAAAAAAAAAATCATGAATATCTAATGCAATCTAATCAAATTCCCTCCTTTTTTATAGTAAAAATTTTGAAACAGAGAAAGTGGCATAGCTTTACAGTAAAATCTGTGGCAAAATTAGCATCACTTTCTCACAGTAATGAATTATCTCTCTTGGTTACCTCAAATTGTCATGATTGTCATAGAAAATTGCAGGAATAAATCCTTTTGGAAAAATGTAAGGCAACCTTCATGCAACTAAAATTAAACATTACCTTAACCTCTTTTGGAACACAAACCCCGTTATTATTCAGGCAACTTCATTGCAAGCGCAGATTTTCTTGGCTTTTTGATAGTCCTTATGTATTACTGGTAGAATTGATTTTTCACCAGAAATATCAGAATTCAGAAAAAGAGAAAATGGAATTATTTCAGCTAAACAGGAACTTTGAAAATCTCCTGATGTGATGTATTCTGAAGTGGCCTCAATTTTTCAGCAACTTCTGAACGTGGAGAGGAATTGGAATGGGAATCATATCTAAGAGAATCAACAGTTCTTTTCTAATGTCTTAGCCCTAGAGACAACAAAAATGTATGGCTGTTCATTAGAACTTTAACAAAAGTTTCATCCTTGCTGTTTTCTTTAGGTTGTGGAGTGAGTAGGTATACCTATTGGAGCGCAGAATTTGAGAGAAATTTTGTATTATTGTTAATTTTTAAAGAAAATTTCATTCTTCCCAGTTTGTGCTCCTATAGATTCCTGCCTGTTGTTGTTTTTTTTTTCCTGTTACACCATGCCACCCAGTCTAGGTATGAGAAATCAGGATGAGAAAATGGCAATCAGCATATGACACAAGGAGGAAATGCATCCATACCCTCAGCTCAGCCCTATCCTTCAAACTCTGGAGATTGTTTAGAGTCAACCCCAGGACACTGGTGAATGTGGGAAGCTCTTGAGGGGCCAGAGGTGGGAGGGTGCCAGGGGCCTGAAAGATCGAATGGAGCTCCCTGCCAGGCTGGCCTGGGATTAACCCATGGTTTCCCAGCCAGAGCTAATCCAGCTGTCTTGCTTTCCTGGGGTCTCTCATCTTAATCTATGAAATTGACCAACTGAGTTTGACCGTGACTGGCTTTGTTTTGCAAAACAAAATTGGTAAAGCAGGCCTCACGCTGACTGACTGAATGCTGTCATCAGCCCAATTCCAGGGGTGCCACAAAAGCAAGGAAATGAAACTTCAATTTCCTCCTCATGTTAAATGATAGTTTATCATACCGATTATGACCCTTATGCAGCTCAGGGTAAAGTATTTTATTGCTTTTTTTTCCCCCCCATGAACAACCATAAACCACTCTCTCCTTCCACTTTTTCCTCTAACCCCTGCCCCCAACAACACACCTGATTAAGGCTCATTGGAAAGGATTGCTCTCTATTGCCAAAGGACAGACAACCCAAACTTCCTTTCTTAACCCTACCAACCTGTCGTGATTTTATTTTGATTCTAGGAAGTACAAGATTTGTTTTAAGGCAAAACAGAAACAAGCCAACATCCAGGGTGGGAGGAAGTCTGTCTGGCTTCAGAGTACCTTTTTAATGTTCAGTTCCTCTCACTACTTGGATGAGCTCACTTCAGTTCTGGGCCAGGCAGAGATGGTTTGCTTTCAGCTCTATGTTCCTACTGCCCCAATAACAGTATACACTTTTATTTGATTGTTTTATCACACCACATTATTATGGGCACAGGTGTGCTTTCCTTTTTGATCAGGAAGAACTGTGTCCCTTCTTGTTTACCTCCTACATAGGCACCTAGCCCAGTCCATAGAAGACATTCACTGAATGAACAGATTGACGGAGGCTCCCCACAAAGATTAACTCCTCTATTTCCCTACCTGCCAGCAGATCTATACCTATCTATTCCTAAAATAAAAAAGAGGTTCAGTTGCTCAGGTTACTCATTGGGCACGTGTAGACAACAATGGGAGAGGTGTGGTGTTTCTTTGGACTTGGACCTCTGTCCTCTTCCCTTCACTTCCTACTCCTTTTAGGAAATCTCATTTACTCCCGTGGCTTCAGTATTGGTGACTCCAGAATTTGCATCTCCTTCTCAGAGTTGTTCTCTAGTTTATTTAGCCATTTCCCCCAGCCAATTGCCTGCTTAATATTTCCACTTGAATGTCTCAGAAAAAATTTAAAGTTAATATGTTTGAAATGGAACTCTTGATCTGCATCTTCCCATTATCCCTAACCTGGTCCTCGTTTTGCCTGTGTCTGTAAATGGCACCACCGGCCACTCAGTTACTAAAGCTTGGAAACTGAAGGTCATCCTAGATCCTTCTTCTCTCACCTGTCACATCCAGTCCATCAGCAACTTTTATTGGTGCTACCTCTTTTGCCTGTACTGTCCATGTCTCTTCTTGCCTCTGTTCACTTTATCCCTACCTTGGTCTACTTCACTATCAGCTCTTGCCTGGCTTAATGCATCTGCCTCCTTGTCTTCAGGCTTCCACCCTTGACCATCTCTGGTTCATTTTCCATATAGTAGCCAGCATGAGTTTTCTTACAAGGTAAATAGGAGCCTATCACACCCTAACTTAAAATCTTTCAATGGCTTTCAATTTCTCTGGAACAAAATAAAAACATTTCACTGTGACCATCCGGGTCTTGGATGATCTGGACCCTGCTTACTTTTCTAAGTTCATCTCATGTCACCACATGCAAAGCATTCTCCAGTCATACCAAACTTTTTATCGCTTCTTGGAATTTCCCAAGCTCTTTTCTGCTTGTTAATGCTTCTCTCTGAAATATGTTTTCTTGAAGCTCTTACAATTAATTCCTTTGGGTATGAGTTTAAATGTCAACCTCACAGAGCTCTGACCAGTTTTTCTTAAGATGTTGCTGCCTTATTGTAAGAGCCCTACAATTTCCATCATGACACTTATCTCAATCTGTAATAGCCTATTTTTTTTAACTTATTCATTGTATGTGTGAAAATGCTAGTTCCATGAAGGCAGAGACTTTGTCAGTGTCATGGAACTTTTTCATCCCTCGCATTAGTGCTATGCCTATAACAGAGTATATGACCAAGAAATGTTTGTTGAATGCATGAAGTGAAATATAAATAGGAGCACTATATGATTGCCATCAAACAGTACACTTTCTGGAATGAAAGGCACCACAATTACAATTATACTTGGAATAGCAGGTATAAACTATGAAACAATAGAAAGAGCACTGGATTTCTAGAGATGTCAGCATTCAAGGTGACTCTGATTTTGTGCCCTTCAACATTTTTATTTAGGTGAAGCCAATTTAAGATGAATATGAAGGAGGGGAGAAGGGGTATGTGCCATTAAGGTTAATGTAGATGGGAGAATAGGCTGACCTTTTCCTTTGCCTTGGGCTGAAGTGATAATGGTATGTTTGAGAACCTCAAATGTTCTCTTTCATTCTCTTTAGACTTAAAATTTTCTTTTTAAATATCACATACCATATACAGGGGCTTCCCAGGTGGCACTAATGATAATCTGCCTGCCAAAGCAGGAGATACAAGAGGCACAGTTTCAATCCCTGGGTTGGGAAGATCCTTTGGAGTAGAGGCAACACACTCCAGTATTCTTGCCTGGATAATGTACAGAGGAGCCTGGCAGGCTATTCCATGAAACTGCCAAGAGTCATACATGACTGAGTGACTGAGCACACACATACCATATGCAAGCCCTCCCCCACCAGTTAACCTGTCTAAAGTTACTGCACAGCTGATTGGTCCTGAGAGTAGTTTGGACCACTAACCCCAACTCCAAGAGCAGAGGACCTAGAAATTGATTACATTTGAAATTAGAAGACCTGAGGTCTATTCTCAGCTTGACATTTAACTAGGCAAATGACCTTGGGCAAATTTCTTTCCTCTTCTGTGAAGTGAGAGGTTTACAGGAGATGACTGCTAAGGTCTCTTTCATCTCTGAAATTCCACATCCTGTACAAATCACCCACCAAAGGCAGAGTGTCATGAGAGGCTGGCAGAGGCACCAAGAGAGGTAACAAGGCCCTACTTCCAAAGAGGAGACTTGACAGGTCTATCATTGAGGCATAGAAAAATACATAATGTCTAGATATCATAGGCGGTAAAATTTAGTTTGTATCAAATACAAGGCAGGCAATTTCAAAGAGCAGATAGACCTTAAGGAGGAAAATGGTTTTAACTGAGATATGGAAGTTGCATGGAAATGGTGTATATAAGAATTATCATAACCTAGTCTAGCTGGAACTGAGGAAACAAGGGATAAAATTGAAAAAGCAAAATAGGTGTTGTTACCTCTGGGAAGGGCGGTAAGCTGGCGGGAGAAGGGAGTGAAGGTATTACTAGTACTCACTTTTTGGTCTGTGTATTTCTAAATTTTTTGGATATTTATGAGATTATGTTCATTGAAAATTTTTTTCAATATTTACAATAAGATTGTGTCAAATTTAGACTTGAGATGTCAAGCCACATAATTGGGACTGTTTTCACTAGGATAGTGGTCCCCAACCTTTCTGGCAACAAGGACTGGTTTTGTGGAAGAGTTTTTCCATGGATTGTGGGTGGGGTGGATGGTTTCAGGGTGATTCAAATACATTACACTTATTGTGTATTTTTTATTATTACTACATCAGTTCCACCTGAGATCATCAGGCATTAGCCCAGAGGCTGGAGACCTCTGCTCTAGGACGTTGTTGGTTTTCTTTTTAAGTCAGGTTATGATGTAGGTAGTGTCTTAGTAAGAAAGTATGATAGCATTGTGTTGGGTAGAGAGTTGAGCGCAATATCAGTTATTGAGTTAGCACAAAATTCAGGTGCAATATGAAAAGTTGAGCAGAGGGAGAAATCAAGGATGACGCATTAGTAAGCCTTAGTCACTCAAAGTGTCGTTAGGTTACTGATGGAAGTAGAGGAATCATTTCTGTCACTCAAATAGAAATGGCTTGTGGAATATTAGAGCTGTGGTGCCTGGAGCTTGCACAGAAATGGAGATTTTGGAATCATCAGCACAGAAATAAAACTGGTATTTTAAAGTAGCTAAATGCTTCACAGGTGAGAACAGAGAAGGAAGTGTGTCCTGACTGTCAGTTTCATGTTCTTGCCCCTGCACTGCCTGCAGGCCCCTAGGACAGGAGGATCTTGTTGATTGAGGTTCTGGCTGAAGTGGAGGGGTTAGAAATGAACTTGAGCCATGGAGAAATGCAAGTGGGGCCTGATGAGACAATCAAAGTTCTGTGACAGCCAAGAATAGGTAGATTCTTCAGATACTTGAGGGCAAAGGTAAAGGCAGTTGGGGTTTAAGAAGTGTATCTGCTTACACCCTACCTACCTCCTCACCAAAACCCAAGGCAAGGTCAAGGAAAAAATAGTGTAAGAGAGAACTAGTGAAAAACTGAAGTAATTAGGGTTATTTAGGTTGGATAAAAGGAATGTTTGAATGCCCAAATCCATGATGAGGGGTCCTAGAAGACTTGGTAGACTTAAAACACAGCAGTGCTGATTCAGGTTAGGCAGGTGGCAAATGTCCTGATAGGTATGTTATCCTGGTAATGAAGTATTAGCTTCTCCCTCTATCCCTTTCAAAACAGAGTGTAAGACGTGCTTCTCTTCACTAGGCCTTTGGGAGCTCTCTTGTTAAGAAGCAGATAGCTGAATCAAGTGATCTCTTATAGATTGCCAAGAAATGGCAAGGGACCATCTCACCATCCCCTAGACCTGTCATAGGTATACTCTGGTACCTGGGAATCTGAGGGGAATGTGTACCAACTTTCCATTACCCACATCCCACCCATCTCCTACCATATTCAACCTCACTTACCCACTGCCTACCTCCTCCCTCCCTGACCAAATGCAGTCTGAAGCTTCCCAGAGCCTTGGCCTAATTTCCTCAATGCTTTCATTGGTCATCATACATTCATTTTTTGATAAAAAGGGCAGCCTGGCAGGGTGGGCAGAACACCAGCCATGGAGAGTGTTCAGGGCCTTGGAATCTAATGTTCAGCTATCTCGCTTGGTGATACTGGGGGTTGGGAGGCAGGGGGAACTTTCCTCCTCCAAAGCTAACTTTCCTCCTGTGGTGTGTGTGTGCTCACTCAGTTGTATCTACTCTTTGTGACCCCATAGACTGCAGCCTGCCAGGCTTCTCTGTCCATAGGATTTTGCAGGCAAGAATACTGGAGCAGGTTTCCATTTCCTTCTTCAGGGGATCTTCCTGATGCAAGGATCGAACCCGCGTTTCTTGCATCTCCACGTTGGCAGGCAGGTTCTTTACCACTGTGTCACCTGGGAGTCCCTTCCTCCTGTGGTAGGGAATGCAGTAGAATTAGAGGATATAGAGCACTAGTCTCACCCAAAGGTCTTTAACTTCTTCTAGAAGTCTTTGCTCTGATCTTTGTTTTTATCCCCCTCCCACCCACCCAAACATCTTTATCTAGGCCCTGATCACTATTTTGAGATCAGTTATATGAGTAGTTTGTGATCTGGGGCTAGAAATTTGTCTTTCTCTGGATCCTGTATTTTTTAACTCTAGCCTCTAAAATAAACACCTCTCTTTTGACTTTCCTTTGAAACTTTGACCTCTACTGTAGACCACAATGGTTAGCCTTTTTCCTTGAGTACCCCCTGGAGAACCGGGATTCTGCCCTCCCAAGTCAGCGGGAGCCAGGCTATCTGCTTTATCATTCCAAGGAAGGCCTTTGCAAGTCAAAAGTTAGGTTTCTTCTCTCTGGAGAAGGGCTGAGAAATGTGACTCTCCTACTTGTAGAAGAGGGAGGAAAAGGACACCTTTCACTGCATATAAATGGAGTCCTTCTACAAAGCTGTCATGACAGTTAAGAATGTCGCCAGAGATTCCTGGGGTCCCAGAGTGTAAGTTGTGTAAAGGAAGAATATAAATTTATATGGTAGTAAGTCTGAATTCAAATCTACCTCCTTATGTTTAATTTTAGGTTGGTTGCTTAACTTCTCTGAGCCACACTTTCCTCAGTAGTAAGGGGAATAATTGTAACTCTAACTGGGTTGTTCTGAGGACTGGAGATACATATTAAGCATTGACACTTAGTAGATGCCCAGTTACTTCCTTTCCACCCTTATGATCACACACCAGCAAGCCCTAAGAAGATTGGCGGGAGACCATGGGAAACTCTGGGAAGAGGCCTTAGGGTTTTCTTGTTGTTGTTCAGTTGCTAAATCATGTCTGACTCTTTGCTACCCTGTGGACTGCAGCATGTCAGGCTTCTCTGTCCTTCACTGTCTCCCAGAGTTTGCTCAAGCTCTTATCCATTGAGTTCTTAGGAGTCATTAATTCTGCTCATGGCAAAGATGGGGAGAAGAGGGAGAAGGAAGAGGAGGTGAAGGAGGAGGAGGAGGAGAAAAAGTTTTGTAAGGGCCTGGCAAGCCTAGACTGAGAAAACAGAAGCTTCTATTCTCCAGGCAATGTGGAGCAGTGCCTGGATTTACTGAAATATGGGGCTTGGCTCATGGACAGGTTTCCCTCATCGAGTTGATTCCTTTTTCAGCAGTTTTTCAAGATCCACTATCAGATTGTGACTGCCAACCTGCCTGTCTTGGGCCCTGAACCTATCAAACACGAGGATTTTTTACTGTTCTGTCACCTTAATGATAGCCAGCTTGTTAAGCATGAGCCAAAAGGGTAGGAGTGTCAGGTTGTAATTATTGAATCTGAATGCCACTGTAATGCCTAGGAACGACTCCCTGACAGGAACGTGATGGATGCAGAGAAATCCAAATTCCTTTAGTTTGTTGCCCAGAGTCCATGTGGTTGATTGCCATGAGGGTAAAATGAAAGAGGTTGGAAGAAGCTTGGAAGGATTAGGACTACGAGCTTTGAGGGGAAGTAGGCAAACTGTTCATGGAATTCTCAGTTTCATTAGTGAAAATCTGAGATACAAACCCCTAGAAAACATAAGGCATGTTCTCCATGATTGATAGTTGGGTTGGGAAGATCTGCTGGAGAAGGGATAAGCTACCCACTTCAGTATTCTTGGGCTTCCCTTGTGGCTCAGCTGGTAAAGAATCCACCTGCAATGTAGGAGACCTTGGTTTGATCCCTGGGTTGGGAAGATCCCCTGGAGAAGGGAAAGGCTATCCACTCCAGTATCCTGGCCTGGAGAATTCCATGGACTATATGATCCATGGGGTTGCAAAGAGTCGGACATGGCTAACTCACTTCATCAGGCATCAGGAGTGATTTTATTTCTGAAAATCTCCCCTAAGACCATTTGAGAATGTCAGCAAGGTCCTGGGGAAAATGTCAAAGCATCAGATACCTGGGTCTTTGGATGGAGATTCAGTTATGGATGAAAAGAAAAGTCTAGTTTGTTCAATTCCTTAGCAGTTTCATAACTCAGATTTCATGATGAGTAATTTGGCATCTTTATTTATTGAGGGTTTAACCTCAAAGTCAGATAACATTCCCTCTGAGCCCCAGGAAAATAATCTTTTCTTTTGGTTGCCTATTACTTCACCACAATTTTTGTACTTAGATGATATCTCTTACATTCCCTCTTCTACTACCACCTCTCTCTCTTTCTCTCTCTCTCTCTCTGTCTCTCTCTCTCTCTCTCTCTCACACACACACACACACACACACACACACACACACTTCTTTGTTGATACTGTAGTGTATGTGTGTTTTTACCTTCCTTGAAGGGAGGTAGAGGAAATCTTCTATTTCCTTGACATAGGCTACATTTTAATGGATTTCTTCTTGTCTCTGGTGTCTGACATCTGTGATAGTTGGTAGTTTTAAGTGCACAAATGATTGAGGGCAGGAGAAGGGGATGACAGAGGATGAGATGGTTGGATAGCATCACCAATTCAATGGACATGAATTTGAGCAAACTCTGGGAGATAGTAAGGACAGGGGAAGACTGGTGTGCTGCAGTCCATGGAGTCACAAAGAGTCTGACATGGCTTAGCAACTAAACAACAACAACAAAACAGAGATAAGGGTAGACTTGCAAAGAACCTGCTTATGGTTTTTCTTGAGATGCCAACTTCCTTAATAAATATTTTACCTTCTTTTTCACTTAAACAAAAACGATGGATTGGTTATTCCCTGTTGGCATTAAAAATTAATGTACTATTAATTCTTTTTGAAGACAAAAAATTTGTTTATTGTGGACAAATATAAAAATACAGAAAAACACAAAAAGGAAAACTAACCACTCTATTTTGGTATTACATGATAGCTAATATTTTTCTCTTTTTAAAACAAAATTGAATTCATTCTGAACATGCTGTTTTGGAACTTCATTTACTTAATTGTATCATGCATGTTTTTCATGTTACCAAATATTTTTCCAGAATATTATTTTAATGGCTAATGTTCCATTATGCAGCCATGACAATTAGTTTGCCCTGATGTTGAACATTTAAATTGTTTTTTTAAATTTAAAACATTAAGAATGTTTCCCTACTCTTGGTGATCAGTCATTTTACTTATTTATTTAACATAGCTGAATATCTCTTCCCTGTGGGGTGTTTGGCCTTTGCAGAGAGGGGAGACTCTAAAGGCTGAGATGCTCAGATTTAGGAGACCAGTGGCTGAGCCCCTAGGGCTCTCCCCCCACAGATTACCAGTGGAAGATGTAGAAGTGCAAATGAGGAAGGGAGAATCCACAACTTTCCCAGTCTCTTGCCTTGGAGCCCAGCTCCTCCGTGTACAGACACCCCAGGAAGCCTAAGTTGAGAGAGCAAACACACTTTGAATATGGTTCAAGTTCAAAGGGCTTGCTTGTTCCTCAAGTTGCTTAGGTTGCTTTAAAATAATACCTTCTAAATTGAGAAATCTGGATTATTTTCCTATAGGCCAGTGCTTGGGTCTGAATTTTATTATCTGATATCTAACACTAATATCAAGGGGTTGGTACTTCCAGTTTCTCTTTTAGATTTGTACATCATTGGAATATAGAAGTGGGGTTTCTCATTCCCTTTCTGGTCCTAAGGTTTCCAAGGAGAGAAACAAAAAGTCTCAAATATGTATACTAGAAGTATTTATTGCAAAATGAAGTTGAGTTCCCAATTTGGGAAAATAACAAAAGAGAGTTGTTCCACAGCTCTTTGGGGAAAAATCCCTCTTGGGAGGCTTTGACTGGATGAGTTGTAGTCACCTGTGCACTTACTGTGCCAATCCTTTCTCCATGGCTCCAGAAATGGTTTCTGAGTTGGAAAAGTTGTATGAGGTTATATGAGGTACTGGTTTCCCCAGGAACAGGTAGGGAGAACTTTTCAAAAATGTGCACTGTTAAAAACGCAGCACCAAGAATACCTCCCTGTAGGCAGGCGTGTAGTCTCTGACTCACTTATCTCTATGAACTTATAGCTGACCCTTCCGGAGCTAGCCAGAGTAGGGGAAAGTTACTCTTTCAGGAGTCTGGACAGAACTCTTCCATTTTTGGCTTCCATTCCCTCTGATTCTTAGCCATACAGCTGGATTGGATGTGGTCTGAAACTCCAGGGGCAAGTATTTTTAAGGTCTTTCTGGACATAGACCCCAAATCAAACTTCCCCTTTAGCAAGCTATAGAATTATAGGCAGGAAGACCAGGAAGTAACTTTCAGAGAAGATGAAATGGGGTCTACCCAAATTAAGAGGCCCAGATTCCCATTTTAGCTCTGTCAAGAACATGCTGTATCATCTTGGGCCTCCACTACCCCATGTACAGCAGATATCAAGAGGATAACAGATCAACCCTGTGGTTTTCCAATTGTTTTCCTTACCTCTTCTCTCCAAGAGAGAAGCTGTGTCCCCTCCACTGTCATACAACTGAGCAGTAAGCTCCTGTGGGGTGCTGTCAGGCGCTGCCCTTGCCCCAGGACCAAGCACTGCCTGGGGAGCGCGTGCAGTAGTACTTGCTCACCACATGCCTACACTGGTCACACCTGACAGTGCAGCACCACTGGAATTTGCAGTTACAGCTGCTGATAGCCTCAGTTCTTCTCTCTTCCACCTGCAGGCCGCATTCTGTGCACAAGCGCCCACAGCTGCGTTGCTCCCATCTGGATGTGTTGCGGCTGTTCTGCAGACACTCCCGACCTTCTGTGCCATAGATGCCCAAGCTGGAATTGCGGGTACAGTAATCCGGTGATTCCTCTAAAAAGATCAGCTCAGCTTCTGCACTAGGAAGGAAGGCCTCAGTGGGTATCCAGTGGCCCTCGGCACTGTTCCCAGCCCTTAGCTGCCGTTTATCCATCTCAATTTTCAGTGCCCGTTCATACTTGGCCTTTAGGTAGTTACCCAACTCCCTGAAGTTAGCTAGCTGTAGCCAGCATGTCTGGATGCTACAGCTGCCCGAGATGCCATGACATTTGCAAGTTCTCTTCATGGTGGCTCTCACTGCCTTCAGAGAAAGAGAGAGGGAGGACAAAAGGAGATTGGCTCTGGGTAGAGAAGATCAAAAGCTAGCAATTAATGGAATATTTTAGAGTTCTGTTTCTTAACTTTAGAGTACATCAGAATTGTGAGGGAGGCCTGTGAAAAATACTTATTCCTGGGCCCTACCTCAGAT
Organism: Ovis canadensis; assembly: GCF_042477335.2. Taxonomy (NCBI): domain Eukaryota; kingdom Metazoa; phylum Chordata; class Mammalia; order Artiodactyla; family Bovidae; genus Ovis; species Ovis canadensis. The sequence continues at coordinate 62,220,984 of NC_091249.1, read as the reverse complement.
CTTCTCAATTAGGAAGTTCAGGGGTTTAAAGGCTTTGATATTGGTGATTTTAATGCTCTTCTGCATGATTCTTATGGAAAAAGCCAGGCAAGGGTTGAGAAGGTGACTGGAAACAGGAAACCTAGGCTTAAGGCCCAACTATATCGCTTGTGAGCTTGTTTCTCTTTCTGCCCATAAGATTAAGAATGATCAAGAAAGTATTTTTTTAAAAAGAAGATGAAGAAGAAAGTACTCTGTAAACTAAAAATGAAAAATATGATAATTGGCACTAAGTGTTGCAGCTGAGGGCTAGAGTGTTTGTGGATGTTTGGATTTGTCTTTTGGGCTCTCTTCCAGAGGGAAGGAAACCTGAAGTCTGAAGCCCTGTCCCCAAGGTGATTACCCATTATTTTCGCTTTGAAAACTCTTCGCTACACTGGGCAGCCAGGACATCTAGGTATGGGTTCAAAGCAAAATTTCTATCCTCTTAGCTCCAAATACAACTAGAATCCAGATTTGAGTTCAGAACACTCCAAGGATTTCTACGCACCCCAGAAGTCTTGGGGGACAGTTGATCTTCCAGAGAAGCTTAGATCAGTCCCAACCTCTCCAGACCCAGAAAGACATTAGGACATAAGTTGTATGATAAACCCTTGCTAATATCCTAGAACATGCAGTTGAAATGGTTAAATTTTAAGCCATGGAAGCAAGGCCTTGGATCTGTATTGTTTTATGTTCTCAGAAACCTGCCTGTAAGAAGGAGTTAGCACATAAGGTTTAGTGATAAAAGGACTATACTGGAAGATCTGTGTTCATTGCCTGGTTCTGATGCTAATTTGTTGTATTGCCTTGGCCAAGTGATAGTTCTGCCTTAACTGGTTTTGTCATCCAGAGAATAGGAGTAGCTATCCTAGCCCTGCTGGGTGGTGTGGGATGAAACATGTTTGAGACAGCTCTTGACAAATTGTGAAGGCCTGTACCGATGTGAGACTGTTGTAAATGCTCAGCCTGTTGGCTCCCTCGTCAACTCTTATACGTACCAGCCTGCCTGCTCTGTTGTTATGAAGATTCATCAGGGCTCTGGCATCCTTCCCTTTCTCCAGGCTGTCCACAAAGAGTTTGGAGATTCTTTCCCCAAATTCAACATTGTCACTACAACCTCCCCAGATCCAGCCATGGCCTCCTGCACATAAGGAAAGAGTAAGTTCTGTGTATAGCTTCCAGCTGAGTCTTAGAAGAAGACTCACGGTCATTTTAGCTGACATAGCCAAACCATCCCCAAGAGTTGTAGAAGTGTGTAAAGCTGTAGCTAAAAGTGAGACAGGGAGGGAATTCCCTGGCAGTCCAGTGATTAGGATTCCGTGCTCTCACTGCCATGGCCTGGGCTCAATCCCTGGTCCCCACAAGCTGTGCAGTATGGTAAAAAAAAAAAAAAAAAAAAAAGTGGAACAGGGAAATGGAGGTATTTAGGGTGGGAATGGGGGTAGGGGGCAGTCCTATTTCTGAAGTCAACTGCCCACCTTCAGGTACTCCCCAGCTCTAGACAATGCAATTCCATACCCAAAGTGAAATTAAGATGCTGGGGCTGGCCCAGATGATCTCAAAGGTTCATTGCTGTTCATTCTAGAATTCTGTGCCATTATTGTACAGTAGTCTTATTAGAGCTGTCTCCTCCCTCATTAGTGACAAATCTGAATAAGGATTTTCCAGGCAAGAATCCTGGAGTGGGTTTCCATTTCCTTCTTTAGGGGATCTTCCCAACCCAGGGATCAAACCCAGGTCTCCCGCATTGCATGCAGACTCTTTACTGTCTGAGCCATCAGGCAAGGCCTATAAGTCTCTTAGGCTATCTGCAAATAATTTGATAGCTGTGGATTATGGACAAGCCATTCTAAGCCTGAAATACGAGGGTTAGCTTTAAACTCTCTTTGGCTTCCTCCTTCCTACATGCCTTGTTGATTTTAGAGCTTGGTGCTACTTGCTTATCCTTTAATCATCTTAGCAGAGTCTTGATCTAGGAGGACCCACCGAGGAAATTTCTGCTGGGGTTTAGGGGTTTGAAGAAGCTGTGTCTCTCAGGCTTTCTCTGGAAGACTTTAGCTTATGCTTAGCTCTAAACCCCTTACCTTTTCCCACACCCATCAGAAGGCACAACTTACCTGTTTTACCATTTTTTGACTCATCACAGCCACAGTTTTCAAAGTCACCCATGCTACAGTTCTTGGTAATGGTGTACATGACTCCAGCAGAGCTGATAGCGTGAATGAAAGAAGTCTCCCTGGTAGCTTTGAAAAGAAAGAGGGAACTAGAAACCAGGACCCTGATGACCCAAAGCAGGGGCTTTCAAAAAGCAATGCCATTTCATGTCTCTCTCCTATCCCCCTCCCTCTTTGGGTTTATTAAGAGGATGTTATTCTGCTTGAGAGAACAGTACATGCTTTCCTAGCATCCTTACTTCATATAGGCAGGAATGAGCATCCCCATGCTACAGATGGGGAAAGTAAAACCCAGAAAGAAAGTGATGAAATTGAGGCCACTCTCCTCACCAGTTATGGCATTGGGACCAGGACCCAGTTCCCCTGATAATCCAGCCCAGGCCTCTCTGTTCATAAGCCATTGCTTCTGATCCTCAGACAGTAAGGATTCAGGGCTATGAGGCTGGCTTATGAAAGAGAGAAGAGCATTTTTCTTCTTTCTGAGATGGAGCTGGAGCCATGTAATAATTATAATGATAATACCTACCACTTACTGAGCTCGTATCTGACTAAGGCCTTATAAACATTGTCCCATGTTTTTCTCACCCTATTTGTTGTATACCCCACAGGAAGATACTTTTCCCCTCATTTTCTTTACCCCATTCCCCTCAACTTTCCTCAGGAAACTCTTCGTTAATCATTTCTACATAAATGACTTTCTTGCAAACTACTATACATAGTTATAAACAGCTGCACAGGTACAGCATGCACACACACCACACACACACACACACCACACACACTCCACATGAGGCATGGCTCAGTGTGATCTCTCAGCTTCTCTGTTGTTGGGATTTTATGACAGCTGAAATTCCCTCAGGGGCTACGAACACTGACTCTTTTCCTCATTTTCATTTCATGCATATGTAAGTGTGTACAAACACAAATACAACATGAATTGGAAAATAGAGTAATTACACTTGTATATAAATACCTTTGTATTCACCTCATTCAACCCTTACAACACTCCTGGTGAACTAAACAGCTGACCTTATTGACCCCAAGGATAATACTGAGGTTCAGAGAAGGGGAAATAACCCACAACAAGGAAGTGGCAGATCACCGATAACTTTTTCATTTCACTGCACACATACATGTTACACATACATACATACTGCATGCCCAACTTCATGGACATATACCCCCTTGTACAGGTTGCACAGACTTACCACTTCTTAGCCTGTTGTGAGTGGAGAGCTGGAGAGCATTTTCAGGGCAGTTCCAACGTTCCCAAGCAAATTGGAATTTGCACTCCTCGATGCCACTCTGGGCGCCCAGGGCCACACTGGTGGTGTAGGTCAGATAGGCCTGGCAAAGGGAAAAGGGTGCGAGCTTCAGCCCTGCCTCTCATCAGGTCGTCTGGGTCAGAAGGTACAGACAGGAATCAAATGGGTTAGCTCTCCATTAGGGGATGATTGGTCATAGGTTCCTCTGCGTGTCTGACTTCTGACACTGTCTCCCCTCCCGTCTTTTCTTTCCCCAGAAGAGTTCCCTCAGGAACATGAATGGGTAAAAACAGGAGCCGGAGACCATCCTACCTTGGGCCCTGTTATCAGGAAATTGTTCACTGACCTACCAAAAAGAGAAAAAGTGAGGCAGTTGGTGAGTGGGGATGAGACAGTGGAAGCTTCCTTGGTGAGGAGTGAACAGTGGGAGGGAAGGACTTACCAAGCAGAGGCACTGAAGGTTACATAGCATATGCCCACAGCCACTCTGAGCATAAGTAGGTCCCCCATGGCCCTTCCCACCTCCAGAAGACCAAGTCTAGCCCAGGGCCAAGTCCAGAGAAGTGAGGAGAGGGCAGAGTCTTTCTCAGTATTTATGTAGGGAAATGCTGAATGGCCAAGGGGTGAAAAATCAACAGCCCTTCTCATTTGTCCCTCACTGGCAGGGCTGCAGGAGTCACTAACCCAATGAGGGACCAGGGAGGAGGGATTCAGCCCAAAGCCTGCAAGGGAAACCCCGCCCTGCCCCGCCCTGCCAACCCTTCTGCCCTCCCAGGCTGACAGAGGAGCTGAAACTTTTCCCTACTCAGGAGGTTTCTACCCTCTATAAGTCAGACTTCTTTCTCTTCCTACTTGAGGGCTCATTAATTAGAATTTTGTAGCCCAGAGAAGGCAAGTTTCCTTGTCTCTGCAGAATTAACTCTGCTAATTCTGAAGACAGGTCACCTCTCCCTCAAAGTTATGGGGTTCTCACTCATTAATGAGACCCCACTCCTTACCCTGCCTTTTTCTTCAGGGTGTTAACAATTATAGAGGAACTCTATCTGGAGCTCTCTCCTACTTGTTCTACCCAAGTAAACAAGTGCACCATTCTTGCCTCCTCCCTGATGACTGTAAAGTGGTGTAGGACCCAGGAGCAGACACCTCTGCAACAGTCCCTTCTACCATATTCTACCAGAATAAGTGCAAGTAAATGTCCTTCATTCCTAGTAGGTCTGCAATTTTGTATTTGTTAGAACTCCAGTTTGTTATTGTTGTTCAGTCACTCAGTTGTGTCCAACTCTTTGAGACCCCATTGACTGCAGTTCAGCAGACTTCCCTGTCGTTCACCATCTTCTGGAGCTTGCTCAAACTCATGTCCATTGATTCAGTGATGCCATCCAACCATCTCATCCTCTGCTGTCCCCTTCTCTTCCTGCCTTCAATCTTTCCCAGCATCAGGGTCTTTTCTAATGGGTCGACTCTTCACATCTGGTGGCCAAAGTATTGCAGTTTCAACTTCAGCATCAGTCCTTCCAATGGATATTCAGGGTTGATTTCTTTAGATGGGAATGGCTACCCACTCCAGTATTCTGGCCTGGAGAATTCCATGGACTGTATAGTCCATGGGCTCACAAAGAGTCGGACATGACTGAGCAACTTTCACTTCACTTCCTTTAGGATTGACTGGTTTGATCTCTTTGCAGTCCAAGGACACAAGAGTCTTCCAGTTTGTTAACTGCCTGTGTATGTAAGAATCAACCTTTGGGCCACCCAGGGCTATATTTGAAAAGACTGATGCCTTTCTTTCTGATACCACTTTGTTGCTAGGACATAAGCACAGCCATTATTAGGTAGGGCTGGGTACTGCAATGAAGGGATGGAGATCTTCCTTGCTTGGTGAAACTCTTTCCTGAGGCTGAGGAAGGCAGGCTAAAGGGATGCAGAGAAGTACGAGCAGGAAGTTACTGTCCTGACTCAGTACTCTGTGACCATAATCCAGATCACTTCATAGCACCCTGGACTGGATTTGGATGAGAAAGGGAGGTCAGAAATCACCCACCAAAAAAAAGAAAGATCCCCCACCAAAGGAGTTCCAGGGGCCAAGACGTCCCAGGGCCTTTTTAGTGCAGTGTACTCAAAGTATGAACTGGGGTTAGTGTCAGCCAGCAAACTGTTATCTTTATGTGACAAGATAAGTACAGAAATGAGAATGTTTCGAGATTTTTGTAGCAGTTTGACAGAGTGATTTTATGTATGTTGAAATCTAATAATAAGAAATTTGGGCTTCTATTCTGTCTTTTTTTCTATTTCATTTCTCTAGGAGGATGAGTATGAATATCTCAAATGCCAAATGTCCTTAATGCACTACAGCTTGGGCTCTTAACCCAGCATGTTCTCTTCCTTTGCTTGCTTGTAGGGTTCTCTCCTTGGGGAAAAGAGATGTCCCACACTGGGTCACTTGGGAAAAGCTCACCAAGTTTGCCTCAGTGGGCTCTTCCCTGTTTTCTACCTTTCCCAATCAAGAATCTAATGTTCATACCTGTCACTGATATAATATTGTTAAGTCAGTGATACTTAAAAAAAAAAAAGAATCTATTGTGTAACTCTCACTTAAGACAGTGAGGTTGATTTCCATGCCACTGTCTATGTGGTCAGAACAGGGGTCACGTTAGACCTGAGGAATTCCACATTCCCCTTGAAAGAGTTTTAGGAGTGATTCCACATTCCCTTCCTGCATATGAGTCACTGGATCGTATTCTTCTGTGCTCCCCATAGCACCTGGCATTTCGTTGGTACTCTATAAAAATAGTCTTTAATTTTCTAGGAAGGAAGGTGGTGGTGAGCCTTTTGTGTGTAAACTTTGTGCTTGTCCCTGCTCACATTTTCTGAAGATCATATAATTTCTCTAAGTGGAATTCCTAAATGGAATGTTAGGAATGTTAAAGAAGGGTCTTTAGGATGTTAAAAAAAGGTCTTTCCTTCAGGTATTAGGAACTTTGGACATTGGCCACTAACTTGTTATGTGACCTTGGGCAAGCCATTGACTATCACGTGAACTCAGTTACTTCATCTGTAAAATGGGGCAGTTGGGAAGATGTTGAACGTTGCATGACCTCTAAGGATTTTACCAGCTCTCTTCCATGCCATTATCCTAGTTTTCAGATTTACGAGATTAATTAATCTTGGAGGTGATTGTACGCCAGAGATGGGAAAGTCTTGTCTTCTCTGTCAACATGGTACTCATACATCTTTAAATCCTTTGGTTGGCCAGCTAGATAACCCTATAAGATGCATACCTAGAGGGCAACCAATGTCTTCTTCAGAGTCCTTTGGGAGCCTGTCTACAGAAGACCTCTGTACTAGACTGACCAATAGTCATGTGGTAGAAGGTCTCCTGGAAGGAGAGAAAGCCAGAGATGGATACTCCACACTGAAGTCTACTTATAGCCAACCTGTGCATCCATTTCTTTAAACTCAGCTTTATCATCTCATTAGGCTTTTGTTTTATTTATGTGAACCATTTTTAAAATCTTTATTGAACTTGTTATAACATTGCTTCTATTTCCCCTACCAGGAATTGAACCCGTATCCTGTGCATTGAAAGGCAAAACCTTAACCACTGGACCATCAGGGAAGTCCCTCAGTTTTTTTTTTCCTTTTTTAATATTGTATTCACTTATTTATTTTTGCCTGCCCTGGTCTTTGCTGCTTTGCATGGGCTTTTCTCCAGCTGCAGGGAGTGGGGCTACTCTTTGCTGCAGAGCACGGGCTTCTCACTGCAGGGGCTTCTCTGGTGCAGAGCACAGGCTGTAGGCACTCAAGCTTCAGCAGCTGTAGCTCTTGGGCTCAGCAGTTGCGGCACATGAGCTTAGTTGCTCTGTGGCATGTGGAATCTTCCTGGACCAGGGATCAAACCTGTATCCCTTGCACTGGCAGGTGAATTCTTATCCCCTGAGCCAATTAGCTTTTAAATGATGATTCAATTCTTGGTTTCTCTCTTAGGAATGGAAATCAGGAACTGAAAAAGTGGAAACAGTGACAGATTTTATTTTCTTGGGCTCCAAAATCACTGTGGATGGTGACAACAGCTACGAGATTAAAAGAAACTTGCTCCTTGGAAGGAAAACTCTGACAAACCTAGACAGTGTATTAAAAAGCAGAAACATCACTTTGCCAAAAAAGGTCCATATAGTCAAAGCTGTGGTTTTTCTAGTAGTCATGTACAGATGTGGGAGTTTGACCATAAAGAAGGCTAGGTTCCAAAGAATTGATGTTTTTTAACTGAGGTGCTGGAGAAGATCCTTGAGAGTCCCTTGGACAGCAAGAAGATTAAACCAGTCAATCTTAAAGGAAATCAACCCTGAATATTAAATGGAAGGACTGATGCTGAAGCTCTAATGCTTTGGCCACCTGATGCAAAGAGCCAACTCATTGGAAAACATCCTGAGGCTGGGGAAAATTGAGGGCAAGAGAAGGAGTGACAGAGGATGAGATGATTGGATGGCATCGCTGACTCAATGGACATGAGCTTGAGCAAAGTCTGGAAGATAGTGAAGGACAGGGAAGCCTGGTGTGCTGCAGTCCATGGGGTCTCAAAGAGTCCGACACAACTTAGTGACTGAACAACAATGACCGGACAAACAGGATAGCGGTGTCTCTGAACTAGGGGTGTGCCGGCAGATATTCAGCAGCCAGTTTCAGTGTGACAGAAGCCGTGCTTGGTAGTGCTTCCTGATTTGCATGGAGTACATACTCCTACCATGGCTGATTTCAAACTGCCAATGTGGACTTGGAAAGAGATGAATAGTTGCACATTATTATACAGTTATCGTTATCATACATATAATAGATGTAAATAACCTTAACGGTATAGATAATAGTGAAGTCTAGTAAAATAACTAGGAAATGATAAATTTTGGGTTTTTTTGGCTGTGCAATGTGACTTATGGAATTTTAGTTTCCTGACCAGGGATCAAACCCTGGGCCCCAGCAGTGAGAGCAACTGAGTCCTAATCACCAGACTACCAGTGAATTCCCTTTTTTCCCCTTTGCTTTTACTATAATTTATTTATAAATTAATTATAAACAATTAATTTGTTTTTATTATATATAATATATAAGTAAGTAAGTGTTAGTCGCTCAGTTGTGCCCGACTCTGCAACCCCATGGACTGCAGCCCACCAGGCTCCTCTGTCCATGAGATTTTCCAGGCAAGGATACTGGAGTGGGTTGCCATTTCCTTCTCCAGGGGATCTTCCCAACCCAGGGATCGAATCCAGGTCTCCTGCACTGCAGGCAGATTCTTTACTGACTGAGCTACAAGGGAAGCCCTATAATATATAATTTATTTATAAATATATGTTATTATATAAATAATTTTATAAATAAATTAATTGCTCAGTTGTGTCTGACTCCTTGCCACCCCATGGACTGTACAATTCTCCAGGCTACTGATGTTGGTAGCTTTTCCCTTCTCCAGGGGATCTTCCTAGCCCAGGGATCAAGCCCAGGTCTCCCACCTTACAGGCGATTCTTTACCAGCTGAGCCACAAGGAAAGCCCATTTATTTATAAGCTTAACTGTAAGTTTATATACTTTAATTTTAATAACAACTGTGTTTAACAAGCAGTTTGCAAAATTCTGGTCTGTGTTGTTGTTTAATCACTAAGTTGTGTCTGACTCTTTGTGACCCCATGGACTGTAGCCCTCCAGGTTGCTCTGTCCATGGTATTTCCCAGCAAGAACACTGGAGTGAGTTGCCATTTCCTCCTCCAGGGGCTCTTCCCCACCCAGGGATTGAACCTGCATCTTCTGCATTGACTGGTGAGTTCATTACCACTGAGCCTCCAGGGAAGCCCATATCTAACTGTATGTAGAACATCAAGTGGTAAGTGGGATGCAATTAATAAATGCACTGTATTCCACTGGAATGGTATTCATAGAGCTAGAGAGGAGTAGGACAGGATAATCCTGAAGGCCCCTTCCACCTCATGTTCCAGGATGTTGAGATTCCAGGAGTCTCAGGGGAACACTGGGGGCAGTAATCAATGAGTAAGCCAGAGTCACCCTTGCTGTGCCCAGCTTTCAGGAAATCTAGAGACTATTTATAGAGCCACAGAGTGTCTAAGCTAGAGGGTCCCATTTTTACAAGGATATAACTGAGGCCCAGAGAAAGAGAGAGAATTTACTCAGGGTCACAGAGTGAACTGGGGCAAAGAGACCTTGAGGATACCATCCTGGTTTGCCCAGGATTGAGGTGTTTGCAGTGGTGTGGGACTTTCAATGCTTAAACCAGAACAATCTTGGGTAAACCAGGACGGTTGTTCACCCTTTGGTGACTATAGTATGTCTTCCTCTTAATGTGCTTTCTCACTAAACTCCCCAAACCCCTAGTTCCCCCTCATTTCTTTTCCAGGCTCCTTTTCCAGAACTCTGAGATTAGAGGGGCTGTTTAGACTGTGGAGCAAGTTGCGGGGTGTGTGTGTGGGAGTTGAGTGAGAGGGCGGAGGTGGTTGGAGAATACCAGAAGAGAAAGAGGTAGGATTTCTGACTTTTAACACTCCTCTGCTAATTAGATAAGGGGCGGAGATGGGGGGTGGAGAGAATGAGCCTCCATGCATATTCTTCTGAGCAGTGACACTGAGCAGAGCTCAGGCATTTTTAATCTCTGATCTCCACCCCTTCTCTCTGGAAGCTTGTCTCTTCCCACCCCCTGGTGACTCCCAGTCCAAATGCCACAGCTGCTTGAGCTCCTGACCCTCCTTTTTAGCTCCTGATCCCCCAGTTTAGCCTCAATGACTTGCAAAGTTCCTCAACAATATGCCCAGGGAAGGAAGAGGAGAATATTTCAATTTTCCCTTTGAGATCTCGGGTTCCAGGTGTGGGGAAGAAAACAGGCCTTCCTGTGTGGAAAATGGGAGCAGTTGCTGGAACACATAGGCCTGTGAGGGCTGGGACACATGAGAGAGGATAAATCTGCAAGCCATGACTGGATGTTTCTAGCCTGAAGATGTATTTCTTTCATCACTTGGGAAGCTCCTTAGGACTTGGTATTGTCAATCCCAACCATATAGGAATCTCTTCAAGGATAGTAGCACATTCTCCTGTCAAACTGAGGTGCCCAGATGGCAGAAGCTGGATCACCTCAGTTCAGTTCAGTCGCTCAGTTGTGTCTGACTCTTTGTGACCCCATGGACTGCAGCACGCCAGGCTTCGCAGGCACCAACTCCCAGAGCTTATTCAAACTCATTGAGTCAGTGATGCCATCCAACCATCTCATCGTTTGCCGTCCCCCTCTCCTCCTGCCTTCAATCTTTTCTAGAATACGGATCTTTTCCAATGAGTTGGTTCTTCGTGTCAGGTGGCCAGAGTATTGAAGTTTCAGCTTCAGCATCAGTCCTTACAATGAATATTCAGGACTGATTTCCTTTAGGATGGACAGGTTGGACCTCCTTGCGGTCCAAGGGACTCTCAAAAGTCTTCTCCAACACCATAGTTAAAAATAATCAGTTCTTCGGCACTCAGCTTTCTGTACAGTCCAACTCTCACATCCATACATGACTACTGGAAAAACCATAGCTTCGATTAGACAAACCTTTGTTGGTAAAGTAATGTCTCTGCTTTTTAATATGTTGTCTAGTTTGGTCATAACTTTTCTTCCAAGGAGCAAGTATCTTTTAATTTCATGGCTGCAGTCACCATCTGCAGTGATTAGCCTGAAAAGATTTGAGATTGGAGGGGCTCATCCTAGGAGAGATTTCAGTTGGCTTAAAACCCCTTTATTGTATCTTGTATTATGTCACTGTTCAAAATGCCCATCTCTGGACATTGGATATGACACAGAAATTCTCAGTTAATGTTTCTTGATTGATAGTTGGGGAAGAAAGTATGGAGATGATTGGGGGATTTTATTAGTTTTCTGAGAATATACATCCATCTGTTTATTCTAAAGATACCTGCCTACTTAGTTCTGGCTAGTATTCCACAGTTATGGTCTAAGATGAATTATCATTACTTGTTTTTATCCTGGGGGAGCTCTTAGTTCGGTCTAAGAGAGAGGAGCTTAAACAATTCATACTAATACAGTGAGATAAAGTACTCTGGAAAGGTTTGGGGGGTGTAGGGATAATCAGTTTGGAGAAGGCAATGGCACCCCACTCCAGTACTCTTGCCTGGAAAATCCCATGGATGGAGGAGCCTGGTAGGCTGCAGTCCATGGGGTCGCTAAAAGTCGGACAGGACTGAGCAAATTCACTTTCACTTTTCACTTTCATGCATTGGAGAAGGAAATGGCAACCCACTCCAGTATTCTTGCCTAGAGAATCCCATGGATGGGGGAGCCTGGTCGGCTACCGTCTATCCGGTCGCACAGAGTTGGACATGACTGAAGCGACTTAGCAGCAGCAGCAGCAGCAGGAATAATCAGTTAACGCCATAGACAAGGACTTCTGATAGAGACCTGCCATCTGGTGGCAATGAATGGTATAACATGGCTTTGTTGCTCTGATGAGGGATCAGTTCAATTCAGTTCAGTCGCTCAGTGGTGTCCAACTCTTTGCGACCCCATGGATTGCAGCAGGCCAGCCTCCTTGTCCATCATCAACTCCTGGAGTTCACTCAAACTCAGGTCCATCGAGTCGGTGATATAGGACCTCAATTTCAACCTTTACTGAGGCACCTGCCTAATGGGTAGCCAGCCCAGTGGTTGGCAGTGTGATGCATATACATATGCATATTGCTTCTAAGATGACTTTGGTCTTTAAAAAATTTGCAGTGTGCTTGTTGATATAAAGTATAATTGAAAATGCTGTCACGCAAATAACATTTTTTATACATGTATAACACTTGATATACACACATGAACAAATATACTTGAAATAATATATAACTGATTAATACTTGTTACCAAAAAGGTAAACAAAATGGAAACATGTAATGTAAAAAATGAGAGTCTCCCCTGTCCCACTTCCTGTGAGTAACCATTATCAACAGTTTAGTATGGATTCTTTTCTCTGCAAATACAAATGTTTATAAATACCTACCTAATTTAAAAATAGAATGGTGCTATAATTCCTCAATTTGGTTTTTAAGCTTTTTTAATATTTATTTATTTGGCTGCACCAGATCTGAGTTGCAGCATGTGAAATCTTCGATCTTCATTGTGTCAGGCGGGATCTTTCCTTACGGCATGTGCAATCTAGTTCCCTGACCAGGGATTGAATCCAGGCCCCCTGCCCTGGGAGTGCAGAGTCTTAACCAGTGGACCATCAGAGAAGTCCCGGTTTTTAACCTTCCTTTTACATCATGGACCTTTTTCTGTGATACTACATGTCAGTCTAACTTGTTTTCTCTTAATTTTTATATTAAATCAAAAATTAAGCATGTTATAATGAGTAAGTAGTCTATAAGATTTGTTAAGAAAAGCATTGAAAGTGAAAGTGAAGTCGCTCAGTCGTGTCCAATTCTTTGCGACCCCGTGAACTGTGTAGCCTACCAGGCTCCTCTGTCCATGGCATTCTCTGAGCCACCATACCCGCATTGTCCTCTCGAGAAGCTACAACTTTCAATTCTTTTATCTGGTGCTATTAGCATTATCTCCATATTTCTAAAAACAAACAAACCTATTTGTGTCCTATTTATTGATTTTTTTTAAGTATTATTTGTTGTCTTCCCACCATGGATAATGAGAATTGGCCTCTGTTTTCTTTTCACACTTATCAAATCCAAATGCATCTTTCTCATCTTTTCTTACCCCATGGACTACTGTGGTCCATCAGGCTCCTCTGTCCATGGAATTCTCCAGGCAAGAATACTAGAGTGGGTTGCCATTTCCTTCTCCAGGGGATCTTCCTGACCCAGGAATCCAACCTGGGTCTCCTACATTGCAAGCAGTTTCTTTGCTCTCTGAGTCATTTTCTAGTTCAGGTAAATTTACTTAGGTCAGTATTGAGTTATTTACATTACGATCGTGTATACTATTTAGAGGAGAGTCATGTAACAAATCAGGCTTACTGTTTTTTCTCTATATGTCTTTTTGTTTTCCCTGGAATTAACAATATCATTTTTTGTTGTTGTTTGCTTAGTTTTCTATGCAGTGTCAGCACTTTAGGCCCCAATTCTGCCCTTAGCTAAAAGACCTCTTGTTTAGCTCTTGGACTTGCTCCAATCTGGCTTAGTTACTTCTCTATATATTGCATAGCTATCACCTTAGTGTCTTCTTTCACCATCAGGATGAAGGTTCAGTATATTTCTTCCCTTTGTTGCACATCTTGTTTCTTAAATTTTGTGTCTTTCTATTTTTGTTTACTCCCTCATTTTGGTGGATAACATTTTGGTGGCTTCCTGAGAAAGGGTCATAGGAAGCAAATTTTTTGAGAACTCACATACCTGAAAAATTTACTCTCATTTGATTGATATTTAAAATCTTTAAACTACTATTTTGGTAGAGTTTAGAATTATAGATTGGAAATATTTTCCTATAGAATGTTGAGGTAATTGTTCCAATGTCTTCTAGTTTCCAGTGTTGCTGTTGAGAAATCTTATCTTGTCTTGGATGCTAGTCTTTTGTAGCTTACCTGTTCTCCCCTCCCCCTACCCCTTTAGAAGCTTTTAGAAACGCTTTGTTTAGCTCCACCACAGTGGAATTTCCCAATGATGTGGCTTTGGTTTAGAACTTTTTAGTTTCTTGTGTTTAGTACTCCTGGACTCTTTCAATCTATAAATATGTTTTTGTGGCCTGATAAACTTTCTGCATCTGGGGTGGACTGAGTAAAATCAATTCCTGCAGTTGCTTAGCAGACACCATCTTCCAGCAGGTGACCTCATGTCCCCCTGCCCAACTCAGGAAGTAGAACCAAGGACAAATCAAGGCAGATAACGAAAGGACCATTCTTAAATATTTGAAACTATTGGAAAATGGAGTAGATAAAATATTTTGGTATTAACATTATAGTGAACAATGCTTACATCTAAATGTTTACAAACTTCTCTTAACTTTTTCTTTCACACTCACCCTTCCATTGAAACTGCTTTAGATTACCAGTGATCTCCATATTGTCAAATCCAGATTGATGTAGATGATTCACTCTTCAACTTGTAACTTCTGTTTCTTGCAGCTTCCAGGACTTCAGAGATGATTGGTTTTCCTTTTATCTCTGGTCACTCTGTTTCCATCTGCTTGTTCCTCTTCATTTCTCTGACCTACTAATGTTGGAAAGTCTTGAGGCTCCTTCCTTGGACATTCTCTATTTTTCATCTGTATTTACTCCCACATGGTGACCATCCCAAAATTATATCTTTTTTTTTTTTCTTAAATTATCCCCTTTTGCCTTCAAGAGTTAGCCCTATTCTTAGGGCAGACCTCCTGAGTGGGAGATTGCTGCATGTCCTGCCAGACTTCAGAGTTATATCTTTATACCTCACCTAAGTTATAGCTTTATAAGAGACCTCAGCTAAGCTCTAAACTTTTTTTTTTAAGCTCCAAACTTAAAAAAAGAATTTGTTTATTTATTTTTGTCTGTGTCAGGTCTTTGTTGCAGCACTGCCATGCGAGGGCTTCTCTCTGGTTGTGGCTCTCTCTGTGGGCTCCGGAGAGCATATAGTTTGTGGCATGTGGGCTCTCCAGCTGAGGTATGTGGGCTCAGTAGTTGTGGTGCATGGGTTAGTTGCCCCGAGCCATGTGGGATGTTAGTTCCCTGACCAGGGATTGAACCCCCACATTGGAAAGCAGATTCTTAACCACTGGACCACCAGGGAAGTCCCTTTAAACTTGTATATCCAACTGCCTACTGGACATCCTCCAGGAAGGCCTTATTGGCTATCGAGCAGGCATTTCAAATGTGACATGTCCAAAACAGAGCTTCCTGTTCTCTTCCTCCTCACTCTCAATCTGATCCTCTAACAAGTCTTCCCATCTCAGTAAATGGCAACTCTATCCTTCAGTAGTTAAGGGCAATTTTAGACTCTTTTTCCTCACACCTAACATCTACTCTGATAGCAAACCTCAACACTAACAGGCTAGATATTTTACAGGCTAATCTTTACTGTCTGTTTCCCCTAACAGAATATAAACATCATCAAAACAGAATTTTGTCTATTTTAGTCATTGTTGTATCCTCAGGGCCGACAATAATGCTGAGTACATAGTTGACATTCAGTAGATATTTGTTCAATGAATTTTAAAAGATACACATTCTTAGGAATGTTTAAAAGTCAAATTTAGTAAGGCATAACTTACACACAGTAAACTTTATCCTTCTTAAGTATTGATATATAAAAAGTTCTAACAAATATGCACGGTTATGTAGTAACCATCACAACCAACACATAGAACATTTCCATCACTCCAAATTCTTCTGTGCTCATTATAATCAACCCCTCCCCCATCATAGTCCCTGGCAACCACTGATCTTATTTCTGTGTGCATTTATGTATATACATATGTAATATTTTTTAAAGACTTAATTTTCTTAGGGCAGTTTTAGATTTATAAAAAAATTGAGAGAAAAGTACAGAGATTTCCCATATATCCCCTGTCCCCATAAACAGGGGGGGGACAGTTATCCTGTTATCAGTATTGCTTACCACAATGGTACATTTCTACTTACACTGACCCTTTGTAATCACTCAAAGTCCATAGTTTACATTAGGGTTCACTCTTGATGTTGTTCATTCTATGGGTTCAAACAAATATATAAGGACATGCATCCATCATTATGGTAGCAAACAGTATTATTATTATCCTAAAAATACCCTACAATAGACTGACCCAGATTTGCCCGTGAATGTCCAGGAGACTCCAGTGGAGGCATGGGTTGGTGGTGGCTTGCTACAGGACTGGGGACACTGAGTGTAGCAGTACAGGCCTGGGATCTTTTGAAGGAGGTCGCCATTATCTTTATTACCTCCACCATAGTTTGGTAAATAGCAGGGAGGGAACACAGCTCCACCCATCAAAAGAAAATTGGATTAAAGATTTACTGAGCACAGTCCTGCCCATCAGAACAAGACCCAGTTTTCCCCTGGTCAGTCTCTCCCATCAGGAAGCTTCCGTAAGCCTCTTATCCTTCTCCATCAGAGGGAAGACAGACTGAAAATCACAATAACAGAAAAACAAACAATCTGATCACATGGACCACAGCCTTGTCTAATTCAATGAAACTATGAGTCATGCCATGTGGGGCCGCTCAAGATGGACGGGTCATGGTGGAGAGTTCTGACAAAATGTGGTCCACTGGAGAAGGGAATGGCAAACCATTTCAGTATTCTTGCCTTGAGAACACCATGGACTGCAGCACGCCAGGCCTCCCTGTCCATCACCAACTCCTGGAGTTTACTCAAACTCATGTCCTTTGAGTAGGTGATGTCATCCAATCATCTCATCCTCTGTCATCCCCTTCTCCTCCTGCCTTCAATCTTTCCTAGCATCAGAGTCTTTTCAAATGAGTCAGCTCTTCGCATCAGGTGGCCAAACTATTGGAGTTTCAGCTTCAACATCAGTCTTTACAATGAACATTCAGGACTCATTTCCTTTAGGATGGACTGGTTGGATCTCCTTGCAGTCCAAGGGACTCTCAAGTGTCTTCTCCAACACCACAGTTCAAAAACATCAGTTCTTTGGCGCTCAGCTTTCTTTATAGTCCAACTCTCACATCCATACATGACTACTGGAAAAACCATAGCCTTGACTAGACAGACCTTTGTTGGCAAAGTAATGTTTGCTTTTTAATAGGCTGTCTAGGTTGATCATAACTTTTCTTCTAAGAAGTAAGCGTCCTCTAATTTCATGGCTGCAGTCACCATCTGCAGTGATTTTGAAGTCCCCCAAAATAAAGTCTGCGACTCTTTCCACGTTTCTCCATCTATTTGCCATGAAGTGATGGGACGGGATGCCGTGATCTTTGTTTTCTGAACGTTGAGCTTTAAGCCAACTTTTTCACTCTCTTTTACTTCCATCAAGAGGCTCTTTAGTTCTTCTTTGCTTTCTGCCATAAGGGTGGTGTCATCTGCATATCTGAGGTTATTGATATTTCTCCTAGCAATCTTGATTCCAGCTTGTGCTTCATACATCTCCACTGGAGATCAGTGGAGAAATAACTCCAGAAGGAATGAAGAGATGGAGCCAAAGCAAAAACAACACCCAGTTGTGGATGTGACTGGTGATAGAAGCAAAGTCTGATGCTGTAAAGAGCAATAGTGCATAGGAACCTGGAATGTTAGGTCCATGAATCAAGGCAAATTGGAAGTGGTCAAACAGGAGATGGCAAGAGTGAAATCGACATTCTAGGAATCAGCAAACTAAAATGGACTGGAATGGGTAAATTTAACTCAGATGACCATTATATCTACTACTGTGGGCAAGAATCCCTTAGAAGAAATGGAGGAGCCATCATAGTCAACTAAAGAGTCTGAAATGCAAACTTGGATGCAATCTCAAAAATGACAGAATGATCTCTGTTCATTTCCAAGGCAAACCATTCAATATCATGGTAATCCAAGTCTATGCCCCGACCACTAATGCTGATGACACTGATGTTGAACGGTTCTATGAAGACCTACAAGAGCTTCTAGAACTAACACCCAAAAAAGATGTCCTTTTCATTATAGGGGACTGGAATGCAAAAGTAAGAAGTCAAGAGACACCTGGAGTAACAGGCAATTTGGCCTTGGAGTACAGAACAAAGCAGAGCAAAGGCTAATAGAGTTTTGCCAAGAGAATGCACTGGTCATAGCAAACACCCTCTTCCAACAACACAAGAGAAGACTCTGCACATGGGCATCATAGATGGTCAATACTGAAATCAGATTGATTATATTCGTTGCAGCCAAAGGTGGAGAAACTCTATACAGTCAGCAAAAACAAAGACTGGGAGCTGACTGTGGCTCAGATCATGAACTCCTTATTGCCAAATTCAGACATAAATTTAAGAAAGTAGGGAAAACATCAGGTATGACCATTCAGGTATGACCTAAATCAAACCCCTTACGATTATACAGTGGAAGTGAGAAATAGATTCAAGGGATTAGATCTGATAGACAGAGTGCCTGATGAACTATGGATGGAAGTTTGTGACATTGTACAGGAGACAGGGATCAAGACCATCTCCAAGAAAAAGAAATGCAAAAAGGCAAAATGGCTGTCTGAGTAGGCCTTACAAATAGCTGTGGAAAGAGAAGTGAAAAGGAAAGATATACCCATTTGAATGCAGAGTTCCAAAGAATAGCAAGGAGAGATAAGAAAGCCTTCCTCAGTGATCAGTGCAAAGAAATAGAGGAAAACAATAGAATGGGAAAGATTAGAGATCTCTTCAAGAAAATTAGAGATACCAAGGGAACATTTCATGCAAAGATGGGCTCAGTAAAGGACAGAAACGGTATGGACCGAACAGAAGCAGAAGATATTAAGAAGATGTGGCAAGAATACACAGAAGAACTATAAAAAAAGATCTTCATGACCCAGATAATCACGATGGTATGATCACTCACCTAGAGCCAGACATCCTAGAATGAGAGGTCAAGTGGGCCTTTGGAAGTATTACTATGAACAAATCTAGTGGAGGTGATGGAATTCCAGTTGAGCTGTTCCAAATCCTAAAAGATGATGCTGTGAAAGTGCTGTGGCCACAGGACTGGAAAAGGTCAGTTTTCATTCCAATCCCAAAGAAAGGCAATGCCAAAGAATGCTCAAACTACCACACAATTGCATTCATCCCGCATGCTAGTCAAGTAATGCTCAAAATTCTCCAAGCCAGGTTTAAACAGTACGTGAACCGTGAACTTCCAGATGTTCAAGCTGGTTTTAGAAAAGGCAGAGGAACCAGAGATCAAATTGCCAACATCTGCTGGATCATTGAAAAAGCAAGAGAGTTCCAGAAAGACATTTACTTCTGCTTTATTGACTATGCCAAAGCCTTTGACTGTGTGGATCACCACAAACTGTGGAAAATTCTTCAAGAAATGGGAATACCAGACCACCTGACCTGCCTCTTGAGAAATCTGTGTGCATGTCAGGAAGCAACAGTTAGAACTGGACATGGAACTAGACTGGTTCCAAATAGGGAAAGGGGTACTTCAAGGCTGTATATTGTCACCCTGCTAAACTTATATGCAGAGTACATCATGAGAAACGCTGGACTGGAAGAAACACAAGCTGGAATCAAGATTGCTGGAAGAAATATCAATAACCTCAGATATGCAGATGATACCACCCTTATGGCAGAAAGCGAAGAAGAACTAAAGAGCCTCTTGATGAAAGTGAAAGAGGAGAGTCAAAAAATTGGCTTAAAGCTCAACATTCAGAAAACTAAGATCATGGTGTATGGTCCCATCACTTCATGGCAAATGGGGAAACAATGGAAACAGTGGCAGACTTTATTTTTTGGGGCTCCAAAAGCACTGCAGATGGTGACTGCAGCCATGAAATTAAAAGACCCTTACTCCTTGGAAGAAAAGTTAGTTTGACCAACCTAGACAGCATATTAAAAAGCAGAGACATTAGTTTGCCATCATAGTCAAAGCCATGGTTTTTCCTGTAGTCATGCATGGATGTGAGAGTTGGACCATAAAGAAAGCTGAGCGCAGAAGAACTGATGCTTTTGAGCTGTGGTGTTGGAGAAGACTCTTGAGAGTCCCTTGGACTGCAAGGAGAGCCAACCAGTGCATCCTACAGAAAATGTTCATTGTAAGGACTGATGCTGAAGCTGAAGCTCCACTACTTTGGCCACCTGATTTGAAGAGCTGATTCAATGAAAAAGACCCTGATGCTGGGGAAGATTGAAGGTGGGAGGAGAAGGGGATGACAGAGGATGAGATGGTTGGATGGCATCACCAGTGTGATGGACATGAGTTTGAGTAGGCTCTGGGAATTGGTGATAGACAGGGAGGCCTGGCATGCTGCAGTCCATGGGGCTGCAAAGAATTGGACACAACTGAATGACTCAACTGAACTGAACTGAACTGTATAGTCACTTACGTACGTTAAAACCCCAAAAGTCAGGGTGAAGATTAGGATGAGGCATTCTGTGCTCCGAGAAAAGTGACATAACAGGCCTTCAGATGGTTAGATATTTTCAGGATACATTTTTTATGAACCTGGATTCTTGGTTCTTCCCATACTTAGAAAAGTACTAAAACCGCTAAGATATCTGTTCCTGTTACCTAGTCTTCCACAAGACTTGTGTGCTTGCTTAGAGGTGACTTTTGCCCGTCACATACTAACCGCATCCTTTATTCTTTGAAACAGTCCTCAGAACTCTCTGAGAAACTCTCTCCCAGGTTATAATCCTCAATTTGGCTCAAATAAAATTTTCCATTTCTTTCTTAGATTGCCTATTAATTTTTTATTGTTGTTGATAGTACTTACCCTTGTCCCGCATCCTTGATCCCCACCTCAGTGTCAGCATTTTCCACCCTTTGTGACTGGGGAGAGGCTGGCAGTCTCAACCTGGGCAGTCAGGGCTTCACTGAGTGAGAAAGGTGATGGCAGCAGAGCCCCACGGAAAAGTCTCTTTGGTAGTTGGAAATTTGGTTAGCAGCTGGGGAGAGAGTACAGAATTTTGGAGGTCTCGATTTGGGAGTCATCTGTGGGGAGGAAATAGCTGAAGCTGTGAGACTGTGTGAGGCATCACAGAGGCGGAAGGAATTGAGACAAAAGAGCAGGAGGCCAAGGACCAGCTCTCAGCGAAGTGACCCCAGCAAAGGAAGCAAGAAAACGAATAGGGAGTAAGGTTGGGCTACCAGGGCAGTATGGAATCCCAGGACAATTTAAGTTGAGGGGGGGAATGCCAGCTGAATGATAAATTCGTAGCTGTGTCACAAGGGAGGAGCCATGGTGAGCTGCAGTACTCAGGAAGGCTTGTGGCAGAAACAGGACTGGAAAGGTAGATAGACTAAGTGGATGGAGATAAAAGTGGGGGAGTCATCACTGGCTGTGAAATCCCACCTTTGCAGGAACTCTCTACCTATACAGAGGCTAGTTCTTACCTTCCATGGGCTGTGAGGGACACTATTTCACTCTCTGAATATCATTTGGACCATTCAGGTTTTCTTGGATTTATAGAGATGAAATCACTCTCTCTTAGTTCCTAAATGGCCATCACCCTACTTGCCCTGCAAACTCTGCTTTCCCAGAGTAAAAAAGAGAGAGGGGCGTGAAGAGAAATGGGCAGTAGTAGGAGGATACAGCCTTAACAATTCTGCATGAAACTTGAAAGGGAAGTCAAAGGATACAGACGAAGTTTTTTCCTGAGGTTGGGGCCAGGAAGGAATGGTGCAGCATCGTGAAAATATTTTAAGAAGCAGTGGATAGCCAGAAATAAGAGTCAGAGTGACCAACTCACCCTGCTTCTCCCTCAGCTTGCCCTATGTTAACACCAGAAGTCCCACATTTGGGGAAATTTGGGACAGTTGATCATCTCGTCAGAGGAGACCTCAGCTCTAACTTTGTATCTGCCATTAACTTCATTCCCCTCTGAGCCTCAGTTTCCTCCTCAAGTGGTAAAGTAATGTACCTGGGCAAAATGATATCAAAGAGCCCCTCCAATCCTGATGGAGGAATCCAAAAATTTGCCCAGGCTGCCTTGTCATCCAGACTTTCTCTTGGAACCTGCCTTGAGTTTGGGCAGAAACATTCTCACCACAGAGGGTGCACCTGAAGGCTCCAGGTACAGCAAATTCTTATACAGACCCTCCTTTCCTACAGATCCTTCTGTTAGTGACATAAGTTAATATCAGCATACATTGTACATCCCCAGCTGGTTCAACTTAAGATTTTTCGACTTTACAATGATGTGGAAGCAATATGCATTCAGTGGAAACTGTACTTTGAATTTTGTTCTTTCCCCAGGCTACTGATTAATACTTCTCATGATGCTGGGCGGTGGCAGCGAGCCACAACCCTGAGTCAGTCACATGGTCTCAAGGGTAAACAACTTACAACCATTCTATACCCATACATTCTGTTTGCTTTCAGTATGGTCGTCAATACATTACAAGAGATATTCAACACTATAAAATCGGCTTTGTGTTAGATAATTTTGCCCAACTCTAGGCTCATGTTAAGTGTCCTGAGCACGTTTAGGGTAGGCTAGGCTAAGCTATGATGTTCAGTAGGGAGATCCATATTATAATTGTTAGTTGTCACCTACAAAATAAAGTGAAGGTGATTATTCCAGTTTTCAGATTTTCTCAAGGAATGTAAACTATATGTAAACCAAAAATAAGAAACTTAGTAAGAAAAAGAAATTTCGTAACGCTCCCAACTGGCACTATGTTCATTGAAATTATACCCTATATAATCAGGCTGGAATGAAATGTGTTTATCATTTCTGTTTAGGATTTAACTTGGCTACTAAAAGAATGATTTCTGTCTTTTGATTTCTATTAATATAAAACAGAAAATGTTTCTCTGTGTTGTAAATCTTCTCAGTACGTACTGTTCTGAAAGTAGCCTTTTATGTTAGCTTTACAAGGTCATCATCTTTTGGCAAGAATTTTAAAACCAATAAATTTGAAAATAGTTACCTTGGACTTTTCCAGAGTCAGTGGTGGCATAACATAAGAGCCTAGACCTTGAAACCAGAATGCCTGGGTTTGTATCACAGGTTTGTATCAAGTACAATCTGGTGTTTCTATACCTCTATCTTCAGCTATAAAATGGGAATGATGTTAATAGTACCTACCTCATAGAGCTGTCATGAGGATTAAATGAGTTGATATATCTACAAGTGCTCAGACCTCTTCTTGGCACAAGGTAAGCACTAAGTGAGTGTCCCAGTGCACCGTCAGATCCTTTAGTTCAGAGATTTTCATTTGTTTTGTTCATTTACATATCCCCAGAACTATGTGTTCTATGTGTGCCTAGAAGTATGCTTGGCTTGTAACAAGCACTCAGTAAAAATTTGTTGAATGAAAGTATGTATCTTGGTAATAGGTATTCAACTTGTGGCTATTCATGAGGTTTTTTAAAGTCCATGGGATTTATCTATTTTAAACCTGTGATTAAAAAAAAAAAAACAACTGAGGCCCAGAGAGAATGAATCTTTTCAATGTCACATGAGCTTTCCTGGCAATAAAATTAAACACCAAATACTTGTCATAAGAGAAACACACTAGATAGAACCTCTGTTTTCCCCCTTCATCTTTTTGTTACCAGGTGCTCCTGTCTTAGTAGTTATCAGAACATCTTACATAGAGACACTCAGCTTTTCTCTGAAAGGATGCCATGGTACATGAAGGCACAAGATCTGTTGCAGCAGGCAGAATCAGTTTTATCCCATGAGAACAAAGTGCCTTGCACTGAAAGGATAAGGGTAACTATGTCCATGCTGTGTTCTTGGCTCCTGCCTGCTTCTCTTTCCTTCCTCAACAAGCTTGGGACTCACACGTATAGCTGAAACTCCCACAGCCAAGCCAGAAGCAAGCATCACAGTGGTTTTGTACTAATCCTGGTTTCAAATCCCGTTTCTGCTACTTACTACCTGCTGTACTACTTGTGACCTTGTTGTGTAAGTTATTTCACTTCTGTAATCTGTGCATGTCTAAAATGGGCATGCCAGCATACAGTGGAGGTAAATGTTAGCAAGAATACAGGGCCTACTGATTTGTTCAACATGATGAGTGCAAACAAGACCCACAGCAAGGCTTGTTGCAGCTGCACGTTGGGTTCTCTGATAGGAAACTCTCTGATGAAGGGCAGGACACTTAGGAGAGTGCTCTTGGGATCATAATCTGTGGAAGGAAGCGGAAGGAGAGGGCAGAGGAAGAAGTTGGGTAGTTCAGGCCCAGTGAAGACCCCAGCTGACCTCTCACAGGGAGCTCCACAGCTGGGATGGGTGTGCAGAATTGTTGCCAGTTGAGGTGAGAAAGCTGGACCTTCACCTTTCCCCTGACCGTGTTGTCAGTTATTTGATACAGTCTGGTCCTGGACATTTTCTTCAGCCAAGGCATTCTCTAAAGAGGGCTGAAAGCTGAGGATCATGGCAGCATTCCCAGAAATTGGGGCAATAACTGTATTCCTGAAGGGGCATCTGGTTAGTGCTACCCAGCTTCCATCACTTCCAAACTCCAGAACCAGGCATAAAGAAAAGATCCTGAAAGCTTCTAGATGGGAAACACAGGGCATCCACAAAGGGACAAGAATAAGAATGACATCAGAAGTCTTAAAAGCACATTAGAAGAGGCAATAGAGAAATGCCTTCAGATACTGCATAGAAATCAGTTCCTAAACTAGAATTCAATTCTGAGCCAAACTATCAAATTTGAGGATACAATAAAGACATTTCAGACATGCAGTTTTGACTTTTGACTTCCCATGTGCTGTTCCTTAAGATGGAATTGAATAAGGGATTCAGGAAGAAGAGGATCTTCCAAGAAGATTTGAAGGGCAGTCTGAGTAGAAGTGTTGAGCCGCAGCCTAGAGACAACAGGGGAGCCTGGAGTGGGAGGCTGGGCCCTGGAGGGAAGCTGTTAGTAGTCAAAACCACATTTTACTTATGACTGTCAACAGTTGGTAAATCTGTGGAGAAAAATAAAGAAATGATGATTATAAAAGTCAAGATAGAGTTCACCTCTAGAAAGGAAAGTGAGGGGAAGAAGGGCTTTCAAGTGGTGATGTTTCGTTTTTTGATCTAGGTGATGGTGATATGGTTATATTTGCTTTATTAGCAGTGGTATAACTGTATATATATATATATATACATATATATGTGTGTGTTTTATGCCATTTTCTATGTATATATTTTACAGCAAATTGTTTTAAAATATTAGAAGAAGATAAATAATAAGGGTAGCCCTCAACACAGTTCCTGTTGGAGCTCTGTTCCTGGCCTCGAGCACATAGTACAAGTCCAGTAAGTGTGAGCTGAATATCATCATTATCATCATCATGATCCTGCTATCCATTCCTGAACAAATACTTTCAGTTTTTGGTTTCTATAAGGGTGTGAGATGTATTCCAGAAGAGCATGCAAAAGAGGGGACGATTAACACTTGGCCAGGAAATAGTTTGATGTTTGCACTAACAAAGAAATTGAATCCAGGGCTTCCTGTTCTGAAAATGTATCACTAGCAGAGACAAATGAAGAAGGCGATGGCACCCCACTCCAGTACTCTTGCCTGGAAAATCCCATGGACAGAGGATCCTGGCAGGCTGCAGTCCATGGGGTTGCGAAGAGTCGGACACGACTGAGCGAATTCCCTTTCATTTTTCACTTTTCACTTTCATGCATTGGAGAAGGAAATGGCAACCCACTCCAGTGTTCTTGCCTGGAGAATACCAGGGACGGGGGAACCTGGTAGGCTGCCTTCTATGGGGTCACACAGAGTTGGACACGACTGAAGTGACTTAGCAGCAGCAGCAGCAGCAGAGACAAAATTAAGATATTTCCTATTTCCCCTGCTTCTTCTACAGCTGTCAAATGGACAGGAGGATGGGAAGAGTTACATCCTGTTTTCCCAACAACAGCCTCTGAACTTTGGTGGGCACGTCCTTTGCCTCTGACCAAATGTGAACCCCGACATGCAAACTTCTCATGGGGCAGATGTATCTTGGACTCACTGTCGCCTCCTCTTACACTCATCTATTAGGGAATCAGGCTGATGGGATAGAGAGAGCTCTCCATCAAGAGTCTGGGGGTCTGGGCTCCAGCTCAGGCAGTATGTGTCTTCGTCATCTGTAAAGCCAGAGTTCTGGGACTAGGTCAACCCTGAGATTCCTTCCAGCTCTGATAGTCTGTGATTGTAATATCCTTTAAAGGTAGTGAAAGAGGAGAGAGGTAGCATAGCTAACAGGAAGAGCATGTGAGTTTTGAGTCAGGCAGACCTAGGTTTAGATCCCAGTGCCACCATCTACTACTTATGTGAACTTTGTAAATCAGCCTCAACTCCCAGATCTATAAAAGTGAAATAGTACCTGCAGTGCAGAAATGTGAAGATGAAGTGAAATGGTGTATGTCCATTGTTTCCAAACTATATGTTGAAGCACCCTAAGGCAATGCAGTGAACTTACATGGATACCGCCACTGGATATTTAAAAAATGAAGGGAAGGGAGCTGGAGGTAAAGGAGCTGCAGTCAGCCCCTGCGAACTGGTGGTCCAGGACTCCGAAGTTACTGAGGATGACATGAGCAACCCCAGAAAGTACCTAACACAGGACCCAGCACAGGAGAGCCTTTATTTATATCAACATCAATGTGCTCAGTGAATACCTATCCCTACAACTCAAGGTCGGCTGCCTCTGCCCTCCAAAATTCAGTTTCTGAAAAATGGCAAGCTGAAAGAAGCACACGGCCGGATCAGCGCACTCTCTTTAATGGAAAGGAGATTCTCATTTCTTACAGAAACAGAGCTGGTGAAGATGGGATGGAGGTGGAAGTATCATTGGCTACTTCTAGAACAGATGGAAATTCAGAGCAAGTAAACCAACAGAAAGAGGAACATCTGCTTTTGGAGCCACGTAAGAAGTCTGACTCCTCCGAGGCCACCACACTGTGAGGAAGCTGGAGCCTTGGGAGGAGACCATGTGAACGCTGCTGATTGACACTGCTGCATGAACCCACTTCACAGTTACTCCAGGAGCCAGGCCTGTGAATGATGATCTTGCCGGATGACTCCAGCACCCAGCTGTTCCAGTTTTCATAGCTAAGGTCCCAGACCTCATAGAGCAGAGGCAGGCCTTCCCTGCTACGTCCTGTCCAAACTCCTAGCTCAAAGAAGCATTGAATATAATAAAATGGATGTTTTCATTAAAAAAAAAAAAATGAAGGGAAACACCGTGATATATGTTGGGCACCAGAAGAAAGAGTTTAAAAATTAGATTGGCTACCTTCTATGATGTCTTATGTTGCACCCTCACAAAGCTGGGTTTTCAGTGTGATAAAAATCAAGTGCCATGTAAAAATCATCTGATGAAGAAGTTGAACAGTGTGAAATAGGTGCACACATCTCATTAGTAACTAGATGTAGTTATTCAAGAAGAAAATATATACAACAGTTTCTTTCAATTTTCATGGATCATTTTTTCAAACAACTTCTTAATTATTCATATATAAATGCTTCTTTGCTTCTTTTGATTGAATTATTTAGTAAATGGAGCTATTAGGTATTTCTTTTGGCCTAAGGAAATGGTGGAAAGCTTCCTGAAACACTGTTGGCTCTGGGAAAAGAGAAAGTTTGGGGACCTCTGAGCATTATTCTCAGTGAATGATATACATTCATAAAAAGCAATATAATGTTTATATATAATAATGTAACTATACATTCTCAAAGCAGTTCACAGTATCTCTTGATAATACTTCAAAAACACACAGTTTTTACAACCACATTCTTATCTTTAGAAATTCACCCAAATGAATAATTTTTAAAGAATCAAAATTGGTATATATCAAATTTAATGAGAAAAGCAAGGCTAATTAAGTAGTAATGACTCTATACTAGCTTACTTATGGGAGTGTGTCTTTGTTGTGATGGCCAGTTTCTCCCTTTTTATTTTTCTTCATCTTATTCTTGAGCAGATTTTGGTATCAATCATACATTTATTAATTTATTTATGTACCTACTCCCATAAAATAATTTCCGACAATTTATATTATTCCCAAAGAATTGATGCTTTTGAACCGTGGTGTTGGAGAAGACTCTTGAGAGTCCCTTGGACTGCAAGGAGATCCAACCAGTCCATCCTAAAGGAGATCAGTCCTGGGTGTTCATTGGAAGGACTGATGCTGAAGCTGAAGCTCCAATACTTTGGCCACCTCATGCAAAGAGTTGACTCATTGGAAAAGACTCTGACGCTAGGAGGGATTAGGGGCAGGAGGAGAAGGGGACGACAGAGGATGAGATGGCTGGATGGCATCACCGACTCGATGGACATGAGTCTGAGTGGACTCCGGGAGTTTGTGATGGACAGGGAGGCCTGATGTGCTGCGATTCATGGGATCACAAAGAGTCGGACATGACTGAGCGACTGAACTGAACTGATGTATGGAAAAGTATTTGGTACACAGTAGGTGCTCAATAGATAGTAGAAATTATTAAGGAATCTTGCATAAAGGAATGCTGAGTCGTCTTTTATAGTTTATGTAGTGGTGATGGGAGCCAAACTTGAATTAAGAGGAGTTGACACATTTTTATGATCATAGCACATAGAAGGCACTGATTAAAGGTCAGCCGAATGAGTGAAGATGTCAAAGATAAAAGGTTTTACAAGGCACCTGAGACATGACTATCAAAGAGAATAACCATTTTTTCCAGAGTCCTTTTGTGTCCTCCTCATGGCCTATACTTGAATAATTTTTCCCTGAATCAGAATCCATTCTCTCCAGAGGATTTTGGTCTTTAGTCCCATTTTAAACATTGTTAAATTGCTGCTATAGAATTCCAGTGTGAAGACTTTGCCACAGATTTCAACATGTTTGGAACCTGCTGATTACAGTCTGGTCTGGGCTCAAAGTGGGACTGGCTACAAAGCAGAAGAAATCTTGAGTGTGAATTACATCATACTACTACTACTACTACTACTACTACTAAGTCTCTTCAGTCGTGCCTGACTCTGTGCAACCCCACAGACGGCAGCCCACCAGGCTCCCCCGTCCCTGGGATTCTCCAGGCAAGAACACTGGAGTGGGTTGCCATTCCCTTCTCCTTGGAGAAGGAATTACATCATAGGTATGGTAAACTAGTCACTGGTTTGTACTACTTCACTGAAAAATAGCTGTTTTAAAGCCCCCAGGAAACCACAGCAAATCTGCCCCTTACCGTCCATCAATTTTAAGTTTAAATCAATTTAGAATAAAAGATTTAATTATGTTCCCAAACAGTCTGCCTAAGAGCTTCCCCAGCGGCTCAGCCTGCAATGCAGGCAACATCCAGAGTTCGATCCCTGGGTGGGGAAGATGCCCTGGAGGAGGAAATGGTAACCCATTCCAGTTTTCTTGCCTGGGAAATCCCATGGGCAGAGAAGCCTGGTGGGCTACACTCCATAGAGGTTGCCGAATCGGACATGACTGAACACACACACGCAGCAATAATATGGGAACAGAACTCCCTTCTCAAATAGTCAACTCTCAATATTCGAAATTAGACTTGTTTTCATGGCATTCTTTGTAGATCAGTTCTTAGGTGACAGCTAACTTTTATGTGATAGAAACAAATCTTAGATATGCCTTCCTTTCCCTTTAACCACTAAATGCAAACAGTTTCTGAAGCACACATAAAACAAACTTTTGTTCCTGGTTCTGTCGAATATGGGATTTTGATAGTGGGAAGACAGGTCTACTGAGAGGTTTATTTATTACTGGATTTAAATCACAAACTAGAACTTTCGCTACTAATATTTATTTAACAACAACAACAAAAAAAACCAGGATAACTTTTGGCAGTTTTCATTAAAAATGAAAATTGTAGCTATGAGTATAACTTTTAAAATAAGCTGCAAAACAAGTCAGTGTCTTGTCAGTCTGCTCCAAGGTGTTTTAATTTTTATTATTCTTTTTGTTTCTTTGCCCCTCTGACAGCTCCCTTTCAGGTTCAGAACATGACTGATAATTCACTCTCTTTGCCGCCTCCTCTCCCAGGCTCTCTTACCAATCTGTTGCAGGTGCCCACCGCCCCCCTCCCCTCTCCTTTTTGTGTGTCCAAAAGGCACTGAATAATAATTTTGAGGGAGAGAAGATCTAAACCTTCTCATAACCACTGAATAACTATGTATGCTTATGAAACATGTTAGGCAAAGGTCTGTTCCCCATCTACCCTTTTTCTTAATTTAAAAATAAGAAGCAATAGGGAAGGAAAAGGGTCTCCCAGTGGGGTATGAGTTCTTGACAAGGGTTAATTTACTCCCGTGAAAGCTTTGCCAATAGTAATTTCAGCCAATGGGAGCTCACCCTGATGAGGTAATGCTTTCAACACACACTTGATTGGTTGCTCTCTTTCTTACTTGGTGTACTCCCAGAGGCTGAAAAGTGAAGCTGGTTTGTTTTAGGAATAATGTGAGCTTTTTTCTCTGGCCATTCACTCAGCTCCACTAAATCCTTCTGTAGCATGGCTGGTGCAGGGAGCTGCTGAAAACAGGTGGTGCTTATAGAAATGCTTAGAGCCACTGGGGAAAATCTCAGGTTCCCCTTCTCAAGCAATTAGATATCCTGCAATTTGAGCTAGCTCTTTTACCTGGGGCTACAGAAGTGTCTTCTAGTCTGACCCTTTATCCCCATCTTGTCAGTGACTAGAGTTCTCAACAATGAGAATGTGAGATGAGGCTGATGCTAGACTGTGAGGAGCTGAGAGAAAAGTCAGCCTGTCCTGGGATAAATATATCCCATAATGCTTGTTACACACCAACTGTGGAGCCCAGCAGTGCTTCACTTCTTAATGCTCTTTGGCTTGGGAGCAGTAGTGCTGTCTGTGAGTCAGGCTGATTGCCTCTTTAGCTCCCCCACAATGCTGAAGGGGTGAGATTAGGGGAACTGGGGCTTCTTTCCAGCCATCTTACCTCTGTCTATTGCTTTTTACTATGTTTAGCTCCAGAAACAGACCAGTCTTGGGTTTCCCTGATGGCTCAGATGGTAAAACATCTACCTGCAATGCAGGAGACCTGGGTTCGATCCCTGGGTGGGGAAGATCTCCTAGGGAAGGGAATGGCAGCTCACTCCAGTATCCTGGAGTATTACATGGACAGTGGGGCCTGGTGGGCCACAGTCCTTGGGGTCAGAAAGAGTCGGATATGACTGAGCGACTATGGTGCACGTATCAAGTATGGCTAAGCTCTCTGAAATTTTTCAGGGCTAACTGGTTAAGAGGAGGACATCTATACATATGAATAGGGCCCTAAAACCACATGGGGAGAAATTAGTGGGGAGAAACTTTTAAAAGAGAATTGAATCAGAACACATCCTGTGGACTTTCAGAACTGAGGATGACAGCATTCTGAAGGTAAATGTATTACTTGGGGAGCTCTGTGGAGAGGGTAATCAATCTGATTTGAAACATAATTTTGATGTAAGCATCAGTCCTCTGCCCTTTGTGTTTGAGCTTCATGGAATAAGATTCTAGAGTCAGACAGAATGAAATTTTACTCCATTTTGTTATCTAATCCTGGGAAAGTAGCTCTTTTTCTGTGACCCATCTTAACAGTCTTCAAAAAGGAGTATCAACCTGAATTCAAGGGAAGATTTTTTTGAGTGAAAGGTTTACCCTAAGTGTTTAAAAGGGTGGAGACGGCACTTAAGATTCTGATAATATTCTCTGAAACACCCTGAAACTAACTCCACCCACATCCTTATCCACAGGATAAAGGTCTTTTCCTTATCTTGCTCACCCCTCCCGCCCCCAGCCACTATCCATCTTGTTAGAGACTGGACCCTCTAGATTAGATTTATCCCAGAGAACAAAGACCAGGAAGAAAAGGAAGTATAAAAAGTAGGAGACTTCTAGGTTCAATTTGCAATTATGGTATGTTTACAGAATAAAGCAGCTAACACATATGAAAGTTACCATGGTAATGGAATGGATTACTCTCTCAGAAGAATAGGAGCTATGCTCTATTCACTGCTAAATATTCAGTGCCCAGCCCAACGTCTGACGCAGGTTTTTTTTCTTTAAAATTTTTTTAATATTGCAAACTTTTAGTTACACAAAGTGAGACAGAATGGTTTACTGCATCTCTCTGTGGTCAGTTTCAAACTGTTACCAATTCATTAGATAAACATTTAATTAATGTTTTTTGAAGGAAGGGATTGTTGAAATTTCTTAGATTTAATTTACCTCATCCTTCTTTTCTTTAGAAGATTATGGTCAGTATCAGTATGAACAGTAATATCGGAAAATCATATTTCCTATAGTAGTTCTCATTATATTAATCACATCTAAGAAAAAAAGGGGCAAAAGTCTTAGGGATACTTTTCATTCTAGGTTATTTGATTAAAGGATTAAAAAATAAACATCTTGATTTTATAAAGCACAGAACCTCAAACTACCTGCTACTCATGCTTATGATTAACAGTTCATCCAGCTTCAGAGTTTTAAAAATGTTTTGGCATGGGAGGTGACTGAAAATTATACCAGGGCTGACTTGTAGGGCAATCAGCTCTCTGCTTTGACTGTGATATGGATGGAATGGGGCCAAGGTCTCCATGTTTCTTAGTGTTTCTATTTTATTTATCTTCAGCCCTTGTCCTGTGGGTTCTTTATCCTTAAGGACACAGATAACAGGCTGCTGAGTCTAACATGTTTGCTTGAACAGCCTTTTGGCAGTCTTCAACTTAATTTTCCAGGAAGACCAGAAAACAGCCCACCAGTGATCTGAACTGAGGTGATCATCCAAGCTACAAGACTGTGAGTGTTGGGTAAGTTGCTTCCCTTAGGGGTTTCTATGTTTCAGTAAAATGAGGCTTTTTGGTATAGGGATAGAGTGCAGAATGTGCAGCCTTTAGAGTAAAAGAGACCAGTGTTTGAATTTCCTCTTCATGTTTTTCATACTCTTCATCTGTAAAATGGGTTATTTCAAGAAAAAAATTTATTTGAAAGTACCTAGTACAGTGGCTGGTACATAGCCAAGTACTCAATACATACTCAATATATACTCTTATATACATATATATATAAGTGTATATGTACATATACACTTATATATATATATACTCAGTATGTACTCTTATGATCAAAATGAGGAAGCTGCAAGCAGAAAAATAGGAGATGGAAATGGATAGGTAATTCACTCAATAAGAAATACAACTGGGCAGGAAGCATATAGTACTTCAATCTCACTAGTACTGTTTTTGCTCATCAAATTGAACAAAATAAGAATATATGTAATATCCATTGTTGGTGAAATTTTAAGCAAATAAGCATTTTCCTATATGTTCATAGAACCTCTTCTGAGGTACTTTCGGTAATATCTATCAAAACCTAAATGCATTACTCTTCATCTCAGCAAGTTTGTTTCTTGGTATCTGTTATACACAAATATACATGTGAGTATACAAATCTTTATTGCACTATTGTTTTTAATAGAGAAAACTGGAACAGCTTAAATTTACTAATATGGACAGATTTCTATGAAATATTATGTGCAAATATTTATATATAAAATGTATTATAGAACATTATAGTATGATCTTATTTATGTAAGGAAAAAGGAATGTGTGTATTTAATAAATGTGTAAAAATAGGTCTGGGAGGATATACTTCATAAGGTTTACCTTCAGGGAAGGAAGTAAGATTAGGGAACAAAGAAAAAATTTTACTTTCTATTCTTCTAAATATTTTGAATTTTCCCAATGACTATATATTATTTTTTATTTGAAAAAATAATCTTTAAAAAGGGCAGTGGTGTGAATTAGACCATCCCTCAGCCCCATGGCGAGTACTTGCTTATTTATTTATTTTTTTGTCAAAAGAGAGAGCAAGTTTATTTAGAGATACACAATGTGTAGACAGAAAGCAGACCACCTCAGAAATTGAGAGCAACCTGTCAGAAGATTAAATAACTGCGAAAAGTACAAGCATCACATGTAAAATTAAACTATTACAGCACTTTAAAAATTTATCCAGGATAATCTAAATATAATATGAATTTGTACCTATTATCATCCATTTAAAAACACATGAGCAAGCTATCTTTAGTAGTATATTTTCATTACATTTCCCCCTTGAGTACTTGTTTAGATCCAACTTTAGAGCTGGGTAGAGTCAAGCACTTCTTAGATTTGGAAGGGTGGGCAGAACTTGTGTTTAAAAACCTCCTCTTTATGGTTTGGGGTTTGAATTGTTGAATCACTGAATCCGTGACCCTTTCTGAAGACAGTAGGACTGCATGGGAGTGAGGAGACATGTTTCAGGAAACTTGTGTCCTACTCAAAGTGCTCTATTAAAAAAAGAAAAGATTAAAAAAAAAAAACAAACAAAGAAAGGTCTTGGGCTTCTTTGGAAGAGCTTCAGCCCCTCAGAGTCCAAGACCCCTGGGCTGGCACAGAACCTTCCAAGTTCATCTGTCTTTCTGCTTCCTCACTGGTCAGCATGTCAGGCATGCCAGTTCCTTAATGATGAAATTTTTCTTCAGGTCTTAGGGAGCTTTCTTGGATTACTGGAGCCCACCAATTTCACTGTGGTTGCACATTTAGTTCCTACCACTGTGTATAATACCTGGGTGAGAAAATGGATGAAACATCTTATTTAAAATAGGGATAGGAGGGGTTTCCCTGGTGGCTCAGTGTTAAAGAATCCACCTTACAATGTAGGAGACATGGGTTAGATCCCCGATCCGGGAAGAACCCACATGGAGCAACTAAGTCCATGCACTATAACCACTGAGCCAACTCACTAGAACAGACCCTGATGCTGGGAAAGATTGAGGACAGGAGGGGAAGGGGGCAACAGAGGATGAGATGGTTGGATGGCATCACCGACTCAATGAACATGAGTTTGAGCCAACTTCAGGAAACAGTGAAGGACAGGGAAGCCTGGCGTGCTGCGGTTCATGGGGTTGCAAAGAGTTGGACACGACTGAGTGAACAACAACAAACCTTCACGCAGCTTGAGAAGTAGAATATTATAAAAGTTGGGAGGGTCCATGGTGGGGCTGCCAGCACTGTGGTACAAACAGCACTGCACAGAGGTCTTTGCCAAGGTGGGTATAAAGGCTCTGCTGCTGCTAGGCTATGGGCCCACAGAGAATGATCCTTTTTCTAGTTCCCATAGAGACCACTTGCAGGCTTCTGCAGCCCTGTTCTGGGGGATGTTCCACCTGTGTGCTCCATATCCTCTACTAGAAGCAACAGTTATACTGAATTTCGGAGCAGTTATTCTCTTGTTTTTCTTTAGCATTTTATCAGATGTATGTGGGAATTCCCAGGTGGTGCTGGTGGTAAAGAACCCACCTACCAATGGAGCAGACAGAAGAGATGAGGGTTCCATCCCTGGGTTGGGAAGATCCCCTGGAGGAGGGCATGGCAACCCACTCCAGGATTCTTGCCTGGAGAATTCCATGGACAGAGGAGCCTGGTGGGCTATGGTCAATAGGGTCTCAAAGAGTGGGACATGACTGAAGTGATTTAGCAGACACGCATAGGTGTATGCATCCCTAAGTCATCCACTTCTCTACTTTTTTCCCTGAAAATTCCATTTGCCATTGTATTCATTTTTCAGTATTGCTCTAACAAATTGTCACAAGCATAGTAGCTTCAAACAACACACTTCAGACCAGATTCGCTAGTATTTAAGACTCCCTGCTCCCAATGCAGGAAGCATGGGTTTGATCCCTGGTCTGGGGACCAGGATCCTGCATGCTGTACTGCATAGCAAAAATTAAAAAACAAGAAAAATGCACAATTTATATGTGGAGGCAGGGGGTATATGGTATGTTTCGGTACCTTCCACTCAATTTCGCTGTGAATCTAAATCTGTTCTAAAGTTCCATGGCATGTGGAACTTCCCCAAACAGGGATCAGTCTGTGCCCCCCTGCAGTGGAAGTGTGCAGGCTCACCCACTGGACAGCCAGGGAAGTCCTAGAGTATATGTATTTAAAAAAGGCATTGACTAGTAGCATAAAGGGAGCTGAGAACCCTCTGTTCGGTCTTTGTAATATTTTGTGTAAATCTAAAATTAAAAATAACCAACCACTGACTTACGGTTCTGTGGGTCCTGGTGGCTCAGAGGTTAAAGCGTCTGCCTGCAATGCGGGAGAGCTGGGTTCGATCCCTGGGTCAGAAAGATCCCCAGGAGAAGGAAATGGCAACCCACTCCAGTATTCTTGCCTGGAGAATCCCATGGACAGAGGAGCCTGGTGGGCTACAGTCTACCGGGTCATGAAGTCAGACACGACTGAGCGACTTCACACACACACATCTTACAGTTCTGTGGGTCCAGAAGTATAACTTGGGTCATGCTGGGCTAAAATCATGACTCTAGGGGAAAATCTAGGGGTCTCTAGAGGAGAGCTGGGCTTTGGTGGCTCAGTGGTATAGAATCTGCCTACCAAGCAGGAGATGCCGTTTCGATCCCTGGGTCAGGAAGATCCCCCTGAGGAGAGCATGGCAACCCAGTTCAATATTCTTGCCTGGAGAATCCCATGGACAGTGGAGCCTGGTGGACAATAGTCCATGGGGTCACAAAAAGTTGGATGCGACTCAGCAACTAACCAAGCAGAAGCAGAGGAGAGTTATTTTCCCTGCCTTGCTTAGCTCCTAGAAGCTGCCCAGATTCCTTGGCTCAAGGTCCTCTTCCTCCTCAAAGCCAGCTGCTAATGTTGAATTGTCAGTCCCACATCTAATCACTCCAACCTGTCTCTTCTGCCTTCCTCTTCCATTTAAATGTAAAGACCCAGATAATCCAGGATAATCTCCACATTTCTGAGTCTGTTGATTTGATACCTTTTCTCTCCTTTGCCATGTAACCTAACATATTCACAGGTTCCAGGGAGTAAAGTGTGAATGCCTTTGAGGCATTGTTCTTCTGCTTCCTACAACCATCTTTGTGTGCTCCTTTGTCACATGCTTGTTCTGCCCACCATCTAAAATACTATTATTCTTTTGTTTCTTTTTTACAAATAGCTTGTTCCATATTTGTCTGAGTTGTTTTCTGAACAAGTCAAAAGAATAAATACTCTTATTGTGATATACAGACAGTGTTTGGACACAAAATGTCATTAAATATACTCTCTGGATGTTAAACTCTGGGCATTTATCAATACCAAGTCTGAATTTGAAAAGCAAGTAAGGTAATTCAGATACTACCAGTTAAGCTCCCTGTTGTTTCCAACTTTTTAAGTTGCAAAATGAATACATGTAAATAAATTTTAAAAAGAGCAGAAACCATAAATGTACAGTGTGAAAAGAATTCTAAAGCAAACACGTGTAGCCAGCACCCAGTTCAAGAAATAAGGCATAGACAACACCTGTTCCCCAAAGTTCCCCTTGTAATTCTTGTTTATCCCTTACCACCTTCTCTCCTCTTAGAGATAAACCGCTATCCACTTTTATGGTAATAAGTTGATTGCCTTTTCTTTGTAGTTTTACCACAAAAGTATGTACCTCCAAACGACATACAGTAGTTGAGTTTTGTCTCATTTTAAACTGTATAAAAGAGTCATGCTGTGTGTTTCTTTTCTGGTTTCTTTACCTTGTATGTTATAGAATTCAGCCATGTTGTTATCTGTAGGTTTAAGTCTGATTCATTCATTTTTCATTGCTGTGTGTATTTCATTGGATGGTCCATTCTTCTGTGGCTGATATTTTCTGTTGTTTCCATTTTGGGGCTATCACAATCACTAGAGCTGTGAACATTTTTTGCATATATATTCTGGTACCTATGTGCACATAGTTATCTAGGGTATGCATTTAGGAGTAGAAATGCTAAGCCAGAGTTTTTTGGTCTTCAGCTTTAGTGGATAATGTTAAATTGTTTTCCTGCTATCAGTGAATGACAGATTCTGTTGCTCCACGTCCTTGCCAACACTTGGTATTATCAAACTTACTAATTTCAGCCATTCTGGTGGGTTTATTGTTGTGGCTAATTGTATTTCATTTCAATTTGCTTTCCCCTGGTTATTAATATCATTAACTATTACTCATATTTATTGGCCATTTAGATTTCCTCATATATGCAGAACCTATAAAAAAGGTTTCTTCTGGTGTAATTTTATATTGGATTGTCTGTATTTAAAATTTATTTGATTTCTAGGAGTTCTTTATATAACAGGAATAATACTCCTTTTTGGGTTGAATGCTTTGTAATTAACTTTTCCAGTTCTTTGGCTTGTGTTTTCACTCTTTCCATGGGGTCAAATATAATGTAGTTGAATTTTTTACTCCTTTCTCTATGGTGAGATAATTTGTCTTTAAAGAATTGTGAAGACATTCTTATATAATTATCTGTTTTGAATATTGTTTTTAAATGTTTTTATTGTGAAATATTCATACAAAAAATGCCCCAAAGATATATACAGCTTAATAATAATTTATTACAAACACCCATGTAACTACCACTCAAATCGAGAAATAAAACATTGTTTACAACCCAGACAACTCATTCTTGCTCCTCCCTTCCAAAGGAGCCACTATCATGACTTCTACATTAATCACTTTTTGGCCTTTTTTTTTTGCTGTGCTGGGTCTTCGGTGCTGTGCATTTGTGGCGAGTGGGGGATATGCTCTAGCTGTGGTATGCCGGCTTCTCATTGAGGTGGTTTCTTTTGTTGTGGGGCCTGGGCACTAGGGTGCTTGGGCTTCATTGTTTGTGCCCTTGGGCTCAGTAGTTATGGCACATGGGCTTAGTTGCCCTGCAGCATGTGGAATCTTCATGGACCAGGGATTGAACCCATGTCCCCTGTATTGGCAGGCAGTTCTTAACTAGTAGACCACCAGGGAAGTCCTGGTCTTCTTTTTTAAAAAAGCTTTTTCCATCTTAGTATGTATCCTTAAACAAGATGATTGTTTTTCCCTTTTTGGAAAAAGTTACCTCTAGCTTTAATTTTTAAAAATGCAGGGAGCTAATTTTTATTTAAAAAATTTTGAAGTATAAACTACCTACAGAAAAGCATTAAAATCATGACAGCTGAATAAACTGTACAAAAAAGATCTTCATGACCAAGATAATCACGATGGTATGATCACTCACCTGGAGCCAGACATCCTGGAATGTGAAGTCAAGTGGGCCTTAGAAAGCATCACTACGAACAAAGCTAGTGGAGGTGATGGAATTCCAGTTGAAGTATTTCAAATCCTGAAAGATGATGCTGTGAAAGTGCTGCACTCAATATGCCAGCAAACTTGGAAAACTCAGCAGTGGCCACAGGACTGGAAAAGGTCAGTTTTCATTCCAATCCCAAAGAAAGGCAATGCCAAAGAATGCTCAAACTACCACACAATTGTACTCATCTCACATGCTAACAAAGTAATGCTCAAAATTCTCCAAGCCTGGGTTCAGCAATACAAGAACCGTGAAATTCCAGATGTTCAAGCTGGTTTTAGAAAAGGCAGAGGAACCAGAGATCAAATTGCCAATGTCCGCTGGATCATTGAAAAAGCAAGAGAGTTCCAGAAAAACATCTATTTCTGCTTTATTGACTATGCCAAAGCCTTTGACTGTGTGGATCACAATAAACTGTGGAAAATTCTGAAAGAGATGGGCATACCAGACCACCTGACCTGCCTTTTGAGAAATCTGTGTGCAGGTCAGGAAGCAACAGTTAGAACTGGACATGGAACAACAGTTCAGTTCAGTCGCTCAGTCGTGTCCGACTCCTTGCGACCCCATGAATAGCAGCACGCCAGGCCTCCCTGTCCATCACCAACTCCCAGAGTTCACTCAGACTTACGTCCATCCAGTCAGTGATGCCATCCAGCCATCTCATCCTCTGTCGTCCCCTTCTTCTGCCCCCAATCCCTCCCTGCATCAGAGTCTTTTCCAATGAGTCAACTCTTTGAATGAGGTGGCCAAAGTACTGGAGTTTCAGCTTTAGCATCGTTCCTTCCAAAGAACACCCAGGGCTGATCTCCTTTAGAATGGACTGGTTGGATCTCCCTGCAGTCCAAGGGACTCTCAAGAGTCTTCTCCAACACCACAGTTCAAAAGCATCAGTTTTTCGGCGCTCAGTTTTCTTCACAGTCCAACTCTCACATCCACACATGACTACTGGAAAGACCATAGCCTTGACTAGACGGACCTTTGCTGGCAGGGTAATGTCTCTGCTTTTGAATATGCTATCTAGGTTGGTCATAACTTCTCTTCCAAGGAGTAAGCATCTTTTAACAACAAACTGGTTCCAAATAGGAAAAGGAGTACGTCAAGGCTGTATATTGTCACCCTGCTTATTTAACTTTTATGCAGAGTACATCATGTGAAACGCTGGGCTGGAAGAAGCACAAGCTGGAATCAGGACTGCCGGGAGAAATATCAATAACCTCAGATATGCAGATGACACCACCCTTATGGCAGAAAGTGAAGAGGAACTAAAAAGCCTCTTGATGAAAGTGAAAGAGGAGAGTGAAAAAGTTGGCTTAAAGCTCAACATTCAGAAAACAAAGATCATGGCATCCAGTCCCATCACTTCATGGGAAATAGATGGGGAAACAGTGGAAACAGTGTCAGACTTTATTTTTGGGGGCTCCAAAACTACTGCAGATGGTGATTGCAGCCATGAAATTAAAAGACGCTTACTCCTTGGAAGAAAAGTTATGACCAACC
Organism: Ovis canadensis; assembly: GCF_042477335.2. Lineage (NCBI taxonomy): Eukaryota > Metazoa > Chordata > Mammalia > Artiodactyla > Bovidae > Ovis > Ovis canadensis. The sequence goes on along the minus strand of NC_091249.1, from coordinate 62,180,374 downwards.
TAGATAGCATATTGAAAAGCAGAGACATTACTTTGCCAACAAAGGTCCATCTAGTCAAGGTTATGGTTTTTCCAGTAGTCATGTATGGATGTGAGAGTTGGACTGTGAAGAAAGCTGAGCGCGGAAGAATTGATAATTTTGAACTGTGGTGTTGGAGAAGACTCCTGAGGATCCCTTGGACTGCAAGGAGATCCAACCAGTCCATTCTAAAGGAGATCAGCCCTGGGATTTCTTTGGAAGGAATGATGCTAAAGCTGAAGCTCCAGTACTTTGGCCACCTCATTCAAAGAGTTGACTCATTGGAAGAGACTCTGATGCAGGGAGGGATTGGGGGCAGGAGGAGAAGGGGACGAAGGAGGATGAGATGGCTTGATGGCATCACCGACTTGATGGACGTTGAGTTTGAATGATCTCCAGGAGTTGGTGATGGACAGGGAGGCCTGGTGTGCTGCGATTCATGGGGTCGCAAAGAGTTGGACATGACTGGGCGACTGAACTGAACTGAACTGAAGCAAATATACTCATATAATTGCCTCCTAAATTAAGACATAGAATATTTCCTTATGACTCCTCTCCCCATCATTGACTCTTTTCTTCCTCCAAAAGTTTCACTCCTTAAACAAAATTCTAAATTTTAAAACCACAGTTTAGTTTTCGCTGCTTTTGGAATTTATTTAAATGATATCATATACTATATGTTTGTATCTGGCTTTTTTCATTTATTTTTCTGGAATTCGTCGTGTTGTTGCTTGTAGCTGTAGTTTGTTTTTATTGTTGTATCGTATCATGTGGTATAAATACACCAGAATCCATCATTCATTATTCCATCACTGACAGGTACTTGAGTTTCCATTTTTCTGCCATTACGAAACATGCATATATGCACATTTTTATATGTCTTTTAATGCCTATGAGCACATATTTTATTGGGTATGAGTGACATTGATGAAGTTTAGAGTACATGTATATTAAACTAGTTCAGTTCAGTTCAGTCGCTCAGTCATGTCCGACTCTTTGCGACCCCATGAATCACAGCACGCGGGCCTCCCTGTCCATCACCAACTCCTGTAGTCCACCCAAACCCATGTCCATCGAGTCGGTGATGCCATCCAACCATATCATTCTCTGTCATTCCCTTCTCCTCCTGCCCTCAATCTTTCCCAGCATCAGGGTCTTTTCCAATGAGTCAGCTCTTCGCATCAGGTGACCAAAGTATTGAAGTTTCAGCTTCAGCATTAGTCCTTCCAATGAACATCCAGGACTGATCTCCTTTAGGATGGACTGGTTGGATCTCCTTGCAGTCCAAGGGACTCTCAAGAGTCTTCTCCAACACCATAGTTCAAAAGCATCAATTCTTCGGTGCTCATATATATTATACATATTTCTGTGTGCATGTGTACATATTACAGGTATGTGTATATATTGGGTTGGCTAAAAAGTTCATTTGGTTTTCTGTAAGATTTTATGGAAAAAATCAAATGTGCTTTTTGACTAACCCAATATATATATTTATGTATTTTTTCCTTTTAATTAAAAATTTAATATATTTACATTAATTATAAATACTCAAATATCTGGATTTGTTTCTATAATTCTTTTTACTATTTCTCCTGCTTTTAAAACTTCTTATCCTTTTTTTGGATTAACTTCCCTCCATTTCATTTTATCCCCTCTAATCACCTGGAAGTTATATATACTGTTTTATTTATCTTATTGGTTACACTGAAATTTTGACATGCATACTTAATCAATAAATTATGAACTTAATACATTTAGCCTCCTCTAGACAACACAAAGCCTTACATACTGTAACTCCTTTCATCCCCTCCCAATATATGTGCAATTATTCAATAACAGTTGAATTTAGATGTTACACTATTATTAATATTTTGTACAGCCAGTGTTTGGATTTACAGAATTTTTACAATTTTCTTTGGTCACCATTTCTTCCTGCATTTTGGAGCTAGCTTCCTCCTGGGATTACTTTCCTTGGTATGTCCTTTAATGAACATCTATCTGTTAGTAGTAAATTCTTTTTAAAATCTGAAATTATTTTTTCAGTTCTTACATTGTTTATCTGAAAATATTTTTGTTTTGCTCTCATCCTTGAAATGTTTTCACTGAATTTAGAGTTGATGGCAATTTTCTCTTAATCTTTTGAAGATACATTCCAATGTCTTCTGATTTCTGCTGTTACTATTGAAAAATCAGCTGTTGGCCAAAATGTAATTTCTCTGAAGATTAATTTATCTTTTCTTCTGCTTAATTTTAAGATCTCCTCTTTCTCTAATATCAGGAATTTTCACTATAAGGTGACTTAGTACAGATTTCATTTAAATTTTTTGGCATTGAAATTTTTCATCTTTCAGAATTTAGAATATTTATCATCAATTCCAGAGAAGGCAATGGCAACCCACTCCAGTACTCTTGCCTGGAAAATCCCATGGACGGAGGAGCCTGGTAGGCTACAGTCCATGGGGTCATGAAGAGTCAGACACGACTGAGCAACTTCACTTTCACTTTTCACTTTCATGCACTAGAGAAGGAAATGGCAACCCACTCTAGTATCCTTGCCTGGAGAATCCCAGGGACAGGAGCCTGGTGGGCTGCCGTCTATGGGGTTGCACAGAGTCGGACATGACTGATGTGATTTAGTAGCAGCAGCAGCAGCAGCATCAATTCTGGAAAATGTTCAGCCATTTATTTCTTTGAATACTGCCTTCCTCCATTCTATTATCTCCTTTTTGAATTTTAATTAGACATTTGCTGAATCTTACCCTATCCTTCACGCATCTCAACTTCTTATATTTTCCATTTCTTCGCTTCTCTGTGTTATGTCCTGAAATTCTTCAGACATATCCTTTGGAGCCTGTGATCTTTCAGAAAACGGATTCTTCCTTCAGCTGTTAAATCTGATAGTCAAGTTGTCCTTTGAGTTTCTGATTCAATTGCCATTAAAAAAAAAATTTCTGTAGGTTCATTTGGCTCTTTTTCAAATCTGCCTGATCAAGTTTGATAGTTTCTTATTGCCTCATTATGTTTATTTCATTTAATTCCTTTAAAAATATTAATAAAGGAAAAACTTTCTCTACTCTTAACACTTTTGACACTAAACATGTGGGTTTTCTGCACAAAATAATTCTTCAGTTCTCAGCAGACATCAACTGGGTATCCTATTAACACTACCTGGAGTTAACACAACTTCATAGGTTAAAGGCTCAGTCCCACAAGATTGCTCACCTCCCTTCAGATCACAAGTAGTGACTCCCTCTGGTCACAAGTAGTGGCTCCTCAAGTTACCCACACTTTTGTCTGAATTGGCTACAACTAAACGGTTCCAATGATCCGCTTCTCAAGTTTAATAATTTTCTGCAATGGCTCACGTAAACCAGGAAAACAGTTTATTTTCTATTACTGGTTTCTTATCAAGGATATTTTAAAGGATGCAAATGAACAGCCAAATGAGGTACATAGGGTGAGATCCAGAAGGCTCTTGAACTTAAGAGATTTTGTTCCTGGGGAGTTGGTGGTATACCACTATCCCAGCTCATTAATGCATCCACCAGCCCAGAACTTCATCAAATCTTGTTCAAGAGTTTTTATAGAGCTTAATTTCCAGCTCCCCTCCCTCACAGGAGGTCAGCTGTAGGGTTGAAAGTTCCAACACTGTAATCATTTGGTCTTTCTGGCATCAGCCCCATCCTGAGGCTATAGGGGCCCCACCGTTAGTCATCTAATTAGCATAAACTCAGAGATAATGAAAAGGGAGTTGTTATGAATAACATGGAGGCTTCCCTGGTGGCTTAGACAGTAAAGAATCTGCCTGCAATGCAGGAGACCCAGGTTCAGTCTCTGGGTCGAGAAGACCCCTTGGAGAAGAGAATGGTTATCCACTCCAGTATTCTGGCCTGGAGAATTTCATGGATTTCGCAGCCTCTTTGACCTCGTCTAGGCTGAGTAACACATCCCCATTTTCCGGGGCCCCCGTCATCTTGCCCTTACATCACGATGGCAACCTCTCCTAAACTAACACCACCACAAAACTGAAGAGCTATGTCCTCAACGGGAGGTGATTTTCTGGGTCACACAGGTAGTTTGAAATTCTCACCCCCACCTCCTGCAACAGTATGCTTGCAAACTTGTTCAGGAATATCCAGAGGAGAGTTTTCTTTTTTCCTATTCCATCCACAGTTAAAGTGGAGACAGTCAGGTGTCCTTTCCCTTTCCCTCTGTGAAAGTGAAAGTTGCTCAATTGTGTCCGACTCTTTGTGACCCCACAGATTATACAGTATGGAATTCTCCATGCCAGAATACTGAAGTGGGTAGCCTTTCCCTTCTCCAGGAGATCTTTTCAACCCAGGGATCAAACCCAGGTCTCTCGCACTAGGTCAGGTTTTTCTCCCTTAATCTCCCATCAAGGACATAGCTCTTCAGTTTTGTGGAGGTGTTAGTTTAGGGGAGGTTGCCAATGTGATATAAGGGTGAGATGATGGGGCCTGGATAATGGGGATCTTTTACTCGGCCTAGATGAGGTCACAGAGGTTGCCTAAGTAAAGTGACACTTAGGACACTTAAACTGAACTGAGGCTTATTAAACAGTACATGGGAATCTGCCATGCAGTGGGCAGAATTACACAGGGCTTACCACAAGGCAAGACTCAGTCATGTCCAATGTGTATACTGCTGTATCTCCAGCACTTAGCACTTGGCACACACCAGGTGCTCAATTAATACAGTTAAGTGTATCAATGAGTAAGAAGTATCAGAGTTTCCCAACTGGAGGAAAACAACATATATAAACCAAGTAAGAAGAAACAAATAATAAAAATAACAAATTTGGTTAAACCAAGGACCATTCCCTTTTCAACAAATATTTTTACAACAGTTGTTTTTGGTAAGACACATTTAGGATACAGACAGTGCTACACTCCAATATGGATAATAAGATATATGTATAACAACTATAACACTTCTCCCCTGCTTACACAGTTTAGTTCCTCTCTCCCTAGGAAAGGCTAAAATAAGGGTATAAGGCAAATCGTTATTCCCTTGTCTTTAATGGAAAAGAGGAGTCAGGTGTAAACTACAAAAATGTGGTTGTAGTTTGATTGCAATGTACAAGTATTTGGGCTGTCAGTTTGCCACAGAAGGTGTACTCATGAAAGGAGTTTGAGGAGCCAGGCTGGTCAGATGGTGTGAAGGCTCAAAAATGTAAGGCCTCTAAGGAAGAGGTAGAGTATGCAGTATGGGAAGACCTTCCTACTTGAATTTCTGGCTAAAGGGGCAGCAGAAGGCCCCTGGTATTGGAAAGGCCCCAGTCTTTTTTCCTTCCTTTATGTGGGTGTAGGGAGAGGGAAGAGGACAAAGGAATATTGTTTATTTTTTCCTTTTTAAACAATAAAATTTCCAATTATGGAAAGAAAATCTAGTTGACTATAGGAATTTAATCAAGAAGCCAAAACAATGTAGTCTTATAGATGCTGATTTCAGTGACTTATACTACTGTGATATACTGAACTCTGAGATGTCAGGCCAAATATGTGGACTTGGCAAAGATGAGAGTTACTGTCAATTGTTCTAGCTCCTCAAACTGGATGGCATCAGTGGCTGTGTGAGTGAATACAGAAGTTCAAGTCAACATCATGTTAACTTTGGTTCTATTCTGAAAACATTCTATTTCAGGTACATGTAAAAGGAACCTTTTTCAGGGCAGAGATCATGGTTATATCCCGCAACACAGTGCCTGGTCCTTAATAGTTGCTCAGGAAATACGTGGTGAATAAATAAATGCACAAAGGTTACTCTGGGTTGCTAAGATCAGAACAGTATTTGCCATTATTTTGGATTTGGCGTGGGATTCGTACACCCTGGAACAGTTTCTTCTTTTTTCAGCTAGTAACATTTTTTTTTGTTTATGAAGAACAAGCATACTTGCACACTGGCACAGTGGTCCTGGGGAAAGTGGCACAGACTTCCACTGTATTCTTTAGACGACCCAGCAATATCACTCTCTAATGGTGAGTGTTTCTTTATCAGAAGACTTAAATTTTCTTGGGGGGGGAGGGGAGAGGTTTAGCCATTTTTTTCCCAGTAGAGATGAATACTTTAAGAACAAAAGAATGAATTGGCCAAGTTTGATTGAATTTGATGGCATTTTACTGCTCTGCGGGAGTCAGGTAGTTACAACCTCATCTCCCTGTGCAGAAGTTGTTCCCACACACAAAACTGCAAGTATCTTTTCATTCTTATCTACATGTATGTCTAATTCTATTACTGGGCACTGTAAATATGCTTTTAGTTAGGGAGGAGGTGTGCTTGTATTTATTGTAATTCTCAAGGTACAAAAGATGTAAAAACAGTATCAAGAGTTTGGGAGTTTTGGGTGGTGCTTGGTGGTTTTCATTTAAAAATGAAAGACAAGTATTTAGCGAATTCTGCTAAGGAAAATTTGCACACAGGGCCTCATACCTGGCAATAAAAACCTAGATATGGTGGCAAAACATTTCCAGACACTTCTTTAGGTCTCTGAAAACAGTATAGGAGAGAGGAGTCAAAAAACTGTAGTATACACTTTTATGTATGCCAATTTATCTCAGTATTCTTCTTCCTGTTCTACCAATGGGGCTCTAACGTACATTTAGTTTAAGTACCTTGACCAGAGTCACATGACTAGTAAGGACAGGGCTAGAACTCAAATGTAGGTTTTCTTATTACAAGTTCAATGGTGTTATTCCAAGGCCAACATTCGCAAGTATTCAATGTTTGTTGTGTCCATTTCTAAATAACTTCATTGGCAGGGGAGAAGATGATTAGACATGTCTCTCTGGGTCTTGCTGGTTAGTGTGGCTCAGTTTCTTAAGACCATTGTACTAAAAAAGATGATAGCAGCCTTGACTGAACAAAAGTTAATTGATATGCTAGTAGTACTCAAATAGCTTTGGTCAAAGATGAGATCAGTAAGGGTGAGGAGGGCACCTGAACGATGAACGTTTCCTTATTGATAGCACAAAAGATGGACTCAACATCCTGCTACATCTAAAAGGGCCGAATTTAATCAAACTAATCCAGGTAGGGTTGGAATGGTGGGCAGGAAAGGAGACCATTTGCGTTCGCTTTGAATAATAAGGGTATCTGTTATAAAGTGACTACAGAGAGCTACTCCCTGACTTCAAGTCTCATCTCAGCGACACTGGTGACCCTGGGGGAGGCACACATGCTGAAGTCTTCCTGAGTATCTAGGACAAGGTCTGGGGTTGCAGGAAATATATTTTTTATAGGGATGTGATCCATGACTTGACTTCGGAGAAGCATAACGGCTCTGATCAGACCAGCTGGGTAAAATGGTTGTTTCCTTGGGCTATAAAAGTCATCTTGCAAAGAAATAATTAAGGAAAAAAAAAAACAAAACTCAAGTAATAATTTTCCTGGCAGGCCTCACCTTCAGGAGAAATCTTAGAAATACACCAGTCACTTCTTATCTTGGTCAAACAGCTATCTGAAATGCTGTTTCTAACACTAGTTATATATTAAATTGTGACCTCTACACCTACCAGTAAAGCATTTGTAGGAGAAATGAAGAAAAAGTGATATAATCTTAAAGTAGTCTCTTAGTGACTGGCAAATGTAGACATTCTATTTGTTACAAGATATTAAATCTGAAGTTATGTTATCAGTCAGATGATTCTTTGTTGTGGAGAAGGCTGTCCTGTGTATGGTTAGGACGTTCAGCAGCATCCTTGACCCCCATCCACTGGATGCCAAAAGTACTTCCCAGGTGTTTTTTTCCCCCAATAATTTATTAATTTATTTTGGGTTGTGCTGGGTCTTCGTTGCTGCTCCCACGCTTTCTCTGGCTGCAGTGAGCGGGGGCTACTACTCTTTATTGTGGTGCATGGGCTTCTCTCTCTGGTGGCTTTTCTTGTTGGGGAGCATGAGCTCTACAGCATGGGCTCAGTAGTTGTGGTGCAAGGACTTAGTTGCTTCACAACATGTGGAATCTTCCCAGGCCCAGGACCGAATCCGTGTCCCCTGCATTGGCAGGAGGATTCTTATCCACTCTACCACCAAGTAAGTCTGAGTACCTTCTGAGTTTTGACAACCAAAAACATCTTCAGACATGGCCATAAAAATTATCCCCAGTTGAGAACTACTGCTTTAACCAAAGCACTGGAGCTGGTGGTAAAGAATCTGCCTGCCATTGCAGGAGACTCAGGAGACATGGGTTTGATCCCTGGGTTGGGATCCTTTGGGAGTAGGAAATGGCAACCCATTCCAGTATTCTTGCCAGGAAAATCCCATGGACAGAGGAGCCTGGTGGGTTACAGTCCATGGGGTGGCAAGGAATCAGGCATGACTGAGCATGCTTGCACCAAGGTATTGCAGGAAAAGAAACCTCCTTCCTCTCCCTCCAAAAAAACTCTATAAAGTGAATACTGAAATGGACTATCCCTAGAAATGAGAGGATTCAGACAAAATTACGAGATGAATCTAAAAACTCACAAGTTATAAAAGGTCAGGTGAGAATGACTGAGTATTGTTTTGGAGACTGTTGCTGATATGCTATGATTCTTAGCATAGATGCCTGCCTGCCTCTTACCTCAAGCTAAGTGAGAGGGCTTCAGTGGAACTACTCAAAGTACTTGAGCTGTGTCTCTAGCAGTTAAAGGAAGCATGGTAGACTTGTGGTTGTCTCCTGCCTGAAAAATAGAGGACAAGAGACAGGCTGGGCTGACAGCTGGGCTGGCAGCTGTTCTGGCAGCAAAGAGGAACGCTGAAACTGCTCTGGAATTAGCCTCTATTTCCAAGTTTGTTTGGGCAAGAAGTGCATGAGAGCTTCATGTGGACCAGGTGTGGACCATACAAAGTTGGACTAGCCTAAACCGTCAGAAAAAAAGCTCCCCCTCCTCCAGACACTTTACTTCTATTTGAATGGAAAATACTCCCACTAATTTAGTTTGGACTAACACTTTACTGCCACCTACTGGAAAACTGTCAAAATAAATATACAAAAAGTGTATAACCTTGTCCCAGAGCCACTTACAAATGGGCCAGTATAAGAGCTACCTTAGATCCTATCTGACAGGGTCCTAACTGAGAAAAAGTTTCAAGAGACAAGAAGTTGGAGGTGGGTTTCCACGGTGGCTCAGATGGTAAAGAATCTGCCTGCAATGTGGAGATCCAGGTTCGCTTGCTGGGTCAGGAAGATCCCTTGGAGAGGAGAATGGCTACCCACTCCAGTATTCTTGCCTGGAGAATTCCATGGACAGAGGAGTCTGGTGGACTACAGTGCATGGGGTCCAAAGAGTCAGACACGACTGAGTGACTAACATTCACTTTTACCAGATTCTTAGGGATGGAAAGAGAGAGTAAAGAACTGCCAGAATAAAACACTTGTGTTCAGATCAAGGTTGCTATGATAACCACCAAAGAATGGAGATGGTAGTGGTTTCTGAAAACTGTCAAGCATCCATTAGAAAAAAAGGCAGCTTTAATCACCTGCCAGGCCCAGAGTGTGAAACCACCACATGGAAGTACAAGTCACACATTTTCCTGCTCCCCGATCTTTTCCTCTCTCTTCTTCCCTTTCTTGGTTGGTAAGCTGTGAGAGAACAAGAAAGACCAGGTATAATGCCTCTGCAGGGCAAGCAGTGAGCCAGCTGTCCTAAGACGGAAAAGATTCACTCTTTTGTGACTCAATGACCATGGGACTTTCTATTCCTAATAGGAACCACAGAACTCATGGAACCTGAGTCAGGTATATGACAGATCGACTCCACTGCACAGGTTTAAAGGGATGATGAAATTTAAAAAATAAAGTTTTTTTTTGTTCTGTTTTTTAAAGTTATACCCCTAAACTCTGTATGTTGAACATATTGATTACTTATTGTAAAGTAGGATCTGGAAAAGATATCTTCCAAGGACATGCTCTTGAGTTTTATGGGAAAAATGGTCTTTGAATCAGTTCATTTGTTGAGAGCCCATACTTTGGGAGTAGGGCACATGAATGCAAGGGACTCTCTGTCATCTGGGAGCTTGCAGTCTTGGGTTTCATACTCAGAGCAATGTAACTATTAATGTCAGTTATGTCAACAAGAGCCTGTGTTGCATAGGCAGAGCAGGTTCAGGAGGGTTTTTACTCTAATGATTTCCTCTCCTATGAATTTTTTACTCACTTATGATTAAGCTTTAGAAGCAATCATGTTGCCCCTGTTCTTCAAGCATGGAATCACAGGTAAAGTTTCCATTTAAGATATTTAAAGAAAGATGAAAGACTGAATACATATAGGCTGCATCTTGATTGGGCTGCTTTGAAACCAGAATCTGCCTGGTCCTCAGTTTGGCAGATTCAGACACTTACATTTAACTTTACTCAGGCTTAATTAGGTTCTGAGAATTTAATTTGGATAAGACAACTTTGTAATTCAACCCAATGGATGGAAGTTGATTTATGAACCATAATGTGAATATACTGAGAAAAACTGTATTGCTAGTATCACTAGTATCAGTCATGTGCTTTGGACAATTGCTTCTTACTGGCTTTGTTGATTTAGTTGAGATTTCCTGAGTGATGGGAAGATTACCTGATGAGTGTGGAATCAGAGCATGGGTCTTTGTGTGTTCTTAAAGGCTAGCTTTAACTTGTTTATTAGGATATAAACTCAATGACAGGGCTCTTATTTTCTGATGTATTCTAAGAGACTAGAATATAATAAGCATTCAGTATTTGTCGAATGAGAGACTGAATCTGACCTAAGTTTTTTTAAACTGTTCTGTTAATGGATGGGTTATTGGTCCTGGTCATTAGAATCATAGCCTCTCTCCTAGACAGAGAGCCCACAATACATTCTTATCCAGATTCTGCAGGTTCTAGACTCTTTATGGACCCCACCCCTCTCTTATGACAGCATCAACTGGGCATGTGACACTTAGGTGACAGATGGTTTATTTTACTCTAATGACATTTGGGGGCCACCCTGTTCTTCGTAACACATTTACAGATCATCTCATAGAGTGTCTTTTCTTTTCCTCCATTCTTTTTTTTTCTTGGTCAATCTTGTTCCAAGTTCTAAGAGGTTTCTTCTCTTACATTTTCTGGGTTTCTGACTTCCAGCCCAGGCAGGTAGGGTAAAACTGAATTGTAGTGGTTTATATTTTCACAGGGGCCTCCCAGATGGCTCAGTGGTAAAGAATCAACCTACCAATGCAGGAGATGCAGGTTTGATCCCTGGATCAGGAAGATCCCCTGGAGAAAGAAATGGCAACCCACTCCAGTATTCTTGCCTGGGAAATCCCATGGACAGAGGAGCCTGGTGGGCTACAGTGCATGGGGTCACAGAGTTGGACACGACTTAGCGACTTAACATTTTTACTGACACCCAGAGTTCTTTGTGCGGGCGTGGATCTACCTACCTGCTATCAAGGAATCTAAAGGCAGAAAACTGCGTTTTACACAAAGCCCTTAACAGACTAAAGCAAAACAAAAACAAAAACAAAAACAAAAAGAGAGAGAGACTGGCTGAATATTCATACCTTTATGAAGGCGGTGTGAAGGAAGGAACTTCACGGTCGGTCTGGCTTTGCAAGCAAGTCCAGATTCCCTAGGCTCAGAGAGCTCCTCATTCTTTCTGCCTTTCAGCTTTGCCTCTCAAATTCTGGGGCAGTATCGGAAACTCTATGTAAGCATATGGTCTCTCGACTTTCATATTCCCGGATGCTTTCGGCACCAAAGGCATCTATATTATCTCTGGACTCTAGGTCGTGTCCTTAGGTGAAGAGAAAGGGTGCGGGCGGACAGTCCCCAGTTTAATCTCCATCGCTGAGAAAGAGAACGTGAGTCACCGCTTCAATCTGCCCGGAGGTTTTCTGTTCAAGCCTCCGCGCTCCTCACCTAGATAAGGGTACCCGGGTTTTTCTGGTTTCCTGCAAAGTGGCATGTTCCCTCTGCAGAGACCAGGAGTGACCTCGGGCTGCGGGATTTGCCCTTCATGACTCCTACGTCCCCTCCCCACTTTCCTCTTTTTTTCCAACCTCTCCAGACTGAGGACCCCCAGACACCTCCCTCGGGTCCGCGCCCTGCTTCTCAACTCTAACTCGGGGGCCCAAATTTGGAGTGACGGACCCTCCGTCACCCCCAACCCGGACTCTCAAGTGCACAGACTTCACATCTGCTCTCAGCGTCTGTGAGGGGTCCCCAGCTCTCACTGCGCACTCGCCCCGCCCCCGCCCGCGGGCCCGCCCCGCCCCTCCCACGCACGTCACGTCCGGCCCGGCCCCAGCCCGCCCTTCGCCCTCCGCCCTCCGCTCTCCTCCGCTCGCTGTTAGGGAGGCTCTGCGCCTCAGTCGCTGCCTCCGTGGCTGCTCCCGCCCCGTCTTCCGCGTCTCCGCCGCCGCCACGGCCGGGGGCATCCGGGGGTCGCCTACCGGGCTGGCCCCGAGCCACAGTCGTCGCCTCAGCCTCCCGCCAGTGGCCGCCACAGGAAGAGGCTCGCCGGTCGCGGAGTCACTTGGGGCCTCAGTTCTCGCCCTCTTGCAGTCGCCGCGGGTCCTGGAGAAGCGGCAGCGGCCGGGGAACGGGGCGTCGCGGTTCCAAGGGTAGGTGAACGGGCGGGTACCCCTATCTGCGCATGCGCCGGTCACATAGCCGCGGCCCTCACCCCTCTGCCGCCCCCCGGCGCCGTGTCCCACTCGCGCTGGCTTCTAGGGCTTTGCCCCTCTTGGTGCGTGGGAGACCGGGCAGAGCCCTAAAGGTGCGTCATTCGGTAGAGAGGGTCCCCTTTCTCCTCAAGCAAAATACGGTGAAGCTGTGCCCCTGGCTTCCAGGGGGTGTGGCAGTCTTCGATATTTTCAGCCGCTGCAGTGCGCGTGAGCGGGTGTGCGTTCTCACCTCCTAGCTCCCCCTAAGTGGAAGGCACAGCTGCCTGCGCTTGTTTGCTAGCCTCCCCTGCACACCGGACCTACACCGCCTCCCTGCCCTTTTCCTTCGTGCTGGGCAGTGAAGTTGATGCAAAAAAAAAAAAAAAAAAAGTGTGGTTTAATCCGGGCTCTACTGCGCCCCTTTTTAAGATCACGTGAGATGAGTGGTTGCTTACTTCCTTAAATCGTTCAGAGAATATAGCCAAAATTGGGCTGTTGGTGCACTGGGGACTTGTCTAGAATGCACCCTGCATAGACCAGGCTAGGGTATAGCACTGTCTCAGGGCGCCTGGTTTCCTAGATAAGGTAATGGGAAATTCAATCAGTTGACACACTTGCCCAGTGGGAAGTTGGTATACTTCAATTAAAAGTCGATTTAAAACCAAACTGACATTTCATTCGGCTCCCCATTATGCCGCCTAATCAATGAAAAAAGTACCTAAGATTGGGCACTTACCTTATTTTCAAGTTGATGATAATCTAAAAATGGCAATTGGGACCTCAGTAATGCAGATTATGAAGGTTAAATAACTGGGGTGCACTTACCTTAAAAGGTGGACATTAAAGGGTGGTGTTGAATTACTGACTTTCTGGGTTAATGTGGGGCTGTGTCTTCAGCTTTCGTTTTTGTAACCTTGCATGCAATACTTGATGGCCTGGGTGTCTCTCAGGTACTGTGCTTTTATGCCGGTACTTGTTGAATGGAATTAATGAACTGCTTCTCATTTGTATATCTGTCGGTAGCTTCTTACTTTTTTAATCTCTGCTCCTTTTAAAATTTGGGCCCTATTTTCAACAATTTAATTGTGTTACCGGTTAGGGATCTGGGACACTTCTTAAATCCTGGGAAAGATGTAGAAAGGTTTATCAGTGTCTTAAAATTCTTCCTTAGGTGAAGTAAATGTTACGTTGTATATGTGTTTTAAACTACATGTATACTGTTTTATTTTTTGGTATTAATATGAGTATAGAATTCTCGTATTTTCTATGTCTTTAAAATTTTATTTATTTAAAAAATTAGTAGGCTATTTTTAGAGAAGTTTTAGGTTCACAAAAAAATGATCATAAAGTACAATTTTGCTATATGTCTCTTTCCTCCTGAACACAGTTTTCCTTACTCTTTATTGTTTTTATTAGAATGCTGTTTGTTTTAGGACAGAGATAATGACTAAAATGAATGTATTGTGCCATGTCAGTTTCCCCCCACCAATAAAACAGCTATTTTTATTATCATCTATGAATAACCTCAGTCTGTGCATGGCTTCCCTTGTTGAGTTGCTAAGTCATGTCTGACTCTTTTTTGACCCTATGGACTGTAGCCCACCAGGCTCTTCTGTCCTTGGGATTTCCTAGGCAGGAATACTGGAGTGGGTTGCCAAAGCCCCTCCCTCTTTGTTGTACCCTGACTTTAATATTGGAGAACATAATATAAATTGTAGCTATATTTTGAAACAAATTGTGATAAATGTGTATGATGTAAAATTTACCATTTTAACCCTTTTTAAGTGTACAATTCAGTGGCATTAAGTACATTCTCAGTGTTGTACAACCATTGCCTTCATGGGTGCTCAGTTGTGTCCAGTTGTTTGTGACCCCATGGCCTGTAGCCCTACAGGCTCCTTTGTTCATGGGATTTTCCTGACAGGAATCCTGGAGTGGGTTTCCTCCTCCAGGGGATCTTTTAAACCCAGGGATTGAACCTGCGTCTTCCGCATTGAAGGCTGATTCTTTACATTGTAGGCTGAGCCACTGGGGAAGCCCTTGTGCAACCATTGTTAGTTTCCATTTCTAGTGCTTTTTCACCATTCCAAACAAACTGTGTAGGCAGTAATTCCCCATTCCTGCTTCCTTCTAGCCCCTGGTAACTGCTGTTCTTCTTTCTGTTTCTATAATTTGCCTGTCCTTGGTACCTTATATAGGTGCAATCAAATAGCATTTGTCCTATTTTTGTGTTTGGCATATTTCGTTTAGTATGTTTTTCAAGGTTCATTCATATTGTCGTGTGTATCAGAATTTCCTTCCCTTTTCAGATTGGATAATATATTCCATCGTGTGTATATACAGCATTTCGTTTATCCATTCATCTCTTGATGAGTATTTGGATTGTTGCTACTTTTTGGCTTTAGTGAGTAATGCTGCTGTGAACATTGGTGTACAAGTATCTGTTTAAGTTCTTGCATTTGATTCATTTAGGTATATACCGAGGAGTGAAGTTGCTGATAATTCTATGTTTAACTTTTTGAGGAAAGTCTGAACTGTTTTCCAGGACTGCTTGCACCATTTTACATTCTCATTTAGCAATGCACAAGGGTTCCAATTTCTCTCCATCTCTTCAGCAGTTGTTACTTCCCTTTGTTGGTTTATTTGGTAATAGCCATCCTAATGGGGGTGAACAGGTATCTCATTGTGGTTTTGATTTGCATGTCCCTAAGACTGATGCTGAACATTTTTTCTTCTGTGTATCTTTGGAGAAATATGTTTAAGCCCTTTGCTCAGTTTCTTAAATTGAATTCGTTTCTTTGTTGTTGAGTTACTTTCAAAAAGTCATTTTGTAAGTGATTCAAATCTTTTATCTGAAAACTTCAGTGGTTCTTAAAAATGAATGAAGTACTGAAATTAAAAAAAATTGAAATTGGGGAATACCCTGGTGGTCCAGTGAT
This sequence comes from Ovis canadensis, assembly GCF_042477335.2. Classification (NCBI taxonomy): domain Eukaryota; kingdom Metazoa; phylum Chordata; class Mammalia; order Artiodactyla; family Bovidae; genus Ovis; species Ovis canadensis. Next base: position 62,164,802 of record NC_091249.1, on the reverse strand, counting down.
TAGGACTCTGTGCTTCCACTGCAGGAAGCATTGGTTCCATTCCTGGTTGGGAAACTAACATCCTACATGCCACAAGGCATGGCCAAAAAAAGGAGGGGGGCAGAATTTCTGTTTACAGATGGATAAACAGGGAAGAGATTTTTCATCTGAAAAAGGTTTCCAATACTTTAGTAAGTCACACTGCATTAAAAAGATCTCAATTAGGTATATATCAAGATGGAGAACTTACTTGTATAACCTCAGCATTACAAAAGTGATGCATTAAACGAAGATCCTAGCCTCTCCAATGAGTAGGGTTAATGCTCTTAAACTTTCGTTATATTTTGTTAACACAGCTAGGAGCAGAGGAAGGGGTTACTGGATGGAGAAAAATAAAGTATAGTATGTACACATGAACTTGACCTGAAACAATGTTCTCCAGGTGATGCAGTAGGCTTGTATATGGGGTGGTTTACTTTGGGACCTTATAGAAGAGCTGACTTTGATTGGAAATGGGAATAATGAAGGATTTTAAACACAGAATGTAATAAAGGTGGGTTTAATGCACCAACTCCTAATCATATGGTACACTAGATAGATATGAATTGTAATGGTGTGAAGGATAATTCATTATCAGATTTATTTATTCACTCACTGGATATTTATTTTTCTTTTTCTAAACGTAAGATACACGAAGGAGCAAAACCAGAGCATTTGCTTGATGATAGTTGTATAACCGTACATCTATTAGACATTGAATTATGCACTTGAAAAGAGTGAATTTTATGATATGTAAATTATACCTTTGACTTTGTGGATCACAATACACTGTGGAAAATTCTGAAAGATACGGGAATACCAGACCACCTGATGTGCCTCTTGAGAAACCTATATGCAGGTCAGGAAGCAACAGTTAGAGCTGGACATGGACCAACAGACTGGTTCCAAATAGGAAAAGGAGTACATCAAGGCTGTATATTGTCACCTTGCTTATTTAATTTATATGCAGAGTACATCATGAGAAATGCTGGGCTGGAAGAAGCACAAACTGGAATCAAGATTGTCGGGAGAAATATCAATAACCTCAGATATGCAGATGACACCACCCTTATGGCAGAAAGTGAAGAGGGACTAAAAAGCCTCTTGATAAGAGGAGAGTGAAAAAGTTGGCTTAAAGCTCAACATTCAGAAAACTAAGATCATGGCATCCAGTCCCATCACTTCATGGGAAATAGATGGGGAAACAGTGTCAGACTTGATTTTGGGGGGCTCCAAAATCACTGCAGATGGTGACTGCAGCTATGAAATTAAAAGACACGTACTCCTCAGAAGAAAAGTTAGGACCAACTTAGATAGCATATTGAAAAGCAGAGACATTACTTTGCTAACAGAGGTCTGTCTAGTCAAGGCTATGGTTTTTCAAGTGGTCATGTATGGATGTGAGAGTTGGACTGTGAAGAAGGCTGAGTGCTGAAGAATTGATGCTTTTGAACTGTGGTGTTGGAGAAGACTCTTGAGAGTCCCTTGTACTGGAAGGAGATCCATCCAGTCCATTCTGAAGGAGATCAGCCCTGGGTGTTCTTTGGAGGGAATGATGCTAAAGCTGAAACTCCAGTACTTTGGCCACCTCATGAAAAGAGTTGACTCATTGGAAAAGACTCTGATGCTGGGAGGGATTGCGGGCAGGAGGAGAAGGGGCTGACAGAGGATGAGATGGCTGGATGGCATCACTGACTCGATGGACGTGAGTCTGAGTGAACTCCGGGAGTTGATGATGGACAGGGAGGCCTGGCGTGCTGCGATTCATGGGGTCGCAAAGAGTTGGACACGACTGAGCGACTGAACTGAACTGAGATTATACCTTAATAAAGCTGTTTTTTTTTTTTTTAAAGCAACCCACCAGCAGACTTTAAGGAACTTATATATTCTCTTGGGGGAAAGAGACTTTAAACAGACACAGAAGGGGATGTGTAATAAAACATGATGAATGTTTTGGAGCCGAGGAATAACGTGCCCTAAGAAAATTAACCTGGGATATCATTAGGTTAGATGGGTTGGAGAACCCCCTCCAAGAATGAGACTTGAGTAAGAGTGGAAGATGAGAAAGAGGAAGTAAGGGACAGTGTTTGGGGTAAATGAACCAGCATGTACAAAAGTCTTAGGTTGAGGGATATGCAGTGGGTTGACAAGATAATTTAATGAAATTTATTAGATTTCTACTAGAGAAGGAAATACCCTAAATCTTTTTGGTTGGGTTTTTACCTCACTTCAGTATATTTTTTCTTTTGTATATGATGTGTAATAGTTCTATTCTCTTTGGTTTTAAGCATTTTTCAGAGAAGTGCATGTCTGGTTTCTATCTATTATTGCCCTTTTCTGAAATGGAAAAATAGAAAAACTTGAATTGTTTACTTAAAATACGTATTTTTTTTTTTGTGTATCAGGCTGCTGTTCCTTGTAATTGAAAAGGAAAAGTGAAAATAAAGCTCATATCACTTGCTGATTGACATAGTAGGTGCTTCATATTTTGGGGGAAGACTAGGGTGAGGTCTTTTGGATACCAGTCAATCGCCTGCCAGTGCAGGAGACTCAGGAGATGTGGTTTGATCTTTTGAGTCAGAAGATCCTCTGGAGGAGGAAATGGCAACCCGATCCAGTTTTCTTGCCTGGAAAATTCCACGGACAGAGGAGCCTGGTGGGCTACAGTCCATGCGATCACAAAGAGTTGGACATGACTGAGCACCACACACACGCAATGGATTAAAAGTTTGGAAAAGTGAAAGTGAAGTCGCTCAGTTGTGTCCAACTCTTTGCGACCCCATGGACTGTAGCCTACCAGACTCTTCTGTCCATGGGATTTTCCAGGCAATAGTACTGGAGTGGATTGCCATTTCCTTCTCCAAGGGATCTTCCTGATTCAGAGATCTAACCCAGGTCTCCCGCATTGTAGACAGATGCTTAACTGTCTGAGCCAGTAGGAGCTCAAATTAAGGATCAGATAAGAAAATGTTTTTATGTTAAAAGCAGACTATATTGTGGTTCATTGTAGAACCACTTTTGAAACTAATTATTTCAAAAGATATATATACAGGTGTTGGCATAATAATTTTTGAATAGCAAGTACAGAATGTTTGCTTTATGAATTACCTTTATGAAGTATCATTTCATATATTTCAGTAAAACTTCAGACAGTATTTTCAGTGTTGGCTGCAGTCATTGTTGTCTAAAAGAGTGTTAACTAAAAGGCAGCAGACTAGAGTTTTACTATTTTAGTGACCTACACACTAGTCAAGTGACTAAATTTAAACCAGTTTCTTCAGCTCTGAAATTTTTTTTGTTATTCTTTTGAGAAAGAAAATGGTAATCTACTATGCTTATTTCACAGGGAGTGGTTGTGAAGATTCAGTTGGATAGTGAACTGGCAAGTTTATCAGAAATGATAGCATCATTTCAGATATTAGAGTTCTGCTGTTGTATAATATTCACAACCTGGGAAACAAAATTGAAATCTTTTTTTTTTTCCTTTCAAAGTTCATAATTAAGTGGAAAAGACATATACAAAAAATAAGTATAATCAGTACTTTTTTGTTTGTATGTCACTCTTGCCCCATACCTCGCCAGCAATTTTTACACAGGTCTGTGCAAAAAGAGAGAAATGTTCTGCTCTCAAGGGATCCATTTGGTTAGAACAAGTTGTGGAATTACTTCCAATGGTTTTTTTTTTTTTTTTTTTTTAAAGAAGTGTTTTGTAGATTGTTATTAAAGAGCAGCAAGAAATGATATGCTAGTCTTAAGATCATACTCATTAGTAGGCCCAAGGTGAGCATGTTTTCAGTGGAGGAACGGGAGGGGTGAAAAGTTACTAAACAGAGGAGTCTTGAAGAGTCAACATTTGTCACTGTTGAGATCATACCCATGATGTAATTGACTAGGATGGGTTCTCTTTAGTGCATATATGTTTTCTCAGATATTTTGTGTCATCTTCTAAATTGTTAGAGCTATTTGTTTTTTTTCTGAAAGGCTCAGTCATGTTGGTACTTAGTCAGAAGAACTAATTTAACATTTACTCACTTTGACTTAGTAGAAAATCATGCTAAAGTAGTAACCGGTGACCTTGGAGTGAACGTAAAGGAATTTTTTGGGAGCCAGCTTGCTCTAGCGCACAACAGTTAAACCCTTTCATGAGGAGACATCATTTAAAGTGTCACATTTTCTCATACTTTAGGGTTAAACATCACTCCAGCACTCTAACCTGTTTTTCATGCACTGTTATGTGAACTTTATAAAACTCAAGATCTGACTACTGATAAATATCTTAAAAGGTCATCCTTTGAGGAAGTTTCTTCATCTATCTTGGAGACTAACTTTAGTTACCTTATGGTTTCCCTGGCTTTTGAATCAGATTTGTGGCTTATTTCCAAGTAGATGTGAGAGTATATCTTTTTGCCTGCATAATACTGCTGATTTTAGTGTTCTAGTTTCTTAAGACTTAAATTACTTCTATTAGATTTGGAGTTAGATCCGGCAGCACATTCTAGCATCTTTTACAAATTTTGAAGTTTAGCTCAGTGCCTTGAGGCTCAATACCTGTAAAAGGGGAATAATGCCTTTTATATTAAAAAAATAGCATTTTTTTAGGTATGAGAAATAACTTATGAAGTGCTTATAGATATAAATCAGAGTTTCTTTTAAAAAATTATAACTGATTTACACTATTATTAGTTTCAGATATACAACATAGTGATTGTTGTATTTTTATATATTATACTCTAAAATTATTATAAAGTGGTTTTCTTTCTTGCTTTGATTATCTTTGATTATTGCTGGAAGGAGATATGGCAGCCACTTTTGATGTTTTGTTTAGTTTTTAATCACTTAAGGAGATGTTCACTTCTTATTTATCTTCTTAACCTTGAATAGCCAATGTTATTCTTATTTATGTCTTTATTCAACATATATTTTAAACTTTATATTATGTGTTAGGGATTGTATGGGGCTATACAAAGATGAAATGACAGGGTCGCTACCTACAAGGTCCTCTCTTGAAAAAAAGAGACAGACATATTTTTAGATTCTATGGGATCATTGCTAAAAAGGTAAGAAACATAATAGGAGTAAAAGAGAAGGAGAACTGTTGCCTCAGGAAGTCACGGAGGGTTTGACAGAGGAAGTAAAGTTGAGACTTGATGGTGGATTGGAAGTTTGATGTACAAGATGGAATTTGTCATGGTGTTGAGTTAGGGCTCCAAGACAGAAAACAGAATGCATGCACAGCTTGGGAGGTGTGGGTTGTGAATTTCAGGTATTTAAATATTGTTGGAGAGTAGAGTGAGGTGGAGGGATGTCAGGAAAGGAGATTTTAGGTGAAGTCTGCGGTGTATGTCAGAGGTTCATAAAACTTTGTATGTATTACAGTCACTCGAAGAGCTGATTAAACATACAGAGGCCCTGGCCAGGTTCTCATGGATGCTAGATTGGGGTTGTGGCTGTATACTGAATATCTGTATATTGAACAAACCCTTCCCCATCCCCAGATGAAGTTAGGAAACCAGTGCTGTAGGTCGCTGGTCTCAAAAGTGAGGTGCTGGCACTTGGAATGGGCAGTAAAGTGAAGTCGCTCAGTCGTGTCCGATTCTCTGTGACCCCATGGACTGTAGCCCACCAGGCTCCTCTGTCCATGGGATTTTCCAGGCAATAGTACTGGAGTGGATTGCCATTTCCTTCCCCAGGGGATCTTCCCGACCCAGGGATTGAACCCAGGTCTCCTACGTTGTAGACAGATGCTTTACCATCTGAGCCACCATGTTTGTGGAGGTGGAGGAATACAATTTACTTTTCTGTTTATTTTTAATGTTAATTTTTTTTTCTTTTGCTGAGTCTTGCTGCAAGTAGAATTTTAGTTCCCTGATCAGGAGTTAAGCTAGTGCCTCTTGGGTGGAAGTGCAGAGCCCTGACTACTAAAATGCCAGAGAATTACCTTTAAAAATGTTATTAGAGTGTATGTTTATTATGTTCATCATATCTTAGTGTATTCAATATTTTACTTTAGATATACACGTTTGAGAGGTATGGTCGTAATCTTTTTCCTGATTGAAAAATTTGGAGCCCAGGGCTCTAGGCATTGGAAAACAGTTGAGGAATTTTGTGCAGGAAATTCAGGTTAGATTTGAGTATTGAGGATATCGGTAAGGAGAATAGGTGAGGGGACTTAGTCACAGGGGATTTTATCTCCCTTTGTCTGTATTACTTTTCTTCTGATTTAAAAGTTTGAAATTATGTAGGTTATAAAATAGTTGACTGTGGCCATGAAACCTTTTTGAGAGTTACTCAGAATTAATCAGGCTATTTACTAATAGATTTTCTCTAGGGGCAACCAGTTTTTACGTGAATACTTTGAATAAAAAAGAGGGGTAAATGAGCTGTCTTAAGGTGAAATGTTTTGTTTAGTGGTTGCAGTTGGTAAAATATATGTGTTGCATCTAGCACCATGATTTAGCAAGTGTGGTTATACAAAATACACTTGATTTCATTGCTCATTGTAGTTTTATGAAATCACAGAGGAGGGTTGGTTGGTTATTAGACGTCTTGTCCCTGAAGTTAATCTCTCTAAAAGATCTTATATAACTTTGAAGTTGTTTTTCATGGAAGAGACTACATGTTTTAGCAGGCATTTCAGGAAGTTTTGGAAGTAATCATCTACTAAACATTTGTTGTGGGAATGTGGTTTTCCTTCCCCTCCGTTTTTAATGTTCCTCCTGGAGGTATATGTTACTGTTAACACATTTTTGAAAACCACACTATATGATAATACTCTTCTGCTTACCTGAACCCCTCTTGAGCAGGGACCTGTAGTGTACTGAGCTTATTAGAAGATTTTACATAGATTATTAGAATTTACAGAAGATGATGAGACCAAATATTAAACACCTTGCCAGCAGGTTTTCCCTGTCCTTCTGTCTCTCCACAGCCTCTTTTGCTGGCCTTTTAACAGTATGTAAAGAAGAGAAAGAAATTGAGTTTCTTTCTAAGGCATGCATGGATTTTCTCAGTAAAATGTAACATGTAGGTATTTTTTTATATAAGGAAACCTAGGCTTAGCGACATGGAAGCTGTTCAGGATCACATTTACAGAGCTGATACTTGAATATGCACCTTTCTAGTGCTGTGTATACACGTTGCATATGCACTTTCTAGTTCTAGTTGGGAAACTCCTCTTTTCCAACATGCGCTATTGCCTCTTCAAATTAGAAGGTGTGTACTACTGTATTCTGGATAACAGAATGTTCCTTGTATACAAAGTAAAGTATGTAAGTGTGATACCAAGTATAAACTCATGTCTCACTCTGATCTAAAAGTGCTTCCATGTTTAGCTCTGAGTGTATGAGTAAGGATGGAATAGGACTGGGTGGGATGCGCGTGTGGGTGTGTGCACAAATGAAGGGTCCATTGAGGAAAAATGTATTATGAGAATGGTGTAATCCCTGAAGGTGTGTGCTGTCAAAGATTATCCTGTGCAATGCATTTGTTTATCTTTAGCAGAAAGATTCATACCCAGGTTAGCCATCATAATTTGAAACTTTGTGTAAGATTTTGCCTCTTGTTCTCAGACAGATTTTTTAAAAAAATTATTTATCTATGTGGTTGCATCAGGTCTTAGTTGTGGCATGTGGTATCTAATTCCCTGACCAGGGACTGTATCCAGGCTCCCTGCATTGGGAGCTTGCAGTCTTAGCCACTGGACTACCAGGGAAATCCCTTTCAGGCAGATTTTTTTCTAGGCAGAAGAATGCTTTTTTTCTTTCAGTGTCCTTCCTGAATAGATTCACTGCTTATTCTAGTCTCTTCTCACAGTTAAAGATGTTATAGGAAATTAAAAGAATTTTTTTTTTTGTTTTCTCTTCTAGATTAACTGCTGAAGTACTGATCGAGTTCTGCGTTTCTTCAATGAGGAACTATAGGCTGATCTTCTGCCATAATCTCAAACAGCCATAAATGACAAAAGAATGCTTGCTCAGTGAGGGTAGCTGGTGCAGAAACCATTTTTTAAACTTAGGTGTTTAAGTACTCAAAGGTAAGTTTTCACAATAGTAATTATCCCATGCTTATATATCCACAGAGATTTTAGAATTAATTTCCTATTGCTGCTATTGAATTGTTAAGTTCAGGTTTTGTAGTTATTAGCTGACATCAGATGTGGTAAAGAATGGATTTTGCTTGTCTGAAACTGTTTACATTTATGGCATTTTGCTGTCCCTAAGTTAATTTTTACTATTTCTATAAGTTTCATTTGTTCTCCTGGGTTTACCTTTTATACATATGGACATATACATATACATTTATTTGTGTAAACTTTTAGAATATTGAGCTTTTTTTTTTGTTTTGCTCTTATCTTTCTCTTGTAGTGTGAAAGGCATTGTGTTTCTGGGGTGATGAAAAAAGCTCAGTTGGTGTCTTTTTGTTGATTATCAACTTTTGAAAAAAGTTTTTCTTTCCTTTATCCATATAAAGTAATAAATTTTTATTTCGTTTTTATTTTTTATTCCTTTGGCCATGCTACGTGGGTTGTGGGATCTTAGTTTCCGGACCAAGGATTGAAACCATGCCCTCAGCAATGAAAGCACAGAGTCGTAACCACTGGACCACCAGGGAATTCCCATAAATGAATATTTTAGAAAATGAACATTTATTGAGATTATTTGTTCTTTGATGATTCAGAAATTGGAAACATTGTTTTTGCCCACTGATTTTTTATTGATCACAAGTCCTACAGAGTTAAGATGAATAATTTATTTCTACTGAACTAGACAGACTGTGGAAGTTTTTCTTTTGAATAACTATGAAGCAGCAGGATTGATAAAAGAACATTCTCATTAAAGGTAGATGCCTAGAGCTGAAGAATTTCCTTTGTTTATAAAGGAAATGTTTATGGCTGCTCTGTCATGTAGAAATAAGAACTAGTTAATCTTGTTCTTACTAGCCTATCATATAAAAAAAAAGATTCTCTCCTGTTAGGTTGCTTATGAATTGAGTGGTTAGATGAGCTTCATATACCAGAGTCCAGAAATGATTAGGTTTGACCTTTTACTTGTGTCATTATTAAGCTTGGTCAGTAAGGTCTTATTGGTGCAAAATTTGCCCCTTAATTTGTCTTTGAGACATTAATATCCATTGCGAAGTTCAGTGATCAGTTTTGCCATTGTTTGATAAATAGGCAGTCATGGCATGGCATTAGTATTGGCTTCCCTGGTGGCTCAGCTGGTAAAGAATCTGCCTGCAGTGCATGAGATCCCAGTTTGATTCCTAGGTTGGGAAGATCTGCTGGAGAAGGGGTAGGGTACCCACGCCAGTATTCTTGGGCTACCCTGGTGACTCAGCTGGTAAAGAATCTGCCTGCAATGTGAGAGACCTGGATTCGATCCCTAGGTTGGGCGGATCCCCTGGAGAAGGGAAAGGCTACCCACCCCAGTATTTTGGCCTGGAGAATTCCATGGACTGTATGGAATCGCAAAGAGTCGGACACGACTGAGCAACATTCACTAAAGGGAGCATTCAGAACTGACTTCACATAGTAGAGAAAATGTTTAGATGATTGTATTGAGCTTTAATTGTAGAACACACTATGGGCCTGGTAACTGGAAGATATTTAATAGATAAGAACACCTTTAGGTGTAAAGCCTTCTTCTTTAATGTATTTAGTCATATTGCCACCAGTTAATCATTATAGTCTTTTTTTTTTTTTTCCCCTTTCATTTGGCAGAAAAGACAGCTTTGATTTCTGGCTGCAAAAAAGATATGAGGAAGAGCTCCTCCCCTTCCTTGAGTAACTGCAACTCCGTTCTTGCTAACAAAATATTTGGAATTCCACTTGATGAGCTGCAGCAGGGAGGACATCCAGACAATGAGGTTCCGTTCATAGTCCGCCATGTAGTGGACTATATTGAGGAACATGGTATATATTTCCTTACTTTGAGGGCTAGCCTTTGTTTTAATAGACACAACTTATCCCATTTTGACCTTGGATTATTTTTTTCCTCAGTACTCAGTGTCTAAAATATTGTGGGGAAAACTGATGGAAATTCTTTTTTTTAAGTGTGTCTTTCACTTAAAGTCATATATTCAGATATGCCTGATTTAGAGCATATTTTAGTGGGAGGGATGATAAGAATATTTTTTAACGAATATAAGAGGGTGGAATAAAGTACAGTATCCTTCAAGACAGAGACAGTGTGTGATTTTAGATGTGTGATTTGAAGCTGTTCAGCCCTATCAGGGGATACAAGAATGGCTTTCTGAAAGTACGAATATTTTAAGTTCACTGGAGAATGAATATATATGGTAGTTGAAACTTACTTAATTTTTGCCTTGAACTAATGTAGGAGGTCTGGAGCAACAAGGACTTTTTCAAGTCAATGGAAATGCTGAGACAGTGGAGTGGCTTCGGCAGAGATACGACAGTGGAGAAGAGGTGGATTTGGTTAAGGAAGCAGATGTTCCCTCAGCTATTAGTCTTCTTAGGTTTTTCCTTCAAGAACTTCCTGAACCTGTTATCCCTGGCAGTTTGCATATTCACTTGATGCAACTTTCTCAAGGTAACATAATCTGAATCTTACCAATCAATCACTTAACATTTAATTTCGAAATCTTTTATCTTTTAGAAATCTTGACATGTAAGCAGTAATTATAGTAATTCTGAGAATAATTTCTTAAGTTCCCATTTGAATACACATGCTCTTTGGGGCTGTATTGTCTAGTTAAAGGAATGGCAACCTCTTAGATTCCTGTGGTGCTATTAACTTTTTATGATAGGTTTTAGTGAGCCTTAAATATAAGATGAGAAGGAGGAAAAGCAGGAGACAAGAACAGAGAGAGAGAAAGGAAGGAACAACGACAAAAAAAGATGTGTGGCAGAAGGCCCCATAATGGCCAGTGATGTTGGTTAGTGGCGATGTTCCTATGCTTATCCTTGGCTTGATTGAATATTCTAGCAAAAACCCGGAGAAGGCAGTGGCACCCCACTCCAGTACTCTTGCCTGGAAAATCCCATGGATGGAGGAGCCTGGAAGGCTGCAGTCCATGGGGTTGCTGAGGGTCAGACACGACTGAGCGACTTTACTTTCCCTTTTCACTTTCATGCATTGGAGAAGGGAATGGCAACCCACTCCAGTGTTCTTGCCTGGAGAATCCCAGGGATGGTGGAGCCTGGTGGGCTGCCGTCTATGGGGTCGCACAGAGTTGGACATGACTGAAGTGACTTAGCAGCAGCAGCAGCAGCAGCAGCAGCAAAAACCAGAAGACAGCTTTGATTCTAAGTTTGGACTATACCTAAAACTTGTTCTTGGATGCCTGAAGGAAAGTGAAAGTCTCTCAGTTGTGTCCAATTCTTTGCTACCCCATGATAAAATATCAAATTGGACATCAGATTGCAAACCAGATAAAGAAATTCATTTGTCTCTGTTGGGTTAGTTTTTTGGTGGTGACTAAAAATAGGGCTTATCTGGGACGGACAAGAAAAATAAACCTAGAGGTATGCAGAAAGGTAAAAGAACCAAGAAGCGATGAGATGCTTCTGTTTCTTGAGCCAAATGGTGTTCATGTGTATATAATAGTGTGATGTGTTTCATTACATAGGAAAATTTATGAAGTTGACATGTAATACAGTTGACTCTTGAACAACATGGGTTTGAACTTACATGTTTTTTCAATAAATTTGTACTATGGTACTACATGACCTACAGTTGGTTGAGTCGACACATGGGGAACCGTGGACTTGGTGGACCTGCTGTAATGTTATACATGACTTTTCAATGGTGTGGAGGGTTGGCACCCCAACCCCTGTATTGTTTAGGGATCAACTGTATTATCCATTTCTTTGTATTTTTTTTTAATTTATTAATTTTAGTTGGAGGCTAATTACTTTACAGTATTGTAGTGGTTTTTGCCATACATCGATATGAACCAACCATGGGTATACATGTGTTCCCCATCCTGAGCCCCCCTCCCACATCCCTCCCCATCCCATCCCTCTAGGTCATCCCAGTGCATCAGCCCTGAGTACCCTGTCTCATGCATTGAACCTGGACTGGTGATCTATTTCACATATGATAATATACATGTTTCAGTGCTATTCTCTCAAATCATCCCACCCTTACCTTCTCCCACAGAGTCCAAAAGACTGTTCTATACATCTGTGTCTCTTTTGCTGTCTCGCATATAGGGTTATCGTTAACCATCTTTCTAAATTCCATATGTATGTGTTAGTATACTGTATTGGTGTTTTTCTTTCTGACTTACTTCACTCTGTATATTTTTTCTGGCTTTTCTTTGTATTGTGGAATCTCTTAAATTTTTTGAAATGGAACTTCTAGAGAAATTCAGTGATAGTAAGAAATTATAACTGCTTACTTAATCCCTACTTGCTGTGAGAGCTGGATATTTTGTTTGTATATATCCGTAAGTTGTGTATGGTTAGAAGAAGAGGATTTCCTTTTGAGAGTATTTTTCCATTTTATTTTTTCTTAAATTTATTACTATTTTTTTTTAATTTAAAAGCAAGCCTAAGTTAATAGATGGCTCTTATATATGTGTTAAAAGTCAATACAAAGATAATTTATGATCCTCTTATGTATGTTTTTCTCTATACAGCTAGATGATAGAGCTCATTTTATACTTGATTTATTCAGGAATGGTTAGCCTGATTCAGTTTTGTTTCTTTATTATGCCACCTGGATCAAAGAATAGGTTTCAGAATTAAGTATCAATATTGTCACCTTTTTTCAAAGTGTAATTTTCTTTTTTTGTCCCAAGAAATATTATTTTTGTTTTGAATTTCTGAATGTATTTCAAATTTCTTTTCTTGGAAGTAGGTATTTTTTCAAATGCTTATATTGAGTCACCTAATAAGCATTTTTGTACCCATTAAATATATATAATGAAACTGATGTGTTAAGAGTTTTTTGAGCTCTTTTTATGTCTTAGAGGCATTCATTTTGTTTTTATAATGATAGGATTCCATTTTCCCTGTGTTATAGAATTGTAGACAGGTCTTTTAAAGTTCTAAGAATCTGATAATCTTTCAGTTTTGACTGAAAATTTATAAATGAATAAGTGGAATAAGATTTAGTGATAATAAAGTTACTGCCTCTCATTGATGCTATCAGTCAGAAGCTGTTCTGTCAGTGAGATTGTCATTTTCACTCCTACATTTACTCGTTTAACAGGATGACAGTATCATGTACTGTGTTACTTATGGAGTTACAGTGTATATCTTACTAATTATTCTATGTCAGTATTCACTTGTGAAGGAACTTAAGACGTGCAGAAATGCTTTTGGCCTGTTTTCAGAAAACCACCTTTCTCCTCTGTTGCACATGTACATAACCATTAGCACACACCCATATACACACACATGCATGTACACACACCCATATAAGACACCCATCTTTTTAATAGCTATGCAGATAGGTGTGGTACTTGAGGTGATACTTGTATTTCTGTTGTAATAAAATCTATTCGTTCATCCTTTAATCATTTGGGAAGTTGTCTGGGTCTCTGGACAAAATTCTCTCCGTTTATCATAGGTAACTCTTACATTAATATTTTAATTGATGTTCACAAATAGATGAAATTAGTGCTTTTAAGGTCACGGAGGGAGCATTTTTCCGGTTGCATTTGAGTTGGTGTTTTTTTGTTTTTTAAAGAGTGGTTTTCATTTTCTGTGGCAGCTGGACATTGCAAAGTGATGTGGTGTGGTGTGGTGTGGTGTGGTGTGGTGTGATGTGGTTTGATCTTTAATTTAGACCAATATTTCACAACCTTGGTACTCCTGATACTTTGGGCTAGGTTATTCTTTAGTATAGGGGCTATCCTTGAATTTTGAGATATTCAGTAGAATCCCTGGACTCTGTCCACTGGTACCTCTTTCCCCCAGGTTATGACAGTCATTCCATTCATTGTCAATGTTATCAACCATTGGTTTAGCTCATGATAGTTTGTCCAGTTGTTTATACATCATATTTTGGTAGAAAACACAATTCACAGTTCTGTGAATTTGTTGTTACATTTAAAAAAAAACCTGTTAACAATGCTTAAAAGATTTCCTAGTCAGGGGAATCTTCTTTGATATGTACATATATTTTTCCTGGTTATGATTTAACTAGGAAGTAGGCTTAAAATGGCAACCCAATCCGGTACTCTTGCTTGGAAAATCCCATGGATGGAGGAGCCTGGTAGGCTGCAGTCCATGGGATCGCTAAGAGTCAGACACGACTTCACTTTCACTTTCACTTTTCACTTTCATGCATTTGAGAAGGAAATGGCAACCCACTCCAGTGTTCTTGCCTGGAGTATCGCAGGCATGGGGGAGCCTGGTGGGCTGCTGTCTTTGGGGTCGCACAGAGTCAGACACGACTGAAGCAACTTAGCAGCAGCAGCAGCAGGCTTAAAAGGAAAAAAAAAGTTAAAGCAGATATGTTTTTGACACATACACATACACATTTAACTAGGAAGTAGGCTCAAAAGGAAAAATAGTTTAAGCAGATATGTTTTTAATACATACACACACACGCTGCTCTGCCTTGTTTGAAGACTTTAGAAGCAACCTGGTAGATGTAAATATTTTTGAGTACTTTTTTGAATACTGGAAATGTTCACTAATAAAGCAGCATTTTAAACAGTATTTCAGGCAAAAGCAGTGTAGCCCACAATCTTATGACCCCGTCAAATCAAATGTTTTAGTAGTGCAACATCTTGTTTCAGTTACTGTGTATTTATTCAGCTTCTTCAACTAATTTTTATTGAACCCCCTACTGTGTGCCAGGCACCGTTTTAGATTCTGGGAATGCAGAAGTGAACAAAACTGTCTTCATAGAGCTAAAATTCTGAAGGGGCATAAGGAGAGTTAAATGATAAAATAAATACAAGAGTATGTTACATAGCTAAAGAGAATGTTATGTAGAATTTGTCAGTGTTGATGTAGTCATCGTATTAATAATATTAATTGATGCATATATTTTTGAGTTGATATACATGGTTTTTCTTAAATAATCCTTTTCTGCTACATTTAGGTTGTTAAAAATTTCGGTGGCCCAGATGGTAAAGAATCTGCCTTCAGTGTGGGAGATGTGGGTTTGATTCCTGGGTCAGGAAGACCCCTTGGAGAAGGGAATGGCTGCCCAGTGCAGTATTCTTGCCTGGAGAATTTCATGGACAGAGGAGCTTGGCAGGCTGCAGTCCATGGGGTCTCAAAGAGTTAGATGCAACTGAGCAACTAACAGACTAACACTTTCACACTTTCATAGTCACAAATATTCAAAAAAACATTCATTCAGGGACTGTTCCAACCAGTTATAAAGACAGAGTACCTGGGCAGTTGATAATATCATGAAATGTAGAAGAATTGTTACTGGTTGCATTTTAAATTTTAAGTGAAGCTCATATGACCATAGCTGTTTCTATTAACTTCTTAGTGTTGTGTTATTTTGTAGAGATGACCAATATCATGATCATAACCTTTTACCAATAGTTTTTCCAATAATTATTTTTAAATTAATTTTAAGGACCTCAAGAAAAATACAGAATGAAAGATAATTGGGTTAATTTTCCCTATTAGACCAATTAATTACATTTTGAGGTACCTCTGAGAAATTTCTTCTCCTCGTTGGGACCCTCACCAGTCAGTGGGTTGATACAGACCTAATTTCTGTTAATGAAAACTCATTGACCTAAACACAGGACCTGTCTTGTGGTAGTTGAAAATTCACTTGGTAAACCGAGAAGAATAATTTGTGTTTTTTTTGGCTGCATTATGCAGCTTGTAGGATCTTAGTTCCGTGACCAGAGATCAAACCCCTTGCATTGGAAGCCGAGAGTCTTAACCACTCCATTGCCAGGGAAGTCCTGGAATGCATCCTAAATTTATTGATAGTTCTGTTGATATTGTTGAATTTAATTGTCCTTTTCAGAATGTATTTAATTGTCCTTTGCAGAATGTTAGAAGAATTCTGTTTTTTACTCTGTTTCTTCCTTGTTTTTTCTTTCATTCTGATACTGTTAGCTGGTTAAATTGCTTCTCATTTTTGCTGACTAGTGGTTGGTGTTGACTGATATTGACGAGTACATTTTGACTTCTTAGAGTTGGCACTAATTTGGAAACACATGTACAGTCATGCAAAAGACAGTATGTTGAAAATTAAAATAAGCTCTAGGATTGGAGCCAGTGAATAATAGATGAAGAAAACATCCTCCAACAGTTGAGGGGTTGCATTCCTTCTCCACTTCTTCCACTTAATAAATGAAATGCAAAGCCCTAAGGCATTTGGCCTCTAGTAGAGGAAGTGAAGAGGTTTTGAATTGTTATAGTAAACTGGTGATGTAGGTGGAGTAATGTGAATCTGGCAGAATATCTGAGCTTTGCTTTTACTTCATTAAGAAAAAACCCTGTCATTATGTTTTATAGATTATAATAATGAAGATGAGTTTGGAAGAAAGTTGAGGTTCCTCTTGCAACAGCTTCCACCTGTTAATTACAGTTTGTTAAAGTTCCTGTGTAGATTTTTAGCCAATGTAGCATCACACCATGAAGAAATCTGGTCAGCAAACTCTTTGGCTGCTGTCTTTGGTCCAGATGTCTTCCAGTAAGTTTTTCACAAATTTTTGTTTGATTAAAAAACATATTTGTGAAATAGAATCATTATACTGTCTCCCAAGGGTCATAGGTTGCTTGATGAACCATTATTTTTTATAGTAGAGCTGTTTAATCCTCCCAGCATTTCTGTGAACAAGGTACAAATTAGGTTGGCTTTACAGATGGGAAAACCGAGGCACAGAATGGTGTCATGAATCACTCAGGTCTATACAGTGGCTCGGTTTCTTCAGACTTTATCTGTGATGGATTTAAGGACTCTCAATTCAATTTGGACTTTTCATTTAGTATTTACACAGATGTGGAAGATCTGAAAGAACAAGAAATAGTAAGCAGGATAATGGCTGGACTTCTGGAAAATTACTATGAGTTTTTTGAGAATGAAGAGGAAGATTTTTCATCTAATGATTTGAGTTCAATTACTGAACAGGTGAGAATATTTTAAATATTCTACTTGGAGGGAGGTTTTTTTCATTTGCGAAAGAATATGCTCTTAAAGGCTTGGCCCAAACTTAGGTGGAATTTTTAAGTACTAAACTGGACATAATTTTCTTGGTTATTATACATTATCATAGGTGATATTTCTATGTAGTATATGAATGTGATTTTTTTTCTGAACAACTTCTTGTCAATTTGGGATATGGAAAAGGAATCGAAACCAGAGATACGCTAGAGCTTTTGTGGATTTTCTTGTGTTTTTCTTTTGTTAAATTAAGCATTGTTTATTTTGTAAGAGTAGTGTGTTTTTGTTTTTGCAAAGAAATTGCTAGCATAGAGGAATGTAGGCAAAGGTTGAGAATTAGAAGGTAGAGGGAAAGGTGGTATATAAAGTTGACACAAACTTTTAAAAATGTTTATTTGATTGAAGTAGCAAGTCAGTGCAGCAATGTAACCATTATCATATTAATTCCCATTAGGGAAGCATCAGGAGAGTAATAGTTTAGGTTGTAGATGTTTTAAATTTTGTGGCTCTTGAATATTAAAACCCATTTCTCAACAGTATATTTTGTTGTTACCATTATGCCTTAATGGTTGAGACTACAAAAGGGTCCTCATTCATTTTTTCTTTATGAAGTGAGAATATTGATTCTGAGTAATTGTTATTGACTATAAAGCCACATTAATCCAGACTTCTCAGGTTTAGAATTCATGCTTTAGGTTTGTCTGGAATTCTTTCTTGTGTACTTAAGTGAAATGATTTGTCAAGCAAACTTTTATATTAAAACCTATTTATATTTTGAGTTATTTATGTTTTGAGTGTGGGTAGGGCTGCTACCTTTTTAAAAATAACTAATAATTCACCTGGTTAAAAATAAATAAGGTAAAATATATAGTAAAATGTCCTATTTTTACCTTTGCCCATCCTCTCCCTCTCAGTGGTTTTTTAATGTGTTTTTCCAGAATTTCTTTATGCAAATGTAAGTAAATATTCCTTCTTAGTATTTTTATATTTTTAATTTAATATTTTATTTTTTATGGAAAGTAGCATACTTTACATACTATTCTACACGTTGTTCTTTTTTAATCATTTGACAATGTATCTTGGAGATCTTTTATTGAAATGTAAAGAACATAGTCTTTTTTTTTTAATATCTGTATAAGTTCTCTGTTGTATGAATGTAGCATATGATTTATCTGATTCATAGTATCTGTATCCACTTGAAATGGTGATAGCACATCCTGGTTTTCTCAGAGGCATCGTAGTTTATATTTGCTTTCTAATGTAATTTTTAGAAATAATAAAAATTACAATAAAAGAATATAATAAAATGATAAATTATTGTTATTTTAGTAGCTTCCCTTTTCACTTTCAAATGTATCCAAGTTTAGATGATAAATTATATAGTTATGCTATTTATTGATGGACAGTGGATTACTTCCCTTCATTTGTTCTTAAACTATAAAGCAGCATCTCTTGAATGTTTATCATACAGATTTTCATTCATTCTTATAGGTGTTGGCTTTGATTATGTTGAGTTAGGAGTTTTATATCCTAGGTAGCCCAGCTTTTATTTAAAAGGGTTTCTATACTGTTGTGAACTTTTATAGATAAGTCTTTTCAGTAATTGTGAATTATACTTTCCTTAGGTTTGTGTTAGTTTCGGATGTATAACATAGTGATTCAGTTATACATATTACACATTCAGTTATGTAGCTATCCTTTTTCAGGTTCTTTTCTCTCATAAATCATTACGAAGTATTGAGTATAGTTTCCTGTGCTATATAGTAGTGGTACACAATTATCCCAAACTCCTAATGTATCTGCCCCACCACCACCTTTGGAAGTTTGTTTTCTATGTCTATGGATCTATTTTATAAATATCTATTTTTTTTAAGATTCCACATATAAGTGATATCACATGATACTTGTCTTTCTCTTTCTGGCTTACTTCCCTTAGTATGATCTTTTAAGTCCATCCATATTACTGCAAATGGTATTATTTCATTCTTTTTTATTGCTGAGTAATATTCCATTGTGTGTGTATATGTATCAGTCACGTGTGTATATATGTATCAATCGTATCTTCTTTATCCATTCATCTGTCAGTGAACATTTAGATTGCTTCCATATTTTGGCTGTTGTAAATAGTGCTGCTGGGAATACTGGGGTGCATGTATTTTTTCAAATTAGAATTTTTGTCTTTTTCAGATACATGCCCAAGAGTGGGACTGCTGGATCACATGCGACTCTATTGTTAGTTTTGTAAGGAACCTCCATACTGTTTTCCATAGTGGCTGCCCCAATTTACATTCCCACCAAGAGTGTAGGAGGGTTGCTTTTTCTCCATACCCTCTCCAGCATTTATTTTTTGTAGACTTTTTGATGGTGACCATTCTGACTGGAGTGAGGTTAATACCTCCTTGTGGTTTTGATTTGCATTTCTCTAATAATTAGTGATTTTGAACAGTTTTTCATGTGCCTTTTGGCCATCATATGTCCTCTCTGGAGAGATGTCTGTTTAGATCTTCTGCCCATTGGTTTTTTTTTTTAATTGTACTGTGTGGGCTGTTTGTATATTTTGGAAATTAATCCCTTGTGAGTTGCATTGGTTGTAAGTATTTTTCCCCCCATTCTGTAGGTTGTCTTTTTGTTTTGTTTATGGTAAGTTTAATTAGGTCTCATTTATTTTTGTTTTTACTCTCAGAAATGAAGCCAAAAAGATATTGTTACAATATGTGTCAGAGAGTGTCTGCCTATGCTTTCCTCTAAGAGTTTTATAGTATCCAGTCTTATATTTAGGTCTTTAATCCATTTTGAGTTTATTTTTGTGTGTGGTGTTAGAGAATGTTCTAATTTCATTCTTTTACATGTAGCTGTCTGATTTTCTCAACACCACTTATTGGAGAATTTGCCATTTCTCCATTGTTTAGTCTTGTCTTCTTGGTCATTGATTAGTTAGCTGTAGGTCGGTTCCTTAAATTATTAATATTTTCTTCATGTAACCATTTTTACCATTGTCTGACTTTCCTTCCCTCTTCTTCTTCCTTCCTTTCCTTTCTTACTCTCCTCTCTCTTTTCCAGTATCAGAAACTGTTAAGAAAACAGTAAAAGATGTCAAATTATAATTTACCATGTATAAACTAAGGATGAATACATATGTTTACACACACATATATATGTATATATGTTATATATGTATTTGTGAGATAAATCAAGTCAGTAGAATTTGTAGCCTGAAACAGTGCTCCATGGAACTTTTGGCATATTTTTTTGAAGGTTTCCAACTATACAGTATGTGACTTAAGAAACTTAATTAAAATAAAGAACTAACACAGCTGTTCAAAATTATTTTTGCTGAAAAGAAAATGACAAGAAGAGGACAAATGAATATATGTGCCTTAAATGTTTAATGCTTTTTGATATCCATATGAACTCATCTTTGGGGGATTCGGTGTGCCACCTTTCTTTTCATTTTAGTTCAGCAGTTAATTTTTTAAAATAAAGTTAATGGCTGCTGAAAATGAAACAACATACATATATTTGTGTTACTCATTTTCTGCTTTTCTGAGATGATTTGATTTATAAGAAACTGATGATACCAATTTGATTTAAAGTTTATATCTTGACTCTTCTAAAGTCTGCAGGGTATATCTTGATTACGTTTTACATTGTGGTATAATTCTCTGATATTTCTATTATCCTGCAGCTTTCTTACGTAAACTGAAATATATTCATAGCTCACATATATTGCATTTATATTTCTGTATTTTTTTAAGCACTGTAAAAACTGACTCAAAATATATTGTGTTTTATGTTAAATAGTTGTGGTCAGTTAACACCTGGAAATAATGTTGAATTCTGCAGATTTGACTGTGAATAGAAAAAAGGATATTAGCATATTGAACAGAATATGCTCAGTAAACAGGGTAGCGTAGTGAGTCCTGAGAGACAACAAGGTATATCACTTATCTTGGCTCATGTTGCTAATCACCAGAATCTATTGTCTTGTCTATTTTTCTCACAGTTTGAATTATAACTGGATTTCAATAGTACAGATTTCTGAAGTTTCTTTTTTAAGGTAGATTTCATATTTTTCATATTTGACTTGTGAAGCTGAATTGAACAGATCTGAGTGAAAGTAAAATCTCCTCAAACTCAGCACCGTTTGGTTGCATTTTAAAGTTGTTATAACTTAAATGCTGCTAATTTGTTATCCACATACATAAAGAGGTGCGCAGACCTGGCCTGTCCTGGCAGTGCATTGATTTTCCCCCTGATTTTGATATATGAGGAAAGCAAAGCTTATTTAGCACTCTCTACTTTTACAGTTTCATCCCATTAATGCAAATATTTGGCCATTAGGTCTTTTTCAAGGTAGTAATTTTTTTTTTTTTTAAATAGTATGAGAGGTCTCATCTGATTGGAGATGTTGAATAAGGAGTGTTTGAGTAATGACCCAGAGTCAGAGAACAGATTCTGTGTATGGGATCCTTAAATGATTGCAAATCCAGTAGAGTGGTTTGAAGATGTAGGTGATAATTATGTTTCTTTATACATTTGAGAAGGCAGGTAGCAGCGTTCTCCACAAGCTGGAGTCTGGAGAGCAGGCATTTCACGAGGTCCTAGAGAAGGGAATTACAGCAGTCAAAGAAGGAAGAGATGTAAGTATGGCTGAGGGTTTTCCATAAGTGAAGTTGAGTCAGGTGCCTGTATAGGGTAGGTTCAGAATAACTTATGAACAGAATAGAGTATTGATAAGCAGAAGGTCAAATTGATAAGAAGAGGATCAAGAAGAACTTTTGAAGCTAAGTTATGGGGTGATGGAGCATTTTAATCTAATTTTTACTCTTACGCAAACCAATTTAATGAATTTTTACTGCAAGAAATTACACTAGAAGGCCTGGGGTGAGGGGTGGGGGAATGAGAAGAAAAACCCATAGGCAATAGATTGTGTTCATGCCCTGTCTTAGTTGATGGTTACTGGTGAAAATGTTAGGAAATACCTATTAATTTACATAAAGCTTATTGAATCAAATATATATTTATTATAATTCAGTGTGAAGTTTTAATGGAAAGAGCTATTGACTGTAGACAAACTGATTTCTAAAATCGGTGATGTAACATTAAAATTGCAGTACTTCTGAACCAAAAATGTGTGTACTGAATAGTTATCTATCCTCAGTTTAAATAGTCACCTTACTTTTTTTTTTTGCAGCCTTCTACTCTTTTACTCAAACCTGAGAACAGTATTTTCTTGCCAGTTTTTTTCTTCCCTGGATTATCAAGTAGATATTAATTAAATACATTCTTGATTTTAAGTAATTTATTAAATACATGGATAAAGAAAGAGAGTAACTTTCCATTTCATCCAGTTTAAAAACTGACCTGTCATTTGAAATTTTCACCTTTCTGTATAAATCTAACTTCTCAGTTAACCATTTCTGTGTGTGTGTTAGTCGCTCAGTCGTGTCCGACTCTTTGCGACCCCATGGACTGTAGCCCACTAGGCTCCTTTGTCCAAGGGATTCTCCAGGCAAGAATACTGGAGTGGGTTGCCATGCCCTTTTCCAATAACCATTTAGGCCAACGATTTTCAGTACTTGTTGATTAGGAGTTGGTAGAGTATCAAAGTATAATTACTTTCTGAATTAAGTTTTCGTTTCTGAGAGTCTTGTAGCAAATGTATTTGCCTGTCAGGAAAAACACCAGTATTACATGTAGCAGTGAACTTATTCTAGGTATTGTCAGCCCATTTGGCTAGAGTGGACAGAACTATTTATGTTTACTGTTTAACGTTTTTAATGACTAGTATTAATTTATAAAAAATGGTATGACTTTATGGCTAGTTTCTTCTGTGGGATAGCTTAATAAATGTTTTTCATTTGAAAATATTTTGTTGGTTTTCCTTCTCAGATATTTGTTTCTTTTTAATTAGAATGATTATTTACTTATATAGCCAATTTGATGATAGAAAATGTTTTATAGCCCCTGCCAGAAAGAGAATTATAACCTTGACTTGTGCTTCATGGTAAAAATAGTGAATTCTTCCTTGTTGTAAGGTCCAGTTTCTACATGAAGAGTTGAGTCTGAACCATTTAGAAGTTAGCCGTCATTTTCTAAAACATAGTTAAGACCTTAAGGAAAAATTTCTGTGCCCTTTTTTCCCACACTTATTCTGTATTAAAATCACTTGTACAGTGCACTTGGAAATTGGAGAGGTCAATTGAAGTCTTTGTTGTAGCTCTTAGATTTACAAATCTGGTTGGTTAGGAAATGAAGCTTTTTAAATAAATGTTAATTAACTATAGTGTGCATGCTTTTTCATAGTTTGCAGTCTTATTTATATTCCTAGTGATATACTAATATAATCATTACCTTCTGCTTTAAAATATTATGTTTGGTTTGAAATTTTACTCTAATGTGGAGAAGTTGGCAGATACTTTGTAAGGGAAATTGGTCTTAGGAAATGAAGCTGAAAATGAGTTGTGTTTAAATTTTTCTTAGAATAGTATGTTTTAGATATCAGTTAACAGTTTCATTAAATTTTAATTCTCAGTTTCCTCTTATTTATATAGGTTAATGAACTTTCTGAGGAAGAAGAAGATGAAAAGCTGGAACATATAGAAGAACTTCCAGAAGAGGGTGCAGGAAAATCAGATGACATGCCAGAGGTGGTACAATTAAGGATGACTAAAAACATCCTGGAACCAAATAGTGTTACAGCATCAACAAGGTAGTGTTTCATTTGAAAGGACTAGTTTTTGAGCACTTCATTCTGGTTGTAAACTCACTCAAGCACTAAATTACACAGATTATAACGATATATGAAAGATTAGTTTGTATATGAAAAAAAACAATAAGAATGTTTTAAAGAAATAAACTGGTTAAGGAGTTTTCAGCTATTAATACCTTCTAAAAAATAACCTCTTATGTATATTTTCTCTTAAAGTTTATTTGTTTTTGTATTATTAGTGTATTAGTTGGGTTGGGTAAAATTTAGAACCTTTGAAAATAGAATTGCTAGAGAAACATATAGTGGTTGAGTTGACTATATTTCCAGCTCCTAGGCAGTAGACTGAACTAGGCTTTGAGGAGAGGACTCTGTGATTCTTTAAGATGGTGCTTTCCAATCCTTTCATGTATAAAGTGCTATTAAAGATGGTAGGCTGGAGGCACTATCGTAGCACATAGGTAGGATCATCGGACACAATGTTTAGGAAGCATTAGAGAATTCAAGAATGCCCCATACATAGCTCTAAGTTTGCTAAATTCCATCCTAGTTCTCTGTAAAGCTCCATGGTTTTCTAATTAGGGGGATGGTTACTTGTTTAGGCCTCTAGATATTTTTCATTAAATTTGTGCTCAATAAAATAGTGATTTAAAAAGGAGAGAAAATAATAATTTGATTAAACAAATATTTAATTATTAATTCAATTAAGTAGTAATTTAAGAGACAACAAAATATCATTTAAAAATAACTAGTAATTTAATGAAAGAACTATTCAGTGTCATCTAGAAAAATTATAAAGTAGTTTAAAGTGTATACTTCTAAGCTTCTGTTTAGTTGCTAGGTCATGTTTGACTCTTGTGATCCCGTAGACTGTAGCCTGTCAGGCTTCTCTGTCCATGATATTTCCCAGGCAAGAATACTGGAGCAAGTTGCCATTTCCTTCTCTAGGGGATCTTCCCAACCCAGGGATAGAGTCCACGTCTCCTGTATTACAGGGAGATTCTTTACTACTGAGCCACCAGGGAAGCCCATACTTCTAAATACTGCTATTAAATGTCTCTTTGGGACTCTATATTTTTATATTAGTTATAGTTTCTTCAGACATGAAGATAATTTTGGCATATTAACATGTTTATTCACCTTTTTGGTGGTGGTTTAGTTACTAAGTCGTGTCCAACTCTTAAGACCTCATGGACTCTATGTAGCCCGTCAAGCTCATCTGTCCTTGGAATTTGGAATTTCTCAGGCAAGAATACTGGAGTAGGTTGCCATTTTCTCCTCCAGTTCACCTTTTTGCCCCTGGTATTTTTTGTTTGTACTTTTCTGCTTACATGATATTCTTAATTCTATGTTTGATATATATGAAAATACTTATAAGCTATATGTTATTTAGCTGTGTCTTAATTATGTATTTAATTCTTTTTTCTGATCTTTGAGTTATTCCAGCTTACTCTACAGCTTTTGTTCTTAGGTCCTTTTCTCCTTCTTTTGACTTTTTCCAAATAAATTTGGAAAATTCATTAGGCTCAAAGAGAAAATTTTTCTGTGACTTTTGATAAGTATTTCCAGACTGCTTAAAATACTTGTCTCAGTTTTCATTACCATTAGCAATATTTTCTTGAGCACCTGAAAACAATAGATTTAAACTGGTGTTCTTTATTTCCTTAGAGTTATGCTCACCAATAATGTAACCACTAGCTACATGTGGCTATTTAAATTTAAACTTAATTAAATGAAATTTAAAAAATTTCCACAGTTGTGCTAGTCACATTTCAAGTGCTCAGTAGCCATATGTGATGAGTGGCTACCATAATGGACAGTGCAGATATAGAGCAGTTCTGTCACTGTAAAAATTTCTTCTGGATAGTGCTCATTTAGAAAGGTAAATTTGTTAGGCACATTATTTGTTTACCAGCAAGGTTAAATATTGTTTGAAATGCATGCTGCTAATAGTTTCTTTTTTTGGATCATCTGTCTAGCTTTGTAGAGGATCCTCCTTCCCTCCAACACAGCCACTTTTAGATGGAGTCATTGGAGATTTGAGGGTAGTCAGGATTCCTTAATTGCAAGTCATAAAACAGATCTTGGCTAATGGAAAGAAAAAAGATAATTTATTAGAAGAATGCTGGATAGGTGCCACATTTGAAAGGAGAAGCAGAGAGAAGAACATGAGAGCTCTAGAGAATTTAGTATGAAAGGGTCATGGAAGAATCTCTTCAGTGTGTGGGTGTTGCTGTGGGAGTTCAAACTGCTTCCTTCCACCTATCATTCTGCTCAAGATCAGATTGCTGTCGGGTAGCAGGGGAGAGGATCTGGCATAAATTGGATCATGTGTCCATTCCCCAACCAGGGTAGAGGTGAGTCGTTGTAATTTATGCATGTATCAAGAACATTGGTTGGAGGGAAGAACTAGTTTGCCACAGAAAAATGGGGCTAATACCAAAAGAAAGGGGTAGGGGTATCAGGCAACACAAATGGATGTGTCTGTCACAGTGGTCTTCTAGATTTAGTGCTGATCCCTATAAATTTCAGTTAGTATTTATACATTAATATTTTAGTTTTGGCTGATTGAGAGCATAAAGGCAAAGAATACATTCACCTTAAAATTTTTTTTTTTAAATTTTGTGTTGGGGTATAGTCGATTAACAATATTGTGATAGTTACAGGTGAACAGCGAAGGGACACAGCCATACATATACAAAAATACATTCACCTTTGATGAAAGAAAGGTAGGCAAGATATATCCTAGAATGCGCAGGACCTAGAAAATAGGGAGCTCTTAATAAATTCATTTTAGGGAATTAATGGATACTGTGTTGCATGAAACTAGTGATTGAACTTTTGCTAACTAAATGTCTTGTGTCTTTTTTTTCTTAAGATTTTTGTATTTTGACTTTGCTGGGTCTCTGTTGCTGCAGATGGGCTTTCTCTAGTTGTGAGTAGGGGCTACTCTTTACTGCGATGTGTAGTCTTCTCATTGCAGTGGCTTCTCTTATGCAGGGCACGGACTCTAGGCATGTGGGCTCAGTAGTTGAGGTCCGTGGGCTCAGTAGTAGTGGTTTGAGGGCTCTAGAGCACTGGCTCAGTAGTTGTGGCCCATGGGCTTAGTTGCTCCATGGCATTTGAGATCTTCCTGGACCAGGCATCAAACCCGTGTCCCCCGCATTGACAGACGGATTCTTAACCAGTAGACCACCAGTGAAGCCCGTTAAAGTTTTGTCTCTTTGAGTTTTCCTCTGAGGTAGCTTACACATATTTTATGGAAGTATTAGATAGCCTACTTTGTATTTCTGTGGGAAGATATGTTAGAAACCTCAGGGGAATAAACATTAAGTGACAGTTGAGCAACTGTTAAACATTTTGGTCTCAGATGTTATACTGTTACAAATCATTAAGGACTCCAAAGCCTTTTGTTAATGTTGATTTTATACCTTTGGATAGTTACCATATTATAAATTAAAATAACATAAACTGCTGAGTGTGTTCTTTATTGAGTTGTACTTTGAAAGATGCTTAGTATTTGTAGCTGAAATACAGCTGTTTATGATCTAACAGGTTTTGTTGTTGTTGTTGATAGATTTCTCCTCCTTTGTTAGTTTTAAGTCATTGATTCTCAGACTTTTTAGTTTAGTTTGTGGACCACAAATACTTGTTACTGTGGGTGATAGCTATTGGCATTTACTCTTTTGGGAACCAAAACTGAGAAATTTCTTAAAGTAGTAATGAACTCGTTACATGTTAATGTAAAAATTTTTAATCAAAAGTAGCTTTTTTAGAATCTTCCAAGAATCTTTAGTGAGAAATTTTTTTAGTGGCATAGTTTACATTTTTACAAATCTTTTTCATGTCTAAGTTGATAGACAGTAGCTAGATTCTCACATTTTCTTTGGTATTTAATTTGTTGCCATCTGTTATTTTGGTTGAAGTATGTGAAGAAAATCTAGCATTATATAAGTAGGTAGCTGGGAAAAGGTAGAGAATTTTTATAGTCTTTTTGGATAATTGTGGATATTCTTTGACAGTACACCAAAACTCAATAAGTTATAGTTTATTAAAGGTTATTTGTAATGTGGAACCCAAAAGCATATCTGAATTTTTCATACTCTGATCCATTGGTCTCTCTTGTACTTTGAGAGAATCTTTTAGCCATGCTTGATTTTGTAATATGGTATATTAATATTTTGAAAAATACTGCCTTACTGAGTCATTCAGAGCTTCCAAACAGTGATATATATATATATATATATATATATATATTTGTTGTATTATATCAAAATATATATCCTTTAATATCACCACTAATTACATCAAAAGTATCTTTAAGTATTAGTATGCTATTAAGCCTCTGGTGGAGGATGCAGATTTTCCAGAATTCTAATTTTTGCTGGAAAACCCAAATTAGTTCTGTTAGTCTTGCTCATTTTTGAGAAAATTTCTACCAGATATTCAAGTTGGAATGACTATAATCTGTCAGTCTATCTTTCAAGTAAAAATGAATGTTCCATGCTAAAAGTTAAGCTCTCAACTCAAACAAGACAAGCATCGTTCTGAGCTGTGCAGCAGAATTTGCTTAGTGTGTACTTCCTATTTGTCATACCACATATTAAAAAGAAGTATATTCAAGGGCTGAGATAATTTAATAATATGTATTACTTCTTCATCAAGGACTTGCTCCTTTTAAGAAAAGATTGCAACTGAGTAGTGATGAGGAATGCACTGGGCATGGTTTGTTTGCTATCACTTGCCTGAACTTATGCTAAGACCCAAAGCAGTGTTTTTCTACCATTGATTTTGCATCATCATGCAAATATCAGCCCAGTGAAATGTTATGAAAAAACAGTTTCGATCTTTAGTTCACAGACCACTGTTACAGAACCAGTTTAAATATTATCTACTACTTGGTTTAAATATTTGTGTATGGGTTGTACTGAGTGACTTATTTATGCATCTGTTATTTCTATACATTGTTTGCCATTAGTCATATTTTGTTAAGATTGAGCCAAGTACAAAGTGGAAAAAATGGTGGGATTCAGGGTATGGGTAACGTAGGTTACACAAAAAGCAGAAGTTTTGGTTACTTCTGAGGCTCAGTCTTACTCATGAAGCACAAAGAAATCCCAAGCTTGTTTCTAAAGTGTGTTGTATCTGTAGATGAAAAATGATTGCTTTATATTCACATGTTTATGTACTACTTGGCTTTATTTAGATACACAAATGTTAAAGGAATCTTAACCTTTTAATAGAGAGAAAATAGAGAGTTCTGAAAGAGTTCTTTATTTTCACTGTGCTTTTCACAGTCTATTTCCTAGACTGTATTGAAAAGGTTTATTTTGGCTTGAGGTTAGTTAACTTTTAATTTATATTGCTTCTAGAATTACAAATCAAAAACCCAGCTAATTGGCATTATTATAAAGTTCATTTAAAATTGTACTTTTAATGCCTTGCTAAAACTTGGAATTTATAAAGAATAAAAAGTTTGATGCTCTTTTTCATGTGTTGTTGCTGCTAGGGCTTCATTTTTGTGAGCTCATTAGTTTATGATGGTTTGATTTTAGGTGTAATGCAGGAAAGAAGATGCAGTGGTTAAGGAAGAATTCCAAGTTGAGGAATTTGAGACTGGTTTGCACTTCATTCTGTGGATACCTTATATGTTGAAATCCCATGGCAGAGGAGCCTGGCAGGTTACAGTACATAGGGTCGCAAAAGTCGAACACAACTTAGCAACTAACACTTTTCTATTGTTGAAGAAATGTCCCTTCAGCTGATTATAGGTGCACAAGAAATGTAGTAGTTACTTTTTCCTTTAAGCCCAGTAAATAAGCAATTTGCAGAATATTTCAATTGGTAATCATTTCACCACATTTTTGCTAGCTAGGTTCCACTTAAAAGCGAAAAGAGGAAGAAAATGTACTTGGGTGGGAGTATCAGAAATGTTGGGTGGAAAAAAGTAAAATTTATGCTTTGGGTCAGTAAGATAAATTATTAAAACATTTTTTGAAGTTCCAGAGCATAATAAGAACCAGACAGGTTCTCTTCCTCCTTCCTGAAAATGATATATTTGGTATTTTAAAGACTTGTGGTTGTTATAACTTACTAACTTTCTAATAGTGAGGAATCTTTTCAATTTTAGGTATAGGGTATTCCCAAATTGATGGGGAAAGTGAAGAAATGGATTTTGCTTTTGACTGGAAAGGAATATGTGGCTTTTGTTTTGTTTTATATATTTACTTTCCAAAACTATAGTTTTTGAAATAGTCATTTAGGGGGGCTCTGGCATAAATTATCTGGAAATCATCCTAATTTTAGATTGTGAAAATTAACCATTAATGCCTTTCTGATTTGGATAATGAGTAGTAATAGTTCTCTATCATTCATCTGTTTTGGCAATGTCATATTTGTACATAATTTATAGCTCTTGATATAGTAGTGATTAATGAAAACAAAAAGACTTTTCCCCCTGCTTTATAGTAGGTTATGCTTAAATATTTTTATAGAATAAGCCAGATTCAGAATTTTGTCCCCCTTTCCCTACCTCCCACCGAGTTGCATAGTACTTAGGAAAAAATTTGTGGACTGTTGATTGGGTCCTTGTCAGTAGTGACCTCATGTTGCAGCCTGCTTCCGTTTAGACTGCAGCTCTGATTGCTCAGCAATTTTTGTAAGCCCATCACCATCGTTTATGGTATTTGAAGTCGCTTTACTTGATGTTTTTGTTAGGAGATGCCACAGTGTTCAGAATGGCTTGCAAGGCTCTGTTACACAGGTAAAGTGATCTTTTATCAGATTTAATTGAAACAGAGCTTCAATACTTTTATTGAAGTATTATTTGTAATATTAAATATTTACAGTTGGGAAATGAAAATAGTAGTAGTTCCCTATGATAATTGTATTTGATTATAAAAATTAATAATTGGAATAAATGGCTGCAAGATTGATTTTATATTCTCAAGAAGGTTCTGCATTTCTAGGCAGATTTTAAAATATAGTTCACAGCAGAAGGGAGAATAAGGTCAGAGAATCACTACAGTCTTCAGCGTTACACTTAGTTGTAGCCTGAAATAACATGTGACCCTTGTGATTTATTGTTTGTCCTTTTTGTCTGATATTCCTTGTCTGGTGGTTTAGTGAAAAGAGATTTTTAAGTGGTCTTTATGGCATCTGTCTATAGTACCTGAGTAACTTGACCTTGAATTTGTCAGCATTTATTCTTTGTATATCTTTATTAATCAGAATTCACCTACTTAACATTATTTTGCTTCTGCTGCAGATGCATAGCCATATTGATAAATCTTTTTTTTTTTAAGCCATAGGTTTGTATTAGCTTTGGTTTGTACATAAGTGTTTTATTCCCCACAGAATGTGGCAAAAATATGAAAATAAAGAATAATTAAATTCTTCAAAATATGAAAACTAAGTCTTTTGCCCTTCAGGAATTTTGAGAACAGTTTTACAGTCAACTTTGTAGCCTCAATCTGACTCATTCAGTACAAAATCTATGTATTTGATTTGTTTACTGTAGCTTTTTGGCATAGGGAGAAGATTCCTATTGAAAATACCTATTTATTTGATTGTTCTAGCCTGTTCTTCAGGGCCAAAAAATCTTTACTTTCATTCTAATAATCTGGCTTGCTGATGAATATTTTTACATATATTTTAATTCCAATAGCATTTTTAAAAAGGATAGGAAACTGAAAGATCAGATCCTCTGACTACCCTCCAAATTTAAGACCATTAGAACTTTTCTTCTGTTTGACTTCTTTGGATAGGTAGAAAATACGATTAAAGTTTAATCTTTTGGGAGCCTAGATAGCTCTTGGCCAGTGTTTCTCATATTTATTAGTATGGATAAGAATCATCACTGATGCTTCTTAAAAATGTGAACTCTGAGATCCTACCTCAGGTTTGGAGAGGAAGTGAGGACTCTCCTTTCTTAAAGCTTTCTTTTTTTTTTTTTAACTGAGAAAGAAATCAAACTTACAGAAATGGGTGTAAAACAAATGTATATGTAAAAAGCAAGTATTCAAATATTCTAGAGTTGGAAAAAAACACTGAAAGCACCCCAATAGCTCTCACAATCCTGATCGCCTTACTTTTATGGCAGTCACTTTTTTATATATTTTGGAGCTTCACGAAAATTATGTCTTGCTATATATGTTTTCTCGATTCAGCCTCTTCACTGAACATTTTATGAGAGATTTCTCTATGTGGTCACATGTCACTGTGGTTTATTCATTTCATTACTGTAAAGTATTCTATTATATGATTACACCGCAGTGATTCAATTTACTGTTGCTGGGCAATTAGATTATTTTTATTTTTGACAATTGTGAGTAACATGCTATGTACATTGTTGTACACGTCTTCTGGTACTCACATGCATGCACATTCAGTGTCTCTAAATTTGAGTTACTATTGCTGAATTGTTTTTCATGGTGCTTCTCCAGTTCACATTCTCATTAACAGTGTGTGAACATTCCCATTTCTTCACATTGAGTATTTCATTGTCATTTTAATAAGATTAATCCCCTTTTCATATTTGTGAGGTGCCTGGTCACGACTGTTTCCTGTTTTTTATTGGTTTTTCTTTCTTACTGAAAAAGGAGCCCTTTTTAGGAGCCCTTAAAAAATAAGTGTTGTGTTTTTCTCATTGTGTTATACCTTTTCCTTCTCATATTGTGCCTTCTGATGAATAATTCCCAATTACAATTGTAGATAAAAAATTCTGGCAGAATTCTGTTCTTTATTTTATGGCTAAGTAGGATTCCATTATATATATGTGTGTGTATGTATGTATACACGTACCACATCTTCTTTATCCATTCTTTTCCCTTTGTAGTGAATGCTTTCTGTGCCCTGTTTAAGAAGTCTCTTCCTAGCTATATACTCCTGTCTTGTAGAAGTTGTATCTGTCACCTTCCTTGTTTAGGTCTGAAATCTTCCTGGGATTGATTTGTCTGCAGTGTGTGACAGACGCCACGTCACCTTTGTCATTCTAGACACCAAATTGTTGCAGTACTCATTTCTGAAAAGTGTGTTTTCCCTGCTTTCTGTAGTGGCACCTTTGTTCTAAATCAGGCATGAGTCTGTTTCTATTCCATATGTCTGTTCTTGTGCCAGTACTGTACTATCTTACTTACTTTGGTTTTGTGGTTATTTGAAGTCTAGAATAGGGTCCAAATCTCCAATAAAATAACATTGTCACTTCAGGAGAGTCTGATATAAGAGGTCCATGGATTATCTCCCTGTTTAAGGGGTAGTAAGAAAGCTTCCATATTCTAGTTTAATCTTTTATTAGTGTATGTGTATAATTATAAATAATTATAATTATAAAAGCATTTATTAAATATAAGCATTTTGATACATGATTGCACACATAATTTATGTACTTTCTCATGTTTCCAAATTTTATGAACATTAGTAGTTTAAACATGATACATTGACTTTGTGTAGCCTATTCCATTTTATATATTTATTTGCTGATATTTCTTAAAAATGCAAATATAGTAAAATTTTAAAAAGTTTTTTTACTGACATATAGTTGATTTATAATATGGTGTTTCAAGTGTACAGCAAAGTGATTCAGTTATATGTATATATATTTTTGTCCAGATTTTTTCCTGGTTATTACAAGATATTGAATATAGTTCTCTCTGTTATACAGTAAATCCTTGTTGTCTGTTTTATATGTAGGGTTGTATATCTGTTAATCCCATACTCCTAATTTATCCCTCCGTTCTCCCCCTCTCCCCTTTCATAACCATAAGTTTGTGTTCTGTCTGTGAGTCTGTTTTTATTTTATATATATATTCTTTTGTGTTATATTTTATATTCCACATATAAGTGTTATCATAATAATATTTGTCTTTGTCAGTATGACTTATTTCACTTAGCATAATGCCCTCCTAATCTATCCATGTGCTGCAAATGACAAAATTCTGTTCTTTTTTTATGGCTAAGTAGGATTCCATTATATATATGTGTGTATGTATGTATACATGTATCTTTAGCCATTCTTTAGCCATTCATCTGTTCATGAACCTTTAGGTTTCTTCCATAACTTGGCAATTGTAGATAATGCTATTATGAATATTGGGGTTCGTGTATCTTTTCAGATTAGTGGTTTTTTTTTTTTTTGGATATGTACCCAGGAGTGGAATTGCTGGGTCATATGGTAGTTCTGACTTTTAGTTTTTTTGGAAGCCTCCATACTGTTTTCCATAGTGGCTGCACCAATTTACATTCCCACCAGCAGTGTGCTGTTGTTGCTTAATCACTTAGTTGTGTCCAACTCTTCTGCATTCTCATAGACTGTATCCTGCCAGGCTCTTCTGTCTATGGGATTTCCCAGGCAGGAATATTGCAGTGGGTTGCCATTTCCTTCTTCAGAGGATCTTCCCAACACAGGAATCGAACCCACATCTCCTGCATTGACAGGCAGATTCTTTACTGCTGAGCCACCAGGGAAGCCCTAATAGTATACTTGGGTTCCTTTTTCTCCACATCCTCACCAACATTTGTTAATTTGTATTCTTGTTTTGTAAATTATTTTTTAGTGAAGGATAATTAATTTGTATTCTTTTTGATGATAGCCATACTGACAGGTATGAGGTTTCTCTTTGTGGTTTTGATTTGCATTTCCCTGATGATTAGTGATATTTTATTTAGTGATTATTTATCTTTTATTTGATTCTTTGTGAAGTGTCTGTTGTGCACATATCCACTAGTATTCCACTGATAACCTGACTTAATAAAAAAGAGGAAGAAAATCTTTCTGGGAGGATGAGTAGATAGCTAACAATGGCAAATTTGGAAAAATACAGGAATGTAAGCCCTATGAAAAATTAAAACATGGCACAATGCTTTAGTAACAGATTGATGGAGTAACTAGTTGAGAATTAGAACTTTTTGAGAATTTGTTGTAAGATAAAGAAGGAGCTCACCAGAAATCACAAATTAAATGGCAACAAGAATGATGTTAGATTTATAAGTTTTCTTTACATCAACATACATCAACATGTCAGCGGATAACAGGTATTAAAAGTAAAATGAATGTTTCTAAATAGGTCAAAAATTTACTAAACTTAGAGACTGCTCATCTTACTGAGGAAAATATACCAGATTTAACTTTTATAATGAAACAGCAACTCATAATCAATGAAAAATCAACACATTGTAGTGGAATATCAGAAAAGTATCTGATATCCTAGTTGACGTTTAAACACTCTTTGGGGAAAGCTTGATTTCCTTTTTTTTTTTTTTGCAAAAGTCGCCAACTTTCAGCTCATCTGAAACTGCTAGGAAGAAACTGATGGATACACTGTTCTTTGTGCACATATATGTGATTCCTGCCCCCCAGTCCAGCTTTTCCTGATTTCAGAAATGAAAATGATGAAATTATTTCATTTAAATATTAAAAAAACCCAGGTACTTTACTTGAGGGTATCAGCATGAAAGCATTTTGCTAAAAATAATTCATTCATGAATAATAGATTCAAGGGATTAGATCTGATAGACAGAGTGCCTAAAGAATAATGGATGAAGGTTCGTGACACTGTACAGGAGGCAGAGACCAAAACCGTCCCCAAGAAAAAGAAATGCAAAAAGGCAAAAAGTTGTCTGAGGAGGCCTTACAATTAGCTGAGAAAAGAAAAGTGAAAGGGAAAGGAGAAAAGGGAAGATATACCCATCTGAATGCAGAGTTCCAAAGGATATCAAGGAGAGATAAGAAAGTCTTCCTATAAGTGACCAATGCAAAGAAATAGAGGAAAACAATAGAATGGGAAAGAGTAGAAATCTCAAGAAAATTAGAGATACCAAGGGAACATTTCATGTAAAGATGGGCTTGATAAAGGACAGAAATGGTATGGACCTAACAGAAGCAGAAGAGTTAAGAGGTGGCAAGAATACACAGAAGAACTATATAAAAAAGATCTTCATGACCCAAATAACCATGATGGTGTGATCACTCACCTAGAGCCAGACATCCTGGAATGTGAAGTCAAGTGGGCCTTAGGAAGTATCACTATGAACAAAGCTAGTGGAGGTGAAGGAATTCTGGTTGAGCTATTTCAAATCCTAAAAGATGATGCTGTGAAAGTGCTGCACTCAATATGCCAGCATATTTGGAAAACTCAGCAGTGGCCACAGGACTGGAAAATGTCAGTTTTCGTTCCAATCCGAAAGAAAGGCAATGCCAAAGAATGTTCAAACTACGACACAGTTGCACTCATCTCACATGCTAGTAAAGTAATGCTCAAAATTCTCCAAGCCAGGCTTCAACAATACGTGAACCAAGAGCTTCGAGATGTTCAAGCTGGATTTAAAAAAGGCAGAGGAACCAGAGATCAAATTGCCAACATCTACTGGATCATTGAAAGAGCAAGAGAGTTCCAGAAAAGCATTTACTTCTGTTTTATTGACTATGTGAAAGCCTTTGACGGTGTAGATCACAGCAAACAGGAAAATTCTGAAAGAGATGAGAATACCAGTCCACCTTACCTGCCTTCTGAGAAATCTGTATGCAGGTCAAGAAGCAATAGTTAGAACTGGACATGGAATAGTGGGCTGGTTCAAAATTGGAAAAGGAGTACGTCAAGGCTGTACAATGTCACTGGTCATATTTAATTTATATGCAGAGTACATCATGTGAAATGCTGGGCTGGAAGAAGCATAATCTGGAATCAAGATTGCCAGGAGAAATAAGAATAACCTCAGATATGCAGGTGACACCGTCCTTATGGCAGAAAGTGAAGAGGAACTGAAGAGCCTCTTGATGAAAGTGAAAGAGGAGAGTGAAAAAGCTGGCTTAAAACTGAACATTAAAAAAACGAAGATCATGGCATCTGATCCCATCACTTCATGGCAAATTGATGTGGAAACAGTGAGAGACTTTAATTTTTTGGGCTCCAGAATCACTGCAGATGGTGACTGCAGCCATAAAATTAAAAGACACTTGCTCCTTGGAAGAAGACCTATGACAAACCTAGGCAGCATTTTAAAAAGCAGAGATATTACTTTGCCAACAAAGGTCTGTGTAGTCAAAGCTATGGTTTTTCTAGTAATCATGTACTAGAAATGTAATATGAGAGTTGTACCATAAAGAAGGCTGAGCACCGAAGAATTGTTTCTTTTGAACTGTGATGTTGGAGAAAACTCTTGAGAGTCCCTTGGATTTCACGGAGATCCAACCAATCAATGCTAAAGGGGAGCAATCCTGAATATTCATTGGAAGGACTGATGCTGAAACTCCAGTACTTTGGCCACCTAATGTGAAGTTTCATTAGAAAAGACCCTGATGCTGGGCAAGATTGAAGGCAGGAGAAGAAGGGGACAACAGAGGATGAGGTGGTTGGATGGCATCACTCACTCGATGGACATGAGTTTGAACAGGGTCTGGGAGATGGCGAAGAACAGGAAAGCCTGGTGTGCTGTAGTCCATGGGGTCACAAAGAGTCAGACATGGCTGATCAACTGAACTGAACTGAATTCATTCATGAAAAGTAGCATAATATTGGCAGTTAAAAAAACCCTTGTTTTAAACTAGAGAGGTTATGTGTGCCAAACCAGGATGGTTAGTGTTGTCTGATAAAGCATTTGTGCTATTTGCTACTGATGTGTTTGAGGGAAACATGAAGATTATTGGATGAATGGTAAGTGGTGTTCATTTCGTTTCCTACAGACATTCCTGATAATATTAACCTGATAGACCTTCTTTCTTCCTCATGTTGGTTAGAGTTTGTGTTGGCACGTTTTACAGAGTATTTTCATAAAACTCATTTAAATTTACTTCTAAAAATGATTCTTTTCATTAAGGAATCACATGCATACAGAAAAGTTCGCAAATCATAAGGTCATTGAATTACCAGAATGAACTCAACTTGTATAATCATAGCATGGGTTCTTGCTTCTGTCCTTTCTCAAGTGCTACCAATCTCTCTCTTCTCTCATAGTAGCCACTATCTAACTTTAATTATTGTACATTAGTTTTTTTCCTCTTATTGACTTTTTTCTTTAGAAAATTGACTTTACTGAGATGTATTTTTCACACAATAAAATGTATTCATTTTATAAGTCCTGATAGTCCCTCAGTCATGTCTGACTCTTTGTGATCCCGTGAACTGTAGCTCACTAGACTCCTCTGTCCGTGGAATTCTCCAGGCAAGAAGAAGCCATTCCCTTCACCAGAGGATCTTGGATCTTGGATCTTCTCGACCCAGGGATCAAGCCCGGATCTTTTGCTTTGTAGGCAGATTCTTTACCATATGTGTCATTGATGTATCTATTAACAGCCATAGCATTCAAGATAGAGACTGTTTCTGTCTCTTCCCTTGCTTCTTTATAATAGCTCTCCCCTGCTCCCTGCAATTTCTGGCCCCAGGCAAGATCTGCATTCTATCACTGATCTGAATTCTGTCACTACATAGATGAATTTTGCCTGTTTTAGAATTTCAGACAAATGGAATCTCATAGAGTAGGTACTCTTGTGTCTGCCTCTTTTTGCTTTGTATAATGTTTTTTGAGATTCATGTTAATGCATGTGTCAGTCATTCAAGACTAGAATTAAAAAAAATTCTAAGTATTTTCCATTGTAGGGATATTCCACACTTTGTTTATGCATTTACCTATAGGTTGTTTATGCAATCAACCTATAGTGGGACTGATGACTATTTTTGGCTCTTTTGAATAAAGCTGCTATGCTTGTAGAAGTCTTTGTGTGGACTTAAACTTTCATTTCTTTTGAGTAAATACCCAAAAGTACAGTTGCTGGGTCACATAGTAGGTGGTTTTTTGTTTTTTTAGTTAATTAATTAATTTTAATTGGAGGCTAATTACTTTACAATATTGTAGTGGTTTTTGCCAAACATTGACATGAATCAGCCAGCCACGGGCATGCAAGTGTTCCCCATCCAGAACCTCCCACCTCCCTCCCCATCCCATCCCCCAGGGTCATCCACGTGTACCAGCCTTGAGCACCCTGTCTCATGCATTGAACCTGGACCAGCGATCCACCTCACAATATGATAATATACATGTTTCAATGCTACCCTCTCAAATGATCCCACCCTGGCCTTCTCCCACAGAGTCCAAAAGACTGTTCTTTTTTCTTTTTAAGGTAGAAAATCTTTTTTTAAAAAAATTAAATTTATTTATTTTAATTGGAGATTAATTACTTTACAATATTGTATTGGTTTGCCATACATCAACATGAATCGGCCACGGGTATACACATGCTCCCCATCCTGAACCCCCATCCCACCTCCCTCCCCGTACCATCCCTCTGGGTCATCCCAGTGCACCAGCCCCAAGCATCCTGTATCCTGCATTGAACCTGGACTGGCGATTTGTTTCTTATGTGATATACAGATTTCAATGCCATTCTCCCAAACTATCCCACCCTCTCCCTCTCTTACAGAGTCCAAAAGACTGTTCTATACATCTGTGTCTCTTTTGCTGTCTCGCATACAGGGTTATTGTTACCATCTTTCTAAATTCCATATATATACGTTAGTATACTGTATTGGTGCTTTTCTTTCTGGCTTACTTCACTCTGTATAGTAGGCTCCAGTTTCATCCACCTCATTAGAACATGCATTCTTTTTAATGGCTGAGTAATATTCCATTGTGTATATGTACCACAGCTTTCTTATCCATTCATCTGCTGATGGACATCTAGGTTGCTTCCATGTCCTGGCTGTTTTAAACAGCACTGCGATGAACATTAGGGTACACGTGTCTCTTTCAATTCTGGTTTCTTTGGTGTGTATGCCCAGCAGTGTGATTGCTGGGTCATAAGGCAGTTCTATTTCCAATTTTTAAGGAATCTCCACACTGTTCTCCATAGTGGCTATACTAGTTTGCATTCCCACCAACAGTATAAGAGGGTTCCCTTTTCTCCACACCCTCTCCAGCATTTATTGCTTGTAGACTTTTGGATCGCAGCCATTCTGACTGGCGTGAAATGGTACCTCATTGTGGTTTTGATTTGCATTTCTCTGATGATGAGTGATGTTGAGCATCTTTTCATGTGTTTGTTAGCCATGTGTATGTCTTCTTTGGAGAAATGTCTATTTAGTTCTTTGGCCCATTTTTTGATTGGATCATTTATTTTTCTGGAATTGAGCTACATGAACTGCTCGTATATTTTTGAGATTAATTCTTTGTCTGTTGCTTCATTTGCTATTATTTTCTCCCATTCAGAAGGCTGTCTTTTCACCTTGCTTATAGTTTCCTTTGTTGTGCAAAAGCTTTTAAGTTTGATTAGGTCCCATTTGTTTATTTTTGCTTTTATTTCCATTACTCTGGGAGGTGGGTCATAGAAGATCCTGCTGTGATTTATGTCAGAGAGTGTTTTGCTTATGTTTTCCTCTAGGAGTTTTATAGTTTTTGTTCTTACATTTAGATCTTTAATCCATTTTAAGTTTATTTTTGTGTATGGTGTAAGAAAGAGTTCTAGTTTCATTCTTTTACAAGTGGTTGACCAGTTTTCCCAGCACCACTTGTTAAAGAGATTGTCTTTTCCCCATTGTATATTCTTGCCTCTTTTGTCAAAGATAAGGTGTCTGTAGGTGCGTGGATTTATCTCTGGGCTTTCTGTTTTGTTCCATTGATCTGTATTTCTGTCTTTGTGCCAGTACCATACTGTCTTGATTGCTGTAGCTTTGTAGTATAGTTTGGTTGTATAGGCATAGTATAGTATGTACATAAACTATATATGTATAGAATAGGCAGGTTGATTCCTCCAGTTCCATTCTTCTTTCTCAAGATTGCTTTGGCTATTCAATTTTTTTGTATTTCCATACAAATTGTGAAATTATTTGTTCTAGTTCTGTGAAAAATACCATTGGTAGCTTGATAGGGATTGCATTGAATCTATAGATTGCTTTGGGTAGTATACTCATTTTCACTATATTGATTCTTCTGATCCATGAACATGGTATATTTCTCCATTTATTTGTGTCCTTTTTGATTTCTTTCATCAGTGTTTTATAGTTTTCTATATATAGGTCTTTTGTTTAGGTAGGTTTATTCCTAAATATTTTATTCTTTTCATTGCAGTGGTGAATGGAATTGTTTCCTTAATTTCTCTTTCTGTTTTCTCATTGTTAGTGTATAGGAATGCAAAGGATTTCTGTGTGTTAATTTTATATCCTGCAAGTTTACTATATTCATTGATTAGCTCTAGTAATTTTTTGGTCGAGTCTTTAGGGTTTTCTATGTAAAGGATCATGTCATCTGCAAACAGTGAGAGTTTTAGTTCTTCTTTTCCAATCTAGATTCCTTTTATTTCTTTTTCTTCTCTGATTTCTGTGGCTAAAACTTCCAAAACTATGTTGAGTAGTAGTGGTGAGATTGGGCACCCTTGTCTTGTTCCTGACTTTAGGGGAAATGCTTTCAGTTTTTCACCTTTGAGGATAATGTTTGCTGTGGGTTTATCATATTTGGCTTCTATTATGTTGAGGTATGTTCCTTCTATTCCTGCTTTCTGGAGGGTTTTTATCATAAATGGATGTTGAATTTTGTCAAAGGCTTTCTCTGCATCTATTGAGATAATGATACAGTTTTTATCTTTCAGTTTGTTATTGTGGTGTATCCCATTGATCAGTTTGCAGATATTAAAGAATTCTTGCATCCCTGGGGTAAAGCCCACTTGGTCATGATGTATGATCTTTTTAATATGTTGTTGGATTCTGATTGCTAGAATTTTGTTAAGGATTTTTGCATCTGTGTTCATCAGTGATATTGGCTTGTAGTTTTCTTTTTTTGTAGCATCTTTGTCTGGTGTTGGTATTAGGTTGATGGTGGCCTCATAAAATGAGTTTGGAAGTTTACCTTCCTCTGCCATTTTCTGGAAGAGTTTGAGTAGGATAGGTGTTAGCTCTTCTTTAAATTTTTGGTAGAATGCAGCTGTGAAGCTCTCTGGTCTTGGGCTTTTGTTTGCTGGAAGATTCCTGATTACAGTTTTGATTTCTGTGCTTGTGGTGGGTTTGTTAAGATTTTCTATTTCTTCCTGGTTCAGTTTTGGAAAGTTATACTTTTCTAGGAATTGTCCATTTCTTCCAGGTTGCCCATTTTGTTGGCATATAGTTGCTGATAGTAGTCTCTTATGATCCATTGTATTTCTGTGTTGTCTGTTGTGATTTCTCCATTTTCATTTCTAATTTTGTTGATTTGATTCTTCTTCCTTTTTTTCTTGATGAGTCTGGCTAATGGTTTGTTTATTTATCTTCTCAAAGAACCAGCTTTGAGCTTTGTTGATTTTTACTATGGTCTCCTTTGTTTCTTTTTCATTTATTCCTGCCCTAATTTTTATGATTTCTTTCCTTCTACTAACCATGGGGTTCTTCATTTCTTCCTTTTCTAGTTGCTTCAGGTGTAGAGTTAGGTTATTTATTTGACTTTTCTCTTGTTTCTTGAGGTAAGCTTGTATTGCTATGAACCTTCCCCTTAGCACTGCTTTTACTGAGTCCCATAGGTTTTGGGTTATTGTGTACATAGTAGGTTTTATAAGAAAGCTGCCCAACTGGCTTCCAGGGTGGATGGAACATTTTACATTCCCATGAGCATTATGTGAATGTTCTATTTGCTTCACATCCTTACCTACACTTTAATTTTCAGTATTTTAGTAGTATATATATATCATTGTGAGTTTTAAGTTGTATGTTTGATAGCTGTGGTAATGAGTCTATTATCTATGTTTTTATAGCTATCAGTAGATACTGTGGTATAAAATTTGCTAAGGAAGATCTCTTACCAGCACAGTGAATGATGTGGCCTGAATTTTTGTTTCTAATTTGCCTTTTCATTTTGTAGCTTGAGAATATCCTCTGAGCAGTAGTTTGTACTATTACTTTTGGCATGGAGCACAGGCCAGCATTGAGGCCTCCACACTGTCCTAGGTGGATACTTTTGTTTGGCCCAGAAGTCAGTTTTTTTTTCCCTTCAGGCTTAGAATTGGTTAGTGTTCTTCCAGGTAAGCACCAGATGAAGTAGTTGCATGCCCCTCCCCTCCCTCCCCCCCTGCCCCCCAACACAGATGAACCAACACACACAGACAATAAGTATTTTAAGGGTCTTCTGTGAAAAAGAGTTTCTTTGGAAAATTAGAAAAATAAAAGTGCACGCTTTCCTGGGTATATCAAGGTAGTGTAAATGTGGAGTTTTTTTTTTTTTTTATACCACATTTTGTATTCATTAAGTATTGAAAATTTTACAGCTAATTTTTTTCTTTGATTACAGTGCCCATACATCACCCATCAGCATCTTACCAGCCTCTGCAGAGTAAGTAGTATACTTATAGAAAACAGCTAAAAAAGCTTTAAAAAATATTAATAAGCTATAGAAATTAAAAGCACGTATTTATTGTAAATACTTTAGAGGAGAGATCGTACATAATGTAGTGAAACTGGCTAGTATTTTATGTACTTCAGTCAGAAGAAATGAAGAAGGAATGCATTGCACTGATATACAAAGATGAACTTTTTTCAGATGATTTTTTTTAATCTTCTGAAATGACTGAACAACGCCAATAGAGCTTTTTTTTAGCAAAGGTTCCGTGCCCCACCCGCTTCGCCCCAAATGGCTGCTTCATTTATGTTGGCTATGGTGCATGGCATGTGGAATCTTAGTTCTCCAACCAGGGATTGAACCTGTGCCCCCTGCAGTGGAAATGCAGAGTCCTAACCACTGGACCACTGGGGAATTCCCTGAGAAGTCTTTTTAAATGGCTTTTTATGTTGTAGGGAGGAATGAATTACTGGGACAAGTGATCATTCCTGCGTCAGTAGTAATATTGACATGATTGATTTGTGTAATGTCTATTTGGGCAAATTTCACTTTAAAATTTAAGCAATTATCATGTATTCCTTTTCTGTATTTCTTTTTCCACTCTAGCCTATTCATTTGAATACCACTGTATATTTTTTTTAACTGGTTGTACGTTTTAAAGTTTGTGTTTATATGACCAAATAATCTAGTTAGGGTGACTGCTTCTCACT
This sequence comes from Ovis canadensis, assembly GCF_042477335.2. Taxonomy (NCBI): domain Eukaryota; kingdom Metazoa; phylum Chordata; class Mammalia; order Artiodactyla; family Bovidae; genus Ovis; species Ovis canadensis. Next base: position 62,121,018 of record NC_091249.1, on the reverse strand, counting down.
AAAATGTGTTCTGTTTTATAGCATTTTAGAAAGAACAATTAGAGCAGCTGTGGAACAGCACCTTTTTGATCTGCAGAGCAGCATAGATCATGATCTTAAGAACTTACAGCAGCAAAGTCTCGTGTGTAATAATGAAGCAGGAAGTGTTAATTGTGATGGGGAAGGATCTAATAACCAGTAAGAAACTTTTAAAACATTTGACTATTTTTTATTGAATTATAAAATTGTTTCACCTTTTAAAAAACACTTTTTTCTTCAATGATAGTGTCTGATCTTACTTGACCATTTCTGAAAGTCAGTGTGAAAAGTGACTTTGTATATACTTGCTTATAAATTGTATATACTTTTTCACATTAAAAATCTCAGAAGTCTTCTGTTAAGATAGACATTGAGTCCAGCAAAGTCTGAACACCAGATGAAGTAGCAGACATACTTTTAGGATCTATGTTATGTGAAAAATAACTTTAAAAAGAGTAGACCTATATTCTGTTTTCCAGATGGTCACACCATGGCATGTAGTTTTCTAGATAGGTAGGTACTGGGACAGCAGATGGACATCACTCCTAGTGCACATGGTCATTGAATGACTTGGTGAATAGAATCATCCTTTGCTATTTAACTTGTTATCCTGTCTCCAGGCTTTGCCTTCCCTACACTCTGTTGTTTTAGATAAGCTGTTAATAATTGGATTTGTACAAGTTAAAAGTACCCCATGTACTGTGTGGTGTGTGATGTTATTCCACTCTTCATCTGACTTGTTATCTTTAAGTGACGAAGGCTTCATATCCTTTCCTGTTACCTCAGCCCTAGAGGTGCTTTCTTCTGAGTCCACAGATGATTTTTATAGTTTGCATTGGTCAGTTTTTGTTTTGGGGACAGATCTATAGGGCAGCATAGATCATGATCTTAAGAAAGACATTCCCAAATTTGGAGAATTCATAGGAAGGCAAAAAAAAAAAGTGATGACTAGGTAGAATTTTTTTTGTGTGTTAAGAATTAGATTTTTAAAAGGCCACATGTGTCAAATACACCAGACTAGCTATCACATATGGAATGAAACTGAGAAATTAATAGATATAAATACCAATGCTGGGACCACGTTTATGGAATACCGGATTGTACAACCACAGGTGTGCCATATAATCTGCATGGATGGCATTACCACCAGCCCATGCAGTGATGTGATGGTCCTGATTTGTATGCTTTGAAGGCATTATTTGAACTATATAGGTGGATCTGTAGAGGAAGTATTTGAGTTGAATATGAAGGAAAGAAGCAGTATCTAAATGGTAGAAATAGTAGAAAAATGTTTCAAAGGATATAATAAAAGCAGATTTCTTGGAGTTTGCCCTTTTGGCTTAGCTAGAGATCCTGAAAACCTGTGTCTATGCTCAGATATTATTATAGAAATAACTCATATTCTCATGGTAGAATTCTCATGTTGTCTGGTTGGGTGTCATCTTTATAAACAACCTGCAGTGTTTTACATATTCTAAATTATGTAAGATGAAAAGTCTGCAGTAGGAAACTATTCTTGTTGTACTTGAAAAGATGTTGAGCACTGTTGCCCAGTGCTAGACTTGGGTTTTAATCTGCAAACAGGTCATTATTATGATTTAGCGTGTGCATTTGTAAGGGAGATCACTGTTTTGGCACGTAAATTATTTTTAAAGCCATTCATTTGCTTGTGAAAATATTCAAAGTGGATAATAAATAAGGTACTTCCTTATAAGATCCCATGGATGGAGAGAAATAAACTTTGAACTGTTTATAATCTAACTTGACATGCTAAATAAACTGGATCTTTATGAAAAAGATACATTTTCTACCACAAGGAAAAGTGTCAGATTGTTACTTTTATTTATTTATTTTAAGGGCATTACATATTCAACATGTGGCCTGATCTGACTTTTTAATCTTCATTACTAGGGTTGATATTGCTGATGGTATTATTAATGCCAGTGAACATAACAGAGACTGTTCAGAACCTGTGGCTAGCACTAATTTAGACAATGAAGTTATGCAGCAAGATTTTGTATTTGAGGATGAAGAAAATAACCAGGTAAGAAATGTAGACACTTAAAAATCTCTGTGTTAAGTGTACTAGATCAACAGTCCGCCACCTTTTTGGCACTAGGGACTAGTTTCACGGAAGACAGTTTTTCCATGGATTTGGTGGGGGGTGCTGGTTCAGGTGGTAATGAGAGCAGTGGCAGGTGAAGCATTGCTCACTTGCCTGCCTGCCTCTCACCTCTGCTGTGAGGTGATCCTCACAGGCCAGGATCCTAATAGACTGTGGCCCAGGGGGTGGGGACCCATGTATGTACTACATTACAATTCTGATTGCTTCATGTGTTCCTTTGATACCAGAAGCCATAGTTCACTGTTTTTGCTGATACATGTGTTTGTCTTGATTCCAAGTTCCAAGAACATACATTCTTTCAGTGGAGATCAGGAACCATCATTGAATAGAGAAGTAGATGCAGAATACTTTATTTTTAAATACTTCTCTGGAAGGAAACAAATTACAGTGTCACCTGGGGTGATTGGTGATTTTATGGTTGAATTTTTTTCTTTTTAAAAGCCGTGTATGTCCCAGATATTTTCTGAAGAACATGGAATCTTTTCATAATTACGGAAAACCCATGAACATCATTTAAGAAGTAAATTATTTTCACTGTCAACAATTTTTAGTAATAACATTTAAAAATAATTTCAGTGAGTGTACAAAGGATTTTTCTAAGATGTGTTTCAAAGTTTTGTTAACACTTTTTAAAATAAGATACTTAATGGATGAGGAAATTTTCTTCAGGATGTTTTCATTCTAAATCATATGCTAACATACATATATTAAGGAGTCAAAGATTTGTGTTTAGGCTTTGCCTCTTAATAGCAGTATAACTTTGACTAGTTGCCTAACTTTTCTGAGTTTTTTTTTTTTCCTTTGTATAAGTGGGAGGTAATACCCATTCTAGAGGATTGTTATAAATATCCAAAGAAGTAAAAGTACAAACCTATTTTATGAAGTGGGAAACATTTCACAGAATTTAAGCTGCTCCTAGACTTAGTTTTATTGGACTCATATGTAACTAATATTCTTAACTTTCTTTCACTGGCATATTAGGTTAATCTCTTTTCATCTGTTCATGGTTATTGATTCTGTTCTTGTCTCTTTGCTCCACTGATACACTTACTTCACTTAGCTTTCAGAATATCTCATTCCTCTGTTGTTTTTATTCCTCCTTGACTGGCTGTTGTATCCCTTTGCTGATTGCTTTTTGTGTTCTGAAATTTAGTATGGCCCAGGGCCCAGTTTTCTCAAGTCACTAATTTTCATTTACTCCATTGGTAATCTCATTTAGTCTAATGGTTTTAAATACTATCTCTCAGCTAAAGGCTCCCAAGTTTATACTCTAGTCCAGATCTTTCTCTTAACTTTAGATTCCTATACCTGGAAGCTCTGCTTAAGGTTGAATATATTTGTTGTTGTTCAGTCACTAAGTTGTGCCCAACTCTTTACAACCCTATGGACTGCAGCACACCAGGCTTCCTGTCCTTCACTGTCTCCCTGAGTTTGTTCAGATTCACGTCCATTGAGTCAGTGATGTCATTCAATCATCTCATCCTCTGTTGTCCCCGTCTCCTCTTGCCCTCAATCTTTTCCCAGCATCAGGGTCTTTTCAGATGAGTTGGCTTTTCATATCAGGTGGCCAAAGTATTGGAGCTTTACCTTCAGCATCAGTCCTTCCAATGAATATTCAGGGTTGATTTCCTTTAGGATGGACTGGTTGAATCTCCTTGCAGTCCACAAGGAGACTGTTGAGAGTCTTTTTTAACACCACAATTCAAAAGTATCAGTTCTTCAGCGCTCAGCCTTCTTTATCGTCCACTTCTCACATCTGTATGTGACTACTGGAAAAATCATAGCTCTGACTATATGGACCTTTATTAGCAAAGTGATATCTCTGCTTTTTAATATGCTGTCTAGGTTTGTCATACCTTTCCTTCAAAGGAGCAAGTGTCTTTTAATTTTGTGGCTGCAGTCATCATCTGCAGTGATTTTGAACCTGAAGAAAATGAAATCTGTCACCATTTCTACTTTTCCTCCATCTATTTGCCAGGAAGCAATGGGACTGAATGCCGTGATCTTCGCTTTTTCAATGTTGAGTTTTAAGCCATCTTTTTCACCTCTCGCCTTCATCAAGAGACTGTTTAATCCTCTTTACGTTCTGCCATTAAAGTGGTATCTCTGTATCTGAGGTTGTTGATATTTTTCCTGGCAATCTTGAATATCTTCACATCTTGATGAAACATTTTAAAACATTTTTTTAAAGACTCATTGATTTATTTATTTTTGGCTGTACTGGGTCTTTGTTGCTGTGCAGGCTTTTCTCTAGTTATGGCAAGCGGGGACTGCTCTCCAGTTGTGGTGTGTAGGCTTCTCAGTGCATGGATCCTAGGGCGCACAGGCTCCAGTAGTTGCCATGTGTGGACTCAGTAGTTGTGGCTCTCAGACTCTAGAGTCTGGACTCATGGGCTCAGTTGCTCTGAAGCATGTAGCCTCTTCTTGGAGCAGGGATTGAATCTGGACCACCAGGGACCACTGGACCACCAGGGAAGCCCTGATAAACATAAACATTTTATAAGCATCTTAACATGCTTAACAAGCTACATGGCAAGGTTTTTTTTTAAAAAAAAAATCTACACCTTATTATAAGCTAAATGCTTGCATAAATTTTATTATAAAGTAAATGATTTCATAAATTTGGCTGTTTCTCTCTCTTTCATCATGAATGAGAGTTTCTGTTGCTCTACTTCCTTGCCAGTGTTTAGGATTTTGGCCATGGCTAATAGGTATCTAGTGTTACCTTGTTGATACAGTTTACAGTTCCTCATGACATAGTGTTCAGCTTCTTTTCATATGCTTATTTTACCATCTGAATATCTTGGCTGAATTCAGGTCTCTTTTTCATTTTTTGATCGAGTTGTTTTCTGAGTTTTAAAAGTTCGTTATTATTTTGAGTAAGTCTCTTATCAGATATAAAATATCAGGTCTTTTGCAAATTACTATTTTTTTAAAATGTACCAATGACTTCTGTAGAAAATCTTAAGGATTTTTGTATTGATATGATGAGATTGATCTGTTAAGTTTTTAGTTATAACAAGTTGTATAGTAATTTATATTGTTTGAGGGTGGAAACTGTCGGTAAATCAGTAGCCTGATTTGAATTCATATCAAAATATCTGATGTTATCAGTAAATTTCTTACATTGTGCTGTGCCAAGATGCTTCAGCCATATCTGACTCTTTGAGACCCTGTGGACTGTAGCCTACCAGGCTCCTCTGTCCATGGGATTTTCCAGGCAGGAATACTGGAGTGGGTCTCCATGCAGAGGATGTTCCTGACCCAGGGATTGAACCCACATCTCCTGTGGCTACCACAGCATAGGCAAATTCTTTACTGGTGAGCCACTGGGGAAGCCCAGATTTCTCATAAAATCAGTTCATTTCCGGATTAGCAGACCTTCATGGCTGGCACCCTGCCAAATTTGCAATTATTTATGTCTTTTGAACCCTGAGAAATTGCTGGAATTTAAGTACCTCCTTTCAGAAGTGAAGGCCAGAAGTATTTGGGAAGCTCTAGCAGACAACCAAGAGGAAGAAATAGCTATCAATTTGACTTGAATTGTTATGAGACTCCACTTTCTTTTTTTAAACAGAAATATTCAATACCTCTGACAGGCAACAACCATTCAATAATGTGTTGTTTTTTAAATCAGTCTCTCTTTTAAAATTAAAAAAATTGAGGTATAGTTGGCATATTACATTAGTTTCAAGTGCATAACATTCAGTACATGTATATATTGTGAAATGATCACAAGTCTAGTTATTAGTATTTGTTACCACACAGTTAAATTTTTTTTTCTTGTGATGAGTCTTTTAAGATCTACTCTCCACAGCTTTCAGGATTACGATATAGTATTATTGACTATAGTTATGATGACCTATATTATAGTTGTGTATCTTATTTATTTTATAACTGGAAAATTATACCTTTTGACTACCTTCATCCATTTTCCCCACTACCAACCCTTACTTCTGGCAACCACCAAATATGTTTTCTATATAGATGTTTGGCTTTATCTTAAAATTCCACATAAAAGTGAGATCATATGGTATTTGTCTTTGTCTAGCTTATTTCACTTAGTCATAATGCCTTCAAGGTCTGTCCATGTTATTGCAAGTGGCAGGATGCTTTTTTTTTTAATGGCTGAATAATATTCCATTGTGTGTGTGTATATGTGTTTGTGTGTGTGTGTATGTTATATGTATACACACCCACACAGTAGAAAATTATTCAGCTGTTTATCTATTGAGGGACACTTAGGTTGTTTCTGTATCTTGACTATTGTAAATAATCCTGCAGTAAACATGGGGGTACACCTATCTTTCTGAGGCAGCATTTTTCTTTCCTTCACATAAATATCCAGAAATGGAATTGTAGTAAACATGGCAGTTCTATTTTTGATTCTTTGAGGGGCCTCCATACCATTTTCCTTAGCGGCTGTACCTATTTACATTTCCATCTCCTAAACACGAGGCTTCCTTTTTATCTACATCCTCACCGGCACTTTGTGTTGTCTTTTTGATGATAGCCATTCTAATGGGTGTGAGGTAGTACCTTAGTGTGGGTTTGATTTGCATTTTTCTGATGGTTAGTGATGTTGAGCACCTTTTCATGTACTTGTTGGCCATCTGTACTTTGTATTTGGGAAAATGTCTATTTAAATGTTATGCCCATTTTGAAATTGTATTATTTGTGTTTTGCTATTGAGTTTTATGAGTTCTTTATATATTTTGGAGATTAACTCCTTATCCAAATACATGATTTTGCAAGTATTTTCTGCCATTCTGTAGGTTATTTTTTCATTTTGTTGATGGTTCATCCGCTGTGGAGACCTCATCAGTTTTGACCACATTAATTCAGTGAAAGAGATTGGGCTAGATTGAAGAATATTTAATATATTTTTATATAACCTTTACAAATTGTGAATCATTATGATGTATATATGAAACTTATATAATATTGTATATAAACTACCTCAATTAAAACATTTTTTTAAGTCTCCATAACCTAACTGATGGGGCTTCCCAGGTGGCACAGTGGTAAAGAATCTGCCTGTCAATGCAGGAGACATAAGAGACACACGTTTGATCTCTGAGTTAGGAAGATCCCCTGGAGGAGGAAATGGCAACCCACTCCAGTACTCTTGCCTGGGAAATTCTATGGGCAGAAGAGCCTGGTGGGTTACAGTCCACGAGGTTGCAAAAAACTGGACATGACTGAGCACATACCTTTCACATTTAATTTAACTGACAGAAAAATATAATGAGTTGGCAGCTCATTTAAATGGAAAGTTGTTGTTAATCAAGAAGTTTTTTTCTGCTTAACGCATAGCAGAATTTTGCTCCAATGTGTTTTTATATCTGTTCAACTATAAAATCAAGTTGGAGACTACAGTTTTAAGTTTTTCTGGATAATCCAAATCTTTAGATTCTAAAGTTCTGTAGCTTTATTTCTGCCATCTGGTGGTTGAAAATGCTTTAGTAAGTTTTCTTTATAAGCAGATGAAATGTATAGAATAAAGCAGGGATAGTTAGCTTATCTAAAAGAAGTAGCTGCCATACTTGAGCAAAACTAGGCCAGTGGAGATGGAAGGATGAGGACTAAGCTGTGTGGAAGTATCCGTTGTGGATGGCCAAGGAATGGATGGAGACCAAGGAAATTCCTGGTCTTTAATTAGCTCCTGTCAGTAAGTCCTGACAGCCCCTGACACCTTGGCAATATGATGGTGCTGTAGCTGCTGCTCCCACTGTTGCTGCCATTGCCGCCACCTTTTTGCACCAAAGGGCTCTAGCTTTCCTGAATTGAGACCAGCATGCCTTAGATGTCCTTTATGAGGACCCTGATGTTTATGGAGAAGGGAGGGAAGACAGCACAGGCTGCTTTGTCATCTGATATTTTAGAAAAAAGAGCTTTTTTCTTCTTGTGTATAAAGGATTGAATATTTTATCTGGAATGCATTCTGAGAAAGTAAAATTTTTCTAAGTGATGAAGTATATTTTAGTTTCTAAGGAAAGTATTGCATATTCTCTGTATGTTAAATGAAGTCTGGCTGTATCCTAACATGACTAATAACTTTTATTTTTCTTTGTCCTGAGATACTGTGTATAGCACAGTTCTGCACTCGACTCTGAATTTCATCTGTCTTCTCCACTGCTGGGCTGTCAGCTTTTGCTGCTGTCACTGCATTTTTTTATATTATCCCTAATTGAGATCTTGTTTAATACTTTTCACTATTTAAGAATTATGTTGCCTAAATCTGGGTGGAGGATATGTGAATATTAGTTATATCAGTGGTCATATTTTATTTCAGTTATTTCATAGTAAAAAGAATTATAGGTTAAGTTAGGGTTGATCATATAATAGTATGCTTTATAATAGAGCTTTATAGTTTTTCCTATAAGCTCTTTCTTTTGATTCTCTGACAACAGCCATAAGGTAGGCACATAAGTGATTGTTATTTGTCTTGTTTTTCATCAGAAGGAAAGAACTGGGACTTGAATTTGGTGGAGTAAAGCAAAAAGGCTTGTTTTAAATATTGAATCTATATTATGGTTTTTCATGGTTCCTGAAACCCTCATATTTAAGAATGTAAAGCTATATTCCAGAGCATGGAGGTTGTTGAAGTCTGATTTATAGATCAGTGGTTCTATACACTTTGGGTCCCAAGGACATCTGTATACTCTAGAAAATTATTGAGAGTCCCAAAAAATTTTGTGTACCTAGGTATGTCTATTAGTATTTAGTATATTAGAAATTAAAATCAAGCAATTAAAATATTTATTCACTTAACATAATAAACTCACTCAAGGTAACATAAATAAGATTGCTTTTTTTTCTTAATAAAAAGCAGCTATTTTTAAAAGAAGTTATTTTGAGGCATGTCATTGTTATACATACTGAAAGATCTTGCTACTTTCTGAGTTAGAAGTCAGCTGGATTCTCATATGTGCTTCTGCATTCCCTCTGTTGCTATAGATTCTTTTGTTTCAAGTGCATGAGGCTAGTTAGCTTCACAGAGATACATAGTTCAAAAAGAGAGAGTATTTTAATAACTTTTTGCAGTCTTTTACATTAAACAAAACTGCACAAGTAGCAGTTTCTTTAAGAATCTAGGAAGATCAAATCTTGTTGATTTCTGAGGTGATCATCAAAAACATTAAAAGGTTTACATAGTTTGAAGTAATAATGCACAGGACATTTGTACTAGACTTGATAGGTATTTATTTTAAGGAGGAGTAGGCATGGAATGGTATCTCAAAGCCCGTTGGAAAATTAGGGAGCATTCTCATGTGCTTTTGAGTTTCAGAGTTGTTATTTCAAATGTATGTCATAAAGGGATCTGGTGAACTATGTGACTCCTCTGTTACCTGCTAGGAAGTTAACCAACTTGTATGTTCACTGCTGACGAGAAAGAGAAGTAGCAGACCATCGTTTTTAGAGGAGAAAATTCTAAGGAAGGAAAAAGAATGTGATAGTAGTAGCAGTAGCTACTGCCCAGTAGGGTAGCAAGAAATACCGGGTCCTCATTTTATACACACGCACCCCATACACACAACTCAAGTTTTGAGGAAGGCAAATTACTCTCTGAAAAGGGACGTTAACACCTACAGACTATTATCAGTAGTAGTTAAAAGAGGGGCATTTGACTAACGTATAATCTAATATCCTAATTTAGATTGGAAACCTCTCCACTTTAAGGGGATGGGAACTCCATTAATAAGTGGTGCTCTTTTTGTCAGTGTGTAGGCATATTGTTAGAGCCGTGCAGTGACCATGGTGATGGTGAAGATGACTGTCTTGAGAGGTAAGCATTTTTTCTTGTTGTTGCTAATTAACTATTCATTTTGAAAATTGGAGTTCTTTACAGATTCTGGGGTGAATTTTTTAGATGAAGCTTTCTGTTACAATGTATATTTTAGGTGAGCAAACAAAACCAAACATCTGATTTTGATGATAAGTATAAAGCATATTGGAGCTTCCCAGATGGCTCAGTGGTAAAGAATCCACCTGCCAAAGCAGGATACTGATGGGACCCCTGGGTTGGGAAAATCCCCTGAAGAAGGAAATGGCAACCCACTCCAGTATTCTTGCCTGGGAAATCCCGTGGACAGAGGAGCCTAGTGGGCTACAGTCCATGGGGTCACAAAGATTCAGATATGACTGAGCTCCTGAGCAGCAGCAGCAGCATAAGGCATATTAAATGTCCATAAATATTCAGAGTAGATACAGGTTAAGACTGGTGTTATAAATTAGAAAACATTCAGAAATTAGAACACTGCCTTCTTGGAAACACTTCAAACTTTTCACTTGATTTGTAGAACAGTTTGGGAGTTTATTGCATCTTCCCTGGTGGCTCAGATGGTAAAGCGTCTGCCTACAGTGCCTACCATGTGGGAGACCCGGGTTCAATCCTTGGGTCAGGAAGATCTCCTGGAGAAGGAAATGGCAACCCACTCCAGTGGGTTCCATTCTTACCTGGAAAATCCCATGGATGGTGGAATCTGGTAGGCTACAGTCCATGGGGTCGCAAAGAGTCAGACAGGACTGAGCGACTTCACTTGAGGAGTTTATTGATACTCTGAATACATGCTTCAGTGAGTTAATTCAGAAGTCTTGAAACTGTGGACAACTAACTGAAAGATTGTAACATATTTGCCTGAACAAACATATAGGGATGTTTTTGCTCCTATTCCAGTTCTTCTGTGTGTCCCAGTACAGTCCTACGCAGTTAGTCCTTATTTATGTCCTTGGCTTGCAGTAATGGAAGGGGGCATTCCCTAGGCAATAAGTCTTTGAACTATGTGTAGTCCCCATAGATGCTTGATAGAGTCCCTTTGAACAGAAGCTTTCTAGAATGTTTTAAAGTTTTGGATGTCGTTACTCTTTTTATGATTTGTTAAGACATTGCTAAAAAATGTGGATAATTTTCTTAATGACGGTTTGATCTTCTGAAAACACATCAGTAATGAAGTTGCAGACTAGACTGTAAATACTGAGAAATCCCGTACAACATTACTGATTTGGTGGTAGCCTGTTGGCAAGGGTAAACTTGCATTAATGTTGTTATGTCTCTTAATTGTGAGTAGAAAACCTGTTCTCTTAGGGGAGGTAAATTCTTTGGAGCCATGTCTCTGGAGCATCCCCCTACACTGAAGGTCCACAGATTTCCTGCTTACAGCAGCTCCTTGTGCTTCCTTTCAGGAGGCAGGAATGATCCTCTTCCAGCCCAGGGAATATTGGAGCTATGGGCTGAAGATAAAAGATTAACAGCATTAACAGGCATCCCCAAAATGATGACATCTGGATTTGATAGAACAATAAGGATCCATCTAGTGAGGACTCAAGCTTTTTTGAGAAAGCTCTTTCCTCTTCAACTTACGTATAGATTAGCAAGCTGCTTTTTAGACCAAAAGATTTTCTTGGTTAGGTAGATTACATTTTGCTTGTTTAACCCTCATGTTTCTCAAATTTAGATCTGTTAGGGCTAGAATTTAACTCATTCCCCCATTTGTTCCCACTCTAAGCAAAAGAGGGCCTTTGCTTGCCAGGGAATTTAGTTTGTTTTCCATGTTCAGCAGACAAGGTAATTATATATATATGAGGAGCTGACTTGCCACATTTAGATCAAGACCTGTGCACACTTTTATGGCAGGGGAGGAGCAGCACCTATGAGTATCACTGTAGATTGCATTGCCACAGTGTCTTTGGGGAGGAGGACATTCCTACAGTCAGCATGTTGATAACTTACTGCGATACTAGATATTCTGTTGAGGTCAAGTAGGTAGAGATGATTTGTGACAGCTTGCTTTAACACTTGTTCTAGATAGGGATTAGTTTTTATAGGGAAATAAATGAATTGAAATTTTATAAAATTTCCTTTTTATGTTATTACCATTATGTTTTGAAGAAGGAGAGGTTTAGAAGTAGTAACTTTGTTTTGATTGTAATAGAATACCATCAGATTTAAAATTTAGGACATAGCTTTACCTTTAAAAATATCTTTAAATGGAAAAAGATGTTCCAGAATATGGAAGAATGAAGTCAATTGGTTAAAACTATTACTTATTTTATAAAACCTTTTTCATTATATATTCATTTCTTTTGTTTTTTAATTATTGTGAATTATATTTTTCCTTTTAAAGTGTTTTTCGTTTTGGGGAGTAGATGTGTAAGGGAGTGGTGAATGTACATAATTTTTCTGAACATGAACTGATTCTCTGCATATTTTCAGTAGTGTGTGTTTTCCAGATATAGGGCTCCAAAGAATGGGCATATGTGCAGTTGTCATTTTCTTTTCTCACACTGTAAATGCTAACTCTATGAGAAAGAGAGGAATCTAGATAAGAAATATGTAGTGATAATAACCAATTTATTCTTAAAAGACTAATAACTTTACTTGATTTTTAGGAATGAATATTTGTCACTTGACAGTGATAAATTGTCACACTTGATTCTGGTAAGAATTACTTTTCTTTATGGTTCTTTAAAGTTTGACTAGGTTTAATCTACCAGTTATTGTATCTAGCCTTTGACTCTTGGGTTTAATAGGTTTAAAGGAGATTTAAATGCAAATACTCCTACCAGTTGTTTTACAATCAAGCAGCCACTTGTTTGCCACTTTTGGTTTTTGGTTTGTTTTTGCTTTTGTTTTCTAATTTGCCACTTTTGATCGCAAGAAACTTGGTTATGAAAACAATTTTCTCAGTTTGGGATCCAGACTTTGTCTTGAATGGTGGGACTGGGACAGTTGCCTAAGTAGGCACAGTAAACTAATGAGGACCGTATAAGAACATAAGCTGGTTGTTTTTAAATAGGGCGTGGAAAGCTTCTTGTTTGTGAAATGTATTCTTTATTTTAAAATACAGGATTCTAGTAGCAAGATATGTGATTTGAATGCCAACACTGAATCAGAAGTGCCAGGAAGTCAAAGTGTTGGTGTTCAAGGGGAAGCAGCATGTGTCCAAATTCCACTTTTAGATCTGAAGAATGTTTCTGATGGTGATAAATGGGAAGGTAATTTTACCCACACACATTATTTTCCTGATAATGTTATTTGTAACTGAAATTACCCAAGGCAATAATGAGATTACTGCTCTTTTCTGAGCAACCTTATTCATTTTTATTTGGTTCATATAAGAGTGAGTGATTATTTTTACTCAAATGCACTAATGAAATTATGGGGCAGTTATCTTATTTGAATTAATTCTTATCTGATCCATTAGCTCTGAGGATGGATGTTAAAACATAAAGAAAATAAAATCAAGGGTAGGCTTTTGTTAATTGTTACACCAAACCAGGTGCTATCTCTGTTTTTGAAAGTCCAGTATGTTAGTGGTTAGGGATCTCACCACTTTAAACAAAGAGCCTAGAATACAGCTACCTTTTCTTTATAATCATCAGAAATACATTTAAAAGAGATTATTTTCAGAGGTATTTGTAAGCAAATATTGTACTATGTCCCTGTATCTCTGTTAGGTTTTGAAGGTGTGGGAGGAGGGTCCTAACAAGTTTCACAAAGGAGAGAAATTTTAATTTTAACTAAAAAGGCAAAACCACACGGGTTAAAACTCAGCAGAAGTGTATTTAAGACCTTAGTTTTTTTTTTAATCAAAAGGAGCAAAAACTAGAAATAAATACCAAACTTCAGTGAATGATCAGCATGCAGAAGGGTTTATGGAAGAGTATATGGATATCTACTGTTTACTTTGAAATCCATGAAGAAAACAAGGTGGTTAATGGAATGGAAATGTTATGAAGCAAGTATAGTGAAATGTTAGTAGTAGAATCTAGGGGATTGGTATATGGATGTCCTTTGTAAAATTCTCTAAAAACTTTGCTGTGTATTTGTAAACGTTCAAATAAAATGTTGCAGTTGAGGAGTAGAAATAAGAAGCATATTTGGATCCAGGGGGGCTTCTGGATCATATCCTTTCCTATGTAAAGAGATAAGGAGACCGCTCAGAAATTGTAAAGTTACATATTTGTTCACTTGAATGAAGATCCCTTCGTAATCTCACCTTTGGCAAGTTAGCTAATGACATACAGTGGCAGTAACAAGGAATTGCAACGCCAATATCATGTACTCCTTTTGCCACCTCAAGTCTACACACCTGGTCACAGTTGGAGCATTTTTATTTATTTTTAAGGTATAGCCAATATTTTAAAAGCCCCAACCAAGTCATTCTGCCAATCTTTACTGTTGTCTTTCAACCCCACTCCTCCCTTTTTGGCCTAGATGTTTGGCATGCCCAGCGGTGTGTTATGTGTCATAACTTAGACTAAATCAGGAAGTTATCTTCCATTTACTTTGTTCTGGGTTATTCAGGATGTCTGGGATTTATGAAGATGCTCCCCAGGGTTAGGGATATATTAGCATTCTGGTGGCAATGAAGATCAAATGTCCCTTTAAGTTACTCATCCTGGCGTGGTTACTGAGAAGGAGTGGTGGTCATCAGAGCATCCTTTGAGCTGAAAGTTAGGAAAGGAGTCTCTGAAAGATGAAGCTGGGCTTCTGGCACAGTATTTAATGCTGCTGCTTTTTGGAGGATGCAGATAAATAGCCCTTTATAGTCCTTGGCCTGAGGGTCCTGATCTTAAGTTTTAAGAATAGAAGGCCATTTGTTTTCCATTGTCTGAGAAGATAGGACATTCTCTGTCCAGCTTCAGCTTTCTGAGGGCTTCCCTAAAGAGAGCCTGATGCTAGGCTGTCTTTTGTTGCCTTGTTCGGAATCCACCGTTTACAGATTGTGATGGTAGGGAAGGGAAGGTCACTATGTACTCCTGATCCCTGATTTTCAGTGTCTGAGCTGCCCTGGCTCAACAGCTGTGACAAGTCCACATAGACCTCCTCCTGTCTTTTCCAGGAATACGGGTCACTGACTTTCAGAGAGCCAACAGTAGTCAACACCTGAGTGAACTTCTCAGCCATGAACTCTGCATGTGCTTG
Source organism: Ovis canadensis (assembly GCF_042477335.2). Taxonomy (NCBI): domain Eukaryota; kingdom Metazoa; phylum Chordata; class Mammalia; order Artiodactyla; family Bovidae; genus Ovis; species Ovis canadensis. Next base: position 62,105,944 of record NC_091249.1, on the reverse strand, counting down.
GGAGAGTGGCTGTTAGCAGACCATGTTGCTCTTTCCACTTGTGCCCACAATACAGAGACATATTTTCTCTAACTGGGAGTTTAGGATATTCTAAAATAATAGTCTTCCTCAAGAAACCAAATTACTTTAGATCTGCATACCTTGGAATAAAAGATGTACCCCGTTTGAAATGACTCAACAGAGAAGTAGGGTGACTTCAAATGGAGGACCATCTCATTCTTCCTAAGTATGTGGGTCTTGGGTTTTTGTATTGTTCCAAGGGTAGTCAGCAAAATGCAGTTAGTGAGTGGGTAGCACATGTCTGCCACCAGTATGCATTTGTAGCCATCCAGAGGTCTTGGTTTTTAATGGAAGTGGGCATCTTTACTTCAGATTCTTTCCTGCTTACTCTTGTATGAGGTAACAGTAGAATCTTTTTGCAGAGCAAACTAAGGGAAATATTTTTCTGTCAAATTGTTTATACTGAAAAGCTTTCACAGTACCTGATTAAGTTTCCATTTCTTCAGTTTTATGTTTGAGTTTTAATAGAACAGCACTACTTTAATTTTCTTGCCTTGCTTGCTGACATGGAAATGTATGTTTGTGTTTGTTTTTAAAGTTTGGTTAGTAGTAATTTCTTTGAATAAAGTTTTTGAGCAGAATGCCTAACTGGTTTTAGGGAAATGTTTTTGGTATCTTTGGCTTTGTGTTAGTTATGTGTATGGTTTGTTCTGACTGTGCTGTGTGTTCACTTTAGTATTTTTTGCCATTTTTTCCATTTTATTAGCGTCATGCCCTATCACTTTTCCCCTCATTGATTTCAAAACAATGCATCTGCAGAGAGATGGGGAGGGTAAGTATGGTTCACCATAGTTTAGCTTTTTTGCCTTTTTATGGTTCACTTTGTTTGCCTTTTTATTAGCCCTTCTCCTGCTGTCCCCAAATATTAGGAAAACTGTTCTGGGTTAAAAATGATACCCAGAAAATACTGTTTTTTGTTAGTTCCCTCTTTTCTTAAAACAGGAGATATCTCATAAAATGTTTATTTCCACTTACTTATTTTCTGGGAAGCAGGTACAAGGGTTGCTTTGAAAATCACTTTATTGCTGGGTTTATTATGGGATTGCACGCTATGTACCCAATTTTTAGTTATCAGATTGATCTGGGCTTTAAAAACTAAGTTGATTATGTTCTTATTATCCTAAAAAAATGTAATGCTTTAAATTGCTAATGCATAAAGTTAAACTAAATTAGTAGCAGTTCATAGGTATTGTGCGAAAAAAAAATGTCATTCTTGCTTTTTGACACTGTCAAGCCAATTTTTGCATTCTAAAACACTTCATTTTTGCTATTAAAAGCCATAGCATCAAAAATTTACACTATAGTCTATATTAAGTTAATGTGTAGATGGAAAAGTCCTGACCCCCTCCCCAAATCAAGGGATACTTGAAGATAATTTTGTATTTGGAGTATATTTGTGGGTTGTGTGTTTATCTGTATGTGTTCTGTATGTAATCAAGCCTTATTTGTGCAGAGACATCAGATACCTCAACACGGCTTCATTTGAGAACTTATAGGATAACTCTGATGAAATAAATGTGCTTAAGAAGGAGTACTGCTATTAAATTTTGTCTTGTTAATACTTTTGGGTTTAATTATTAACATAAGTATTATACACAGGAATCCTGTAGCAGAAAATAACCACCTCTGTTTAATGTTAGAGTCCAGGTATTGTCAGGTGAATTAGCTGCTTGTTTATAAATGTAACAGTTCTTTTGTTGGAGTCCAAGAGCTCCATTTGCTGAGTATTCTGAATAGCATGGGGAATAGCTTCCACTTCTTAACATAGTCACTTGATAGTGAGGGACAATTTATTCATCTGGCAGCATTTGGCTTAGTTAAATTCCCAATTAAGGACTGTTAAATGTTTACTGTTTCTAAATGAAGACTTTTCCCTACTGGAAAAATAGCATTTAGTATAATTTTGAAGAGCTTGACAGTGTCCCTTCTTGCTTTGTGACTAGTTTCAGAAATTTAAAGTGTAACTCCTTATGTGAAATTAGAACTGAAGTAAAAAGTGAAGCTCAGACAACTTTAAACTGTAGTAGGCTATATGAAGATCCTAGGATCCCATAAATATTACGTGAACCACTACAGAGTGATATGGTTTAAAGAACGTATAGCTGATACTGTGTGACTTTTTTTCATACAGAACCAAGAGACCCATGGTACTATTCTTTGTGTTTGTTTTCCAGAGCCATTTCCTGCTTTTAAGTCTTGGCAGGAAGACTCTGAGTCTGGAGAAGCTCAGCTGTCTCCACAAGCTGGAAGAATGAATCATCACCCTCTGGAAGAAGACTGTCCTCCAGTGTTATCACATCGAAGTTTAGATTTTGGGCAAAGCCAGCGTTTCCTACATGATCCAGAAATGTCCTCATCTAAAGCACTTTCTTTTGCTAGGTAAATGATTTTTATTTTCTTATGGGCAGTGAATCCTATCACATACCCAGGTCCTTTGAGAGATTTTAATCCTCTAGGCCTATAGTTGAAAGCTTTCTTCCCAATTTCATGAAGCCTGCTTTTGTGGTTTATTATTTTGAGTGCCTTCAAATTCTGAGTTCATTGAGTGTCTATTAAGGTTTGCTTTCTGATAGACATCTTTCCGTGATGTACTTATTTATTCATTCATGACTGAAATTGATCCTGAAAGTTAAAACGTTTCCTTTGCAGTTTGGACACCAAAAGAGCTCTAAGCTGCTTGGTGTCTTTGTTTTTTTTCTGCATTTGCCCAAACGCCTTTTGAATAATTCCAGATTGTTTTCATTGCTACTGTGTTAGCTTTTTGTGGTCTCCAGCGTAGTTCAAGTTTCTTTTTACCACCTGCCCTTCAGTGTTAGGGGTTTAATTGCACTGAAAAAATTTACTTCTTGATAATAGTATGATGTTTTATCAGGGTGATAGGAGAGATGGTGTTGATAACTTGAAAATTTAACTAACAGTGTTTACCTCTTGTTTTAATTCAGGATTCGAAGATCATCCTTTAGTTCAAAAGATGAAAAAAGAGAGGACAGAACACCATATCAATTAGTCAAGAAACTTCAGAAAAAAATCAGACAATTTGAGGAACAATTTGAAAGGGAAAGAAATGGCAAGGTAAGTTTGTAGCACTGTCCATTGTAAAGTAGATCTATTGGAACTTAGAGGACATTCTCCCATCTCTTTCCTGGAAGAAAGAACTAATCTAAGATGTCCAGAAAAATAGCACTCATATAGATCTGAGATTATATAGTTCCTTAGCATTCTGAGTCCGGACTAGTATTCTTGCCATTGTACCACTGAATTTTTGTATTTCTGTTGGAAAAGAGTTTGTCAAATTTTAAGGCAAATACTTTACGTTGACAGATTATATTAATGCTATTTCTGCTCCCTTAAAACCACAGGTAGCCAGGGGAGGTGGGGGTGAAGGGGTGAGATATTTAATCGTTAGAACATGTGAAGTAGGAAAAGTCTTATACTTGAAGTCAGAAGACGTTTAGTTAGATCTGCTTTCTGCCAGTTGCTAGACCTTTTCTGAGAGAACTTTACTTAATTATCTTGCCCTGTCTACTTAAAGTAAGATAAATGAAGATTGAGTGAACTCTCTGCTGTGAACACTGTCAAATACTATTTGAGCAGAAATTAAAATAACCTTTGGGATTTCCCTGGCAGTCCAGTGGTTAAGACTCCATACTTCCATGTAGGGGGGTGAGGGCTCCATTCCTGGTAAGAGGACTAAGATTCTGCATGCCACACTGCATGCTGCAAAAAAACCCCCCAAAAACACCCCAACAACAATAATAACAAAAAACCCCACGTTGCACACCCACAAAGATTTTAATGATTGTTTCCTATTTTTTTTAGAATCTCATTTATTAATTTTACTGAGGTATTAACAGATTTCTTTAAAACATTATCTTTATGAAGGAACAGTGGCAGTCTATGAGTAGATTTTTAGTTGTAGAGTTGTTGTAGGTTGGATTATCTGGGAAGCATTCTGAGACAGAGATTTCAGTGCATACCGTTTCCAAGGGAGTGTTTAGGGAGAATTAAAGCTGTAAGGAGTAAGGCATTATGGTTGAGAGGAGAATGTAGACCTGGGATATAGTTGCATTAATGGCCTCAGCCTGATTCCAGTGTTTCCAGCTAGGATGGCTGAATTAAGATGATTCAGGATTGACTGAATTAAGATGAAGAAGCCAGGCCTTTTTAATCCTATATAACCAGTCATGGATGTGAGCTGCTCTGGAGGAGGGGGTTGTAACCTTGGGCCAGGCAGCTCATGTGGGCAAAGGCAATTCCCAGAGACGGACTTAGCACAGATAGGGGTTGATGAGTACATAATCTGTGATTCTGTTTTTCTAATTTTTCAGCCCTCCTACAGTGATATAGCAGCCAATCCAAAGGTATTAAAATGGATGACAGAGCTCACCAAACTGCGAAAGCAAATTAAAGGTATAAAATGGGCCATTTTTCAGTATAATTGCATTTTAAAGTATTCTTTATAATAATATCTGAGCATTATAGTTATAATTTTTGATAACTTTAAATCTTGAACACTGGCAAAATAAAAGTTCTCTTGTTCTTTTATTAGTTATAATCAAAGTTGAAATAGTATATTGTATTCTTCCAAATGCCTTTCCTCTTTTATTAGTAATAGTCTTTTGATAGGTGCTCTAGATGGTATTGTATTGTATTGTGAAGTTTATATGAGTATTTCAAATATTAAGCAGTTTTGAGTTTGGGTAGGTATTAAGAATTTTTGATGGGTATTTCATCTAAGATTGAGAATATCTAATCATCAATCATTTATACTACAAAGACTAAATTGTAAGTTGTGTTGAATCAAAAACTGGTTCTTGTGTTACTGGGTGTCAGCCCAGTATAGCAGTTGCTAAGATACATTTACTTTGTGGGTATTTAGTGAACATGCTTTTTAATGATTGTTAATACTTAAAGAATTATCTGTACCAAGTATGTGTGTATAAGGTGGAGCATCACATTTGGTTTACTCATTTGAATTTATAAAACAAAAATTTTAATGTCTGTAAGTACCAAGTACTTGAAGACATCTGAGGTTGTAGCAGTGAACAAGACAGAGTCCCTGTTGTCATTTGAGTTTATTTACATTCTTACGGTTAATTAAGTTCTACTTATTTAGAATTTTCCTTTACAATTCTGTAAAAAATTTTCTCATTTAACACCAGTTTCCAAGCATCAATGAAAATCACTACTTTGAATGTATTACTAATGAGTGTCATTAAATTATTAGCCTCCTAATTTCCCAGTTTTCTTTCACTCTTACTGTCCTACAGTAAGTGCATTCTCTGCATCCAGAATTATTTTTTATTAAAAAACTATGTACTGTCTTATTTGTAGCTCTTTAGTGGGCTTCCTTTTCCACTTAGAACAAAGTTCAAACCCTTTGCTGGCTTTCCAGGCTTTTTGTAGTCTGCCCTTTCCCCCATTTTATCACTTTTCCTTATTTTCTGTTTTTTTTAAAAAAATATGTCATGGTTTAAGAACATTGGCTTGACTGTTGCCTCAACGGAGCAGAAATGTTCTTCCCCTAAATCTTCTATACTAGGTCAGTCCCTTTTTAATTCCATGTTCTTCTATATTAGGTTAGTCCCTTTTTATTCCATGTTCAGCTAGAATGTCACCATTTCAGAAAGGCCTTCTTTGTCAGTTCCATCCAAAGGAGTTGCTCTTTCAAAAAGCATGTCTCTTTAACATTGTGACATCATTCTGTTTTATCTTCTTTATAGCACTTAGCACTCATTGAAATTATTTTATGAATCTAATTACTTAGTTTTTATTTTTTACTTCCTGAATATATGACAACAGAGACCATGTCTGTTTGTTTACTCATCAGAGCATCTTACTCTAGTAGGCATTCTGTGAATATTGGTTGAAAGAAAAATCATACAGTTCTCCTGGTATATATATAATTTAAATATTTCATGTGACCTTGAAATTCCTGAGCCTGTGTGTTGTCGATGTATACTTTCCTCTTGTATGTCTTTCATCTCTTTTGATTTAGTTGCATTTTAGCTAAAATCAGTGGTACTGATTTATCCTCTTGATTTTAAAATGTAGATGCAAAACACAAAACCTCCGATGGAGAATTTGTACCTCAGACACGTCCACGTAGTAACACTCTTCCAAAAAGCTTTGGCTCTTCTCTAGACCATGAAGATGAAGAGAATGAAGATGACTCCAAGGTCATTCACAAGGAGAAGAAGCCATCTAAGGAAGCAACACTTGAACTTATTCTGAAAAGACTCAAAGAAAAACGTGTCGAGAGGTGTCTTCCAGAAGATATCAAAGTAATCTTGAGCTGTGGTTTTGCCCAGACTAGCCTTTAGAATCACTGAAATAAAATAATTACGGTAGAGGCATAATGATGTCTAGGTAGTCTGCTGCCCTGAGTCAACAAGTTTGCAGTTAAGAAAAATGTTTTTATCAGCACAACAGAAGTGCCTGAGTCACAAGAATAAAACTAAAAAAACTTGAATGTGATCTGTTCACTTACATTGGAAGCAGTTAGCAAGATGAGTGTGTTTGACATACCTGAGTTTGAATCTTGGCCTTGTATCTTAGTAGTTGCATGTATTAAACTCTTAGCTTATGCCAGTTCCTGACTGTGCATTCTTCCAGTGAATCCCTTCAGTAGCCATGTGACTGTGATTATGTCCATTAAAATAACACAGTATGGCTATGAGGACTAACAATGCGTTTTTGTGATGAACCATTACTCAGTATAACCTATGCCTAGGCAGTCCTGGTCAAGGTACTTGGCACCCAAGATCATTTATTAGATGAAGTTTGCTGAAAGAGGGCAGAGGTAGATTGCTTCAGGTGAACTTTTAGTGATGATTCCTGATGTGCACCCCTCTTGACAACAGAGTACACCTCATGGTCTCAGTATTAGAGTCTTTTTCCCTTCAAACAGAGCTGGCTTAGAAATTCTAATAGCTGCCCTCCCCAGTTTTTCTTGGTTTTGCTTTTATGTTATACTAACCTCCTCTCCTCCCCACTCCCTTTCCTATAAATGATTTTGATTGGAGAAGGAAATGTCAACCCAGTCCTGGGTTCTTGCCTGGAGAATCCCAGGGATGGGGGAGCCTGGTGGGCTGCCATCTATGGGGTCGCACAGAGTCGGATACGACTGAAGCGACTTAGCAGTAGCAGCAGCAGCTTTATTCACATTCATTCTCCTAGGTTTAAGATTCGAACTTGAGGTTGAAATCAGTGTTTTACAAAGTTTACACTACTGAATGTACTTAATATAAAAAACTTGTTATAGAAACCCACTCCAGTATTCTTGCCTGGAAAATCCCATAGACAGAGGAGCCTGGTGGGCTACAGTCCATGGGTCACAAGAGAGTCAGACATGGCTTAGTGGCTAAACAACAACAGAGAGTAACTGGAGAGTTTGTTTGGATTAAAGTATAGTCTGTGGAACATTGGTTCATTGGTATGTTAAAGGTCATGCTGTCAAACAGAGGGAAAGGGGGTTATGGGCAAATAAATTTGGGGCTCCTGCCTACTACCATTGGAGTACTAAAAGATGTCAGAAGAGTATCTTATTTTCAGTATTAAATGCCAGGTGAAGGGGAGCAGAAATCATAGCGTAGAAGTCTGGGGTCACAAATTGATATTGTTGAGCTCTTTTCAGGGGCTTTCCACTATACTAGTACCAGATTTTCTTAATAGTTTAGGAGAAATACCAAGTTACAAGATCTATAGTTGTGTATGCATGCATTTTGAATATGTGCTCAAACACACAAAAATTATAATTCTAATAGATTATGTGCAAAATTAAGATAACAGGCATTTATTTTGTTTATTGTGTGCTGAGAAGGCATTGTAAATGCCTTTACAATGTATTAACTTGTTTAGTCCTCATTAGAATTCTGTGAGGTAGGCGAAAGTGAAAGTCGCTCAGTTGTGTCCGACTCTTGGAAACCCCATGGGCTATAGTCCATGGAATTCTCCAGGCCAGAATACTGGAGTGGATAGCCTTTCCCTTTTCCAGGGTATATTCTCAACCCAGGGATTGAACCCAGGTCTCCCACATTGCAGGCAGTTTCTTCATCAGCTGAGCCACAAGGGAAGCCCTATGAGATAGGTGATGTTATCCCCATTTACAGATTAGGATATTGAACAAAAAGAAGGTAACTAACCCAAGTCACTAAGCTCTTGTGTTCATAACTTATTCAGATAAAATATAAATCAAACCACCAAAGGGAATTGGTACCTAGTTACTAGAAGACCAGATTCTCTAGGAGGCTGAAAAACGTTGCCTACAAATCCATAAGCAAAAGATGTGTTCTTAACTAACCTAAGCTAGAGTAATGGGCTGATCCTTTTAACCAAATTACTTACATTGCTGAAGGGAATGATGTAGCTAATGGGAGGGTTTTTTTGTTTTTGTTTTTTTTTATTCTAGAAAATGACAAAAGATCATCTGGTAGAAGAGAAAACTTCTCTCCAGAAAAGTCTTCTTTATTATGAAAGTCAACATGGAAGGCCGGTAATGTTTCTCTTGATGAAAAGATTTGATTTTCTGTCTTAGAGAACATGAATCACTTTTGTGGCCCACATCTTTGAGCTGTTTCATAGAGCCTTGTTTCCTACATTTAGATGATTACCTGCATATTTAAAATATCTTTTTAAAAATTGGAGGGAAAGTCATATTGCCTAATATTTTAGAAATTTTAGATTTCAGATAACTAGGTGATTTCCGTTTTTCTTGCTTCAGGTGACCAGGGAAGAAAGGCATATTGTTAAACCTCTCTATGATAGATACAGACTTGTAAAACAGATGCTGACAAGAGCTAGCATCACTCCTGTCCTTGTAAGTAAAACATGCGAGTATTTATCTAGTTCATTTTACCAAGACCCACTTTTTCCAAAAAAATCCATACGGTAGTATATTGGAGAAATACACAGCCAAGATAACAAGGATTGTGTATGTAAGGTGAGGTTACTGCTTTTAAAATAATAGGAAATTAATAAGTGCCTAATACTATCTCCCAGGCACTCTTACAGGCATTTTAATCTATGATTATGTTATTAAGTCCTGACAAGTTAAGTTACCACAGATAGAGGATGGTAGCCTCATTTCACAGGTGATGAAATTGAGACTCGGGAGTGATGTGCCCAGGGTCATCTACTTATAGAATTAAAAACTCATGTTTCAGACCGTTGCCTAATTTCTTTCCATTTAAATTCAAGTCTTTGAAAATACATCACTCTTGTGATGGCCATCAGTTCCCTTAATTGCAGAATAATATAAACCTATTTTTCATCCTTTTAAATGAAAAAGTCTATTAAAATAATACTATATATTCATATATATGTGCATTTTTTTTAAAAAAGAAAACTTTTAATAACTTACGTGCATATTGAGTGCTATCTCCAAGTTAACCATTAGATGGTAGGGCTCTAGCTGTGTCTCAGGCTCAAATAGAAGATAGCATGTAGCCCATTCTGCATCAGCGAATTCATTCTTTGGAGCTTATAGTTTGCTTAAACTCCTCTTGAATAGGGGCTCCCTTTAGGCTTTTACATTTAGCCCTTACAAAAACATTCTTTTTTAAACTGGCCATTTTTTAGTTGGCTGTCATTCAACAGAACTTTATTTAGATATAAGCAGTTTTCTTAGAACAGTGAATCATGTACAGTTTATACTGTTTTCACACATAGCTAGTTTATTTAATACTGATTTTGTCTTTTGATTACAAAAGTGTTTCTGTGTGTCACTGATGTTTTCATAATTCCATAATAGTATAAGTAGTCTTTGAATTTATTTATGAAAATCACCTTAGAATTCCACAGGTTTGTCTTTAAAAACTGAGTCTATAGGAAGCATTTCTAGATCTTATGGACTCCTAAATTTGACTATGATAAAGAGAAGTTTGGAGTCTAAAAGTTAAGCCAAGAGAATAGGAGAGAATCGGTTTTCCAACAAATGGTGCTGGCAGTTCCTCAAAAGTTTAAACATTGAGTTACTAGGTAACATAGCAGTTCTCTTCCTTGGATGTACCCAGGAGAATTGAAAACATTTGTCCACATAAAAATTTGTAGGCATATCTTAGAAGTAGCATCATTCATAATAGCTAAAGTGTAAAAAACTATCCAGATATACAGCCAACTGATAGATAAACATGATGGGGTGTATCTGTATGGTGGAATATTTGCTCTGCAAAGGGATGAAGTACTGGTACACTCTATTACATGGATAAATCTTGAAAAACACTTAGGTTAAGTGAAAAAAGCTGGACACAAAGGCCACTTAGTATATGATTCCATTTGTATGAAATATCTAGAATAGTCCAGTCCATTGAGACAGAAAATAGATTGTTGTTTGCCATGGGCTAGGGAGAGAGGGCTAATGAGTACAGTTTCCTTTTAAGGTGATGAAATGTTCTAGAAACAGATAGTGGTGATGGTTGCACAACTTTGTGAATATACCGAAAACCACTAAATTGTATACTGTAAAAGAGTGAATTTTATGGTATATGAATTACATGTTAATGAACTGTTATTTTTTTAAAAAGAAATATGAAGGGGTCCTCAGACCAAGGAAGTTGTCCACTTTGTTAAAAAGAAAAAATGCTCCCAATTAAATTATCAGTGACACTTCATTAGTTAGAATTTTAAAAGCATTTATTGAATGAGTTCTTTAGAATGACCTAGACATAAATTATCATTTATCACTCTTATGCATATATAACAAGTAAAAAGCAAAAATATAGCCAGAAATTCCTAACAATTTTAAAGCATATGGTTAGGATTTTGAAAATAAAGTTTAAGATCTGTTAAAATAAAGTTTAAGATCTGTTATACTTTATCTGTAATAGTGAAGTGAATCTCCCTTGAATAATAAAAATGTGACCCATTTGTATGTTTATTGTCACAGGGATCTCCATCCACCAAGCGAAGAGGTCAGATGTTACAGCCAATCATAGAGGGAGAAACTGCACATTTTTTTGAAGAAATCAAGGTAATCCTTAACAGAAATCATTCTGTGATCTTTTTCCTAAAGGAAAAGTTGAAACCATGGCATGTTTGATTCTCTGTTTGCATATATATTTTAGGAAGAAGAAGAAGATGGTGTTTGTCTGTCCTCTGAGTTAAGTGATATCTTGAAAACTGCTGTACAGGCACAGTCATTGGAAAACTCAGAATCTGATGTTGAAGAAAATCAGGAAAAACTGGCTCTAGATCTCCGATTGTCAAGTACTCGAGCAGCTTCTATGTATGTGTGCTAGTTTGTGATTTTAGCCTATTTATGTAAGAAATACTCAAAAATTTAGATGCTAAAGAAATTTCAGTGTTAAATAATTGATACTTGGAGAGAATGAATACAGTGCTCAAGAAAAAAAATGATTTTAGAAAGTGTGCTTTACAAAATGTGTTGTCATTCACATTTTCTGAATTGAAAATTAGTGTTTGATAAAAATTAAAAGAAACTAAAGTCCTACATTTGCTGTATGACAAAGTGCTGGAACCAGCTGAGAGTTATCTGTTCGTTTATGCTCTGTCAGCTTCTTTATCTGATGTGGACTTGGATTCTAATTCTTAGCTCTGGCATCACTTTAGGATCATGTGGGCAGTTGTTTTGTGTTTGTTTTAAGTACTTATGCTAAGCCCTATTAATTGCTCCAGGTGAATCTTAGACATTGGTTATTCCAGAAGCTCACCAGCTGAGTTGATTTTGCAGCCAGGATTAGAAACACTGTTAAGAGCATGATGAATTTAAAGTACCCTTTCAGATGTTTTCTTCCTGTTTCAATTTTAGGCCCGAATTGCTGGAACAACTTTGGAAAGCCAGGGCTGAAAAAAAGAAACTACGTAAAACATTACGGGACTTTGAAGAAGCATTTTATCAACAAAATGGAAGGTTTGTTTGAGCATCACAAAATTTAATCCTATTTCTTCTTAAGTCACATGTCCTGCCCATATGTTGAAATAAATAAATAAGAATAGAAATAAATTGTGCATTTAAGGATGCTAGCATTGAAAATAAAAGTAGAAAACCTTCCTTTTTTCCTTGTGGCCCTGCTGTTAATGAAAAGAAAAAGGTAGAGCTGGAGTAAACAACATCTGACAAAATAAATCACTATTGTCCTGGAGAGGTGTGGTTGAGTGGCAGTTTTTTAAGTTTCTTAATTCAGTATCTTTACCCTTTTGGAAGTGTTTGTGAATGAGATCTCCTTTTAGAAAGGGTCCCAAATGTGCCTGTTATTCTCAATTAGTTTGGATTCTTCTACTGAGACCATGGCTGCTTAGGCTGTGTTGTCTCATTCTAGGACACATACTTCTAAGGTGTGTATTACTGTGGCAGTCTTGTGGCTCCTATAATACAATATGGCCAGTGCCTTTATCTAACTGAGTAATGCACAGTTGACCCAGTGGGACTTTTTTAAAAGTAAGGGAAATACATTCTAATTCAGATTGTGGCCAGAAGTGACAATTAATTTATCTCAGGCCTCAGAAGAGTTTTTCCATGTTACCAGATGATCTTACCAAGCCATTAACTCTATAGTAGTTCTCCCACGTCAGTTTTTTGTCTGTTTCAGTTATACCATGATTAACTGTGGTCCAGAAATATTAAATGGAATGTTCTAGAAATGAACAATTCATAAACTGTAAATTGTGAACTGTTCTGAGTAGTGTGATGAAATCTTGTGTTGTCCTACCCAAGACGTGAATCATCCTTTTGACCAGGATATCCTGCCCCTTAGTCACTCAGTATCCATATCGTTTATCAGATTAGCCATCACAGTATCTCAGTTCTTGTATTCAATTAATCCTTATTTAACTTAATGTGTCCTAAAGCACAAGAGTAGATATGTTAGCAATTCGGATATGCCAAAGAGAAGCCATAGAGTACTTCAAGTGAAAAGAAGGGTGAAAAGAGGGGTGGAAAGAGGGAAAGAAAAAGAAAATTCTTAATCAGTCAAGGAAGAAAAAATCATATGCTGAGGTTGCTAAGAACTATAATAAGAACAAATCTATCCATGAAATTGTGAAGAAGGAAAAAGAAATTCATACTAATTTTGCTATTATTAAAAGTTATGGCCCAATGCATGATAGATGTTTAGTTATTAATAATATGAAAAAGGCATTAAATTTGTACAATAAGATGTTTGAGAGAGACCACATTGGCATAACTTTTATTAGAGTGTATTGTTATAGTTATTCTGTTTTATTATTAGTTATTGTTCATTTCTTACTGTGTCTTAATTTATAAATTAAAATTTATTATAGGTATGAATGTAAAGTATATATAGGATTTGGTTTCAGGCATCCACAGGAGTCTTGGAATGTATCCCCATGAATAAGAGGAAACTACTGTATATGAGACACTTCTGTGTAGGGTGGCATATATGGTTAAAAAAAAAATCTCAAGTGCATTTTTCAAGTGCTTTCTAATTCTTTGTCTTATTGGTGAAAAAACCTTTGCTTATAATTAGTGTAGTTCAATGTTTTACCTGATTATTAAACTGAATTGCATTGGATCCCTAATATAAAGTGAGAAAGACGACTTTTTTGCTACCAGTAAGATGTTTTACATCTTAATTCACTGAAGCCAGAGTTAAGTAGTATATGAAATGACTCACTGTACTTCTCTAGAACTTAAAATACACTTACAGACCTGACAGAGTCTAGCAATGTATGTCTTATTAAAATATTTGATTATCTCCAATAACCTCCAATTACCGTTGATACTAATAATATCCATTAATGTGTCAATACATTATATCCAAACACATTAATGGATATTATCAGTATCAATGATCAGAATTTGAAGTGTTTTAGGAATATTCTGTTGGGTTGAAGGGAAATAGTCCAATAATCTTTTTTTCTTGCGGAGCAGTTTTTTATTTGAGCTTATATTGGGTAATATTCTGTCTCACATTATGACTACTTCTGGGATTTTATTTTCCAGATGATCTCAAAGTTTTATTTTCTCCCTTAGGAATGCTCAGAAAGAGGATCGTGTTCCAGTGCTTGAGGAGTACAGGGAGTACAAGAAAATTAAAGCCAAGCTTAGGCTTCTTGAAGTTCTTATCAGCAAACAAGATTCTTCAAAATCCATATAAAATATGGTCCTTGAAAACATCATAAAATCAGTTGTATTCCCTGAAGCTGTCATCGTGTGTTCTTGGCTGGTACTTAAGTTCATTCTGTCAGGCACTCAAGAGAGTTTCATTTTATACTTGCTGGTGGTGCCACTAGAGAAATGATGGGAGGGTAAGTAGACCTTATCTAGGGAGTGCGATGTTCCGTATTAACCACAGACTGTCCTCTCTACCTTTAGCAAACATCCACTTTTCTTCATTGTTTTGTACTGCAGATACATCGTGTTATTAAAAGACTAATATTTTATCTTTTCAACTTTAAGAACTTTGAAGATAGAAGCTTTTTGTTATTACCAACTTTATTATTTTGTTTCTCATTACTCAAGAAAATTGAGAGGAAAATCTTCACATTGAATTCTTCTTCGGTTGCCTTTTTCTTACAGAATGACTGAAAATTTGAAAGAAAAGCCTATAAATGTGCACATATGCAACTATGTTCTATGTTTTCTTAAAAAACCAAAATCAGCTGAAATTTCAAGTCCTACAATGGAACATATTTCTGTTAAATGCCCAAAGTGACGCTTTCTCATCCATAGTATGTTAGCAGAATTTTGCAGTTCAGTGGTCACACAGCTCCTGGATGAAGATAACAATGGCTAGACCAAAAAGTGACCTTGCTTATTAGTGTAGTGAAAATACACACCACACATCACACACAGAACTGAATTATATCACATGCTGCCTTTGGGACTTAAGTTACTCTTTGTTTCCTCACTTGCAGTTTATCAGTTGGTGATGATGTGATTTGTCTGGATTAGATCCTGCGTTTTTTCCCCCTACCCACCTCCAGATAATGTGAGAAAATAGCCATGTCAGCATGTAGGAACTGATGGTGCTCAGATTTGTGTTGTTCAATCAAATGGGCTTAAATTGGCAAAAGAATCATTATGCCTGAAGTGAATCTATTCTTAACAAGGGCTATACCACTGCATTTTTTCTTGTACCTTTGGGGGGGTGCATCTTTATTTCTTTTTCTTTGTTAATTAGCAAAATCCATAAAGAAAACATCCTCTAAAGGGATTTGCTCAGTCACATGCTATTTAAAGCACCTGGCTATGTGATTATTGTGGTATGCCCCTTGTCATACACTCTAAGCATATCTTTTTTTCTTTGGGTTTGCATGGCTTTTCTTCAGGTTCTTTCCTGATATAATTCTGCTAATTAATTTCACAGAATAGTGACTTTATTTGTGCTAACAATGTAATAGTCATTTACAGCATATTCTGATCAGGCTTGATCTACTTGTTAATTTTTTTCCTGGTGCTTTTTTGGATTGATGTGTGTCTCACTTTGTGCCCATGTTTTGCATGCAGTGACTCATGCATGGTTTTCTTAACTAGCTAATATTCATGATTTGTTTCATACAAAAACAGACTTTTGCAACATCCTTTAATAAGGTGAGGGAAGCATGAACCTCAGACTTCTGGCACTATTACATAGCACATGAAGTAGCTTGATAACAAGTAGCATTTCTAGTACTTCACATTTCACCTGTGTGTGCAATGCCTTTTTTGGGGGGAGGGAACGGTCCTTGGTAGTGAACACGTTGGGGAATAAAGCACTAAATCCAGCCCTTTTCATGTGGTTTCCTTTTGATACAGCTTGGTTATTCATAATGTACACCTAGAATCGTGAAATTGAAAATACCAGAAGATGTTATCACTTTCATTTTGAATTCATCATGCAGTGTGCATTTAGTTAATGTCTTTTAGTCTCCAGACAGGAGTATATCCAAACATCTTATTTAATGTGCACTGTGTATTGTTTTATATGAATGTTTTATTTTATATACCACATGCAAAAATGTCCATATGCACTATTTAAATGTTTTAAATAATATATTCCTTCTTTATAATGCTAAATCTATATTAGTACCATATTTTTATAAGTCATTGGCCTGACTGGTTTCATTTTAGAATTAACAGCTGCTTCATGATGTTGGTTATTCACTGTTAATGTTTGGCTGTGAGTAGAATAGATAAAAAGTAGCATAGCAGCACGCATGCTCTGTGACAGTATTGTGTGTCATAGTTCAGCAGTAAGTGGTAGAATTAGACAGTTTGTGATAATTTTACTTTGGTACAAGTAAAAACTGTATATCTATATACAAATAATATATAGATATATATGACTGTAAGTATCATTGCATTGCTGTGTCTGGCACCTCATTGTATAGACTTTTGTAATAAAAGAACTTCAGTGTTCTAAGTCTCTGTAAATGTTTTTTGTTTTTTTCACTAGATGTTAAAAAAGAAAAAATAGAAACCTCAAGTATTCCCTTGCCGTAATGTTCTTAGGCTCTGTTTGAATTATCCCAACCAGAGACCATGTGGAGAGACTGCAGAGTTACTAAACCATGTGACTGGCTATAGCTCTAAGGAGTGGTAAGACAGAGAAGAGCCATGTTGTTGATTCTCTTTGGAAATCTAGGGAGAAGGTGCAGAGAGAATAGTCTTCGTTTCTTGTTGCAGTCAGTTATCTTATTAAGAAAATTTGAAATACAGTGTTTAAGAGAAGAGCTTGGTTTGAGGAAGGTGAGTATATTGAACAGTTCCTTTATTTGAGTTTTACAGTCCAGGGACTGTTGAGCACATGTGGGAGTCTATGGTCAAATAATGTTGCTTAGGTTAAGAGAACATGTGGCTCTTCTAGGAGGGCTTATGTAACCTCTATTAGAAAAGTTTCCTTGTAGTTCCCCAAATGCCAGCCATTCACAATTTCCCAACCATCCAAACAGGGCTTTTGCAGCACCCTTATTTATACTTTCCAAACATAACTTGCATTTTTATAACCCTAAAGCCCCTGCTTTGCTCTTTTATTTTCTTTTTCAAGGATATTTTGCTTTATAAAGTAATTGAGGAAGCACCTTTGAGAAATTTCAAATGTGTTACTTTAGAAACTATCTAGATGAATTTATCATTTGGAGATGTTAGTGAAATTTCTGTAGGTGGTTGGGAAGTTTGTTCTGCACTTTGCCTTTTTCCAGGAGACTTCCAACTAGGAAGAATGGAAGTGAGATTATTTTACCTGGGGTCTTATATAATGGTTTTCTAGGATTCTAAACGTTTATTGGCCCATGAAGTTAGAACATGGTGTGTGATGAGAATACCAGCAGTTCTTATACTCTGTGTAACACTGTGAAAAGTGTCTTTACTTACTTAACCATTTACTTAGAGACCTGCCCCAAGAATACTGCCCCAAGCAGTATTATTTTATATTTTGCATTTTCATTCCTAGAATTTAATAATCTCACTATAAAAGCCTTTACCTGTACCTGTGTGTATGTATTCTGGAGGCATGTTGTAATGTGCATAGAAGGTATATTGTGTCCCATTCCTAGAAATAATCTGATGATTATCATTGACCCTGATGACAGTTTGATGGTGGCTGGTTTTATGCTTTTAAAATATACCTGAAATGGGGACAAATTTAGGAACTAACTCAGTTCAGGAATAAATTGTTAGAAATGTGCCATGATTGTATCACAGATTCTCACCTTCACTTTTTTTCAGTATTGTAGAGCTGAAACCTTCCTCATCACTCGGTTTAGTTTTAAACTGACATAGTGTAATTCTTTCTCCAGCTCCACAGCATATAAAAAGAGGCTAGAGGATAATTTAGAAGGAGATAGAGAATTAGTAACATTTTTGTACCTAAGGAGACAGTAGGTTATTAGCGTCTATTGTGAAATACTTTGAGTGGGATGATAGTATTTTAAGGTCTCAAAACATGCCTAGTATGGCCAGTTACAGATCTAATATTCTAAAGCTGTGTGGAGCACAGTATTTACTATGCATGTCAAGTATAAATGGCATTTCCTGTTATTTAGAGATGTAAGGACAAAAGCAATTGGTTTTACTCTCACCTTCCATTTAAATAAATGGAGACTTATGCTTTCTCTCTTACTTTAAAATTGGGTTAAAAAATGGGGGAAAAAATGTGGCATCTTAATAGAATAAGATTCTGGGTTCAGGAAAACTGTGGGATGTCCCCAGTCCTCATATCATGATATTCCATAGTACCCTGGTTAGAACAAATGCTTACTCTCGGAATTCTTGTTGAGTGACAGTCTGGTAGTCATCTTGAATTTCTGTCGAATAATACTTTTTCTCAAGCCTCTCTTTCCATTTTTTCATCTGCTCTGCACTTTGAATCTCCTGTAAAGTTAGAGGAAAAGTGTATCTGCAACTTTTATATTTTTCTCTATTTCAGGCCTATGGCACATAAGCATCACAGGGTTGAGAATCTTAAACTTTACTCTCCAGGGCTGTGATTTTTGAGCCGCTCTGGCTTTTTGCCCTGCCTGGTTTGAGGTTTATGCATAAGCAGAGTCACGAAGAGAACTTGGTGTTAAAACTGTTTAGCAGGGTTAGGGGTTTTTAAAATTATGAATATTATTGGCTTATTCCCATTTCACTTCCTGGTGAAATATAAATCCTTCAAGAAACCCATCTCAACCATCACTTTTCTATGAAGCTTTCCTTGACATTCATAGATAAATAATACATTTCCTCATGGAGCAGCAACTAGGTGGGGGCATTTGCACAAGCTCCTAGGTTCTAGTCACTCCACCTCTTCCCTGTAGGTGGTAACTGCTTCTTAAAATTGTTTGTGGATTAATTTGGCATTCTGCAGTGGTTCTTGCTGTCCTTTCATGCTCAGAAATGAATTCTGTGATGTAACCCCCCTATTTGAACTACCTAACATATTTCTGTTTTTCGGACTGGACCCTAACTGATGCTTGGTAACCGAGAAGGTCCAAAGAAACAGACCCTTGTAGATAGTGTAACCTCCACCAAGGGACACAGTTGACTTGAGCTTTAGATCACCACCTGGCTATTTGGGATTCCTCAGGCTACTGAATGAGCAGGCAAAGAAGTGACTGAGGTGACTCATCCCAGTTACCAAGGAGAAATTGGTGTTGCTACAAAATGGGCTCGGAGAGGGCTATGTTTGGAAGCCAGGGAATTCTTTGAGCAGTGCCTCTTAATAATTCCATGTCTAAAAATAAACTCGTTTAGTTTACACATTGAGTTCTTAAGGAATTGTGATCCAAGTTGAAAAGATCTTAATGTCATCCAGAGATGGCCACAGTTACTCTTGGTACTTTGGTTCTCCCCTTCTGGGGGAAAAATAAGAGTGCTTTCATTTGTATATAGGATAGTTCCATCTTATTAGATGGAAACTAGAAATATTGTCATTTTATGGAAGTTCAAGTGTGTACTAAATTGCTGAAGGGGTGAATTGGGCTGACCATTTATTTAATATCTCTCAACTGAAAATTTGCCCTCTTATACTCTTACATATGCTCTTTTATACGCTTTGATGCTGGGTCTCATGCTTTGCAAACCTCATTCGCCAGACTCTCTTGCTTCCAGATTTATTAGGTTCTGCCTTATTGGATGATGGCAAGGAGAAGGTTCTGGTTTTCTTTCTATCAGCATTGCTTCTGCAAGTGATAGTTATCTCCAGCAGTGTTTGGCTCCAGGCTGCGATGGTCCAGCTTCTTTTGGCTTCCCCAGAAGCAGATTCATCACACTCCCTAAGAACTATCAGGAGCAGCAGAGGTGGGATGGAGGTGACCCCAGAGGTCTGAGCAACAGCTCCAGGCCCCTTCTTAAGTGTCTTAGGTTCTGATAAACCCACTTTTTGTAACCTTAGCCCTGGGAGTGGTAGTATCCTCCTACAGTTGTTATTTGTGAGTTGCTTCAGTGTTTTTACTGTTTCTCTCTTCCAATACCTGTGAAACCAATTCTCTGTAATTTTCTCTGTTTGAAATACATAGTATCATTTTCCATTTTCCTGACTAGGTCCTCACTCATACATGTATGAGTGTAGTATGACATGTAGTATGTCATTTGGTCAGCTGTATTTTTGTTTTTAAGGAATGTTTTCAGTTTTTCCTTACCTTGGTTTGAAATGTTTAAAAATTAATCCCTGGGCATTTTCTATTTTGTTGCTATTATAGATTCTCCTATTACAATATTTAATGAACTGATTGATGTTTGCATGTATGACATGATGACTGTATTTATGTAAATTATTTTTTCCTACTACTTAATGTTTTTGTCATAATTTTTCATTTCATTGTATACCTGAAAAAGAGAATCATATCTCAAATAGAGGTAGTTTTTACTTTTTCCTTTTCAACTCTTGTATTCCTTGTGTAATTGTCCTGCTTAATTCTTTTGACTGATCCTTTTAATACATCTTTGTCTTGTCCTTGACATGTCCAGTGTTTCCCTGTTAGGTAAGGTGCTAGCTTTGGGGTGAGGTAAATTTGTTTTTATCATGTCAAGTAAGAGTCCGTTGATTCCTGTTTTGTTTTCCCCCTCAAAATCGAATCTTATACCTAGCATCTATGGAAAATAATAATGTAATTTTCCTGTTTTGATTTATAAATAGAATGAATTATGTTAATTAGTTGATTATATAGTTTAAAATCATCTTTACATTCTTAGAATAAACCCTATCTGAGTCATGTTGTATTCTGTTGGATTCTGTTTGCTAATACTTTATCTAGGATTTTTGCTTTATGATATATGTAATATTTTCTTTTTCTGTTTTGGTTTTTGAAGAATACAACCTTTACCAGTTCTTAGAATCACTATATAGTTGCTTTATAAAAATAATTTAGAAGTTTTCAGTTTTCTCTTCGCTCTGGAACAATTCAAATAGCTTGAAATTATTTATTCCTTAAAAATTTGGTAAAATTCCCTTGTGAAACCATCTGGGCCTGAATTTCTTTAGAAGTAGTTCTTTGATGACGTTATTTCTTCCATAGAATGGATTTAAAAGTCTCTTTTGGGCTCAGTTTTGATAAATATTATTTTCAATTTATTGAGGTTTTCTCTATGGCCCCAAAGTATCTATTTTCATGAGTGGATTTTTGAAAAACCAGGTATATCTTTTGAGAGTACGCAGGTTAATACATAACTGTACAATCGCTTTATTCATTACAGACATATTTTTTAATGCTTTCATTTTTTTTTTCTTGATCTATTCTCTGCTTTTAGTGCATTCTTAAGTGTTTTCCATTTTCTTAAGTCTAGTAGTCTTTATGGAAGTTGATGCCATATTATTTGGTGCATAGATAATCATGACTATTAAAGTTGATCTTAGCCTTATAAAGTGCCCCTTGTCTCATTTAGAACTCTTGGTTTAGAATTCTACCTTGACTTATATTAAGTTATATCTGCTGATAATTTTGCTTGCCTTTTTACCTTGGCTCATGCTTTTATACTTAACTTTTCTAAGTCACTTTGTTTTAGGTATATATTTTAGGCTATAACATAGAATCAAGTGTTGCTCTGTGATTCAATCTGAAAACATTTTCTTTTAAAGTAAATTAAGCTTATTTGTCTTTACTGATATATCAGATATATCTGGTCACAGTTATATTGTTTTAAGGTATATTTAAAGTCTTACCATGTGATATATCTTCAGGTTTGGTACTGCTTCCTTTTAGGAATGTATGTATTTTTGTTTTTGTGGTCATGTTTCTTTTCATACATCCTAGGTCATCCCTTTCTTGTTTTGGTTCCCTCCACAAGAACCAAAGAAGTTCAACAAAAATTGAGTTGTAATTTCTTCCTCTTCATTTCTTTCCTCTCTACTTCCCAGGCATATTTAATCCTATTACCATATTTTGTTGTATCTAAGAGATGGAGTCTATCGTAAAACCTGTTACACCATTCTATGTGCTATTTAGAAAAAATATTGCTACCAGCTAAAATATGGCACATTATCAATTATAAGGTACATCTTAATTTCAGAGATATTAAAATATGGAAAAATGTTTCATTATCAATTATAAGGTACATCTTAATTTCAGAGATATGAAAATATGGAAAAATGTTTTAAAATTAATAAAACAATATCATATTTACTACTGTACTCTTAAATATGTAAAGCTTCTTCTTTTTGGTTATTAACTCTAAATGATAATTCTTCAGTGTTTTAGCTATTACATATGAAATAAGTAGTCAGCTTTTTCTATGTTGTATCTTCTCCCTTCCTTTTCTAAAATATCTCAAACATCTCTTCTTTGGCTGAAGATGATCCTCGCATAGAATCCTCAGGAATACAGTGGTATTCCCCAAGTTTTTACATTTCAAAACTGTTTGAGCCTTTCTACTTGAAGCACAGCTTTGCTGGATATAAAAAACCTTGGCTTACATTTTCTTTCCTACCATATATTGTAGGTGTTTTGTTGATTTATGGTGCTGAATGATGTGCTAATCTAATTTTCTTAGATTTCTAAATAAATCTAAGTTTTACTTGGGCAAGTCTTATGTTCATTTTAGGTAATTTCTCCCAGGTACACAGTAGATGTCTTTTAAAAGTTTATATTGTCTTTTATTTCCAAAATGGCTTATTGAATTATAGTTTTGTTTTTTAAAAGAATATCAAACTTACAGAAAAGTTGTGAGAACAGCACAAATACTTTTTATCCTTTGAAGTATTTAACATTGCCAACACGAATGCCTTATTGTCTCTGAATACTTCAGTGTGTATTTTCCTCATATAAGGACATTCTCCTTTATACGCACAGTATAATCATCAGAATCAGAAAATTAATAGTGATGGATTATTACCATCTAAATCACCAGTTCCCCATTCAAATTCACCAGTTGTTCCGATGATGCCCTTTAGAGTAAAAGGATCCAGTCCATGATTATGCATTGTATTTACCTATTTTTTAGTCTCAGTCTGGTGTAGATCCTCGGCTTTGCCTTGACTTTCATGACCTTGACACTTCTGAAGAATATAGGCCAGTGTTCTGTAGAAATGTCCCTCAGTTTCTTCTGTGTAGTGTTTTGTCATGTTATGCATCTTAAAATTTTGCAGAAGAGATTGTGTTTTCTCTCAGTGTTGCGTCAGGTGGCATGTGCTTTTAGTTTAGTTCTGGTACTGTTAATGGTACTGATTCCAGACTTCTCTACCCTAATGTTATTCCTTTTCTTTTGGTAGTAAGTATTTTGTGGAGAGGTATGGAAATGGATTGTTCTTCCTCAGACTTTTATTCATGTAAATATTTAGATCAGTGTGGACTCATGGAATCCTCTTTTATTCATTACAGTACTTAAGTAGTCCCAGACTTGGCCAGTGGGAGCCCCATTCATGTTGACTTTTTGTGTCCTTTTATGAAATCTCCATCATTCTGTGTGGAGGATATAGTATAAAGCACCTGTACTTTCCAGTTGTGGAATTAACTGTATTTCCAAGGAGCACTGGTTCCTTTTAGAAGAGCATGGTATTTGGAAACCCAAGGTCTCGACACTTGCGTCATTGCTACTAGGATGTCACTCCAGCTTTCTCAATGTACAGAACTAGAAGATACTTTGAAACACAGACACTGCTGCAATTCTAATCCAACACAACATTCATTTTAACCTTCAACCTTTTCGTTTATGCAATTCCATTATCTGCTAATGAGAACCCTCATTCGAGCAGTATACATACCTGTTTGTTTATTCTAATCTCTCAATCTTGCTGTTCTGTTTCTCAGTATGTTGGAGAGTGGGAAGCATCCAGAAGTAGAGCAGTGTTCTATTTTTTCACTTGGATGGTAGTGGTATGTGAAGATTGGCTTAATAATTATTTAGTAAACATACATATGTTTAGTCATCTGTTGAATATGTATGTTACAACTTTGAAATACAGGAAAAATCATTGAAGTGATTCATCACATTAATGATTCCAAGAGAATGATTAATCATCTCAATAGAATATACTCACTAAACTCTGTGTGCTAATCCCATAGTGAAGGGGACAGCTATAGGATGAGGGCATCTGGCAAAGAGCACCGATAGGGAGAAGGAATATCTGGAATCCAAACAATTTGTCCTAAATAAAAAAAGGATCTAGATCCTGGGGAAAATCTGGAGGTAGCAACTCCTGCTCTGAAGAAAGCAAATCATTCAGTTCTTCATAAGAACTTTTTCTAATAAAGCTATCACTCCTTTATGAGAAAATTAAAATCTTACTTTTTCATCAAAACCTTCTCTTCTGGCTTTTTCAGCCAAATCTTTGTTTTCCGTACTGAGAATATGAAATAAAAAACAGAGGCATATGATAGTAAAAAGCAAAATGACAGTATAAAATACTACCAGATCTATTAAGGTCATGAATTGCATTTCTGTTCTTTCTGATAACATGAATTATTTAGACAGTGTTGTCATTAATAAGTTCTCTAGAGTATCATATCTCTAGCTGTAAAAACATGTTTATATTATGTCCCACTTCCAGAGATCTGTATTTGGGAAGCATTTTGACACCAAAATGATGCAATAAATGTAAGTATATTAAATATTTTGTGTAAAAATTTCTTTACTTCAGTAGCTAAAAACATGTATTAATGTGCATGTACTAAAATAATTTCTTACCTTTTTAAGGGGAACATTACTTTCCTATTAAAGCTGTTAAATCCTGTTACTATCTGTTAACGCTTTCTCTGAGTGGCATGGCATGCCTTATATTAATTTTAAATTAGTTTAGAGTTTCATGACACTCAGAACTTATGAGGTGCCACTGGGTGTCTTGACAACTTATTTAGAATCAGCATATCGAATCGAATGGTGGTGGTTGTATAATCAAAACCTTACTCTCACTGTAAGTTTCTAATATAGAGCTTTAAAATGGTAAGTTAAAAATTGAAGAAAAGTCATCTTACCGTTTCTTGTCTTCATCTGTTCCAGGTTTTTTTAGTTTGAGTTTTTCGAGAGCATTGTTGTAACTCTGGGCATAATTTAAAATAGTTTAAAAGTTCATAAGAAATATATTCTGTAGTTTTAATTTTTGACTAAGGTAAAGGAAGGAGGGAATGCTTGCCTTTAGGGGCTTGCTGCCCTAAGAAATGCAGAGGCAAATACTATGGTTATCCTTCTTTCACCTTGTCACTACTTAGAGTTTCTGCCGCTGGTGAAAAAGTTGGCGTCACACTTGAATTTTGGGGAAAATCTTTAAAAACACTATTGTTTATTGCATTGATGATATTAATACTTTAATGCACATAACCAACATCATAATCAAGAGATAAAAGATGATAACCCCACAGTGAAGCTCACTGAAATGAAGTGAAGTGAAGTGGAAGTTGCTCAGTCATGTTTGACTCTTTGCCATCCCATGGACTATAGTCCATGGAATTCTCTAGGCCAGAATACTGGAGTGGGTAGCCTTTCCCTTCTCCAGGGGATGTTCCCAACCCAGGGATTGAACCCAGGTCTCCTGCATTGCAGGTGATTCTTTACCAGCTGAGCCTCATGGGAATCTCATTGGGGAACATATTAATAGATTACTTTCACAGATAAGTTCTTGGACAGAGTTCTTAAGTGCCCCTTAACCCCACAGCTAATAGGACTTTTTCTATGTGAAATGCTGTGGTTAGAGCTGAGGATGTGCAGAGATAAACAGAATGGTACACACATGACTCTGCTACAATTCATAATACATGTTGAGAGGACAAGGAAGATTCCTCTCTGACAGGGAGAATAGAGTGTCAGTGAGAGAGCAGAGGGAATATTCCTGCAGAGTCGGGGAATGACATGAGCAGAGGCCCAGAGGACACAATGAGAGCAAGCATGTGCTCAGAATATTAGCTGGTGCATGCAGCGCTGTAAATGGAAGCACAGAAAGTAAAAGTTGTATACTTAAATGATAATGAATAAAGATCCATTGACACTTGGAGACTAGAGAAGGCCCTTGAATGTTCGAATAAAGAATTTGGACTTAATTTTGACAAGCCCAGGGCAACTTTGAAGAATTTTGAGCAGAGAAGTGATATGATCCAAACTGGGCTGGCAAGGAAAGAGGCTAGAACAGATAAGATATTACCATACAGAAAATAGCACTTTGCATTGAGTGCTCAATAGCTTTTTGATATACTGAACTCTGAAATACTTTTTGGTCACATTTTTAAAACCAGAGAACATTTCTCCTGGTAGTGAAACAGTACAAATATGAATAACGCTAGACCAAAGCAAAAACCTAGAACCCCTCCCTGCACTACCACTTGGGGTATAAACCCAACTAGATTGGCCTCAGAATTCTGAGTAGGAGAATTTGACATACGTACCTTTTTAATCATTTTACCAAGTTGAAAATCTGGCCCTCTGCCTATTGAATAGTCTGCTTTCACTTCAGAATAGGTATCATTAATTATTGCCAAGAACATGTTCTGAGGAGAAGTAGTCAAAAGAAGTATTTAGTTTAAAATAATGGCTTTGACAAGTGCTAGGATTTGTAAAATTAGATTTAAATTTTAAAAGTAACACGTGCTCAGTAAGAGAGAGATGGCTATGCAGACTATATATTAAAAAAATGTAGTGGAATGGGAAATATTTAGTGTGTGGATATGGGCAAGTATGTTTATGGTAAATGGGAAAAGCAGAATGTAAAATAGTGCATATAAACTGGTTAATATATAGAAATTTATTAATGTTAGATATCAGAAGAAAACTTAGAATAATATGTGTTCATAGGGGTTTTTTTTTTCCTTTAAAATTCTGTAGAGTTGTTTAAATGCATAATTTTACTAGGGCTCTTAAAACTACCAGTGTCCAGATTAACACAAACAGAATTGTGGAGAGAGTGTTCTTAATCTCAAGCCCACCTCTCCACATTTCACTGTGGCCCAGATCTGTTGCTTTGAGGACTCCTGCCTACCATCAGGGTATAACTGCTGTGCATGACCAAAAAAAAGTTTTCATGGAGGACAGTAGCACTGCTTTGAGTAGAAAAGCAAGTTCCTTGATTAGGAAGGCCAAATATGTTTGTCCCGAGCACATGTGAGAGACTCATGAATTCTGGCGGCTCATAAAAACGACAGGTGTGAGCTTTCAGCCCTAAGGGCCAAAAGCTGTTGTGATGGGCAGAATATAAATGACCTGATTCATACTTACTGGTGTGAAATATCCCAGGCTGGAGAGACCTGGGGCATTCAAGTTATATGTGTAAAAGATTTAGCAACTCTTGGCACACAGTAAACACTCAGATGGTAACTATTATGGTCACATCCTCCATTGGACAACTTAGAATCACTTAGACTTGCTGGATTACTAGAAATCTACACTGTTCTTAATAAATGTAAGTGTTCTGACAGCTAAGCAGTGATACTGTAATTTCTTCTAAATTAGTAATTATATTTTCTATTTTTCTATAAGCAAAAAAAAGGGAGTATATTCGATCTTTCTTACCAGCAGGACAAAGAACACGAAAAAGATGAAAGTGATGAAGTAAATGGGTCCCAAGATACGATTGGCTTGCTGAATGCCAGCAAAATTAAAATCTCCAAGAACGATACGAAATTGCGTGAATCTTTTATGGGGATAAAGAAAAGCATTAGAAAATATTATATCTCTTCATACATACATGACAACTAATGGTTACTAATGTGTCTAGGAAAAATAGCTAACTGCATATGGTATGTGCTTTCTGGCTTTAGTTTTGTTAGCATACAACCAGATGTAGAAAATTCCCCTGAAGGCAAGACTTACTAGCTGAACAGATAGTTTAGGAAATGATGGGCTTCAATTTATTTAACCAATGTGAACCCAGTGTTCACCTCCAAGTTTTGAACCTTGAGATTCCTGCTCACCAGCTTGTCTTGACAGTTATCTCCTTAGCTGTTCCTGTGCCCTTATAAAACTTAGGATACTTTGACCTTTCCAAAAAGTGACTTTCATCTTGGAAATAGACTCAAGAACGCTACAACTTCTTTTATCAATGATATGCTTAATTTCTGCTTCTCCTCTACTGAAGTATAAGGATGCCAACAATTTATCACTTGTCAAGTTTCAAGCAAGTGCTGATAATGATCATCAAACATGAACCTGAGATTTGTTTTGTTTTCTCCAATAAATATAAAAACTTGGCTTTGATGTGAAATAGCATTGAAAATATTATAAAGCTTCATTAATTTTATAGATGGAAAAATTAAGAAATTAAGGCTTCAAATGAACATAGTGGTAGGAGAGGTAGAATTAGGATCTCATAATCTGAAGTCTTATTTTCTCATTGATTTGCAGTGGTATTGTCAGACATACCAGAGAAAATTAGAAAAATGTATATATGAATATATTCATATATATATTTTAAGGGGAAACCTGGAAAGGAGTTTTTACTAGTATGTAGACACTTGACTATCGTTTTTTCAGTAGTCATGTACAGATGCGAGAGTTGGACCATAAAGAAGGCCAAAGGATTGATGCTTTCCAATTGTGGTGCTGGAGAAGACTCTAGACAGTCCCTTGGACTGCAAGGAGATCAAACCAGTCAATCCTAAAGGAAATCAACCCTGAATATTCATTGGAAGGACTGAAGTTGAAGCTCCAATACTTTGGCCACCTAATGCGAAGAACCAGCTCATTACAAAAGACCCTGATGCTGGGAAAGATTGAAGGGAGGAAGAGAAGGGACGACAGAGGATGAGATATTTGGATTGCATCACTGACTCAGTGAACATGAGTTTGAGTAAACTCCAAGAGACAGTGAAAGACAGGGAAGCTTGGAGTGCTATAGTCCATGGGGTTCCAAAGAGTTGGACAAAACTTAGTGACTGAACAACAGACACTTTGCATGGTTTTTTCAGTCAAAGGACTGACTGAAAAAGAATGTTTCTTGTTTTTTGAGCCAGTCACATGAAGGGAACCATAGCACCGTGTACAATAAAGGAAGAAAATGTATTCAAAGAAATGAGCTATTTGGAGTGCTAGGACTCAAGAGTTTTCTGGAATTTCATCCTTGGTACCTGATACCTGACTAAATCATATGTAAAGTATTTATCTAGTTTCTAATACTGGATTGAAATGCTTTTTACATACAACAGAGAAATGCTGAATTAGGAGACCAAAGTTTCTCAGCAAATCAAACATTTCTCTCTGGCATAGGAGAATATGAGATTTTGTTTAAGTGTTTTTAATATGATTTTTTTTTATGTTTAGGTTGTATTTAAGAAACGATAAGTATCTGATACTTTTGCAAATACGTCACTTTTTACACTATCCTGTTCTCTAAAGATATTTTCTGACTTGTGTTTTATTTCTCTAAATATATTACTATTACTATATTTGAAGTCTTTGAGTCTGTTTCTGTTGTCCGTTGTATCTGTTAGTTCTTACGATTTTTTCCTCCTTTTATACGAGGTTATCTGTGACCATGAGCAGAAAATTATACTTGAAGGACTTGGGATGAAGATACTGTTCTCCAGAGAGATTTGTATATGTGTCTGCAGGTGTATATGGACATTCGAGCTTGGGGCTATCTTAAACCAAGTTCAAGACAATGAGGTTCCCTGGATACCTAGGTGATTAAACCCTGACTTCAAGTCACTGAGGGATTTATTTTTAACTTAAGGCTGTAGCACTTCAGATCCCTGCTTTATGTGTGGCAAGGTTATCAGACACTGCTCTTCTCCCCCTACCCCACTTTCCAACACACACACAAAGGCTCTGGGTTTCTCTTCTGTTTCCTCCTTGAGAAGTAACTAGGAACACAATTTCTTAACTGTTTCCTCTGGATCAGCAAAAATGCCTTCACAGTGGAGATTTTGGGGAAGATGGAGTAAAGGAGCACTAGGAATCTGTCTCACCACTTTAACAGTCACTGGCACAATCTGATGTAACATTTGAAATGAACTCTAAAGTCTGCTGAAGG
Source organism: Ovis canadensis (assembly GCF_042477335.2). Classification (NCBI taxonomy): domain Eukaryota; kingdom Metazoa; phylum Chordata; class Mammalia; order Artiodactyla; family Bovidae; genus Ovis; species Ovis canadensis. The sequence goes on along the minus strand of NC_091249.1, from coordinate 62,076,116 downwards.
CTTGCAACATCTAGGAAAGGACTGGACAATTTGGGTGAATTTAAACTTTCAGTTTGACAGCAGCTACCCATCTCCTGGGCTTCCCACGTGACTCAGTGGTAGAGAATCCATCTCCCAATGCAGGAGACTCTGGTTTGATTCCTGAGTTGGGAAGATAACCCTGGGGGAGGAATTGGCAACCCACTCCATCATTCTTGCCAGAAAAATTCCATGGACAGAGGAGCCTGATGTATAGCCATGGACTGTAGTCCATGGGATCGTAAAGAGTTGGACGTGACTGAGTGACTGAGTGAGCATCTGTGTGCGTGCACATGCACTTCCAATCCCTCAGCCCATGGCAGGTGGCCCTGCATGTATTCCTGGAGCAGCTTGTGCATGGCTTGTGGGAGCCAGGGTGGGCAAGAAGGATTGGGTTGTCCAAACATCAGGGGTCTGTGTTCTGATTGCTGCTGCTGATGACGAGGCAGGTATCTCACTACATTGGTTTCAAGTCCCTCTCTCTCTGGCCGAAGCAATGTCCTTGGGATTGGGAGGCCCAATGCCCTTTCCTTCTTCATTTTTTTCTTTCTTCCCTTTGGGAAATAGACATTAAAGACTAGGATACTGAAAAAACAAATAAACAAAAAAACCCTGCATATGTGGAGGAAATTAGAAAATCACCATGCATGCCCAAGGAATGGCACAGGTTCAGAAAAGACCTGAGAAGACCTTTAAATTTACACCTCAGGCTGATCCTCAGCATGGAGACAGTCAATAATAAAAAAAAACAGCAGAAAACAGCAGGCCCTGGGGAGGGAAAATTAGCTGACTTCCACAATTATCACACTGTTACACTTAAATGTCTCAGTTCAGTTCAGTTCAGTCTTTCAGTCATGTTCGTCTCTTTGTGACCCCATGAATTGCAGCACACCAGGCCTCCCTGTCCATCACCAACTCTCAGAGTTCACTCAAACTCCTGTCCATCGAGTCGGTGATGCCATCCAGCCATCTCATCCTCTGTCGTCCCCTTCTTCTTCTGCCCCCAATCCCTCCCAGCATCAGGGTCTTTTCCAATGAGTCAACTCTTTGCATGAGGTGGCCAAAGTATTGGAGTTTCAGCTTCAGTATCAGTCCTTCCAATGAACACCCATGACCAATCTTCAGAATGGACTGGTTGGATCTCCTTGCAGTCCAAGGGACTCTCAAGAGTCTTCTCCAGTGCCACAGTTCAAAAGCATCAATTCTTCGGCACTCAGCTTTCTTCACAGTCCAACTCTCACATACATGACCACTGCAAAAACCATAGCCTTGACTAGACGGACCTTTGTTGGCAAAGTAGTATCTGCTTTTTAATATGCTATCTAGGTTGGTCATAATTTTCCTTCCAAGGAGTAAGCATCTTTTACTTTCATGGCTGCAGTCACCATCTGCAGTGATTTTGGAGCCCCCCAAAATAAAGTCTGACACTGTTTTCACTGTTTCCCTATTGGCCATGAAGTGATGGGACCAGATGCCATGATCTTAGTTTTCTGAATCTTGAGCTTTAAGCCAACTTTTTCTCTCTCCTCTTTAACTTTCCTCACGAGGCTCTTTAGTTCCTCTTCATTTTCTCCCATAAGGATGGTGTCATCTGCATATCTGAGAGTATTGGTATTTCTCCCGGCAATCCTGATTCCAGCTTGTGCTTCTTCCAGCCCAGCGTTTCTTATGATGTACTCTGTGTATAAGATAAATAAGCAGAGTGACAATATACAGCCTCGACATACTCCTTTTCCTATTTGGAACCAATCTGTTGTTCCATGTCCAGTTCTAACTGTGGCTTCCTGATCTGCATATAGGTTTCTCAAGAGGCAGGTCAGGTGGTCTGGTATTCCCATCTCTCAGAATTTTCCACAGTTTCTTGTGATCCACACAGTGAAAGGCTTTGGCATAGTCAATAAAGCAGAAATAGATGTTTTTCTGGAACTCTCTTGCTTTTTTAATGATCCGGTGGATGTTGGCAATTTGATCTCTGGTTGCTCTGCCTTTTCTAAAGCCAGCTTGATCACCAGGAAGTTCATGGTTCACATACTGCTGAATCCTGGCTTGGAGAATTTTGAGCATTACTTTACTAGTGTGTGAGATGAGTGCAATTGTGCGGTAGTTTGAGCATTCTTTGGCATTGCCTTTCTTTGGGATTGGAATGAAAACTGATCTTTTCCAGTCCTGTGGCCACTGCTGAATTTTCCAAATTTGCTGGCATATTGAGTGCAGCACTTTCACAGCATCCTCTTTCAGGATTTGAAATATGGAAAATCCAACTGGAAATCCATCACCTCCACTAGCTTTGTTCGTAGTGATGCTTTGTAAGGCCCACTTGACTTCACATTCCAGGATGTCTGGCTCTAGGTGAGTGATCTCACCATCGTGATTATCTAGTTTTCAACAAAAAATGACAAGGCATACAAAGAAATGGGAATATGACCTATTCAAAGGGAAAAAGCGAATCAACAAAAACTACCCCTGAGTAAGACCACATGGTAGATCTCCTAGACCTAACCATTTTAAAGATTCTCAAAGAACTAAAAGAAGTTGGAGAAAATCAAGAAAAGTAAGTATGAACAAAATGGAAATCTCAGGAAAAAACCTCAAACCAAAAAGAAATTCTAGAGGTGCAAAGTACAATAACTGAAATGAAAATTCATTAGACGGATTCAAAGGTAGATTTGCAGGCAGAAAAAAAAATTAGTGAATTTGAAGATAGGGCCATTGAAATTACTGAGTCTGAGGAACAGAAAGAGAAGAGTTTACAGAAAAAGTGAGCAGAGCCTTAAGCGACTTACGAGACATCATCAAGTGGACCAACATATGCATAGGCATATGAAAAGATGCTCAGTATTGCTAATCAGTAGAGAAATCCAAATGCAAAACAATGAGATACCATACCTCACACCCATTAGGATGGCTACCATCAAAACAAAATTTTTGATAAAAGACTGGAGAAATTGAAACATCTATAAACTGTTAGAAGAAATGTAAAATGCAGTGTGCACTGTGGACAACAGTATAGCAGTACCTCAGAAAATTCAAAATAGAATTACCATATGATCCAACAATTCTACTTCTGGGTATATACCCAAAAGAATTCGAAGTAGGATCTCAAAGCAATTTGTGCACCTTGTTCTCACTGTAGCATTCAGAAAAATGGAAACATGGAAGCAGCTCAAGTGTCATTGACAGATTAATGGAAAGCAAAATGTAATGTGTATGTGTGTAACACACAGTGGAATATTATTCAGCCTTAAAAAGGAAGGAAATCCTGACACATCCTGCAACATTGTTGATGATATTATGCTAAGTGGAATAAATTAGTCAGAAATGGACAAATACTGTATGATTCTATGAGAATGACCTCAAGTAATCAAAATCAGAGACAAAAAGTACAATGATGGTTGCAGGGGCTGGAGTAGGGGGAGAAATGGAGAATTCCTGTTTAATGAATATGAGAGTTTCAGTTTTGCAAGATAGATTTCTGGAGGTGAATGATGGTGATGATTGAGCAATACGAATGTACCTCACTCTTAGAAATGGTTTTAAAAGTGGTTAAGATGTTAAATTTTATAACATTTTAAAATCTTTATCAGCTTTAAAAAAGCCTTCAGGGAAGAATAGCTTTGGATGCTAGAGCTACTTCTCTGGGTTCTTGCTTTCTAATTTTGGACACTCATAAGTTGTGAAGAGATTGATTTGAATAGCCTTGCACATCATTACCAGGAGCAGAAGTTCCCTCAATCCATTCTGAACTTTTCTGTCTGCTTAATTTGTGTCTTAAACTTTCTTTCCTCCCATTATCCGAGGTAAGACACATTTTCAAGGTTCTGTAGATTATTACATTCATATTTAATGTCCAGTATTAATTAGTTTTACTACTACACTTAAGATCCTAGGAAGGGACCAAGAAGTTGTTGAAACTGCAAACATTGACTCAGGGTAAACTAATTAGACTTCTCATTTGTAGTTGGAAGGGACCTCTGGGAGTGATTTAGTTCAGCCCACTCATTTACAGATAAATTAAGATCTAGAAAAATTAAATAGCTAGTGGCAGAGGTAGAAAGTAGAATTCTATTCTCTTGTTTAGTAAAGGATTATTTCAGAAAAAATGTTATTAAATTTCAAACAGTGGTACTTCATTTGTTTACATGCAGATAATGAGATTTTTCCGATTAAGTCAGTTCAGTCACTCAGTCATGTCTGACTCTTTGTGATCCCATGGAATGCACTAAAATTTACCCCCAGTTGAGTCAAAGGACCATGGACAGTTTGAGGAATTCTGAACTGAAGAAAGGAGTACAGTTTTTCTCAGAGCCATATGTTACCATGGACTACAAATTTCCAAGAGTGATGGAAAATTTCCTAAACTTTCTTAAATATGAAACTGTTTCCCCCAGACAATCTTAGTCTAGATTATACAGAACACATTTTTGAGACCTGATATTTTAGACCAGCAGACCCCAAAGTATTTGGCACCAGGGACCAGTTTCGTGCAAGAGAATTCTTCCACGGACTGCAGAAGCAGGGATGGCTTCAAGATGATTTAAGCACATTGCATTTATTGTGCACTTTGTTTCTGTTATTAATTACATCAGCTCCACCTCAGATCAGAGGTTGGGGACCCCTGTTTTAGACAATCATATATATATTATATATATATATATAATTATTTTTATACAGATAACTTGTTTTACGTACTCAAAAATGGAAGTCAATTTATTAAAATTACTGACTTCTAAAGAAGAGCCTGAATACTTTTCTAGGCATTCTACATAATAATAAGTTAGTTATCTGCTAATTGCTTTATGTATATAAAGCTATTTTTAAAATTCAGCTTTGCCAGATCAGCAAAGGACAATCAAGTCAATATCAGTGAAAGGATTCTAAGGATGCCCTCGAAAGAAAACACTTCTTTTGCCCAGAGAATAGATACTATGGAGAAATGGAGCCAATATTTTTTAACTTTAATAAAAATTTCACTTCTAGAGTAGTAAAAAATTATTTTTCTAACTTGACCTAGTAACATGTGAAGAGTGGATAACACCATCAATTTGGATCTTTCAATGCCTAACTGCACTTTGAATATAACAGATATTTAGCCATCAGTGAGAATATCAAACCATTTTAAAATTTATTAAAGCTTATGTTGCTACTTATAGGTATTTTCATGATTTTTAGTTATAAACTGGAAAAAATAATTACATTTATACTAAGAGCTTACATGGCATTTTGAAAAGTGGAAAAGTCGTCAACCTGTGATCCAAAAACAAGAAATCCTAACTGAGCATAAGCAAAGAATATTATAAAAAACATGATAGCAAATCCTATTATGTCTTTGATACATCGTGACAAGGTTGATGACAGCTGAGACATTGTCTTATTAAAGCTTATGAATTTGAATATCTGAAAAAGAACAAAATTAATTGAAATAGAATACTAAAAATTATACTTAGAGTAGGTTAATTTCAGAAGTAATCTGCTTCAAATTAAAAAAAATGCTTAATGATAGTTAAGGATGTTTGAGGATTTGCTGGCAATCATCACAAAGCCAAACTACTTTAAAAATTATAGTTAAGAGTATCTTTTTGTTTTTTTTTTTTCATAACTTTGTAGTTTGAGTTCTTATCTAATGTAATAAAGTGAAGTCTTTCAGTCATGTCCAACTCTTTGCAACCCCACGGACTAGCTGCCAGGCTCCTCCATCCATGGGATTTTCCAGGAAAGAATACTGGAGTGGGTTGCCATTTCCTTCTCCAGGGGATCTTCCCAAGCCAGGGATTGAACCCAGGTCTCCCACACTGCAGGCATACTCTTTACCATCTGAGCCACCAGGGAAGGTCGTTATGTAATAAAACATATCTAATCTGTTATATCTGATAAAATACAAATACCTTTATCCATGCAAAGAAGATGGTTATGGCAATTATGTTATTGTAATAAATGTGCCAGTATGCAAGAAAATAGAAGTCTGAATATTTTTCAGTATTTCTTAACAGTTGTCCAAGCATGTGATAAATTTTCATATTAGAGTATAAGCTGAAGAAAACAGTCAAAAAACATAACTAAATGGGAAAATAAGAAGAGTTAGATATAATTTCTACCTCTAAATGTGTAGCCTATAAGCAAATACATGAAAAACTTCATCAGAAGTTCAACCAAAAGGAAGGGATAAGACATAGGATTTTATATAAAGTAAGCCTCAATTTATAGAACTTTAAGGTAGCATAATTATCATAAAAGTAACAAAATATTGGCTATATATATTGGCAAATCTACATGCTTTTTTGTTTCTTTGAGGCATAAAACACAAATATATAAAATGACTATATAATTCTGACTAGGCTATAAGAGTTTTTGCTCCATTTAACTACATGTTACCTAAGAGTTTAATATTTTTCACTCTTAAGAAATTTTTTTACAGTTCCAAAAAAATAACCCCCTTTAGGACTCTTTAACAACTAGTTTTTAAAAATTAAGTTTTTATTGAAGGATAATTGCTTTACAGACTTTTGTTGTTTTCTGTCAAACCTCAAAAAGAATCAGCCATAGGTATACATATCAGTTCAGTTCAGTCCCTCAGTTGTGTCCGACTCTTTGCGACCCCATGGACTGCAGCACGCCAGGCCTCCCTGCCCATTACCAACTCCTGGAGTTTACTCAAACTAATGTACATCGAGTCAGTGATGCCATCCAACAATCTCATCCTCTGTTGTCCCCTTCTCCTTCCGCCTTCAGTCTTTCCTAGCATCAGGGTCTTTTCAAATGAGTCAGTTCTTCGCTTCAGGTGGTCAAAGTATTGGAGCTTCAGCTTCAGGATCAGTCCTTCCAATGAATATTCAGGACTGATTTCCTTTAGGATGGACTGGTTGGATCTCCTTGCAGTCCAAGGGACTCTCAAGAGTCTTCTCCAGCACCACAGTTCAAAAGCAACAATTCTTTGGTGCTCAGCTTTCTCTACAGTCCAACTCTCACATTCATACATGACTACTGGAAAAACTATAGCTCTGACTAGATGGACTTTTGTTGGCAAAGTAATGTCTACTTTTTAATATGCTGTCTAGGTCATAACTTTTCTTCCAAGGAGCAAGCGTCTTTTAATTTCATGGCTGCAGTCACCATCTGCAGTGATTTTGGAGCCCCCCCAAAATAAAGTCACTCACTCTTTCCATTGCTTCCCCATTTATTTGCCATGAAGTGATGGGACCAGATGCCGTGATCTTAGTTTTTTGAATGTTGAGTTTTATGCCAACTTTTTCACTTTCCTCTTTGATCAAGAGGCTCTTTAGTTCTTCGCTTTCTGCAATAAGTGTGATATCATCTGCATATCTGAGGTTATTGACATTTTTCCCAGCTATCTTGATTCCAGCTTGTGCTTCATCCAGCCCAGCATTTTTCATGATGTACTCTGCATATAAGTTAAATAAACATGGTGACAGTATACAGCCTTGATGTACTCCTTTCCTGATTTTGAACCAGTCTGTTGTTTCATGTCCAGTTCTAACTGTTGCTTCTTGACCTGCATATAGATTTCTCAGGAGGCAGGTCAGGTGGTCTGATATTCCCATCTCTTGAAGAATTTCTCACAGTTTGTTGTGATCCATACAGTCAAAGGCTTTGACGCAGTCAATAAAGCAGAAGTAAATGTTTTTCAGGAACTCTTGCTTTTTCAATGATCCAACAGATGTTGGCAGTTTGATCTCTGTTTCCTCTGCCTTTTCTAAAACCAGCTTGAAAATCAGGAAGTTCACGGTTCACGTATTGCTGAAGCCTGGCTTGGAGAATTTTGAGCATTACTTTACTAGCATATGAGATGAGTGCAAGTGTGCGGTAGTTTGAGCATTCTTTGGCATTGCCTTTCTTTGGGATTGGAATGAAAACTGACCTTTTCCAGTCCTGTGGCCACTGCTGAGATTTCCAAATTTGCTGGCATATTGAGTGCAGCATGTTTACAGCATCATCTTTTAGGATTTGAAATAGCTCAACTGGAAATCCATCACCTCCACTAGCTTTGTTCATAGTGATGCTTCCTAAGGCCCACTTGACTTCGCATTCCAGGACGTCTGGCTCTAGGTGAGTGACCACACCATCTTGATTATCTGGATCGTGAACATCTTTTTTGTGTAGTTCTGTGTATTCTTGCCTCCTCTTGTTAATATTTTCTGCTTCTGTTAGTTTTGTACCATTTCTGTCCTTTATTGTGCCTATCTTTGCATGAAATATTCCCTTCAAATCTCTAATTTTCTTGAAGAGATCTCTAGTCTTTCCCATTCAATTGTTTTTCTCAATTTCTTTTCATTGATCACTGAGGAAGGCTTTCTTATCTCTCCTTGCTATTCTTTGGAACTTTTCATTCAAATGGGTATAGATTTCCTTTTTTCCTTTGCCTTTCACTTTTCTTCTTTTCACAGCTATATGTAAGACCTCCTCAGACAACCATTTGCCTTTTTGCATTTCTTTTTCTTTGGGATGGTCTTGATCCCTGTCTCCTGTATAATGTCACAAGCCTCCATCCATAGTTCTTCAGGCATTCTGTCAGATCTAATCCCTTGAATCTATTTTTCACTTCTGCTGTATAATCATAAGGGATTTGAATAGGTCATAACTGAATGGTCTAATGGTTTTCCCTACTTTCTTGAATTTAAGTCTGAATTTGGCAATAAAGAGTTCATGATCTGAGCCACAGTCAGCTCCTGGTCTTGTTTTTGCTGACTATTGAGCTGCTTCTTTGGCTACAAAGAATATAATCAATCTGATTTTGATATTGACCATCTGGTGATATCCATGTGTAGAGTCCTCTTGTGTTGTTGGAAGAGGGTGTTTGCTATGACCAGTGCGTTGTCTTGGCAAAACTCCTTTAGTCTTTGACCTGCTTCATTCTGTACTCCCAAGGCCAAATTTGCCTTTTACTCCAGGTATCTCTTGACTTCCTACTTTTGCATTCCAGTTCCCTATAATGAAAAGGACATCTTTTTTGGGTATAAGTTCTAGAAGGTCTTGTAGGTCTTCATAGAACCGTTCAGCTTCAGTTTCTTCAGCACTACTGGTCAGGGCATAGACTTGGATTACTGTGATTATTGAATGGTTTGCCTTGGAAATGAACAGAGATCATTCTGTCGTTTTTGAGATTGCATCCAAGTACTGCATTTCAGACTCTTTTGTTGACTATGATGGCTCCTCCATTTCTTCTAAGGGATTCTTGCCCACAGTAGTAGATATAATGGTCATCTGAGTTGAATTCACCCATTCCAGTCCATTTTAGTGTGCTGATTCCTAAAATGTCGATGTTCACTCTTACCATGTCCTGTTTGACCACTTCCAATTTGCCTTGATTCATGGACCTAACATTCCAGGTTCCTATGCAATATTGCTCTTTACAGCATGGGACTTTACCTCCATCACTAGTCACATCCACAACTGCGTGTTGTTTCTGCTTTGGCTCCGTTCATTCTTTCTGGAGTTATTTCTCCACTGATCTCCAGTAGCATATTGGGCACCTGCTGACCTGGGGAGTTCATCTTTCAGTGTCCTATCTTTTTGCCTTTTCCTACTGTTCATGGGGTTTTCATGGCAAGAATACTGAAGTGGTTTGTCATTCCATTCTCCAGTGGTATACATATAAACCTTTTGAAACTCCCTCCCACCTCTCTCCCCATCTCACCCCTCTAGGTTAATACAGAGCCCCTGTTTGAGTTTCCTTAGTCATACAGCAAATTCTTGTTGGCTATTTAATTTACATATGGTAATGTAAGTTTCCATATTACTCTCTCCATACATCTCACCCTCTCTTCCCCTCTCCCTATGTCTATAAATCTATTCTCTATGTCTGTTTCTCCTTTGCTACCCTGTAAATAAATTCTTCAGTACCATTTTCTAGATTCTGTATATATGTGTTAGAATTCAATATTTATCTTTCCCCTTCTGACTACTTCACTCTGTATAATAGGTTCTTGGTTCATTCACCTCATTAGAACTGACTCAAATGCATTCCTTTTTATGGCTAAGTAAGATTCCATTGTGTATATGTACCAAAACTTCTCCATCTGTTCATCTGTCGATGGACATCTAGGTTGCTTCCATGTTCTACCTATTGTAAATAGTGCTGCAATGAACAATGGGACGCATGTTTCTTTTTCAATTTTGGCTTCCTCAGGGTATATGCCTAGGAGTGGGATTGCTGGGTCATATGGTGGTTTTATTCCTAGCTTTTTAAGGAATCTCCATACCGTCTTCCATGGTGGCTGTATCAGTTTACATTCCCACCAACAGTGCAAGAGTGTTCCCTTTTCTCCACACCCTCTCCAGCATTTACTGTTTGTAGACTTTTTGGTGATGGCTATTCTGACTGGTGTGGGGTGATATCTCATTGTAGTTTTGATTTGCATTTCTCTAATAATGAGTGATGTTGAGCATCTTTTCATGTGTTTGTTAGCCATCTGTATGTCTTCTTTGGAGAAATGTCTGTTTATGTCTTTCTCCCACTTTTTGATTGGGTGGGTTGTTCTTCTGGCATTGTGTTGTATGAGCTGCTTGTATATTTTGGAAATTAATCCTTTGTCAGTTGTTTCATTTGCTCTTATTTTTTTTCCCATTCTGAGGATTGTCTTTTCACCTTGCTTATAGTTTCCTTTGCTGTGTAAAAGCTTTTAAGTTTAATCAGGTCCCACTTGTTTACTTTTGTTTTTATTTCCATTACTCTAGGAGGTGGGTCATAGAGGATCTTGCTTTGATTTATGTCGTTGACTGTTCTGCCTATGTTTTCCTCTAAGAGTTTTATAGTTTCTAGTCTTACATTTAGGTCTTTAATCCATTTTGAGTTTATCTTTGTGTATGACGTTAGGAAGTGTTCTAATTTCATTCTTTTACATGTAGCTGTCCAGCTTTCCCAGCACCATTTATTGAAGAGGCTCTTTGCCCCATTGTATATTCTTGCCTCCCTTCTCAAAACTAAGGTACCCATAGGTGCATGGTTTTATTTCTGGGCTTTCTATCTTGTTCCATTGGTCTATATTTCTGTTTTTGTGCCAGTACCATACTGTCTTGATGACTGTAGCTTTGTAGTATAATCTGAGGTCAGGAATGTTGATTCCTCTAGCTCCATTCTTCTTTTTCAAGACTGCTTTGGCTACTTGGGATCTTTGTGTTTCCATATGAATTGTAAAATTTTTTGTTCTAGTTCTGTGAAAAATGTTGGTAAATTGATAGGGATCACATTGAATCTGTAGTTTGCATTTGGTAGTGTAGTCATTTTCACAGCATTGATTCTTCCTACCCAGGAACATGGAATATCTCTCCATCTGTTTATGTCATCTTTGATTTCTTCCATTAGTGTCTTATATTTTTCTGTGTATAGTTCTTTTGTCTCCTTAGGTAAGTTTATTCCTAGATATTTAATTATTTTTGTTGCAATGGTGAATGGGATGGACTCCTTAATTTCTCTTTCTGATTTTTCATTGTTGGTATGTAGAAATGCAAGTGATTTCTGTGTATTGATTTTGTATCCTGCAACTTTGCTAAATCCACTGATTAGGTCTAGTGATTTTCTGATACTATCTTTAGGGTTTTCTGTGTACCGTATGTCATCTGCAAGCACTGAGAGCTTTACTTCTTCTTTTCTGATCTGGATCCCTTTTATTTCTTTTTCTTCTCTGATTGCTGTAGCTAGGACTTCCAGAACTATGTTGAATAATAGTGGTGAAAGTGGACACCCTGTATTGTTCCTGATCTTAGGGGGAATGATGTCAGTTTCTCATCATGGAGAATAATGTTTTCTGTAGGCTTATCATAGACTTCCCTGGTGGCTCAGATGGTTAAGCGTCTGTCTACAACGTGGGAGACCCGGCTTCGAGCCCTGGGTCGGGAAGATCCCCTGGAGAAGGAAATGGCAATCCACTCCATTACTATTGCCTGGAAAATCCCATGGACTGAGAAGCCTGGTAGGCTACAGTCCATGGAGTCGCAAAGAGTCAGACATGACTGAGCGATTTCATTATCATATATATGGCCTTTAGTATGTTGAGGTAGTTTCCTTCTATGCCCATTATTTGAAGAGTTTTAATCATAAATGGGTGATGAATTTTGTGAAAGGCTTTTTCTGCATCTTTTAAGATTATCATATGTTTTTTAATCTTTCAGTTCGTTAATATGGTATATCACATATATGCACATAGATTTGTATATATTGAAGAATCCTTGCATCCCTGGAATAAACCTAACTTGATCATGGTGTATCAGCTTTTTGATGTGTTGCTGAATTCTGTTTGCTAAAATTTTCTTGAGGATATTTGCATTTATGTTCATCAGTGATATTGGCCTGTAGTTTTCTTTTTTTGTGTTGTCTTTGTCTGGTTTTGGTATCAGGGTGATGGTGGCTTCATAGAATGAGTTTGGAAGTGTTCCCTCCTCTGCAATTTTTTGAAGGATTTTTAGAAGGATAGGCATTAACTCTTCTTTAAATATTTGACAGAATTCTCCTCTGAAGCCGTCTGGTCCTAGGCTTTTGTTTTCTGGGAAATTTTTGATCACAGCTTCAATTTCAGTGCTTGTAATTGGGTTGTTCATAACTTCTCCCTGGTTCAGTCTTGGAAGATTGAACTTTTCTAAGAATCTGTGCATTTCTTCCAGATTATCCATTTTATTGCCATATAGTTGTTCATCATAGTCTCTTATAATCTTTTGTATTTCTGCATTGTCTGTTGTAATTTCTCCTTTTTCATCTCTAATTTTGTTGATTTGATTCTTCTCTCTTTTGTTCTTGATGAATCTGGCTAAAGGTTTGTCAATTTTGTTTCTCAAAGAACCAGCTTTTAGTTTTATTAATCTTTACTATTGTTTCTTTCACTTTTTTTTCATTTACTTCTGCTCATATCTTTATGATTTATTTCCTTTTGCTGATTTTTTTTCCAGTTGTTTTAAGTATAAAGTTAGGTTGTCTTTTCAATGTTTTTCTTGTTTTATGAGGTAGGATTGTATTGCTATAAACTTCCCTCTTAGAACTGCTTTTGCTACATCCCATAGGTTTTGAGTTGTCATATTTTCATTGTCATTTGTTTCTAGAATTTTTTAACTTCCCTTTTTATTTCTTCAGTAACCTGTTGGTTATTTAGAAACATGTTTAATCTCCATGGGTTTGTGTTTCTTACAGTTTTTTTTCTTATAATTAATATCTAATCTCATAGCATTGTGGTCAGAGAAGATGCTTGATATGATTTCAATTTTCTTAAATTCACTGAGGTTTGATTTGTGACCCAAGATGTGGTCTATCCTGGAGAGTGTTCCATGTGTGCTTGAGAAGAAAGTGTATTCTTCTGCGTTTGGATGGAATGTTCTGAAGATATCAGTGAGATCCATCTCCTCTAATGTATCATTTAAGACTTGTCTTTCCTTAATAATTTTATGTTTTGATGCTCTGTCCATTGGTGTGAGTGGGGTGTTCAAAGTCTCCTACTATTATTGTGTTACTGTCAGTTTCTCCTTTTATTTTGTTAGTGATTGTCTTATGTATTGAGGTGCTCCTATGTTGGGTGCATAGATATTTACAGTTGTTATGTCTTCCTCTTGGATTGATCCCTTGATCATTATGTAGTGTCCTTCCTTATCTCTTGTAATCTTTATTTTAAGGTCTATTTTGTCTGATATGAGGATTGCTACTCCAGCTTTCTTTTGCTTCCATTTGCATGGACTATATTTTTCCATCCTCTCGCTACTTTCAGTCTATATGTGTCTTTAGGTCTGAAGTGGGTTTCTTGTAGACAGCATATATATGGGTCTTTTGTATCCATTTTTTGTATCCGTTCAGCCAGTCTCTGTCTTTTGGTTATAGCATTTAATCCATTTACATTTAAAGCAATTATTAATATATACATTCCTACTGCTATTTTCTTTTTTTTTTTTTAGTTTTTTATTTTTAAAATTTTAAAATCTTTAATTCTTACATGCGTTCCCAAACATGAACCCCCCTCCCACCTCCCTCCCCATAACATCTCTCTGGGTATCTTAATTGTTTGGGGTTGATTTTGTAGATCTTTTTCCTTCTCTTGTATTTCTTGAGTATATAAGTCCCTTTAATATTTGTTGTAAAGCTGGTTTGGTGGTACTGAATTCTTGCAACTTTTGCTTGTCTGAAAAGCTTTTTATTTCTCCATCAATTTTTGAATGAGATCCTTGCCGGGTATAGTAATCTTGGTTGTAGATTTTTCTCTTTCAGTACTTTAAATATATCCTGCCTTTCCTTTCAGGCCTGCAGAGTTTCTGCTGAAAGCATATAGGGTTTCTGTTAAGCGTATGGGGTTTCCCTTGTATGTTACTTGTTGCTTTTCCCTTGCTGCTTTTAATATTCTTTGTGTGTTTAGTCTTTGTTAGTTTGATTAGTATGTGTCTTGGCCTGTTTCTCCTTGGGTTTATCCTGTATGGGACTCTTTGTGCCTCTTGGACTTATTTCCTTTTCCATGTTGGGGAGATTTTCAACTATAATTTCTTCAAAAATTTTCTCATACCCTTTCTTTTTCTCTTCTTCTTCTGGGACCCCTATAATTTGAATGTTCGTGCATTTGGTATTGTCCCAGAGGTCTCTGAGACTATTCTCAGTTCTTTTTATTCTTTTTACTTTATTCTGCTCTTCAGAAGTTATTTCCACTATTTTATCTTCAGCTCACTGATTCATTATTCTGCTTCAGATACTCTGCTATTGATTCCTTCTAGAGTATTTTTAATTTCAATCATTGTGTTGTCTCTGTATATTTTTGCTTTAATTCTTCTAGGTCTTTGTTGATTCTTGCATTTTCTTCATTTTGTTTTCAAGGTTTTTGATCATCTTTACTATTATTATTCTGAATTCTTTTTCAGGTAGTTTGCCTATTTCCTCTTCATTTATTTGGACTTCTGTGTTTCTAGTTTGTTCCTTCTTTTGTATAGTATTTCTCTGCCTTTTCAGTATTATTATTTTTTAACTTACTGTGTTTGAGGTCTCCTTTTCCCAGGCTTCAGGGTTGAATTCTTTCTTCCTTTTGGTTTGGCCCTCCCAAGTTTGGTCCAGTGGTTTGTGTAAGTTTCATATAGGGTGGGATTTGTGCTGAGTTTTTTTGTTTGTTTTGTTTTTTGTCTGATGGGCAAGGCTGAGTGAGTTGGTAATCTTGTCTGCTGATGATTAGGTTTGTATTTTTTTTTGTTTGTTGTTTAGATGAGGCGTCCTGCACGGGGTGCTACTGGTGCTTTGAGGGTGCTGGGTCTTGTATTCAAGTGGTTTCCTTTGTGTGAGTTCTCACTATTTGATACTCCCTAGAGTTAGTTCTCTGGTAGTCTAGGATCTTGGAGTCAGTGCTCCCACTCCAAAGGCTCAGGGCTTGATTTCTCCAAACTAGTTCTGAAATAATGGAACATGGAAGAATGCTGTCATCATTTGGGATTCAGTGGTTTACGGCAGGTCTGGGCAGGTTGGAGACCACCAGGTAGGACTGGAGGAAGGCAGATTTGGTTGCAGCTCTTTCCAGGTCCAATCCAGGTAAAGAGGTGTGTGTTGGGGCCGAATAGTGAAGGGCCATGCTGGGACATCGCGATCCAATTCTTTCTGCCTGGCTTTATCCCAGAGTTTACAAATACCCCATGCAGGACACTCCACCTGACTCTGGAGGATTCTGGAGCAGGGGGTGTGCAACTGCACTTACGTGATCCAGCTCTGGGCTGGCGGCTGTGTCTAACAATTCTTTTAGGAGAGGATTTTAGGACCAGATTATCTTCTATCTATTATTTATCTATTATTATTATAAAGCTATGTGACTATTATAACTATTATGAAAATTTTCCTTTGACTTCTTTTCCCTAAAATACTCAGTTAAACATTTAAGCCTTATGCCCTATGTTAAGCATTACTGGGGGGGGGGTACCAGAAAAACTTTCAATTTGGTTTTGGGAAACAAATTTTATATATATGTATACACACACACACATATACACATACAACAGGTAGGAGGCCTGGCAAGTCTGTAAAGTTCTGCTATTGGGAACAGGTGACCTGGACCTGTCTTGTCACTGTCAGGCTAAAATATATAAATCTATATTTATATATAATATAAATATATATACACACAAATACACAGACACACACACTCAATTGGCTATAACTAAGGGCCAACAAGAGTGAGAGATCAGATTGTATAAGCCCGAATATTTGCTCATTGTTCCTAAAACTAAAATCCAACAGTTTGTCTCGCTCTGCCCTCTCCATTTATTTTAGTATTTTCTAGTTAAGAACTGGCAGTCGTTGGAGCTTCTTTCAAGGACTGTTCCCCCAATCCTGGTGGTGCCTCTGTGCCTACAAGCTACCCCCTCTGGCTTCTCAAATCTTATCCACACCTTCAGCATTCTGCCTAGGCTTGTCTTTTACCTATTTAAAAATTCAGGATAGCATATTTAGGCAATGTAGAAGAATACATTTTGAGGGACCTTGCCCCCAAGTGAGAGTTGGACTGTGAAGAAGGCTGAGGGCTGAAGAACTGATGCTTTTGAACTGTGGTGTCAGAGAAGACTCTTGAGAGTCCCTTGGAGTGCAAGGAGATCCAACCAGTCCATTCTGAAGGAGATCAGCCTGGGATTTCTTTGGAAGGAATGATGCTAAAGCTGAAGCTCCAGTACCTGGCCACCTCATGCGAAGAGTTGACTTATTGGAAAAGACTCTGATGCTGGGAGGGATTGGGGGCAGGAGAAGAAGGGAACGACTGAGGATGAGATGGCTGGATGGCATCACTGACTCGATGGATGTGAATCTGAGTGAACTCTGGGAGTTGGTGATGGACAGGGAGGCCTGGCGTGCTGTGATTCATGGGGTCGCAAAGAGTCGGACGCGACTGAACTGAACTGAACTGAGGGAGACTTAACTGTGCCAATTAAATCATAATACCTATGAAATCACCTATTCCTCTAGGTTTATGCTAGTCACAAGAACCAAATCAGAGGAAGAAAAGGACTTCTACCTTTTGGAGGCACACCATTAATATCTACTTTGACAGTTCATTTTATGGTTGATACAGCTTTTAGAATAAATCCCAGATGAATAGAAAATTCTACCTTTTTTTTTTTTTACAGCTCCCTCATTTGTGAGTTCAGATGTGATTTTTATCAACCATATCTGTGAAAATATACTTACCACCAAAAGTAATAATTCTAGCCAGTTCCAAATACTTTTGAAATAGGCAAATTTAAATTCTTTCAGTTTTTTGATTTCTTGTATTGTGAAGACAATAATAAAAATACAAAATATAATTTCACAGGAAGCAATAAAATAATCATAGAAGCTAACGTATCTGAGGAGCTTCACAGAGTAAAACTGCCATGAAGTAAGTATTCCTCCAGTTGCAGGGAATTCTGCCACCAATCTGTAAAATGAGGTTTGTGAAAGTAACTGCATTTCAAGAATTTATTTCAGTACCTAACTCGATTGAAATTTCCAGTCAGTGATGTTGTATACTTTAATAGTTATTTTGTACAAAATATGTTTTCTCAGGGTAACAGGCTCAAAAAATTCTTGTGGAAATACTTCTTTTTTAATACTCCACTTTTTTTGGTGCTCTGAAAATTCATAGTGGTCAAAGACCAGTGTAAATGAGAAAGAAAGAAAGATGTAACTTTACATTTATTTTACTCTATGTTTTGATTGTGCATTCATAACTCGGCTGCTAATTTATCCCCACAGAATGAGGGGTGATGCTCAAGAACATGCTGTACTGTTACTGTTATTATTCAGGACTCCCCAAATATTTCAGAGGAGGGAAATACACTCTCCCCCTTTAGCTTATCAGAGATACTTCTTGCTTCTAAATCTCAAGATAACATACTATACTAAAGCCAACGTTTTCTGTTTAACTTTAGGCACTGGATTTTGGATACAAAGATCTATATGCAAGTAGAAATATAAAAGTTACTCTAGTACCAAATATAAAAAGATTTTTAGGTAATTCCCTGTATTCCTAGTTTTTTCCATAACTGCAGGTAATTAAGAATTGGCAGTAATTTAAGGAGCCAGGATCTCTATCACAAATTCACAATGTAATTATTCCTACCTGAAGGTGTTAGCAAATTGGTACTGGAATAGGTGCTCCCCCCCTTAACCCCAAAAATACCTCACCAAAATCAAGAACAAAACCTCCAGTTAACAAATAGAAAACAGGAATTTTTTCCACCTTGCATATAGTCGGTGCACAAATTTGAGCAAGTGAGTGAAGTGAAAGAAACAGTATTTTGACCTGAAGTGTAGACTAGTAAACAAAAAGCAAAAAATGATGGGCATTTAGTTTGCCAGATATGTGTACAAAAGGAAAATAAGTGGATAAGGTCATAATGTAAGCAATATGCTCCCATACAACTATTGATTATACTACCAGTTAAAAGTTTCAAAATCTGCTGAAATTTCTAAAAAACATTTAAAAGATAAATAAAATAAGCATGAAACCTAGAAACAGAAAATATGGACTTAATGTAGTATTACAAGGAGTTCTTTGTATGACTGTAAGCCAATTACCCCAATGTTTCCATTCTTGTTTAGGACATTGGAGTGATTTGTATTCTTTACTTTATCCCTACCAGGACTATCGGGAAAGGTGAATAATGTTGGTAAGAAGCTGATTCCCTGAAAGAAGATACAATAACATGCTGCTGAGAGTAATTCATTTGCTTTCATTTTGATACATTTTAAAGGCTGTGACTATCTTTCACCATCACTGTTGTACAAGGGCCAAGTTCCCCAATCAGACTAAAGGCTGATTCCATATTCCATTCAGAAGAAAAATGTAAAACTCAAGAGAAAAAAGTGGCTTACTAAGACTCAATGGACACTAGTGTTTACCTGTCCAGTATTCATTATCCTATCTCTCCTTTCTAACAGAACCTTAATTGTGTCAGGCATTCACCCATTCCCAGATGGCTTAGAAGCCAATTCAATCCTCAGGCAGATTCAATCACAGTAATGCTATTTGCTTTGCCAGTCCTTAGGCCTAAGCCAGATAGTATGGTCCAGGTTAGGCAGATTATCTAAGATAATCAGACCTACAGAAATAATTTTTTTCTTATCGGCTGTTTCCTCCTCCTCCTCGTGAGAGGGGATGTCTTTCATCATTTCCTTGGGTCCAACGGGTTAGCCCTGGCCTGTTATTCTCATGCAATAGCAGATGTGCAAGAGAGCAAGTTTTAATGTACAAACCCCTTTCAAATTTCTGCTTGTATCATGCGTGTGTGCATGCTAAGTCACTTCAGTTGTGTCAAACTCTTTGTGACCGTATGGACTGTAGCCTGCCAGGTTCCTCTGTCCATGGGATTCTCCAGGCAAGGATACTGGAGTGGGTTGCTATACCTTCCTCCAGCAGATCTTCCCAACCCAGGGATCAAACCCCTGTCTCTTATGTGTCCTGCATTGGCAGGTGGGTTCTTTACCACTAGTGCCACCTAGGAAGCCCTTGCTTTTATCATATATGCTGACATTCCATTGACCAAAGAAAGTCACATAGTTGAGCCTAGTATCTAGTTCTGGGGTTCTGCACCCTGCCCTGGGTGACAGGGTACTACAAGTTTACATGGCAAAGATGTGAAGGACTGGGGCCATTTGCAAATCACCATCGGCTATAATCATGTCTAGGATGTTGGCTGTTGTTATATATTGTTTGAATCTTAAATTGTTCATTCTTGAGACAAAAATTAATAACTTAATAAAGAAGCTCATTGTGAAAGGAAATCAACAGATTTGAGTGATCTGATTTAAAGGAAGAAATCGTTAGGGCTAAATGTTAGATTTGTCCAGCTGCAGAATGACAAGAAATAAGGCTATATATTCTTAAGTAATATAAAACTAACCTACTGTATGTAATTCTTCATGTTCTGCAATATATCCTGAAAGAGTAAAACAGTGAATATAATGTTGCTTTTTCTTCATCATTATTGGAGGAACTACATTATATTTATATTGGAGCTTATGATTTTAATCTCAGTACAAACATGCACAAACTGGAAACTCTCACGAGGGCTCTGGATGCCTTTTAAATTCAATATACTAATAAGAGGTCTTGAGTCACTCACCTGATAATGCAAAATAGATTTACATTAGCATTGTATACTGAAAAATCAATAAAAATAACTCTAGTCCCTCTTGTGATCCAGCTGTTCATTCGGAGGTTAATGAACTTGTTTAGGGTTTCAGATTTTGATTTTGATAAAGTGAAAATATACCCCCCATCTCGGTAAACACCAACAAATCCCCAGTGCCAAAGGGAGTTCGTATGAGGAGAAGAGTACTTCCATCTGTTAGACATAAAAAGAATAATGGAGAGATGAGAAAGCTTGACCAAGAATAAGATTTTAAGTTAACTTTTGGTTCAAAAATAGTTTAAAAAAAGTAGTACTAAGTTCATAAGCATTACAGTAATTTTGAAGCAATGTGGTGAGTTAAGGATTAAGCTAAAAGGATTAAGGTTGTATATGTTTTCATTTTTTAGTGCTTATTATGGACAATACAAGTGCTTAAGAAAAAAAATTTTAATCTGTTGCCTCAGGGAACTTGGAATCTATAATAAAATGATGAATTTTTTTCATTAACGAGTCCCTGTTGTCTTATCAGATCTTCAGTCTTTGAGGAGGACAAGAGTATCCAGGGTTTTCATTCAGATATCTGTCTCAGTGTGGGGAAAAAGATGCTTTACAGTTTGTCTTCTAACAATCATATACCATTTACAAATGTCCAATAAATAAAAACTTTATTACATGTCTGTGTTGTTATATAGGTACCTCATTTTAATGAAAGTACACAAAGTAATTCCCATTCTTTCTACTTTTAACTTAGTTGTTTGTGTGTGCCTGTGTGTGTTCAGTTGTGTCCGACTCTATGACCCTTTGGACTATAGCCTGTCAGGCTCCTCTGTCCATGGAATTCTCTAGGCAAGAATACTGGATTGGGTTGCCATTTCCTCCTCCAGGGTATCTTCCTGTCTCAGGGATTGAACCCGTGTCTCCTGTGTCTCCTGCATTGCAGGCAGACTCTTTACCCCCTGAGCAATTCAGGAAGCTCAGCGAACTTAGTTATGGGATATCAAAAAATTAAGCTTTGATTCATTTCAGTTCCTATTTAGTCTCCCCAAACAGATTTGAACAATTATCCAAAGATGCTCTGCTTAAACTTGTTTTCCTATTAGTAATACCATGTTTCCTTTCACCAGAGAAGATAAAAATTATAACACTAAAAAAAAATACTCATTTAATGAAAATTCCATAGTTGCATGTTTGCATGTTTTCCACATGATTGTTAAAATGAAACAAGAATGTTTGTTATGCTAACCCTCTTCTACTTCCAATTTTTAATACTGGTTTTAATAATGAATATTACATTTTAGAAAGACAAACAAATTGATTTGTATTTTGGTTGTTAGGAAATGACACATATTAAAAGTCTAAATCCATGTTAATTTTGGAATGTAAATTATTTGTAGTTGTTATAATTTGGAATGTTAGACTACCTAACAGATTAGTCTTGAGATCAAATTAAAATGTGTAATTAAATAATTGACATCTCATTTTTTACTGAAAGGGAAATAGTGTGTAGTACTATTATAGCAGTATAAAATTTAAGAGAATGTGTCACTGTACTTAAGAACTTAATATACAAAACAAGAGAATTATACAAGCACATTGTGGTCCTCAAGAACGCCAAAACTCATACAAAGAGAAAATAAGTTAACAAACCCACAAAGCAATGATCAGTCCTAGGGATACTGGGGAAACTACTCAAGAAGGGAAATGTAGTCACTGTATTTATATTTATATAAATTAAAATAAACACTGACTAATGATTAACAAAGATTATGATATAACCATAGGCTAAGAGGAATAAGGAAGTTTGTTGGAGGAGGGAGTGGTATAAGGAGGATATATGACACGCACTTTCTATAATAGAGATGACATATACAAAACTATAAAGCCAAGTAATAGCAGTATATGCATACTGTTTAGAAATATGAAGTATATACAAGAAGAAACAACTAAAAGTGGTTGCTTGTGGAATGGAAATTATGAGCAGGAAAGTGTGGACCTTTGTAAATGTTTGCATCACTTTGATAAATATAAAATTCTAAAAAAGATACTTTGCCTCTATGATTTCATATGACCTTAAATGCAATGATACCAGCACCTTCCATGTTAATGGTAGGTAGTGTCAGTGGCATTGGGCTTTTACATTTTCAATATAAAGTGTAGACGTGAGTCTATACTAGTATTAACCACAGCCACTTTGGGGAACAATGGCCAAAATATCGTTGGCAGGGATCATCCGATGCAGTGTCTGTAAACCTAACTGCCCCTTTTCAAGATGCTATACTGTGCTGAGTTGCTCAGTTCTGTCCGATTCTTTGCGATGTCATGGACTGTAGCCTGTCAGGCCCCTCTATCCATGGGAAAAGTACTAGAGTGGGTTGCCATGCCCTCCTCCAGGGGATCTTCCCAACCCAGGGATTGAACCAGGTCTCCTGCATTGCAGGTGGATTCTTTACCAGCTGAGCCACTAGGGAAGTCCAAGAATACTGGAGTGGGTAGCCTGTCCCTTCTCCAGTAGATCTGCCTGACCCAGGAATTGAACCAGGGTCTGCTGCATTGCAGGTGGATTCTTAACCAGCTGAGCTACCAGGGAAGCCCTACTGGCAACAATACAAGATATCACTGAAGTAAGCCAGAGTGAGAAAGCAGCAGAATACTTCAGAAACACTCCCTAGGAATCCCAAAAAGCATTTAGGATGTGTATGAGGGCATCTTGCTAGAGCCAGAGAAGCTGATTGAGTATTATAAAAGCAAAAATGGGCACTTTGCCTTGTATTCAATATGAGTTTCAGAAAAATATCTATTTCTGCTTTATTGACTATGCCAAAGCCTTTGACTGTGGATCACAATAAACTGTGGACATTTCTGAAAGAGATGGGAATACCAGACCATCTGACCTGTCTCTTGAGAAACCTGTATGCAGGTCAGGAAGCAACAGTTAGAACTGGACATGGACCAACAGACTTGTTCCAAATAGGAAAAGGAGTATGTCAAGGCTGAATACTGTCACCCTGCTTATTTAGCTTATATGCAGAGTACAAATGCTGGGCTGGAGGAAGCACAAGCTGGAATTAAGACTGCTCGGAGAAATATCAATAACCTCAGATACGCAGATGACATCACCCTTATGGCAGAAAGTGAAGAAGAACTAAAGAGCCTCTTGATGAAAGTGAAAAAGGAGAGTGAAAAAGTTGGCTTAAAGCTCAACATTCAGAAAACTAAGCTCATGGCATCTGGTCCCATCACTTCATGGCAAATAGATGGGGAAACAGTGAAAACAGTGGCTGACTTTATTTTTCTGAGCTCCAAAATCACTGCAGATGGTGATTGCAGCCATGAAATTACAAGATGCTTACTACTTAGAAGGAAAGTTATGACCAAGCTAGACAGCATATTAAAAAGCAGAGACATTACTTTGCCACAAAGGTCCATCTAGTGAAGGCTATGGTTTTTCCAGTGGTCATGTATGGATGTGAAAGTTGGACTATAAAGCAAGCTGAGCGCCAAAGAATTGATGCTTTTGAACTGTGGTGTTGGAGGAGACTCTTGAGAGTCTCTTGGACTGCAAGGAGATCCAACCAGTTCATTCTAAAGGAGATCAGTCCTGGGTGTTCATTGGAAGGACTGATGTTGAAGCTGAAACTCCAATAGTCTGGCCACCTGATGTGAAGAGTTGACTCATTTGAAAAGACCCTGATGCAGGGAAAGATTGAGGGCAGGAGGAGAAGGGGACGACAGAGGATGGGATGGTTGGATGGCATCACTGGCTCGATGGACATGGGTTTGGGTGGACTCCGGGAGTTGGTGATGAATAGGGGGGCCTGGAGTGCTGTGGTTCATGGGGTTGCAAAGAGTCGGACACTACTGAGCGACTGAACTGAACACTTCATCTACCGCAGCTGAGGGGAGGGAAAACCCACTTTGTATCTTATGGTAAACAAAAAATTAACAGGTTTACTCTTCCTTTTGTCAACACTGCATCTCTGAGTCTTCCTTTGATACTATTATTGAAAGAGTCTCCTTACCTGCCAGCTCTCTGTTGGTATCATTTAGAAAATAAATATGTTTTCACAGTTGTTTGAAGATACAATGCTAAGTGCTACAAAAGTTATGTGTAATTTTACACTACTTACTCAGTATGCTGTTTAAGGCCAAAATCAGCCATATCTTCATTTTTAGAAGTGTATTTGTCATAACATTCATCCATCAAAGACCGAAAGAATGCATGGACCTTGCATGTGCCATTGCGGACTTTTAGTTGACGGACTCTGGGGAGTCCTAAAAGTATGTTCTCATAGTAGATGCGACTGCTGTTCTTTAAATCATACAGATTCTCATTATTGTACCATGAGTCCCAGTACAGACCATCCAAAAGGGGTCCTTCCATAAACTTCATATAGAAAAATACATGTTATGGGAAAAATATTTTCATATCAACTGTGAACAGAATCTACATTCATAATGTTATCCATAAGAATATAAAAATCAGTGATTTTGAGGACACGTATGAAAATTACTAGCCAAGCCACCATTAGTGATGGTAATGGTAGATGATGATTATAATGAAGATGGTTAACATTTACTGAGTACTTTCTATGTACTGTTCTAAGCACTTAACAAGTATTAACTCATTTCTATAACCTTTCTTCTCTGAGGGGTATACTGAAAACCCTTTGCCACAACATGGGCAAAGAATTTATTGGCAATTCAAGGAATTTTTAACAGTATTTTTCACCATATACAATTTTAAAGTTGTAAGAACTATATCACACTGAGAACACAGGTTCTCAATAAACACTGGTTGATTATAAGTTTCAAGAAGTGACATTTATTTTTATTCATTCCTTCAATAAATAAGTATCAAGTCCCTATGATGTGTGCCAAAGGCTTTTTTATGCAATACCTACAACTATTTCATCCAATCACACCTTACCTTCCAAAAGTCAGTTATGCTGCGAATAGACTTAAAGTTGGTTCTTTCTTCACCAGCCACAGATGTGTCCAAAAATAGAGATGACATAACTTTGTTTAAGTAATACATATGTGGGTTTACCATCCCAAAAGTCACTAAGGAAAAGAATTTTTTATTTTAAAATTTATGTTAAAAAAACTCAAGTTTTTATCAGGATAAAAATGTACTTGTAATTTGTTCCTAATTTCGTTTTGAAATTTCAATTTTATTTTGCTAACTATAAAAGCAATAATAAAAAAATAAAATAGAAAAATACAAAACATGAAGAACTTTCCTTTAACCCACTACTTAAGAGTTAGGTTTGGCATATATTCTTCAGATTTTTCTAAATGCATACACAGTATAGAGAAGACAACTTTATTTTTACAAAACTGAGACTACATTTTTCATACTATCATGCAAATTGGCTTTTTTCCAACACTGGGAGTATGCAACACAATATAGTGAGTAGTTAAGGATATGAACTTTAAAATCAAACAGAATGGTTTGAGTCCCAACATAGGGATATCTTCTAACGTTTTGAGAAGTGAGATAGTTCATGTGGAACACTTAAAACTATGTTTGGCACATGATAAGATTGAAAAGAACATTAACTAGTATTCTTTCTCACTCTTTTTAGGGTAGGTGAATAGGTTTTAGATCTGTGAAAGCGTTAGTCGCTCAGTTATGTCCGACTCTTTGCCATCCCATGGACTATTAGATCAGGGTATAGAGCCTGGAAAATCCCACGGGCGGAGGGGCCTGGTAGGCTGCAGTCCATGGGGTCGGGAAGAGTTAGACACGACTGAACGACTTCACTTTCACTTTTCACTTTCACTTTTCACTTTCATGCATTGGAGAAGGAAATGGCAACCCACTCCAGTGTTCTTGCCTGGAGAATCCCAGGGACGGGGGAGCCTGGTGGGCTGCTGTCTGTGGGGTCGCACAGAGTCAGACACGACTGAAGTGACTTAGCAGCAGCAGCAGCATAGACTAAATATGTCTTTCTTTTTTGCTAGAAGACCTTTATTTTTAGTAATAATACATCTTCAACATTATTCCATGGCAAACATGAACCTGTGCCATTCTTTAATGTTGCATATTATGTCATTATATACACCAAAATATTTAAAAAATCCTCTTTTGGAGATTTTGTTTCCCATTCTTCCTAATTATAAAAAGGTGTTTTTTTTTTAAAATTCCTGAATAATGTGATTGAGTGATTTTAAATAT
The DNA here is from genome assembly GCF_042477335.2 of Ovis canadensis. NCBI lineage: Eukaryota > Metazoa > Chordata > Mammalia > Artiodactyla > Bovidae > Ovis > Ovis canadensis. Next base: position 62,049,865 of record NC_091249.1, on the reverse strand, counting down.
TTTCCACTCCCCAAATGTTATGTAATAAGCATTTAAAAACTAATCTAAGATAACTTATGAGATGGTTAAAGCTGTTTTTTAATCAATATCTGACTCAAGCTCACTCCCACATACCAATCAATTACTTAACTGATAAATACTGGGTTGGCCAAAAAGTTTGTATGGGTTTTTCCATACCATCTTACAGAAATACCTGAATGAACTTTTTTTGCCAGCCCAATAACTGCCATACCAACATAAGTCCGGCTTACATATATTGTATACTGGGTCCTATAAAGACAAAATGCTCTTTAATACTGATCATGCTATTAACTCACAGATAGGAGGAATGTAGGTTGAGATGTTTTCCTGGTCCTCCCTAAAGATTTGCACTGATTTCTATCTCCTGTAACTCAGAACTAGCATATTTTACTATTAACTGTGTAACATGCTAGGGAAAAGATCAAAGTAGACATCAAGACTAACTTCTTAGGCCTTATTTGTTGTCTGACCCATTTGTAGTCTGACTAGGGTGAAGCTGATATATCTGTATGGCTCTAAAAGAAATCAAGAATTGGCAACTCAAGGGAATAATTATATTCAAGATAGAACTGCCAACAGGAATAATTGATTCAACCAAAGTTGAGTATGAAAGCTTTTTATTACATCTGTGACTTAAAGTTGTGCCCCTAAAGAAATGGTCATAGTGTTGATATAAATGAATTTAACGTGTTTAAAATGTGTCACTATGTTTTGAGAGGTTTCAGTAGTCTGAAAGCCTATTTTTAAACATAAAACCCATGTTTTATTTTTCATCTGCAGATAACTTTAGTTATGTCTTCATCTACATCTGTGTACTTACATATACATAAGTTTATTAAAAAAATAGAGTAGAGTAACAACTCCTGAAGTGTGGTTCTAATTTCTACGTCCTCTCTGTAATGCAGTTTATGTTTCGGAGTTCCTGTGAGACATAAAACAAAAAATTTCCTTAATTTATAATGTATGTAAATCATAGGGATGGAAAAGCACAGGCAATTTTAGCTGTTTACACTGTGAAGGAAAGCTCCAATAGCTTCTGGTTATGTTTTTACTCTCACTTTATGAAGAAGGAATAATTAGTAACATTTTCCCATGGTGATAGTGGGCAATCATTTTATGACTGTTCATAATGAATTTTATAACCCGGATGTTTCCTCACCAGTCTTATTTTAAACTGAAAAAGCAAAATACAAACCAAACAAAATCCCCTCATCTGTCCCTAATCGTTTTTCACCATCCGTCAACATTGCTTGGGATGGCTGGCTCCTGTTTGAGGAGGAAAAAGGACTCTGCCTGGGATTCTGCTAAGGTTGCTACTCCCTCGATCAACAAAGGCTTTCTAAGGCTGGCTCAGCGAAGGCCAGTGTACAGCAAGCGGCTGCACCCAGATCCAGCTTCATGCAAGGGCAAGGGATGAGATGTCTCTTCGAGGCTTCTCTTTTCCTGTCACACACAATGAGCCTCTTCTGATTCTCAAGAAGAGGCTGTGAAGGGTAACCGATCTGGAGATTATATCTCTCATCAGAAATCATGCGGGGTTACAAACTTTCTTGCAGGGTATTTCGAATTGCCAGTTCCGCCCTTCCCCACCCACTCCCTAGGAGCGCCACTCACCGCCTAGGTGCCACCGGGAAGCCTCAGCCATTGCCGACTTGGACCACGACGCCCGTTTCGCCTTCCTAGGGCTTCAGAGCCTGCGCAATACTCTCGTGCACGTGCGCCCCTAGCTTGCGTGCCTGAGAGTCCTCTGACAACGGGCGCATGCGGGCTTGAAGATGCGAAAGCGCGTGCGCACTGAGGGCTGCGTGGAATGGCTTGGCGTGAGGCAAGAGACCGGTGTACGCATGGCGGCGTTTGTCTCCTGCGTGTTGTCGATTTCTAGGGCAAACCTGGCGTTAGGCCTGGGCATAATCATAAAAATCGTAGTAACTAATTATAATGGGCTACTTTTTCTTGACTCTTTAATATCTGTTGGCTTGTTTGGTCTTCATACTGCCCCTTCCTGAAAGGTAGGTGTTTTGTCCTTGTATTGACTTGAAGAGACTGAGGAGAATAAATTACCAAAGTCGCATTGAGGCAAGGATTGCTCAACGCCGATGCCCGAAATTGTAACGGAGACCCCACTCCGCCGCTGCAGCTTTAAGAAACAGATTATTACTAATTGAGAGCTGTTGCTAGAAATAGCTTCCACCCCGCTTTCCACCCAATATGGCTGAAGAGAATGTTGAAATACATATATTGGGGGGAAAAAATCTGTTTAGCAGTGATGATGTAAAAGGATAGGCCGAAACAGTAGTTCTTGGGAGCCCAGACTCATATCTGACACAGAAGCTTTGCAAAGATGAAATTTGTAAACTAGCTGTAGATAGAAAAAACCAAATTTGACTGTAAATTAAGGCATCCACTAGCTTGCCAGAATGTGAGACTGGAGGGGATTCTCATGTTGGTGAAAACGAAAATAAAAAGGGATAAACTGAAAAGCCCCAGATTAGCCAGCTGAGAAACCCGTCAAGCTGTTTTGAAAGTAAAAAGTAAAGCCACTTTTTGTTATTCCTCTGAAAGAGATATAGAATACTGTTGATAAATGCTGTTTCATGTCAGGTAAAAAGGAAAACTAGGCCACACAGCAGCAGGGGTCAATGACTATATCAATGATAAGAGGAGTAGCAGCAGCAGCAGCAGGCCAGCAGCCAGTAGAGCAGAGACCTGAGAAAAAGACGGCTACTAGCCTAACCTTTATACAGGATTTGCCCTTTCCTGTACTGGGACTCTCAGAGGCCGGCAAAATTATGTTTCCTAAAGTAATAGGTTATCTGAACTGGAAATGGAGGAGGAAACCCCTCTCCCATATAAGTATTCCAATTTACATGAACTATAAGAATTAGGCAGAGGACTGCAGACTATTTTTAATCCATTGAGCTCAGTGATCTTGAAAAATTAGAAACCTATTTGGTTAAAACAAAACCACAATTTCAGGAGAGATAATATCATGCTTTAAGTTATTGTGGTTGCCTTTGAGGTGCAAACATAAAAAGTCTAGCTTTGTATCAGGAGGAATAAACTGAGCCGTGAGCTTCACCAAGATAAACTGTTCTAGGATATAGTATTGTTGCCCTTCTGGAGCTTATTCATAGGTTTTGCTGAGGGTCATAAACCAGAAGTTTTATCTTAAAGATCTAGACTTTTGTGAAGAGGAGACAGTCTGTTTTAAATATTTTAAATTTTATTCTGTAAAACTAAGGAACACTCAGATAATCTATACCATGTTAGTATTCCCATCAGAAAAAACAGATAAAACTATTTAGAAAGCAGTATCAGTAAATCTTATTAAGCATTAGATGTGTTTAAAATGTTGATATTAATTTATAACCCATAGGTGTGTGTATGACTTAAATGTTAAAATCTCACATTTGTTAAAGATCTTCTACAATTACAAATCCAGATTTTCTGTAGGCTTCACAAACCAGAGAGGTAAATAGAATGTGCAGGAATCAAAGGATAAATGTATTATAAATATATATTAGTTGTGTTACCTAATTAAAGCCATAATCTGTTAATACAGCTATGGATTTATTTCAAAAATTTAATTGAATATATTATTGATAGTGTAGTTGTTGTGTTTTCCAGTGTTGGTAGAGTGGTTAAAGTTCTTCACTTTCATAGAGTCCAGATTGAGCTGCCAGCCGCTGAAACTCTCCTTCAGGGTTAAAAGCTTGTTTCACATTCAGACCTTTCCCGTTAAGTGCTAAATATTTGCTGAAAGTTGGTCGGACACGTAACTGTTTAGGAGCTGGAAGAGTTTGGTTTGGACGGGCTGAAATAGATCAAATAAAAGTTAATTTAGAAAAGTTGTTCTAAACACGTGGGTTGCACTAGGTTTTCGTTATGAGACAGGAAAAGAAAAAATAGAAAACTGACTATGTATGAGAAGAATCCCTCAGATTTTATACTATGCTGGAATTTGTGTTTCTTAACTAAATCTCAGTTAAGTTCTCTGTAACACTTGACATAGCACTTTATAAGAGTGTGACATACCTGTAACATCTAATCTTGTGTTACATGTGGTCACTCCAGCTTCATTAACTGCAGACACAGTATACCATCCAGCATCTTTCTTGTTTACATCTTTTATCAATAAAGTAACTCTTCCAGAGTTATCATGATATAAACTGGAAAGAGATAATTACAAGTTGCAAGTAAAGGAATTAGTTTTTCTGTGAGATTTTACTTATGATGTCTGTGACCTACAGAATCAGACTAGTAAGAAGAAAAAAAGACTTTGGAAATTCTGAGTCTGTAGCCAGTCATTGCATAACTACTGCTTTTCTTGAATTAAACATCCCCCTAATCTTGTTTGTATCATCTATTTCCTTGAGTCATCTTCTTTTATTGTTAGTAAACAGGTAAATCCTAGCCTACTTTACCTGCTGAATTTCTGATTAGTGGAATCTAGTTTAGTGAGGCTTATATTTCTATATATTTTCTATATATTTTAAAATATATTTAAATATATTTCTATATATTTTTAAAAATTGAAGTATAGTTGATTTACAGTATGGTTGTTAGTTTCATTTATATATATATATTTAAAATTAGACAAATTGAAGTCACAAATGCATGCCACTTATAATGCATTTCAAAGGATAACTGGATTCACCCAAGTATACTATAGTTAGTGTATAGTAACTATACAAAATACTTATCCTACCTTATTCGATCAGTGTTGAATTGTACCATTTCATTATTTCTTTTCCAAAAAAGCTTTGGTGGAGGTATGGCTGAGATTTGGCATTCTAGCTTCACTGATTCTCCTTCAAAAACTTTTTTACTCTGTGGTTTGTAGATGAACATTGGTGCTCTTCTGTGTTCTTTTGCTACATATTAATAAAAAATTCATGTATTTGAAATATTATAAAAATATTAAGTAAAACCAAAGTATTATGAAGTCTGTATGCTGATATAAAAGTTTTAGAAAGTACTAACAACAGGAATAGAAGGTTTATGTTTCAGCTTTAGTTAAAATAATATGCAGTACTGTTGTATACTATTTATAATTCTAAAACAGTAATGTAATGATGAATTGACTTTATAATCACATTTCATTTGAATAATTTAAGTTATGTTGTCATCATCTTACCTATAGGGAGACAGACTGAGTGGTGGAAAGAGAACCAACAACTTGGGTCCAGATTCTGTTTTCCCTACCAGCCATGCACATTGGGGAAAATTTTGTTTAGTTTTTCTGAGACTAAATTTTATTTATTATAAAGTGATACCCAAGTAATAGTGACTGCTCTGCCCACACTGAACAAAGTTATGTGAGGATCAGTTGCGGTTATGAATGAAGAAGCACTTTGTAAATTATAAAATAATATACAAATGCCAGTAATTATTATGTCTTTACTTTTCTTCAAATATCTGAGGGAAGAATAATTGGTACTATAATACTATAACCCTAGCTTTTCTGAAGGAGAAATGAGGAGATTGGATGAATGCCAGCTGAAGTCTTTTTCAGCTCTAACATTATAGTATTTTTGGAGCTACTGGCATAGAAAGGTTTTGCCCTAAGCATAATCCCTTGAATTCTGTGTGTGGTATGTGTGTGTTTAAAATTTCTAGATCACTAGTTTTTCCCTTAGTCTGAGGTCCTTTATTATATCATATAATAATCTTACAGCTTTTTCATTCATCTGGATAGAATACAAATTCAGGATTGCCCATCCTTTAACTTGATCAAGCTTTTATATAATAAACAGTGAATTACAGCAAAATATCTCTGATGCAGTATATCTTAAGTCATTACAAATTGATATATTTAAAGCAGTTAAATTGTAATATTTTAATTAAAGACTAGTTTCTTGTAAAAAGTGTATTCAGTTCAGTTCAGTTGCTCAGTCGTGTCTGACTCTTTGCGACCCCATGAATCGCAGCACGCCAGGCCTCCCTGTCTATCACCAACTCCTGGAGTTCACTCAGATTCACGTCCATCGAGTCAGTGATGCCATCCAGCCATCTCATCCTCGGTCGTCCCCTTCTTCTCCTGCCCCCAATCCCTCCCAGCATCAGAGTCTTTTCCAGTGAGTCAACTCTTTGCATGAGGTGGCCAAAGTACTGGAGCTTCAGCTTTAGCATCATTCCTTCCAAAGAAATCCCAGGGTTGATCTCCTTCAGAATGGACTGGTTGGATCTCCTTGCATTCCAAGGGACTCTCAAGAGTCTTCTCCAACACCACAGTTCAAAAGCATTAATTCTTCGGTGCTCAGCCTTCTTTACAGTCCAACTCTCACATCCATACATGACTACTGGAAAAACCACAGCCTTGACTGGACGGACCTTAGTCGGCAAAGTGATGTCTCTGCTTTTGAATATGCTATCTAGGTTGGTCATAATTTTTCTTCCGAGGAGTAAGCGTCTTTTAATTTCATGGCTGCAGTCACCATCTGCAGTGATTTTGGAGCCCCTCAAAATAAAGTCTGACACTGTTTCCACTGTTTCTCCATCTATTTGCCATGAAGTGATGGGACCAGATGCCATGATCTTCGTTTTCTGAATATTGAGCTTAAAGCCAACTTTTTCACTCTCTTTCACTTTCATCAAGAGGCTTTTTAGTTCCTCTTCACTTTCTGCCATAAGGGTGGTATCATCTGCATATCTGAGGTTATTGATATTTCTCCCGGAAATCTTGAATCCAGCTTGTGTTTCTTCCAGTCCAGCATTTCTCATGATGTACTCTGCATATAAGTTAAATAAGCAGGGTGACAATATACAGCCTTGACGTACTCCTTTTCTTATTTGGAACCAGCCTGTTGTTCCATGTCCAGTTCTAACTGTTGCTTCCTGACCTGCATACAGATTTCTCAAGAGGCAGGTCAGGTGGTCTGGTATTCCCAACTATTTCAGAATTTTCCACAGTTTATTGTGATCCACACAGTCAAAGGCTTTGGCATAGTCAATAAAGCAGAAGTAGATGTTTTTCTGGAACTCCCTTGCTTTTTCCATGATCCAGCGGATGTTGGCAATTTGATCTCTGGTTCCTCTGCCTTTTCTAAAACCAGCTTGAACATCAGGAAGTTCACGGTTCACGTATTGCTGAAGCCTGGCTTGGAGAATTATGAGCATTACTTTACTAGCATGTGAGATGAGTGCAAATGTGCGGTAGTTTGAGCATTCTTTGGCATTGCCTTTCTTTGGGATTGGAATGAAAACTGACCTTTTCCAGTCCTGTGGCCACTGCTGACTTTTCCAAATTTGCTGGCATATTGAGTGCAGCACTTTCACAGCATCATCTTTCAGGATTTGAAATAGCTCAATAGGAATTCCATCACCTCCACTAGCTTTGTTTGTAGTGATGCTTCTTCCTAAGGCCCACTTGACTTCACATTCCAGGATGTCTGGCTCTAGGTGAGTGATCACATCATCGTGATTATCCGGGTCATGAAGATCTTTTTTGTACAGTTCTGTGTATTCTTGCCATCTCTTCTTAATATCTCTGCTTCTGTTAGGTCCATACCATTTCTGTCCTTTATCGAGCCCATCTTTGCATGAAAAGTGCATAGCCTAAGGCTAAAAGTTAACATTTACTCTTCAATTTTAAACTATGTGTGATTGTAACAACCTGTGAAAATGTGAATCAGATTGATTATTTTAGACTATAGACCAGAAATATGATTAGATTAAAAATTTTCACTTTAATGTTTAATCTACAAATACTGTACATCTAAAAATGTAACTAGAGTACACTACCTTCTTTGGTCTGTCTGAAATGTTACCTTATTTCTCTTCCAGAAAAACTTTAGGGGTAGATCTGTTCTTCTAGTTTCTTTGAGTTTCCCTCAACCTCTGCCCACTATGGCTTTTACATAAAAATTGATGTTCTACTAGAGTCTATAGTATAGACATTAACCTTAAATGTAAAGTCTTTTTCAACAGTTTCTTTTTTGATTTGACATGTTTTTAAGGAGCTCTCTGGTATCTCTTTGAAAGCTTACCCAGGACGTCCAGCTGCACAGTAAAGGTGGCTTCTCCTGCTCTGTTCTTGGCAACACATGCATAAGCCCCTGCATCTGAAGTTCTGACCACTTCAAAGATGAGTGAATGAAAACCCTTCTCAGACACTATCATTTTGTGAAAATCATCTGATTGAACTGGTCGTCCATTTAGATACCATGACACATCAGGAGCTGGTAGTCCACTCACCTAGAAAGGAACAAGATGATAGAATTTTAAGTTACAGATCACTGGAACCCCTTTGTCCATTTATGAATTTTAACAATTCAGTATCTGAGTGGGTTTGTGATTAAAAATGCAGAGTACGATCTTAAAAGATTTTCTTTCAATAATTTTTAACAAAATAGTAAAAATGATAATCCTTGAAATTAATATAGTATTTTCAGACTATCTCAAACCACATCTAGCTCTTTCATATACAGCCTCAGGCTCCTTAAGATCTCTTAATTACTATATTAAGGACAATAATTTATGTTATATTGGTTTCCACAAGGAATATGGAAGTCATGGATTTTCTGGCTAATGGCAAATGCAAATGAAGTCCTAGAGACACATGTATATGAATCTTGCTAATCTAATTCATGACCTTTCCAAAACAGAGTGTTCTTGAGCTATAGTTCTGGTGTATGAATGACATTTTGTTAAGTGTTTTCATATATGCCTTAACAGTCAAATCTGTACACTGAATTTCACTCATAAGGAATCTGGTAAAATATTTTATGATGAAAAAGTTCTCCAAAATGATGATAATAAAAATGTAGGCCTTTCTAATAAGTTATTTTAGCCTGAAGAATTCTTCTAGGCCAAGAGAGGGCAGGGCAGCTTGAATTTCTTGAAGAGGCATTTTACTTAGGAAATCCTGTTGTTATGAAAGCTTCACTTATATAGGGTATTAGGTGTTTGGCACTATTGTAAGTACCTTATACCTATTTACTCAGTTTATCTTCAAATAGCTTTATGACATTGGTACAATTTTTATTCCCATTTTACAGGGAAAACAAAAGGGTAGTGATATTAAATTGTCTCAGGTTACACAGCTGGAAAATGGCAGGGCCAGGATTCTAACCCAGGTAAACTTATGTATAGTGTTCTTATCCACTATACATACTCCTTGGGCTTCCTTGGTGGTTCAGACAGTAAAAAATCTGCCTGCAATGCTGGAGACTCAGGTTCGATCCCTGGGTCAGGAAGATCCTGTGGAGAAGGGAATGGCTACCCACTCTAGTATTCTTGCCTGGAGAATTCCATGGACAGAGGAACCTGGTGGGTTACAGCCCATGGGGTGGCAAAGAGTCAAACACGGTTGAGTGACTAACACACACACATACATACATACTACTTGTCAGGCTGTGTAGAGAGCTATGAAGAGGAGGAGACATTTTTCAAAACCTAGTATCCCATTTAATTTTTCTCCAATATTTTTGAACTTTTTTCTTACTTTGAAGTCCATTCTGCAGAATCTTCCTTCTTCAATTGACATGTTCTCTGGCACTTGAATGAAACGAGGTGGGTAAAATTTCTCCTGGATTGCATCCTGATCACTCATGTCTCCCCTTGAAGATGATCTGCTTCTACAAAAACATTTTAATAATCACTATGCAGAAGAATTGTCATTACTCTTCCTTTCATGCAAATATAATTTAGCCATCACATTTGAAACCCCAGAGGCTATGTTGTTTGATCTGATAGTGTAGTAACAATGGAGAGAGGCTGCAGAGCTGTATTTATCTGTGGCATATTTGATGACTATTAGAAATGGTAGCAATTTAGAAACATCTGGTACAAATGATACGTCTTTGTTTCTTTTTTTCAGTGCCATGAATTGATGAAGAAACTAATCTATTAAAATGCATGGACGATTCTAGTAACATGCAAAGACTGTAAAATTAGGATTGGGTTTTCATTATGAGAAAGTTTGGTATGGAAACATGGTCCTGGCTTATTTGACCAAGACATTTAAAAAATTTCCTCTGAGACAGTTGTGATAAATAACAGATAAAAATTTTTATTGTCATCTTGGACGTTAGAAAATTCACATTGTTTTTCTCTATTGGTTCCAAAGCAGTATAAACATTATTTTCTTTTTTATAGCCATACTTTTCTGTGTGTGTGTTAGTCGCTCAGTTGTGTCTGACTCTGTGACCCCATGAACTGTAGCTCGCCTGTCTCCTCTGTCCATGGGATTCTCCAGTCAGGAGTACTGGAATGGATTGCCATTCCCTTCTCCAGGGGATCTTCCCAACCCAGGGGTCGAACTTGGGTTTCTCGCACTGTGGGCAGTTTCTTTACCACCGAAGCATAGTTAATTTATAGTGTGTTAGCTTCAGGTGTATAGCAAAGTGATTCAGCTATATACAGATATATCTTTTTCAGATTCTTTTCCATTATAGGTTATTACAAGACATTGAATATAGTTCCCTGTGCTGTACAATAGGTCATTTTTGTTTATCTATTTTGTACCTAGAAGTGTGTGTATGTTATCCTAAATTCCTAATTTATCCACCCGCCAACCCACTATCCCCTCTGGTGACACTGTTTTCTATAAAAGGTTTGTAAGAAACTTCAGGATTTTGTAAATATTACATTAAAAAAATATGAACACATTTTAGATAGCAAAATACACACTTCTTTAAAATTAAAAACATTTTTTTTACCTTACTTGTGATGTAGGAACTTGCAGTCGCGCATGTTCTATATTGTGCTGCTTGAAATTAAAACAAAGTGATAATGTTAACATGCCACTGTTAGCTTGAAATTAAGCAGAATTTAGTAGTTGTAGTTGAAAGGAACATTTCTGTTGTGGTTGTGTTTGTATTGTCATAGATAGTTCTATATATTTAGCTGTTAAGCATTTAAAATATGGTATACTAACCTTCTAGTATTCTAGCAAGAAGTCTATAGAATTAAGACTATTCAGTAGATATGGTTTATGAAAATTAACTAAACTTTGGATTGATGGTGGTTCATTTTTCAAATGACTGTTTTTATGTCAAAGGATGATGAATCCCCCTGGTGTATTTGAAATGGGAGCACATAGTACAGATTGTCCTTTGGTAAAACAGTAATAGTCATGAAGTCACTCGTACTGGCAGTAGATAACAGGGCATTATGCTTATTACTCATATGTGGCACCAACAGCAATAAACACGTATTAGACTGGAAAATACTTTTCTTTTTGGCTCAGGGCGCAAAATCCTGATGGATACTCTGGAAGCTATGAATAGCCTTTGGAAAACAATATTACTTCCTGCTTAATAATGATGTATTTAATTTAAGCAACCATCTTTCAGGATTTATATCTGAGCACTAGCAAGTTATTCATATTTGAGGATGAAATCAGGAATTGATGAATCTGGATCTCCTGCGTGAATAGTCTACCTGCAATGTGGGAGATCTGGGGTTTGATCCCTGAGTTGGAATATTCACTTTATGTTCTCCATAAAGTTAATCCCTTCTTGGAAAGGATGCTTTTAATTGGTAAGATATTGTGTGCCTCTTTCTCATATTTCATTGTACTTGATATAGTGAGAGATACAAAGAAGCAGAAAATATAGTCCTTACCTGGACATATGAAAAACATCTATCTAGCAACATAGCAAATAAATACAGATAATTTATTTTGGGATGAACTTTAATTTTGTTTGTATTTTGTCATTCTAAAACAAAATTCTTATAACTGCAATAATTGTTGGTGAGGCTTTGAGTTTCTCTAAGCAAAATGTCAAAAGAACAATCAGTATGGCAGAAAGCAACACAATATTATAAAGGAATTTTCCTCCAATTAGGAATAAATAAAATATAAAAAAGAGCAATCAATAAATTTTTTAGTAAAAAAATCCACTTAAAATCATAGTATCCAAATTAAGTTTTTTACTTTTTCCTATAGTGGTTTGAATATATATATATATAGATTTGTATTCATAGGTATGATGTTTTTGCTTATATGTATTGCATCGGCCAAAAAGTTCATTCAGGTTTTTTCATAACTTCTTAGGGAAAACCCAACTGAACTTTCTGGCCAACCCAATAGTTTGATGACATTTTGTTATTTAAGTAGACTATTTGAAATGTAAGATTTTTCTTTTCTGATTTCATAATGTATTTTGCTGCTATCTCTTTTCTTGGTACTATCATCTTCATTTTAAAGTTTTTGAAGAACTAATGAGAAAAACAATACATCCTTGCCCTTGAAATCATACATTGAATTTGTAAGATAAACCATCATCAATATGATGTTACTTTGAGTTATTTCTTCTTATAGAGATATATTTATATCTTATTCTTGCTTTAATCTCCTATTCCAACTCCAGAGCCCAACACACAGTAGATGGTTCATATAAATTAGTTGAATAAATGAGCATGTGAACTGTTCAGTAGCTAGGAGAGATTTAAGTTCTCTTTTCAGGTTCTAGTTACTTACTGTGCTAGATAGACCCCACTGTATCCTTTTTAGTAGATCTAGTCACATTTGGTGAAAAAGTGAAAGTATTAGTTACCCAGTACTGTCTGACTCTTTGTGACCCCATGGACTGTAACCCACCAGGCTCCTCTGTCCATGGAATTCTCCAGGCAAGAATACTAGAACAGGTAGCCATTCCCTTCTCCAGGGGATCGTCCCGATCTAGGGATTGAACCTGGATCTCCTGCGTGAATAGTCTACCTGCAATGTGGGAGATCTGGGGTTTGATCCCTGAGTTGGAATATTCACTTTATGTTCTCCATAAAGTTAATCCCTTCTTGGAAAGGATGCTTTTGTTAATCCTGGAGCCATTATTCATAAGGTTTTTGTTGTCTGTTTTGTTTTTAATAAGCATTTCAAAATACATGGAACATGTCAAAGGAATTAGATGTTTCATTAGTACACGAGTTTATTTTAAAACTTTGAAATGATAAACAGCTTATGAGAAAAGGTTGCAATTACTTTCTTTAGAGTTTTAACTTCCATCCTGTTAAAGATTTACAACTCATAAATTTTCTGTCCATGTAGATGTTGTAGGGAGAGTCCTGGGTCTAACTGACCTCTAAATGTCTAGATGAAAAGTGACACCATTAGCCTTCTGGTGTTTTGACTTTGTAATATTTCATATGCAGATATTAGAATCACCAGAAAATAGGGTAAAGTTAAAAAATTTTGTGTACGTATTCAACCAGTCATGGCCTGCCCCTTTTTATATCTAATGCAGCATTGAAGTAATTGACTTTTGCTTTAAATGCTAGTTATAAATATTTAGAAAAGCATACATCTAAAAATCACATGAAAGAAAAGTGCTCCAGTTAGATAAAGATTAGTTTAATTTACCTGTGCTGAATCTTGTGCCTCACTGTCATTTTGACCTTGAAACACAGCAGCTGCATTCTGTGGTCCTAGCAATCTGCGAGCCATCTTCTCCTCATATGTTAGCCGCTTTAAAGAAAGAATCATAAAGGAGATAGTAATGAGATTTAATAAAAGTTGTTTATATGACTTTATTAAAACCACCACAAAGAAACATAATTATGCCTATTGAATGATAGACACTGTATTTTTAAGAAAGCATTTTCTTTCATTCAAAGCATTTCCACTTCCTTCATCTGTAAATATTCATCTCTGTTTTCTTTTTTTTCCTAGGAAAGACAAGCTTTGTTGTTGTTCAGTTGCTAAGTCATGTCTGATGCTTTGCGATCCCATGAACTGCAGCACACCAGGCTTCTCTGTCCTTCACTATCTTCCTGAGTTTACTCAAACTCGTGTTTTTTTCCTTTCAAAAAGCCCGAACAATTTTTTTGGCCAATCCAATAGTGGATTAAAGGCACATAACAGCACTGTTTCAGATATCAGTGACTAATAATACAATGTGCAAAATAAGAATTGTAACTGTTTTGCATCAACTGTATATACCAAAGTACATGAAGAAGTCCTGTTGACAGTATTTCCCATTAGTTATTTGGTCATCAGACATTTTTATGGAAGGGCAACGCTTAAAACAAAATTTGAATTAAGTCATTCAGATTTTTTTTTTCCATTTGCTTCATTCTTTTACTACTGAACTCCTAAAAGGGGTTTCATGCAGAGAAATATAGTATAGGATCCAAATATTCCCTCCTTTTAGATAATCCTATCCCTTGCTGATTATATGGACATAGCTCTGTGAGACAGAAACAACTCTCTTACTGAGATTAGATTTTATAGTTCTATTGTCTTTTTATACAAAATAGGCATCTTGCTTACTTGGTTTCCGTTGTGAAGAAGGCTGTCCTTGCATTTTAGCTTTCTCTCCAAATCTTGAATAAGAGCTTCTTTTGATCCTTGTATTTCGTGGTCAGGAGTCCTTGGTGTGAGTTTAGCATTTGCATTTTGGGATGACTTAACATTTACAGGTTGGCCTACTGAGGGTTGTTGGTAGCTTTAAAAATAAAAAAAAGATTTTTAAAAAATAAGATCTTTAAGAAGTGGTAAAATAGAATTGGCATCTTTTTGTCAGTCACCTTTAGGTAGGTTGAATTTACCACTTAGTATTGCTGGTGTTATTAAAATACCAATTGCCTTAATGACAGTCAAGAAGAATTTTATAGGAATGGTTACCAGCTGTTTTTTCTTTCCTCTTTGTCTTTGCAAATGAAAATTAAGTAGCAGGAGGAGCAATTTAGATTAGACATAAGAAGAATGTTTTTCCCTGAAGATCTTCCCCAAAGAAGTGAAAGTAGTGGCAACATGAGGGCTCTTCCAATATTCCAGTTGAATTTCCTAAGTTTGATTTATGGGTGGATAGTAAGCATTAGTGTACTGGAGCTGACTCATATGGGCTTAAGAGAATGATTTTTAGTGTCTCTTCCCAACTCACTGTGATCTCATGTTGAAAGTCTGAAATTGATTGGTGAGAGTATATACACTAGGGAAATTGGTTAGTACCACAATTACCACCTTCCTCCAGAGCTGATTGTTAAACATTTACCAGCATGACTACTGGTGTTCAATGAAAATTCTCTTGCTTTGAATTGAATTTACAGTTTATATAATCTCTGGCTTTAATTTCTACTTCCTATTAATTTCATATTCTAGATAATCCAAGTATGGCACTATATAACAACTTCTAAAGTAATAGTTTCTTTAATGTTGCTAAAGTGATTTTTAGAGAAAGAGATGATTAGAGGAGGAAGGAGAAAGAAATGTAAACTGAGAAAAAAGGGGGTCTGGAAAAAAGTTTGAATGGCATTTGAGGAGCTTGGTTTAAATCCTTATTTCAAATTCCAATCCTAAATTTTATTCTAAGACATCCTTGCACCCCTCAGAGTTTCCCTGCTGATTCTGATAGAGGGCAGGGGTGGTGTTTAGGGAGTCCTGTATTTTTAGATCTGTTAGATAGCTCATGCTTTTAACAAAATTTATTCATATTTTACCTAGTTTATTTACTTAGGGTACTGCAGGTGCTAGCTTATACCCATTTAGTATAATAGATATTATATGGGAAAATGGGCCACTGCCCTCTGAATATTTTGCCATTATCATAATAAACATTCTACATATATCCAGATGAGGAAGCCTTGGTCTGTTCTCTGATATGTTAGTGTTCAAAAATTCCCAAGGATCATTAAAGAACTTGTAAGCTAAGGGGAAATATATTTCCTCTGAGTGGAGCCAGGGTTTTAATTTTTGCAGACTTTGGGGACTTGGTTAGCAATCTCTAGATTGTAAATATACTGAGGGAAAAAAGATGTTATGTTACTCATTGTTGTATTGTTTATATTTACTAACCCAAGGCTTTCAAAATAGTGAAGTGATACTATTAGTTCAATGAATGAATATTTTTCATTGTATTCAAGATACTCTATTGAAAGTTGAATATATACGTTTTCCCTTGTTGTATTCCAGATATTCAGGATTGCATATATCAATCCTCAGCTAAAGTCTGATTTGTTCGGTGAAGTAAATAGCCAAACAAAGTGTTTAAGTAAATAATAAGGTGGTTTTGTTTTAAGATTAAATTCCCAGGTCAAAGTGTTAAAATTCCCTTGGAATAGGGAATAGATCTACTATTTCTTCAAATGTATGAAGTTAGAATAGTCTGCCTTTTTTTTTTTTTTGAGCTAGCCTACCATTTTTTAAAAGGTTTGGTAAAGTGAGTTAGCATTAAATAATAATTTTGTCACGTTGCCATATTATAGTGTAATGTGTCTGAGAAATCCTAAAGGACTGTTAAAACCAAGGCTGAGAGTTACTTATATGTATTTATGTAACTTCAGTCACTTTGTTCACTGAAAACCTGCATTATTACCATTTTATATGGTTTAAGGGTTAAGACTTGCTATCTGTTCATAATTAGAAACTAACGTTATACTTGCACAGTGCTTTATAGGGTTTTCTCCCCCTAACATTAATCACTCAAATCCTTAACTTTCGTTATAGATCAACATACTGAATCACCTAGCAGGTAAGGTAGTCATGCTGAATGTCACACAGCAAGCTTTTTGAAAGGAGTACTTAAAGAGTTCCTCTAAATTTCCAGTCTGTTGGTTCGAGCAAATGTATGAAACGTTTGCTTAAGGGTTCCTTACTGATGAAAAGCTAACTAAAGCTTTCAAGCTTCTCTAGGTCAGAATCCAAGGAATTACGTTAGAAGACAGGGCAAACTTAAGCCCATCACAATGAGGGAGTTGTGCACAAATGTTCAAAGGGCCAGAGCTTTCCACCCTGTACAGCTGGACACTGAATGGGTATCAAGTGGCTGTGGGAAGATTAAAAGAGTTATCTATGATTGCTGAAAATGGAACAGCTAAAGCTGGATCTTTGATCTTTAGTTTGGGGTCCTTCTGTGCTTTATTTCTCATCCTCTCCATTTCATCCTTTTTTCCTCTCTTTAGTTCTATGCACGGAACTAAGTACATGGTCATGGCTCGCTAGTATTTATTTGATGCCCTTCTTTTCTGGACAGGAGTTTGGAATAGGATTAAAGACTTTACTAAGAAGAATATAGTAGTCAGAAAAGGTTATTTTAGATTTAAATATGCTTATACAGGAAATTTAGAAATAATTGAAAGCTAGATGGAAAAAGATTATCTGGGTAAAATGTAACTAAGAAAAATCTACAGTGTGTGATAATGGGTATAATGGGAGTGTGTGATAATGGGTATAATGGGAATTTGGGATGGAAGAGGAGAAGAGGGCTCTTAATTCCTGAAGGTATCTTTTACAATTTTTAGGCCAAACCTGTGAGAATGCCTTTTTGTAGGTCAAAATTTTTATCAGCCATTTCAGATGGTTCTACCTAATATCTATAGGATTCTAACAAATGTGTTTGGCTTTCTTGGTTTTTATTTTTAAAAATATTGAAAAATTTTCTTTGCAAGTTGATTTGCTGTGGTTAGACCACTAACAATTGGAATCTCTTGAAAAATTAGCCTCTAGAGAAAACTGAGAGAAATTAGCAAGAATTTCAGCATATCTGTTGATAAGCCTGTAACCAACAAAACATATTCCATCAGTTTTTCAGATGCCTCTGATTTAATTCTCTTGACGTTCTAGCCAGCCGAGGAATAGGAAAACTGATAGCCCAAAGTTTGCATAAGCACAAAGTATTTACTTCATGTTTTAAAAAAAGCACAACCACTGTGTCCTTCTTCATATCAGTTTCTCCTCGGACAGTTTTAGGGCTGTGGAAATAGTACATGCTTGCATAAGTCTGCAGGTATTCTTCCCTGTATTTAGATTGGTCTGACCAGTTGGAACAAAGTGTGGTTTTAATGATCTTTGAAACTTTAAGGTCACGAACCTTTATCTATTCAAGCCGTTTTTTCTGATCATTGGAAAAATTCACATACTTTAGTGTCTGAATCCCATATTTTCTTTTTAGCTAAGTGGATATTCAGGATCAGAGAGGAAGACGGATAGTAAGAAAAGACTAAAACTGAGAAGAAACTTAATAGCCTCTGCTTATGTGAGAGGAAATCCTATCTGAAGAAGAGCAGACAGGTGTTCACCTCAGCTAAGCTTAGAACCAGAGTGATCAAATTTACAGCATGAGGAACTTAAAGCTGGGGAAATAGTTCACTGATCTTGGGTATGTTAGAAATCTTTTTTGAAGACAGAAAATAATAGGTAAGTAATTGTATAATATGAAGTAATAGGTGATTTGGGTTTAACTCAACCTGGACACTGGAGAATGGATCAGATGACTTATTGCCAGTACCCTGGTTCAAGGTGTTCCAGGAGAAATATGGAATGAGACCATGAGGTCACATTGACTTTTTCGATACTGAAGAATGACGTACATAACCCATCCCTCTTCTCCCCCAGTTACTAGCTCCCAGGATTCACAGTTCAATCTAACTGTGTCTCTCTCTTTCTCTCTCTATGTGTGTGTGTGTGTATATATATATATATATATTTTTTTTTTTTTCTTTTAAGCTCACTTACTTGGAGTCCACCGTGGAAGGGATTTTACTGCTGCTGTAATCAGGCTGTGATGGTAATATGGAGCTGAGGAAGCTGGCTGGAGACTGGTTATAAGTAGCTGTAACCCTTTGGCTTGGGTTGGAGCCAGCAAGCTGCTGAGGAGAAGCAGGGAAAGCAGAGGAGGACATAGTGATGTGAGAGCTCACTGTTGAGGAGGCAGAATATCTTTGCTCTGTGCACTGGCGGGGTTGGATGGTAATGGAAGACTGTTTGGTCTGGCTAGAGTAGCTGGAGATTTCCGGTCCGGGAGGCTGAAGTCTGGAGCCACATGGATTTTGGGATTGGATGAAGTGTTTTGGACGTTCGTAGTTAAACATGCTTAGCTGGTTTATGGAAGTTGAAGGCAACTTATTATTGTAATGACTTGCTCCTGAAGGGGTGGGGTCTTGAATCTGGGTCTGCAAGCCTGGAATTACAGAAGGTTGCAGTGAATCAGAAGCGACCTTGGTCTGTGCCTCCTTGTTGAGATCCTGGGAATACAGTGCTCCTGGCTTTGATGGAGTGGCCTTCTCTTGAAGAATATTGTTCCTTCAAAAGAAGAAAGTGATTCAGTTACAGTATTTACATAAAAATGGTACTGTTTAAGATCTTTAGGAGTTTATGTGCTTTTTTTTCTTAAAGCTTATGTACTTTCAAAGTCATCTCAAGGTGGAACTTTTCTGGCTTATAGACTTTCCATTCCTTTATGCGTTGCCTTTGCACAAATGACTTCCACTTGGGAATAAGAAAAAATAATTCATTAGTGTTTGTTTGCCTCTGGGTGATTCTTCAAGCACACCTGGGGGCTTCAAGATGTAGGAAAAGTTTTGATTTTGAGTTCGCCAAGTGTTTGTTGATGAAAAAAAAATTTGTGATGTTGCTCAGTGTGATAATTTTATTTCATATTTAGCTTTTGACAAAAGCCTGCAGTTTCATTAGCCACAGAGAGTTACTGATTTAAAATTATTAACAGTTAAATATATTAGCTTCTATTCAGTTTGAATTCTTCCCATTGCTCATCAATACCAATGAACAGCTCTTCTGATGCACCATTAATTCATGCCTTGGTGATCTGTGATGAATCACATGGTGAATCCAGGCGAGCAGTGTGCTGCTTTTCTAAAGAACATTACTGTTCATATTTGCTCCTTCATCCTTTTACAATTTCACAAAGTACAGCAAACGCCTGTACTTCACTGTTGTCAACCATGAGTGGATTTCGTTTTACCTTATAATTCACTGCCTCTTTTTCTCCCTTTGATTCCCAATTGACCATAGTACCAAACTAGATGATAATTAAGGAGTGACTGCTTTCAAGTATCTCTGTATGTATATAAGTTACTGTATTCCAGAACCCTTTGTAGTTTTTGTTATTTTTTGATTTTATTATCTAGTTATTGGTCTTGCTGTTCTCTTGATTATTTGGTTTCACTTTAAATTATTTTTGTGTTTAGTATGTATTTTAGACTAAATTTTGAAATTGCTTTCATTCCTGTATTATTTTTTTCTTGTGAAGTGGCAAACAGGATGTACAGAAGGAATTAAGGCAGCTTTGAAGCTAGCCTATACTTTTCCAGGAAAAGGTGGTTGCCATTTTTCTTACTTAACAGTGCATTGGCACTCCTGACTTTTGACAGTAGGTCCCCATTTTTCCTTTGATGGATCATTTGCCACTAAAATCAGCCTCAAAGACATATTTTCACCTGATTTTTTCCATTAGTATGGTAAATCTGGGAAGGACTATATATATACTTCACACAAAAAGACTAGCCCCATAAATTGTTTTAACATGGATTCTGTTATTATTCAAAATATCAAGTAATTTAGTTCAGAATATGTTTAGTTTGCTTCATATAGTATAAACCAACACTGAGGTAATGATAAATCAAACTTTTAGCTAGTAAAATTACCAAATTGTCATCATTGAATCATAGTCTTATAATTATTTAATGTCCTCTCTTGAATAAAGTATCATTTTTAGTGAAAAATTTCTAAACCCATCAACTTGATTTTCAGGTTGTATGTATAGTTTAGAGTTAAACAGTTTTAGGAAAGAACAAAAAATGCAACTAAACAGCCAAGAGAAAGATTCTATTGAAAAAGGCACTTGAAAAGTCATATATTTCTTAATTTTGAATTTATGAACACAAGCACATTCAACTAGGGTGCATTTTAGTAATTAACTATTATTAAGCCTTGAAATTACTGGAGAAAAACATCCAAAAGGAGGCTTTAATTAGATACTCTTAAAAAAAGAGACTATTTGAAGGCAAGTAGTTTTATACTATGGGTTTACTCCATTGCAGAATTGAATCCAGTGTTTGATTCTAAATTCCTTTTTGGGCTGACAGATCATTCAGATTAATTTCAAATAGCAGGGAATAAACTGTTAAACAAATAGCCAGTAGATATTTTCCAGAAAGTTCCCTGTTTTACTTTACGTGTATTTTTAGAATGTCAACTGTCTTGTACATTTTGATATCAGCTTACATAGTTAACAATTACTGTTATTTTTAAAAAAATTCAATTAAAATATGTTCTTTCAAATGTTTCATTTTCATGTCTGAAGAAAATTTTGTACAGATGTTCATGCAGATAACTCTGGAAGGTTTTTCTTTGTGTTTGTAGTTACTGTTCAACAATCAGTTCTATAATCCTTGTTTTATGACAGTATCATTTTATTCCAAATAATGTTAAATAAATTTCAGAGATTTTATTAATAAATAAAGTTCTATTAACTCTCCTGTTTAGAAAAATCTTAACTTTTCCCCCTATCTCTAATATACCACAAACTTAAACAGAAAACTGAGGATATTTTGAAGCTATAGAACATTGCACAGTTACAGTTAGGCCAGGTGTCCTTTTTCAAAGAAAACTGATGATTGAAAAATAATGACACACAACTATCTTTCCTTCTACCTTTTTTAATGCCTTATAGTTTCAGTGGAATGAACAGGTCTCATTCTTTTCAAATCTTTGTATAATGCCATTATGATCTTGTGGCTTTTGAACTTTTTATCTGAAAATCACCTTTTACATACTGTTCTGATTTGGACAAAAGACAAAAACAAAACCCAAAACTGAAGCAGGAATAAAGAAGGGACTTACCCGAGTCCAGAGAGTGCCAGCTGGGTTAAACCTACTACTAAAGGGAAGGAAGAGGCATCCCCTTCCTTCGCAGACTAATCTAGTGGCTCTGTGCTTAGTATTATAGCACCACTGACTTTTATCAGCTGCCAAGCAGTGACATCTGATGTGCTTGCCTGTCCATCTACCTATGCTGGCATGTCAAAGTAAGAGTCCACGATAAACAATATCTCAGATGTCTTAGTGATATTTAAGGAGTGGGATTACATGAGCTTCTCTTGCAAGCCTCTTTATTTTAGATGTGAACTTTGACTAGGAGCTTTAGCAAGCACATGTAGGGGGGACAGCAAAGAACTGAGAAATGGGAAAAGGTGTAGAGAAAACTCATTTTTTTTTGTGATGGGGGCTTTGATCTTCCTTGTTGAAAAAAGGACTGAAAGGGAAATAGTATTCTAAGACTGACACCTGACTACTAAGACTTCTCCAGAAATAAGACCACTGATGGATGGGCTTCAAATTGATTTCTGTTAGATAGCTATTCATATGAAGACCTCTTTTTTTCCTCTCTTGCCAAATGGAAGGAGAGGTGGAGTGGGATTCAAGCAGTTTGTTTCAAGAGAGGGAGTGTGTCTAGGCAAAGGCAAGAGCAGAATGATGGTGTCATGTCACTGGGAAGGTGGGGAAGTGGAAAAACACGATTTGGTCTGTATAGCAAGTTCTCTGAATCTGTATGGCATACAGATCCTTGACCTTATACTTTTATTGACCTTATACCTTTATACTTTTATTCTAAAAGAGTTGAAACACTTAAGAAACTACCCATCAAGCAGTGTTTACAATTAGGGCCCTGTCCTCTAGCTCTCTTTATCTTCCTTACTCCTTATAGTAACACAGTTTCCTTTCTCTTTTCACCAAGGAGACCATCTTAGCCTTTTATGTTTCCATTTGTGTGTGTGTGTGTGTGTGTGTGTGTGTGTGTGTGTGTATGCAGAGAAGTATAAAATTAGGAAGAAAGCTTCAGATCAACAAGAGGTGGTAGAGAGGGGTAGGTGACATGAGGATCAGGCTAATCAATTGGAATTATCCATATTTAGTGGCTTTAGCTCTGGTATGATTCTGTTGTTTAAAACATAATTATTTATTCCCCTCCCTCATGGTCTTAGAAAAGGCCCTGATGCTGGGAAAGACAGGGCAGTAGGAGAAGGGGACAACAGAGGATGAGATAGTTGGTTGGCGTCACTGATTCAATGGACATGAGTTTGAACATGCTCTGGGAGATGGTGATGGACAGGGAAGCCTGGCGTGCTGCAGTCCGTGGGGTCACAAAGTGTTGGACATGACTGAGTGACTGAACAACAACCCTCATGGATACTCCAGCCTTGATGTAATTGCTATGTACATCAGGGTCCAACAAATAGATAATTGAGCACAAATGAGCCACTTAAAATTATTCACAGCTGACCATGTAGGTGTACCTTCCTTTGGTGTTCAGAGAAAGTTTGATGACTGCCACCTTAGTAGAAAGAGCATTACTTAGTAGAAAAAGCATGCTGGACTTGATGAATAGGCATTTGCTTACTTACTGTCTTATTATAAGCAGTCACCCAAAATACTTCTCCACTTCTGCTCACTGATATTTCAGTTTACATTAATATGGGCAAAGCCTTCAATCCAAATTAGACTTAAAATGTAAGTGCAAGAATAACAGACACATACAGCCTTTAGTTTGAGCAAGACCCTGTCCTAGGCACTTTAAATGTGATACCTGTGACTGAGACTTGATTCTTCCCAGGAACAGAGTTTGATTGAGATATGCCCTACCAGCCAAGTGCGATAGATGCTCAGGACAAACTTAGATTCCCACTTTCACCAGGAGCAGATTCTAAATGTTCCGTAGTTGAGGAAGGATTTTAGTTTTTATTTATTCTTTATCATTTACACTTTTCCTCTTCTTTTCCCTTGACCTTTGTAAGATAAACTTTCATTACAGTGTGGTAGCTCCACGGTACATTGAGGCTAAGGTTCTTGCTACAATTAGGGGATCAAGAGATGATTTTGGAAAAGTAGATAAGATGTTTTAGAACACCATTCTCAAAAGTTAAGGGTCTATATTCAGTAATTTACCATGAATCTGTTCTTCTGCCTTTAAATATTTGGTGTGCTTTTTAAAATGGTGTTTTATGTTTTCCTCACAAATATGGCTGTTTGAATGATTTGGTGCTTATTTGAGAAAAATCATCCTAAAACTGAAAGAATTAAGATGTCTGGAGGGTGAACCATATTCCAGCCTACCCACTAAAGACAACTTTCCCATTTCTGTCTCTAAATTATCAGTAAGGGCCTCTAGTAAATCATTCTAATATCTCACAAGATGTATGTAACTTCCTACTGTTGCAGGTGTTTTCTACTGAAATATTTCCTGCTACATGTCCAGGAAATTCCTTCTTGCCTCATCATCAGTGGGTAGCTGTTTAACTGTCACTCATTTCATCTCTTGTATTTTAAAATGTGAAGTATATATGTGATTGTAAAAATGGTGCTTTAAACTTCTGACCTTCTTCAGAGGTCAGATGTGTGTGATGAGGTTAATTTCTATCCTTCTCAGCTATATCAACTGAGAAGGAAAATGTCATATTGAAGATGAAAGGACAAAAGAATGAAGAATGTTTTATTCATTTTCAGGTTATGCATTAATCACTGATTTTTGAAGTTCTGCATAGACATGTAGCAAAAGGGAATCACTTTGGAGCAGTGGACTCAGTCTTATTCTTCTCAATAAATAATGATGGATACTCCACTGGATTTGGAGTCAGTACAAATGATAGTATTAATTTGGTTAATGCTCTGCAGCTTTCTAGACACATTAACCTTTTTATTATCTATTTTGGAGACCTGAGTATAAGTACTCACTCTACTGTCTATCTCTGAACTTTAATAATTAAGTGAAAAACAATGATAGTATCTATTTTACTAAATCAGTGTTGCAGAGACTCAAATGAAACAAGAAATCCTATGGTGGACTATTTTGTGGTATAATGTGTCTCTTCAACTAGGTTTTTTTCTGAGGAAGGAACTCCTTATTACTTATTTATCTTGTCTAGGAGAGTGTAGCTCTTGGTAGACATTCAGGAAAAATCTGCTAACATTCATGGAACTTTTACCTGATAATTATCCCCACAAATGATTTTATTAATGAAAAAGATAGTAGTCTTATATGAAAGATACTAATAGTAAATTCAAGGCCTTTTTAAGTCCTAAAGTCTCACTGATAAACACAGGTACTTATGGAGAAGAACTGTGGATGTGAGTATTGTCCATTTTACCAAGGCACAGAAACTGACAAACACATACGGTGTGCTTAATAACTGTTTGTTGAATAAATTGTGGTCTTATTTATTTTTCCACACACCTATTCTTCCTTGATCCCGTGAGGAATCTATTTATAGGGGTAGCTACTGCCCAGAAGACTAGTGATCCCATTAAGCTAAAGGGATTCCAGGAGACCAACTGAGAATTCACAGTTACTGGAGATAACACTGACCTTGGTTTAAAGACAATGCAGTGAAGTAATAGTTCCTATTTATTGAATTCTTACTATGTATTTCACACATTGTTTCAGGTCTGTTAGTCTCCAATGACTTTTAAGTATCAGTTTTTAGGTTTGTAAAAAATCAGTATTTTGGTTTGATGTTTGTGTTTGGGGGCTGGGGATGGTGGTGGATTGTGTTGTTTTAAAAGTACAGCCTGCTTGGCAAATTCACATACTGATATATCTTTCCATTTGTACTTTTGTCCTTTATATGCAAGGACAGTTGTGTCTGTATTCTAAGACTGCTGCTGCTGCTAAGTCGCTTCAGTAGACTCTGTGTGACCCTGTAGACAGCAGCCCACCAGGCTTCTCCGTCCCTGGGATTCTCTAGGCAAGAACACTGGAGTGGGTTGCCATTGCCTTCTCTAATGTATGAAAGTGAAAAGTGAAAGTGAAGTTGCTCAGTCGTGTCTGACTCATAGTGACCCCATGGACTGCAGCCTACCAGGGTCCTCCGTCCATGGGATTTTCTAGGCAAGAGTACTGGAGTGGCTGGCCATTGCCTTCTCCAATTCTAAGACTAACCGTGTAGAAATCTGTATCACAAAATGTTTTACCTATTTGTATTGAGATAGGACATTGAATTTTAATTTGGGAAAAGACTCCATTCTTCAGAAACTTTTGCCATTTCAGTGTTGTTGTTTTCTCCCAACAAGTCTCTGTAGCAAACCCTTAAATATATATCTAAGACTTATTATTTCTTACTATTTCTACAACTTACATGACTTACTGTTTCAGCCTTGGTGAAATGCATGATGGAGAAATGATTCATCCATGCAAGGTAAAGTGATTCATCCATGCAAGCTTGCTGAGGGCAGGAGCTTTGTCATGTTCACTGTTCTCTATATAGAGCCAAGAATGTTTGTTGGATGCGTGAATGTTAGGTCTGTCTGCCCTTACCATTGTGGTTGTAGCTCAGAGGAATTTTCATTGATGGTGCAGCACTCCTCCTTTGGAACCTGGATCTCATGTTCATTGTGACTGGCTGTTTCAGGAATAGTTGGCATAAGGTTTATTGGAGTATTGTCTGGATTTTTATCCTTTGTGTGGTGGTCACTGCTCCAGGGAAAGGAGACCAGTTTTGGAGGGAATTTTCTTGTGGGTGACTTTCGAGAACCTTCTGATTTCTCCACTTTTCCTTCTGAAAAATAGAATTAGTCACCAAAGTTCAGATAGAAACAGTGAGAGTCTTCCTCTTGGCTCAGGGCTGAATTTAAGCAGGGTGATCCTGAGGAGTAATTACCTGGAGAAACAAAGAGTCTTGCTGTGGAGACTGCAGTCCCAGCCTCATTTTCTGCAATGCACTTGAAGTCTCCAGAATCTTCAGGAAATGCTTCTGTGATAATTAAGGTGCACACTTCCTCTGGAAAGGGGAGAGATTCATCTTGAGCAGAGTATTTAGGTACCCCAAATTAACAGTGTGGGAGGATATTAGAGAGAGTAGGTATTGGGAATAAATAGTGTATCCCTGAGATTAAAAAAATAATCCCTCTGATTAGATTTTTGTCTTTGAGTGGGCTCATGAAGATAAATCCTAAAAATGCACCCTAAAGTAACCCCAGTGTGGTCCCTAACACCTACTTCTTAGACACATCTGTTTTCTCTACTAGACTATCAGCTTCTTAAAAGCAAGGATTACACTTTACCTTTTGAATTTTAGATTTCTGTAGCCTTAGTGCTTAGCATAGAGGTCCTATAAGGACGATTTTCTGAACTGACCTAAACGTTGTTATTGCTGTGGTAACTAGACTTGATGGTAGGATAGTGATGGCCACTGTGTGGTGGCCATCACATGTACTTCTTGGACAGCCAGCAATTTAGATGTTTGATGTCAGGACACCTTCTTTCTGCCTCTGTGTGTTGCTCACGAGGCAAACATGGAATAAGAGGACATCAAATGGAATTAGAGGAAGAATTCATGCCCTGTGAGGTCAGGGATTCCACAGTGCCATGAACGGAACCTGGCCATTGCCTGTATCTAGTAAATGTTGAGTGAATGAATAAACGAGCAGATATACTGATAAATCCCAGTTTTCTTGCTTCTTCCATTGTAGAGGAGTTGGCATAAGGTAGCCTCAAAACTGTTTCTGAAGGCAATAGTGGTTTAGGAGACAAAGTCTTCTGATGCTTATTTGGTTTAATTATTTATTATCAAGATGTTGAAAAATTGTGCTTACCAGGAATGGGTGATAAACAAGCTTCTGAAAGAAAAAACAAGAGAATAGAGAATTTAAATGATGGCAGTTTAGTTGAGAGAAGGTGCCATGTGTATACAAGAAATAACTTGAAACAAGTACAACATTGACTGAAATCTTGCATCACAGACTGCAAATTCTGTAGAAACTCAGAAAAGATATGGAATAAATACTTGGCAGGGTGCTAAAGCTAGAAAAACCATATTTCAGTCCTGTTCTACAACTAGCTTGCTCTGTGACTTTGTGAAAATTACTTCTCTGGGCCTTAGTTATTCATCTCTAATGTGAGCTAGGAACAGCTATATCTCTTCTCTGAATGTAAACTGTTGCTGAAACACTAATCCTGAGGTGGCCTTTTTCTTCCAAGAAAATCCTTTTCTTTTACTCTCTCTAATTAAAGTTGAATATTATAAAAATACTGTAGTATTACTGCAGAAAAATACACAAAAGATTAATAATAGTTTTCTCTGGGTGGTAAGAATGTAACTTTACATTTCTTCTAGGTTTTATATATTTTTTATATTTATTGTAATAAATTTTATTACTTTCAAAAGTGCAATAAATGTGACTTTTAAAAGAAATACCATGTGGCATAATAGAGATGTTTCTTTCTAAAGGTGATGTGCAAATGTGCAGTTGTTTTAAATTCATATTTAAGTGAGTATATTTTCTTCACATAGTGCAAGAAATATCTTGGGCTTGAACCTTGACTATAGCACTTACTAGCCTTGTGACCTTCAGCAAGATGTTTAGCATTTCTAATTTCAGTTTTCTTGCTTATAAAATGGAGATGATAACACATACTTCAAAATATTGATGTGAGGATTAAATTAGAAATTATTTATAAACAGCATTTAGCATGTCAGACATGACTGAAGTGACTTAGCATGTACACACAGTAAACTTAAACTATAAAGTTTTAGAAAGCTATGCATCAGTTTTCATTTGTGTTACTCTTTAAAAGGTATGTTTATTCTCGCATTTATTTTCTTGTTTGTATGCCAAAAGCTCATTGGGAAGATAATTTAGATTAATCTGTGAAAACAGACTAGTCTTTTTACAACTATTAAAATTATTATTTCATCAGAACAAAACAGCTGTCTTTTCTTTTTTGGTTGTTTATGCTGAGGAATTATTTGTATTTAAGTAATTGTTTAGCAGTAGCGATCTCTGAACCTGTAACAAATCAGTTATTAAACGTTAAAACATGAATTAGATTTCAAGGTAAATTGGAATTAAAAGTAAATTATAAAGCTTATCACTGTACTTTTTCTCAGAATTCGGAAGTCATCTGAGTCGGCTATCTGCTCTTTCTCTCTGTACCAGTGAACTTGAACTGCGGCTGTGGCCTGGACTCGGCATTCAAACACGACAAACTGACCTCTGGTTGTAGAGATATCTTGAAGATGCTGAAGAACAAACACAGAATTCACAGAATGGAAGAAACTGTTTCACCATATGCAGTGATTTGGGGTGTCAGTTGCAGTAAGTGTGCGTGCTTTTCATCATAATTATTGACAACTGATTATACCTTAATCAAAATAAGGAGCTTGCTGGGCATCTTTTGTGCTTTATAGTCAGCTGTAAGTTTTTATCTCAATTTCGTGGAGTTGTGTTTAATGAGAAAGCTTTTACTCTTTTTCCCAAGAACCGCTTTTCAAAATAGAAAACCAGTTAGTTCAGAAGTCTTCGCTTTTTTGTGTTTTTTTTTTTGTTTAGTACCTATGAAATCACAGATTTATGGGAAGTATTGTAATTTGTTAATGATTCTGAATCATGACTTAGAGGAACCAGGCCAAAATCACAACTTTTCCACTAGGGGGTTGAAGCTCATCGTAGGAACTTGGAAGACTATGTGGAACTCTTTTGTGGAACTCCTGTTCTTTGTCTGTGAAATAGGGGTAGCAAAATGCTCAGCATACTTGAGGTTTTGAGGGTCATTTCGGAGACATAATCTGAAAACTTTCTTTAAAGAATGAAGAGTTATATTGATATATAAAAGTATTAACAACAGCTAGTACAGTCTCACAATTCATACATGAACAAGTGACATTTGTGGTAAATTTACCCCTTAAGTTCTAATCTCCCTCCTCTCCTATTCTCAGCTCCAGGGTCCTCTGGAATCTGGAATCACATTTCAGATTATAACTTGGCCCTCAGACCAAAGAGAAAGGACCTGAGGTCCTTCTGCCTGGTGAGATGTAGGTAAGACATAATGATCACCAGCCCAGGCCTTGAGCCTGATGTCCAGGGCTGCATGTTATAAGGAAGGAATGCAGCAGGAGAGAAGACTTGTGCCTGATAGCAGCTACTGAAAGTGGGCTTCCAGAATTGATAGCAATGCTCCTTACTCATAATGAC
The DNA here is from genome assembly GCF_042477335.2 of Ovis canadensis. Lineage (NCBI taxonomy): Eukaryota > Metazoa > Chordata > Mammalia > Artiodactyla > Bovidae > Ovis > Ovis canadensis. The sequence continues at coordinate 62,020,197 of NC_091249.1, read as the reverse complement.
ACTGTTTCCTGTGTCTCCCATCCTGTATCTGGGTAAGTTCCAGCTGTACTTCTCATACCTTAGGCCAGCAGGGGCAATAGTTCCAGTTCTGTTAGATTTGAAAACTGGGAGACAGAGAGCCTGCAGAAGATAGCAGCCTTAGCTTGGTTTGACTTAGTTGATTGAATCCTGCTGTTTCCAGTGAATGATAGAGGAGGCGTCTAAATCCTGATCTCTGACTGTGACCCAAGCCAGAAATAGATATGGTTTTGCTTGTTGACTTCTTCAGAGGGCATCTTGTGGCCAGTTAATGTGATGAATTGGACCTTGAGGTCAGGCAGAGCATTGTCTGCTTGGAGAGAACCGTCTAGGTATTGCCTTCCAGCGCTGGAGGATTGACACAGAGCAAAAGTCTAAAGAGCATAGGATGAACCATGAATTGCCCTGTGACCCTGAACAATAATTTCATGTTTTCTGGGACTCAGTTTTCTCATATATAAAGAATTATAATCCCTGAGGTCCTTTCTAGTTTTCTCTTTTCTTCTTCCTACACCTTTGATAAACCCTACAATTTGTCTATAAAATGCAAACTCCATTATACACTGTGCATAGATTACCTTGGTGAACACAGGGGCTACAACACAAGTGGATCCCAACAGGCTGCTGCAGGGACTCTGCATCTGGTTAAGAAACAGAAGAGACACTGTCATCCACATTGTCAAGGCTCTGAAACCTTAGTTGAATGGTGGCCATGGGCTAGCTGTGACTACCCACACTATAAATTTACTTTATGAAAGAGGTGATATTCCTAAATTAAATGTCAGTTTGGATATCTACTCCAATGCCACCTCTTTTTCCTCTCTCCTCCAGCATTCCGTTAGTTGAGATGATGAAATACAACACTAGGTGATTACATTTGAGAAATGAGTATTGGTGATTATTTAGAGACTGTACACTAAAGGTTTAAATAACTTCTAAATTTTACTGACTAGATTTTTTTCCTTCTTCCTTACAGTTGTTCTTGTATCTTTTAGGTTTTTGAAAAACATCTGTCTCTCCTTTTTTAATTACAAGGGAATTCATTCCTTGGATAGTTGGAATATTCTATTATGGGACTGAGCTCCTGGAAACCAACTGTCCCTTATGGTCTGGCACACAGACAAATGGCCAACCCACAGAACTACCATGGAGTTATTTCTGAGACCCATAGATTTCTTTCTTGTTCCTTCTGAGGTCATGCAGCTGGAAGCTTTTCCTGTGTATACTTTTCAAGAAAATTGCATTGATTCCTTCTTCTCTGGGCCTGTGTCTCCATTACTGAAACCCCTCAGAAAGCTTTTAAAGTTGAACCTACCCTCTGGGGGTCAATACACAGTGGTTGAACTAAGGTAGAATAACTTGATCTGATGTTAGAGGTTTCATTAACAGGAGAGTTGATAGTCAGAGACACTCTAGTGGTTTTCTTCTTTATCCTGTAGGGGAAACAAAACCAAACACAATCCAGTTAAAGAAAGATTAGAGGTGGCTTTGATACAAATGCCTCACTGAATATGAGTATATACTGAATATATGAAAATTTTACCTTTAATTCTTATTTTTCTTTTGGTTTGCATAATAATTCAAGTGTTTTCTCTTTGAGCAAGTATTAGTAGATTATGACTCCTCGTCATTTTGGTTTAGATTTCCTTTGTCCTTTCCTCCAGCCCATAATCAGTGGCTCTTACTGAACACTTAAAATTGCAGAAGAAAAAACTTCCAAAGCAAATAATCAAATTGTACTTTGGAAAGTTGATAAATTGATTGGTATATATTTTAAAAAGTAGAATTCCCCCTATAGTCATACATGACAAATGCACATTCACATTTTGTACTTACTCTGACATTTCTGTCACATATGCCAAGCATAATCCCAGAGAAAAAATGTTTTCTTACTTTTCTGGGTACTTACCTATAAAAAAGGAAAAAAAGAAGTTCTATCTAAATCTGATGGGAATTTAATGAAATGTAGTTCAAGTATATTATATTCATACTAGGACCAGCAAATTAATTACAAATCGCAGATCAATCCAAAACATCTGAATTCTTGACTAAGGATGGAACTATTTTAATATTTGCAGTGTAAAAATTCCAGATGTTTACCTTTATGAAGTTATGTGCTTGTACCCAGAAGAACTGCTGACTTATTTCCCAAAAATGCCATTTCAGAGGGCATATATTAGTATCTCTGAATTTGCATTTTGGTTTGAGGTCCTCAGCATATTTGTTATGATAAGAAATCCATTGAACCTAATTATACTTAAAAGCTTTCACACAGCAAAGAAAATGATTGGTGAAACAAAAAGACAACCTACTAAATGGGAGAAAATGGTTGCAAATATATGACTGATAGGGTTAATATTCAAAATATATAAGAAGCTCATACAGCTCATCAATAAAACAACTCGATTAAAAAATTAGCAGAAGATCTGAATAGATATTTTTCCAAAGAGGAAACCCAGATGGCCAACAGACACATGAAAAGATGCTCAATATTGCTAATCATCAGGGCAATGCAAATCAAAACCACGATGAGATATCATTTCATACCTGTCAGGATCGTTATCATCAAAAGAACCCAAGTAACAAATGTTGGCAAGGATGTGAAGCAAAGGGAATCTTTATACCTTGTTGGCAAGGTATACTATGGAAAATAGTATGGAGATTCCTCAAAAAACTAAAAATACAACTACTATATGACTCAGGAATATCCACTGCTGGATAGGTATTTGGAAAAAACAGAAACACTAATTTGGAAAGATACATGCACCCCAGTGTTCACAGCAGCATTATTTACAGTTGCCAAGATATGTAAGCAATCAGTGTCCATCAGTGGATGAATGGATAATGATATATATACACGGAATGAAAGTGAATGTGAAAGTGAAGTTGCTCAGTCGTGTCCGACTCTTTGCGACCCCACGGACTGACTATAGTCTACCAGGCTCCTCTGTCCATGGGATTTTCCAGGCAAGAATACTGGCTGGAGTGGGTTACCATTTCCTGGAATAGTCAGCTATAAAAAGGAATGAAATTTTGCCATTTGCAACAACATGGATGGACTCGAAGGGTATTGTGCTAAGTGAAATAAGTTCAGACAGAGAAAGACAAATACTGTATGGTATCACTTATACGTGGAATTTAAAAGCTACAGAAAACTAGTGAATATTACAAAAAGGAAGCAGACTCATAGAGACCAAACTAGTGATTGCCAGTGAAGAGAGGGAAGGGGGGAGGGGCAATATAATAATAGGGAATTAAGAGATACAAACTATTATGTATAAAATAAGCTATAAGAATGTATAGTACAACACAAAGAATATAGTCAATGTTTACAATAACAATTAATGGAGTATGCTGCTGCTGCTGCTGCTGCTAAGTCGCTTCAGTCCTGTCCGACTCTGTGCGACCCCATAGACGGCAGCCCACCAGGCTCCCCCATCCCTGGGATTCTCCAAGCAAGAATACTGGAGTGGGTTGCCATTTCCTTCTTCAATGCATGAAAGTGAAAAGCGAAAGTGAAGTCGCTCAGTTGTGTCCGACTCTTAGCGACCTCATGGACTGCAGCCTACCAGGCTCCTCCGTCCATGGGGTTTTCCAGGCAAGAGTACTGGAGTGGGGTGCCATTGCCGTCTCCTTAATGGAGTATAAGCTTTAAAAATTGTGAGTCACTATATTGTACACCTGTAGTAGTTTAGTCGCTAAGTTGTATCCAGCTTTTGTGACCTCATAGACTGTAGCCTTCTAGGCTCCTCTGTCCATGGGATTCTCCAGGCAAGAATACTGGAGTGGGTTGCCATGTAACTTATATAATATTCTACATCACTTGTAACTCAATTGAAAGCAAAACCCTTTGAAACACGTTGCTGTGTTTACTATAAGGAAGGGATGTAAACGATCATATTATTTCTGTGAAGATTTAGTAGAGAAATACATCTCAGTTCTTAGAATCAGGAATAATGGGCTTCTCCTGTGCAACTGGTTTAGTTTTCCCTTATAGATATTGTGGATCTTAATATTGGTTATATTTCCCTCTGTATTAGCTACCTGAAAGTCTAATGCTCACTTCATGAAAGCCAGTAATTCAACAGTGACTAGAGTCAGAATCTTCTAAATCTCTAACCTGATGCTTTTCTTTTTTTCATTTTATCTATGTTGATTATTTACCCACATCAGCATAGATTGCATGACCCCACAAGAACCTTTATTTCTTGATAGAAGAGGTACGTTGGAAGATGTAGACTAGCTTGAATAAAAAATATTGTAATTTCCAGAAAGCCATTGGTTTATGGAAATGGGGTGAAATTATAATTATTCCACAAATCCAGGCTATATAGTCACTTTACACTACAATTCTTTAATGGACATAAAATAGTTCCCACTTACAAAATCTTTAGCAGAAGTATTTGATATCATCATTAGGGCTAGATTTATCTAATCTCCTTTTGAAAATCATTATTCATTTATTTACTTTTGGCCATGCTGAGTCTTTGTTGCTGCGCTGGCTTTTCTCTAGTTGCGGAGAGCAGGGGCTACCCTCTGGTTGAGGTGTGTGGGCTTATCATTGTGGTAGCTTCTCTTGTTGGGCTCTAGAGTGTGTGGGCTTCAAAAGTTGTGGCTTAGTAATTGTGGCTCCCAGGCTCAAGAACACAGGCTCAATAGTTGAGGCACACAAACTTAGTTTCTCTCTGACATGCGGGATCTTCCCAGACCAGGGATTGAACCCATGTCTCCTGCATTGGCAGGCAGATTCTTTACCACTGAGCTACCTGTAATCTCTTTCTGATCTCACCATATAATAATGTAATAGTTGGTGTCTTTTTTAAGTCTTAAAACCCCCTTTATCATCTTAAAGTTTTATAATCATTTTAGAGTTAATTTACTTAAAAATTTTGATGATATAAATCTTTTATATCTTTTACTCTTTCATGTTTTATTTCCTATGGTGGATAATGGCTTCAGAGTATGCATTTTATTATTATTTAAAAATTACATATATATTATGTCTATTCCTTTCTATTTATATATAATAAATTCCTTTCTATTTATTTATATTATAAATTTGTAAAACAAAATAAACCTGCAAACTGGAACTACTTTTTAACTGAGTTAGTTAGTTGTTTTTTAATTTTCAAAGAACAGATAGAATTTTTCTTTGGTTGTTCAGAAGATAGCTTTAACTCTATGAGTGTATAAGGGCTGAAGGGGTTACAAACACACACAGATTACCTTTATGCCCAAAACTGGGCACAAAAAGAGTCTATACTTATAGACTCTCTAAATAGGGTAGAATCAAACAGTGTTAGCTGTATTTGTTTGATTTGGATAATTTTTCTAATGAATGAAAGCTTCGCAAACACTCAAACTTTTGAATTAGCCAAGACCCCAGGAGCAATACAAAGGAGTTTAGAGTTAGCTGGCACAATAAAAGTATATGAAAAGCTCAATACTGCAAAAGATACATGGTAATAATAATATAGGTGCTGTCTTAGTAATTTATTTAACTTATATGCAGAGTACATCATATAAAATCTCAGGCTGGATGAATCACAAGCTGGAATCAAGATTGCCAGGAGAAATGACATCAACCTCAGATATGTAGATGATAATATGCTGATGGCAGAAGAGGAAGTAAAGAGCCTCTTGATGAGGGTAAAAGAGGAGAGTGAAAAAGCTGGCTTGAAACTCAGAATTCAAAAAACTAAGATCATGACATCCAGTCCCATCACTTCATGGCAAATAGAAGGAGAAAAGTGGAAGCCGTGACAGATTTTATTTTCTTGGGCTCTAGAATTGCTGTGGACTGTGACTGCAGCCATGAAATTAAAAGATGCTTGCTCCTTGGAAAGAAAGCTGTGACAAACCTAGACAATGTATGAAAAAACAGAGACATCATTTTGCTGACAAAGGTCCATATAATCAAAGCTATGGTTTTTCTATCCATAGTCATGTACGAATGTGGGAGGTAGAACATAAAGAAGGCTGAGAGCTGAAGAATTGATGCTTTTGAATTGTGGTGCTGGGGAAGACTTTTGTCTTGGACTGCAAGATAATCAAACCAGTCAATCCTAAGGGAAATTAACCTTGAATATTCACTGGAAGGACTGTTACTAAAGCTCCAATACTTTGGCCACCTGATGCAAAGAGCCAACTCATTGGAAAAGACCCTGATGCTGGGAAAGATTGAAAGCAAAAGAAGCGGGTGGCAGAGGTTGAGATGGTTAGATAGCATCACTAACTCACTGGGCATGAATTTGTGCAAACTCTGGGAGATAGTGGAGGACAGAGGAGCCTGCTGTGCTACAGTCCATGGTGTTGCAAAGAGTTCGGCATGACTTAGCAACTGAACAACAGCAACAACATCTTAGTAATACCACAAGACATCAAAAACACTAATGTCGGAAGACATTTAACAATGCCAGTGACACCACAAGACAGCGTGTAATCACCCCACAGGCTGCTAGTAATAAGTGCTATGACTTCAAAGGAGACAGGAGCTTGACTGGTATAATCAAGAACTCTATATTGTAAAATTCAGACTGAAATTGAAGAAAGTAGGGAAAACCACTGGACCATGCAGGTATGACTTAAATCAAATCCCTTATGATTATACAGTGAAAGTGAGAAGTAGATTCAAGGGACTAGATCTGATAGACAGAGTGCCTGATGAACTATGGACGGAGGTATGTGACATTGTACAGGTGGCAGGGATCACGACCATCCCCAAGAAAAAGAAATGCAAAAAAGCAAAATGGTTGTCTGAATAGGCCTTACGAATAGCTGTGAAAAGATGAGAAGCTAAAGGCAAAGGAGAAAAGGAAAGATATACCTATTTGAATGCAGAGTTCCAAAGAATAGCAGGAGATAAGAAAGCCTTTCTCAGTGATCAATGCAAAGAAATAGAGGAAAGCAATAGAATGGGAAAGACTAGAGATTTCTTCAAGAAAATTAAAGATACAAAGGGAACATTACAAGCAAAGATGGGCTCAATAAAGAACAGAAATGGTATGGATCTAACAGAAGCAGAAGATGTTAAGAAGAGGTGGCAAGAATACACAGAAGAGCTATACAAAAAAGATCTTCATGATCCAGATAATCACAATTGTGTGATCACTCACCTAAAGCCAGACATGCTGGCATGTGAAGTCAAGTGGACCTTAGGAAGCATCACTACAAGCAAAGCTAGTGGAGGTGATGAAATTCCAGTAGAGCTGTTTCAAATCTTAAAAGATGATGCTGTGAAAGTGCTGCACTCAATATACCAGCAAATTTGGAAAAGGCAGCAGTGGCCACAGGACTGGAAAAGGTCAGTTTTCATTCCAATCCCCAAGAAAGGCAATGCCAAAGAATGCTCAAACTACTGCACACTTGCACTCACCTCACATGCTAGTAAAGTAATGCTCAAAATTCTCCAAGCCAGGCTTCAGCAGTACATGAACCATGAACTTCCTGATGTTCAAGCTGGATTTAGAAAAGTCAGAGGAACAAGAGATCAAATTTCCAACATCTGTTGGATCATCGAAAAAGCAAGAGAGTTATAGTAAAACATCTACTTCTGCTTTTTTGACTATGCCAAAGCCTTTGACTGTGTGGATCTCAACAAACTGGAAAATTCTTCCAGAGATGGGAATACCAGACTACCTGACCTGCCTCTTGAATAATCTGTATGCAGGTCAGGAAGCAACAGTTAGAACTGGACATGGAACAACAGACTGGTTCCAAATCAGGAAAGGAGTACATCAAAGCCGTATATTGTCACCCTGCTTTTTAAACTTATATGCAGAGTACATCATGAGAAACTCTGGATGGGAAGAAGCACAAGCAGGAATCAAGATTGCTGGAATAAATATCAATAACCTCAGATATGCAGATGACACCACCCTTATGACAGAAAGTGAAGAGGAACTAAAAAGCCTCTTGATGAAAGTGAAAGAGGAGAGAGAAAAAGTTGGCTTAAAGCTCAACATTGAGAAAACTAAGATCATGGCATCTGGTCCCATCACTTCATGGCAAATATATGGGGAAACAGTGGAAACAGTGAGAGACTTTATTTTTCTGGGCTCCAAAATCACTGCAGATGGTGACTGCAGCCATGAAATTAAAAAATGCCTGCTCCTTGGAAGAAAAGTTACAACCAACCTAGACAGCATATTAAAAAGTAGAGACATTACTTTGCCAACTAAGGTTCATCTAGTCAATGCTATGGTTTTTCCAGTAGTCATGTATGGATGTGAGTTGGACTATAGGGAAAGCTGAGTGCTAAAGAATTGATGCTTTTGGACTGTGGTGCTGGAGAAGACTCTTGGGAGTTCCTTGGACAGCACAGAGATCCAACCAGTCCATCCTAAAGGAAAATCAGTCCTGAATATTCATTGGAAGGACTGATACTGAAGCTGAAACTCCAATACTTTGGCCACCTGATGCGAAGAACTGACTCATTTGAAAAGACTCTGATGCTGGGAAAGATTGAGGGCAGGAGGAGAAGGGGACGACAGAGGATGAGATGGTTGGATGGCATCACTGACTCAATGGACATGAGTATGAGTAAACTCCGAGAGTTGGTGATGGACAGGGAGACCTGGTGTGCTGCAGTCCATGGGGTTGCAAAGAGTCAGACATGACTAAGTAACTGAACTGAACTGTTGTGCCAGTACTGTCCTTTTCTCTTTATCTCCTGTGTTGGAAATCCATTCAGTGATATGGAATGCTGTAGGATCAGATTGCCTGTATTTACCATTTATTAGGTATATTAGGTTTACCTCTATTACCTCTATAAGCCTCAGTTTCCCAATCTGTAAATCAGGCACAAAATAGTGTTTATTTCTAGGGTTGTTTTGAGGAAAAATGAGATAGCCTACAAAAGCACTTAACTCGTATTTGTGCCACAGATCAATCACTCAATAAATGTTAGATGCTATTCAGTTCAGTCGCTCAGTTGAGTCCTACTCTTTGCAACCCCATGAACCGCAGCACGCCAAGCCTCCCTGTCCATCACCAACTCCCAGAGTCCACCCAAACCCATGTCCATCGAGTCGATGATGCCATCCAACTGTCTCATCCTCTGTTGTCCCCTTCTCTTCCTGCCCTCAATCTTTCCCAGCATCAGGGTTTCTTCCAATGAGTCAGCTCTTTGCATCAGGTGGCCAAAGTATTGAAGTTTCAGCTTCAACATCAGTTCTTCCAATGACCACCCAGGACTGATTTCCTTTAGGATGGACTGGTTGGATCTCCTTGCAGTCCAAAGGACTCCCAAGAGTCTTTTCCAACACCACAGTTCAAAAGCATCAGTTCTTCTGTGCTCAGCTTTCTTTATAGTCCAACTCTCACATCCATACATGACCACTGGAAAAACCATAGCCTTGACTAGATGGACCTTTGTTGGCAAAGGAATGTCTCTGCTTTTTAATATGCTGTCTAGCTTGGTCATAACTTTCCTTCCAAGGAGTAAGCGTCTTTTAATTTCATGGCTCCAATCACCATCTAGAGTGATTTTGGAGCCCAGAAAAATAAAGTCAGCCATGGTTTCCACTGTTTTCCCCATCTATCTGCCATGAAGTGATAGGACCAGATGCCATGATTTTAATTTTCTGAATGTTGAGCTTTAAGCCAACTTTTTCTCTCTCCTCTTTCACTTTCATCAAGAGGCTCTTTAGTTCTTCACTTTCTGCCATAAGGGTGTTATCATCTGCATATCTGAGGTTATTGATGTTTCTCCCAGCATTCTTGATTCCAGCTTCTGCTTCCTCCAGTCCAGCGTTTCTCATGATATACTCTGCATATAAGTTAAAAAAGCAGGGTGACAATATATAGTCTTGACATACTCCTTTTCCTATTTGGAACCAGTCTGTTGTTTCATGTCCAGTTCTAACTGTTGCTTCCTGACCTGTATACAGGTTTCTCAAGAGGCAGGTCCGGTGGTCTGGTATTCCCATCTCTTTCAGAATTTTCCACAGTTTATTGTGATCCACACAGTCAAAGGCTTTGGCATAGTCAAGAAAGCAGAAATAGATGTTTTTCTGGAACTCTCTTGCTTTTTCGATGATCCAGCGGATGTTGGCAATTTGATCTCTTGTTCCTCTGACTTTTTTAAAATCAGCTTGAACATCTGGAAGTTCATGGTTCACATATTGCTAAAGCCTGGCTTGGAGAATTTTGAGCATTACTTTACTAGCATGTGAGATGAGTGCAATTGTGCGGTAGTTTGAGCATTCTTTGGCATTGCCTTTCTTTGGGATTGGAATGAAAACTGACCTTTTCCAGTCCTGTGGCCACTGCTGACTTTTCCATACTTGCTGGCATATTGAGTGCTGCACTTTCACAGCGTCATCATTCAGGATTTGAAATAGCTCAACTGGAATTGCATCACCTCTACTAGCTTTGCTTGTAGTGATGCTTCCTAAGGTCCACTTGACTTCACATTCCAGGATGTCTGGCTCTAGGTGAGTGATCACATCATCGTGATTATCTGGATCATGAAGATCTTTTTTGTACAGTTCTTCTGTGTATTCTTGCCACCTCTTCTTAATATCTTCTACTTCTGTTAGGTCCCTACTATTCCTGTCCTTTATCGAGCCCATCTTTGCATGAAATGTTCCCTTGGTATCTCTAATTTTCTTGAAGAGATCTGTAGTCTCTTCCATTCTGTTGTTTTCCTCTATTTCTTTGCATTGATCACTGAAGAAGTCTTATCTCTTCTTGCTATTCTTTGGAACGCTGCATTCAAATGGGTATATCTTTCCTTTTCTCCTTTGCTTTTTGCTTCCTGTCTTTTCATAGCTATTTGTAAGGCTTCCTCATTTCTTTTTTACATTTCTTTTTCTTGGGGATGGTCGTGATTCCTGTCTCCTGTACACTGTCATAAACTTCCATCCATAGTTCATCAGGCACTCTGTCTATCAGATCTAGTCCCTTAAGTCTATTTTTTCACTTCCACTGTATAGTCATAAAGGATTTGATTTAGGTCATACCTGAATGGTTTAGTGGTTTTCTCCACTTTCTTGAATTTAAGTCTGAATTTGGCAATAAGGAGTTCATGATCCGAGGCACAGTCAGCTCCTGGTCTTATTTTTGCTGACCGTATAGAGCTTCTCCATCTTTGGCTGCAAAGAATATAATCAATCTGATTTCGGTGTTGACCATCTGGTGATGTCCATGTGTTGGACATCATCATTATTGTGATGGTGATTGCTATATGTAGATCCAGGGAGAGTTCCACCTTTCCTCAGAGGGTTCAAATCTAGTTGTCTTTGATTTTTCTTCTCTTGCGAACTTACAGTCCTTATATTAATAGTGCACTTCTGATTTTTTTTTTTTCGTCATGCCATTTGATGGCATCTCAGTTCCCAACCAGGGATTAAACTGGGGCAACAGCAGTGAAAACCTAGAATCCTAGCCAGTAGGCCACAAGGGAACTCCTATAATACACTTTTGTTTCCAATTCTTTACTGTTGTGTACTTCATCTTACATCAGGTTCCTTACGATCAGGCATCTTTCTGTGTGTCTCCCATCCCCAAAGTATCTAGTCCAGTGTTAAAGACATTATAGGCATGGAGCTGATTGATTTTATAGATTATTGCATGAGCAGATGCTGTTAACAGTTGTCCTAGGAGGTGTGTGTTAGTTTGTGTTATTTCCCTCAATACCACTCCACAAATAAAAGCAGTTGATATAGAAAGATTCCACCTCTTCCGGAAAAGGGAAACCTCTGTACTGTTGGTGGGAATATAAATTAGTATAGCCACTATGGAGAGCAGTATGGAGATTCCTTAGTAAACTAAAAATAGAGCTACCATATCCAACAATCCCACTGCTGGGCATGTATCCAGAAAAAACCATACTTTGAAAGGATACATGCACCCTTGTGTTCATAGCAGCACCATTCACAATAGCTAGGACAAGGAAGTGACCTAAATGTCCATTGATGTAGGAATAGATAAATATGTGGTACATATACACAATAGAATATTACTCAGTCATAAAACAGAATGAACTAATGCCATTTGTGAGACATAGATGGGCCCTAGAGATTTTCATATTGAGTGAAGTAAGTCAGAGAAAGACAGATATCATATAATGTCACTTATTGTGGAATCTAAGAATGTGGTACAAATGAACCTATTATATAACAGTATTGAGTCACAGATTTTGATAAACCTTACGGTTACCAAGGAGAAGGGGGGAGGAAGGAATACATTGGGAGGCTGGGATTGACATATATGTACTATTATATATAAAATAGATAACTAATAAGAACTTATTGTGTAGCACATGGAATTCTATTAAATACTCTGTAATGACCTATATGGAAATAGAATCTAAAAAGAGTGGGTATGTGTTTGCATATAACTGACACTTTGCTGTACAGCAGAAACTAGTACAACATTGTAAATCAACTATATTCCAGTTTAAAAAAAAAAGGAATATAGCCATCTTAGGTGAAGTTAACCAATCACAGAATTGCAGACTAAGACATGGGAAATCTTGTCTAACATCTTCAGAGAACAAAACTCTAAGGGTCATAGAGGTTATGTATTTGCTGAAGGTCATGCTATCTGTTGGTGGAAGAGTCAGGATTAGAATCCAAATTTCATGTTTTCTAATGCAATCCATATAGGCCTGTAGCAAATGAACTCTGTATCACCGGATAAATGTAAAACTGTGGATATTAGTCTGAGTAGTTGAGACGGTAGTGATTAAAAAAATTTTTTTTTATCAGAATAGAGCATTTTTGTGGTTCGGAATTCACTGGGTAATGGAAACCATCTTTTTAATTTGTGTGTTAGCTTCTCAAAGGTCTGTTTTGTTTCCTCTTGTATCCCTAGTGCCTACAATAGTGCCGGGCACATAGGAGATACTCAATAAATATTTGTTGAATGAATACTTTTGTTAGCAATCTTGGCTGAGATGTCAGTTGAGAATGTTTGTGACTTCTGGAGATTCTAACCTTTAAGTATCAGACCCTGGAAAGAAACCCTGGAGACAGCAGGGAAACTCTGGCTATGGCAGGAAGATAAAAATGAAATGCTTCCCCTCATGGGAAGAGAAGAGTTAACCGAAAGTGTAAGAAACATTTGGAATTTCTTGGAAGAAACATACCTTATAAATAAAAGGTCATTTGGTCCAAGAGGCTAGAATTTCATTCAAGCCTCTTGGCATATTTTGAAGGAGAAGCTAGAAAACATCAGCAAAGTAGTTTTGGTGGTGAGTGAAATTCAAGTTTTTGCCCACCTTCAAATTGTCCTATGCTCACTGGCTAATGAGAAAAAAAGAGGAAATCCAATTCTTATAAAGGGAAGCCCCTCCACCGTACTCAACATCTCAGATGCTTCTTGTTCTAAGCATGAACAATGACACTTCATGCACAAGGCGCTAGACAGCCGGTGCTGTCATTTCATCAGTGGCATGAAGAGGCCAGGCAGTATTTCCCATCTTCTGTCCATGATCTTCCAGCTGATAAAAGGAGACAGTGATAACTAATAGAACCATGAGATGTCCTGAATCTTACTTTGGGATATACTGCTGGTTAGTGTGAATTAAACCATTTGTGTCTGAAGATGATATAGAAATGGATAAAAATATAGAGACACCAGATAGTGTGGGAGAGAGAGCACTAGTTCAGGATTGAGGAAATCTGGATTTTGGCTCTGGATCTGTCATTGATTAGCTACACGCCTTGGACAAAACTCTTTGGTGTGTGCATGTGCATGTGCCCTCAGTTGTGTCCGCCTCTTTCGATCCCATAGACTGTAGCCCACCAGGCTCCTCTGTCCATGGGATTTTCCAGGCAAGGATACTGGAGTGGGTTGCCATTTCCTACGCCAAGACCCTTTGGAGTCTTGGTTATCACATATCTAATAAGAAGTGAGAAGGTTTCTTCTAGGTCTGTTTGCATTTTCAAAATATTTTAAAAATTTGATCACAGCAGGATCTTCTATGACCCACCTCCCAGAGTAATGGAAATAAAAGCAAAAATAAACAAATGGGACCTAATTAACTGTAAAAGCTTTTGCACAATAAAGGAAACTATAAGCAAGGTGGAACAAGGCAGCCTTCAGAATGGGAGAAAATAATAGCAAACAAAGCAACTGACAAAGACTTAATCTCCAATATATACAAGCAGGTCATGCAGCTCAATTCCAGAAAAACAAACAACCCAATCAAAAAGTGGGCCAAAGAACTAAGAAGACATTTCTCCAAAGAAGACATACGGATGGCTAACAAACACATGAAAAGATGCTCAACATCACTCATTATCAGAGAAATGCAAATCAAAACCACAGTGAGGTACCATCTCATGTCGGTCAGAATGGCTGCTATCAAAAAGTCTACAAACAATAAATGCTGGAGAGAGTGTGGAGAAAAGGGAACTCTCTTACACTGTTGGTGGGAATGCAAACTAGTACAGCCACTATGGAAAACAGTGTGGAGATTCCTTAAAAACTGGAAACAGAACTGCCATACAACCCAGCAATCCCACTGCTGGGTATACATACCAAGGAAACCAGAGCTGAAAGAGACACATGTACCCCAATGTTCATTGCAGTGCTGTTTACAATAGCTAGGACATGGAAGCAACGTAGATGAATGGATAAGAAAGCTGTGGTACTTATACACAATGGAATATTACTCAGCTATTAAAAAGAATGCATTTGAATCAGTTGTAATGAGGTGGATAAAACTGGAGCCTGTTATACAGAGTGAAGTAAGTCAGAAAGAAAAACACCAATACAGTATATTAACGCATATATATGGAATTTAGAAAGATGATAATGATGAGAGACACAGATGTAAAGAACAGTCTTTTGGACTGTGTGGGAGAAGGCGAGGGTGGGATGTTTTGAGAGAATAGCATTGAAACATGTATATTACCATGTGTGAAATAGATCACCAGTCCAGGTTCCATGCATGAGACAGGGAGCTCAGGGCTGGTGCACTGGGATGACCCAGAGGGATGGGATGGGGAGGGATGGTTCAGGATGGGGAACACATGTAAACCCATGGCTGATTCATATCAATGTATGGCAAAACCCATTACAATATTGTAAAGTAATTAGCCTCCAATTAAAATAATTTATTAAAAAAATTTTTCTCTTTTAAAATCTCTGATTTTCATATTTATTGGAATAGATGAAATTCCATCAGAGGATGAGGGAAAGAAAAATGAATATTGGCACTAAAGGCAAAAGCAGTCAGCACTTAGGACTGGGATTTAGACTGCCATTCCAGAATGCAGAAGTTTGAAAGATGAGCTGTGCTTTAGGTAACAGCTTAAGATGTGATTTATTTATGCAAGTAAACCTTTCAGAACTCATTTGGGTAAGTTATAAAACCAAACCAAGCATGAGAACCACCCCTCTTCCTTCCAGAAAAAGAATATTTCTAAAAGAAAGCTCACTCTTCTCTTGCTAAAGCCACTGTAGTCATTACATTTCATACTCATGTATTTTCCTCT
Source organism: Ovis canadensis (assembly GCF_042477335.2). Classification (NCBI taxonomy): domain Eukaryota; kingdom Metazoa; phylum Chordata; class Mammalia; order Artiodactyla; family Bovidae; genus Ovis; species Ovis canadensis. The sequence goes on along the minus strand of NC_091249.1, from coordinate 62,004,730 downwards.
AGGAGACAGAAAAGGAGGTTTTCAGGAAGAAAAACCCTTTTGCTCAACTGCTGTGAAATAATGCTATACTCTAGAGTTATCAAAATGATATGGTGGATTCAGAATATGTGTGGGCCCTATGTGTGACCTGTCCTGAAGTGTTCCTTCTTGATTTTAGGTAGCACTGAGGATGTCCTTGAGAGAAAAAATAGCTAGGGATTTCACTTTGGTGATGAGTTATGCTAGCAGGCTTCACGTCTCACGTAAATGGTAACCTTTGCTGAGTGTAACCCTAGCTCTTTGTAAAGAGAACAGAATTAGACTCCACCAAATGAAGAGTCCAAGACTTTGGCAGTCTTACTCTGGAAAGATGACAAGATACATAGAGACCAGGAACAATGATGAGGCTCTCATAACACTGCCTGAATAGGATGTCTGCAGAGTTAGACTAGCTTCATGGATGTAATATAAGTTCAGTGGTCTGAGAAGTAGAACATCAGGTTTGTTTAAAAGTACACAGTGAAAGAATCTGATAGTAGCTACAATTAGGCAAAAATTGGGGAAAGAGAAGGGAGGTCAGGTAGGTTAGCAACATAAAATGTTTCAAAGTGTTACCTTAGTGGGAATATTTAGTGAAAATTCACACAATAAGCTAAATTTGGTGCATTCTTTTTAAATGTTATTTAAATTATTTGATGGATGAGTTTGAATTTCCAGTTTTTTTGTTTGCCTATTGTATGATTTAGTATGTATTTTAAACAATAAGTTACCTTTATTTACAGAATGATAATTAATATGAATTGTCCACAAAGGAACAGCTATTGTGGAAGACATGTATTTTTCATGCACGGTGAGGGAGGCAAAATAGTTGAGGAAGGAGATACATGAGTTAAGTCAGAAGAGGTGTTGTGAATTGTGTGTGTTTAATGATTTCTGCCATTTTTGAACAAGTCTAGAGCTTCTATACTCTGTGGCCCACTGTTAGTCTCTGCAAAAATGAATTTGGCATGTGAACATATTTAAGCTGTTTGAAGAGAGGTTAGTATTTGACATAAACTGACTATTTTGGTGATGGTTTTGAAAAGTTCCTGAGGATATTTTGGTACACAGGAAATTCTTTTTTAAAACCTTTTAATTTTATATGGATGTGTAGCTGATTAACAAACAATGCTATGATAGTTTCAGGTGAACAGTGAAGGGACTCAGCCATATATATATACATGTATCCAATCTCCCCATGTATCCAATCTCCCCTAAATCCTGCTCCCATCTAGGCTCCCATATAACACTGAGCAGAGTTCTTTGTGCTATACAGTAGGTACTTGTTAGTTATCCATTTAAAATGTTGTAGCGTGTACATGACCATCCCAAACTCCCTAACTATCCATTCTCCCTATCCTTTCCCCTGGCAACCATAAGCTTGTTCTCGAAGTCTGTGAGTCTGTTATCTTTTGTAAGCAAGTTCATTTGTATTATTTCTTTTTAGATTCCCCATATAAGGGATGTCATATTAGTAATGATATTTCTCCTTCTCTGTCTGACTTACTCAATGTGACACTCTCTTGGTCCATCCATGTTGCTGCAAATGACATTATTTCATCCTTTTTTATGGCTGAGTAATATTCCATTATATATATGTACCACATCTTTTTTATTCATTCGTCTGTTGACGGACATTTAGGTTGCTCCCATGTCTTAGCTATTGTAAACAGTGCTACAATGAACACTGGGTTGCATATTTCTTTTTGGATCATGTTTTCCTCTGGATATATACCCAGGAATGGGATTGCAGGGTCATATGGTAGCTCTATTTTTAGTTTTTTAAGGAGCCTCCATACTGTTCTCCATAGTGGCTGTACCAATTTACATTCCCATCAACAGTGTAGGACAATTCTCTTTTCTCCACATCCTCTCCAGCATTTATTGTTTGTGGATTTTTTTATGATGGCTGTTCTGGCTGCTCTGATGAGGTACATAGGAAATTCTAAAAATTCTAGAAATTCCTTATCATTTCTTCCCCAGTTTATCTAGACCATTCCTCAGTAACAATGGGTTCTATTTTTCCAGATCTCTTGATCATTTATCATACTGTCTTTGTGCTTGGCTGTTTCTTTGTCTTTTATTCTCTCTTTCTTGCTTTGTTTGTATGTATGTATTTTTAAATTGTATTTATTAATTTTGGCTGTGCTGGGTCTTCATTGCTGAGTGTGGGCTTTCTCTAGTTGCAGGTGGGGGCTGCTCTTGGTTGTGGTGAGCAGGCTTCTCATGTGGTGGCTTCTCGTTGCAGAGCCGTCTCTAGGTGCTAGGGCTTTAGTAGTTGCAGCATGCACGCTCAGTAGTTGTGGCTCATGGGCTCTAGAGCACTGGCTCAGTAGTTGTGGTACACAGGTTTAGTTGCTCCACTGCATGTGGGATCTTCCCAGACCAGGGATCAAATCCATGTCCCTTGCATTGGATTCTTTTCCACTGTGCCACCAGGAAAGAGTCCTTTGTATTTATTTTTATGTATTTGTTTGCTTGTTTATTTTGGCTGCACCACATGATTTGCAGGAGCTTAGTTCCCCCACCAGGGCAACAGGGTCATGGCAATGAAAGTACTGAGTCCTAACCACTAGATCAGTAGGAAATTACCCCTCTCTTGCTTTTTAGAAAAATAAATCTCTTATTTTTATTTTCAACACACTAATGTTAAGGGTAGGATTATTTTCTAGATGACTGGAAATTTTACTTAATCACACTCATTGTTTTACCTTTTCCTAATGTTTTGTCAAATTTCTCTATTTTATGCAGTGCCAAAGAGATTATCAATTACGTTTTTTTCATGTTAAAGTAAAATACTCACTGTCCTGGTTCTCATGGTTTCTCCAGTAGCTAAATGGTATTTTGATATAAACCTGTTTTAAAGGATAACTGTAACATGCTAGCTATACTTACCAGGTGGCGCAGTGGTAAAGAATCTACCTGCCAGTGCAGGAGATATAAGAGACGTAGATTCGATTTCTAGGTTGGGAAGATCCCAACTAGCATACATAACTAGCATCCAGATTTCTATTTGGATATCTGCACCATACTTGTTTTCCTATTGTCAAGGTCCACATTGTTCATGACCTTTCTCAGACTGCTTCTCCATCAAAGAATAGGATGCTTGATCATGTATTAGGAATGTTACTACTTCCTCCCCCTGATGCTGAGAACCTAAATGGGCTTGGAAACAACTGGGACTTATCTTGAAACTCTTGCTCACTGAGGTGTTCTTTTGGGGCATATGATCTCTCTACTGTGACTTGATGTTTTAGGTCAGGAATTCAAGAAGCATCAACTGGGCAGTTCATCTCTGATCCATGTGTTTTCAACTAGGGCAGCTGGGCCTTGAGAGTACATTTATCCAAGATGGTTCCTTCACTCACAAGTCTGGCATCTTGGTGATAGTTGGCCTCTCTCTCTCTTTCCACGTGATATCTTTTCCTCTTGGGCTGGGCCTTTCTGTACGGCTTGGTCTTTTCATAGCATAGTGACCTCAGGGTAGTTGGATTTCTCACATGGAGGCTTAGGGCTCTAAGAGCAAGTATTCCAAGAATATCTCTCTTTAAAAGAAAAAATTGGTTTTGTTTTTATTTCTTGGACCCTTATATATGGTGGTATAGGAACCAGTTTTAAAAGGCCCAGTTTATAGAGTTCTTCTATACAAAAAATTCAGACCTTAAGGCTCAAATACTAAGATAAACAGATATTTGGTTTGAATTATATGGCAAACCACTTTTTACTTTGTTAGAAAATTTTCAAATTTAGCTAAAGATTGGACTTGACATTTTTTCTCTTATTTGAGGATAAAATACTGAAACAAGTTTTCAGTGGTGGCAGAAACCTAGACTCCAGGAGAATAATTTGCAATACTTCTGGTCTCATTCTCCAGCACCTGCAGTGACTGCTGGACAGAGATTGTTGCCGAGAGTTAAGAGTCCTACTGTCTTGTAAACAGCAACTTTCAATCCAGCTTTGACAGATTGACAAAATTTGTATTTTGCAAACTCTCCTCACCCCCAGAACCCTTTCTTTTTTTAAAAAAATTTATTTTAATTGGAGGCTAATTACTTTACAATATTGTGGTGGTTTTTGCCATACATCAACATGAATCAGCCATGGGTGTACATGTGTCCTCCCATCCTGAACCCCCCTCCCCCCTCCCTCCCACCCCATACCTCTGGTTGGGGTTGTCCCAGAGCACTGGCTTTGAGTGCCCTGCTTCATGCATCGAATTTGCACTGGTCATCTGTTTTACGTATGGTAATGTACTTGTTTCAGTGCTATTCTCTCAAATAATCCCACCCTCACCTTCTCCCACATAGTCCAAAAGTCTGTTCTTTACATCTGTGTCTCTTTAAATCTAATGTTCTTTACATTTGTGTCTTGCATATAGGGTTGTCATTATATAAATGTCTTTCTAACTCCATATATTTGCATTAATATACTGTAATGGTGTTTCTCTTTCTGACTTACTTCACTCTGTATAAGAGAGTCTACTTTCATCCACTTCATTAGAACTGATTCAAATGCATTTTTTTTTATAGCTGAGTTATACTCCATTGTGTATATGTGCCACAACTTCCTTATCCATTCATCTGCTGATGGACATCTAGGTTGCTTCCATGTCCTGGCTGTTATAAACAGTGCTGTGATGAACATTGGGGTACATGTTTCTCTTTCAGTTCTGGTTTCCTCAGTGTGTTTGCCCAGCAGTGGGATTGCTGGGTCATAAGGCAGTCCTATTTCCAGTTTTTAAGGAATCTCCACACTGTTCTCCATAGTGGCTGTACTAGTTTGCATTCCCACCAACAGTGTAAGAGGGTTCCCTTTTCTCCACACCCTCTCCAACATTTATTGTTTATAGACTTTTTGATAGCAGCCATTCTGACTGGCATGAGATGGTACCTCACTGTGGTTTTGATTTGCATTTCTCTGATGATGAGTGATGTTGAGCATCTTTTCATGTGTTTGTTAGCCATCCGTATGTCTTCTTTGGAGAAATGTCTTTTTAGTTCTTTGGCCCACTTTTTGATTGGGTCATTTATTTTTCTGGAATTGAGTTATATGAGCTGCTTATATATATTGGAAATTAATTCTTTGTCAGTTGCTTTGTTTGCTATTATTTTCTCCCATTCTGAAGGCTGCCTTGTTCCACCTTGCTTATAGTTTCCTTCATTGTGCAACAGCTTTTAAGTTTAATTAGGTCTCATTTGTTTATTTTTGCTTTTATTTCCATTACTCTGGGAGGTGGGTCATAGAGGATCTTGCTGTGATTTATGTCAGAGAGTAGAACCCTTTCTTGTACACACTTTATAATGTTTTTTTCCTTTAGACTTCCAAAGTTATCATACCATCAAGGCACATCAACACTGACTTGTTTTATACCAATCCTTTGATAGACTTGTTCAGACAAAGACACAGATTTCTCTGTGAAGACGTTCCAGTCCTCCATTTGTCTTTAAACAGAAAGAGCCATTACTTTAACACAAATGATACCCTTTCCAGTGGTGGCACTCTGAAGCAGACAGGCCAGTTGTCGAGTCATCTTAGAGGTGGAGGAGATTAGATTCCTTCTAATGTCTTTCACATCCTGCTAAATTCATAAGAGACTGATATTTAATGCTAAAATTTTTATTTCCTTTGATATTTAGCCTAAAATAGAAAGAGGATGTTTGTCCTTTTTGATACCATTGGCTTAAGTACATAAGTTTTTATGTTATAAGATCATGCTCGGTTTTTAAAAACGGCTCTTCCATTTCTGTTTGCCCTCATCACACACATGCAGAGTTATTGCCAAGAGGAATGTTGTGTGCACCAGGACAGTTAAGACCACATACTGTCCTTAGCTGGGAGTCAGATTACCCACCACATGGACAGCGGCATGTGCTAGAGCTGTGTGTAACTAAAAGAGTCCTAGAGAGGGGAATCTGTAGCATTAAGCAGGCTTTGCAAATTAGAGGAAAAAAAAAAAAAACCAGCCGACCAAACCAGCATGTACAGTAGTCCTCTCTGAGCTTGATTTTAACAACTTAAAATGAGATTGATCACTAGCACTGTACTAATCACATTATATACATTATGTCATTCACTCCTACAAAAATTCCAAGATATAGACATATTATTCCATTTTATATATTGGGAAACATAAGGTTAAAGAGGTTATACACATTGCCCAAACCCACATAGCTGATAAACGGTGAAGTCAAGAATAAAATCAACACAGTCTTTTTCTAGAGCAGTGAGCTTTTAACTTCTACTATATGAACTATACTTTCTTGACCTGTGTACTTTTTGAGAAATAGGAGGAAAGGGGACCTAGGTTCCAATGAAAAGCCTAGCCTTTGTCAAAATTCAGGTTTGTTTTACTTGTATGAATCTATTTCATGATTTTCTCTTCTGTGTTTCTGTGTCTCTTCTGATAGCCCCACTGTCTTTCTTACTGTATCTATATAGCTTTGGGTTTAGGAGGGACCTTATAAGCATATGAACAGAGATTTCCATTAATAATCTTCTCATATACAGGACACTGGGTCAGAAACTTAACTCTGACAGTGGTCTTGTTCATTAGAATAAACAAGATATATAAGAAATCTTAGATACATAAGATATATATATATATATGCTTAGATATATAAGAAATTAGATGTGGTGTTGAGATTAATCAACTGAGTGGTGTATAAAAAGCTGATTCCAAAGTATTAGAAAGATGTGTGGTAACTGTATTGATTTCATTTGGGAGATATGAAATAGCTTTGGGTCAAATCTCCAAAGACCCATATCAGAGAGCTTGGGAGAGGCAGAGCTGAAAGTGTGTTCAATAAATAAAAATATTGAGACCCAAAGGACAAATTCTCACTAGGTCCAGCCCCTGCCCCAGAATATGGTATAATGATACCCCAGGTCAGTTCTTTCCAGAAAGTTATCAAAAATATTTGCAAACAATGCAACTGAAAAGGCTTAATTTCCAAAATATACAAACAGATACAACTCAGCAACAAAAAAACGACCCAATCAAAAATTGGGCAGAAGCACTAAAGAGACATTTCTCCAAAGAAGAAATGTAGATGGCCAATAGGAACATGAAAAGATACTCAACATTGCTAATTATTAGAGAAATGCAAATTAAAACTACAGTGAGGTACCACCTCAGGCCGATCAGAATGGCCATCATTAAACGTGGATGTGAAGAAAAAGGAACCCTCCTACACTGCTGATGGGAATGTAAGTTGATGCAGCCATTGTGGAAAACAGTATGGAGGCTCCTCAGAAAACGGAAAATAGAATTACCATATGAATCCCACTCCTGCGCATATATCTAGACAAAACTCTAATCTAAAAAGACAGTTGCATCCCATGTTCATAGCAGCATTTTTCACAATAGCCAAGACATGAAAACAACCTATTATAAATGTTCATTGACAGATGCATGGATAAAGAAGATGTTGTGCAATTAATATGAAATCTTTTGAAGTAAAAAAAGATGTTGTACATATATACAGTGAAATACTATTCAGCCATAAAAAGAACAAGATAGTGCCATTTGCAGCAACATCAATGCAACTAGAGATTATCATACTTAGTGAAGTAAGAAAGAGAAATACCATATGATATCACTTATGTGTGGAATTTAAAATATGACACAAATGAACCTATCTACAAAACAGAAACAGAATCAGAAACATAGGGAATAGACTGGTGGTTGCCAAAGGGGAGAGGAGTAAGAGAAGTTTGGGCTTGGAGTTTGGGATTAGCTGATAAAAACTGGTATATATGTAATAGATTAACAACAAGGTCCTATTGTATAGCAAAGGAAACTATATTCAATGTCTGGTAATCAACCATAATGGAAAGAATATTAAAAAGAATGTGTGTGTATATATGTGTGTATATATATATATATATATATATATATATATATATATATATATATGGGAAGACAATGGCACCCCACTCCAGTACTCTTGTCTGGAAAATCCCATGGACGGAGGAGCCTGGTGGGCTACAGTCCATGGAGCCGTTAAGAGTTGGACACGAATGAGCCACTTCACTTTCTCTTTTCACTTTCATGCATTGGAGGAGGAAATGGCAACCCACTCCAGTGTTCTTGCCTGGAGAATCCCAGGGACAGGGGAGCCTCATGGGCTGCCGTCTGTGGGGTCACACGGAGTCGGACATGACTGAAGCGACTTAGCTGCAGCATATATATATATATATATATATATATATATATATATATATATATATGTATATATATATATATGTATATCTGAGTCACTTTGCTGTACAACAGTAATTAACACAACATTTGATTAAATTATGCTTCAGTAAAAAATAAAAACAAAGAAAGTTACCAAAGAATGCACAAGGGGAAGGGGTGAAGGTGATTAGCATAGGTTAATCAGGACATATTTCTTCCCTAACTTCCTTATTTTAGCACAGTTTAATTAGCTTGTTGTCACCTTGGCAATATTGAACCCTGTAAAAGACCAAGAAGTTGAGCAGAAAGTAGGAGAAAAAAGTGTTGACAGTGACAAGCTCATGGAGGCAAGGGCAGTTAGAAATGTCAGGAGATGAAAGTGTCAAGATAGTAGACACGTGTAGAGCAGAAATTTTAGAGGAGGTTATAAAGAAGCTGGGGTTTAGAGATGACCGAGAAAGGAAATCAGGCTTTGCAGCTTCAGACTTAATCTCAGGGCTGTCCTTGGTCCCTACAGTCACTTCTGGGACTGCAAAAGTGTTGTTCCCTGGAATCATAGACCATTGACCATGACCTGGGAGTACATCAAGTAAATCTAGCCACTCAGTTTTAGTTTAAAGGGGACTTACAGTGACTGTCTAATTGATCTCAAACAATTTTGATATGCATGTCAGGCTTTAACACACCTTTCTTTCTTTTTTTAAAAAAATTATTTATTTATTTGGCTGTGCCAGTCTTAATTGTGGAATATGGGATCTAGTTCCCTGACCAGGGAACAAACCCAACCCCCCCACATTGGGAGCACATTCCCAGCCACTCAACCACCAGGGAAGTCCCTGACATTCCTTTCTTTCGCAGTTTCCTCTCCTGCTAAAAATCATATTAACAGAAGACCTTGTGTGTGTATGTTCTTGTGTGTTTGTGTCGGTGTGTTATTTATGTTGGGTCTGGTTTGTCAGACAATAGAGTGAAGGAAGATGATTCTAGTTACCTTTTTAGCTGCAGAACTGACACCAAATTAGTTAATCCAGTGTAGTCCTTTGTTTCTGAGGGCTGGACAGCATAATTGGATAACATAATTTGGATAACCCTTTGCTTTCTAGGTGCATACATGTTCTGTAGGGAAATAAATAATGATGATAACAGTTCCCTAAGCACCAGAGAAAAGCACTTTATAATTTTACTGTGGTTCTCAAAGTTTAATATGCATATGCATCACTTGAAAATCTTGCTAAAATGCAGATTCAAATTGAGTAGGTTTGGGTAAGGACCTGAAATGGTGCTTTTCTCACAAGCTCTCAGATAAAACTGATTCTGTTGATCCATAGAGCACATTTCGACAAATAGCAGGGCAAAGCATCTTAACATTGTTTAAAGTGTGAGGCATTCATAAGAAGTATAAGTAAGTCATTTTGACAGAAGACAGAAAGTTGGAAGGTTTGGTTAGTATCAAATCCCTCAGAGCCTTGAATGTCAGGGTAAGGTTTTAGATCATATAATGAGCTAAGGAATCATTGCAGGTCTGTACTGGGTATAGAGTGATCTGATAGGAACTTAAGGGAGATTTATCTGTCATCATGTATAGAACAGATGGGGTAAAAGTTTCTTATGGGTATCAAGTAGCAGAGACTCAACTCCTGGCCCTTTAATGCTAAATGAAAAAGATTGCAGAAAGGAAAATGGAGGAGATTGGCAACCCAAGGATAAAAACTGGCCCTGGGAAGTTGTTTGGATCATCGATTTCTTTGTCCAAATTCCAAGAGATCCCTGCCAATCCCTTTACTTAAGAATGCAGCCATGTTATATGTACTTGATAAATTTTTTGCTTGATCCAATTCAGTGAAAAATATATTGAGTGCTAGGTACAGTGCTTTGCTATCTCCGGTGTTTGTATATCTCTCATAATGTCTAATGCAGAGTCCTGCCCTTCATCAAATTCATTGTACTATTAATGGATGAATGAATTTATTCTGTCTAATTTTCCTATTTTAAGGTACAGTAATATACCTTGATAAGACTGTTTAAAAAGTAAAGATGTAATACACACAAAAATATGATAGTGATAACAATTGAGGAACAGTGAAGGGAAGAGATAGGGGAGAAGCACATAGATATTGTAAGTTATTGGTTTTGTTTCAGTTCTTGGGTTGAGTAAAGGGTTTATAACATTAAGCAAATGAACCAGTAAATAAGATAAAGTGGAAGAGTACCATGTATGTTAATTCATAATTTCAAAATATGAGTTATTATGTGTTATGTACCTGATGTCTGTTAAAAAACCACACACACACACATACATATATACTGAAAAGAAATATGGAGAATCCATCCTATAGGGTCTTCCAAAAAGAAATTAAAATCACCACATCAGCCTACATCTGTGGTGGGATTTTCTCTGCAGTAACATTTGAGTAATTATCCTATGTCCAGCCTAAGGCTTGGTGAAATCAGGTTAGGCAGCAGCCCCAACAAAGTATTCTGACATTCTACTATCTAAATCTCTATTACATTTTATAATCTGCAGAGTGCTCTCCCACATCAGAACATGCTTTCCTGCCGTTTACTCAGAGTTACCTCTTTGGATTCTTGAACCTGAGATCATAGGTCCCTTTATGAATGTCTTTGGTGATTTAGTATGCTCAGAGTATTGTTATACTTAATATTCTCCTGAAATTAGATTGTGTGATACTAAATCTTTCCTAATCATTGAAATGACAACAAGGCATAAATATAACCTGGAGGGTCAAATCCATTTTCAGAATATAAGAGCTATATGAACACAATTCCCTCTTTGTTATCTGTCTTAGAAAGTGAATGAAATTTTGGCCAATTCTACCAAGCTATAGGAATAACCAATTTTCAGAGAAGTAGGATACACTAAAATGTTTGTTGTTTTAGTCTCTAAGTCATGTCCAACTCTTTGTGACTCATGGACTGTATCTACCAGGCTCCTCTGTCTATGGGATTTCTCAGGCAAGAATCTTGGAGTAGATTGCCATTTCCTTCTCCAGGGGATATTCCTGACCCAGGGATCCAACACGCATCTGCATTGGCAGGTGGATTCTTTACCACTGAGCTACCTGGGAAGCCCAGGTCCTAAAACTACCCTGTTCAGTTTAGTTCAGTCGCTCAGTCGTGTCCGACTCTTTGCGACCCCATGAACCACAGCACGCCAGGCCTCCCTATCCATCACCAACTGCCGGAGTCTACCCAAACCCATGTCCATTGAGTTGGTGATGCCATCCAACCATCTCATCCTCTGTCGTCTCCTTCTCCTCCTGCCCTCAATCTTTCCCAGCATCAGGGTCTTTTCAAATGAGTCAGCTCTTCGCCTCAGGTGGCCAAAGTATTGGAGTTTCAGCTTCAATATCAGTCCTTCCAATGAACACCTAAAGGACTGATCTCCTTTAGGATGGACTGGTTGGATCTCCTTGCAGTCCAAGGGACTCTCAAGAGTCTTCTCCAGCACCACAGTTCAAGAGCATCAATTCTTCAGCACTCAGCCTTCTTCACAGTCCAACTGTCACATCCATACATGACTATTAGAAAAACCATAGTCTTGACTAGATGGACCTTTGTTGGCAAAGTAATGTCTCTGCTTTTTAATATGCTGTCTAGGTTGCTCATAACTTTCCTTCCAAGGAGTAAGTGTCTTTTAATTTCATGGCTGCACTCACCATCTGCAATGGTTTTGGAGCCCAGAAAAATAAAATCAACCACTGTTTCCACTGTTTCCCCATCTATCTGCCGTGAAGTAATGGGACCAGATGCCATGATCTTAGTTTTCTGAATGTTGGGCTTTAAGCCAACTTTTTCACTCTCCTCTTACACTTTCATCAAGAGGCTCTTTAGTTCTTCTTCACTTTCTGCCATAAGGGTGGTATCATCTGCATATCTGAGGTTAGTGATTTTTCTCCTGGCAGTCTTGATTCCAGCTTGTGCTTCCTCCAGCCCAGCATTTCTCATGATGTACTCTGCATATAAGTTAAATAAGCAGGGTGACAATATACAGCTTTGACGTACTCCTTTCCCTATTTGGAACCAGTCTGTTGTTCCATGTCCAGTTCTAACTGTTGCTTCCTGACCTGTATACAGTTTTCTCAAGAGGCAGGTCAGGTGGTCTGGTGTTCCCATCTCTTTTACAATTTTCCACAGTTTATTGTGATCCACACAGTCAAAGGCTTTGACGTAGTCAATAAAGCAGAAATAAGTGTTTTCTGAAACTCCCTTGCTTTTTCGATGATCCAGTGGATGTTGGCAATTTGATCTTTGGTTCCTCTGCCTTTTCTAAAACCAGCTTGAACATCTGGAAGTTCACAGTTCACGTATTGCTGAAGCCTGGCTTGGAGAATATTGAGCATTACTTTACTAGCATGTGAGATGAGTGCAAATGTGCAGTAGTTTGAGCATTCTTTGGCATTGCCTTTCTTTGGAATGGGAATGAAAACTGAGCTTTTCCTTTCCTGTGGCCACTGCTGAATTTTCCAAAACTACCCTGAGTATAACTTAATGCTTTTGATTCCTAAAATATATTTAGGAACTTGGGACTTCTATGCAACTGAATCTTTCAGAGAATTGAAACAAACCTGTGAGTGCCAAAAGATTTAAAATGATAAAAGCAGTAGATGCTTAGGGCAAAAACTCTAAAAATTCAGAGTACGGAAGGTATAAAATGAAAAACAAAAGTTGATCCTTTCCTCCTTAAACCTACTAGAGGAAGAAGAACAAACAAAACCCAAAGTTATTAGAAGGAAAGAACTCAAAAAAGATAAGAGCAGAAATAAATGAAATAGAGATTGAAAAAACAATAGAAAAGATCAATGAAACTAAAAGCTGATTCTTTGAAAAAATAAACAAAATTGATAAACCTTAATGAGACATTATGAAAAAAAAGGAGAGAAGCCAAATCAATAAAAGCAGAAATGAAAAAGGAGAAGTTATAACTGTCACCACAGAAATACAAAGAATCATAAATGACTTCTGTGATCAACTGTATGCCAATAAAATGGACATCCTAGAAGTAATGGGCAAATTCTTAGAAAGTTTCAGTCTCCCAAGATTGAATCAGAAAGAAATAGAAAATATGAACAGACCAATCACTAGTACTGAAGTTGAACCAGTAACTTAAAACCTCACAGCAAATAGAAGTCCAGGCCAGATGGTTTCACAGGTGAATTCTAACAAACATTTAGACAAGAGTTAATACCTATCCTTCTAAAAATATTCCAAAAAATTTCAGAGGAAGGAACACTTCCAAACTAATTCTATGAGGCCACCATCGCTCTGATACCAAAACCAGACAAAGCTATCACAAAAAAGAAAATTATAGGTCAGTATCACTGATGAATATAGATGCCAAAAATCCTCAACAAAATACTAGCAAACCGATTCCAACAATACAGTAAAAGGATTAAACACCATGATCAAGTGGGATTTATCACAGGGATGTGAGGGATTTTCAGTATCCAGAAATTAATCAATGTGATATATCACATTAACAAACTGAAGAATAAAAACCATGTGATCATCTCAGTAGATTAAGAAGAACCTTTGGATAAAATTCTATATTCATTTATGATTAAAAAGAAAAACTCTAGATAGTGGGCATAGAAGATACCTGACTCAACATAATAAAACCCATATGTGATAATCTCACAGCATATTCAGTGATGAAAAGCTGAAAGAATTCCCTCTAAGATCAGGAACAAGAGAAGAATGCCCACTCTTGATACTTCTATTCAACATAGTTTTGGAAGTCTTAGCCACAGCAATCAGGGAAGAAAAGGAAATAAAAGGAATCCAGATTGGAAAGGAAGAAGTAAAACTGTCAGTCTTTGCAGATGACATGATACTATACATAGAAAATCCGAAAGCACCACCAGAAAACAAACTATCATCAATTAATTTGGTAAAGTTGCTGAATACAGAATTAATATACAGAAATCTGTTGCATATCTGTACTCTAACAGCAAAATATCAGAAAGAGAAATTAAAGAAACAATCCCATTTATCACTGAATCAAAGAGGATAAAATATTTAGGACTAAACCTACCTAAGGAAGCAAAAGATCTGTACTCTGAAAACTATAAGATGCTGATGAAAGAAACTGAAGACCACACAAACAGATGGAAGGGTATACCGTGTTCTTGGATTGGAAGATTCAGTACTGTTAAAATGACCATTCTACCAAAGGCAGTCCACAGATTCAGCACAATCCCTATCAAATTACCAATGGTGTTTTTCACAGAACTGGAACAAAAATTTTTAAAATTTGTATGAAAACACAAAAGACCCCTGATAGCTGAAAACAATCTTGAGAAAGAATGGACCTGGAGGGATCAGGTACCCTATGGTTTTTCCAGTAGTCATGTACAGGATATAAGAGTTAGATCATAAAGAAGGCTGAGCACCAAAGAACTGATGCTTGAAACTGCAATAATTAAAACAGAATGGTACTGGCACAAAAGCAGACATATAGATCAATGGAACAGGATGGAAAAGGACCCATGCATTCTTGGTCAATAAATCTGTGGCGAAGGAGGCAAGAATATACAATGAAGAAAAGGTGGTCTCATCACCTTGATACCAAAACCAGACAAAGACAAAACACACACACACACACACACACACACACACAAACTACAGGCCAATATCACTGATGAACATAGATGCAAAAATCCTCAAAAAAAATTTAGCAAACAGAATTCAGCAACACATCAAAAAGCTCATACACCATGATCAAGCTGAGTTTATTCTGGGGATGCAAGAATTCTTCAATATATGCAAATCAATGAATGTGATACACCATATTAAAAAATTGAAAGATAAAAACCATTTGATAATCTCAATAGATGCAGAAAAAGCATTTGACAAAACTCATCACCCATTTATGATTAAAACTTCAAAAACTGGGAATAGAAGGAACCTACCTCAACATAGTAAAGGCCATATATGATAAGCTTACTGCAAACATTATTCTCAATGGTGAAAAACTGAAAGCATTCCCCCTAAGATCAGGAACAACACAAGGCTGTCCACTTTCACCACTGTTATTCAACATAGTTCTGGAAGTCCTAGCTACAGTAAATTAGAGAAGAAAAAGAAATAAGAGGAATCCAAATTGGAAAAGAAGAAGTAAAGCTGTCACTGTTTGCAGATGACATACTGTACACAGAAAACCCTAAAGATAGTATGAGAAAATTACTAGAGCTAATTAGTGAATTTAGCAAAGTTGTGGGATACAAAATCAATACACAGAAATCACTTGCATTTCTATATACCAACAATGAAAAATCAGAAAGAGAAGTTAAGGAATCAATCCCCTTCACCATTGCAACAAAAAGAATTAAATATCTAGGAATAAACTTACCTAAGAAGACAAAAGAACTGTATACAGAAAATTATAAGACACTAATGAAAGAAATCAAAGATGACATAAACAGATGGAGAGAGATACCATGTTCCTGGATAAGAAAAATCAATATTGTGAAAATTACATCCAGCCCTATCATTTCATGGCAGAGGAGATGGGGAATGTAAACAGTGACAGACTTTATATTTTTGGGCTCCAAAATCACTGCAGGTGATGACTGCAGCCATGAAGTTAAAAGATGCTTACTCCTGGGAAGAAAAGTTATGACCAACCTAGACAGCATGTTAAAAAACAGAGACATTACTTTGCCAACACAGGTCCATCTAGTCAAAACTATGGTTTTTCTAGTAGTCATGTATGGATGTGAGAGTTGGACCATTAAGAAAGCTGAGCACTGAAGAATTGATGCTTTTGAACTGTGGTGTTTGAGAAGACTCTTGAGAGTCCCAGAGTCTCAAGGAGACTGCAAGGAGATCAAGCCAGTCAATCCTTGAGGAAATCAGCCCTGAATATTCATTAGAAGGACTGATGCTGAAGGTGAAGCTCCAGTATTTTGGCCACCTGATGCGAAGTGCTGATTCAGTGAAAAAAACCCTGATGCTGGGAAAGATTGAAGGCAGGAGGAGAAGGGAACGACAGAGAATGAGATGATTAGATGGCATCACTGACTCAATGGACATGAGTTTGAACAAACTCTGGGAGATGGAAAAGGACAGGGAAGCCTGTTGTGCTGTAGTCCATGGAGTTGCAAAGAGTTGGATGTGACGGAATAGCAACAGCAGCTAACACCATATACAAAAATAAACTCAAAAACGGGTAAAATACCTAAATGTAATACTGGATACTGTAAAACTTCTAGAGAAAAACTCGGACAGGACATTCTTTGACATAAATCACAGCAATATATATTTTTTGGATACATCTCCTAGAGTAATGGAAACAAAACCAAAAATAACCAAATGGGACCTAATTGAACTTACAGGCTTCAGCACAGCAAAGGAAACCATAACAGTATAAAAAGACGACCTACAGAATGAGAGAACATATTTGCAAGTAATGCAACTAACAAGGGATTAATTTCCAAAATATACAAACAGCTCATGCAACTCAATATAAAAAACCAAACAGCTCAATTAAAAAATGGGCAGAAGATCCAAATAGACATTTCTCCAAAGAAGACATACAGATGGCCAAAAGGCACATGAAAAGATGTTTAACACTGCTAATTATTAGAGAAATGCAAATCAAAATCACAATGAGGTATCATACCAATCAGAAAGGCCATCATCAAAAAGTCTACAGATAAATGCTGGAAAGGGTGTGGAGAAAAGCAAACCCTCCTACACTCTTGGTGGGAATGTTAGTTGGTGCATCCACTATGGAAAACAGTATGGAGGTTCCTCAAAAAAAAAAAAAAAAAAATAGAACTGCCATATGATCCAGTAATCCCACTCTTGGGCGTATATCCAGAAAAGATAAAACTCTAATTAGAAAGGTACATGCACTCCAGTGTTCATTGCATCTCTACTTGCAGCAGCCAAGACATGGAAGCAACCAAAGTGTCAACAGAGGAATGGAAAAAGATGTGGTGTGTGTAAATATAACTAACTATTACTCAGTCATTAAAGAACAAAATAATGCCATGTGCAGGAACATGAATAGATCTACAGATTATCATACTAAGTGAAGTAAGTCCACTAAGAGAAGTAAGACAGAGAAAGACAAATATCATGTGATATCATTTATATGTGAAATCTAAAATAGTAATCCAAATGAACTTATTTATAAAAGAGAAATAGACTCACAGACATGGAAAACAAACTTATGGTTGCCAAAGGGGAAAGTGGGGGGAGGGATAAATGTGGAATTTGTGATTAATAGATACACTCTATTAGACATAAAATAAATAAACAACAAGGACCTACTGTATAGCGCAGGGAACTATATTCAATATCTTATACTGACCTACAATGGAAAAGAATCTGAAAAAGAAGCTGAATCACTTTGCTGTATACCTGAAATATTATAAATCACATATATTTCAATAAAAAAATTAAAAAAGCTTATCCCTTCTAGTTTCTAATTTCTATTTTTAACAGTTTTTAATATCCTTTATGTGCTGTGCTATGCTTAATCATGTCTGACTCTTTGTGGCTCCATGGACTGTAGCCTGATAGACTCCTTTGTCCATGGGGATTCCCAGGCAAGAACACCAGAGTGGGTTCTCATGCCCTCCTCCAGGGGATCTCCCCAACCCGGGGATCAAACCCAGGCCTCCTGCATTGCAGGTGGATTTTTTACTGTCTGAGCCACTTATATATGTAATTATACATTCATACAGCTATATATATATATATATAATTTCATTTTATTTTTTCATAAATACAATCATACTATTTATAGTATTCTACACTTTGCCTTTCCACTTAATATGTCTGGGTCATCATTTGATAATAGCACACAAAAATCTAATTCATTCTTCTGAATTCCTACATAGAATTTTTATATGGTTTATAATAATGTAGTCATTTTCCTGTTGCAGAATATCTGGATTATTAAAAACAATACTTAAGTGAGCATCTTTATAAATACACCTTTGAATGCTTTTGTAAGTTTATCTATAGCAGTGGAATTACAGGGGAAAAATATGCATTTTGAAGTTTAATAGTTAGGGCCAAATTCCCCTTTTCTAAAATGATACATTCTCAGTAGTTATTTGAGAATCATTCCTTACAGTCCTTATAATTTGACATATTATCATTTTGTAAACCTGCATTTCTTTAATCTTGAATGAGGTTGTATATCTTTTGTGTGTTTATTAGTCACTTTTGCTTTCTACTCTTGAAAAATGCCTGTTGAGAAATATGATCTTCCAAACTGCACATGGACTTCCCTGGTGACTCAATCGGTAAAGAATCCGCTTGCAGTGTGGGAGATGTGGGTTCGATCCCTGAGTTGGGAAGATCCCCTGGAGGAGGGCATGGCAACCTGCTCCAGTATTCTTGCCTGGAGAATCCCCAAGGATAGAGGAGCCTGGCAGGCTGCAGTCTATGGGGCAGCAAAGAGTCGGGCACAACTGAGAGACATGAGACATTCAAATTGCACATAAAACATTAATGATGTGTTTTTACAACTATACTTTTACAGTTAGACTTCATTCAAAGAGAATATTTAATAATCTTTTAGATTCTTGAGATTATTTTTCATTATTTTTTTAATGCAATATGTTATCATACTAAATATCCAATGTTAAGATGATGACATTTAGTCTTTCTGTTTGATTTAATGAACAGTTGTATCTTACCCAGACTTCAATCTAATTTGAGCCTTGTGCAAGTTTGGAAAATTCCTGGAGTGGAAAGCTCAAAAAAAAAAAAAAAAAAAGAAGAAGAAGAAAAGAAAAGAAAAAGTAAGGGGATGGATATGTGTGATAGGTGACTTCATTCCCTGCTCTGTCAAAACAATACATACCTTCCTCCCACTTTGGTGAGAAATAACCTTGGGAATAAATTTATACCTGTGTGTGCAATTCTGAGTTTAGGGCTAATGCCTGGTGTGGTGTATGCTGTTTCTGCCACACTGTGGCTTCTAAAGAAATGTCCAAGAAAAACAACAATAATGCTGGTATTTGGTTTGTCATTTGTGGCTCAGGGCATCAGTAGGGCACAGAGCAGAATTCTTGCTGAGGAATATGATCCTTGATTCTAAATTTATCTTTGTGGAGCAGCTTTTAAATATGAGGACAGCTGGTGTTGGATAAATCTGTCCTCACAAGCTGTATGAGATTGAAATAAAGTTAAATATTTGGGGTTAAATCCAAATGGAAAAACGTGGAAAGTACTGATTAATCTTTGATGCTTCACTTTCTGCATCTTGGTAAACAGGCACTAACTATTCACTGTGAACTCCTAGCAACAGTCCAGTTTGAAATTTAAGACAGGGAGAATGTGTGCACTAGTTGAAGTTCTAACATTTCATAAAAGGTAAAACACAATTCTTTCTTTTCATGCCATCCTCCACCCTGCTGATAAAAATGATAGGCTATCCATATCTGTTTTTGTTAGCTACCTTTCTTTCGTGTCTTTCTCCTCCAAGTAAAATATTGCTACCAGTGAGATAGTGAGGCCCACATGGGTTAGGATAATGATCCTCTGTGGCCTCTCAAAATCTGTGAGTGATGGGACCCCAAACTCCTAATAGATTCTCCCCAGGTGATTAAATGTCTTGCTAATTGCTAAGGGATAAATAAGGGTGGTGAGCTCAGAGAACAGTCCCGTTGCTAGCTTTTCTTTAGCTGACTGGATTACTAAGGTAGAAAAGCACTAAAAATAAGTCAGGGCACAGATTCTCCTGCCAGGGTTTGAGTATTGAGATAACTTGTCTTCTCGGCTGGTGTTGACATCATCTATTCTAATGTGCACTGAAAATAGGAGTCAGAGTGAGAAACATATTTGGCCATGGACTAGTGTCAGTAAAAGTCTGTAGCCCTGTACTTACTGCTGCTTCTTGTCAGACTTAACTAATTAGTTTCTCCAACTCATGTGGGAGAGAGCTAAATACCTCAGGGTGAGAACTCGAAACAAACACAGGGCCAGTCTCAGGGGAAATCACTCAATCTCTTCCAGTTTCAAATATAACTTTGCTAGGTCTCTTCCATGTCAGTTGGGATTCAGTGTTTCCCCCAAGGGATCAGAGTCCACCAGGGTTGAAAAGTGGGAAGACCTCTCTAATTCTAGGACTTGAAGGTTTCACAATCACCAAGTTACCTGACATGGAATAGATTCTTGATGCTGAATTTCTCTTTCTGTTGTTGCTTCAGATGTCTTAGGAGAGAACTTTCGCTGGTCAGAATTACTCTGTGGATTTTGTTTGAACTCAAATGGAGGGGAAATTCATGGAAATCACTACCTTCTTTATATTTATCCCTATTCTCTTTTCATTTTATAGAAAGTTGTCTCTTTGGAGTAATACTGGAATAATACTGTCTCACACTCATTAAGTACTTGATACTCAAGAAACACTTTCACACATTTGTCTTGTGACCTTCAGAACAAGTCTTTAAGGAAGACTGATGTTATTATCCCCTTATTAACTGCTAGACTTAGAAAAGCCAACAGATTGAGACACTGGCAATGATTGGTATTAAGAGTCCTGGGAGCTCTGGAATTTCTTGGTCTACTCAGCAATGTGCAGATTGACCCAGGGCCCTTTCTCCGAGCCTGGAGATTTTTTCTATTTTTATAAAATAACATATTTAAATGTTTCTATAAAAATGCATTTTAATTTTAGAAAACTTGAAAAATATGGCAGAAAAGTGAGAGAAAAAAATCAGCCACACACCCAAGTACACAAAAACAAATTCCTTTGGTTTCCTTAGGTTTTTTGACTAAATCTGTGGGCTGGAAGGCGAGATGAAGTAGATATTCAGTAATGCTGATATCTATCTACCCATTTCCCTGCATTTAGCATAATATATATTATAGACATTTTAGTTAAGCTACCTCCAAGGATCCTTTGCAGGCAGGTGTTTGTGCTAAACATTTTGAACTGAGCTTTAAAAAGTGCCATCTCAGGTAGAGACCAGCTATTCACTGTTGTCCTTTCATTATTCTTTTTTTTTTTTCTTTCCTCCACAAAACCCTCTTCCTTTCCTCTGGCTGTGTCAGTACAACCTCTCTTCATCTTTCCCCCTGCTAGTTGTAATTTCCAGTCTTAAAGTCACCAGCAACATTTTTGCAGACCTTTCTTCAAATTCTGCCTGGCTTCTTCAGAGTAGAGTAAAGGGCCAGGTAACACTGATGCAATGAAAGGGCTGTTCTTTCTCTGGTATGCCATGCCCTTGACCTGGCACTGAAAAGGTACATCTGACCAAGAGGACTGCTGGAAAGTGCAGGGACTATAGCAGCTCCAGATGTTTGGAGCCAGGAAATGTTGAGTTCCAGTATATCTTTGAACCCTCTCTTGTGTTTTTCTTAGTGCTTTAATAATAGATTTTAGGCAAGTGTTCTTTGACAAGTGTATGAGTGAGTGAGTGAGTGAGTGAGTGAATATATTTGGTCCCGTGAGTTGAGGTGGGAAGTCACTGTACTGACTTCCTATAAATTAAAAGCATGGGGATTATATTCCCCATGTCCTGAGCCCAAGGAATTAGAATATTTGACTTTCCTCATCTGTAGGATCACTATGATATGAGAAAACCCAGCCAACCAGCAGCCTTGGTTTCAAAGGTACTCACAGCCTCCACGTTGTCTGTCTGCTTTTCTGCTCCTGTTGTCCTCACAGGAAGAGCCCCTCGCGGCTGGGTTTGTTTGAGGTAGATCCCTGCTCTCTGGCAAGGAGGGGCATAAACTGGAATGACAGCTGTCAGAAGAGAGGCTAGGGTATCAACTGGAAGGACTGTGGAAGGGTCTCCCTATTCCACTGTATTTCTATTAATCACAGTTGGGGAGTACCCATCCTTACAACAGAAGACTGAGGGATATGTGACCCTGAATTAACCACTGATAGTTATACATCAAATCTAAATGGAAACTGGGGTATAAAAGACAGGGCAGAAGCCAGAGTCTCATGGTGAGTGAAGCATTTTTAGCTGGAATGTAAAGAATTTTGGTATTGGCATTTCAAGGAAATTCAAACTGCCCTTCCTCTCAATCCAGAAGACAGGAGATAGCTCACAGTTGCTTGGGTCAGGATTACAATTTTACTGATTTCAGAAATGTAATATTAATCTCAGTATTGACTTTGATGGAGGATCTATGCAGGGGTTGTAGATCTTTTTGAGGTGGTATGTAAAACAGCACATTTTTTCTTTGAAGCTTGACTTCTGCTTTACATGCCGTTTGTAGATACGCTTTTGATTGTGCTGAATTGATCAATACACCTAAAATACAATATAAAGAGTTTAGATCCAATAAATGGGGAAACTTCTTGTTATCATGAATAAGCTGAAGATCTCTGTGATAAGTATAGACTTTCACTCTGTCATAAATTACGATTAAGCAGCAAGCTTTCTTGAGGAGCTGCTGTGTGCCCAGTACTGAGCGGCTAAAGAATGCTATGGAAGAGCTAACAAAAGGAAGAAATATAGATGTCATGCTACATTTACAGTAAACTAAGGGAATCCCAAGTTCAGTCCTTAGTGTCCGAGTAAGTAATCCAAAAGTAAATGATGCAACAGTACTATAGTACAATACAGTAAACTAGCAAGTGCAGTTGATCGCAGCTCCACATGCAGGGTATAAAATTTCCAAAGCCGTTCAATTCAGCCAGTATTTTTTTGAGCATCTCATGTAGGTCAACTACCTTCTTTTCTTTTCATAGCTCTAGACTACTTCTCTGTCTAGTTTTATTAAGTTGTTTAAAAATTAAATGATGCTTTTTGGTTGACAGAAGCTGGAGAAATTCAGTATAATCCTATTTCCAGTAGTAGTGTAAAAAGGCAAATTGTTTTGGGATGATTCATTAGAAATATGGTCTCCCTCATCAAGGGATGGCATGTCCCATTAGAAGGGAAGCAATTTATGTGATGTAATCACGAGTGCTGATGGCTTAAAGGGCTCTGTTAGCTGTAGGAATATGTGACTCAGCATCTGGCCCCTGGAAACTGGTTCTTAACAGGCTATCAAAGATCAAGGCAAGCTTCAGGTCATCCAAGCCAACTCCTCTTTAAAAAACTTTTGAAAAACAGACAAGGACCTCAAGTCCAAAGAAGAGAAACCATTTGCCAAAGTAGTGAATTACCTTAAATGCCAGAAGAATGTCAGGAAAAATTGTGAAATTAAGAAAAAAAAATTACTGAGAATCTTTTAGAATGCTATGCATTGACTGTACCTTCTTCCAGGTTATTTGATCCTGTAGTGATTTATACTTTTCAATGTCTTTGAACTGTTTTAAACTCTATGAAGTTGTAGAAAACTAAGGGTAATGCAAATTATTCTTGTTTATAAAAAAGTAAACCAATTGTGCTTTGTGGAGGTGTAGTTGACCACTCCCTCCAACAGGCTAGTTTTGCTAATTAACAAGTTAATTTCAGCATTTCTGGCTATCTCTAGAACCAGTTTTTTACATTTTCTGATTGTCTTTAATTAATTAGTTAAATAAAATCATTGATATATATTACTTTTACATTTATCTGAAAGTAATAATTTTACCTTATAATTATCCTTTAATAGGAAGGAACTAGGATTTTAGTAAGGGCTCTCTGTTCCTTTCCTGTGAATAGATGTAGGCCCTGTTTACATGGGTTTCTGAGATGGCCAAGCTATCACTTTATAAATTTTTTTGGGTCACATTTTTATGTTTAAAGGCCACTTGGATAACATCTTTAAAAACCTCACTGAGATGAATTTCATGTAACATAAATATAACTTTATTTTCTTTTTTAGAAAGTTTGTTATAACACTACCATTTACAAGTGAACAATTCAGTGACGTTTACAGTGTTGTACAGCCACACCTCTATCTAGTTCCACAACATTTCCATCACTCCAAGTATTGATAGAACGCCTTATCTATTAAACTGTTTTCCCTTGGAAACTACAAATCTGCATTCTGTGTCTATGGATTTATCCATTGTATATATTTAATATGAGCATAATCATACATTATGTGACCTTTTGTATCTGACTTCTTTTACTTAGCATAATATTCTGGAAATCTATCCACACTATCCATATAATAAAAGTTATGGTTTTTCCAGTAGTCACGTATGGATGTGAGAGTTGGCTGAGCGCTGAAGAATTGATGATTTCAAATTGTGGTGCTGGAGAAGATTCTTAAGAGTCTGCTGGATAGCAAGGAGATCAAACCAATTGATCCTAAAGAAAATCAATCCTGAATATTCATTGGAAGGACTGATGCTGAAGCTTCAGTACTTTGGCCACCTGATGTGAACAGCCAACTCATTGGAAAAGACCCTATGTTAGGAAAGATAGAGGGCAGGAGGAGAAGGAGGAGACAGAGGATGAGATGGATGGTTGGATAGCATCACTGACTCAATAGACCTGAGTTAGAACAAATTCTAGGAGACAGTAAAGAAGGTGTGCTGCAGTCCATGGGGTTGCAGAATCAGACATGACTTAGCGACTGAGCAGGAGCAGCAATCCATGTTGTAGCATATATCTATAATCCATTCCTTTTTATGACTGAATAACATCCCATTGTATGAATATACCACAGTTTGTTTGTCCATATGTTTATTGATAAACATCTAGGCTATTTCTAAGAAGAGGTGGCAAGAATACATGGAAGAACTGTACAAAAAAGATCTTTATGACCAAGATAATCATGATGATGTGATCACTAATCTAGAGCCAGACATCTTGGAATCTGAAGTCAAGTGGGCCTTAGAAAGCATCACTATGAACAAAGCTAGTGGAAGTGATGGAATTCCAGTTGAGCTCTTTCAAATCCTGAAAGATGATGCTGTGAAAGTGCTGCACTCAATATGCCAGCAAATTTGGAAAACTCAGCAGTGGCCACAGGACTGGAAAAGGTCAGTTTTCATCCCAATTCCAAAGGAAGGCAATGCCAAAGAATGCTCAAACTACCGCACAATTGCACTCATCTCACATGCTAGTAAAGTAATGCTCAAAATTCTCCAAGCCAGGCTTCAGCAATACGTGAACCGTGAACTCCCTGATGTTCAAGCTGGTTTTAGAAAAGGCAGAGGAACCAGAGATCAAATTGCCAATATCCACTGGATCATGGAAAAAGTAAGAGAGTTCCAGGAAAACATCTATTTCTGCTTTATTGTCTATGCCAAAGCCTTTGACTGTGTGGATCACCATACACTGTGGAAAATTCTGAAAGGGATGGGAATACCAGACCACCTAACCTGCCTCTTGAGAAATCTGTATGCAGGCCAGGAAGCAATAGTTAGAACTGGACATGGAACAACAGACTGGTTCCAGATAGGAAAAGAAGTATGTCAAGGCTGTATATTGTCACCCTGCTTTTTTAACTTATATGCAGAGTACATCATGAGAAACGCTGGACTGGAAGAAGCACAAGCTGGAATCAAGATTGCTGGGAGAAATATCACTAACCTCAGATATGCAGATGACACCACCCTTATGGCAGAAAGTGAAGAGGAGCTAAAAAGCCTCTTGATGAAAGTGAAAGAGGAGAGCAAAAAAGTTGGCTTAAAGCTCAACATTCAGAAAACGAAGATCACGGCATCCGGCCCCATCATTTCATGGTGAATAGATGGGGAAACAGTGGAAATAGTGTCAGACTTTATTTTTTGGGCCTCCAAAATCACTGCAGATGGTAATTGCAGCCATGAAATTAAAAGACGCTTACTCCTTGGAAGAAAAGTTATGACCAACCTAGATAGTATATTCAAAAGCAGAGACATTACTTTGCCGACTAAGGTCTGTCTAGTCAAGGCTATAGTTTTTCCTGTGATCATGTATGGATGTGAGAGTTGAACTGTGAAGAAAGCTGAGCGCCGAAGAATTGATGATTTTGAACTGTGGTGTTGGAGAAGACTCTTGAGACTCCCTTGGACTGCAAGGAGATCCAACCAGTCCATTCTGAAGGAGATCAACCCTGGGATTTCTTTGGAAGGAATGATGCTAAAGCTGAAACTCCAGTACTTTGGCCACCTCATGCGAAGAGTTGACTCACTGGAAAAGACTCTGATGCTGGGAGGGATTGGGGGCAGGAGGAGAAGGGGATGACAGAGGATGAGATGGCTGGATGGTATCACTGACTCGATGAACGTGAGTCTGAGTCAACTCTGGGAGATGGTGATGGACAGGGAGGCCTGGCATGCTGTGATTCATGGGGTCGCAAAGAGTCGGACATGACTGAGCGACTGAACTGAACTGACTGAGGCTATTTCTGTGCTTTTGTCTATTGTGAATAGAGGTTCTGTGAACATTCATGACCATCTACTTGTTTAAGCATCTGTTTTTAATTCTTTTGGGTATGTATCATGGAGCAACAGTGTAACTTCATAGGTAATTCTGTGTTTAGCTTTTTGAGGAGCCTCCAAATTGTTTTCCATGGAGACTGAACTATTTTACATTCCTACCAGCATTGTATGAAAGTTCCAATTTCCCCACATGCTCAAAGGCCCTTGTTATTTTCCATTTTTAAAATCATTGCCACCCTACTGGGTATGAAGTGGTATCTCATTGTGGTTTTGAGTTTGATTTCCCTAATGACCAAAGATAATGCATATCTTTTCATGTTCTTGTTAATTTTGAACAGCATCATGTTTTGAATATGCTAGGTAAGCTGGCTATTAAAAAGAAAGCTTTGATAACTCCCATTGCAATGTAAGTAATTATCCCTTAATTTATATTTTTTTAATTTAAGATTTTATACAGTGAGTTTATTAAATGATTCTATAGACAAAGTTATCATTTTTACACAAAATTAGAGAGGATTTTTTTCTGCTCCCCACATGATGCTCTTTATAGGGTGTTTTCACAGACCATACCTGAACCTTCACAGTACCAAGCAAGAGCTCTTCAGGAACTCAGAGAAATGTTGCCATGGTGATAATATCTGTCCTTGTGAAATACCACCATGTGAGCTGTTTCATCCATTAAAGTGTTGCTTGGAGCCATCTCTTTGTAAGATTTATTTGCTAATTTGCTTTTAAAATGTGGGTAAGTAGTATATTTTTGGAGAAGGCAGTGGCACCCCACTCCAGTACTCTCGCCTGGAAAATCCCATGGATGGAGGAGCCTGGTAGGCTGCAGCCCATGGGGTCGCTAAGAGTTGGACACGACTGAGTGACTTCACTTTCACTTTTCACTTTCATGCATTGGAGAAGGAAATGGCAACCCACTCCAGTGTTCTTGCCTGGAGAATCCCAGGGATGGGGGAGCCTGGTGGGCTGCCGTCTGTGGGGTCACACAGAGTCGGACACGACTGAAGTGACTTAGCAGCAAGTAGTATATTTCAAATAATAACCATAACAATGACTAACATTTGTTGACTATTTATTGGATACCAGACTCTCTACTAGGCATTTTATGTAGATTATATCACTTAATCCTGGTGGACTATTAGCTTCTAAGAGTTGATTCTCATTTTTCTTGTCCATGCTTCTAAGAGCATCTAACAGAGTACCTATTACAGAGCAGGTTTTCAACAAATATCACTGAATTAATAAACAATCCTTTGAGGTAGTTTCTGTGATTACTTCATTTTACAAATGAGGAGGCTGAGACTAAGAAATGTAAAGCAGTTTCCCCAAGATCATACAGATGGGCAGTTCAGTTGCCCAGCCATGTCTGACTCCTTGAAACCCCATGAATCGCAGCATGCAAGGCCTCCCTGTCTATCACCAACTCCCGGAGTTCACCCAAACTCATGTGCATCAAGTTGGTGATGCCATCCAGCCATCTCATTCTCCATCATCCCCTTCTCCTCCTGCCCCTAATCCCTCCCAGCAACAGGGTCTTTTCCAATGAGTCAGCTCTTCACATGAGGTGGCCAGAGTATTGGAGTTTCAGCCTCAGCATTAGTCCTTCCAATGAACACCCAGCACTGATCTCCTTTAGGATGGACTGGTTGGATCTCCTTGTAGTCTAAGGGACTCTCAAGAGTCTTCTCCAACACCACAGTTCAAAAGCATCAATTCTTTGTCCAACTCTCACATCCATACATGACCACTGGAAAAACCATAGCCTTGACTAGGTCCTTTGTTGGCAAAGTAATATCTCTGCTTTTTAACAAGCTATCTAGGTTGGACAGTGGTGGAGCCTAAATCAGAACTCAGGCAGCCCACTCCAGAATCTATAGCAAGTTGCCTTTTAAGCCATAGTAATCAGAGCCCCACTTTCACCTCTTCCTTCCACATTCTACAGGGTGGCCAGGTATTTTTGTCAAACAGAGAGGAAGCAATAATTCATTTCAGTTCAAGAAGATATTTATTAATAGCCATCTGTGTGCTCAGACATTTGTTGGGTGTAATGTTGAGAACTGGGGATTAAGAAAATGAGATTCTATTTTGGATTTTGACACTCACTTGAATAAATTATATACTCTTCCTAGATTTTGGATTCCTCATGTGAAAAATGGAACTAGATAATCTAAGTGTACTCCTGCAATAAACTATGATAACTTTAAGAAATGGCACTGATAAGGCAACAATGAACTCGTTTGCTGAGGATGGGGTAGTGGGGAATGTAACTGGTGTATATATCTTAGTCTTTAATCAACAAGGAGTGAAAAAGGGAAAGGGCAACAAGGTGATAGATGTATGATGGCAGTGGCAGAGTGTATCATCTAGAAGAGAAAATAAGGCAACTATCCAAGTAACAAGGAAGCCTCAGTTTACCCTTTAAGATAGGATTCTGTCTTAACCCTTACCTTTGAGAAACATCATGAGTTCAGTTCAGTTCAGTCATTCACTCATGTCCTGCTCTTTTCTACCCCTTGGACTGCAGCATTCCAGACTTCCTTGTCCATCACCAACTCCTGGAGCTTGCTCAAACTCATGTCCATTGAGTTGGTGATGCCATCCAACCATCTCATCCTCTGTCATCCCCTTCTCCTGCCTCCTTCAATCTTTCCCAGCATCAGGGTCTTTTCCAATGAGTCCATTCTTTGCATCAGGTGGCCAAAGTATTAGAACTTCAGCTTTAGCATCAGTCTTTCCAATGAATATTCATGGTTAGTTTCCTTTGGGACTGACTGGTTTGATCTCCTTGCTATTCCAGGGACTCTCAAGAGTCTTCTCCAACATCACAGTTCAAAAACATCAATTCTTCGGTGCTCATCTTTCTTTATGGTCCAACTCTCACATCAGTACATGACTACTAGAAAAACCATAGTTTTGACTACATTGACCTTTGTCGGCAAAGTAATGTCCCTGCTTTTTAATATGCTGTCTAGGTTTTTCATGGATTTTCTTCCAAGGAGCAAGTGTCTTTTAATTTCATGGCTGCAGTCACCATCTGCAGTGATTTTGGAGCCCAAGAAAATAAAGTTTCTCACTGTTTCCATTGTTTCCTCATCTATTTGCCATGAAGTGATGGGACTGGATGCCATGGTCTTGGTTTTTTGAATGTTGAGTTTTAAGCCAACTTTTTCACTCTCCTCTTTCACTTTCATCAAGAGGCTCTTTAGTTCCTGTTCACTTTCTACATTAGGGTGGTGTCATCTGCATATCTGAGGTTATTGATACATCTCTTGGCAATCTTGATTCCAGCTTGAGCTTTACCCAGCCCAGCATTTCATATGATGTATTCTGCATTTAAGTTAAATAAGCAGGGTGACAATATATAGCCTTGGCATACTCCTTTCCCAATTTTGAACCAGTCCATTGTTCCATGTCCAATTCTAACTGTTGCTTCTTGACCTGCATACAGATTTCTCAGGAGGTAGGTAAGGTGGTCTCTTATTCCCATATCTTGAAGAATTTTCCACAGTTTGTTGTGATCCACACAGTCTAAGGTTTTGGTATAGTCAATAAAGCAGAAGTAGATGTTTTTCTGGAACTGTCTTGCTTTTTCTATGATCCAACAGATGTTGGCCATTTGATCTCTGTTTCCTCTGCCTTTTCTAAATCCAGCTTGAACATCTGAAAGTTCTTTGTTCACATAATGCTGAAGCCTGGTTTGGAGAATTCTGAGTGTTACTTTGCTAGCATGTGAGATGAGTGCAATTGTGCAGTATTTTGAACAATCTTTGGCATTGCCTTTCTTTGGGGTTGGAATGAAAAGTGACCTTTTCCAGTCCTGTGGCCACTGCTGAGAAGCATCATAGCCTACAGATATTCAGTATTTTATATAGCTTCTCAATGCTTTCGTTTCCTTTGTGTCTTATAACTTTGCTGCGAAGTAGCTTGGTCCTTGAACTGCAAGGAGATCAAACCGGTCAATTCTAAAGGAAATTAACCCTGAATATTCATTGGAAGGACTGATGCTGAAGCTTCAATACTTTGGCCACCTGATGTAGAGAGCCAACTCATTGGAAAAGACTTGATGCTGGGAAAGATTGAAGGCAAAAGGAGAAGGGGGCAACAGAAGATAAGATGGTTAGATAGCATCACCAACTCAGTGGAGTGAATTTGAGCAAACTCTGAGAGATAGTGGAGGACAGAGGAACCTGGAGTGCTGTAGTCCATGATGTCACAAAGAGTTGGACACGACTTAGTGACTGAATGACAGCAGAAGATTGGGGATGATAGTTGGGAAAACCAAGGGCCTAGCCAGGTTTATACAGTTGTTTCAGTTCAGTTCAGTTCAGTCGCACAGTCGTGTCCGACTCTTTGCGACCCCATGAATCACAGCAGGCCAGGCCTCCCTGTCCAGCACCATCTCCCAGAGTTGACTCAGACTCATGTCAATCGAGTCTGTGATGCCATCCAGCCATCTCATCCTCGGTCATCCCTTTCTTCTCCTGCCCCCAATCCCTCCCAGCATCAGAGTCTTTTCCAATGAGTCAACCCTTCTCATGAGGTGGCCAAAGTACTGGAGTTTCAGCTTTAGCATCATTCCTTCCAAAGAAATCCCAGGGTTGATCTCCTTCAGAATGGACTGGTTGGATCTCCTTGCAGTCCAAGGGAGTCTCAAGAGTCTTCTCCAACACCACAGTTCAAAAGCATCAATTCTTCAGTGCTCAGCTTTCTTCACAGTTCAACTCTCGCATCCATACATGATCACAGGAAAAACCATAGCCTTGACTAGACAGACCTTAGTCGGCAAAGTAATGTCTCTGCTTTTGAATATACTATCTAGGTTGGTCATAACTTTTCTTCCAAGGAGTAAGTGTCTTTTAATTTCATGGCTGCAATTACCATCTGCAGTGATTTTGGAGACCAAAGAGATAAAGTCTGACACTATTTCCACTGTTTCCCCATCTATTTGCCATGAAGTGATGGGGCCGGATCTTCGTTTTCTGAATGTTGAGCTTTAAGCCAACTTTTTTGCTCTCCTCTTTCACTTTCATCAAGAGGCTTTTTAGCTCCTCTTCACTTTCTGCCATAAGGGTGGTGTCATCTGTATATCTGAGGTTATTGATATCTCTCCCGGCAATCTTGATTCCAGCTTGTGTTTCTTCCAGTCCAGCTTTTCTCATGATGTACTCTGCATATAAGTTAAAAAAGCAGGGTGACAATATACAGCCTTGACATACTTCTTTTCCTATTTGGAACCAGTCTGTTGTTCCATGTCCAGTTCTAACTATTGCTTCCTGGCCTGCATACAGATTTCTCAAGAGGCAGGTTAGGTGGTCTGATATTCCCATCTCTTTCAGAATTTTCCACAGTGTATTGTGATCCACACAGTCAAAGGCTTTGGCATAGTCAATAAAGCAGAAATAGATGTTTTCCTGGAACTCTCTTGCTTTTTCCATGATCCAGTGGATATTGGCAATTTGATCTCTGGTTCCTCTGCCTTTTCTAAAACCAGCTTGAACATCAGGGAGTTCACGGTTCACGTATTGCTGAAGCCTGGCTTGGAGAATTTTGAGCATTACTTTACTAGCATGTGAGATGAGTGCAATTGTGCGGTAGTTTGAGCATTCTTTGGCATTGCCTTCCTTTGGAATTGGGATGAAAACTGACCTTTTCCAGTCCTGTGGCCACTGCTGAGTTTTCCAAATTTGCTGGCATATTGAGTGCAGCACTTTCACAGCATCATCTTTCAGGATTTGAAAGAGCTCAACTGGAATTCCATCACTTCCACTAGCTTTGTTCATAGTGATGCTTTCTAAGGCCCACTTGACTTCAGATTCCAAGATGTCTGGCTCTAGGTGAGTGATCACACCATCGTGATTATCTTGGTCATGAAGATCCTTTTTGTACAGTTCTTCCATGTATTCTTGCCACCTCTTCTTAATATCTTCTGCTTCTGTTAGGTCCAGACCATTTCTGTCCTTTATCGAGCCCATCTTTGCATGAAATGCTCCCTTGGTATCTCTAATTTTCTTGAAGAGATCTCTAGTCTTTCCCATTCTGTTGTTTTCCTCTATTTCTTTGAGGAAGGTTTTCTTATCTCTTCTTGATATTCTTTGGAACTTTGCATTCAGACACTTTTATCTTTCCTTAGCTCCTTTGCCTTTTGCCTCTCTTCTTTTCACAGCTATTTGTAAGGCCTCCCCAGACAGCCATTTTGCCTTTTTGCATTTCTTTTCCATGGGGATGGTCTTGATCCCTGTCTCCTGTACAATGTCATGAACCTCATTCCATAGTTCATCAGGCACTCTATAGTTGTTTAATGATTCTCAATCTTGAGTTTTTGATACTACCTTATCCTGTGATTTGAAGAAAATGTGAAATTATTATTTTTTAATAATGTGAAATTTTAAAAAATCACTTGATTAAAAATATATGCTACATGACACTTTTCCTTTGGTTTCTAAAAACAGAGGATATTGCCTAATAAAACAGATAATAATAGAGTACCCAAACTTCCAAAAACAATGTGCTAAGTTGTTTGGAAAAAGATATTATAGATAAAAGGCTTACTTTAAGTTTCACTTGTTTTATACTTTAAATTGGGTCAAATGATCATATTACTTATTCTGCAAAGTTTAACCAGTAAAGGCACTAAATGCTCATCAGATACCTGCTGTGTACAAAGCACTGTGTTAGATGCTGAAGAAATTCCAAGATGACTCCTTCCCTCAATCTTGTAAATGTTATGAAACCTATACAGCTAACCACAGCATATGATATAATATCACAAGTGCCTGAAGCTAAATCTGAAGTGTTAAAGGAAGTCAAGAAGATACCCCTTTAAGCTATAGTGATTTAGAAAAGCCTCTTGGAAGGAGAGATATGGAGCCAAGTCTTGAAGGACGTATATATTATATTAAGATTAGAATGAGAGAAAAAGATGGAAAGAGAGAGAGAGATTAACAGAGGGAGGGAACAGCATGAAAATTGCTCTGGAGGAAGAATATTCAGGGTGTATTTGGTAGTTTATGGGAGTAGAGGAAAGTTTAAAAAGATACATAGTGGGAAGTAGTGGGAAAAAGGGAGAAGAAAAAAATTCAAAGTTGTGAACAACTTTGTACACCCTGACAAAAACGGATTTTTCCAACAGTTATTTCTCTGTGTGCTTATCAATTTTTCTTTCCCATTCCTGCCCCACGCTAAAGAATAAACAGTTAATCCCTTCATTCAGCAAATGTTGTTGAGTACTTCCTCTGTCCCAGGTGTTATGCTAGGAGCATAAGCTATAAATTAGACACAGTCCTGCCCTCAAGGAGCTCACAGTCTGGTGGGGAAGACCAACTGTTGGTTAAAAAAGGGGTACATTCAAAGTGCTCATTATATTTGAAATGGAGCCACCTTGAAAAAGAATGATGTTGGCTGCACTGGGCTAATCGCCTGAGCTCTGTTTTTAGCCCTTGGGAGCAACCTCAGGATGTGTGGCATACCAGAAGAACAGCTGCATACTATATTCTGAAAATGATGAAAGTGACGCTTCTGTTTTTCCAGACCCAGAGCAGTGACTCTGAGAAGGAGAGCCAAACTCTTTCTTTCCTGGCTTGTGATAGAGGACAGATTGTTGCAAAGATTTTTGAGGGGAAGTTTCAGATTTTCCTGCCTTTGTCCCAAAGAAAGGAGACAGAGAGAAGGAAAGGATAAGGGAATAGTAAACTATAAAGTCCTGTCATTAAAAAAATAGAACTTGTCTATTGGTATTTCTTACATGCAACAATAGATGGTAATAATAATAATGATAGATAATATTTATTCAGTGCTTACTTTGTGCCAAGCACCATGATGTGGGCGTTAACAGAGTAATTTAACTAACACAGTAGTCCCAAACACCAGCTACTTATTTTCATCACTTTTTACAGATATGGAAACTGAGGTGTAAAAAGATTAAAGAACTTTCTAATGTTACATAGCTCATAAATGGATATATTGAAAGTATATTGGAATGGGTTTTACATTTCATATTTTGCAGAGAAAATTAAAGCTTAGAGAGAAGAGATTGGTCTGTAGGTGTAGAGCAGAATGATGTCAGAGGCAGATTTAGATCTTGTATCTCAATTTTATGTCTTAAAATTTTTTAATTCTTTTATAATAGAAAATGTAAACATATATTAATCAGCCTCTTCAGTTACCTATTCATTATCAATATTATTTCATCTGTATTTCTACTCTCCTACCCTCTACTGTATTAAGTTCAGTTCAGTTCAGGTTCTCAGTCGTGTCTGACTCTTTGCGACCCCATGAATAGCAGCATGCCAGGCCTCCCTGTTCATCACCAACTCCCGGAGTTCACTCAAACTCATGTCCATCGAGTTGGTGATTCCATCCAGCCATCTCATCCTCTGTTGTCCCCTTCTCCTCCTGCCCTCAGTCCCTCCCAGCACCAGGGTCTTTTCCAATGAGTCAACTCTTTGCATGAGGTGGACAAAGTATTGGAGTTTCAGCTTCAGCATCATTCCTTCCAAAGAACACCCAGGACTGATCTCCTTTAGGATGGACTGGTTGGATCTCCTTGCAGTCCAAGGGACTCTAAAGAGTATTCTCCAACACCACAGTTCAAAATCATCAATTCTTCAGCGCTCAGCTTTCTTCACAGTCCAACTCTCATATCCATACATGACCACTGGAGAAACCATAGCCTTGACTAGACGGACCTTTGTTGGCAAGGGAATATCTCTGCTTTTCAATATGCTGTCTAGGTTGGTCATAACTTTCCTTCCAAGGAGTAAGTGTCTTTTAATTTTATGGCTGCAGTCACCATCTGCAGTGATTTTGGAGCCTCCCAAAATAAAGTCTAGACACTTTCCACTGTCTCCCCATCTATTTGCCATGAAGTGATGGGACCAGATGCCATGAGCTTAGTTTTCTGAATGTTGAACTTTAAGCCAACTTTTTCACTTTCCTCTTTCACTTTCATCAAGAGGCTTTTTTATTTGAGGCAAATACTAAAGATTATATTATTTCATCTGTAAATATACCAGAATGTTTCTCTAAAAGATGAGTCATTCAGAGAGCATAATCATAATACCATTATCTATATTTACTAATTTAGGTGAACAAAAATTATTAATATTTTAACTATAAAATATTTTTATAATTTTTTAAATATAAAAATATTTAAATTACAAAATTGGTATTATTTTGCAAACCAAAATTTGAAACTATCTTGTCTGAGTTCACATTTCCAATTGTCTGTAAAGTGTTATAATTTTTTCTTACAGTTTGTTTGCCTGAATCAGTATCCAGATAAGGTTTACACACTACAGTAGATTGATGTACTTTTTAAGTCTCATTTAATCTATAGCTTTCCTTTCCCCTTTTAAATTTTCTTATAATTCATGTTGTTGACAAAACTCTGATATAGTTTCCTGCAATTTTTATTTTGTTGATTGTATTTCTGCAGTTTAAGATGTTCCTTTGTCTTCTTTATTTCTTATAAATTGGTAGTTGGATCCTCTTCTTTTCATCCTTGAATCTCTTATCCACTCTTAAAGGGGACTCCATTCCCTCCTCCACTTGTCGTTGTTCTGTTGCTCAGTCCAACTCTTTGCGGCCTTTGGACTGCAGCATGCCAGGCTTTCCTGTCCTTTACCATCTCCTGGAGTGTGCTCAAATTCACGTCCATTGAGTCAGTGATGCCATCCAGTCATTTCATCCTCTGTCATCCCCTTCTCCTCCTGCCTTCAATCTTTCCCAGCATCAGGGTCTTTTTCAGTGAGTCAGCTCTTCCCATTAGGTGGCTAAAGTATTGGAACCTCAGCTTCAGCATCAGTCCTTCCAATGAATATACAGGGTTGATTTCCTTTAGGATTGACTGATCTGATCTCCTTGTCTTCCAAGG
The DNA here is from genome assembly GCF_042477335.2 of Ovis canadensis. Lineage (NCBI taxonomy): Eukaryota > Metazoa > Chordata > Mammalia > Artiodactyla > Bovidae > Ovis > Ovis canadensis. Next base: position 61,968,403 of record NC_091249.1, on the reverse strand, counting down.
GACTCTCAAAGGCCTTCTCCACCACAGTGTGAAGCATCAATTCTTTGGTGCTCAGCCTTCTTTATGGTCCAACTCTCACATTGGTACATGACTGCTGGGAAAACCATAGCTTTGACTATAAGGACCTTTGTCAGCTAAGTGATGTCTCTGCCTTTTAATGTGCTGTCTAGGTTTGTCATAACTTTTCTTTCAAGGAGCAAATGTCTTTTAATTTCATGGCTGCAGTCACCATCTACAGTGATTTTGGAGTGTAAGAAAATAAAGTCTGTCACTGTTTTCATTGTTTCTCCATCTATTTGCCATGAAATGATGGGACCAGATGCCATGACCTTAGTTTTTTGAATGTTGAGGGTTTTTTTTTTTTTAAATTTAAAAACAGGTGCAGTTGCAAAGCACAAGAATGTTCTTTATTTTGCGAATTAAGACTCTGAGTCTCAGGAATCAAGAGAGTTCTAGGACTTTTTTTTTCTTCTTTTTTTAGTATAAATTTATTTATTTTAATTGGTGTCTAATTACTTTACAATATTGTATTGGTTTTGCCATACATCAACATGAATCTGCCATGAGTGTACACATGTTCCCCATCCTGAATCCCCCTCCCACCTCCCTCCCCATACCATCTCTCTGGGTCATCCCAGTGCACCAGCCCCAAGCATCCTGTATCATGTATCCAACCTGGACTGGCGATTCATTTCATATATGATGTTATACATGTTTCAATGCCATTCTCCCAAATCATCCTACCCTCTCACTCTCCCACAGAGTCCAAGAGACTATCCTATACATCTGTGTCTCTTTTGCTGTCTCGCATATAGGGTTATCGTTACCATCTTTCTAAATTCCATATATATGCATTAATATACTATATTGGTGATTTTCTCTCTGGCTTACTTTACTCTGTATAATCGGCTCTAGTTTCATCCATCTCATCAGAACTGATTCAAATGTATTCTTTTTAACGGCTGAGTAATACTCCATTGTATATATGTACCACAGCTTTCTTATCCATTCATCTGCTGATGGACATCTAGGTTGCTTCCATGTCCTGCCTATTATAAACATTGGGGTACATGTCTCTTTCAATTCTGGTTTCCTCAGTGTGTATGCCCAGTACTGGGATTGCTGGGTCATAAGACAGTTCTGTTTGCAGTTTTTTAAGGGATCTCCACCCTGTTCTCCATAGTGGCGGTACTAGTTTGCATTCCCACCAACAGTGTAAGAGGGTTCCCTTTTCTGCACACCCTCTCCAACATTTATTGCTGTAGACTTTTGGATCACAGCCATTCTGATTGGCGTGAAATGGTACCTCGTGGTTTTGATTTGCATTTCTCTGATAATGAGTGATGTTGAGTACCTTTTCATGTGTTTGTTAGCCATCTGTATGTCTTCTTTGGAGAACTGTCTGTTTAGTTCTTTGGCCCATGTTTTGATTGGGTCTTTTATTTTTCTGGAATTGAGCTGCAGGAGTTGCTTGTATATTTTTGAGATTAGTTGTTTGTCAGTTCCTTCATTTGCTATTATTTTCTCCCATTCAGAAGGCTGTCTTTTCACCTTGCTTATAGTTTCCTTTTGTTGTGCAGAAGCTTTTAATTTTAATTAGATCCCATTTGTTTATTTTTGCTTTTATTTCCAATATTCTGGGAGATGGGTCATAGAGGATCCTGCTGTGACTTACGTCGGAGAGTGTTTTGCCTATGTTCTCCCCTAGGAGTTTTATAGTTTCTGTTCTTACATTTAGATCTTTAATCCGTTTTGAGTTTATTTTTGTGTATGATGTTAGAAAGTGTTGTAGTTTCATTCTTTTACAAGTGGTTGACCAGTTTTCCCAGCACCACTTGTTAAACAGATCGTCTTTAATCCATTGTATATTCTTGCTTCCTTTGTCAAAGATAAGGTGTCCATAGGTGCGTGGATTTATCTCTGGGCTTTCTATTTTGTTCCATTGATCTATATTTCTGTCTTTGTGCTAGTACCATACTGTCTTGATGACTGTGGCTTTGTAGTAGAGCCTGCAGTCAGGCAGGTTGATTCCTCCATTTCCATTCTTCTTCCTCAAGATTGCTTTGGCTATTCAAGGTTTTTTGTATTTCCATACAAATTGTGAAATTATTTGTTCTAGCTCTGTGAAAAATACCGTTGGTAGCTTGACAGGGATTGCATTGAATCTATAGATTGCTTTGGGTAGTATACTCATTTTCACTATATTGGTTCTTCCGATCCATGAACATGGTATATTTCTCCATCACTAGTGTCCTCTTTGATTTCTTTCACCAGTGTTTTATAGTTTTCTATATATAGCTCTTTAGTTTCTGTAGGTAGATATATTCCTAAGTATTTTATTCTTTTCGTTGCAATGGTGAATGGAATTGTTCCCTTAATTTCTCTTTCTATTTTCTCATTATTAATGTATAGGAATGCAAGGGATTTCTGTGTGTTGATTTTATATCCTGCAACTTTACTATATTCATTGATTAGCTCTAGTAATTTTCTGGTGGAATCTTTAGGGTTTTCTATGTAGAGGATCATGTCATCTGCAAACAATGAGAGTTTTACTTCTTCTTTTCCAATTTGGATTCCTTTTATTTCTTCTTCTGTTCTGATTGCTGTGGCCAAAACTTCCAGAACTATGTTGAATAGTAGTGGTGAAAGTGGGCACCCTTGTCTTGTTCCTCACTTTAGGGGAAATGCTTTCAATTTTTCACCATTGAGGATAATGTTTGCTGTGGGTTTGTCATAGATAGCTTTTATTATGTTGAGGTATGTTCCTTCTATGCCTGCTTTCTGGAGGGTTTTAATCATAAATGGATGTTGAATTTTGTCAAAGGCTTTCTCTGCATCTATTGAGATAATCATATGGCTTTTATTTTTCAGTTTGTTAATGTGGTGTATTACATTGATTGATTTGCGGATATTGAAGAATCTTTTCATCCCTGGGATAAAGCCCACTTGGGCATGGTGTATGATCTTTTTAATGTGTTGTTGGATTCTGATTGCTAGGATTTTGTTAAGGATTTTTTGCATCTATGTTCATCAGTGATATTGGCCTGTAGTTTTCTTTTTTTGTGGCATCTTTGTCAGGTTTTGGTATTAGGCTGATGGTGGCCTCATAGAAAGAGTTTGGAAGTTTACCTTCCTCTGCCATTTTCTGGAAGAGTTTGAGTAGGATAGGTGTTAGTTCTCTAAATTTTTGGTAGAATTCAGCTGTGAAGGTGTCTGGACCTGGGCTGTTGTTTGCTGGAAGATTTCTGATGACAGTTTCAATTTCTGTGCTTGTGATGGGTCTGTTAAGATTTTCTATTTCTTCCTGATTCAGTTTTGGAAAGTTGTACTTTTCTAAAAATTTGTCCATTTCTTCCAAGTTGTCCATTTTTTTGGCATATAATTGCTGATAGTAGTCTCTTATGATCCTTTGTATTTCTGTGTTGTCTGTTGTGATCTCTCCATTTTCATGTCTAATTTTATTGATTTGATTTTTCTCCCTTTGTTTCTTGATGAGTCTGGCTAATGGTTTGTCAATTTTATTTATCCTCTCAAAGAACCAGCTTTTGGCTTTGTTGATTTTTGCTATGGTCTCTTTTGTTTCTTTTGCATTTATTTCTGCCCTAATTTTTAAGATTTCTTTCCTTCTACTAACCCTGGGGTTCTTCATTTCTTCCTTTTCTAGTTGCTTTAGGTGTAGAGTTAGGTTATTTATTTCACTTTTTTCTTGTTTCTTATGGTATGCCTGTATTGCTATGAACCTTCCCGTTAGCACTGCTTTTACAGTGTTCCATAGGTTTTGGGTTGTTGTGTTTTCAGTTTCATTCATTTCTATGCATATTTTGATTTCTTTTTTTATTTTTTCTGTGATTTGTTGGTTATTCACCAGCGTGTTGTTCAGCCTCCATATGTTGGAAATTTTAATAGTTTTTCTGCTGTGATTGAGATCTGATCTTACTGCATTGTGGTCAGAAAAGACGCTTGGAATGATTTCAGTTTTTTTGAATTTATCAAGGCTAGATTTATGGCCCAGGATGTGATCTATCCTGGAGAAGGTTCCATGTGCGCTTGAGAAAAAGGTGAAATTCATTGTATTGGGGTGAAATGTCCTACAGATATCAATTAGGTCTAACCAATCTATTGTATCATTTAAAGTTTGTGTTTCCGTGTTAATTTTCTATTTAGTTGATCTATCCATAGGTGTGAATGGGGTATGACAGTCTCCCACTATTATTGTGTTATTGTTATTTTCCCCTCTCATACTTCTTAGCATTTGTCATACATATTGTGGTGGTCCTATGTTGGGTGCATATATATTTATAATTGTTATATCTTCTTCTTGGATTAATCCTTTGATCATTATGTAGTGTCCTTCTTTGTCTCTTTTCACAGCCTTTGTTTTACAGTCTATTTTATCTGATATGAGTATTGCTACTCCTGCTTTCTTTTGGTTTCTATTTGCATGGAATATCTTTTTCCACCCCTTCACTTTCAGTCTGTATGTGTCCCCTGTTTTGAGGTGGGTCTCTTGTAGACAACATATATAGGGGTCTTGTTTTTGTATCCATTCAGCCAATCTTTGTGTCTTGGTTGGCGCATTCAACCCATTTACATTTAAGGTAATTATTGATAAGTATGATCCCATTGCCATTTACTTTATTGTTTTGGGTTCGAGTTTATACACCCTTCTTGTGTTTCCTGTCTAGAGAAGATCCTTTAGCATTTGTTGGAGAGCTGGTTTGGTGGTGCTGAATTCTCTCAGCTTTTGCTTGTCTGTAAAGCTTTTGATTTCTCCTTCATATTTGAATGAGGTCTTTGCTGGGTATAGTAATCTGGGCTGTAGGTTATTTTCTTTCATCACTTTAAGTATGTCCTGCCATTCCCTCCTGGCCTGAAGAGTTTCTATTGAAAGATCAGCTGTTATCCTTATGGAAATCCCCTTGTATGTTATTTGTTGTTTTTCCATTGCTGCTTTTAATATTTGTTCTTTGTTAATTTGATTAATATGTGTCTTGGGGTGTTTTGCCTTGGGTTTATCCTGTTTGGGACTCTCTGGGTTTCTTGGGTGATTATTTCCTTCCCTATTTTAGGGAAGTTTTCAACTATTATCTCCTCAAGTATTTTCTCATGGTATTTCTTTTTGTCTTCTTCTTCTTCTGGGACTCCTATGATTAGAATGTTGGGGCATTTAACATTGTCCTGGAGGTCTCTGAGATTGTCCTAATTTCTTTTAATTCATTTTTCTTTTTTCCTCTCTGATTCATTTATTTTTACCATTCTATCTTCTACTTCACTAATCCTATCTTCTACCTCCATTATTCTACTATTTGTTCCCTCCAGAGTGTTTTTGATCTCATTTATTTCATTATTCATTATATATTGACTCTTCTTTATTTCTTCTAGGTCCTTGTTAAACCTTTCTTGCATCTTCTCAATCCTTGTCTCCAGGCTGTTTATCTGTGATTCCATTTTGATTTCAAGATGTTGGATCATTTTCACTATCATTATTTGGAATTCTTTCAGGTAGATTCCCTATCTCTTCCTCTTTTGTTTGGTTTGGTGGGCATTTATCCTGTTCCTTTACCTGCTGGGTATTCCTCTGTCTCTTCATCCTGTTTATATTGCTGTGTTTGGGGTGGCCTTTCTGTATTCTGGCAGTTTGTGGAGTTCTCCTTATTGTGAAGTTTCCTCACTGTGGGTGGGGTTGTACAGGTGGCTTGTCAAGGTTTCCTGGTTAGGGAAGCTTATGTCGGTGTTCTGGTGGGTGGAGCTGGATTTCCTCTCTCTGAGTGCAATGAAGTGTCCAGTAATGAGTTATGAGATGTCAGTGGGTTTGGAGTGACTTTGGGCAGCCTGCATATTGAAGCTCAGGGCTGTGTTCCTGTGTTGCTGGAGAATTTGCATGGTATGTCTTGCTCTCGAACTTGTTGGCCCTTGGGTGGTGCTTGGTTTCAGTGTAGGTATTGAGGTGTTTGATTAGCTCCTGTTGATTAATGTTCCCTGGAATTGGGAGTTCTCTGGTGTTATCAGGATTTGGACTTAAGCCTCCTGCTTCTGGTTTTCAATCTTATTTTTACAGTAGCCTCAAGACTTCTCCATCTATACAGCACCATTGTTAAAACATCTAGGTTAAACATGAAAAGTTTCTCCACAGTTAGGGGACACCCAGAGAGGTTCACAGAGTTACATAGAGAAGAGAAGAGGGAGGAGGGAGTTAGAAATGACCCGAATGAGATGAGGTGGAATCAAAAGAGGAGAGAACAAGCTAGCCAGTAACTACTTCCTTATGTGTGCTCCACAGTCTGGACCGCTCAGAGATATTCACGGAGTTATACAGAGAAGAGAAGAGGGAGAAAGAAGACAGAAGTGGCCAGGAGGATAAAAGGGGGAATCAAAAGGAGAGAGACAGATCCAGCCAGTAATCAGTTCCCTACATGTTCTCCACAGTCTGGAACACACAGAGATTCACAGAGTTGGGTAGAGAAGAGAAGGGGGAGGGAGGAGATAGAGGCAACCTGGTGGAGAAAAAGAAGAGTCCAAAGTGGGAGAGAGCAGTCAAGTCAGTAATCTCGCTCCCAAGTAAAAATAGCTACTGAAGATTGGGTTCTTAAAGGTACAAAATTGATAACAAATGCCAAAAAGCAAAGATTAAAAATCTAGAGTAGAGGTTGGATTTTCAAAAATACAGCATTAAAGAAAAGAAAAGAAAAAAAAAGTCACAAAAGTTATAAAGAAGGCTGAGCGCCGAAGAATTGATGCTTTTGAACTGTGGTGTTGGAGAAGACTCTTGAGAGTCCCTTGGACTGCAAGGAGATCCAACCAGTCCATTCTGAAGATCAACCCTGGGATTTCTTTGGAAGGAATGATGCTAAAGCTGAAGCTCCAGTACTTCGGCCACCTCGTGCGAAGAGTTGACTCATTGGAAAAGACTCTGATGCTGGGAGGGATTGGGGGCAGGAGGAGAAGGGGACAGCCGAGAATGAGATGGCTGGATTGCATCACTGACTCAATGGACGCGAGTCTGAGTGAACTCCGGGAGATGGTGATGGACAGGGAGGCCTGGCATGCTGTGATTCATGGGGTCGCAAAGAGTCGGACACGACTGAGCGACTGAACTGAACTGAACTGAACTGATATATATGTGAAGTTTGCTTTGAAAAATAGGGTCTCTTTTTTTTTGTAAAGTAATAGTAGGTTATAAAAATGAAAATTAAAGGAGTAATAGAGGATTGAAAAATTTAGAAAAAATCATAGTAAAAATATATCTAGGACTTTCTCTGGTGTTGTTGTGGGCATTGTGGGGTCAGTTCATTTTTGGATAGTTCCTTGGTCCGGCTTATATTTCTCAAGATCTATAGGCCCCTTCCTATGTAGTCAGTGCTAACTACAGGGTTTTAATTTATTGCACCTGTCACTTTCAAGGTGGTTCCCTCTGTTTTAGCTTCTTCTGTTTGCTGGTCTCTTAAGTGTCTGATTTCTTCTCTGACACAAGAAATGATGTGGGCGGTGGTGGACACTTTTGCGCTGTGGGGAGGGAGGGATGCTGCAAACAAATAACACTGGTGTGTGCGCACAGTGTCTCAGCCACACTGGGCCTGCCCCTGCTCAAGGCGCATGTACCCTCCCTGCCCACACTGCTCAGGCTCTAGGTTGTTCCGCTGGGAACTGTCCAAGGCCAGCCCTGAGCTGCATGCATCTCCCAGGTCTAAGCTGCTCTGGTTCCGGCACTCGGGTAGTCCTCAGAGGCTCAGACTCGGTTGGGCCTGCATTTTGTGCCCTTCCCAGATCCGAGCAGCTCAGGTGATGAGGTGTTTGGTGAGCGCAGTTGCTGCGACTTATCGCCTGCCCCATCCCTGATGCTCGGTTTTCTGGGTGTACAACCGGTGCACCTTCTCAGGCAAATGTTGACCATCCAGAACCCCAAGAAGTCTTAGTTAGCAAAGAAGCCTGCTTGCAATTTGGTAGATAATGCCTCTCTGGGGCTGCGATTGCCCCCTTCCGGCTCTGGATGCCTGTCACCGGAGGGGGATGGTCTGCAGCCGGCCAGCTCTGTTCAGTCCTTTGTTCTGTGAGCGGGCCTGATGGTGTCTTCAGTTCAGTTCAGTTCAGTCGCTCAGTCATGTCCGACTCTTTGCGACCCCATGAATCACAGCATGCCAGGCCTCCCTGTCCATCACCAACTCCTGGAGTTCACCCAGACTCATGTCCATCGAGTCAGTGATGCCATCCAGCCATCTCATCCTCTGTCATCCCCTTCTTCTCCTGCCCCCAATCCCTCCCAGCATCAGAGTCTTTTCCAATGAGTCAACTCTTTACATGAGGTAGCCAAAGTACTGGAGCTTCAGCTTTAGCATCATTCCTTCCAAAGAAATCCCAGGGTTGATCTCCTTCAGAATGGACTGGTTGGATGTCCTTGCAGTCCAAGGGGCTCTCAAGAGTCTTCTCCAACACCACAGTTCAAAAGCATCAACTTTTCGGTGCTCAGCCTTCTTCACAGTCCAACTCTCACATCCATCCATGACCACAGGAAAAACCATAGCTTTGACTAGATGGACTTTAGTCGGCAAAGTAATGTCTCTACTTTTGAATATGCTATCTAGGTTCTTAGGCTAGGGCTTTTCTCGTGGTAGCTATCCCACAGTCTGGTTTGCTAGCCCAAGTTAGTTCCCTCAGATTGCCCTCGGGGCATTCAGGCCCAGTCCTTACTCTAAGCAATGCAGCCCGCGCCTCCCTGCCCAGCTCCCACTTGCTAGTGGTGGGTGCAGGCGTCTGCGCTGCTTCTCCACTGGGAGAGTTACCGTTGGGCACGTAATCTGTGGGTTTTAATTATTTATTTATTTTTCCTCCCAGCTATGTTGCCTTCTGTGGTTCCAAGGCTCACCACAGACTCAGCAGTGAGAGTGTTTCCTGGTGTTTGGAACTTTCTTTTTAAGACTCCCTTCCTGGAATGGAGCTCCGTCCCTATCTCTTTTGTCTTTCTTTTTGTCTTTTATATTTTTTCCTACCTCCTTTCAAAGACAATGGGCTGCTTTTCTGGGTGCCTGATGTCCTCTGCCGGCATTCAGAAGTTGTTCTGTGGAATTTACTCAGCGTTCAAATGTTCTTTTGATGAATTTGTGGGGGAGAAAGTGGTCTCCCCGTCCTATTCCTCTGCCATCTTAGGACCGCTTCCCTAAATGTTGAGTTTTAAGTCATCTTTTCACTCTCCTCTTTCACCTTCATCAAGAGGCTCTTTAGTTCATCTTCACTTTCTTCATTAGGGTGGTGTCTTCTGTGTATCTGAGGTTATTGCTATTTCTCCTAGCAATCTTGATTCTAGCTTGAGCTTCATCCAGCCTGGCATTTCACATGATGTACTCTGCATATAAGTTAAATTAGTAGGGTGGCAATATACAGCCTTGATGTACTTCTTTCCCAATGTTTAACCAGTCCCAACTAAACCAGCAATATTTAATTGATCTCTTGAAGAATTTTCCACAGTTTATTGTGATCCACATGGTCAAAAGCTTTAGCGTAGTTAATAAAGCAAAAATAGATGTTTTCTGGAATTCCCTTGCTTTTTATATGATCCAGTGGATGATGGCAATTTGATCTCTGGTTCCTCTGCCTTTTATAAATCCAGCTTGAACTGAATTTCTCAGTTTACATACTGCTGAAGCCTAGCTTGATGGGTTTTGAGTGTGACCTTGCTAGCATGTGAAATGAGCACAATTGTGCAGTAGTTTGAACATTCTTTGGCATTGCCCTTCTTTGGGATTGAAATGAAAACTGACCTTTTCTAGTCCTGTGGGCACTGCTGAGTTTTCTAAATTTGCTGGCACATTGAGTGCAGCACTTTAAGAGCATCATCTTTTAGGATTTGAAATAACTCAGCTGGAGTTCCATTACCTCTGTTATCTTTGTTCATAGTAATGCCTCCTAAGGTCCACTTGACTTCACACTGCAGGATATCTGGCTCTGGGTGAGTGATCACACCATTGTGGTTAACTGAGTCGTTAAGACCTTTTTTTGTACAGTTCTGTGTATTTTGGCCCCTCTTATTGGTATCTTCCACTAAAGACCCCCAAACTGCCCTTGGCTACCTGGGGAAGTCCCGCACCTGTTTCTTGAGCATCTACCTGGGCTCCAGGCTTCTTCTATTCATCTGTGCAGCCACCTCAGCCTTAACTAATGAAATTTTGACCCACTTTGGTCCTGTCAGCCTATCTTAAGGATAATGCTTGATGCTCAGTTCTAGTTGGTTCCAGTGGTTTAGTGTACAATATTAGTAGGTTAATATTCACGTTTAAAAGTCCATTCAGAAATATGCTTTAATTCTTACTTATTTGTTTAAGGTCCAGTTCAAATATAATCTTATTTATTTAACAATAATTTCTCTAGTGGAACCGTGAGTCATGTATTATGCTAGGTGCTAGGGTATAATGAATAAGACCTAGCTTCTGCCATCTGGAGCCTCATATATGTGAAAGACAGGCTTATAAACAAATACAGGTTGACATCATATAGTCAAAGCTGTGGTTTTTCCAGTAGTCATGTACCAATGTGAAAGTTGGACTATAAAGAAGGCTAAGCACTGAAGAACTGATGCTTGAGAACTGTGGTGCTGGAGAAGACTCTTGAGAGTCCCTTGGACAGCCAGGAGATCAAATGAGTCAAGCCTAAGGAAATCAGTCCTGAATATTCATTGGAAGGACTGATGCTGAAGCTGAAGCTCCAATACTTTGGCCACCTGACACAAAGAGCTGACTCATTGGAAAAAAACCCTGATGCTGGGAAAGATTGAGGGCAGGAAGAGAAGGGGGCAACAGAGGATGAGATGGTTAGATGGCATCACTGACTCAATGGGCATGTGTTTGAGCAAACTCCGGAAGATAGTGAAGGACAGGAAAGCCTGGTGTGCTGTAATTCATGGGGTTGCAAAGATCGGACACGACTGAGCCACTGAACAACAGGTTGACTTCACAGAAATAGTCAGGTAGGTATGAATGAAGGTTCATCTTGGTGAGGTGTAGCTAGCAGGATCTGGGGCACTCAAGAAAATAGACTTTTGTGATGGATCTAAAGGAGATATAGGGGTAAAACAGTTGAGAAGATGAGAATCTTGGACAAAGAAAACAAGACCAAAGGCACAGAAATAACTAACAATATTGATTGCTGTTTGCTATGTTTTTACTGTTTGTCAGGCACAAAGCTAGGTGCTTTGCATGCATTTTATCAGTTGACTCTTACAAAAACTGTTTAAAATGAGGATTATTGGTTTGGTGAAAAAGTTCGTTCAGGTTAAGATGCTTGTGAAAATCACTCAGTCATGTTTGACTCTTTTTGACCCCATGCACTGCAGCCTGCCAGGCTCGCTGTTCATGGAATTATCCAGGCAAGAATGCTGGAGTGGGTTGCCATTTCCTTGTCCAATATGATACTTGGAAAAACCCAAACAAAGTTTTTGGCCAGCCCAATAGTATAATATCCATTTTGCAAATAAGGAAACTGAGGTTGGGAAAGTTTCAGCCTTGCCCGAGATTGTCTAATGTGCCAGAGATGGGATTAGAACCCAGATCTATCTGATTCCAAAGGCTAAACCCTTAGTCCTTAAATTACTGAAGATAATTTACGTTCAGAATATGATAGGGTAAGAACAATTTCATAGCTGGAGAGAGGGCAGGGAAGGTTTGTAAAGGCCAGGCCACAAAGGTTTTTGTGTTCTGTATCTGTGAAATTATTCTTTATCCACTTTTTATTTCCCCCAAGCCCCTAACAACCAAGCCAAAGGAACTTTATTTTTCCCTCTTAACCCCTGTGTACTTAATATTTATATCTCACATGCATTTATAATTATGTTTTTCCCTTATTTTCCTCTGTTCATCACTAGGCAACAAAGTCTTAATCAAAGGATTATCACAGTGCCCTACTCATTTGGTGAATGTGTTCTACTCACTTTGAGAGTGAATGAATGAATGAACCTAAAAGAATGCCTATGATAGGGTAAGGTTTAGGCACTGGGCTTTGTAATTCCATATCAAAGAAGTTATGGTTGCCTTGAAGTAACTGGAAACTCAGATTAATTTTAGGCTATTCCTATATGCCAATTGGTAAATCATATAACCTGAGCACTGCTCCTCAGCTTTCAGTGAGCATGACATCATTATGAGACAAGCTAATTGGGCTTCCCATGAAAATTTACAAGAAGATTTTTGAGCCATAAATTTTATTAGTCTAACCCAGGGACAGAGTGGTGCTCCCAGTAGTTCTTTGTGATTTCTGGATGTTCTGGCTCCCTTGCCTGGGATCTATTTGGTGCTCAGCATTTAGCTATAAATAAGTCTTGAGCCCCAATGTCTAGCCTGGGGTTGGGGAGCAGAAGGAGGGAGGCCAGCTGGAGAGGCTAGAGATATTAACAAGAATATGAAAACCGAAAAGGAAGACAGGAATCCAGCCTTATTTGCTTGCTTTTTTTCTGTAGACATGCAGCCTGATTGTAGCCTTTGGCCAGTTGTGTCTGCAGAAGGAATTGAGCTTTCCTTTTCCCAAGCCTCTCTCTCTCAAAGCCTAAACCTGTTTCTTTGCCACTCCCTGGATGGTGCTAGTGGTTAAAAAAAACCTGCCTGCCAATGCAGGAGACATAAGAGTTCAATCCCTGGGTTGGGAAGATCCCCTCTGGAGAAGGATGACAGCCCACTCCAGTGTTCTTGCCTGGAGAATCCCATGGACAAAAGAGCCTGGCAGGTTATAGTCCACAGAGATGCAAAGAGTTGGACACAACTGACGTGACTTAGCACAGAACATACCTAAACCTGTTTCATCCCTGCCCCTACACAGTAGTGAATGAATTGCCTCATTTAGAGTCAGGAGATGTGTGTTCAAGTCTTGACTGCCAATTTCTGTGACCCCAGGTAAATCACACTGTCTGGTAAAGTGGTGTTATACTTCCTTCCTGTCACTCCACATAGTTACTGGGAGAATAAAATGAATCATAGGGTTGAAAGTATTTTGTAGGTTATCAAGCTTTGTGTAATTGTAAAGGAGAAAGAAGACGTGGTTTCTTGAAGGCATTTTAAACTAAGGAATCCAGATTGAGTAAATTTTTCTGAGCTGTCCAGTGTGCCACAAGGTGGCAGCAGGAGCCTGTCTTAGCACCTATCCTTAGCAAAGGGGGAAAAAGGAAAGATTTGGATGCTGCTTTGCCCTTTTCTGCAAAGTGGAAGAAGAGGATTTATTCCTTTATCACTGCCTAAATTCCTAACTCCACTAAATCCTTCAAGCCCATATTAAATAATTTCTCAGAGGGCTTGTATCCCTTTTTTTTTTTTTTTTTTTTTTTGGTTCTTGGCCACACCATGTGTGTGACCAGGGATGAAACCCATGCCTTCCTGCAGTGGAAGCACAGCATACTAACCACTGGACCACCAGGGAGATCCCTGACTTGCATTCTTAAAGTGAAATCCCAGGGCACTGTCCTTCTTCCTTGTTGAAGTTAAACCAGCCCTAATAGGTTTCAGTTGATGGTTGCAAATCTGTTCTGGGCTTTGGGCTTTCATACAACTATCTCCCCACTCCCACGCCTGCTAGGGATGGCAGTGCTGTAGATTCCAAACGCCCTTTAATTTTCATCCTAGAGTCAGCTCTAGTGGACCTGGAAAACCATCTAATCCAGCTGCTCATTTTGCAGAACAGGAAACTGAGGCACAGAGAGGGAAATAATTTGTCCAAGATGAAATAAATGATCAGTTTATTGGAGAGTGAAAACTTCAATCCTAATTTCTTCTTGTGGGTTCAGTTTCTTTATAAATGTGAATATTTCCCAGGTATTTTGAGAGACTCAAAGCAGCTTTTGTTTCTCCAAATGGTGAGAATTTTGAGCACTTTCTGAGGTAAAGGGAAATAGGAAATCTTTCGGTAGCAAACATTTGAAAAAATCTTTGGAAGAGGAGTTGCCATAAGCACCTGTTTTAGGAATCCCCAGCAATCTGAAAGGTAGGCCTTAGAAACTCTCAGGTACACACGCTTGAAGGACTACGACACATAACGCCTCTGGAGAAAGAAAGAAAATCATTTTAAAGGATACATTTCAGTCTGTGGGCTTTCATGTTAGGCTTGCCTTCCCAGTTATATTCTTCTCAGAGCCATATGTTAAAAGACAGTTCTCAGTATCCCCTGAGTTACGGAAAAAGGCAAGAATGAGGGAAGCCAGCCTTAACCATTTGCTACCTATAAAGGGCATTCTCTGTACACAGAAAATCCACATAAAGCTGGCAGAGAGGTAGAATAAAATAATGTGGATTAAGAGTCTAACAGATATTGATTCAAAGCCTGCCCCAGTTAGTTACCTTCATAGGCAATTTTCATTAAGTCACAATTTTCTTATCTATACAATAGATACAATAATATCTACCTTATTAGCTATGTAACCTTGGAAAAGTTCTTTAATCTCTGTTTACCCACTCCAGTATTCTTGCCAGGATGATTCCATGGACAGAGAAGCCTGGTAAGCTACAGTCCATGGGGTTGCAATAAGTTGGACATGACTGAGCAACTGAGAAACTGAGTGTGCACTCACCTCCATTATATCATCTCTTAAAATGAGGATAATAGTAAAACGAACAGCCCTACTTCATAGGTTTTATAATGATTAATGACTAATAAATTATTATCTACAACCATGCATGGCACATAATCAACAATTTGGGAGGTATTAGTTATCACTGTTCTTTTTATTAATGCTACCACCATGCAGGGTTGTTGTAGTGATTAAAGTAGTGTATGTAAAGGTTTTCTAACAAGAGAATAGGCGCTCAATAAGATGGTATTTATTTTTATTTATACGTGAAAGATCCTCTGGAGAAAGAAATGGCAACCCACCTAGTATTCTTGCCTGGAGAATCCCATGGACAGAGGAACCTGGTGGGCTACAGTCCATGGGGTCGCAAAAAGCTGGACGTGACTGAGCAACTGAGCTTGCACATGCACCATATGCAAGCCTGTCTTGACAAATGTATTCTTCCCGTACATTTTTCTCCTTATTCTTCTCTTCTTTCTTTGGCTTTAGCAGAAGCTTGGATTCACCCCTAGGGTGTAGGGTGAAAGAGTTGTAGAACTACGTTTCAGATGGAGAGGTGAAGGAGAAGGAAGAAGGGATAAACTAAGAGATCTGTATAATCTGTGCATCATCTTCATGGGCGTTACGCTATCTGCACCGGTTTCCCCACCTACACCTCTTAGCCTAGCTACGGAGACCTTCTCCTGAGAAGGCTGTGAGTGGTGACTGAGCAGGAGAAAGCTAATCTGGGAGCTTTGACACTTAAATTTATGGTCAGCAGAATTTCCAGTGGCTCTGACCCAGGTATTCACAGAATTGCTTTGAAGGCTCACTATGGAGGAATAAACCAGCTCATCCAGCTCTGTTTCATGTGAAGTTTCTGTGTGAATGTAAGAATCCTCAACCATTAATCACTAAAGTCAGCTTAGGTAGGGGATAAATATTGTTATAATACAGTTTACTCCAAAAATATTTCTCAACAGAAGTCAGGGGCCAGCGTGCTCAATTAAGTTCTGCCACTGATAAGCTTTGTGGTAGACAACAAGTCACTTCCCTCCTTGAGCTTCATTCCTCCCAGTAGATTGTTTCAGGCCTAATGTTCCAAAGTTCTGAGATGAAGGAGTGTAGAAGAATGTTCCCAATTTGGGAGCTGAGAATCCTGGAGAGAGAGAATGAAGAGAGTTAACTCTGATCCGTGCTTCACCTTTTGTTTCTTTGCACTCTCAGAGGCTGCCCTTGCTCCCTACCCTCCTGCTGAGGGTGGTGACAGTGCAGTATGTTCATGAAACTGCTTTCAAGCTTCCTCTCTGGAGGCTGTAAGTGCTTTGAGGACCTGGTTTCATTTGTCTCTGCCCTGTCCTGTGCCTGGTATGGTTCTTGCCACAAAGTAGATGCTTAATAAATGTTTGCTGACTTGAAATGGAGTGAATACTTTGTGTCCTTAAAAATTTTTCTGAGGTATATTAACATACAATACATACATTTAAAGTGGGCAGTTTGATAAGTTTTGACACACAGTGTGTCTGTGAAACCATTAGTGCAGTCAAGACAATTAACATATTCATCACCCCCCAAAGTTTTCTCCTGTCTCCATGTGTAAAACCTCGCTTTTATCCTGTATCTTCAAACGACCACTGATTGGCTGTCAGTGTAGTTTAGTTTGCATTCTCTAGAGTTTTATATAAATGGCATGCAGCATGTACTCTTTGTTTGGGGGGAGGATGTATCTTTTTTCACTCACTGTAATTATTTTAAGATCCATCCATATTGTAGCCTATATTAATTGTTCATTCTTCTTTATTGCCAAGTAGTATCTGTTGTATAAATATACTGCATTTGTTTGTTTATTCATCTGTCGGACTTTGGATTGTTTCTGATTTTTGGCTATTTAATGTAAAGCTGCTGTGAACATTCATTCATATATAAATCTTTGTATGGACGAATGCTTTTATTTCTATTAGGTAAACATCTAGGAGTGGAATGGCTGCATCAAATGGTAGTTGTCTGTTTAACTTTTAAATGGTAGTTGTCTGTTTAACATTTTAGATCCCACCAACAGTTTATAAGGGTGCAATTCCTCTACATCCTTGCTGCTCTTTCTGTGTGTCTCTCTTTTTAATTTTAGCCCTTCTAACAGATGTGGAGTGTTAGTATCATGTGGCTTTCATTTAAATTTTCCTAATGACTAATGAGCATGGGCATCTTTTCATGTGTTTATTTGTCATCTATATATCCTCTTTGGTGAAATGTCTCTTCAGTTTTTCTGCCCATTTGAAAAACGGGGTTGCTTTCCTGTTATTGAATTTTGAGAGTTCTTTGTATATTTTCAGCAGAAAGTCTTATGTCAGATATGTGCTTTGCAAATATTTTCTCCCAGTTTGGCTTGCCTTTCCATTCTCTCATCAGTGCGTTTCAAGAGCAGACGTTTTTAAATTTTGATGCAGGCTAGTTTATCAGTTTGTTCTTTAAAGGAGCATGTTTTTAGTGTTGTTGTCTAAGAAATCTTTGTCTAACCTAGGTTCTTATTTTTTTCCCTTGTTTTCTTCTGTAAGTTTTAGAACTTCGTTTTACATTTAGGTCTACAATCAATTTGACTTTTTATATGCAATAAGGTATTGAATCACTGTTCTTTTTTGCATATAAACATCCAGTTGCCCCAGCCATTTGTTGAAGGCAATGGCACCCCACTCCAGTACTCTTGCCTGGAAAATCCCATGGATGGAGGACCTTGGTAGGCTGCAGTCCATGGGGTCGCTAAGAGTCAGACACGACTGAGCGACTCTGCTGTTACTTTTCACTTTCATGCATTAGAGAAGGAAATGAAAACCCACTCCAGTGTTCTTGCCTGGAGAATCCCAGGGACGGGGGAGCCTGGTGGGCTGCTGTCTATGGGGTCGCACAGAGTTGGACACGACTGAAGTGACTTAGCAGTAGCAGCAACTTTATGTATAATTTTTTCAGATTACAAAAAATATCTGTGAATCCAGATCATTCCATTTCACAGATAAGAAAACAGACTTAGAGAAGTGACTTGCCCAAGGCCACATTGTCAGTTAGAGTAGATGTAGACCCAGAACCTGAGTCTTCTGATTCCCAGTCCATTAGTTTATTTACTATTACTGTCTTTTTACTTTACCCTTCTAAGGATGCTGTTCTTGAGTATTACCATTGTGCAATTTTTTAGGAGAACTGAGGCTTAAGAGAGGACTATCACTTAAAGATCACATGTGAAGGTCCTCTCTTCCTAGACCTCATACTCTTATTATTCTCCCCTCACTCACTCTACTTCAGTCTTCTTGCTGATCCTTGAATCCACCAGGTGTACTCCTGCTTTAGGGCCCTTACAACTTATTCTGCTCTCTCCTTAGACTCTCTTCACTCACCTATCTGCATGTCTTACTTCGTCACTTCTTTCAAGTCTTTTTCAAACGTCATCTCAGTGAAACCTTCCCAAACCACATATTTAAAATTCTGCAACCCCTTCTTCCAACAACCTACATGCCCTTTCCCTGCAGTACTCTGTTGTCAGGATATGAAGCCAGGTCTCATGGAGTGACAAGAGTTTGCTTGTCAGAGTGGTATCAAGGCCATGGCTGAGTGAAGGTGGAACGTTTCTTTCTATGTGCCCAGGGTTGAGGAAAGATACTGAAAGCAGTGTGGAACGGTCTGCTCTTTTTCTCCCATCATCTTTAGGATGTTAGGTTCCTCCATAGATTTTTTAGCCCAACTCTCTGATTTGTGGGCTGACTCTGACTGGTGAATTTGTAGAAGAGTGCCCTCCTCTAGGTTTAAGTAGGTGTCAGAAATTTTAATGTTTCAGCTATTCAGTCCCTATTTGTGCCTGGAACCATGCATGTATTATCTTGAATCTTCACAACAGTCCTATAAGGCAGGAATTATTCTCTATCTTACATATTTAACTCCAGGGTCAGAGATGTTAAAGCTTGTCTCATTTCACACAGCTGATAAGTGGTAGGATCAGAATTCAAACCCAGGCCTGGATGGCTCAAAACTTTTTATACTATGCCTTGATAATGTATTTCCCCTTTCCTGTCCATCCCTTTCCACCTGGGAGCAGTATCATCAAGTAACGACTGAAGCATGGAGGTGAATATTCCAGTGCCATCTCTACATCTCTTGTGGAAAAGAAGGCAGCAGGAGTCTTTGTTCATAGATGGCAGAACTGAGGTGGCACACGGGTTAGTGACATGCTTAGGGCTACAGATAAGTCCTTGGAAGTGTTGAGGTGGGAGTCTCAGAAATCCTGGCTTCCAGGGGCATTGTTTGACAGTCCATGTCCCACCAACATCAGAGACAATTTTATTGTTAAGTCTGAATGTATGAGCAAGTAGCCGCTTCTTGTGGCCTCTCAGGAGGATGAGTAAACATCTGAGCTCTGTGACCTGTTTCCCACTAGCTGCTCTGAGGAAGAATTGAAGTCCCTCCACACAATACTGTAGGTTTAGGTTCCACTGAATCACTGACTCATGAGCTATATCCCAGACTCATTCTAACAGATTATTGATAGATGCCCAGCATTTTATTAGGCTCCAAAGTTAGATTTAACTTCTGTTTCTAAGAGCTCCTGGTGGAAGCTCTTTTAGAAACAGCTCTGAAATCCTGTTTTGTAATTTCTTTCTCAACTCCCTGGAATCAGAGAGTGAGGGTATTTTTTTTTAAGAAGACATATGAAGAAGCAGGGGATTTGCCTGAAAAATTTGATGAAGTTTTCTGTGATTACAGCAGACATGATTTAGCTTCTACTTGTCTCTCTCTAGGAGCCCCTAATGCTACTGCTGAAGTTTCTCATCAGTTTGAGATGCTGAGACCATGCTTGTTCTATGTAGTAAGGTGCATGAGTACCATTCGGACACCCATTCCCCTGGAAAATTTTCATCTGAACAGACTGGCCAGGCCTAATGGTATAGAAGTCTGAGCTGCTGGTCAGTGTCAGTCAGGGATACCAGGCTTCAGCTACAGCTTTGCAAATTTTCCAATCTGTATAGTCTTTGTCAGTGATCATGTATCCTCTCAGTGTCCTTGGGGAGCTAGAGAATTACCTAAAAAGACACAGTCCCACTCTGTCTCTTTCTAAACTCTTACCGTGTTGTAATTGGCTTACAGTGCATTCCTCAAGAGTAGCGACCCAATCTTAGTCATTTCCTTATGACCAATGTCTGGCAGAGAACTGGGCAGGTACTCATTAAATGCTAGTTGAATGATGAATGAAAGATGATCAAATTTTAAGCTGGATAGGTTAGGATTTACTACTGTGTGACTTTAGGCAACTGTTTAACACTTTCCTGATTTGTAAACTGGAGTAACATTTACCTTCAAGAATGTGTTTTTTGTGGGGAGGTTAAGTGAGTTAATGAGTGGAGAGACAGAATGGCCCTCTGGACAGCTTAGAATACAGAATCACAGAATTACAAAGCAGCTAAGAGCATAACCAGCCTCATCCCTGCCTGGCTAAATCCTAATCACCCTTTGGATCTTAGTTTTAACATTTCTTCAAGGAAGATTCCCTTATCTACTTCCTGTTCCCATTGTGCCCCTGATGAAGTTAGTTCCTTCTGCTAAGTGCCCTCTTAATGTTACATTTTTTCTGTTATATCACTTGTCACAATTTACCTTTTTAAAAAAGACTTGTCTTTGATTTTAAATTCCAAGATTGTAGAGAACGAAGTCAGTCCTGCTCATTATTGTATTTAATCAGTTAGTAGATGCTTCTTAAATGTTTGTTCAATGAGTGATGCATTTGACAGATAAGGAAACTTGAAACTTAGAAAGGATAAGCAATTTGCCCAAACTTCAACTTAGGCCCATGTCTCTTAACTTCTTGTACCACATCTGCCTCATGGACAGTTACTTTGGATTCTTAGTTGTTTTTTTTTTTTTTAAGGTTTTTACCTTTTCTTACCCATTTGAAAAAAATTTATACAAATAATGCATGTTCATAGTAGACTATTACAAATTATAGATAAGCAAATTGGCCAAAAGAAAGAGAGGGGAAGGGAGGTTAGAAGGCAAGATGGAACAAAGAAGATAGATCACCCAAAAGTCTTATCACATGGAGATAAACACTGTTAACATTTTGGAGTATTCCCTTTCAGACATTTTTCTAAGTGCTGTTCACAAATGTGTGTATACACACATGCACGTATTAAAATATTTGTTTTTTTTTAAAATATTCATTTATCTA
Source organism: Ovis canadensis (assembly GCF_042477335.2). Lineage (NCBI taxonomy): Eukaryota > Metazoa > Chordata > Mammalia > Artiodactyla > Bovidae > Ovis > Ovis canadensis. The sequence goes on along the minus strand of NC_091249.1, from coordinate 61,947,689 downwards.
TTCATTTTTGACTGCACCTGGTTTTAGCTGTGGCATGTGGGCTTAGTTGGCCCATAGCATGTGGGATCTTAGTTCCCTGAACAGGGATTGAACCTGCATTCCCTGCTTTGGAAGGCAGATTCTTAGCCACTGGACCACCAGGGAAGTCCCTGTATTTGTTATTAAATTGAGAAACTTTGAAGGGAATAGAAAGGTGTAAACTTGAATCTTCAGGAGATGACTAACTGATGACTGTCTAGAAGTCAGGGACTCCTGCTGCTCTTAAAAAAACAGAGCATATCCTGGGATCCCTGGATGATGAAGACTGCCTCCAAATCAATAACTCAATAACTTTTGCTTTGGGTTTTATGTTCCCTTAGAGAAGAAGATGGAGAAGGACATGGCAACCCACTCCAGTATTCTTGCCTGGAGAATCCCATGAACAGAGGAGCCTGGTGGGCTGCTGTCCATGGGGTCGCAGAGTTGGGCACGACTGAAGTGACTTAGCATGCATGCATGCACTGGAGAAGGAAATGGTAACCCAATGCAGTATTCTTGCCTGGAGAATTCCATGAACAGAGGAGCCTGGTGGGCTGCCATCTGTGGGGTTGCACAGAATCGGACACAACTGAAGTGACTTAGTAGCAGCAGCAGCAGCAGCAGAGAAGAAGAACAATGTGGCTCATTGAAAAAGACAAAGTTCTGCCCTCCTTTGGCCTTTTATAGAGTATGGTTTTTCTTCTAGTAGAGTCATAAAGAGGCCCACTCTCCTACAGGCTGGTTGCCCTGGAAGACTTGCCTTTCATTTCTAAGAGCTGTTTGCTCAAAGAACTTTGCCAGCTTAGTTAATTGGAAGTTAATAGGGCATTTTCTTCCACCTTTAGGACCTTCTCAGTTAGCTGATTCTCTTTGGTACAACTTGGATAGACAACTAACACGTGGGCCATAAAAACCCACCTTGCCCTTGAGGTTTCCCTGGAACCATGATGTTTACATTTATTCTCCTGTTCGTGCAGATTTTCTGAGCACTGGCTCTTGTATTTCAGATAGAAGTTTGACATTCTGTTTCTTTAAGTACTGAGTTCCAGGAATACAGGCTCCACTTAGTATTCAGGCCCACACACCACTTCCAAGTAAAGGTTTGTTACACGCTGATTTATTCTGTCAATACATCTGCAGTTTGCAAATACTGATTGAATGCCTCCTTTGTGCCAGAGTCTATGCTTGGTACTAGAGCCCCTACTGTGAATAAGACCCAGTCTCCTCCTTTTGCAAGCTCATGTCTTGCAGATGTAAACAGGCCTTCATCATTCTGCATAGAAGCTCTCTATACATAGAGTACTGCGAGAGCAGTGACTAGAGGATTGTCACAGGCCTGGGTGGCTAGAGAAGATTCTTGAAAAACGTTTAAGTTGAGACCCAAAGCACTGGGGATTTTGCAGTTTGTTGATATTACAATAGTCTGTGTAATGAGGCTTATGTCTTTACACTCTCATTGGATAATTTATAACATATAGGTTTGAGAACATTCAGGCATTCAACAATTTGTGAGTAATGACTGCCTACCTTGTATTTTAAGAAATACTTTAAAAAATCTATATTAAATGCTTTTCCTTGCCTGTTGTTGTTTGTTAAGTCACGTATGACTCTTTGGGACCCCATGGACTATAGCATGCCAGGTTCCTCTGTCCTCCACTATCTCCCAGAGTTTGCTCAAATTCATGTCCATTGAGTTGGTGGTGCTATCTAACCATCTCATCCTCTGCCACCTACTTCTCCTTTTGCCTTCAGTTTTTCCCAACATCAGGGTCTTTTTTTTGCCTAGTCCTGTCTTAAATACTCTTGAGTGTGGGGCCGGTATAAAAGGGATAAAAAATGTAGATCAAAGTCTCTGAAAGTTCACAGTCTAGTTTAGAAGGACAGATTTCTCTACCTAAAAACAGAGGATCACAGAAAACAATCAGTGACCAGATGGAAGATGGATGCATTCCTGTCACCAGCACCACACATCCTTTTACTTCTCCCACAGGGCATATACCATCCCAGTATCAACAAGGAGTTTGATTTGGGCACAGAAACAGGGGGAAGTGCCTTCCTTAACCCACTGGAAATTCTCATCTTCTTATTTCTCTGGTTTATTCCGTGAGCACATTTATTGCATAGGTGACTTCAGGGAGGATTTTAGGAATTCCTGGGCTTATTAGTCTTGAATACTCCTTGACCTCTCTTCTAGAATACTTCCTCTTTTTTTTCCCCAGTATATTCTTACTTAGGGCTTCCCAGATGGTGCTAGTGATAAAGAACCCACCTGCCAATGCAGAAGACATAAGAGATGCAAGATCTTCCCTGGGTAGGGAAGATCCCCTGGCGAAGGGCATGGCAATCCACTCCAGTATTCTTGCCTGGAGAATCCTATGGACAGAAGAGCCTGGCAGGCTACAGTCCATGCAGTTGCAAAGAGTCTGACACAACTGAAGCAACTTAGCATATGCACACACATACTCTCACTTATAAAGATAAAATGAGTATTTCTTGGTATCATCTCTGCCTTCATTTACTCTTAACTTTTGTTTTGCCAGTTTTCTACTTGGCCATAAGGAAAGCCTTCAAAACCAAGACGTGAAATTACTCCTCTGGTATATTGTAAACTCTTTAAAGCCTCAACTAGATTGTTGAGCCTCAACTCTTAAAGCTGTGTCTTACACTTATTCTGTACCTAACACACTGCTAAAGACATAGTGAGGACTTATTTTTTTGATTTATTATTCTATAAAAACAAAGCTTATAGGAAGAGAGGTTGACTTTTTACTGGGCTGATGTATTATATACTGTTCCTCATGAGTTCCAAGTGAGGAGCAGCTTCTTTAAATTGAAGCCTCTGTAGTCAACTATACTCCAGTATAAAATAAAAATTAAATAAAAAGTAATGACTATAAAAAAGGAAATACTAAAAGCAACAAAATGGAAAGGCAGCCTATAGAATGGGAGAAAATATTCATACATACACAAAAATGAAGCCTCATGCTTGTTGCTTTGTCAAGTTATTTATACCTTTTTCAGAATATTACATTTCCATTGTGGAAAAATATACACCATATTTTATATCCACAGTTGGGTATAAAAACCCACATTTGGGTGTTCTTTGTGTTGAATCATTTGTGTTGTTGATTCTCTGTTAGAAATTGTCTGGGAGATCTTTAGAAGCAATCAGACAGAAAACCTACGGGACTCTGGCAGGATGTATTAGCGTTTTGTCATTCAGTTCAGTAGACCGATATGTACATCCCACTAATAGTCATGTTTTCTGGAAACTTTTAAAGAAAAGATAAATTACTGTCCAAAATGATTTGAGATCGGGAGACAGGAACAGATACTTGGAACACTGGCTAGAGGGAACTGTTTTTGCACGGCTATCATGCAAACACCATCAAGTGTCAGTCTCAGATAGATTGATGGCAAGGAGAATACAGGCACATCTGGCAACGGGGGAGAGGCAAATGAGAAAATGAGGTCTTACTTCATTCACCAAGTAGTTCAACCAAAAACCAATTGGTATGTACCATCCACAAATACTGCAGAAACAGTATGGTGGACTTCCCTGAAATCTTTGCTTACTCTCAAAAATATGTTTTGTCTCCACTGTGGCCCCACGACACTTGGTTTTACTCTCATTATATCTTCCTAAGTAGCTACTTATGAATCTGTGCTTTCCCACTTGTCAGACGTGTAAGTCCCTTACAAGTAAAGACATGCCTTAAAACTAGTTAGTTCAATACTTTATGAGATAAAAATAAACCAAAGAAAGACTATTGTTATTTTTAATTAAAATTTATTTTATTTTGGAGTATAATTGATTAACAATGATGTGTTAGTTACAGGTGTACAGCAAAGTGATTCAGTTATACCCATACTGATTCATTCTTTTTCAAATTGTTTTCCCATTTAGGTTATTACAGAATATTGAGCCGAGTTCCCTGTGGTATATAATAGGTCCTTGTTGGTTATCATTTTAAATATAGTAATGTGTACATGTCAATCCCAAACTCCTAATCTGTCTCCCCCCTTTCCCCCTGGTAACCATAAATTCATTCCCTAAGTCTATGTTTCTGTTTTGTACATAAATTCATTTGTATACACGATATCGTGTAATATTTATCTTTCTCTGTCTGGCTTACTTCACTTAGTATGATAGTCTCCAGGTCCATCCATGTCGCTGCAAATGGCGTTAAAAACAAAGACTACTATTCATTAGTGACTTTTGTTTCATTAAAGCTCAAGAAAATATCCAAAGTAAAGACAGAATGGGCTTTTTAGGAGAAGGAAATTGTTCTTATCATGGGGCCAAAATGGACACTATAATATTTAGTAACAGACTGGAGATCTCTTTTGAGTGCTTGGTTTGGGGTGCTAGGGTTAGAGAAGCTGGGGTGTTTGTGTTTGGATGAAGGGAGAGGGTGATATCAGAGTTTGATGAAAGCCCTTTCCTACTTTCAGTGGCTTGGTCTAAATCTTTTTAGTAATGGAAACTAGTTTCAACATATCTTTATAAGTAAAATATCACATTGGATCTTAATTATAGTCTTAACCATTGTTTGTCAGAAGAGATAGAAATGATATCTAGGGAGAGATGCTTTCTGGGTTAAGGAGCTGCATCTGTACTTTTAGGATTCTAAACTGACAGCATTTGAAGTTGGTTTTTAGATAAGAGCTTTTATTTGTAGCTAATACTGTGATGCATGCATGCTAGCGTGCTCAGTTGTGTCTAACTCTTTGCAACCACATGGACTGTAACCCACCAGGCTCCTCTTCTCCAGGCAAGAATACTGGAGAAGATTGCCATTTCCTTCTCTAGGGAATCTTCCTGACCCAGAGGTTGAACCTGCGTCTTCTGCATTAGCAGGAGGATTCTTTACCACTGAGTTACCTTGAAAGCCCAATTCTGTGAAACTGTCACATTTTATTTCTTCTGGTTTTCCTACTGTGCTTTCTTGTTCATTTCCCCCAAAATGATGTAACAGAGAGACCAGAAATTCTGAAGACAAGGGAAAGCTAGATGGGGGGAAGAATCAGAGACAGAGGGAAAGAGGAGAGAGAGAGAAAAAAATTTTTTTTTCAGGAGGGAAAATATGGAGGCTAATATGGAAACAAAAGGGCTTCCCAGGTGGAAAAGCACCCACCTGCCAGTGTAGGAGACATAACTGGGTCAGGAAGATACCCTGGAGGAGGAAATGGCAACCCACTCCAGTATGCTTGTGTGGAGAATCCCATGGATAGAGGAGCCTGGTGGGCTACAGTCCATGGGGTTGCAAAGAGTTGGACATGAGTAGCAATTTAGCAAACATGCATGTGGAAATGAAAACTATACACACAGTAGAAAAATCACAGTTATTCAGAGAAACATGACCTGTTATTCAAAAGAAAGAAGACAATATACTGTGTTATATTTTTAACATACAAATAAGGTGCAGCCCCAAGTTTAATAGTATAAAGAAGTATAAGGAATATGTATCCAAGGAAGAGATAAAACTGGTCATCATTTGTAAAAGTCACTGAGCTAATTTGACCAGTAGCTTAGTATCCTTTCTGAAGACAGTCTAGCGATTCTCCAATATAAATGACTCTGTAGGATGAGAGATATTTTTTAAATGTTTAAATCATAAGCTATGCAAGAAGTTTTAAAAAATCTGGAGCTAACTGATGAAGTTCATCAGACTCAATGATAGAGTTGTAATAACCCCTACTTAATATATATAAAGAGTTAGAGATAAAAAGTCATTTTGTAATGAAAGATCTATCTACATTGGCCATTAATAAGTTAGTTTAAAACAATTGGAGTGCTAAAGAGTTTGTGACCAATTCGAGTGGCACTAATAGCATTGTTAGTGAAGAAAATGTACTATTGCCATAAACTAGAGAATCTGACTTGGGCATGTGAATTAATTGTATTTAAAATGCTTAGTTTAAATATTAAGTGAAATCAACCATTCCTTCAACTTCCAATCCAAACTCAGTTATTTAACTAATTAGTAAATTATAATGAGTCTTTCTGTCATTGCTAATTAATTAAATAGTTACATGGTTATCAATTCTTCAGCGCTCAGCTTTCTTTACAGTTCAACTCTCACATCCATACATGACCACTGGAAAAACCATAGCCTTGACTAGATGGACCTTTGTTGGCAAAGTAATGTCTCTGCTTTTCAATATGCCATCTAGGTTGGTCATAACTTTTCTTCTAAGGAGTAAGCGTCTTTTAATTTCATGGCTGCAGTTACCATCTGCAGTGATTTTGGAGCCCCCCAAAATAAAGTCTGACACTGTTTCCATTGTTTCCCCATCTATTTCCCGCGAAGTGATGGGACCGGATGCCATGATCTTAGTTTTCTGAATGTTGAGCTTTAAGCCAACTTTTTCACTCTCCACTTTGACTTTCATCAAGAGGCTTTTTAGTTCCTCTTCACTTTCTGCCATAGGGGTGGTGTCATCTGCATTTCTGAGGGTATTGATATTTCTCCCGGCAATCTTGATTCCAGCTTGTGCTTCCTCCAGCCTAGTGTTTCTCATGATGTACTCTGCATAGAAGTTAAATAAGCAGGGTGACAATATACAGCCTTGACGTACTCCTTTTCCTATTTGGAACCAGTCTGTTGTTCCATGTCCAGTTCTAACTGTTGCTTCCTGACCTGCATATAGGTTTCTCAAGAGGCAGGTCAGGTGGTCTGATATTCCCATCTCTTTCAGAATTTTCCACAGTTTATTGTGGTCCACACAGTCAAAGGCTTTGGCATAGTCAATAAAGTAGAAATAGATGTTTTTCTGGAACTCTCTTGCTTTTCCCATGATCCAGCGTATGTTGGCAATTGATGCTTTTGAACTGTGGTGTTGGAGAAGACTCCTGAGAGTCCCTTGGACTGCAAGGAGATCCATCTAGTCCATTCTGAAGGAGATCAGCCCTGGGATTTCTTTGGAGGTAATGATGCTGAAGCTGAAACTCCAGTACTTTGGCCCCCTCATGCGAAGAGCTGACTCATTGGAATAGACTCTGATGCTGGGAGGGATTGAGGGCAGGAGGAGAAGGGGACGACAGAGGATGAGATGGCTGGATGGCATGACTGACTCGATGGATTTGAGTCTGAGTGAACTCCGGGAATTGGTGATGGACAGGGAGGCCTGGTGTGCTGCGATTTATGGGGTCTCAAAGAGTTGAACACGACTGAGCGACTGAACTGGACTGAACATGGTTATAAGTTACAATTTCTATTTCTGAAAGTGGAATTGCTTTAAGACTAAGGTGATATAGCATTGTTTTTAGTGGACATATCATTAGTAATAACTTTTGTGGATACTCTATTGAATAATAATATCTGGGAATTTTGTTCCCCAGCCATCAGTGTTCCTTGTCTCTCTTGCTTTCTTACTGTCATTTTTTTTTGCCACAAATGATGACAGCTGGGTGTGTGAGTTATTATTCTAAGAGAATAGGGTGGAGAGAGAGAGAGTGTGTGTATGTGTGTGTGTGTATGTTTGCATTGGGTGGATATATGAGACATATAGATCTGGCCTAAAGCAAAACTGGTTAGCATAAAGTTACTCTTTTCTTTTCTGTTTTTTAGTTCTGGCTTCCTTGGCATCTTACCCAGCTCCAGTCATTACCTCTCCATCTCCCGTATAAGAAGGCCTATGGCATTAAGTGTTACCAGTTCTTATATACTTGTTGATGTATGAGCTAATCTTAATGATCCCTTGTATTCATCTAGGTGCACACTGGAGATGGCAATATTTTGATATCTTACGTGCAAAGCACCAGCAGTGGTGAATTAGCAACATCAAGTCCTTCTGGAAATTTTTGTTGAGAAAGCCATAGAAAAGAGGATTTATACATGTAGAAGCCATAGCAATCAAATGGCATACTACAAATCCAGGTCATAGAGGCAGCTCATTGGATCTCATGATACCAGCCAAAGATGACATTGAAAATGTTCAAGAGAAGCCAGCAGACCTCAAAGAATACCACAATAGAAATCAACATCATGTTGATCCTCTTGTTTTCCCTGAGCCAGCTCTCACTTTCTCTCTTCTTGTCTATTTTCCCATTTCTCCTGTGGAGACAGGTAACAATCTTCAGGTAGCAGACAAGGATGAATCTCAAGGGACACAATATTGCAGCATAAACAGGGAGGTGGTAAAGAGGAGCTGGTTCATTTTGGAGGGCTAGTTCTCTACACAGGCAACCCAGTGTGGATAGAGGTCAGTGGGAAGACAGAAGTTTTGGAAAGGCTCATTGATGAGGAAGAAGAATAGGAGAAAGGGAATAGATAATAGAAGGGAAAATAGCCAGATCAACATGATAGCCCAGTAAGTGTGAGATACCCTGATTTTCCAGCCCCTGGGGTTCATCAGTTCAGTTCAGTTCAGTCACTCAGTCGTGTCTGACTCTTTGCGACCCCACGAACTGCAGCATGCCAGGCCTCCCTGTCCATTACCAATTCCCGGAGATTACCCAAACTCATGTTCGTTGAGTTGGTGATGCCGTCCAACCATCTCATCCACTGTCGTCCCCTTCTCCTCCTGCCCTGATCTTTCCCAGCATCAAGGTCTTTTCCAATGAGTCATCTCTTCGCATCAGGTGGCCAAAGTATTGGAGTTTCAGCTTCAACATCAGTCCTTCCAGTGAACATTCAGGACTCATTTCCTTTAGGATGGACTGGTTGTATCTCCTTGCAGTCCCAGGGACTCTCAAGAGTCTTCTCCAACACCACAGTTCAAAAGCATCAATTCTTCGATGCTCAGCTTTCTTTATAGTCCAACTCTCACATCCATACATGACTACTGGAAAAACCATAGCCTTGACTGGACAGACCTTTGTTGACAAAGTAATGTCTCTGCTTTTTAATATGCTGTCTAGGTTGCTTATAACTTTCCTTCCAAGGAGTAAGCGCCTTTTAATTTCATGGCTTCAGTCACCATCTGCAGTGATTTTGGAGCCCCCCAAAATAAAGTCAGCTGCTGTTTCCACTGTTCCCCGTTCTCTTTGCCATGAAGTGATGGGACCGGATGCCATGATCTTAGTTTTCTGAATGTTGAGCTTTAAGCCAACTTTTTCATTTTTCTCTTTCACTTTCATCAACAAGCTTTTTAGTTCCTCTTCACTTTCTGCCATAAGGGTGGTGTCATCTGCATATCTGAGGTTATTGATGTTTTTCCCAGCAATCTTGATTCCAGCTTGTGCTTCCTCCAGCCTAGTGTTTCTCATGATGTACTCTGCATAGAAGTTAAATAAGCAGGGTGACAATATACAGCCTTGATGTACTCCTTTTCCTATTTGGAACCAGTCTGTGGTTCCATGTCCAGTTCTAACTGTTGTTTCCTGACCTGCATATAGGTTTCTCAAGAGGCAGGTCAGGTGGTCTGGTATTCCCATCTCTTTCAGAATTTTCCACAGTTTATTGTGATCCACATAGTCAAAGGCTTTGGCATAGTCAATAAAGCAGAAATAGATGTTTTCTCGAACTGGGGTTCATAGTCAGCTGATATCTTTCAATAACAATTAACACAAGTGAGAATATGGACACACAGATGGAGACACTCTGCACATAGGAGGTGACTTTGCATGTGAAGTCCCTAAGTATCCAGTGATCCATCAGAGTGTAGATGATAGTAAAAGAGATACGCATGACACACACTATGATGTCAGAGAGGGAGAGATTGGCGATCATTATGTTGATGACATTCTGAACTTCTCTCTGCTTCTTAAAGATGATAGTAATGAGAGAGAGAGGTTTCCCAAAAAGCCCACAATTAAGACTACTGTAGAGACTATGAGTAATAGGAGCAAGGCTAGGAAAGGGAGCCTACAGGAGGATTCAAAGTAGAAAAATGCAGAGTAGTTGTTCTTTATATTGGTTTTATTAGATTGGATAGATAGTTTAGGAAAAGTTTCATCATGCCAGGGTTGTAAGAAAAGCTTTTCTAAGCTTACTTGTATTATGGTTGGATATTTTGACCATCAGTCCTTGGAAAGAACTTTGCTCTGACTCTTCCAATGAATAGTTATTAGGATTTAGTCTTCCTCTGTGTCTGCTTGATGGAAATGCATGAATGACTTGAGTAAGCTCTTGAATCTTAGAAAATTAAACAGAACCCAGAAAATTAATCCAAGTACTTAATAACCTGGACAGTTCTGTAGGTGGAAGAGTGTCCTGAGAGGAAATAGAATAGATAGATATCCTTGCCTTTCTTTCATCTCAGGGTGTTTTATTTGTCCCAACAGTATAACCTTTAGAGATAATGAGGAAGGGGATGTGACAGCATTCTTTTATCATATAAGGTAGCTCAAAGGTTAACTTTCCATCTGTATCATCTTCTGTCTTTTTTTTTTTTTTTTTTTTTTGGTATATGTGTGCTGTGGAGGCCAGAGTACTATGTTTGGAATTGATTTCTACTTGGAGCATCACTGTTTGTGGTCTGTATGACTTTGAGATAAGTTAACTACCCTTCTGGCTCCATTTTTAAACTCTGTAAAATGAGGATAAACAATGTCTTTCTGAGTCGTTGTGAGGTTTAAATGAGATAATGCAACTGAATTTGTTGCTCACGGCCATCATAGAGCATGTAGTATGTGTTTAGTATATGTGTGCAGAATAAAATTTGTCAGTTCCATTCCCTAGAGCTAATCTATATCCCTAAGTCTGGGGGCTAGACTCTGAGACCATGCCTGCTTATGAAATAGCATATGCCTTCCCTTCTTTTTCTTTCTTTCATTTTCTGGGGCTGAAGCCAGACTTGGCATGAGAAGTTCCTGGGTACATTACTCAGATTCTAGAGATCAAGCAGGGTAGGTGCCTAGTGAGCTATTACTCAGAATTAACTTTATTTAGAAAGCATTCCTTTAGTTTCTTTTCCTTTGGGTCTCTTCTTTTTCTGACTTCTAGAGGAAAGGGGCCTAATCTTATGCCTATGGCTAATCCTAATCCTAAAGCTATGGCTCAGCATAGCTTAGGGTGATCATATTCAGTGAATTATTCATCCCAAGATACACAATAGGCGTGGTGAATGCCCTGCCATTCCAAGTGGTGATACTTCCAGCCCAAAGAGAACATGTTGAAAGAGAGCAAATGAAAAAATACCCCTTATCTTGGTTTATTATTTAGACATTTGAAGAAAACAGCATAAATGGTATTGATAAAAAGCTGAGCAATAGTAGTGAAAGAGAACAAACTTTTGTTTACTGTTTGAAATAACCCTGGCCTGCTCTCACATTCTTTCTGAGTTCAAAGGCTTAGAAGATTCTTATAAGGAAAGAAATCACTACAAGAATACTTGTGTCTGTTGTGGTTTCAACAATAGATACCCACAATGAGAAACTACAGATGAATAAAAAGTGTTGACAGAGACAGTATATTTGATATAGAAGGGCCCAAGGAGCTGATCTGTAGCTCAGATGTGCTATGGTGATAAGTGGAAATAGCAAAATTTGTAAATGGATGTATTTGAAATGCAGTTCAGGACTTGGATGATTCAGGGGTTCAATAGAATTAGAGTTCACAGATATTGGCTGAAGGGAAATGTCAAGATTTAAGCCCTTTATGACAGTCAGTGGACTAGAACTATAAATGAGAAATAGAGTACTTTGATTGTTTACTTGCCACCAAACAAGCTTTGCTTGGAGGAGGAAAGGAATGAAAAAGAAATAGGCAATGTTCAGATATGTATGGGTATGCTAGAATGAGCACTGTTCTGTCAGGAGACTTGTCCTGCTGCTAACTAGCTTTTTTTGATATTGGGCAAGTCAACCCCCATCTCTGAGCCTCAATTTCTTCATCTGTCAAATGAGATTTTATTTTAATTTAATTTAATTTTAATTTATTTATTTTAGTTGGAGGCTAATTACTTTACAATATTGTAGTGGTTTTTGCCATACATTGATATGAATCAGCCATGGGTGTACATGTGTTCCCCATCCTGAACCCCCCCCTCCCACCACCCTCCCTATCCCATCCCTCTGGATCATCCCAGTGCACCAGCCCTGAGCACCCTGTCTCATGCATCGAACCTGGACTGGCAATCTGTTTCATATATGATAATATACATGTTTCGATGCTGGTCTCTCAGATCATCCCACCCTTGCCTTCTCCCACAGAGTCCAAAAGGCTGTTCTATATCTGTGCCTCTTTTGCTGTCTCACATATAGGGTTATAGTTACCATCTTTCTAAATTCCATATATATGTGTTAGTATACTGTACTGGTGTTTTTCTTTCTGGCTTACTTCACTCTGTATAATAGGCTCCAGTTTCATCTACCTCATTAGAACTGATTCAAATGCATTCTTTTTAATGGCTGAGTAATATTCCATTGTGTATATGTACCACAGCTTTCTTATCCATGTGTCTGCTGATGGACATCTAGGTTGCTTCCATGTCCTGGCTATTATAAACAGCGCTGCAATGAACGTTGGGGTACACGTGTCTCTTTCAATTCTGGTTTCCTTGATGTGTATGCCCAGCAGTGGGATTGCTGGGTCATATGGCAGTTCTATTTGCAGTTTTTTAAGGAATCTCCACACTATTCTCCATAGTGGCTGTACTAGTTTGCATTCCCACCAACAGTGTAAGAGGGTTCCCTTTTTTCCACACCTTCTTCAGCATTTATTGTTTGTAGATTTTTGGATAGCAGCCATTCTGACCGCTGTGAGATGGTACCTCATTGTGGTTTAGATTTGCATTTCTCTGATAATGAGTGATGTTGAGCATCTTTTCATGTGTTTCTTAGCCATCTGTATGTCTTCTTTGGAGAACTGTCTGTTTAGTTCTTTGGTCCATTTTTTGATTGGGTCATTTATTTTTCTGGAATTGAACTTCAGGAGTTGCTTGTATCAAATCAGATTTTTTAAAATGGCTTATTTCACAAAGTTTTGTGCTTCCTAGCTGTTACTGTCTATAATAAAGCTTTCTATGACTCTTGCAAAGTTGTGTGCATGCTAAGTTGATTTAGTCATGTCCAACTCTATACAACCCTATGGACTACATGTAGCCTGCCAGGCTTTTTGTTGGTGGGATTCTCCAGGCAACAGTACTGGAGTGGGTTGCCATTTCCGCCTCCAGGGGATCTTCCCAACTTAGGAGTTGAATGTGTCTCTTGTGTCTCCAGCATTGGCAGGCAGTTTCTTTACCACTAGTGCTGCTGTCCAAAGTTAGGTCTGAGTAATAGTTTTCTCTCAACAGATGTGGAAATTCATACAGTTTGCAGATTTTCTAACACATTGGTAGTAGAGATGGGAATAAACATCGGAAACCTTTGTGTTGCCCATTCTTATTGATCTGGGTTGTCTGGGCTGAGTGAATTAGTATCACTCACCACCCTGCAACAGAAGGTTTAAAACTTAGTAGAGCTTCCTCTACTCTCTTCTATAATGATTAGTTGCAAAGTATAAATTAGTTCTCCAGTTTACAAATTCCTATGGAGGCTGGAAGCTCAGAAAAGCCAGAAGAAGGTCAAATGATCCTCATCTGGGAGGGAATCTAAGGGAAGTGCTGGAGTTGTATTATCCAGTGCCTTCTGCACAATTTAGAGAAGATTAACAAGTAAATCCCCACTGTGGACTTTGAATGGCAATGTGGGATTTACACTTTATGTTACTGGTAACTGCTAAGTTAAAACATTAAAATCTTGACTATCTGGAAACAGTGTAATACTGGGCCTTGATTCATGAAAAAATTCTTGGAATACGTTTCTGTTTTTGGAAAGGTCATCTTTGGCCTGTTTGGTTGGAAATGACCCAAAGATGTGAGATCTCAAATTACCAAGTGATATTTTGCCCCCCCCCCCCCCCCCGCAATATGAGTAACATATGGTAGAGATAGGTAGTCTTCAATCTTTCGGCTTGGTTGTATTTAGATATGCTCATGAGGCACATGCCTTGAACTGGCTCTATTTATGCTTTAAATGCAAAATTACAGCATTACATTACACATTTTTGGGTAGTTTTGTGTTTAAAAGTTTCAAGGTGAACAAAATAAGAGTGTTACTCTGCCAAAATCTCTATATGCTTATTTATTTCTATATCCAGTTGTCTTTTTGTTAGTTTATGTCTTTATCTCTATTGGTACAACTCTTATTTTTGGCTGAGGAGATTTGTTAGGGGTAGTTTATGTGTGTCTGCCCCTTGGTCTCTGTGTGTTTTCTCCTTATCTCTAATTGTCTTCCTTTCTTTCTGCCTATCTGCCTCATTGTGTTCTCTGTTTCCTCCTTTCCCTTAATTATCCTTAACAGAGAAAAACTAAAGCATATTTTAGATTATCTCTTATATTTCGTTTGGTGCTATTGTGCTTTGACCTAGAAGAAACTCTATAGGTATTTTAATACACACTTCCAATTTGACAGATGTTGTGACTTTGTGGTTAATTACTGGCAGATCAGGAACCACAGTCTTAGTCCCCTGCTTCTTGGAGGGTTTCATGTTCTTTCTACTATTTTCTGCCACCTCCTATTTTATACTTCTTGAAGAAATTTCTGTATCTGCTGCTCTTAATTTTAAAAGCAGGTGAGTAGAACATTTTCTACTTCTTTTATATTAAAAAATTTCCTTATGTAACTCCAAAGAGTCTGTGTCCCTGGCCAAAGTGAAACTTTACACTCCTTCACCCTCTAAGTATGTATATGAGGGTCCTAAAATAAGGCAGGATCATCCTACAGGAATTCTTTCTCCTTTTCCTTAAGCCTCTAGGAATATAGATTCTATGGCTGTGTTGATGCAAATAATATCTCACATTTTGCTTAGGGCTTAATTATTTTAAAGTACTGCATGCATGCATCCTAAGTTGCTTCAGTTATGTCTGACTCTTTGTGATGCTATGGACCATAGCCCACCAGGCTCCTCTGTTCATGGAGATTCTCCAGGCAAGAATACTAGAGTGGGTTGCCATGCCCTCCTCCAGGGAATCTTCCCAACTCAGGGATTAAAGCCAGGTCTCCCACATTGCAGGCAGACTCTTTATCAGTTGAGATACTCTGGAACCCCCATCATCAAAAAGTCTACAAATAATAAATGCTGGAGAGGGTGTGGAGAAAGTGGAACCCTGCTACACTGTTGGTGGAAATGTTAATTGGCACAGCCACTATGGAAAACAGTATGGAAATTTCTTAAACTAACAATAGAGCTAGCATGTTATCCAGCAATCCTATTCTTAGGCATATCCAGAAAAGAAAAAAAAAAACTCTTAATTTGAAAACATACATTCACTCCAGTGTTCATAGCAGCACAACATATGGCAGCCTGCAAGTGGGAACAACCCAAGTGCCCATCAAAGATTGGTTTAAGAAGATGTGGTACATATATACAATGGAATATTACTTAGCCATAAGAAAAAAATGAAGCAGTGCCATTTGCAACAATGTGGATGAACCTAGAGAATATCATACTCAGTGCAGTAAGTCAGGCAGAGAAAGATAAATATGTACATGTGGAATCTAAAAATAATGCAAATGAATCTATATACAAAACAGAAACAGACTCACAGATGTAGGAAACAATCTTATGGTTACTGGATTTACTGTATAGTACAGGGAATGGTAGTCAATATCTTATAACCTATAACGGAAAAGAATCTGAAAAAATGTTTATATGACTGAATCCCTTTGATGTATACCTGAAACTAACACAATATTGTAAATAAACTATACTTAAACTACAATTTAAAAAAAGAATTTAATGGCCAATAAGGTGGGCTGTTTTGATCTCAGCAGCAATCTTGTACTCTAGTTCTGATTTTACAAACATGGCAACCAAGACCCAGTGACTTGCTTATGGTTACATAGTTAATGTCAAGGCCAGGAATGAGACTTCTGCTTTCTAAACCATACACAAAGTAATATTTCTAGTTTATTTTGTTCATTTCTTAAAAATCAATCAAATTGATTATTTGTGTTTCATGAAAATAAGTAGAACTAGAATCTTCATAAAGATACATCTTGGAGCTTTCCATAAGAACAAAGTACAGTATTAAGTAACCATAAGAAGCCTAAGAAACAAAAGTTTACCTTTTCACAGCCTTATAAAAGTATAATTGGCTTAGTTATTCTGTATTGTTAGGTCCATACCATTTCTGTCCTTAGTTGTACCCATCTTTGCATGAAATGTTCCCTTGGTATCTCTAATTTTCTTGAAGAGATCTCTAGTCTTTCCCATTCTACTGTTTTCCTCTATTTCTTTGCATTAATCACTGAGGAAGGCTTTCTTATCTCTCCTTACTATTCTTTGGAACTCTGCATTCAAATGAGTCTATCTTTCCTTTTCTCCCTTGCCTTTAGCTTCTCTTCTTTTCACAGCTACTTGTAAGGCCTCCTCAGACAACCATTTTGCCTCTTTGCATTTCTTTTTCTTGGGGATGGTCTTGATCATTGCCTCCTGTGCAATGTCACTAACCTTTGTCCATGGTTCTTCAGGCACTCTGTCTATCAGATGTAATCCTTTGAATCTAATTCTCACTTCCACTGTATAATCTTAAAGGATTTGATTTAGGTCATACTTGAATGGTCTGACCTAAATCAAATCCCTTCTGACTGTGTGGATACAGTAAACTGTGGAAAATTCTGAAAGAGATGGGCATACCAGACCACCTGACCTGCCTCTTGAGAAACCTATATGCAGGTCAGGAAGCAACAGTTAGAACTGCACAAGGAACAACAGACTGGTTCCAAATAGGAAAAGGAGTACGTCAAGGCTGTATATTGTCACCCTGCTTATTTGACCTATATGCAGAGAACATCATGAGAAATGCTGGGCTGGAAGAAGCAAAAGCTGGAATCAAGATTGCCAGGAGAAATATCAATACCTTCACATATGCAGATGACACCACCCTTATGGCAGAAAGTGAAGAGGAACTAAAAAGCCTCTTGATGAAAGTGAAAGAGGAGAGTGAAAAAGTTGGCTTAAAGCTCAACATTCAGGAAACTAAAATTGTGGCATCTGGTCCCATCACTTCATGGGAAATAGATGGGGAAACAGTGGAAACAGTGTCAGACTTTGTTTTTTGGGGGGCTCCAAAATCACTGCAAATGGTGATTGCAGCCATGAAACTAAAAGATGCTTACTCCTTGGAAGGAAAGCTATGACCAACCTAGATAGCATATTCAAAAGCAGAGACATTACTTTGCCAACAAAGGTCCGTCTAGTCAAGGCTATGGTTTTTTCAGGTATGGTTTTTCACATCCATACATGATGTGAGAGTAGGACTGTGAAGAAAGCTGAGCACCGAAGAATTTATGCTTTTGAACTGTGGTGTTGGAGAAGACTCTTGAGAGTCCCTTGGACTGCAAGGAGATCCAACCAGTCCGTCCTAAAGGAGATCAGTCCTGGGTGTTCATGGAAGGACTGATGCTGAAGCTGAAACTCCAATACCTTGGCCACCTCATGCAAAGAGTTGACTCATTGGGAAAGACTCTGATGCTGAGAGGGGTTTGGGGCAGGAGAAGAAGGGGACAACAGAGAATGAGATGGCTGGATGGCATTACTGACTCGATGGATGTGAGTTTGAGTGAACTCCGGGAGTTGGTGATGGACAGGGAGGCCTGGCATGCTGCGATTCATGGGGTTGCAAAGAGTTAGACACGACTGAGCAACTGAACTGAACTGAATGGTCTAGTGGTTTTCCCTACTTTCTTCAATAAGGAGACCTAACAGAAGCAGAAGATATTAAGAAGAGGTGGCAAGAATACACAGAATAACTATATAAAAAAGATTTTCATGACCCAGATAACCATGGTGGTTTGATCATTCACCTAGAGCCAGACATCCTGGAATGCGAAGTCAAGTGGGCCTTAGGAAGCATCATTACGAACAAAGCTAGTGGAAGTGATGGAATTCCAGTTGAGCAATTTCAAATCCTGAAAGATGACATTGTGAAAGTGCTGCACTCAATATGCCAGCAAATTTGGAAAAGTCAGCAGTGGCCACAGGACTGGAAAAGGTCAGTTTTCATTCCAATCCCAAAGAAAGGTTTTGCCGAAAATGTTCAAACTGCCATACAATTGCACTCATCTCACACGCTAGCAAAGTAATGCACAAAATCCTCCAAGCCAGGCTTCAACAGTTTGTGAACTAGGAACTTACAGATGTTCAAGCTGGATTTAGAAAAGGCAGAGGAACCAGAGATCAAACTGCCAACATCCGTTGAATCATTGAAAAAGCAAGAGAATTCCAGAAAAACATCTAGTTCTGCTTTATTGATTACATTAAAGCCTTTGACTGTGTGGATCACAACAAACTGTGGAAATTCTTCAAGAAATGGGAATACCAGACCACCTGACCTTCCTCTTGAGAAATCTGTATGCAGATCAGGAAGCAACAGTTAGAACTGGACATGGAACAACAGACTGGTTCCAAATAGGAAAAGGAGTGCGTCAAACGTGTATATTGTCACTCTGCTTACTTAACTTATATGCAGAATACATCATGAGAAACACTGGACTGATAGAAACACAAGCTGGAATCAAGATTGCCAGGAGAAATAGCAATAACCTCAGATACTGAACCAGGAAGAAATAGAAAATCTTAACAGACCCATCACAAGCACGTTAATTGAAACTGTCATCAGAAATCTTTCAACAAGCAAAAGTCCAGGACCAGACGGCTTCACAGCTGAATTCTACCAAAAATTTAGAGAAGAACACATATCCTACTCAAACTCTTCCAGAAAATGGCAGAGGAAGGTAAACTTCCAAACTCTTTCTATGAGGCCACCACCAGCCTAATACCAAAACCTGACAAAGATGCCACAAAAAAAGAAAACTACAGGCCAATATCACTGATGAACATAGATGCAAAAATCCTTAACAAAATCCTAGCAATCAGAATCCAACAACACATTAAAAAGATCATACACAATGACCAAGTGGGCTTTATCCCAGGGATGCAGGGATTCTTCCATATCTGCAAATCAATCAGTGTAATTCACCACATTAACAAACTGAAAAATAAAAGCCATATGATTATCTCAATAGATGCAGAGAAAGCCTTTGACAAAATTCAACATCCATTTATGATAAAACTCTCCAGAAAGCAGGCATAGAAGGAACATACCTCAACATAATAAAAGCTATCTATGACAAACCCACAGCAAACATTATCCTCAATGGTAAAAAATTGAAAGCATTTCCCCTAAAGTGAGGAACAAGACAAGGGTGCCCACTTTCACCACTACTATTCAACATAGTTCTGGAAGTTTTGGCCACAGCAATCAGAGCAGAAAAAAAAAAAAAAGGAATCCAAATTGGAAAAGAAGAAGTAAAACTCTCACTGTTTTCAAATGACATGATCCTCTACATAGAAAACCCTAAAGATTCCACCAGAAAATTACTAGAGCTAATCAATGAATATAGTAAAGTTGCAGGATATAAAATCAACACACAGAAATCTCTTGCATTCCTATACACTAACAATGAGAAAACAGAAAGAAAAATTAAGGAAACAATTCCATTCACCATTGCAACGAAAAGAATAAAATACTTAGGAATATATCTACCTACAGAAACTAAAGACCTACACATACAAAACTATAAAACACTGGTGGAAGAAATCTAAGAGGACAGTAATAGATGGAGAAATATACCATGTTCATGGATCACAAGAATCAATATAGTGAAATGAGTATACTACCCAAAGCAATTTATAGATTCAATGCAATCCCTGTCAAGCTACCAACGGTATTTTTCACAGAGCTAGAACAAATAATTTCACAATTTGTATGGAAATACATAAAACCTCGAATAGCCAAAGCAATCTTGAGAAAGAAGAATGGAACTGGAGGAATCAACCTGCCTGACTTCAGGCTCTACTACAAAGCCACAGTCATCAAGACAGTATGGTACTGGCACAAAGACAGAAATATAGATCAATGGAACAAAATAGAAAGCCCAGAGACAAATCCACGCACCTACGGACACCTTATCTTTGACAAAGGAGACAAGAATATACAATGCATTAAAGACAATCTCTTTAACAACTGGTGCTGGGAAAACTGGTCAACCACTTGTAAAAGAATGAAACTAGAACACTTTCTAACACCATACACAATGATAAACTCAAAATGGATTAAAGATCTAAACATAAGACCAGAAACTATAAAACTCCTAGAGGAGAAGATAGGCAAAACACCCTCCGACATACATCACAGCCAGATCCTCTATGACCCACCTCCCAGAATATTGGAAATAAAAGCAAAAATAAATAAATGGAACCTAATTAAAATTAAAAGCTTCTGCACAACAAAGGAAACTATAAGCAAGGTAAAACACAGCCTTCTGAATGGGAGAAAATAATAGCAAATGAAGCAACTGACAAAGAATTAATCTCAAAAATATTCAAGCAACTCCTGCAGCTCAATTCCAGAAAAATAAACGACCCAATCAAAAAATGGGCCAAAGAACTAAACAGAGATTTCTCCAAAGAAGACTTACAGATGGCTAACAAACACATGAAAGATGCTCATTATCACTCATTACCAGAGAAATGGAAATCAAAGCCACAATGAGGTACCATTTCACGCCAGTCAGAATGGCTGCGATCCAAAAGTCTACAAGCAATAAACGCTGGAGAGGGTGTGGAGATAAGGGAACCCTCTTACACTTTTGCTGGTGCTGCTGCTAAGTCACTTCAGTCGTGTCCGACTCTGTGCGACCCCATAGACGGCAGCCCACCAGGCTCCCCCGTCCCTGGGATTCTCCAGGCAATAACACTGGAGTGGGTTGCCATTTCCTTCTCCAATGCATGAAAGTGAAAAGTGAAAGAGAAGTCGCTCAGTCGTGTCTGACTCTTAGTGACCCCATGGACTGCAGCCTACCAGGCTCCTCCATCCATGGGATTTTCCAGGCAAGAGTACTGGAATGGGGGTGCCATTGCCTTCTCCATTTACACTGTTGGTGGGAATGCAAACTAGTACAGCCACTATGGAGAACAGCATGGAGATTCCTTAAGAAACTGGAAATAGAACTGTCTTATGACTCAGCAATCCCACTGCTGGGCATACACACTGAGGAAACCAGAATTGAAAGAGACACATGTACCCCAGTGTTCATTGCAGCACTGTTTACAATAGCCAGGACATGGAAGCAACCTAGATGTCCATCAGCAGACGAATGGATAAGAAAGCTGTGGTTCAGTTCAGTTCAGTCGCTCTGTCGTGTCCAACTCTTTGCGACCCCATGAATTGAGGCACGCCAGGCTTCCCTGTCCATCACCAACTCCCGGAGTTCACTCAGACTCACATCCGTCGAGTCAGTGATGCCATCCAGCCATCTCATCCTCTGTCGTCCCCTTCTCCTCCTGCTCCCAATCCCTCCCAGCTTCAAAGTCTTCTCCAATGAGTCAACTCTTCACATGAGGTGGCCAAAGCTGTGGTACATATACATAATGGAGTATAACTCAGCCATTAAAAATAACACATTTGAATCAATTCTAAGAGGTGGATGAAACTGGAGCCTATTATACAGAGTGAAGTAAGCCAGAAAGAACCACCAATATGGTATACTAACACATATATATAGAATTTAGAAAGATGGTAATGTAACCCTGAATGTGAGACAGCGAAAGAGACAGAGATGTATAGAACAGTCTTTTGGACTCTGTGGGAGATGGCGAGGGTGGGATGGTTTGGGAGAATGGCATTGAAATATGTATATTATCATATGTGAAATGGATCACCAGTCCAGGTTCAATGCATGATACAGGATTCTGGGGGCAAGTGCACTGGGATGACCCAGAGGGATGGTATGGGGAGGGAGGTGGGAGGGGGGTTCAGTATGGGCAACACGAGTACACCCGTGGCAGATTCATGTCAATGTATGGCAAAATGAATATAATATTGTAAAGTAATTAGCCTCCAATTAAAATAAATAAATTTATATTTAAAAAAGAAAGACTAAGACCATTCAGGCCCCAGGTTCACTTCTCTCTGCCACTTACTCTGTGTCTTTGGAAAAGAAAGTGATCATGTCTGAATGTCATGAAGGTTACAGGCTATGGATACTGCTTTGTAGTATGGGGATGATTTGAGTGACAGAAGTTCTTAGATTAGAGAGAAGACAAATTAATCAATTTAGCATAAATGCAGTAGATTCTTGCATAGTGAAGTGTTCTTCAGTACTACTAACTATCCATTTTCTTGTATGTCATTCTATTCCAGTTTGTGGTTCTACTCACAGGTGAGGGTGATTTTTGCAACAGTGGTCCATGGCAGCTGAGGAATATTTTACAATGTTAAGTGATTCATATTATTCTTAAATTTTGTATGTGAAAATCCAGGCATAATATATGTTATGCCAGTTGTTGACAGTGACAATAGATGAGCCTTGAATCTGAGAATTGTGAATAGTTCTATTTTTTTGAAAATATATAATAGGATTCAATTACTTAAAAAAATTATGTTTCAATTTTACTCATAAAATTGAAAATTTGGTACTTGTTAATTATAGTTTTTGTATATTGGTTTTTAATTTTATAGATAATTTTGAGCAGTTTGGAAAAATATATTTGAAAACAAATGTGAAAATAATTTAATTTTTATTTTTTACATTTAGTATATATATATTTTTGATAGTATCTTCAAATTTTATACTTTTTTAATAAACTGCACTTTATTTTTAATCTTATATATCCTTACTGGCAGTATGACACAAACTATGAGAGAAGCTTGTTTATAACAATACAACTAGCGATTTTGGTGATATAAAAGTAAGAAAAATAAATTTAATGAAATATAATTTATTAATTAAGTATATCTTTATTATTCATTCATACATTGTCAGCTCATTGAGATTATATCCAGACATGTGCAATAATACTTAAATTCAATTGTTTTTGATATTTTGTCAACTTTTAGTTATAAAAAATTATAGATTTACACATTTTTAATCTTATCAAGTTAAGTAGGTTAAACATTTTATATAACAGATTGTTTTATAACTTTCAAATTTTTAGAGCTATGGTATGAACTTTCATTTTTAACTTTTTCCCTGAACCCTGGCAGGTGTTACACATGAGTCTGTTTAGATGTATCTTTATTTTATTTATTTATTTTAAGGTTTAATTATTTCAGAGTAAATTTTTTTTTTTAAACATAAGAACATTATTTTAAAAAACTTGGACTTCTAAAGATTCTGGAACAGACTCATCAAGAAACAAAGGGAGAAAAATCAAATAAATAAAATTAGAAATGAAAATGGAGAGATCACAACAGACAACACAGAAATATAAAGGATCATAAGAGACTACTATCAGCAATTATATGCCAATAAAATGGACAAAGTGGAAGAAATGGACAAATTGTTAGAAAAGTACAACTTTCCAAAACTGAATCAGAAGAAACAGAAAATCTTAACAGACCCATCACAAGCAAAGAAATTGAAACTGTAATCAGAAATCTTCCAGCAAACAAAAGCCCAGGTCCAAATGGCTTCACAGCTGAATTCTACCAAAAATTTAGAGAAGAGCTAACACCTATCCTACTCAAACTCTTCCAGAAAATGGCAGAGGAAGGTAAACTTCCAAACTCATAGCAATCAGAATCCAGCAACACATTAAAAAGATCATACACCATGACCAAGTGGGCTTTATCCCAGGGATGCAAGGATTCTTCAATATCCGCAAATCAATTAATGTAATACACCACATTAACAAACTGAAAAATAAAAGCCATATGATTATCTCAATAGATGCAGAGAAAGCCTTTGACAAAATTCAACATCCATTTATGATTAAAACTCTCCAGAAAGCAGGCATAGAAGGAACATACCTCAACATAATAAAAGCTATCTATGACAAACACACAGCAAACATTATCCTCAATGGTGAAAAATTGAAAGCATTTCCCCTAAAGTCAGGAACAAGACAAGGGTGCCCACTTTCACCACTACTATTCAACATAGTTCTGGAAGTTTTGGCCACAACAATCAGAGCAGAAAAAGAAATAAAAGGAATCCAAATTGGAAAAGAAGTAAAACTGTCACTGTTTTCAGATGACATGATCCTCTACATAGAAGACCCTAAAGATTCCACCAGAAAATTACTAGAGCTAATCAATGAATATAGTAAAGTTGCAGGATATAAAATCAACACACAGAAATTCCTTGCATTCCTATACACTAATAATGAGAAAATAGAAAGAGAAATCAAGGAAACAATTCCATTCACCATTGCAACAAAGTGAATAAAATACTTAGGAATATATCTACCTACAGAAACTAAAGACCTATATATATAAAATTATAAAACACTGATGAAAGAAATCAAAGAGGACACTAATAGATGGAGAAATATACCATGTTCATGGATCACAAGAATCAATATAGTAAAAATGAGTATATTACCCAAAGCAATTTATAGATTCAATGCAATCCCTGTCAAGCTACCAACGGTATTTTTCACAGAGCTAGAACAAATAATTTCACAATTTGTATGGAAATACATAAAACCTCGAATAGCCAAAGCAATCTTGAGAAAGAAGAATGGAACTGGAGGAATCAACCTGCCTGACTTCAGGCTCTACTACAAAGCCACAGTCAAGACAGTATGGTACTAGCACAAAGACAGAAATATAGATCAATGGAACAAAATAGAAAGCCCAGAGATAAATCCACGCACCTACGGACACCTTATCTTTGACAAAGGAGGCAAGAATATACAATGCATTAAAGACAATCTCTTTAACAACTGGTGCTGGGAAAACTGGTCAACCACTTGTAAAAGATGAAACTAGATCACTTTCTAACACCATACACAAAAATAAACTCAAAATGGATTAAAGATCTAAACATAAGACCAGAAACTATAAAACTCCTAGAGGAGAAGATAGGCAAAACACCCTCCGACATACATCACAGCAAGATCCTCTATGATCCACCTCCGAGAATACTGGAAATAAAAGCAAAAATAAACAAATGGGACCTAATTAAAATTAAAAGCTTCTGCACAACAAAGGAAACTATAAGCAAGGTGAAAAGACAGCCTTCTGAATGGGAGAAAATAATAGCAAATGAAGCAACTGACAAAGAATTAATCTCAAAAATATTCAAGCAACTCCTGCAGCTCAATTCCAGAAAAATAAACGACCCAATCAAAAAATGGGCCAAAGAACTAAACAGACAGTTCTCCAAAGAAGACATACAGATGGCTAAGAAACACATGAAAAGATGCTTATCATCACTCATTATCAGAGAAATGGAAATCTAAACCACAATGAGGTACCATTTCACGCCAGTCAGAATGGCAGCAATCCAAAAGTCTACTAGCAATAAATGCTGGAGAGGGTGTGGAGAAAAGGGAACCCTCTTACACTGTTGGTGGGAATGCAAACTAGTACCGCCACTATGGAGAACAGTGTGGAGATTCCTTAAAAAACTGCAAATAGAACTGCCATATGACCCAGCAATCCCACTGCTGGGCATACACACGGAGGAAACCAGAACTGAAAGAGACACGTGTACCCCAATGTTCATTGCAGCACTGTTTATAATAGCCAGGGCATGGAAACAACCTAGATGTCCATCAGCAGATGAATGGATAAGAAAGCTGTGGTTCACATACACAATGGAGTATTACTCAGCCATTAAAAAGAATACATTTGAATCAATTCTAATGAGGTGGATGAAACTGGAGCCTATTATACAGAATGAAGTAAACCAGAAAGAAAAACACCAATATAGTATACTAACACATATATATGGAATTTAGAAAGATGGTAATGATAACCCTGTATGCAAGACAGCAAAAGAAACACAGATATTTAGACGGACTTTTGGACTCTGTGGGGGAGGGAGAGGGTGGGATGATTTGGGAGAATGGCATTGAAACATGTATAATATCATGTAAGAAACGAATCGCCAGTCTATGTTTGATACAGGATACAGGATGCTTGGGGCTGGTGCACGGGGATGATCCAGAGAGATGATATGGGGTGGGAGGTGGGAGGAGGGGTTCAGGATTGGGAACTCATGTACACCCGTGGCTGATTCATGTCAATGTATGGCAAAACCAATACAGTATTGTAAAGCAAAATAAAGTAAAAAAAAAACAAAAAAGAGTCTGGAACAAAAGCAGGGAACTGTGCATACACCTGGCACACAGCACCACCAAGGGGTTAGGCAGACCAACTAAGCCACCCTTTAATCCTGGAGGGGAAAAAAATGAAAAAAAAAAAAAAAGCTTGGTAAGTAACATGAGGAGGAAAATAATCTTAATGTCACCATGGTAGTGCAGTAAATTTTAGCATTTTAGAGGATTATTTTCTCCAAAATGTGTCTTAAATCTGTCCTCTTCTCTCCATTACTGTTGCGCTCATCCTAGCCCAGGCCATCACCATTTTTCACCAAGACTAAAGCAATAGTGTAGTAACTGTTATTCTACATTTTCTTTTGCTTTATTCCAATTACTTCTCCACTCTTTATCTTAGTGAATTTTGAAAAAAAATATAATTTAGGTCATCGCTTCTTTCCCTAAAGCCTTCCATAAGTGTCTTATTGCTATTGTAAGACAATCCAAACTGCTTACAAAGTCTTTTATGAAGTTGTTCTTGTCTGCCTCTTCAACTTCATCTAATAGCTCTCTCCTTCCCCACAGTTCAGTACGTCCTTCCCAGTGCCAGTTTTAGGGAGCAGTTTTAATGGGGATGGGTATCTTCTTCACTATAGGAAGAACTCTGTGAGCTGATATGTGAGCTTTATTGCTGAATGACAGCTAAAATGAATTTTTTTTTGTACAATGCCTACTTTCATACCTATCTTATTACAGGATCCCACCTTCTCCTACCTCTCTTTGGTGATGGTTAATCAGACTTGGAGGGGAAGAGTATTGGTAGGGGTGGAAATTGGTAATACAAACAGGACATACACCTGATAATTCTTCTTTAACAATAATAATTCATTTTATGGACAGACCATACTTTAGCAAGTTTCCTATTGATGGTCCCCCCCTCCATTACAAACAACACTAAATTATAAACAACAATTATAAACCAAATTATAAACAACACCAAATTATAAGCAACAATTATAAACCAAATTATAAACAACAATTTTCAGTTCAGTTCAGTTGCTCAGTTGTGTCCGACTCTTTGTGACACCATGCACACCAGGCCTCCCTGTCCATTACAACTCCTGGAGTTTACCCAAACTCATGTCCATTGAGTCGGTGATGCCATCCAACCATCTCATTCTCTGTTGTCCCATTCTCCTCCTGCCCTCAATCTTACCCAGCATCAGGGTCTTTTTTTTTTTTAAATTATTTAATTGGAGGCTAATTACTTTACAGTACTGTAGTGGGTTTTGCCATACATTGACATGAATCAGCCATGGGTGTACATGTGTTTCCCATCCTGAACCCCCCTCCCACCTCCCTTCCCATCCCATCCCTCAGGGTCATCCCAGTGCACCAGCCCTGAGCACCTTGTCTCATGCATAGAACCTGGACTGGCTATCTATTTCACATATGATAATATACATGTTTCAATGCTATTTTCTCAAATCATCCTACCTTTGCCTTCTCCCACAGAGTCCAAGAGACTGTTGTATACATCTGTGTCTCTTTTGCTGTCTCGCATATAGAGTCATCGTTACCATCTTTCTAAATTCCATATATATGCGTTAGTATATTGTATTGGTGTTTCAAATGAGTCAGCTCGTCACATCAGGTGGCCAAAGTATTGGAGTTTCAGCTTCAACATCAGTCCTTCCACAATTTTATTTGTGGCTAAATATTAGTCCACATTCATTTATAGTGATAACCGAACATGTTGAATATATCCACATATCCAAGCCTAATCAGTGTCCTCTGATGCTGTGGCAGACAAATATGTCAAAGCATGCATGCTCACTTTTGTCTGACTCTTCATGACCCCATAGACTGTAGTCCTCTGTGGTTCCTCTGAACATGGAATTTTCCAGACAAGAATACTGGAGTGGGTTGCCATTCCCTCCTCCAGGGGATCTTCCTGACCCAGGGATTGAATCCATATCTCCTGCATTGGCAGGTGGATTCTTTACCACTGAGCCACCTAGGAATCAGTATCTTATGATTCTGTGGCAGACAAATATGTCAAAGCATAAAAGCCTCCAAAATAACTTTATATTAGAGCTTTATTTGGGATTTTGGGGGTCTGTTAATTGCAACTATTTTTTTCATCTATATCATCCTTCAGTTCAGTTCAGTTCAGTTGCTCAGTCATGTCTGACTCTTTGGGACCTCATGAATCACAGCATTCCCTGTCCATCACCAACTCCCGGAGTTTACCCAAACTCATGTCCATTGAGTCAGTGATGCCATCCAGCCATCTCATCCTCCATCATCCCCTTCTCCTCCTGCCTCCAATCCCTCCCAGCATCAGGCTATTTTCCAATGAGTCAACTCTTCGCATGAGGTGGCCAAAGTATTGGAATTTCAGCTTCAGCACCAGTCCTTCGAATGAACACCCAAGACTTGTCTCCTTTAGGATGGACTGGTTGGATCTCCTTACAGTCCAAAGGACTCGCAAGAATCTTCTCCAGCACCACAGTTCAAAAGCATCAATTCTTTGGTGCTCAGCTTTCTTCACAGTCCAACTCTCACATCCATACATGACCACTGGAAAAACCATAGCCTTGACTAGACAGACCTTTCATCCTTAGTTATTCTCAAAATATAAGCCCCTCCAGGCAGCGTGCCCCTCCTGCACACACTTAGAGCTTCATATTGTTCTTTTCAGAGAACATATATATATTCAATGGATCCTCAGCCAATGATTATGTATTTACAATTCACCTACTCACTGAAATTTATTGATAACCCCCAAATCAATACTCACAGTGCTTTTGAGGTCTTTTGTAGACATGTGCAGGGTGGTGAGAAGTTTGGATCCCACAAGGAACACGTTGAGTTTGAATAAGGCAGCTATTCTCCCTTCTTGTTTTAGTTCTTATACTGTAAACAGATGTTTTTTTTTTAAGTTTATTTAGTGTCATTTTTTCACATTTTTGTGCTTTTTGGTAGTAATTTCACTGTTTAAAATGATCCCCCAAGTGTAGTACTGAAGTGCTCTCTAGTGTCATTAAGTGCAAGAAGGCTGTGATGCGCCTTACAGAGAAAATGTATGTGTTAGATGAGCTTCATTTAAACATGAGTTATACTGCTGTTGCCATGAGTATTTTAAATAAAGTATGTATAAACAAAAAAACAAAAGCAAGGTTATGTGCTGATGAGTTGATGAAAACGTGACTAGAGGCTCACAGGAACTACCCCTGTATTTCCCCTAGGAGGAGTGTTTAGTATCCCCCTAATTTAATGTTCATGGCAACTTTGTAGACCATAATTACCACATATATTAAGAATCATCTTTATTAATATATCTATTTCTAGCTCTCCATTGTCAGTTTAGACCACTTATTTTCCTACTTTGTGGTATTTCAGTCCATCTGAGTGTTTCCCTTTAACTTTTAACTTTGTTGTCATTTTCTGACCCAGGTTATTATCTTCTCTCTTACCTCCATAGTTCAGCGATTAATGGAGTTGAATTTATAAATTCGCAGCATTTTTGTATCTTATTTAAGAAATTCTTTCCTATCTGGAGGTCATGAAGATATTTTCCTATATAATCCTTCAAAAGCTTTTCAGTTTGACTTTATAATCTTCTTGGAACTGATATTTGATGGTATAAAGTAGAAGTAAAACTTAATTTTGTTCTTACAGATACTTGATTGTTCTAAAACCATTTACTAAAAAGGTGGTCTTTCTCCTAGTTCATTACAGTGCCATTCCTGTCATTTATTAAGGGTCTAAATAGGTTTAGGTCTATATCTTAACTATTTTGTTCTGTTTCTCTTTCTTGACCACTCATGTTGGTATCACACTATTTTAATTACTATATTTTGTTAGTCTTGATATCAGCAATATGTGAACCATGAACTTCCAGATGTTCAAGCTGGTTTTAGAAAAAGCAGAGGAACAAGAGATCAAATTGCCAACATCTGCTGGATCATCGAAAAAGCAAGAGAGTTCCAGAAAAACATCTATTTCTGCTTTATTGACTATGCCAAAACCTTTGACTATGTGGATCACAATAAACTGTAGAAAATTCTGAAAGAGATTGGAATACCAGACCACCTGACCTGCCTCTTGAGAAACCTATATGCAGGTCAGGAAGGAACAGTTAGAACTGGACATGGAACAACAGACTGGTTCCAAATAGGAAAAAGAGTACGTCAAGGCTGTATATTGTCACCCTGCTTATTTAACTTATATGCAGAGTACATCATGAGAAACGCTGGGCTGGAGGAAGCAGAAGCTGGAATCAAGATTGCCAGGAGAAATATCAATAACCTCAGATATGCAGCTGACACCACCCTTATGGCAGAAAGCAAAGAACTAAAGAGCCTCTTAATGAAAGAGGAGAGTGAAAAAGTTGGCTTAAAGCACAACACTGAGAAAACTAAGATCATGGCATCTGGTCCCATCACTTCATGGCAAAGAGAGGGGGAAACAGTAGAAATAGTGGCTGACTTTATCTTTGGGGGCTCCAAAATCACTGCAGATGGTGATTGCAGCCATGAAATTAAAAGATGCTTACTCCTTGGAAGGAAAGTTATGACCAACCTAGACAGCATATTAAAAAGCAGAGACATTACTTTGCCAACAAAGGTCTGTCGAGTCAAAGCTATGGTTTTTCTAGTGGTCATGTATGGATATTAGAGTTGGATAATAAAGAAAGCTGAGCACTGAAGAATTGATGCTTAGAACTGTGGTGTTGGAGAAGACTTTTGAGAGTCCCTGGGACTGCAAGGAGATCCAACCAGTCCATCCTAAAGGAGATCAGTCCTGGGTGTTCATTGGAAGGACTGATGTTGAAGCTGAAACTCCAATGCTTTGCCCACCTGATGTGAAGAACTGACTCATTTGAAAAGACCCTGATGCTGGGAAAGATTGAGGGCAGGAGGAGAAGGGGACGACAGTGGATGAGATGGTTGGATGGCATCACCAACACAATGGACATGGGTTTGGGTGGACTACGGGAGTTGGTGATGGACAGGGAGGCCTGGTGTGCTGTGGTTCATGGGGTCACAAAGAGTTGGACGACTGAGTGACTGAAATGAACTGAACTGATATCAAAGAAAAAGTCCTCCCAGCTTGTTTTGCTTTTCAAAATTATCATGGCTATTTTTTATTCTCTGTATTTCCTTATAAATTTTAGCACCAGCTTCTAAATCCTATGAATAAACTGCTAGTGACTTTGATTGGGATTGTATTGACTCTATACTTCATTTGGAAGAGTTAAAACGTTTCCAATGTTGTCTTCCCAATTCCATAAATGTGGTATATCTTTCTGTGTGTTCAGGTCTGTAAATTCTGTCAATAAAGTTTATAATTTCCATATAGAGGTTAGCATATCTTTAAAGATTTATTTATAGATACTTCATAGATGTTATGCTAGCATAGTTGGTATTTTAAATTTTTTTCATTTTTAAAAAATCATTGCCTATGTATAGGAATACTATTGATTTTGAAAATTCAATTTGTGTACAGCCATCTTACTAAAAAGTCTTAATAATTTAATACTTTATCCTTAGATAATCTTAAAATTTCCACATTTATGATCTTATCATTTGCAAATAATAATAGTTTTGTTTCTTTCTTTCCAAACCCAATTTTAAAACTTTATATACTTGCTTCACTGGACTGGCTACACAGTGTAGTGTTAAATAAAAAGTGGTTTCAACAGGCATCCTTTAAAGGCAAACCTATAAAAATTTTACTGTTAAATGTATTGTTAACTTAAGTCTTTTGTAAACACCTTTGTGTGGATCACAACAAACTGTGGAAAATTCTTCAAGTGATGGGAATACCAGACCACCTACCTGCAACAGGTAGAACTGGACATGGAACAATAGAGTGGTTCCAAATTGGGAAAGAAGTATATCAAGGCTGTATATTGTATGAAAAACGCTGGGCTGGAGGAAGCACAAGCTGGAATCAAGATTGCTGGGAGATATATCAATAACCTCAGATATGCAGCTGACACCACCCTCATGGCAGAAAGCAAAGAAGAACTAAAGAGCCTCTTGATGAAAGAGGAGAGTGAAAAAGCTGGCTTAAAGCTCAACATTCAGAAAACTAAGATCATGGCATTTGGTCCCAACACTTCATGGCAAATAAATGGGGAAACAACAGAAACAGTGACAGACTTTATTTTCTTGGGCTCCAAAATCACTGTAGACGGTGACTGCAGCCGTGAATTTAAAAGACGCTTGCTCCTGGGAAGAAAAGCTATGACCAACCTAGACAGCGTATTAAAAAGCAGAGACATTACCTTGCCAACAAAGATCCATCTTGTCAAAGCTATGGTTTTTCTAGTAGTCATGTATGGATGTGAGAGTTAGACCATAAAGAAAGCTGAGTGCTGAAGCATTGATGCTTTTGAAATATGATATTGGAGAAGACTCTTGAGAGTCCCTTGGACTGCAAGGAGATCCAACCAGTCCATCCTAAAGAAAATCAGTCCTGAATATTCATTGGAAGGACTGATGCTGGTGCTGAAACTCCAATACTTTTGCCACCTGATGCAAAGAACTGACTCATTTGAAAAGACCCTGATGCTGGGAAAGATTGAAGGTGGGAACAGAAGGGGATGACAGAGGATGAGATGGTTAGATGGCATCACTGACTCAATAGAAATGAGTTTGGGTGGACTCCGGGAGTTGTTGATGGACAGGGAGGCCTGGTGTGCTACAGTCCATGGGGTTGCAAAGAGTCGGACCTGACTGAGCAACTGAACTGAACTGAAATGCTTCTTTCAGAATAAGAAAATTCTTTTATTAGTTCACTAAGATTTATTTGTAAAAAATCTTGAATAGGTATTAACTTTAATCAAATACATTTTTCATAATTTTTAAGATAATCATATTTTTCTCTTCTGTTTGGGTAATAAGATTGATATTCTGTCGCCAGATTGATTCTGTATAATTCCTATAAACACAAATTAATTGTGATACAATATCTTGTTTATATATTGCAGTTTTCTGTGTGATACTTTGTTTAGGTAGAAATGTTCTTCAGTGAGCTTACCTATAAACTCTTTTTCTTACTGTTCTTAGTGGATTTTGGTATCAGAGTTATGTTAGTCTCATAAGATAAATTGAAAAAATATTTTTTTGTCTCTAAAAGAATTTGGATGTTATTAGGTTTATTTCTCACTTGAATATTTGTAGACACTGATGGTAAAGTCATCTGGGCCTATAGTTTTCTTTGTGGGAAGATTTTTGGTAAAAACAGAGTGTTTATAGTGTGAGTTAGTTACTCTTGTTTGCATTTGATAAGATATGACAAGAAAGAGAGGCTTGAAAAAGAATTGGTTGATTTGCAAGTCAAAAAGAATTTAATTTCTTAATTTGAGAGGGTATTAAGAGGGAAAAGAAGTTCAGAACTTTCAGGTTTGAAAGATATAAGTGCTTCTTGTTTCTGTCTGGTAAAAGATAAGATTTAAGACCTTTGAATGATAAAGTTCGATTAAAAATGCTTAGCCTTTAAAGCAAGGATCATATCAAGGATGTGAACATATACTCATTGTTAAAAGCCTATGAATGGATTAAAGTGAGGTTTATTAAGTCCTTTTTATTAATTGTTGGACAAAATAATAATTTAAAAAAAGAGATTGGAGGTGTGTCTATCCCAATAGAAGCTTGATGGGCTCAGGTATCTGAATGGATTACAATGAGAGAGGGGTTGTCTAAAAAAAACAACAGCTGTGAATGTGGCTATTAGTATATGGAGCTGATTAAAGTAAATTAAAAAATCAAGCTCATTTGTGAGAGAACTGTACATTCAAAGTGCCACCAGCCTGGATTAAAAGAGTCTCCTCCTGTTGGCCGCAACATTCTATGGGAAGGAAACATGCAAAGAAAGCTGCTAAGTCCTCAGTTCAGTCCAGTCTCTCAGTCGTGTCTGATTCTTTGCACCCCATGAATCACAGCATGCCAGGCCTCCCTGTCCATCACCAACTCCCGGAGTCCACTCAACTCATGTCCACTGTGTTGGTGATGCCATCCAGCCATCTTATGCTCTGTCATCCCCTTCTCCTCCTGCCCTCAATCTTTCCCAGCATCAGGGTCTTTACCAATGAGTCAGCTCTTCACATCAGGTGGCCAAAGTATTGGAGTTTCAGCTTCAGCATCAGTCAACACCCAGGACTGATCTCCTTTAGGATGGACTGGTTGGATCTCCTTGTAGCCCAAGGGACTCTCAAGAATCTTCTCGAACAGGAGGGCATATATTCCAATGCCGTTTTTACAGTGATCAAGAATAACTGAAAAGCATGTTCTGTCAAAGGACAGAACCAAGGGCCGTGTGAACAATGGATTAGGGAGTGGAACAATCGATAATGGAAATCAGGACCTATTCAGAAAACATCCACCCTCCCCCAGAGTAGGAACCCCTTGTAATCATCTGCCCAGGGGGATTTTAGAATTGTTTTTTCCATCTTTCTTCTTTCCAAGTGGAAGTATTCATTGCAATTACCCTGACCCTGCTCCACTGTTGTATATATATTGGGGTAGGGTGGAACAGATAATATATATTATTAATTCAAATGAGCCTCATCTATACCTCATGTCAGTTCAGTTTAGTCACTCAGTCATGTCTGACTCTGCGACCCCATGGATTGCACCATGTCAGGCTTCCCTGTCCTTCACTATCTCCTGGAGTTTGCTCAATCTCACGTCCATTGAGTCGGTGATGCCATCCAATCATCTCATCCTCTGTCGTCCCCATTTCCTCCCACCTTCAATCTTTCCCAGTATTAGGGTTTTTTCCAATGAGTCAGTTCTTTGCATCAGGTGGCCAAAGAATTGGAGTTTCAGCTTCAGCATCAGTCCTTTCAATGAATATTCAAGGTTGATTTCCTTTAGGATGGACTGGGTGGATCTCCTCGCAGTCTCAAGGGACTCTCAAGAGTTTTCTCCAACACCATAGTTCAAAAGCATCAATTCTTCGGTGGTCAGCTTTCTTTATAGTCCAACTCTCACATCCATACATGACTACTGGAAAAATCATAGCTTTGACTAGATGGACCTTTGTAGGCAAAGTATTGTCTCTGTTTTTTAATATGCTGTCTAGGTTGGTCATAGCTTTTCTTCCAAGAAGCAAGTGTCTTTTAATTTCATGGCTGCAGTCACCATCTGCAGTGATTTTGGAGCCCAAGAAGATAAAGTCTGTCACTGTTTCCATTATTTCCCCAGCTGTTTTCCATGAAGTGATGGGACCAGATGCCCTGTTCTCTATATATCTACTTGTTTATTTTTGTTTGGTTTGTTTGTTTATTTTGTGTGTATGTTTTTCTATATTCTGCATGTGAGTAAAATCATACAGTATTTGTCTTTCTTCATCTGGCTTTCAATTAACATAATACCCTTGAGGCCCCTCCATGTTGTTGCACGTGTTAAAATTTCCTTTTCTTATGACTGAGTAGTATTCTGTTTTGTGTGTGTATCTGCATGTATATGTCTGTGTCTGTCTGCATGTATCCCATCTTCTTCATCCATGAAATGGTTATCTTTAAAGGACTGACATAAAATATCTGCCAGTCTAGAACTTATACTAAACAGAATTGTCTTTCAGGAATGAAGGCAAAAGAAAGACATTTTTCCAGACAAACTAAAGGTAAGAGAATTCATCTACAGTGTATGCTTACTCTAGGAAATTCTAAAAGGTGTCCTTCAGAGAGAAGGAAAGTGATGCTGAGGGAAGATCTGAGATTAAGAAGGGAAGAAGAACAAAGAAGGTGGCAAACATAGAAGTAAATCAAATGAGCACTGATTATACAAAACAGTAAGAGTAAAGTCCCAGTAAAGTTAAAAAATTTAAATATACAACCGTAACAACAATAATATCATCCAGGAACGTGATAATGCATTTTAAATGATCCTCATGTCACCTAAGGATAGGATAAAGATATGCATTAATTTTGTTTCTGGTAAGTTAAATATGCATTCAGTAATTTCTGGAACACCTGCTAAAAAAATAAAAACAGTATATTAATTCCAAACCAGTAGATGGAGAAAAAGGGATAATAAAATAGTCATTCTTTACAGTGTGAGGGTTATAGAAGTAATAACCTGAGGATTTCTGACTTTGGGAACCAGGTAGATGACTGCATTCTTAACTGAAATAGGAGGTAGGAGGAAGAGAGACTGTGAAAGGAAGAGGGTGAGTTGAGTGTGGGACAAGTTGAATTTGAGAGCCAGTCAAGTTGGATTGATCTGGAGGCAACCACTGGGTTTTCTCAAAGAGGTCAGGGCCAAAGCAGTGGGGTTTTGGTTTTTGATCTTTTAATTTTTGTTTTCAGTAGCTTCTTTTTAAACTACTGTGATTCTTAGTTTTCTCTGAGCTTATGATCTTGGGTAACTATTCTGAGGTCATCCTGGTTATATTGTCTTAATACACATTTTTAGCAGGTTGTCCAAATATCAATTAGAGAAAAATTGTGAAATTCTCATGTCTCTACAAGCCTTTAAAAATAAGGTGCTTTTCCAGCAAAGGAAACATTAGAGTTTCATAAACAAAACCAAAAGACAACCCACAGAACAGGAGAAGATATTTGCAAATGATGTGATTGGCAAGGGATTTGGTCTGCAAAAATTTATGGGCAGCTCATAAGACTTAATATCATCCAAAGAAACAACCCAATCAAAAAATAGGCAAAAATCCTTAATAGACATTTCTCCAAAGAAGACATACAGATGGCCAAGAGATACATGAAAAGATGTTCAATGTCACTAATTATTAGAGAAATGCAAGTCAAAATTACAATGAGATATCACCTCACACTAGTTGGAATGGCTGTCATCAAAAAAAATCCACAAACAAGAAATACTAGAGAGGGTGTGGAGAGAAGGGATCCCTCCTACCCTGTTGGTACGAATGTAGATTGGTATAGCCACTGTGGAGAACAGTACGGAGGTTACTTAAAAAACTAAATGTAGAGCTACCTTATGAGCCTGCAAACCCACTCCTGGGCATATATCTGGAGAAAAACATGATCTGAAAGGATATATGTACACCAGTGTTCATTGCAGCACTGTTTACAATGGTCAGGATTTGGAAGCAACCTAAATGTCCATTGACAGAGGAATATGTGACGAAGTTGTGGTACATATATAAATGAATGTTACTCAATCACTAAAAATAATGAAATAATGCAATTTGTAGCACCACAGATGGACCTGGAGATAGTCATAACTTCAGTGAAGTTAAATCACAAAGAGAAATATTTTATGATATTGGTTATATGTGGAATCTAAAAAAAAAGATACAAATATCTAAAAAGATATAAGGAACTTATTTGTAAAACAGAAACAGACTCACAGACTTAGAGAATGAACTCATGGTTACGTGGTAGGGAGGGATAATTAGGGAGCTTGGGATTGACATGTATACAGTGCTATATTTAAAATAAATAACCAACAAGGACATGCTGTATACAAAAAGTAGAAGGGGACAAGGAAAAGATACAGATGAGATGAGATTGGCCATGTGTTGATAATTCTTGAAGCTAATTGATGATTCATGGAGATTTATTACACTGCTTCTTGTTTTGTGTATGTTTGAAATTTTCCATAATGAAAAAGTTAAATAAGATGCTTTTCTAGTCTAAGATGCTAAGAGTTTGCCACCTTTAGCTAAGGGCTGGTCTTCTTCAAGTATATGAAAAAAGTTTTTTTTCCTTGTTATGTAGGAATATATTCTTTGCTCTTCTCTGCCATCTGGTGGTATATGAATGGAACCTTGCATTTGGAGAGAAAATAAGGAATTTCAGCTATTTTGAAATAATATTATATTGAATATATGTCATATGATACTGAAAAATATGTAACATAATAGTTATCATACTTAAAACATGTTATATACTGAAGAGAAGCAGTAAATTGTTGAAACCACCAAATCACAACGGTAGTTTGAGGGCATAGAAATTTGTCTGTGTGTGGAATTTTTTGGCTTCTCTACCTACTTTATTTTACCTTGCTCTGCTTTAGTATCTAGCATTTTCAACCTCATATGTAGTGCTAAGTAAACTGAGTAATCAAAGTTAAATTTTTCCTTCAGTGCCTCTCTTAATTAAATCAGTGTTGGCTTTGTGACCTGTACAAATGTGTGGCCTCCTTTACTCCTCCCTGTGCTTGTTCTCCTCTTCTGTGCCTGTAGCCCTGTGGTAGGAAGAATAAGGACCCTCCAAAGGTATCCACATCCTAATCCCTAGATCTGTGAATGTGTTACCTGACATGGCAAGAAGTACTTTATAGATATGATAAGGTTAAGGACCTTGAGATAGGGAGACTATTTTGAATTGTCTGGGTGGGAACAGTCTAATCATATGAGCTCCTTTGCTGGTTGCAGTCAGAAGCCAAAGGGAGAGAGAGAAAGATACAGATAGATAGACAGATAGGACAGTGAAAGAAGCAGTAAGGAAAAATGGAAGTGTGAAAGGAAACAGACTCAACAATGCTGGCCTTGAAAGATGGAAGAGAGGAGCATGAGCCAAGAAATGTAAAGGGCTTCTAGAAGGAAACAATTTCTCCTCTAGAGCCTTCAGAAGGGAATGCAGCCCAGCTAACACTTTAATTTTAGTCTAGTTTTGACTTACAGGACAGTAAGATAATAAGTTGTGCTATTTTAAACTACTTGGTTTGAGATAATGTGTTATGGCAACGATAGATGTGAGTGAGCTCCCCTGGAAGCAAGTCCTCCAGCCCTGGCTGACATCTTGCTGACAACCTCTTGTGAGACCCTGAGCCCAGATCACCCAGCTCAGTGCCTCACAAATTCCTGACTCACAGAAACTATGAGATAGTAAATTTTGTCATTTTAAGCTGCAGAGTTTAGGTGATTTGTCATAGGGAACTGATACAAATCTTGGCACCTGGAAGTACCATTTCTCTGCCTAAAAATGTGGAAGTAGTTTAGGAAGCAGTAGGCAGAAGCTGGACAGACTTTGAGGAGAATGTTGGAGAATAGTTGAAGTGTCTTGACTAGTTTGTTAGAAAAAGCATTATGGCCTTTCTGAAGACTGTGGGTGAAGTCTTAAAAAGTAAGGAACATATCAGTGGAAAATGAAGGAAAGAGGGTCATATATATGTAAGCAGAGAGTTTAGCAACACTGTCAGCTGTGTTAATGTGGAAGGTAGCAAATTACATAAAGAACTTGTTAATTTAGCTAAGGAAAATTTCCAGGCAGACTGTTGAAGGTGTTTCCTGGTTTCTTCTTGCTGCATACAGTAAAATGTTGAGAGAGAGAGGCTAAAGGAAAGCTGGTTAAACAGAAGGAATCCAGGACTTACTGGTCTTAAAAATATTTCTAGCATCTCTAAAAAGCAAATGATTCTAAGTTTAAGAACTGGCTTCTAGGTAAAGATCAAATCTAGGAAACTGGGGGAAGAAAAACATGATCTCATGAGCTGCTAAGTTTGGGGGAGTAGTTTTGTTATACAGCAATATAAGTAATATACTTTCACATCCTTACCCTAAGTTGGTCACCTTGCTTCAGGCCTCATGTAGAAAATAGCAGCACACCTCTCGTCTTCCTAACAGTATCCACAGTCTACTGACATGCATGCCTCGGCTGTCTGCCTTCTCCCTGTTGAAGTCTGAAGGCATGCCAGCCTTTTCATTTGTGCTTTTTAGTCATCCCTGTCTCATGGACTTTGATTCAACAGTACATTTTCTCTCTTTCACTGTCAATTTCTCCTTCCACATTGATTCATTCTCATCAACAAACATGCTGCATTATCTCCCATCTTATGAAAACAAACCCTCCCTTTACTTCGTATCCCTCTGTGGCATTAACCTGTTTCTCTGCAATCCTTAACAACAAAACTTACTTGACTCTTCTTCCTCACTTCTTATTTCCTCTCAGTCCACCCGGTTTGCCTTCTGTCTCAAACACACCACTAAAGATTTGTTTGTGAAGGTTACACATGACTTTGATGCTGATAGAGTGGTCTCTACTTCATTCTAACCTTGGCTGCTTTGTCAGCAGTATTTGCTTTAGGTAACCTCTCCCTAATTTATATACCACGCTACTTACCTGTTTAAACTGTACAATTCAATGCTTTTAATATAT
This sequence comes from Ovis canadensis, assembly GCF_042477335.2. Lineage (NCBI taxonomy): Eukaryota > Metazoa > Chordata > Mammalia > Artiodactyla > Bovidae > Ovis > Ovis canadensis. Next base: position 61,907,591 of record NC_091249.1, on the reverse strand, counting down.
TCACAGGATTGTGCAGCCATCACCCACTCTAATGTTAGAACATTTTTGTCTCCTCTAAAAGAAACCTGGCACTCATTAGCATTCACTCTTTATTTCCCTCTCATTTCCTGTGCCAGCCTTAGAGAGCCATTAATCTACTGTTTCTGTAGATTTGCTTATTCTGAACATGTCATATAAATAGAGTCATATAATATGTGACCTTTTGTATGTGACTTCTTTCACTTAGCAAAATGTTTTCAAGGTTCGTCCATGTTGTCCCATGCATTAGTACTGCTTCATTCATTTTTATTGTAAAATAACATTCAGTTATAAAAATATGTCACCATTAGATGATCTGTTCATCAGATGATCTATTTGAGATATTTAGATTGCTTTCATTTTGGGATTATTAAGAATAACACAGCTGTAAACATTTGTATTCAAACTTTCATGTGGACATATGTTTTCATTTTTCTTGGATTTATACCGAGGAGTGGGGTTTCTGGGTCATATGGTAACTGTATGTTTAACCTTTTAAAGAACCCCAGACCTTTCCACAGTGGCTGGACCATTTTACATTTTTATCAGCCACGTATGAAGATTCCAGTTTTTCCATATCTTCACCAATACTTAGAGCAATCTGGCATATACTGAATGTTTTGTCCTCAACATTTGTTCTTCCCCAAATTCATTTGTGGAAACCCTGATTTCCAATGTGATGGTATTTGGAGGTAGGGCCTTTGGGCGATAATTATGTTTACATGGATCATGAGGGTGGAAACCCCATGATATGATTGGTATTCTTGTAATGGGATGAAGAGATCGAAGTACACACTGTCTGTATCTCTGTGTCTGTCTGTCTCTCTCTCCTCCCCTCTTCTGCTTTCTCATCCAGCCACGTGAAGAAACAGGAAAGACTTGTGCCAGAGTCCTCTCACCAGAAGTCAACCTGCTGGCCCTCTGAGCTTGGACTTCCAGCCTCCAGAACTGTGAGAGATAAATTTCTGTTGTTTAAGCCACCCAGTCTGTGGTGTTCTGTTACAGCAGACTTCATTCTTCAAACATTTCCTTATTTTGGCTTCCAGGACATCACATGGCCTGGGGTTTTCTCCTGTCTCACTTGCTCTTTCTCATACTCATTTGTGTGTTTACCTCATATTCTTCCTCTTTATTCTCCTTTTCTTCCAGTAAACTTCTAAATGTTGAAGCACCCTAGGTCTCTGTCCTGAGGTATCTTCTCTGTCTCCATATTCTTGCTTGTCTCATGTCATTAAATACTATGTACAAATTGCTTCCAAATTTATATCTTTAGCCCTGACCCTTCCCGTGTCTCCACACCCCTATATCCATTTGTTTACTTAACAACTCTTCCTAGATTTCTAATAGGAATTTCAGATAGCATGTCCGAAAGAACCTGTGATTTCACCCACAGACCTACATCTTCTCCCAGTCTTCCAAATATCAGTAAGTGGGATTCTGTCTACATGCTTGCTCAAGCCAGAGGGCTGTGCACCGTTCTTGATGACTCTTACTCTCTTATACCCTATATCATGTCCATCAGCAAGTCTCTTTTGACTCTGCTACCATAGTGTATATGGATTCAACTCTTTGTTTTCATGTCTGCTTCTACTACTACTGGCCTAGTCTCAGATATCCTTGTCTCTTCCCTGGATTACTGTGGAGGACCTCTACTGGTTTCTCTGCTTCTATCCTACAGTTCATAATTCATGTAGCCACCAGTCATCTTTTAAATTTTAAGGCGTCACATCATGGAACTTCCTTGTTTAAAACCTGTGAGTGGTTTCTATTGCTCTTAAAATCTAACCTTGTGTGCCTGATTATGGCCCTGCATGATCTAGCCCTTGCTAGATCTCTGTCCTCATTTCCTGCCACTCTTTTGTCAGCAGGATGCAGCCCACTGGTCTTCTTTCTTCCTTGGGACCTTTACACTAGCTCTTCTTTCTGTCTGGAATGTTCTTCCCTGGTTCTTGACATGACTGGCTTCCTGTCATTAGTGTTTCTGTACCTATCATTTCTAATTTTTTTGGTGTGTTTATCTGTTGTCTGTGTGCTCTGCCAGTACCTGCTTTACCAGCTGTAAAATCCTTGCAATTATATCTCGTTCAGGGCTGCATTCTCAGAATTTAACAGACACTTTAAAAATATTTGTTTTTTAAAAAAATGTTATTGAGATGTAATTGACATGAAACATTGTATTAGTTTTAGGTGTACAATCTGTATGTATATATTATCACCAAAATAAGTTTAGTTAATATCCATCACCACACATAGATATATCTTTTTTTTTTTTTTCTTCTCATGAGGACTTTTAAGATCTACCCTATTGGTAACTTTCAAACATACAGTGAGCTTCCCTGGTGCCTCAGATGGTAAAAGCGTCTGCTTGCAATGCGGGAGACCTGGGTTTGATCCCTGGGTTGGGAAGATCCCCTGAAGAAGGAAATGGCAACCCCCTCCAGTACTCTTGCCTGGAAAATTCCATGGATGGAGGAGCCTTGTAGGCTACAGTTCATGGGGTCAGAAAGAGTCAGACACACTGAGTGACTTCAGTTTCAGTTTTCTTAGGTGTCTCAGCGGTAAAGTATCCGCCTGCCAAGCAGGAAATGTGGGTTTGATCCCTGGGTTGGGGAGATCCCCTGGAGAAGGAAATGGCAACCCACTCCAGTATTCTTGCCTAGGAAATCCCACGGACAGAAGAGCCTGGTGGGTTAGGGTCACAAGAGCCGGACACAACTTAGTGAAACAACAGTTGTTAGCTATGGTCACCATGCTACATCCCCAGCACCTTTTGACCACTTTTACTTATTGCGCTCTCTCCATACCCCCTACTTCTGCTGCTAAGTCGCTTCAGTCATGTCCAACTCTGTGTGACCCCATAGATAGCAGCCCACCAGGCTCCCCTGTCCCTAGGATTCCCCAGGCAAGAACACTGGAGTGGGTTGCCATTTCCTTCTCCAATGCATGAAAGTGAAAAGTGAAAGTGAAGTTGCTCAGTCATGTCCGACTCTTAGCGACCCCGTGGACTGCAGCCCACCGGGCTCCTCTGTCCATGGGATTTTCCAGGCAAGAGTACTGGAGTGTGTTGCCATTGCCTTCTCCGACCCCCTACTTCTGGCAACCACTAATATGTTCTCTGTATCTATGTTTGTTTTATTTTTCTTAAACTTCATATATAGATGAGATCATACAGTATTTGTTTTTCTCTGACTTATTTCACTTAGCATAATTCCCTCAAGGTCCATCTGTGGACACAATGTAATTCTTTTTTATGGCTAGAAAATGTTCCACTATGTATGTATATACACACCACATTTTCTTTATCCATTCATCTATCAGTTGACATTTAGTTGTTTCCTCATCTTGGCTATTGTAAATAATGCTACAGTGAATATGGGAGTACACATATCTTTCTGAGATAGTGATTTTGATTACTCTCATAAGCAAAATTGCTAGATGATATGGTAGTTCTATTTTTCATTTTACAAGGAACCACCATACTGTTTTCTGAATTGGTTACATCAATTTAAATTCCTACCAACAGTACACAAGAGTTCCTTTTTCTGTACGTATTTGTCAAAACTTATTTCTTTTCTTTGTGATGACAGCTATTCTAACAGGTGTGAGGTGATAGTTCATTGTGGCTTTGATTTGCGTTTCCCTGATGATTAGTGATGCTGAGCATCTTTTAATGTATTTGTTAGCTATTTGTATGTCTTTAATGGAAAAATGTCTATTCAGATCCTCTGCCCTTTTAAAAATCAAATTGTTTTGTTTATTTCTATTGAGCTGTATAAGTTCTTTATATATTTCAGGTCTTAACCCCTTATGTAATAAACAATTTTGCAAATATTTTCTTCCATTTTGTAGGTTTCCTCTTCATTTTGTTGATGGCTTTCTTTGCTGTGCAAAAGCTTTTTAGTTTGATGTAGTTCCACTTACTTTTGCTTTTGGTGTCAAATCCAAAAAATCATTACGAAGACTGATGTCAGGGAGCTTACTCCATATGCTTTCTTTTTATTATCAGGTCTTATATTCAAGTCTTTAATCCATTTTGAGTTGACCTTTGTGAATGTTAGACAGTGGTCCAGGTTCATTCTTTTGCATATGACTATCCAGTTTTCCCAGTACTGTTTATTGAAGAGACTGTACTTTATTATTGGCTTCTTTATTGTAAATTAATTAACCATATATGCATGGGTTTATTTCTGAACTCTATTCCGTTTCATTGATCAGTGTGTTTGTTTTTATGCCAACACCCTATTTTTTGGATTTTAATATAGTTTGAAACCACAAATTATGATGCCTCTAGCTTTGTTCTTCCTTCTCAAAATTGCTTTGGTTATTTAGGATCTTTTGTAGTTTTATAGAAATATTAGGATTGTTTGATCTATTCCTGTTAAAAATGTCATTGGAATTTTGATAGGGGTTGCATTGAATCTATAGGCTGCTTTGGGGAGTGTAGACATTTTAACAATATCAATTCTTCCAATCCATGACCACAGAATATATTTCCATTTATTTGGGTCTTAAGTTTCTTTCATCAGTGGCTTATAATTTTCAGTGTACAGGTCTTCTACCTCCTTGGTTAAATTTATTCCTAGGTATTTTATTCTTTCTGATGCAATTGAAAATTGGATTATTTTCTAATTTGTCTTTTAAAATATTTGTTAATTAAATGAATGCATGAATGAATGAATGACTTTGAACTTCTAAACTGAGTTCGGAATAAGAATAAGAGTTGTCTAGGCACAAAAGGGAAGAAAAAGAAGCCAAAAATATCCAGTTAGTTTGTTTCACATGGATTATAGGCATGCAGTAGATGTTAATCCCTTCAGTCCTTGATGTACTCAGGTACAAGCTGGCAAAGTGACAAGAGCATTCCTATGCTGAACTCCTTTGAGGGTATTTTTGATGGATCAGTGTTTGACCACAAGATTCTTTATCCTCACAAATAGGAAGTATTTTTAAGGATACCTGGCATTTACTGTTGTTATACTAGATGCTGAGTGGGGCCCAAGGATGTTCAGAAGTCAGCTGCTGCCTGTTAGGGACAAGAGACAATGGAGTCAATGGAACCCATAGTGATCCAAGAGTCCAGTGAGTATAGTGCGTAGGAGTCTGGAATATGAAGCAGAGGATCCTGGTGGACACAGCTTGGGATGGTATCCCTGAATTATTATCTTCATATATAAATCAGATACTTTTGTCTCTACATTTGGGATACATACTTTCAGCAGGATCTAAGGGTAACTACAGTGTAACTATAGTCTATAGTATAGATGTCAAATGGAGCTTCTTCACTACTTTAAAAGTCTTAATAATGAAAAGTTTGATTGAACTGGAAGTGCTTTTGCAGAAGAAATCTCCCCTGTTACTCTCTTGCTCTGTCAGTAATCTCTAGCTCACTGGAATACTACTTTCTCCCTTGGGATCTTTACACTAGTTGTTCCCTCTGTCTGGAATGTTTTCATTTGCCAGTAAAAGAAAATGCAGAAGTACTAGATTTTCTAAAGTGTGATTTCAATTGTGGTTCATTTTAGAAGGGTTATAAAAGCTGTTTTCTATTTTCATCTGCCTACCCATGAATAAAGTTTCCTGTGGATGGTCATTGTCAAAAACTGAAGAGAACTACCTGGCCATTTCAGTTGCAAAACCACTTTTCTTCCTTCCCCCTTTCCTCTTCCCCACTTCCCTTCCTCACTCTGATCTTCCCTATATCCTTCCCTTCTTCTCTTCCTCCCTGTTTTTCTACCTTACAATCTTCCTACCTTCTTTTCATTCTTCCTAAATAATCCAATTGAAAAATCATTCAGTAGGGTTTGCAGTGTAGGCATCTGCATTGGAGTGTGGAGGACTGTTGGCTGCCTGGCATGGTATATCAGAGTCCAAGTGAAGTGAGGGGGAGGATGGTAGCAGCCTTTGAGTGTTGGGCGCTTGAGAGAGGTGAGGAGGTTGTCCACACAGGATGGTGGTAACAGCAACAGCCTGGCCCAAGATGCTGGAGATTGAGTGAAGTGCAGGGAGCATCTGGGTATCATGGCCACTGGAGTACTATGCTGGTAATTTACTCTCAAGGAGGAAGTAATATATAGTATTATCATTGAAATTCTTTTGTAAATTTGGGATTATTTTAACATGAAAAGAATAAAGTTATGTTTAAATGAGGAAGCTAAAGTTTCTCATTAAAATGTTTTGGTATCTTATTTTTATTTTTATAATTTATTTATTTGTTTTTGGTTGTGCTGGGTATCTGTTGCTGCACGTGGACTTTCTCTAGTTGCAGTGGTGGGTGCTACTCTTTGTTGCAATGCATGGTCTTCTCATTGGGGGCTTCTCATTACAGAGCACAGGTTCTAGGCCCATGAGCTTCTGTAAATGCAGCTTGCGGGCTCTAGAGGGCAGGCTAAGTAGTTGTGGTGTAAGGGCTTAGTGGCATCTTCCCTGGACCAGGGATCAAACCCATGTCCCCTGCACTGGCAGATGGATTCTTATCCACTGTATCACCAGGGAAGGTGAAAAGTGAAAGTGTTAGTTGCTCAGTCATGTCCAACTCTTTGTGACCCCATGGACTATAGCCCCCCTCCCCCCCCCACCACCCCAGGCTCCTCTGTCCATGGGATTTTCCAGGCAAGAATACTGGAGTGGCTTGCCATTCTCTTCTCCAGGTGATCTTCCTGCCCCAGGGATTGAACCCGGGTCTCCTGGATTGCAGATAGGTTAAGGGAAGGGACTACCAGGGAAGTCCTTCATATCTTATTAAATATCTTCTCGTTGAATTTTCTTCTAACAAGGCCCATATAGGTAACTCCAAATTCCTTCCAATTTGTCCCTGTTATATAAACATTATCTTTTTTTTTTTTTGTCTGCAACATGAAAAAAGGCTGTGGAACGTTATTTTAGGCAGAAGGAGTCACATATGTAAAGGCCTGGAGCTCAGAGGACATGACTTATGAGAACTGCAAGCAGTTCAGCACATCTGTAAAGTATAAAATTGATGATGGGGCAGCTGTCAAAAGAGAAGACATCTAACACCCTCAGATGAATGATGGTAACATTCACTGACATAGGAGATGTATTCACTTCTATGACCGTAAAACTGACAACCAAGAGAGAAGTGTCAAGGGGGATGCTCCCCAACTGGTACAGATAACCATTTGTCTAAAAACTGCACAAGGATGCTTCTTAAGCTCAGAATTCAGTCACAAATTGCCCTAGACTTGTACCTGCAGGAGGCCCTTCTCAGAAACATGAAGAGGGGTGGAAAATGTAGCCTCTGTCATGTCAAATCTGCTTTCAAATACTGTGTTAATAGGAAAAAGGATACCTTACAATAGACACATGTTATAGGATAATTCATTGAAATATCAGTTTGCTTTTTATTCTGTTTTCCTGCCCTATTCCAAAAATATTTTTCTGCTTTCTTTTTCGAGCTTTTGTTCAGCAGGACCAATGAAGAAGTCAAAACGCCTTTTGTTTTTTAAAGCCTATAGGGACCTACTGTGTAGCACAGGGAACTCTGCAGCCTAGATGGGAGGGGAATTTGAGAAAGAATGGATACATGTATGTATGTGGCTGAATCACTTTGTTGTATACCTGAGGCTAGCACAGTATTGTTAATCAACCATACTCCAAAATAAGATAAAAAGTTAAATTTAAATAAAAATCTCATCCTTTAGTTCTGCCTTAAAAGATAGAAGACAGTCAAGTTTTGATGTTTAGTCTCAGACTTAGTAATACTATGATTCATGCATTTTTTATTGTTTATTTGTTGGAAAAAAGATAGCAAATTTTTAAAAAAAGAAGAAAAAAAGAAAGCCTAAACTTATTAAAGGGCTTATGCTAGGTATTCCCATAGGAGAGGAGAGGCAAGAGCCTCAGAGTGAGAGTCTATTATGGAGACCCCAAAGATAGATTTATTTGGGGAAGGAGGGCTCCATGGAGTGGCAGGGTCCAGCATCCAGTCCCTCTGTGCTGCTCTTTTGTAACCCCCTGGGGATGTGACCTATTCGCAGCATGGAGTGGCTTTGTGATACAGTGGGAAGCTGAACCTTTGGTATTGGGATTGCTAGTTTTGGTAAAAAAGAGTCTCGGCTCAAGCTGAGAGGGAAGTTTCAGGAAACAGCAGAGTCACCTTCCTGCAAGGGACCCTGTAGTCCTGGATAAAGAGCCTGTCAGCAAGGACCAATCTGGACCAAAGATCAGAGGACTGTCCCTAAGTAGTGTACTGTGTATAACCTGAAGTCTTTGTCCTAGGAATAGCACTTGACCTTAGTATTGACTGAGGTTAAATTTCTATCAACTTGAGGAGTGGTGGCTTAAAATGAGATTTGATAAAAGAAAAGGACTATGATACTTCTATCTCCTAGACTGTAAAGTAACTTTAATACTCACTGTAACATTTATAGCTTGCAAGATCTAGGGGAGATTACTTACACATGAAAAGACTTCTTCCCCCCAGAAATATTCTGCTTAAGTCTTTCACTGTACATTTTTTGCAAAACAGCTATTTCAGTTTGATATGTGCCTCTAGAAATTAATGCTCGATGGACTCAGGATGCTTCAACAAGCTTAGCTTTCTATTATTTTTTTCTGCCCCAAAAGCTGAAGTGGTAGGAAGGAGGGAAACAGCTAGCCCCACATTTGATAGATGCAGGTCCCTTTCTGTTCTCTACATTTTCCCAGTACTCCTGCAACTGACTTGGGGCAGAGAGCAGCAGGAATGGGGTGAAGACTGGTTTAGTTCCAGTTTTATTATAGCTTTATTTTTCAGGTGCAAACTGTCATTTAAATACCTAAACTTCATATTTCTTTTAATTTGAGCCAGGTGAAATTGAGCTCTGAATTGAGCCTACTTCATTAGACTTTGGATAAATGATGACTAAAAGGATAGAATGACAATCCAATTCCTTCATTAATGATGTTTTTTTTTTTTCCCAAAGAAGGAAGCCTATCCAGAAACCATACAAGGCAAAGTGTTACAGGCTTAGCCATGTATGAAGAAGTCAGTTGACTGCAGACTAGACTTTTTAACTTTGCCACCTGTCTGTGTGGCCCTGGGCATGTCATTTTAAGTCTCTGGACTACATCAGCACATGGAAGTTTTGAAATGGATGACCTAAAATAAACCTCTTCATGCTCTACACTTCTTGTGATTCTAGAATGTATAATAAGATTATTTTAAAGTAGAGATATAGGGTAATAAAGGAGCTTTATCGACACTATAGTTTTTCCCGTGGTCATGTATGGATGTGAGAGTTGGACTGTGAAGAAGGCTGAGTGCCAAAGAATTGATGCTTTTGAACTGTGGTGTTGGAGAAGACTCTTGAGAGTCCCTTGGACTGTAAGGAGATCCAACCAGTCCATTCTGAAGGAGATCAGCCCTGGGGTTTCTTTGGAAGGACTGATGCTGAAGCTGAAACTCCAATACTTTGGCTACCTCATGCGAAGAGTTGACTCATTGGAAAAGACTCTGAAGCTGGGAGGGATTGGGGGCAGGAGGAGAAGGGGACGACAGAGGATGAGATGGCTGGATGGCATCACTGACTTGATGGACATGAATCTGAGTGAACTCCAGAAGTTGGTGATGGACAGGGAGGCCTGGCGTGCTGCGATTCATGGGGTCGCAAAGAGTCAGACATGACTGAGCGACTGAACTGAACTGATTGACATTAAATACTTAGATATAATGGGACTTATTTTTTGTAGGACTTTAAATGTACCTGTGAAATCAGTTCAGTGTTTTTACAAAACCATTATCAAAACCTTGTGATGAAACTTAGAAATTGTATTAGTATATATTTTGGCTGTATGCAGCGGGTAATCATATCAGATCTTGGTGAAAAATAAATCCTCCCAGAACCAATGATGGGAATTAGAAAATTATTAGAATTTGAACTGAATTATATGTAATTTTAATCCTTGAAAGAAATTCCTTTATTTGATTCCTGTGAATGAAAAGTGCTTTCTATGTTATTTCAGAGGCTGGAAAACTGACCATATTTAGACTCCTGGGCAGCAAAGTAAAACAGATTTCAGGTAAATTATGCTGTACAAATAGTCTATCCCAAGAAAATAAATCACTGCTAAATTTACTGAGAGATCTCTTTCAGTGATTATCATATGGAATAGGTTCCTCAGGAAGCATTTGAGTCTTGATTTCATAGATGCTAATCATTTATATAATGTTGCTTGTATAACTCTTGGCTAATTATTTTATTTTTTTCACTGCTTTTCTAGTTTTATTTGAAAAAAAAAAGAATGTGTGTAATTTCCTTTCTCTAATATTAAAGTATTGAAATTATGATAGCAAGTACCATTTAACTAAAAATGTTTAGATCCTGAATGATCCAGAAAGGCTTTACACATAGTCTGAACTCACTGACCAACTACAACTGAATACCACTCTTACAGCTTACTGAGTAGACTAAGCTGTTCTTTATTCTCTTTAGTGTATAATTAGAAATTAGATAGGATCAGATTCCTAAGGACTCAAAATATATATGGTGGTGTGAATGTTACTTAAGTACAGGTCTTGAGTATTGAACATTGCACAAATTGAATCTTACTCTGAGTTGCCACTCTTTAGGTTAAGGGAAGTTTGATCTCAATGAACACATTTTACTTTTTGTATAATGAGGAAGAGAAGCTTTATTAAGCAGTTACACACATTTTGAACCACACTGTAGGCTAAAACTAGAAGTTGAAATGGACTTAACAGGTAAGATTAAAAAACTTCATTTTTACAAGTCTCATGGAGAGAAAAATATCCAGTATAAATTTTGCTGAAGAAAATGAATATTTAAAAATTGAAGTTCTTATTGCAACTTTAAGAGTAATAGAAATAAAAGTCATAAAATTCAAAACCAAAAGATGAATAATTTATGTAATTTTAAAGGAATGCAATTATGTGACCTTGTTATGAAATTCGTAGGTTAAACACTAAATCTGGTGTAATCTTATCTAGGCAAGATGTGATAGGAAGCTTTGCAGGAACAGCTGAGTTAGGTCTGACTCCCTGAATAATGGATGCTGAGAGCACTTCATTTCTAGGAGGGTATTGCAGTTTGCTAGGACTACCATCACAAAGTACCACACACTGGGTGGCTTCAACAACACTTTTATTTTCTCACAATTCTGGAGGCTAGAAGTCCAAGATCAAGGTGCTGTCAGAATTAGTTTTTGGTGAAACCTCTCTTTCTGGCTGACAGACTGCTGCCTTCTTTGCTCCTAGTAAGGAAGAAAAGCTTTATTAAACTGTTATACACATTTCAAACTATACTATAAGCTAAAACTAGAAGTTGAAATGGAACACAGCCCTGCCAGCACATTGATTTTAGCACAGTGAGACATCTGTCTGATTTCCTTACTGTAAGATGCTAAATTTGTGTTTTTTAAGGCAATACGTTTGTGGTAATTTGTTACAGCAGCAACAAGCCAACCTACCGTACACTGTCATGTGCTATGCTGTGCTCTGCTTAGTCACTCAGTTGTGCCCGACTCTTTGCAACTCCATGGACTGTAGTCCACCAGGCTCCTCTGTCCATAGGGATTCTCCAGGCAAGAACACTGGAGTGGGTTGTTATGGCCTCCTCCAGGGGATCTTCCCAACCCAGGGATCAAACTGGGGTCTCCTGCATTGCAGGCGGATTCTTTACCAGCTGAGCTACCAGGGAAGCCCACGCTGTCAGACCCTTGATCATTTACTTGTGTAACTCCAAACATAGCATGTACGCACATTGTTTCATGTACTTGAAATGCTATTACCTTCTTGTATGTCTAGCTAACTCTTAACCCTACTTCTGAAGTTACCTTCTATTAGGAGAATTTGCTGAACTTAGGGTTTCTGTCCATTTCTATCTCAACACATGATGTGTGCAACATCTGTCATACTTCTCTGTTATTGTTATTACTGTCATTGATTTCCCCTCTTTTCCAAGACTGTTGACCTCTTGAGAGGCTTGAGACGTTATTTACAGTATCTAGCCCATGAATGATATAATTGGAATGATGAATAAATGAAAATAGAATGTTCTAAATATTTTTAAGTTAGAAGGCTCATATTCTGTGCGTGAGTCTGTGGGTATGTTTCTACTTGGGTGTGTGTTCTTTACAAAGAGGGAGTCTGAGAAACATCAGTTTGTTAAGTCCTCCGTTTTAGTCTATTTGGGCCAATATAATGAAAATACCATAGACTTGGTGACTTATGGACAACCAAAATTTCTCAGATTTGTCGAGGCTGGGAAGTCTAAGACCAAGGTGCTGGCAGATTCAGTATCTGGTGAGGGCTCACTTCCCAGTTCATAAATGGCTGTCTTCTTGCTGTGTCCTCACATGATGGAAGGAGAGCTAGAAAGCTCTTTGGGGTCTTTTTATAAGGGCACCAATCCCATTCATGAGGGCTCCACTCTCATGGCTTACTTTCCAAAGTCCCTGCCTCCACATACCAGCACACTGGGGATTAGGCCTCAACATATGAATTTTGGGGGACACATTCAGTCCATAACATCTTTTAATTCTGGTAATCTTTTCCCAACTTCCCACCCAGATGGCTGGCAATTAAATATGTTATTACTAGAGTTTAGTTTCACAGGTAAGGATTCCAAGTTTATTTGGGGTTGCTGATGTGGATCTGGTCCCAAGACAAAGGTGATATATCTTTTTTCAAGATATTGTTCAGCCTGTATGATTATCCATGTGTGTATGAGTGTACAGAGGGAGGGTAAAGTAGACTCATAGGGCTTACACTGGCTGGGTCACTCTTTTCTCCAATGGATAAAAACACAGAAGCTTTTGGTTGTGTATTTTATTTTAAAAATTAATTGAGATATAATTTAGACACATAACATTTTATTAATTTTAGCTGTACAACATAATATTTGCTATATATATATTGCAAAATGATTACCACAATAATTTTAGTTAACATCCATCATCACAGTTCCAATTTTTTTCTTGTGATAAGAACTTTTCAGATCTACTCTTTTAGCAACTTTCAAATATACTGTATAGTATTGTTAACTATAGTCACCGTTGTTGTTGTTCAGTTGCTGAGTTGTGTCCGACTCTTTGCAACCCCTTAAACTGCAGCACACCAGGCTTCCCTGTCCTTCACTATCTCCCTAAGTTTGCTCAAACTCATGTCCATTGAGTCAGTGATGCCATCCAACCTCTGTTGCCCCTTCTTGTCTTGCCCTTAATCTTTGCCAGCATCAGGAAAGATGTTAGGAAATAAGTCAGCTCTTTGTATCAGGTAGCCAAAGTATTGGAACTTCAGCTTTAGCACCAGTCCTTCCACTGCATATTCAGAGTTGATTTCCTTTAGGATTGACTGGTTTGATCTCCTTACTGTCTAAGGGACTCTCAAGAGTCTTCTCCAGCATCAAAGTTCAAAAGCATCAGTTCTTCAGTGCTCAGCTTTCTTCATGGTCCAACTATCACACCCATAAATGACTGCTGAAAAAACCATAGCTTTAACTATATGGATCTTTGTCGGCAAAGTGATGTCTCTGCTTTTTATCACTATCTAGGTTTTTCATAGCTTTTCTGCCAAGGAGCAAGTGTCTTTTAATTTTGTGGCTGCCATCACTGTCCACATTGATGTTGGAGCCCAAGAAAATGAAATCTGACACTGTTTCCACTTTTCCCCCATCTATTTGCCATGAAGTGATAGGACTGGATGCCATGATCTTCATTTTTTGAATGTTGAGTTTTAAGCCAGCTTTTTCACTCTCCTCTTTCACTTTCATCAAGAGGCTCTTTAGTTCTTCCTCATTTTCTGCCATTAAAGTGGTATCATCTGTATAGCTGAGGTTGTTGATATTTCTCCCAGAAATCTTGATTCCAGCTTGTGAGTCATCCAGCCCAGCATTTCGTATGATGTACTCTGCATATAAGTTAAATAAGCAAGGTGATAATATACAACCTTGATGTACTCCTTTCCCAATTTTGAACCAGTCCATTGTTCCATGTCCAGTTCTAACTGTTGCTTCTTGTCCTGCATACACATTTCTCAGGAGGCAGGTAAGATGGTCTAGTATTCCACACAAACTGTGGAATATTCTTTCTAAACAAATAAGGAAATAATAAATAGTTCAGGAAAGAATATTATAAAGCAGTTAAATTGATATTGTATAGGAAAAATAATGACTGATACTTGGGTATGAATCTTATACAATTATGATGATGCGGAAAAAGTCACTTTACTTATTTTACCAAATCAAATTAAATTTGACTTTACACACTCAGCAGAATGGCAGTAATGTCAACATGTCATTATTGGGTCTCCTCTCATTGTTTTCCACTCAAAGGCACTTGCCTCTCTTCCCCTTTCCTTCTTGGGCAACATAAGAGCAATACTTTGATAAAATGCTTTTTGTGAAAAACAAACAAACAATGAGGACTGACCTTAAAAGATACTCTCCTAAGGCAAAAGAATACACAGATATATTCAATCTGTAAAGATATTAACTATCTGGTTTATACCTTTGTATTTTCCTCCAGTATAAAGTCTAGGCTTTTAGAAGGGATTTATATTTGTTTCCTCTATATGGAAGGGGATTTCAAAGGTGGAGGGGTTGGAAAGAGATAGCTTCCCAAGTCTAAGAGAAGTGACCAGACAAAAGGTACAAACTAAGTCCTGGGGATATCATGCACAGCACAGTGACTATTTACTTCTGCTTCACTGAAAATATTGGAGTGGGTTGTCATGCCCTCCTCCAGGGGATCTTCCCAATCCAGGGATCAAACCCAGGTCTCTTACATCGCGGGCAGATTCCTTATCAACTGAGCCACCAAGGAAGCCCAAAAACACTGGAGTGGGTAGCCTTTCCCTTCTCCAGCAGATCTTCCCAACCCAGGAATCAAACCGGGGTCTCCTGCATTGCAGGCAGATTCTTTACCAGCTGAGCTACCAGGGAATCCCAATCAGATTGCTATTTGAGGGCAATTAGAAGTTTCCAACTTACACAGATTCTCAGTTATTTCCTTAGGATAAATTTCCAGAAGCATCATTAATGGTACAAAAGAATGGTCAAATTTTAAGGCTGTTGAGCCCACTACTCATCACAAACAGCAAAGTGCCATTTTGGAAAGTACCTTGGGTAAATAAAAATGGAGCATGTATTGGTTTGCTAGATTTTCCATAACAAAATACCAAAGAATAAGTGGTTTGAACAACAGAAATTAATTTTTCTCCCATTTTTGGAGGCTGGAGGTCCAAGATCAAGGTGCTAGTAGGGTTAAATTCTTCTGAGATCTTTATTCTTGGCTTGCAGGTGGCCATCCTCTCATTGCCTCTTCACACGGTCATTCTTCTGTGCACATATACCCCTGGTGTCTCTTCCTCTTATAGGGACACTAACCATACTGGATTAGGGCTCTATCCTAAGGGCCTATTTTAAGATAATCACCTCTTTAAATACTTTATCTTTGATTATAGTTACATTCAGAAGTACTGGAGGCTAGTGCTTCACATTATGAATTTAGAGGTAAGAGAGGGTGGGGACACAGTTCAGGCCATGACAGAACTCAACTGCAAAAATTAACTCCGAGATATAATGGCATGCTGTAGTCCATGGGGTTGCAAAGAGTCGAACATGACTGAGCAACTGAACAACAACAAATAATAAAAAGTTGACTTAAAAAAGTAGAGTTGCTGCTTTCTGAAAATATAGCTGTTCATAGTTTCCCCTCTCTTTCTTAGCTCATTCTTTTTCGTTTTCTCTAGTTCTCTTTTTCCATTTAGTTCAGTTCAATTGCTCAGTTGTGTCCAACTCTTTGAGACCCCATGAATCGCAGCACGCCAGGCCTCCCTGTCCATCATCAACTCCCAGAGTTTACCCAAACTCATGTCCATGGAGTTGGTGATGCCATCCAGCCATCTCATCCTCTGTTGTCCCCTTTTCCTCTTGCCCACAATCCCTCCCAGCATCAGGGTCTTTTCCAACGAGTCAACTCTTTGCATGAGATGGCCAAAGTACTGGAGTTTCAGCTTCAGCATCAGTCCTTCCAGTGAACACCCAGGACTGATCTCCTTTAGAAGGGACTGGTTGGATCTCCTTGCAGTCCAAGGGACTCTCAAGAGTCTTCTCCAACACCACAGTTCTAAAGCATCAATTCTTTGGCACTCAGCTTTCTTCACAGTCCAACTCTCACATTCATACATGACCACTGGAAAAACCATAGCCTTGACTAGATGGACCTTTGTTGGCAAAGTAATGTCTCTGCTTTTTTAATATGCTGTCTAGATTGGACATAACTTTCCTTCCAAGGAGTAAGCGTCTTTTAATTTCATGGCTGCAATCACCATCTGCAGTGATTTTGGAGCCCCCAAAAATAAAGTCTGACATTGTTTCCACTGTTTCCCCATCTATTTCCCATGAAGTGATGGGACCAGATGCCATGATCTTCGTTTTCTGAATGTTGAGCTTTAAGCCAACTTTTTCACTCTCCTCTTTCATCGAGAGGCTCTTTAGTTCCTCTTCACTTTCTGCCATAATTAGGTGCAGTAAAATATACCCTTTTTACTGTGCAGTTCTTTTGATTTGTTTAAACATCACATTCAATTAGATCTTGTTATCACACTTGCAGGAGGGATGGAAAGCAAAGGTTGTCTAAATTTCAGTTACATTTTTAAATATTTGTTTTGGAAGGCTGAGATACTTGTAAGCAAGAAAAAGCCAAGAAACATACGCAGGCGATGATCTAAAAGGTAAAGTAGAAAAAAAATTGTTTTTCCACCTGAATGATCTCAGAGGTAGGAAAATGACAGCATCTAACACTCTTTATTCACTGTCCCTACTTTTACCAATCTAATCTCTGAAAAGAGTCTTCTATCCCAGTTATCTTGTACTTATCCTGAATTTCTAAATGTCTCTCAAACATGCTTGTGTTGATTCCTATCATCCCTACCCTCTTTCTGTTGTTTAGTCGCTAAGTTGTGTCCCACTCTTTGTGACCCCATGGACTGTAGCCTGCCAGGCTCCTCTGATCGTGGGAGTTCCCAGGTAAGAATATTGGAATAGGTTGCCATTTCCTTCTCCAGGGTATCTTCCCGACCCAGGGATTGAACCTGCACCTCCTGCATTGGCAGGTGGATTCTTTACTACTCAGCCAACAGGGAAGTCTGCCCTCCTTCTATAGGTAAGGCTTATACTAGACATATGCTTTTATGAAGCTTTTCTAGTCAATAGTAATTAAATCAGTAACAGATCCTCAATAAGACTGTGTGGATGATTATTTTAAAACAATACAGGAAAAAAATGTTACTTTAGAATTTACAGTTTAGATGAGAAAACAAGTTACGGTCTTATTCTGTTTCAGAAATTCATCTTTTACTGTTTAACATTTATTTGAGTGACTCTAAAACTTCTTCAGGTCTGATCTTTCATCAGAGCTATAACCTTGGGCATCTCAGAACATAGTGCCCCATGAATATCGCAGTTTCACCTTAAACATTAACAGCTATGTTCACCATCACCCATACTTCCTCTAAAATAGTTTCTTTTCCTACATTTTTGTAGTTCTATCATGTGGCAGTTTTAGGCTTCCAGATATCAAACACTGGAATGCTTTTATTTTCCTCATTATTTATCATCAGTCGGTTAGCAAATCCTGACATATCTGAATTGTGTTTTGTAATAAGGTAATACTTTCCTATTATCCTTCTCTTTTAATTTTTTCAATGGTATTTATTGCTATCTAACATGCTATATACCATTCTTATTGTTTGCTTCTCCCCACAAGAATGTATGTTCCATGAGGGCAGACATTTTTGTCTGTTGCTTACTGCCCTGTTCCCAACACTTGGTATAGTAGTTATTGGATAAATTGAGAAATTGAGCACTTACTATGTGCCAGGCACTGTGCTCTGCATTTACATGCAGAATCTCATTTAATTTTTGCCACATTGGGTAGGTGTTTTATGTTCTGATTTTAATAATAAAACTGATAATTTAAAAAAGGTTAGGTGACCTGTCCAAAGTCACACAACTCGATGCTCACATGGTTTGTAGGTAATAGAGACATAGTTTCTCCCCAAACTTTGAAGCCTATCTATATGCCTTTGAATTAGTATTTATACTCCTTAATCTAAATGTAGGAAAAGGAGTATGTCAAGGCTGTATATTGTCACCTTGCTTATTTAACTTATATGCAGAGTACATCATTATGGACTGGAAGAAGCACAAGCTGGAATCAAGATTGCCGGGAGAAATATCAATAACCTCAGATATGCAGATGACACCACCCTTATGGCAGAAAGTGAAGAGGAACTAAAAAGCCTCTTGATGAAAGAGGAGAATGAAAAAGTTGGCTTAAAGCTCAACATTCAGAAAACGAAGATCATGGCATCTGGTCCCATCACTTCATGGGAAATAGATGGGGAAACAGTGGAAACAATGTCAGACTTTATTTTTGGGGGCTCCAAAATCACTGCAGATGGTGATTGCAGCCATGAAATTAAAAGACACTTACTCCTTGGAAGGGAAGCTATGATCAACCTAGATAGCATATTCAAAAGCAGAGACATTACTTTGCCGACTAAGGTCCATCTAGTCAAGGCTATGATTTTTCCAGTAGTCATGTATGGATGTGAGAGTTGGACTGTGAAGAAGGCTGAGCTTTAAGAATTGATGCTTTAGAACTGTGGTGTTGGAGAAGACTCTTGAGAGTCCCTTGGACTGCAAGGAGATCCAACCAGTCCATTCTGAAGGAGATCAACCCTGGGATTTCTTTGGAAGGAATGATGCTGAAGCTGAAACTCCAGTACTTTGGCCACCTCATGCGAGGAGTTGACTCATTGGAAAATACTCTGAAGCTGGGAGGGATTGGGGGCAGGAGGAGAAGGGGACAGCCGAGAATGAGATGGCTGGATTGCATCACTGACTTGATGGACGTGAATCTGAGTGAACTCCAGGAGTTGGTGATGGACAGGGAGGCCTGGCGTGCTGCGATTCATGGGGTCCCAAAGAGTCGAACACGACTGAGCGACTGAACTGAACTGAATCTAAATTTCAAGACATTACATAATACCAAGACCGTCAACCTTAGTTTTTTTCTATCAAAAACCTCCTGATACAATCAAACTGGTCCACTTTGTTCCTGGGAGCTTATAAATTTTCTCCAGATTTTGTTCAGGTAAACTCCCTATAGAAATCTTATCTAGCCTTTGACTCTGATTCAGTGCAAGTTCTATCTCTTTAATCATTTCTGAATACATTTCATTCCAGGATACAGTGAGGAATTTATCTTCTAATTTGCTACATGGTTTTGGGGCTCTCCATCACATGGCATACACCGTGTGGCACTCCTTGTATCTTGCTTGGAACACAAAAGTTTCAGTAGACGGAAGCCATTATAACTTTCTTGCATTCCCACCTGGGTCGATATGGCAGTTATCAAGGGTGTGCAATACTCATATACAGTAGTGTTCATGTGTTTAACTTGGCTCCCAGTCCGATTGAAAACGCCTTAAAAAACCTAACATTTTAGTTGGGAAGGAAGCTCGTACAGATAACAGGACCTATGAAAGGATGTGTACACCGGGGGAGTATGAAAATGTCCGCTGAGAGAGGCCTCGCAAGAGGGTTCCACTGACAGCATTGGGGTAGCGGGGGTCTCGCGCCAAGCCTCGGTCGCAAAGTATGAAGCGCTTTCGGCGCGCTGCAGTCCTTTCACATGGCCTCGGGCTCGCTTTTGCGCAGGGCCACGTGCCAATGTTTGTCTAATCGCGCCTCTGGCCTACTATAAACGGTTAATAACCGTCTTCCCCGACCAGGCCCCTACCCTCCATCTTTGTGCGGACGGGAGGGGCGAGGACTCCAGGTGTAGTGGCCCAGCCGAAACGCGGCGGGTAAATCCAAGACCCTAACCCCAACAGTCAAGTTTTCAAAAAACCCGCGCGTGACGCCCCAGGCCGCATCCGTTGGGAACGGCCCCCAGCGCGTCCCCGCTCACTACCACCCCCGGCGCCCCGCCCCACCCCCGCGACAAGCCCAGGGCGGGAGGAGGCTTAGGGACGGCAAGAAAACTGCACACAGCGGGAGCCGCGGCCAGCGCGCACTGGGGAGCGCGCCCGTCCAGTAGCTGCCGAAAACGGAAGTGGATGCAAGCGGATGGCTGTGATTGGCTGAACTGACATGTCTCTCAAGGGGCTGGCGCGAACGCCACTGCGGAGCTGGGCGAGGGGATACGGCTAGGGGAGGGGGAAAAATCACTGGGAACAGCCGCGGGGGCTGGGGGCAAATGAATCGCAGAGGTTCACGAAGGGCAGAGAGAGTCCCTAGTGAGGGCGCACTGGAGATCCTGGAAGTGAAAGCTGAGCGGTAAAGGCGGCAGCCGGAGCAGCGCAGGCCGAAGGCTTGAATAGACCGCGGAGGGCGGGGAGTCCGTGACCGAGAGCCGCGCTGCAGCGCGGTAGGCGGGACTAATGAGGTCGAGGCGAGGATTGGTGGACTGTCCTGCGCTGCCGTACGTCGGCGGTGACGCACGCCTCGGGGAGGGTGCGCGCGCGTTCAGCGGCCTCTTTGTGTGGTGCACAGATACGGGAGCGGAGGTGGCGGTAGCGGCGGCTTTGGTTGCCTTCCAGTTTCCTCGGCTTGTCCTCTAGCCGGCACCTCTCCCCTTCCCTCCCCCTTCCTCTCTTCCTTTTTCCCTTCCCTTCCCTTCTTCCCTTTTCCGTCGCTGACCGGCGGGGGCGGCTCCAGCGACGGCTGGGCCCAAGTTGTGAAGAAACCTTAGCCAACCATCACGGCGACGGCGAAACCTCGGAGCTCCCAGGGCGGGGGCAAGGCCCGGGCGGTGGAGATGGAGAACTCCCAACTGTGTAAGCTGTTCATCGGCGGCCTCAACGTGCAGACGAGTGAGTCCGGCCTGCGCGGCCACTTTGAGGCCTTTGGGACCCTGACAGACTGCGTAGTGGTGGTGAACCCCCAGACCAAGCGCTCCCGTTGCTTTGGCTTCGTGACCTACTCCAATGTGGAGGAGGCCGATGCCGCCATGGCCGCCTCGCCTCATGCGGTGGACGGCAACACGGTGGAGCTGAAGCGGGCGGTGTCCCGGGAGGATTCGGCGCGGCCCGGTGCTCACGCCAAGGTGAAGAAGCTCTTTGTCGGGGGCCTTAAGGGAGACGTGGCCGAGGGCGACCTGATCGAGCACTTCTCGCAGTTTGGCACCGTGGAAAAGGCCGAGATTATTGCCGACAAGCAGTCCGGCAAGAAGCGTGGCTTCGGCTTCGTGTATTTTCAGAATCACGACGCGGCAGACAAGGCCGCGGTGGTCAAGTTCCATCCGATCCAGGGCCATCGCGTGGAGGTGAAGAAGGCTGTCCCCAAGGAGGATATCCACTCCGGTGGGGGCGGAGGCGGCTCCCGGTCCTCCCGTGGCGGCCGCGGCGGCCGGGGTCGGGGCGGTGGTCGTGACCAGAACGGCCTGTCTAAGGGCGGCGGCGGCGGTTATAACAGCTACGGTGGTTACGGCGGCGGCGGCGGCTACAACGCCTACGGAGGCGGCGGCGGCGGTTCGTCCTACGGTGGAAGCGACTACGGTAACGGCTTCGGCGGTTTCGGCAGCTACAGCCAGCACCAGTCGTCCTATGGGCCCATGAAGAGCGGCGGCGGCGGCGGCGGCGGAGGCAGCAGCTGGGGAGGTCGCAGCAACAGTGGACCTTACAGAGGTGGCTATGGCGGTGGGGGTGGCTATGGAGGCAGCTCCTTCTAAAAATGTTTTTTTAATGCTTGGGAGTGGCTATAGGGGTAGCTCTTTTCAACCACCCAACTAGGGTCAACTCCTAAGTCCTTTTCACTCCCACCGCTTTCCCCATTCTGCCCTTGGGGGAGCCACTTCTAAGGCTGCTTACCCTTGGGGGTGTTGCCCTATATGCCTGCCACCTCTCTCGTCTCTCCCTCTGAAGATGGACTTGCCTCCACATACACATTTTTGTGTTACAGTCATTGATGGACTCTATTTTTTTATTATTACTTGGACTTTGGTCGTTTTTATACTAGCAAAATGTCTTGTTTTAATTTGTGTTTTTTTTTTGGGGGGGGGAGGGAGTGAACTTGCTGATTCTGTAGCAAAACCTGGGCGGGGGTTGGGGGGTTTAGTTTACTTTGTTGTAAGGACTTGGTATCTGGCTACAGCGTTTTCTATAAAATCTCCTTGGATCCCATGCCCGAAATTTGGAAGCATATGTACAAAAATCATTTTTACGTTTTATTTTTAATAAATCATTGTGTTTGACCGTACATGTCTAACATTTTTTTTGTAGGATCTATTCCGTACCGTTTTAAGGGTAATTTTTCGTGTTAATTCTTAATGTGTACTTAGAGAAACTTTTAAAAGGTCCTGTGAGGCTTTTTTTTTTTTTTCTTATTGCTGTACGCAGGTAGTGATGTGTTGAATTTATCCCTTACAGGTAAAACATTTGAAGTGGTGGATGTGGCTTTTTAAAATCTTTAAAGTTTTTCCTACATCCATCTCTTGTACTAAGTGATTTGCTTATCATCTTGACATGGGTGGTCACTTCTATGAGAATTTGCTTCAAAATATGTACTGTGTAGTTCTAAAGAAATAGTTTGTGTTAAGCATGTGTTTTCATTCATATAAACTGTTTTAAAAAATTCAGATGGCCTAATTTCATCCCTCTTACTGGTTTGTCTGTAATGAATGGTTACAAATAAGGGTTATATTTTACCCTCAAACTTTTAAGTGCATTTTTGTATTTTCAGAGCAGGTTTAAATGTTTTGTTTTTTTTTCCCCTATAGCTGAACTGTTGTCCTCCTGGAAATCCTTCCCTTAACTTTTGTGGCACCATCTACCGGCAGAATGTCAGTATATCTGCAAAACAGTTGGTTTAAAAACTTGTTCAGGACAGTTGCATCAGATTTTAGAAGTTTTGCCATCAAAAATCTGTGTAGACTTTGGTTATACATTCACTTGTAACTAAGATGGGCTTTACAGGAATGTAGTTAATGGTCCATATCACTACTGCCCTTTCTACTTGAGGTTTGAAAATGTAAAACTGCTCTGCATAGCTTGGGCAGTGGCCCCAAATTGCTATGATTAACTAATGAACCAGCTTCATTACTGGTTCTTAGGTGTACCATGTACTGGTATCTTAGGTGCAAGTTGTAAAGCAAAATATCTGTATTCTGCTTGGTTAACAAATGTATATTTGTAGCCCTTTCATGCAGTAGAATTCAAGTTGTTTATAAAAAGCAAAACAAAATGGTATAGGAGAAAATTGCCTTCCTGGATAGACATATAGAATAGCACCGTTTATGGATATCACAAATAAAGAATTCAATTCTTTACATGATTGAGTGAGAGTATGTATAACCTGGTGGGTGGGTTCAGAATACCTTTTAATCTAGTACCTACATTTGATTTAATGATATGGTATAATTTTTGGCTGGAATTTTGCTTAAGGCTGCTTAGTCACTTTGACAAAGGGTAGCTGATACTTGGTATGGGTACTTGTAGTACCTCTACAACAAATGGGATAGATGTGTTTGCATAGTGAAGAAATTAACAAGATAGTCTAAGTTTTGCATTACAAATGGTTTTACTATTTGCTTAAATTTCTGTTTTCATTCTTACTGAAATGCATCATACTGCGTTTCTTGTGGTAATTTGGTCTAGCTTTTGCAGGGAGTGGGGCTCTAAGATACAGAAAATGATATGTTCTCAAGTTTTTTATTGTAATTATTGTATTTGTGTTTTACTCAGTTTTAGGAGGAAGATCTGTTTCTTCTGGTTCAACTGGAATAGTCCACCTTCTGGAGGGTTTTCAGAATTTAATAAGGTTATTGTCATTTTGTATTTCCCACATAGTGATGTGTGAAAAGTTACGTAAAAGGATTTCCTAATTAGAAAAATGGCTTAGTATTCATAGTATATCATCGCTTTGTTGTCATGTATCTGCCTTTACAAATATCTTACCTGGATTGGTATTCAGTGAAGGCAGAAATAGAGGTCTTTAGTCTTTCCAGATTTGGCATGTAGGACTTGTTTGTTATGGTTTCACTTTTTTCACCTGTAAGATTTACCTGAACATTACTACTTCAAATATAATCAAGACTTCATGGGAGGAAGTAGTACAGAACCTGATCAGCATTGAATATAATTTTTGTGCAGTGCTTGAATCTGATTTTGAAAGATTAGCAAAATAAAAAAAAATTTTTTGTCTTTCTGTTGTGAAGAACTTCTGCATTTACAGTGTTTAGTAAAATTCAGTGGTAATCATTAGTTGGAAGAGGTTTGAAAGATTGATAGTAATTTCAAGTCTTAAAAAGCTTGCAAACAGTTGACATTCATAGTGGTAACAAATCAGAATGATATACTGATTGCTTCGTTGTGTAGCTTAATGATTTAGAACAGATTTAATATTTAAATCTTCATAATGAATTTTTGTTTTCAAGTGAGGTTAAAGCATTGAGGATACTTAAGAATTTGCTATTTCTGATTACCTCAAGAACAGAAATGGTAGTGTCAGTTATTTGATTTGTAGCTTTGTTTATCTTTAAGTGTGCTTAATACTCAAATTTGAGAATTTGCATTTTAAACTAAATTACCTATGTTTTTGCTGATTAAAAGTGGGCATTTGGATGTTGAGTCAATTTAAGCAAAACTGCATCTAGGTAATGTAAGGATTATTCCCCAAAAGACAGTATTTGCACTTAGAAGAGGGTGAGTTTGTTTCTTCCGTTTTAACCAACTTACTGCATCAGTGTTAAGATTTTGGCCACTGGGAATATAATTTCTCTTCCCTGTTTTAGAAGGCTCTTTTTTTTTATTAAGTGGAGCAACAAAGATTACCTCTAAACCAGGGTAAGACAATGAATGCCTTTTCCTTAGTGTCTTATTGCGGGTTGCTTTGCTGCACCTTTGTCTAATGTTTTCTATTAAAAGTGAATGTTGTAAAAACTTCTTTCCAATAAAAGTTCCCTTTCTACCATGTTATTTAAAAAATTATAATATTGCATGTTTGGTCAAATGTTGCCAAGTAACATTTGGCAATGTTACTGCTGCTGCTACTGCTGCTAAGTCACTTAAGTCGTGTCCAACTCTGTGTGACCCCATAGATGGCAGCCCACCAGGCTCCCCCGTCCCTGGGATTCTCCAGGCAAGAACACTGGAGTGGGTTGCCATTTTCTCCAATGCATGAAAGTGAAAAGTGAAAGGGAAGTCGCTCAGTCGCGTCCGACTCTTTGCGACCCCATGGACTGCAGACTACCAGGCTCCTCCATCTGTGGGATTTTCCAGGCAAGAGTACCGGAGTGGGGTGCCATCGCTTTCTCTGGGCAATGTTACTGGGAAATAGAAAAGAGAAATTGTACTGAATGTTGAGACTGGTGTATTTTTTAAAATGAGAATTAAACGTTTAAATAAATGCTTAAAAACTAAACGAAGAATGGTAAAAACTACTAATATGAGGAAATCCTCTTCTCAAGGACAATCCTTGTTAATAGGTGTATGTTCAGTAAACTCTTTTATGTACCTACATTTTAAAAGGATGAAATAGTTCAGTAGTTTATATGATTGGCATTCTCATATCAGAACAAATAGACATTCCTCATCCTCTTTAATGCCTGTATAATGTTCCATAGCATGGCCATACCATAATGGTTGATGGACATTTCTTGCTATTAAGAGTAATGCAGTGATTGTTGGAATTGCAGGTCATGTTCTTGCTTACCACATACACACTTAGTTGATGAGATGGCTCACTCAAATTAAATGTGCTGGGTAACTAGAACACAGCAGTTCTTTGGTATCATGAGTATTTTTTTGTTCTTAGTATATATTCAGGGAAAGGTACATGCTCATTGGCAGCCTTGTTAAAGCCTTAGGTTATATTCAACTGAAACATTTTGCTGAAAAATTTCAAAGCTAGATAATGCGTGATAAAACAGTTAATGGCCTATAAAGACCCTTACGTTGCTCCTTCCCTGTTTTCTTCCAGCACTTGGAGATGACGTATGTTAACAGTTTGCCTATTTCTAGGTCTTTCTATTTCCAGGGAGATATATTTATCTTTATTTTAGAAACAAATATTGGGTTGTTTTATATATACATACATACATATGTAAGTGTTTTAACTTCAAAGACACCCATATGTGTACATAATCATTCTGTATCATAACACTGGTATACTATAGTATAGATGCATCGTAATTTATTGTTTAGTATGTTTCCAAACTACTTTCGCAGGCTTTGTGTTGCCATTTGCAACATACCAGAAAGGATCCACCCCTGCTCACAAGGTACTCGCAATTTTTGTTTGAGTAGTGGGAATTTCAATAATTGTAATAGATTGTGGGCATTTTAGTTAGAGATGGGTATAAGCAATCGTGTCGACTTGGTGGGTCAAGAAAACATTTGGGCTGGTCTTGACATTTAGGCTACGTAGATGAGTTGGCAGAGGGCATGCTACTAACATGCCAATACACAGAGCATGATGTAATGGGCTCCTTGTGTTTTTTCTTACGTTGCTAGGCCACAGAGACTTCAGAAGTACATCATCTATTTTTATTGCTTTGCATTATTTTATGGCTTAACGGTTTTTGCTAGGTTTTAATAGCAAAATCAGCTTAAGGGTTATGGGACACATTCAACGATAGAAGTACAAGTCAGTTGAGATCTTGAATGGATGTTAAAAAGTTTCTGTGAAAAGTATAATTCATAGTTTGGAGACCCCCTTTATTAAGCCATAGTTAGCAATATTCTCACTCTTTTATTTTTTTCCTTTAATATATCTTCCCTATATTTTCACTTACTAGCTGGTTTTAAAATACAATTTTGTGAGAAAATGTTTGCAGTAAGTTATTAGAAACTTAATATGTTCTGTAAATTTTGTTTTAAAAATAAAGCTAACAGTTGTATAATTTGGCAGGGGGAGACAGGGTTAGTTTGAAGAATAAGTGGGCATGAATTACTAGCTTCAAATTAAATTTGAGTTTAGCACATCGTGAATGTTCTTGATGCTTAAATTTATTTGCTTACTAAGTGTAGTGTGTGGAAGTATATTGTTGGGAAATAGGATTTATTGCTCATTTTTAAGACAGGCAGCTGGTTTGGGAAATTGGTCTTTGACATTGGAACCTGCTTGTGGGTGAACTTCATATTCTTAAATGAGAAATGCCATCAGATAAAACAAAAAAGGAGATACTAGAAAGCTGCTGTTTAAAAAAGTATATTAGGGAGGCTAAAAGGGCGGTTGAATCACTTTTGTTCTGAGCTATCCCACCTATTTATTGATAAACTTATCATTTATTGATAGTTTATTAATAATAAACTTGCAGTTGGAGCTGAATGATTTGCATCTTCAGAGAGGAAAAAGATATTTTAGCTGTGTGCTCCCTTCTCAGGCAGATTTTCTTTGGCTCCTTTAATTCTTTTTTCACTGTGTATGGTTTGTTTAAAACACCAAAAAACATATCTGAAATGGGTTTTGTTCTAAAATTATCTGATGTGAACTTGTACTGTTTTGACAGTATGCTTATTTCCCAGCATTTTCTGTCAGTTTCTTCAGGGATTGATTACCTCTTTGTGCAAAACATCTAGGATCTGGAGATAACTGCAGTGGGACAAACACGGTTCCTGTCTTCAAGTAACTTGCATTCTGTTGGAGATTGTGTTTCTTTTGAAATTATGCATCCTTTTCAGCGTTGTGGAATTGTCTCAGATTGTTCACACTGTACAGGCAAGTTGGAGTTAGTCCCATCATCATTTAATATATATTCTCTGATAAAATGAAAGCTTTAATCTTACTGGTTTACTCATGCCATATGAAAGGTACATTTTTCTTTGATGCTTTTGTTGCTACTGTAATTAGCCTCAGTAGGCATCTGACTTAGTATTTCATAGTCCTTAATGGTGGAGAAGGCAATGGCAATCCACTCCAGTACTCTTGCCTGGAAAATCCCATGGGTGAAGGGGGCCGGTAGTCTACAGTCCATGGGATTGTGAAGAGTTGGACACGACTGAGCAACTTCACTTTCAACTTTTCACTTTCATGCATTGAGGAAGGAAATGGCAACCCACTCTAGTATTCTTGGGTGGAGAATCCCAGGGACAGGGGAGCCTGGTGGGCTGCCATCTATGGGGTTGCACAGTCGGACACAACTGATGCGACTTAGCAGCAACAGCAAAATAGCAGTTCTTAATGACATAAGTTTTGGTATCAAATAGACCAGGTTCTTTTTTTGATCCAGTCACTTTGTTGTTCCATGACCTTGAACACATGGTCCTGAACTTGTTTCCTTGCCTTTACAGTTGTGTCTGGCTCTTTGCGACCCCGTGGACAGCATCCTGCACCAGGCTCCTCTGTCCATGAGATTTTCTAGGCAAGAGTACTGGAGTAGGTTGCCATTTCCTTCTCCAGGGAATCTCCCCGACCCAGGGATTGAATCCAGGTCTCCCGCATTGTAGACAGATGCTTTACCATCTGAGCCACCAGGGAAGTCCTTAAAAAGGAGAGACTGCTGTTAATATCTGTCTCACAGGATTGTGAACAAATTATACTTTGAACAAATTCAGTGAAAGTACACATGTAAAGCGTATACTATCATTGTTGGTACATTGTGAAGTTAATATTACGACTTTGGTTAGGAGATATGAGTGTACTTTTATTTCATCCCCCCCTCAACCACAAGGTATTTGCACAATGAGGTGAATGAATAGCCATCTTTAAAAAAGTACTGATGTAAGTATGTAGACCATAGAGCACTCTTAGTTACTGAGATTCGGTGTTTAACCTAGGCTTTGCTCTTGATTTGCTGGGTGAGCTTGGATATGGGAGCCCTCTATTCCTCTGCTGCTTCAGCTCTAGTAGGAGAGGTATGAACTATGTTAGCTGTCTGTGTCTAAGTATTATAAGAAAGTTACAAGTAATGTGTTGAGAGTGCCTTCCAGGTAGGAAGAAGGATTAAGAAAGGCATTATGAAAGATGTATTTGACTTCAAAAGTTAGCTGTATAGAGAAAGTGAGGGGAAAAAGTTAATTTCAGTAGAGGGACAAATAGAAACATGGGGCACATACAGAGAAGTATGCCTACTGTGTGCTAAATGTTGTACAAAGTACATTTGCAAGTGTTCTCACTGGATCCATTTCAGTAACCCTCTGCTTCACAGTAAGGTAGCTGAAGCTCATCTCAAGGTTAAACTTTCCCAAGGCCACCCAGCTGGTGAAATGATTGAACTGGGAGTTGAATCCAAGCCTTACTGATTTCAATGGCCATACTCTGCATGAAACTTGCAGATACAAGTGGATAATTTATATTAAGGGTAAAGGAGAGTTGTGGGAAATTGGGAGAAGTTGGGAGCATATTAGTGCTTATCTGGCAGCCAGTGGAAATTACTAAAAGTTTTTGAGAATAGTGGTAGTGAGACTAATTTAGAAAGACTGATTAGTAGCACTAAGTGAAATAGCTGGCATTTGAGTGATGTTTTCAGGTGGTAAGGCTGCTATGACAGCTTATGTTAACCATGAGAGCATGAACAAAGAAGGAGCACTGGCAATAGATGGAAATGGAATGTAAGGGAAGTTGTAAAAGTTTAATTAGCAAATGATTGGATATGGTGGGGAGAGATAAAAGTGAGTAGTTCATTCAGAATTACTGGGGTAAGTAGAACGGTGGTGATGTCACCAGAAATGGAATGAGATTTAGAAGGAAGGTTTGAACATAGTGAATTGAAGATGCTGTAAAGTGCATTGAAGCGTTCTGTCTTCTGTAGATAGCTTTACAAAATGGTTACAGGATATTCTCTTTTTCCCCTTCTTGATCCATTCTATACCTTTCTGTTCCTTGCTCTGTGTTCTCAGAAATTTGATTGTTAAACAACTGCACTCTCTTCTATGGCTTCATGTTGGGTTTGACAGTGGGAGAAACCAGCAGAAGTCTAGAAGAGAGAGAAAGGTGAGGCTGAGATATCTGTCCCCTCCCCCCAAAGCATATGTATTGAGCACATAGTCTGTCAGGGCCTCTTAGCGAGCTCTCCTCCAGTGGCCAGCTATAGGCCTTCACTGGGAAACACTCCCTCCTGCTACTACTTCAGCTTCCCTTTTTCTAGCCCCGAGATGGTTTACCAGACCTCGTTGGTTTTCTCTTAACTGTGCCCACATCCTCGTAGATGGTTCCTTTTATTAAAACTCCAGTAACCCTATTTGAATGTGCCATCTGTTGTCATCTCTTCAGTGAAAAAAAAAAAAAAATCCCACATTTTCTAATGACTTGGTCTCCCAGAAACCACCAAACTTGGAGAAGATCTAGCTGTTTACCCTCCCCACCTGTTAATGAGTTTTTCCACATTGATAGTCAGTATCTCCCTGTTTCCTACTGTGTCAGGTTAAATGTTTGACTCTCTTCTATTTCGTGATTCATCTGGAAATGCAGCAAGGAACAAGAAACAAAAATTCTTGTCCTCAGTAGAGCTTATGTTTTAGTAGGGGGAGACAGATAATGAAGCATAATAAGTTGT
This sequence comes from Ovis canadensis, assembly GCF_042477335.2. Taxonomy (NCBI): domain Eukaryota; kingdom Metazoa; phylum Chordata; class Mammalia; order Artiodactyla; family Bovidae; genus Ovis; species Ovis canadensis. The sequence continues at coordinate 61,877,114 of NC_091249.1, read as the reverse complement.
ATGGTATTTAGAAAATGTGTGGATAGAAAAGGGTAAGGAGCCAGCAGTGCTGCAGGGCAGGATATTTGTGAGGATTGTGCAATTTAAAATGGGGTGATGGCCTTCCCTAGTGTCTCAGTGTTAGAGAATCCACCTGCCAATGCAGGAGACACGGGTTCCATCCCTGATCTAGGAAGATCCTAGATGCCACGGAGCAACTAAACCCGTGTGTCACAATCACTCTGTGCTTCAGAGGCGGGGAGCCACAGCTGCTGAAGCCCCCACGCCCTAGAGCCTGTGCTCTGTAACAAGAGAAGCCATTGGAATGCAAAGCCCATGCAGCAGCAAAGACCCAGCACAGCCATAGATAAAATGTGGTGAAGGGGGTAGTGTGGGCAGGTCTCTGAGAAGGTCATGCTTAAGCACAAAGGTGAAGAAAATGAGAGGCTTAGCAGTGTAGATATTTAGGGGAAAAGCATTCCAGGTAGAGGCTTCAGTTCAGTTCAGTCGCTCAGTCGTGTCCGACTTTGTGACCCCATGGATCGCGCAGCACGCGAGGCCTCCCTGTCCATCACCAACTCTTGGAGTTCACTCAGACTCGCGTCCATCGAGTCAGTGATGCCATCCAGCCATCTCATCCTCTCTCGTCCCCTACCCCTCCTGCCCCCAGTCCCTCCCAGCATCAAGAGTCTTTTCCAATGAGTCAGGTCTTTGCATGAGGTGGCCAAAGTACTGGAGTTTCAGCTTCAGCATCATTCCTTCCAAAGAAATCCCAGGGCTGATCTCCTTCAGAGTGATCTGGTTGGGTCTTGCAGTCCAAGGGACTCTCAAGAGTCTTCTCCAGCACCACAGTTCAAAAGCATCAATTCTTTGGCGCTCAGCCTTCTTCACAGTCCAACTCTCACATCCATACATGACCACTGGAAAAACCATAGCCTTGACTAGACGGACCTTTGTTGGCAAAGTAATGTCTCTGCTTTCCAATATGCTATCTAGGTTAGTCATAACTTTTCTTCCAAGGAGTAAGTGTCTTTTAATTTCGTGGCTGCAGTCACCATCTGCAGTGATTTAGGAAGAGCAAAAGTCTTGAGGCAGGATTGTACCTGGACTTTGAGGAAGAGCAAAATTCCTGAGGCAAGATTGTACCTGGACTTTGAGGAAGAGCAAATTGGTCAAAGTGGCTGAAGTTGAGTAAAGAACAAGAGTAGCTGATGATGTCAGAAAGGGACTAGCTCATAGTAGGGCTTTTGTAAAGTAAGGATTTTGGCTTTTGCAGCATGATTGGTCAACTGTTTCAGGGTTTTGAGCAGAGGAATATGCTCTACTTGAATTTTTAAAAAAGATTCTCTGATTTTCTCAGGACATAATTCTTCTAGTTGATGTGGTTGGTTTTGATGAGGCTTTATGAGAAAAGCAATCAGAACAACTTGGATTAAGCTATAAAAAGACCTAGAGTCTCTTAATTCTATTACAGGCACCTGCATTTTTGAGGGAGAGATTATTCTCTGGCCGAAATGAATCTTTGATTATGATGTGCTGTCTTTAGAAAGGACTGCTTGCAAGGTTGGCCCTTGTCTGGGCACTTGGATTTAGGTAGTGTTTTTACCATTCCCTAACTGATAAAGGTGGTCTAGACTGTGCAAGCAGTAGGATTTAGGCTAAATACCTCCTTTCTTCTGGGACTCTGGAATTTTGATATGTGCTAAGCAGTGGGGTTGCACAGAGTCGGACACGACTGAAGCGACTTAGCAAGCAGTGGGTACCTATAAAACCTGGAGTACTTAGTCCTTGGGCAGAAACATTACTCACAAGTGTAGTCTTTGTGACCCTTCATGGTAGGGAGAGAGTGTAAAGAGTCCTGTACTTGGGCTCCTCCAGGCTCTTTCTTTTCTCCAAATGATTCCACTGTGTATCTGCACTATGTGTCTGTAGTAAATTTTATTTGTGAGTACAAGACCTAGCAGTGCTGAGTTTTGTGAGTTCTTTTAGCTCATCTCTGAACCTGGCATTGGGCTTGGGAACCACTGGAAACAGCTAACATTAAAATTTTTTTTTCTTAATATAGGTATTTTTAGTATAACTAAGTGGAAAACATCACATTGTGGATAGAAGGTGCAGTTTTGGAAAACCTGTCACATAGGTCAGTCAGCTCTGTGTCTAGTGAAGAACTCTTCTGAGCAGTTTCTGCTTTGTGAATTTCACTTTTTCCAAAAGCTCTAGGTCTTTTCATTATTGCAGCTTCTAGTAGTTCAGCTGTTAAAGAATCCACCTGTGATGCAGGAGACCCTGATTCGATTCCTGGGTTGGGAAGATCTATTCCTTGGAGAAGGGTTAGGCTAGTCACTCCAGCAATATTCTTGGGCTCCTCTGGTGACTCAGATGGTAAAGAATCTGCCTGCAGTGCAGGAGACCTGGGTTCAATCCCTGGGTTGGGAAGGTCCCCTGGAGGAGGGCATGGCAACCCACTTCAGTATTCTTGCCTGGAGAATCCCTATGGACAGAGGAGCCTGGCAGGCTACAGTCCATAGGGTCACAGAGAGTTAGACACAACTGAGTGACTAAGCACAGCACAGCAATTTTGAACATGTGGAGACTCACTGCCATCATGTAAATCTATTGTAAGCAAGTTTAGAAAAAGGACAGCCTCATAAAGATGTTTAAAATAATCTGAGTAAAGGCAGTTGTTGGCATAGGTGCCTGTTGGCATAGATGCCATGAATAATACCTTAGGGAGATAGGAAGTACAGCTACTAGAAGCAACCGCATTTGACAACAGGTGTAGATACGTCAGTATGTTAGAAGGATCATGCTTTGCTTGTATGCACTGCACTGAGATGTGTAGCAGGCTGGTCTGATTTAACTACTCTGTATTACTCCCCTTGGAAGGGAGTTCTGTTCTGATCGTATAAGACGACTTTGGTTCACAGGATATGAAACTTCAGTCACAGAAGGCAGATTGTGGCAAAATTACTCATTTGACATACCTCTTCTGAGTATCTGTTGCTGACTTCAGAATCAAAACCAGTTCCTTTGAGTCTCTGAATTCATGTATCCATGATCTTGAAAGCTTTTATTTTCATTTGGTGGAACTATTTGCTTCCCTCCAGTTGAGTTTAATCACAGTTTTGTACTTTTATAACTGAAATTGCAGACTGTAACTTCCCCGTTAGGTTGGAAAAAATGATGAGCGAGGAGGATAAATATGGATTTATTTAGTAGGAACCATTAATGTATCCATCCCTTGGCTCTAGAACTACAATACTATGAATTTAACAGAACAATTCAATGAAACACGTTATTGCACAGAGATGGTGATGAGAACATTTATAGCAAGAGACTGGAAGCTATAAATGTGAAATGTTAGGGAAATGTTTACTAAATTGTGCTCTATGAAAATGTGAAATATTAAAAATACATCATCCATCAACAAGTGAATGGATAAATGTAATGTGGTATATACACACAATGAAATATTTATTCAGTCATAAAAATGAATGAAATTCTGATCCACGCTAACACATGGATCGACCTCACAAACATTATGCTCAGTGAAATAAGCCAGGCACAGAAGGGTATGTATAATTTGTTTGCATGTATATGAGGGATCTAAAATAGGCAAATTCATAGAGGCAGAATGTAAGATGGAGATTACCTGGGGCTTGAGGAAGGAGGGAATGGAAAATACTATTTGCTGGGTACAGAGTTTCTCTGGAGATAATGAAGCTCTGCAGATGGATAGTAGTGACTCGCATAACACTGTGAATATAGTTAATGCCACTGAATTGTGCCCTTAAAAGTGGTTGATGTGGTACATTTTATGTATAGTCACAATAAAGGTTATAATTGAATATGCAATAATGATATGTATTTAGTGTAATATGAGTATGTAAATATATTAAAGTAGTTGAGATTAAACAATTGAACCTTTTAAATTTTAAAAAATTTTAAGTGAAATCATCAGAAATTGAAATTCAGTTCAGTCGCTCAGTCGTGTCCGACACCTCGTGACCCCATGAATCGCAGCACGCCAGGCCTCCCTGTCCATCACCAACTCCCACAGTTCACTTAAACTCACATCCATCGAGTCGGTGATGCCATCCAGCCACCTCATCCTCTGTCGTCCCCTTCTCCTCCTGCCCCCAATCCCTCCTAGCATCAGAGTCTTTTTCAATGAATCAACTCTTTGCATGAGGTGGCGAAAGTAGTGGAGTTTCAGCTTTAGCACCATTCCTTCCAAAGAACACCCAGAGCTGATGTTTGGATCTCCTTGCAGTCCAAGGGACTCTCAAGAGTCTTCTCCAACACCACAGTTCAAAAGCATCAATTCTTTGGGGCTCAGCTTTCTTGACAGTCCAACTCTCACATCCATACATGACCACTTGGAAAACCATACCCTTGACTAGATGGACCTTTGTTGGCAAAGTAATGTCTCTGCTTTTTAATATCCTATCTAGGTTGGTCATAATTTTCCTTCCAAGGAGTAAGTGTCTTTTAATTTCATGGCTGCAGTCACCATCTGCAGTGATTTTGGAGCCCCCCAAAATAAAATCTGACACTTTGCACTGTTTCCCCATCTATTTGCCATGAAGTGGTGGGACCAGATGCCATGATCTTCATTTTCTGAATGTTGAGCTTTAAGCCAACTTTTTCACTCTCCATATTCACTTTCATCAAGAAGCTTTTTAGGTGCTCTTCACTTTCTGCCATAAGGGTGGTGTCATCTGCATATCTGAGGTTATTGATATTTCTCCCCGCAATCTTGATTCCAGCTTGTGCTTCTTCCAGCCCGGTGTTTCTCATGATGTACTCTGCATATAAGTTAAATAAGCAGGGTGACAATATACGGCCTTGACATACTCCTTTTCCTATTTGGAACCAGTCTTGTTCCATGTCCAGTTCTAACTGTTGCTTCCTGACCTGCATACAGGTTTCTCAAGAGGCAGGTCAGGTGGTCTGGTATTCCCATCTCTTTCAGAATTTTCCACAGTTTATTGTGATCCACACAGTCAAAGGCTTTGACATAGTCAATAAAGCAGAAATAGATGTTTTTCTGGAACTCTCTTGCTTTTTCGATGATCCAGCGGATGTTGGCAATTTGATCTCTAAAACCAGCTTGAACATCTGGAAGTTTATGGTTCACATACTGCTGAAGCCTGGCTGGCTTGGAGAATTTTGAGCATTACTTTACTAGTGTATGAGATGAGTGCAATTGTGCGGTAGTTTGAGCATTCTTTGGCATTGCCTTTCTTTGGGATTGGAATGAAAACTGACCTTTTTACAGTCCTGTGGCCAATCTAGGTGCAACTATTTACAATTATAAATAGTCTTTTAAAATACAAATTAAAAAAATTTAATTTGTTTTTGGCCAGGTCTTGATTGCTGCTTGTTGGCTTTCTCTAGTTGTGACAAGCAGGAACTATTCTCTAGTTGTGGTGCGAGGGCTTCTCATTGTGGTGGCTTCTCTTGTGGAGCGCACGTGTGCTCTTTTTGCCCGGGCTTCATTAGTTGTGGCTTGAAGGCTCGAGGGTGCTGTCTCAGTAGTTGTGGTACACGGGTTTAGTTGCCCAGCATCATGTGGAATCTATGAAAAAATAGTCAGTAGGAATTAATCCTCTTTCTTGTGTAGAATGTTCTGTGAAGGAAGCAGATTTTTGGCCCTTTACTAAACCGTTGGTATAGTCATTAGATTTCACTTTTCTTATGGAGAGATGCGCAGATTTACCAGCAGAGGGCATAAGTTGCAGGTTGATGCTTAGAGGATGGGATTCTTAGGGGGAACCCGGAAAGACAAATGTTTGCAATGTGCGAGCCTGTGTGAAACACTCTGCTTGCTGCTGTAGTTGGTCTGGCTTTTCTTTGACTCACTGGGGTCCAGTGGTGTGTTCCCAGCTTTCCCCAAGAGCATTCTTTGGCTTGGCTTGGTAAGCTAAGGGACCAGAGGAATGGGTAAGGACTTAATAAGGGTAGGTATTGGGAGCCTTGGATGTCAGCTTATGTTATCTTTTGGGGTTCAGATGCTGTTGCTCCATTTCTTCAGGTGAAGTGGAGAGAGCATGAGGCCAGGCATCTGAGGATCCATACCTTGCTTGGCCACCAGCTCACTGAGTGATCTTGAGCCAGTTGCTATCTGTCAGTCTCAGCTGGCTTATCTCTAAAATGGAGGTAGTAAGATAGGGATCGTGTCCCCAAGCACAGTAGTTAATAGTGGTCTCTGAAGTCAGGCAGATTGGGTCTCAGATCTCTGGGGTTGTGATCAAGTCATTTAAGTCTCAGAACCTCAGTTTCCTCATATTTATTTGTTTATTGATGTTCCATGTTTCAGTCAAGCTTGTGTTTACTGCATTACTTTTTTTAAAATTTATTTTTGGCTGTGCTGGGTCTTCACTGCTGCATGCAGGCTTTCTCTAGTTGTGGTTAGAAGGGCTACTCTCTAGGTGTGGTGCACAGATCTCTCCTTGCAGTGGCTTCTCTTGTGGCAGAGCACGGGCTCTGTAGTGTGTGGGCTTCAGTACTTATGGCGCTCAGGCTCAGCAGTTAATGGCACATGGGCTTAGTTGCCCCCAGCATGTGGAACTCTTCCTGCACCCAGAATTGAACCCGTGTCCCCTGCATTGGCAGGCGGATTCTTAACCACTGTGCCACCAGGCAAGTCCTGCTGCACTACTTCTGAAGAGAAATAGTGTTTTCTTTTTACTGTTTGTCCCCTTTAACCCATTTCCCCTTCCCCTGACTGTCTGCCTCTGGCAACCACTAATATGTTTTCTGTATGAGATTTTTTTAAAATAATTTTTTAAAGAGTCCAGGTGTAAGACAGATTGTACAGTATTTGTTTTTCTCTAACTTATAACACTTAGCATAATGCCCATGCTGTCCATCCCTGTTGTTGCAAATGGAAGCATTTTAATGTTCTTCATGGTTATATAATACTGTTCTCTCTCTCTCTCTGTGTATCTTCTTTATCCATTCATCCATCAAGGGATACAAGTTGTTTCCATACCTTGGCTGTTGTAAATAATGCTGCAGTGAACAATGGGGTACATACATCTTTTTGAGTTAGTGTTTTCATTTTCCTCAGATATATGCCCAGAAGTGGAATTACTGTATCATATGGTAGTTGAATTTTCAAGTTTTTGAGAAACCTCAGTACTGTTTTCCATAGTGGCTACACCAGTTTAAATTCCCACCAGCAGTGTACAAGGGAAAAAGTCCCCTTTTTCCACCTTCTTGCCAACACGTGTTGTTTCTTGTCTTTTTGATATAGCCTTTCCGACAGGTGTGAGGTGGTATCTTGCTGTGGTTTTGATTTGCGTTTCCATGATGTTGAACGTCTTTTCATGTGCCTGTTGGTGCCTGTATATTTTTATTTGGAAAAATGTCTATTCATATGTACTGCCCATTTTTAAAATCAGATTTTTTTGCTATTGAGTTAGATGAATTCTTTATGTATTTTTCATATTAACGTCGTATCAGATACATGATTTTGAATCTTTTCTCCCATTTCATAAGTTGCCATTTCATTTTGGGTTGTTTCCTTTGCTTTGCAGAAGCTTTTTAGTTTGATGGCATCTCACTTGTTTTTTTTTGCTCTTGTTACCTTTGCGTTTTCCCCAGCATGTGTTTTTGGTTCCTTTGCTGTAAATTAATTGACCATTTATGTGTGAGTTTATTTCTGGGCTCTGTGTTCCATTAATTTATGTGTCTTTTTTCGCCAGAATCATACTGTTTCAGTTGATGTATCTGATCACGTGCTGTGCTGTGCTTAGTTGCTTCAGTTGTGTCCCACTCTCTGCGACCCCATGGACTGTAGCCCACCAGGCTCCTCTGCCCATGGGATTCTCCAGGCAGGAACACTGGAGTGGGCTGCCACACCCTCCTCCAGGGGGTCTTCCCGACCCAGGGACTGAACCCAGGCCTCCTGTGTTGCAGGTGGATTTCTTACCCTCTGAGCCCTCAGGGGTAGCTAATCATACTGTTTTAATTGATATAGCTTTGTAATAAAGTTTGAAATCAAGGTGAATGATGATGTAGCCTTGTTCTTATTTCTCAAGATGGTTTTGAATATTTTTTTTTTAGTTCCATACACATTTTAGGATTATTCTATTTCTGTGAAAAATGCCATTGAAATTTTGATAGAGTTTATAAAATCTATGGATTGTTTTGGGTGGTATGAACATTTTAACAATATTGGTTCTTCCGGTCCATGAGGATGGAATATGTTTCCATTCATTTGTATCTTCTCCAGTTTCTTTCATTAATGTAGTTTTCAATATATAGGTCTTTCATCTCCTTGATTATATTTATTCCTAGGTATGTAATGGGGATTTTTTTTTTTTTTGGATGCAGTTATAAATGTGGTATTTTTCTTTATTTCTCTTTCTGATACTTCATTTTTAGCATATAGAAACACAGTAGACTTTTTTGGTGTGTTGATTTTTATATCCTCTAACTTCACTGAATTTATTAGTTTTAACAGGAGAGAACACTACTAAACTCATTTTATGGAGCCAGCATTAACCTGTTACCAAAATAAGACAAGGATGCCACCAGAAAAAAAATTATAGACCAGCATCCCCAATGAACATAGATGCAAAAGTTCTCAACAAAATATTAACAACAGTATTATTGGTGAATGCGGCAATACATTTAAAGGATCATTGACATAATCAAGTGGGATTTATTCCAGGTTTCAATATCTGCAAATCAATCATTGTGGAGGAGCAAATCAACAAAATGAAGGGTAAAAATCATATGATCATCTCAATAGAAGTGAGAAAAGCATTTGACAAAATTCATCATCCGTTTATGTTAATAACTCTGAATAGAGTGAGTGTAGAGAGATTGTAACTCAGCACAATAAAAGCCATATGTGCCAAGTCCACAGCTAACATGCTCAAAAGTGAGATCATGGACGAGACAAAGATGCCCACTCTCGCAACTTTTATTTGACATAGTATTGGAAGTCCTAGCCAAAGCAGTTAGGCAAGAAAAAGAAGTAAAAAGCATCCAAATTAGAAAGGAAGAAGTAAAACTACCATTATTTGCAGGTGATATTATATATATTAATGGAAGACTTTAAGGGTTCAATCAAAAAACTATCAGAGCTAACAATAAAGTTGGCAGGATACAAAGTCAACATACAAAAATCTGTTGCATTTCTGTGTACCTCAAATTTAAAACAGGGATAATAGTTGCTTTACACAGGGTTATTGGGAGGATTAAATGAGAGGGCTACATGTAAAGTCTTGAGTACAGAGTCTGCTGCTGCTGCTAAGTCACTTCAGTCATATCCGACCCTGGGCGACCCCGTAGGCAGCAGCTCACCAGGCTCCTCTGTCCCTGGGATTCTCCAGGCAAGAATACAGAGTCTGGCCCAGAGTAAAAGGTCAAGGGATGGGAGCTGTTATTACTGTTCAGTGGATGTTTTATCTTAAGTCCAAGGAAATGAGGGACATGAAGAACTCTGTAAGCTTTAAAGTGTAACATAAATGCCACAGGTGATTACTCTCTTGAATATGTTCAGGGCATGGGTTCTCTCTCACAGGAGGTGTCCTGAGGGAAGCCAGGCATCTCTGGATAATATGCTGTTCTCTTTACCTTTTGACTTTTTCGGACCTTGAATTCCTTTTCATTTTCTGCCTGGCTTGCTGTGCTGGGGGCATGCTAAGCAGCTACAGGAAGAGTCTACTCAAAGTAGTCAGGAATCTGAGGGGAAGTTTTGGTGATACAGGTGTGGGTGGGCCTTAATTTAACTTTGCCTAGTCCTTGCTGACCTGTTGGTAATAGGGACCACTGAATGACTCCAGGAGAGGCCCAGGGCTATGTTTCCTGGCACAAGGTACCCTGTCTGACTTCTTGACCTCAAAACTAAGGACTCACAGAGCTGTAGTCTGGTAGCATTGGCATGGGCAATGCAAATTGCCATAGCTGCTAATGGTTACTCAGTGTTTATTACAGGGCAGGCTCTCTGCTAAGAGCTTGATAGTCTTGAAACCTAACAACCCTGGGGGGTAGGTACTATTATTATCCATTAATATCTTCTTTTTGCAGATGAGGAAATTAAGACTTGTACCTTGCTAAGGGTTATATTTCTGGTAAGTATATTCAGATCCTGGTCTGACTGATTCTAATGGCCTGAGTTCTTTTCTTTGTGGGCTTTACATTTAGCTGTGCATTAGTGTCACCTATGAAGTTCGCTGGCCACCTCATGCGAAGAGTTGACTCATTGGAAAAGACCCTGATGCTGGGAGGGATTGTGGGCAGGAGGAGAAGGGGACGACAGAGGATGAGATGGCTGGATGGCATCACTGTCTCGACGGACATGAGTCTGAGTGAACTCCGGGAGCTGTTGATGGACAGGGAGGCCTGGCGTGCTGCGACTCATGGGGTCGCAAAGCGTCGGACATGACTGAGTGACTGAGCTGAGCTGATAAAGTTGGCTGAAATTCCCGTTCTTTCGGTCCCAGTTCTATAGGTGTGTGGTGGAGCCTGGTACTGTGGTATTTTCCTTTTTCCCAGGTTTATTGAGGTATAATTGACAAAATTCACTTCCTTCTAGACACTTCTAGACACTGATAAAACACTATAGTTTTTTCGAACTAGACACTTCTAGTTTGATAAAGTGTAGTAGTTGTATGCAATTGTGTAGTATCGTCACAGTCAAGATACGGAGCACTACCATAAGCCTAAAAAATTTCTTTATGTCTTTTGATCCCCTGATGCCTATACTTTCAACCAGATGGCTTTGATGCACAGCTGGGTGTGGGACCACTGTATGTATTCTGGTGCCTGCAGTTGTGAGGAACTGAGGCTTTAAAAGTGAAAGTGAAGTCACTCAGTCATGCCTGAGTCCTTGCCCGCTCCATGGACTGTAGCCTGCCAGGCTCCTGTGTCCATGGGATTTTCCAGGCAAGAGTGAGGCTCTGAAGAAGGAGGAAAAAGGCAAGAAAAGAAAAAGACACTTAGAAGGAAGACTGATGGGCTGTGCTTACTGTCTCCAGGTAAGCTGTGCTATGCAGGCTCCCAGTGGACAGATGGAGTGTGGAGAAGAGAACTCTCTAGACCAAACCTACTTAAAAAATTCTCACATGATTTTTTTCCTCAGCCACACAGAGCTGGAAGATTCTGAACAAAGTTGATGTACATGGTTGGGTTAATGGTTCTGGAATGGAGAGGTGGGGACTCTTGGTAAGCTATGGGAGAAGCTTTGGGTATGGGGAGGAGGCCCAGTAAGGAGGTGAGACCCTACTGCTGGAAATTCCAAACATGGGACCTCTTCCTACAGGAAGGCACTACTTTGGTTCCTTTGGCTTTCCTCTATTGCAAGAATCCAATAGTGACTCTCCTTAATCTGAAATCCAGTTAGGACAGTTAGCCTTGAGCAAGCAGTTTCAGCCTGTGGCCCAGAGAAGGCTTGGATAATAAAGTAGAAAGTGTAAAGTATAGCACTGATAGCAGAGGAGCTTCTGATGGCAACTTTGTGCCAGGAGTCTGGAGACTTTGATTCTTGGTTCAGCTCCGACCCTGGTTTTGCTTTCCTTTTCTTGATGCCCTTCTCCAAGAAGTCTCTGTTCAGCTTATCTCTCGTGGATAGAGTGGAGGATAAAGTGCAGGTGAGAGCAGTATGGCTTCAACACATGCATTGTGGTGACATTGGTTAGCACTGCAGAAGTAGGTTGCCAAAGAAAGTGTGTAAACATTTTATACTGGCTCTCCAGAGTTGTAATATATTGAAACCTGAAATATGCTTGGTCCTTTAGTATTTACTTTTCTGATCTTCAAAAAGTTTCTCTCTGGTTTGTTTCATGTGACACTTCCCCCGCCCCCCTTTTCTGTATGGTGAGGTGGGAACTAGGGGTATGAAGTTGTGAGAGACTCATCTTAGTCTCGTATCCCCTTTATGAATCATCCACCCATCTTCCTGGTGGATGTCTGCACTCTGGCATGGATTCTGGGATTTAGTTTCCTTATTTGTGATGTTCAACTTCTGGTCCCTGTGATTCACCTCAAGAGGAAATACCTGGAGCAGAGCCACAAGGCTGATTAGAAGAGGAAGGGGCAGAGGGAGAAAGATAGGAGGGGTATTGTTGTGAAAGGAAGAAGTAGTGATACAGGGCTGTAGGGTGTAAATAAAATCTCCTGAGCCCCTTCTCACTTGAGAAAGAATGAGTTGGGTAGTGGCCTAATGGCCTTATTTGAGAGGACTTTGTGATGTCAGTGGTGGGGAGTAATCTTTGAGAGTAACGTGCTAGCCAGTTTGAGTTCAGGAGGCTGTGCAAAGTTTAAGTTATTCCTAGTTTCTGCTACCTCAGTGTCCGGCTTCCCTCATTATGGTCTCAAGGCTTTCTGGCAGTGAAGAAATTTAACAGGTCAAAATTACAACTATAATAAGTTTACTAAGCATCCCTCATACTTTCACATACTTCATATCATCTTCCTTAAATCCCCCTCAAAACTTGAGAGTCCAGTAAAAATTTCTTCTTAAACAATCTTACAGGCTAATGAGAAGAAAAATGGAACATAATTTAAGACATTTTTAGAGTTATGTGATTTTAGAGTTGAAAGGGACTCTAGAGTTTGACCCTACGTTATGCGTGAGGGGCTGAAGTCGAGAGTAGGGAAAAGACTTACTGAAAGTCACTCAACCAGATGGTGGTAATATGGGTCCTGAAAAGCAGAGACAGGACACAGAGGATTCCAAGAATAGAGATGTTCATGTGTGGTCTTTCTGAGGCATCAAGGAGGTTTCTTAACCCATTTTTGTGGCTAAGCTTCCCAAGTTGGCTCAGTGGTAAAGAATCCTCCTGCCAGTGTGGGAGCTGCAGGAGATGCGGGTTTGATCCCTAAGTTGGGAAGATCCCCTGGAGGAGGAAATGGGAACCCACTCCAGTATTCTTGCTTGGATAATTGCATGGACAGAGGAGCCTGCTGGGCTACAGCCCATAGAGTTGTAGATTCAGATGCAACTGAAAGGAACTGACCACGCAAACACCAGTGGCTGATTGCCCCAGTTATGCGCCTTGACTGTGGCTGAGGTACAGACCAGCCTCCAGCATGCCCCCTACATTATGTTTTCGCATAGGTGGGTCAGAATTGAGGCTTGAAAGGCAATTGGAGATTGCAGGGTGCGAGAGGTCTTTGACTGGAGATGGGGGGTTTAGTTGGAGACTGATTGCTTGGAGCTACAGCTTATGTCAGATTTTAACATGAGAGACTTTAGGAAGGTGTTTTAGGGTTGTGCTATGGAACTTGTGGTCTTTTGTTACGGCCTAGGGAAATAAATGTATGTGGTCCCATTGTGATGGCTTTACTGCAGTTTAGCCTCTTGCAGTCAAATAGTGTTTGTTTCAGTTCCCTTTTTCTTCTTTCTGCATTCTTCTCGGTTCCATCAGGCTCTTTTACCCTAACTTCTCTTCCTCTATCAGACTCTCAGAGCTGCTGTAGATTTTGGGAGGAGGAACTGGAAAATGAGCTGTGACCTACAAGTCAATTTCCCCAGGTGGATAAAGTCCACTGGAAGCCACAGAGGGGCCTCCTCATTCCAGCAATCTGGCCAGGCTGACAGACTCACAGCCTATGGGGGCAGGGGAGGAGGAGGGGACCAGTATTTCTCGGGCTAGTGAGGAACTGCCCAAGTCTTTTCAGTCTAGGCAGAGGAGGCAGGAGGTACTGGGGTCGGCTGGTCGCCTGGGGATGCCTGGGCAGATGTGGAAGCGGCTGGAAAGGTGGCCTTGCACTTGGGTTGCTGTTGCTGCGCTGTTCCTAGGAGACGGAGGAGCAGCAAGCCTGCGGGGGAGGGGGAGCAAGTGGGTTGCTGCTTTTAGCAGCTGAAAGGGCTGCAGGGAGCTCTGGGTAAGACGTTTTCTGCTGCTGCTGATTCTGCGGTAGAAGCTGCCGAGAGTAAGTCAGAGCAAGGAGGATCGAGAGGGAGGTGGCTTCATTTGCAGCCATGCTGAATCACTGCTGTTGATCAGATCTCCCGCTGGTTGGCTGGGAGAACCGAGCAGAACAGAGCTAGGATCCTCCGGTACAGACACAGCTCAGCAGCTGCCACCCCAGCTGGGCCTCACACAATGGACGGGGAAAGGTAGGTACGTGTGTATAAGTGTGTGTGTGTGTGTGTGTGTTTGTGTACGTGTATACGCACTCACACTGCAGCCACCAGCTTTTGTATTGGCGTTGGTTAGACAGGGTTGGAAGACCTGGTCACTGATGGATCCCAGCCGGCGGCAGAGCCAGACCAGGGAGACCCCTTTCCCCAGAGATCTGGCTTCCACAGAGACAGGTCTGGGTTTGCAGGGCAGCGGAGCACCCTGAAGGAAGTGACTTCCTGACTGGTGTTTGGGAAGAGTTTCAGCATGGGCTGTATCAGGCTGTTTCAAGGAGGCGTTTCCCTTTCCTGGCTACTTTCCTCGGGGTGTTTTTTCTTTGGTGGGTGTTTTTTGATGTCATAGCAGGGCTGGCCTGGCATAGAGTACTTGCTCAAGTTGTCAACAAGCATGCCAAGCTGATGTCTTTCCTAAAAGTGTGTGTGTGTGTGTGTACCTGTATGCATACACAAGTTCAAGTAAGAAGGAGAGAAATCCATTCAGGTGACACTTTCTCGGAACTTTCCATTTGCATTGAAAAGTTTCCTAATGATACTGGAAGTTATATTCTTTAGAGAAACTCTTGCTCCTTTCATCAGGGGTTTCTTTATGAAATAGAAATTACCAGAAGGAAATTTCAGTACTTCTGTTGAGCTGGATCTAACTAGCGAGAGATTTTTTTTCCTGGCAGTCCCATGCATTTTAATACATTTTAGAGCTGTTATCTGAGGCTCTGATTCTTTAATTATGAAGGTGCTGAGTGTGGTGCAGGGCAGGTCACTTCTCTGTGTGCCAAAACATCTCCTCTCCATTCTGTGAGTCTGCGGCTGGTAGAGAACGAGGCTTGCCTTTTCCTTGAGGTGAGAAGACTGAGAGCCAATGGACCCTTGAGGGAGGAGGGCTACTGCTCTAAGTCGCCAGTTTGATTCAGATGGTAACTAGCTGGTTAAAGGGTAACAGGTTCAACTAAGTCAACAATGCCTGGAGTGTACCTCAATAAACAATTTCTTTTGCATGGATTGTCCCCAGTCTTACATCTCATGGGGGCACAATGATGTCATTAAACCTCTCTAAACCCCATTAGGACTGGCAGGATTGTATAGTGTCCTCTTGTCTGAAGAGGCCCCCAGGGGCTGTCTTTCTTGATGTAACTCCTAGGAAGAGAACTGGGACTTTTTAGACTGAATGTGCTGGTTGAGTGTCTCTCCTTGAGTGTCCTTTGCAATAGGAGCTTAGTGTTGGATTCTGTGTGGCCCCCTGGGTGACAGAGCATTTGAAAGCCTGCTTCCTTAGGGCAGAAGTGTGCAGTGTCCTTACTTTCTCTTATTGGTCTAGTAGCTAACAGAGGGCAGAGGTGATATGAATGGAGGTTTGGAGATTCTAGATCAAGCCTGTTTGCTTATATATATTAGGACTGAAAGGTCCATTTGAGACTAGCAACAGTAGATCAAAGCACTGCTTCCCAAGCATTTTGGGGTACTTACTATGTTCTCAGTTTAGTGTTCCAAAATGTAATGAGCCCTGGCCTCCTAGGAGCTCTCTTGTTCTTCAGCACTCTGGTGCCTTTCAACTGGGATGGCTGAGGTCTTTGGCATTGCAACCCCTAGTTTTTACATGTGTTCTTTCGCTTTCCTTCTATTAAAAGCAGAGAAATCCAAACCTTGCAGCTTCCAGTGTTCACCAGGTCACCGAGCTCACTACCTTTTGTTCCCACTCTAAGACCAGCTTACCCTGCCAGGCATTCAAGTCTTCTGAAATCTGGCTCCAGTCTCCATTCCTACTGCTCACTCATATACCCCTACCGAGAGATCAGTGGGTCTCTCTTGTGATCACTCATCCTGTGCACTACTACATCCAGTCTCAGAGCCTTAGCTTCCAGAGTTTCTTTCGCCTGGAATGCCTTTTGCTTTCACTTTTCCAAAAGTTATTCATCTATCAAGGCTGTTTTAAAATTCCGCTTTGTCTTGGAAACTTAAGCTCTTCTGGTTCTGGCAGATGTTCTTTCTAATTTCATTACTTCTAGTTTGAATCTCATAGTTGGGTACTGAATAACAGGCCCACCTACAAGATGTTTTTGTGCTGTTGTTTCATATATCTTGTAAGTTCCCACAGTGGGGGATAGGTTCTCAAGGACAAGAATGTTGCCTGTACCTCTGAATACTCCACATTATCTACTGTGTGGCTGGACACATAGTAGGTAGTAGATAATTATTTGCTGATTAGCTGATGACTTTTGTGAGAAGCTCCAGTAACTAAAAATTGCCTCTCCAAGAGGTGATTGAAACCTCTGGCCAATAGGTTCATCCTTGGCCATCAGCCTTATTATCTCAGCATGGGTAATTGACCCCATGGAATGCTCTGAGGTAGGGGAGAAAAGGGGGAAGTAGGCTTCTTTCACAAGTTCCCGGAGAAACTGGGTGACTGGCCTAGGATCACATGTCAGACCTCTAGAGACTGGAGGGATCCTAAGTCTTGTTCTTCTACATTTAACCTGCTAAAGCTTAATTGGGGCTGCTTTTAAGCATTAAGAATTTTCAGCCAAGAGATTTCTAATGAACAATTTTCTTTCTTTGCCATGAGAGTTTGAAAATAACTTCTACCTTAAAAGGCTATTAATTAAAACATGGGCTTTGGGGTAACATAGAGCTTGTGGTGAATCTATTTCATAAACTGTATGACCTTGAGTATGGCACGTTTTTTCAGAATTAATTTTCCTTTTTGATGTAGAGAGACAGTATCCATATCTCACAGAGTTGTTGTGAAGATCAAAGGAGGCAATATAGATAAAGCACCTAGCAAGTTTTTCTGGCACAGAGTAAGTTCTCAGTAAATGGTAGTTGCTATTATTGTTAGTGTTCATCTATTGCCCTGCTGTACTCCATGATTTGTTCTTGGATACTAACCAAGGCTTATTTTAAGGGCTTTGTATATTTATAATCCAAAGCAGATTTTGTGGGACCATTCCCATGAGAAAATTAAGAGGCTATCAGATCATCATCTTGCATGCACCTAAACTGTCTCCTCACAGTGAGATACCACACAGGGCTTGGCACTTCCTTTTGTAGGGTTCATCAACACTTGTGTGTGTGTGTGTGTCTGTGTGTGTGTGTGCACACATGTGTGCTTGGTCCAGTCAGACTCTGTGATTCCTATGGATTTGTAACCTGCAAGACACCTGGAATTTTCCAAGCAAAACTACTGCAATGGATTGCCATTTCCTATTCCAGGGCATCTTCCTGACCCAGGAATTGAACTCGAGTCTCTTGCATCTCCTGCATTGGCAGGCAGGTTCATTACCACTGTGTCACCTAGGAAGCCTTGCCTTAGTCCTCCTTTTTATAGATACCCCGAGGCTTCAGATGCATTAGTGATTTGGGGCCATGACATCACTACAGTGACAAATTGTGTGTGTGTGTGTGTGTGTGTGTGTGTGTGTAGCACATTGAAAATGACAGTAGCTTGGCTACTGGGATTTCATTTAAGTACTAGAAATTAGCCTTGTGGATGGATTATAGTAAATTCCCAACTTATACGAGGTATCTAGAATGGTCAAATTCATAGAGACAAAAAGTAGATTGGTGGTTGCCAGGGTCTGGGGAGAGGGAGAAATGCTTAATGGGCATGGAGTTTTGTTGTTGGTGGTTTTTTTTTTTTTTTGCTTTTCTTTGGGTTTTCTTTTTTTTTTTTTAAATTTTACTTCATTTTACTTTACAATACTGTATTGGTTTTGCCATATATCAACATGAATCTGCCACGGGTGTACACGTGTTCCCAATCCTGAAGGGCATGGAGTTTTAATTTAGGGAAATGAAAAAGTTCTGGAAATAGATGGTTGCGCAAGAATATATACATACTTAAAGCCTCTGAACTATATTCTTAAAAGGGTAAATTTCAAGTTACATGTATTTTACCACAGTTAAAAAAATTTCCAGGCATAGTCTCTGGGATATTCACAAGAATTGCAGAGAACCACAACTTTTAGAAGAAGCATCACAAAAGGGGGATGTTGGCTGTCCATTTTTCTTAAAATTGTTGTGGTTTTCTTTATCAGAAGCATCAGGATGCCTCTTATTGCAAGGGGCATTGTGTGCCCAACAATGTGCCTTGAATTTATGAGAGCAGTCCTAAGAGAGAGAATGGCTCATCCTTATGGAGGACAGCCTGCTCCTAGAACCCTGAGAGCTTATTTTTCCATCCTTGATCAGGAACAGATCTTATTAAAACAAAAACAAAAACATGATTTAGGCAGCTAAGTCTCTCCAAACGCTGAGTTTTACAACGCCCGGTGTATCACTGGCAAGACCCAGGGAAGAGCAAGTGTTCAGCGCCGCAGGCTTTCTCTTCCTCTCAGCCCTCTCCCACCCATAGAAGGCATGAGTGGAAACTTCTGTAGAAATTTTTGGGCATCACTGCTGCCTGAAGCATATGTGCATTTCAACCATGATAATTGAAACCAAACTTTCCATTTTGGAAATAATTTTTGGTGAAGCAAGGTTTTCAACTGCAAGAAAACAAAGTTAGTTGGAAGAAACCTCTTGATTTCCCCATACCCAGATTTGAGCATTTAGGTTTTTGCTGCTTGCTAGGTTTTATATTGTTGAGGCACATCTATACAAGAACATTTTGGGGTAAGTTTTCTAAAGCAAGTGTTTTATTTGATGAAATTTGCCAACATAGAATTGACCTAATTTTTTTTTTTTTTCAATTTCTGGATAAACCTTGAAACTAGGTTAGACTGAAAAGAGCATTGATGCACTGTGTAAAAAATAACTTGAACATGTTTTGTTCTTAAATTTTTTTTCTCTATCAAGTTCAATGGTGGTCAAGTTACAAATCTGTAACTTTTTTATAATTTAAAAGGGTTTTCAGACTTTCAGCCCTGCTTTCATGGACTTTTCTTTTTAACTTGTGAAAGTCTATTGTAACCTCTATCAAAACCACACACATGGAAGAGTTCAGCTCTCCTATTCAAACCTAATAGAAGTTTGGCTTCCGAAAGGCCACATAATGAGGGCTGTGTTTTCTTTCAGTCTTTCTCTCCCCTTGTCTCATTCTGTCTGTCTGAACTCATGTTTTTCTTATATTTTGCATTTTTACGCAGCCTGCTGAAGTGATTGCCTTCTTGGTTTGGAAGGAAGCTATTTGTGAATTGGACTGTTAGGAATGTGATTAGTAACATACCTGTTCTTGAACTGGTTTATGAAAGAGCACATTACAAGAATGGCAGCAGCTGCTGACCAGCTTTGATGCGTCATGACAGGCTTGTATGAAAATTCTGAGTTCTGTCCAATTAATAATATTAACTCCAGTACATACTGTAGTTCCCCACAATCAGTGAAGTGAAATAGTGCCATGGCACAGGTCCTGGGGGATTCAGTCTTTCTCATTGGCTTGGTTTGGCCACACCATAAAGAACCTCAGAGAGTGGATCATAAGGATGGAGTCTCCCTTGACCTGTTGGCTGTGGACATTGTCCCAAGACAGTGGACATTGCTATGAAGAGCGTAGGCCCTGGAGTGGATTAGACATGGGTCTGAGTGGCAGTTCTCCACGTAGTAGTTATGTGGGATTTCTGGCCAAGTTTTATCTCAGTGCCTGAGGAGGTTATCCTTTATAGGGTTGTTCTGAAGATAAAATGAGATAGTAGAGGTAAAGTAAGCTTTCAGTAAACGTTAACTGTTACTACCCAGGAACCATAGCTTACTGATGCGTTATTTTCCCTGGGTCCGTGTGGCCTGTTGCAGGGAATCAACTGATGCTTGAACTGAGGTGGCCCAAGTGAAAAAGTAGGAGAATATGGAGCTCTATAGCAGTCTGTGTGTGGGGGTGTTCCTTGAGGACAGGGCGGCACTATCATGCCCTGAATCCCGTTACTTGGTTATCTTCAAGAGCCAGGTCATTCATTCATCCAGATGCAGAAATCTCAGTTGGTTCATTTTGGCCTTGAACTTTAGGATTGAGAAATATGCTAGTTCTCCCAGAGCTAGTTTACCCAGAGCCCGGTAGGTTCCAAAATCTTCTCTTGTCCTTTGCTGCCCAGACCTGAAGAAGTGGAGTCATGCTGATGAACTCTTCATGAGAAACTGAGGTACAGCAGTCAGAGTGTCATTTTATTAATTTGTGATGAAAAGTATTACTGGCACAATGTTCCTGAGGGCCTGCTACCATACTTTCTTGCTTCCTAAAGGAAAGCCACAGGGGAAGCCAACTTGATCAAGAGGCCGCATTTGCGAGCTGGGGACTGAGTAAGGTCATTTGAGCGTTTATAGGCTTCAAGTTCCACAGCAGGGATCTGACATGAGGCGGAACCTAATGACTGTCTGATGATTAAATCATTTCTTCCATAGTGTGGGGTGAGCTGGACCAAGAGCTTTCTCAGCCTGATTCTTGTTTTTGGATTTCCCTTTCTAAAGGAAATTTTCTTACCTTTTTTTTTTTAAAGGGCATTTTCTTTATTGAGGGATTTTGATACATTCGGCATAGCCTTCCTTGGACTCACAGAGTTGTGCTGACCCCCGTAGGTGACTTTGCCTCTCTTTATTCTGTCTCATTTATAGCTTGACCATCATGTGCTTGGGCTCTATCTGTGCGGCCCATGCTGCCTGAACTTTATTTGCATCTCTTGAAGATTTTCAGTAGGGATGCAGTTCTTAACTCTCAGCAGTGTTTCTTAGACTCCCCTTTCCTCTCCTCTCCATTCTCTCACACCCTGGATGCTCCAGAGTTCCTCTTGGCAGATTCCCCCAATCTGGACAATTAGATGCTCCGAGGTTTCTATGTCTCCTGCTTTGCTGACATGCATGCTATTGTCCTTTCTATTCATTGCCTGGATTTTTCTTAGTGATGAAAAGAGCCTAAGAACTAACGCAAGAGGCAGTAACTCTTCTTGCTTTCTTCCTTCTTCTCTAGAGGAGTGTGACTTTCTCTTCTACCCCTGCCTGCCCCGCTTCCTGTCAAGAGCTTCCTGATTCTGTATCACCAATGCAGGAAGCTAGGTTGGCTAAGAAAGCTCCTCCCCTCCCCCTACCACCTCCTTTGGGGAAGGACGGGGTTGGGAGGGGGGGAGTTGAGAGGGATAAAGCTATAATTATTTTAGAGGATGTGAGAAAAATGGGATAGTTGATAGTTATACCTCATTTGCTAATCCATCCATTCAGTTACTCAATAATTTATTGAGTACCTGCCATGTGCCATAGGCTAATAATATAGAGGGAAATAAGACACCATCCTGATTCTCTTGGAGCTCAAAATCTAGGGTGGGCAGTGGTATGCAAGAACCAGCACTCACCCACTTGCTAGAGCTGCTTGCTAAATTTTTAAGAATTTTGTGAGTCAGTCATTTAAATACAGCCCTTATTTTAAAAATTATGTGATTTACTAATAAATTATATTGACATAGTAAAGATTCATCTCTTCCTAATTATTTTACTAATGGGCTTCCTTGGTGGCTCAGACAGTAAAGAATCTGCCTGCAAAGTGGGAGACCGTCAGCAAGAGGTCTGAGGGTTGATGAAAATGAGCTAGACATAGGGGACAACGGGTGGGGATAGGGCAAAAGAGCTTGATATATTTAGGCAATTGTGAATATTTTAGTACTTGAGTAACAGAGTCTTCAGGACAGCAATGAGATGAGGAAGCATCAGGCTGGGTCTCTGAGATTTCTTCTGTATGCAGTGAGGAACCAGTGAGAGGTTTCACATAGGACATGCCATGTGCACAGTGACATTCTGTAAAGATCATTCTGAAGTCTTTGAGGAGGACGTTACTGTAGTAACCCAGGTAAGAGATCATGATGACCTGGACTGAAGTTGTAGTAGCAGTGACTGTGAGAAGGGAATGGGGTAGAGAGAGATTAAAGGACCTAGGACTGATGGGACTTGTGGTAGTATGTGAGGTGAGAGATGGAGTGAAGAAGACATCAAAGATGATATCCTAGTTTCTGCCTTGCATAGGTGATTGGGTAGTTGGGTTTGACTCTGAGACCGAGAGTACAGAAAGATGAGTAGGCTTCAGAGAGGGCAGGGAGCCATCAGTTGAGTATAAGTTACTATGAAAAATCTAAGTTGGGGAGTCAGTTCAGATACTGGATATATGGATCTGGACTTTAGAGGAGAGGGGAGGGTGGGAGAAAAGGCTGTGGGAGGTGGCATGCCATGAAAGAGGGCCTAATGTTTACAGTTTATGTATTTTTGTTTATAACTCATAACTATTATAAGATTTTATGTGTATTAATTTACAGTTTAATTTTGAAGACCACCTTTCATTTTTAAGATTGTTAGGGAAAGGGGCAGTGTTTGGGTAGACCATCCCCACTCTGCTCTACTGTCTACCACCCATAGGGACAAAGTGGAGGGTTTTCAGATCAGATTTCACTGATGGTAAATATGTCATGAAGACATGCTGTGGGCATGGCCTTCTGCTGGGCAGGCTGAACTGTTGAGAGTCCTTGGACACATCGTCCTTGCTTACCAGGAATAAGGAGTCTAGCATGGGGGGCTGGGTGTTCAAATATGTGCTATGAAAAGGTCATCAAACATGGGTTTGTATCCTATGTGCAGCTGAGTTACAGGCCAGAAATTCTACAACAGTTTAGGGGAGGCAGAGATCACTTAGGAATGAAGTAGTCAAAGGACTTCATAGAGAAGGCAAAACTTAACCTACTGGGCCATCCTGGAAGACTGGAAAATTCAAAGACAAACACAACAAGGAAGAGCAAGCTCCCCAGTTACTAGTCACAGGGGATTGTTGTCAGCACTTCCAGAATGTCTCTCTTTGATCTACATCCATCCCATATATGTAAAATAGAACTAATAATGTCTGTCCACTGGGCCTTTGTGAACTCTAATCTCATAAAGTTTCTGTCAGAAACCTTTAGTTGTTCTCTGATCAATACCAGATATTTTCTCTTCCTGGCTTTTAAGTCTCTGCAATTTGAAGACAGTATTTATAATGAATATTTGTGCAATGTTTTACAGTTTCTAAATTTGTTCCAGAAATGCAAATATAGTTTAGTATTAGAAAATATGTCATATACCACATTAACAGATTAAAGGGAAACATCCATATGATCATCTCATTAGATTCACAAAAAGGTTTGATAAAATTAATATAATTTATGATTAAAATTAAAATGTGAGTTTCTTAATTTGATAAAGGCCATCTATAAAAATCCTAAAATTAGTATACAATGAGGAAACATCACAAACATCTTTTTAAAATTTAAAATGAGGAAGATGACAAGAATATTCATTAGGACATTTTATGTTTATCATTCTGTGATATATGTCTAAAGGTGGCATAACAAGGTGAGTGGGGAAAAAGAAAAGGTATTCAATAAGTGGAACTTACAGGAAAAATTAGATCCATATTTCATGGTGACATAAAAATCAACATTAGATAAAAGAAGGGCTTAAATATCAAAAGCAAAATCATTAAGCTTTTAGTATAGAATAGAAATTTACATCTATCTGGCCTGGAGTAGGGAAGGACACTTAAGTTATAAAAGAAATTGTACTTGTGGGATTTTTAATAGGAAGTTTTAAATTTTTACTAGGTCCTCCCTCTCCTTGATAACTTTCTCTGTTTTGAGATTTTCTTCATGTTTTTAAACACATGATTCTGCCTTGATATTTATCATCCTATGCTTAGCTAACTTCTTTGTACCTAGAATGCAGACAGTCCCACAGTTCAGATGTCTGTGGCTTACATTTTCCTGCTGAACTAAAAGTGGGAAGGAAGCCAGTAGAGGCGAGTGTCCTGGTTAGACAAGCTGTGGGTCTGGCATGCTGTTTATATTGGAATGTTCCAATGTTACCATTCCCAGTGTGAGATCTAGAGAGACTCTCAGGTCTCCGAAACTTTATCTTAACCATGGCAACCCCTTTCTTGAGCCAGTTTGCAAGGCTAGGTGGTAACATCAACAGAGGCTCACTAGAGAAAGGCAAAGGAAGTTACTGGCAGTGTCTTAGAGTTGGTTTGAACTGTGGGTCCCCAAATCTACACCAGTGGAGAAGGTTCTGGTTTTCTGTGAGAAGGCAAAGCTTAGCCTGGTCCAAACAGACGTAACTCCAAGGTCCCAGACTTGGCTTGGAGCTGAATAGTTTTATCAGTTTGGGGAGAAAGTCCTTTTCTTGCTTATTTTTTGATTCTTCTTTCCCACCTCACCATCAAGTTGAGACATGTTGCTTGGAAGTGATTGAGCATCTCGCTGGCATCCCACAGGAATTTGAGTGTTTTGTCTTTGGTGTAGAAGGCTTTGAGATTATAGGTGCCTCTTGCTAGTCACCACTTGCTCACCTAACCCACATATAGTCATTTTATAACAGTTACAATCCCTTGTTTTTCTATGGGATTATGGTTTCTCCAAAGCTTTCACTGTTATGCCACTATTCTCCACGCTGTGGCCAATGTGATCTTCCTAAAGCACACATGTATTCACTTGCTTCCTGCTCTGCTTCTTTGCTTAAAACTGAGGGCTTCTCATTGTTTTAGAATGAAACCCAAACTCCTTAGTTTTGTTTTTATGTGGCACTTATAAGATTACTTTTAGTTTTACTGAACTTCTAGTGCTCTGATTCCACTGGACTCCTTTTCTCTAGGTCTTTGTTCATATTGTTTCCTCTGTGTCCCCATCTTACTTCTTACCTGGTTAATTTCTGCTATTCCTTAAGATTTCTATTCTTCCTCAGCTTCCAGTAAGTTTTTCCTCAACCTGCCATCACTAAGATAGTTGCCTGTCCTTTGTGCTTCTGTGTGGGCGTGCACGCTAAGTTGCCTCAGTTGTGTCTGACTCTTTGTGACCCTATGGACCATAGCCTACCAGGCTCCTCTGTCCATGGGATTCTGCAGACAGGAATACTGGAGTGGGTTGCCATTTCCTCCTCCAGGGGGTCTTCCTACCCAGAAATCGAACCTGCATCTCTTATGTCTCCTGCATTGGCAGGCAGGTTCTTTACCACTGGCACCACCGGGGAATCCCTTTGTGCTTCTGTAATTCCAATCAGATCATAATACTCTGATATGTTTAAATGCTGACTTGGCTTTCTCCATCACTGAATTCTACGCTTTGTGAAAGCACGATCTGTGACTTAGCTATTGTGTTTCTCTTGAATTTAAACCATTTAGTAAGCTCCACTAAATGTTTGTTGAATGAACCTACACCCCTGTGAAGTGAGTGGTACAATGCTTAGTTGCCCCTCACCCCATACCCTTTTAGGGATGGAGAGATGGAGAATAAGGACCTCCCACAAAGTCACACCAGTGCTGGATGGAAGAAGCTAACTAGGGTCTGAGGGGTACATTTTGCACTGGAAGATCCTGAAGAAATTCCTGACCCAGTGATTTCCTTCCCTTCTGGGCCTGTGGTGAAGAGAACAGACTGACAGAGATGCCCCTGGTGGGTGGGTAAATGGATGGGTTTGTGACAGTTGGATCAATGAGTTTGCCAACATGTGATCCTCTCTCTCCTCTCCCTCTCCCTTCCTGTTCACAGCATCAAACTGAGCTCCCAGCCCCTGATACAAACTGGGGATGATGAAAAGAACCAGAGGACCGTCACTGTCAATCCTGCCCACATGGGGAAGGCGTTCAAGGTTATGAATGAACTGCGGAGGTACTTTTCCTATTTTGCCCATGCCCTTTTGGAAGGAACTTACTGGGTGAGCATCATCAGGGTTTGAGAACAGAAGTCAGAACACCACCATCTAGTGAAGTCTGACTCTTCCCCACCCACTCTCAGTCAGTTGGCTTTCCCTTTCGAATTCTGATAGAGACAGAATGACTCCCCCAAAGCTCTCTCTTTTCTTTGTATTTATTTAACACCTATCATTTTAGTGCTTAATCACTGGGGAAAAATCCCTTATGGTCGCAGCAGTTCTGTTCATAAACTTGATTTCCAACTGAACCAGCTGCTTGAAGGCCAATAATAGAGTGATTGCAACACCTACACACACTTGCAGATTAAAGATTGCAGATGCCATGCATTTTCTTTTGGACTCTCTCTCTTTCTTTGGTCTCAACTTTGTCTTTGTCAAGGCAACCACACGACAGGGAGAACACCTAGCTTCTAAAATACAATTTAACTCTATAAAGAAAGAAATGAAGTGCAAAAGCACTCATTCTCACTGAGCTAAACAGTGAGGGGTATGCAGACTATTTGTAAGGCCAAGGTGCATGTTTGCTGAGCTTTGTTGCAAGACAGGTTCAGGACATTGAATGAGTTTTTTTGTATGAAGGCTGTGCATACAACCTCTTCTTTATCAGAGCTTCCTTTGCCCATGCAATTATTTTTCTTTTGTATTGAAATACAGTTGATTTACAATGTTGTGATATTTTCAGATGTATAGCAAAGTGATTCAGTTATATATACTTTTCAGGTTCTTATCCATTATAGGTTATTATAAGATATTGAATATAGAGTTCCCTGTGAAAGTGAAAGTCACTCAGTTGTGTCCGATTCTTTGGGACCCCAGGGACTGTTCAGTCCATGGAATTCTCCAGGACAGAATACTGGAGTGGGCAGCCTTTCCCTTCTCCAGGGGATCTTCCTAACCTGGGGATCAAACCCAGGTCTCCCTCATTGCAGGCAGTTTCTTTACCAGCTTATCCACAAGGGAAGCCCAAGAATACTGGGGTGTATAGCCTATTCCTTCTCCAGCGGATCTTCCTGACCCAGGAATCGAACCGGGGTCTCCTGTATTGCAGGTGGATTTTTTACCAACTGAACTATCGGAATTCTGCAGGCCAGAATACTGGAGTGGGTAGCCTTTCCCTTCTCCAGGGGATCTTTCCAGCCCAGGGATCGAACCCAAGTCTCCCACATTGCAGGCGGATTCTTTACCAGCTGAGCCACAAGGGAAGCCCCATGGTTCCCTGTGCTATAAAGTAAATCCTTGTTGCTTATCTGTTTTAGATATAGTAGTGTATATCTGTTAATTCCAAACTCCTAATTTGTCTCTCTCCTACCCTTTCACCTTTGGTGACCATAAGTCTATTTTCTGTGTCTGAGTGTCTATGTCTCTTTTGTAAGTAAGTTCATTTGAATTGTAATGTTAGATTCCACATCTAAGTGATATCATGTGATATTTATCTTGCTCTCTCTGACTTTCTTCACTTTTAGTATGACAATCTCTAGGTCCATCTATGTTGCTGCAAATGGCATTTTTTTAAATGGCTGAGTAGTATTCTGTTATATATATAATGTTTTACACACACACACACACACACACACACATATAATGGTGATCTACATGAAAGTGAAAGTTGCTCGGTTGTGTTCGACTCTTTGCGATCTCACAGACTCTACAGTCTGTGGAATTCTCCAGGCCAGAATACTGGAGTGGGTAACTGTTCCCTTCTCCAGAGGATCTTCCCAACCCAGGGATCGAACCCAGGTCTCCTGCATTGCAGGCAGATTCTTTACCAGCTGAGCCACCAGGGAAGCTTATATATGTATGTATGTATGTATACACATACACCCCCACATACACCCCCCCACACACACACCGTATCTTCTTCTTCTCTTTTTGTTTTTACTACCACCAGCACCTATTTATTACCTTGAAAAAGTCTTAAAGACATTTATCATTTGTAAAATGCATCATTATCAGTGCTTTTCCACTTAAAAGAAAAAGAGAAACACTGTCATTAAGCCATAATTTGCCATTAGCTGCTAGATGCCATCTAGTTTTCTATGATGTTAACTCTGCAAAAATGTACATATGTACATTTTATGGATGTTAACATATGAAGAAACATAATATAGTTAAAAAGGGAAGGAAAAGGAAAATTAACAAATTTCTGTACATATTAATGAATAAATATATTGACAGGATGAAAAAAATGTATATACCATATCTTCTTTATCCATTCATCTATCAGTAGACATTTAGGTTACTTTTATATCTTGGCTATTGTAAATAGCCAAGATATGGAGTACATGTCTCTTTTTGAATTAGAGTTTTTGTCTTTCCTGGATATATGCCCAGGAATGGGATTGCTGGATCATATGGTAAGTCTATTTTCTTTTTTAAGGAATTTTTATGCTGTTCTCCATAGTGGCTGTACCAATTTACATTCCTACTGACAGTGTAGGAGGATTCCCTTTTCTCTACACCCTCTTCAGTATTTATTATTTGTAGATTTTTTAATGATGGCCATTCTGATCAGGGTGAGGTGATGCCTCATTGTAGTTTTGATTTGCGTTTCTCTAATAATTAGTGATGTTGATCTTTTGATGTGTTTGTTGTACCAATGCCATTATTTATCACAGATTTCATCCTATTGTATGTTATAACTGTTTATCTCCTCTTTTCTCTGTAGTTCATGAGCTTCCTAAGGCCAGGAACAATTTCTGAATCATTTTAGTCTCTAGTACCTAGTACTTCATAGGAGCTTTGAGTTATTCACTAAAGATCCCCAGACACACTGGCTGGCTCTGAGATGTGTGGGAGAGGGTGCAAGGTAAAAAATGATAATAGGTCAATGAAAATGGTCTTCCTACAGTGCAAATAAGTGTTATGAAGGAAAAATGTATCAGGTGCCTGCCAGGTGGTAGTTGTGCAGTAATTATTAGTTTCTTAGAGGGTGTCATGAAAGAAAGCATGTAAATCTGCAACTTTGGAGAACACATCCTAAGGGGAAAGATGCTTGAGCTAAATTCTAAAGGACAAGTAAGAGTTAGAGAAACGAAAAGTGGTAAGGTTAGGGAGATGTCTTCCAGGCAGAGAAAATGGCATGAGCAAAGCATGTATAGCTGAAGATGTGATTGTTGTGTAGGGGTTTGAACTACTTGTAAAAAAAAATTCTATATTCATTTACTTGAGTTTCTTTTCTGCAGGGTCTAGGCTTTGGCATTAAAAACCAAGTTAAATTAGATTTGTCTTACGCTCTATTGCTCAATTTTTATTAATATTAGGCTTCCTGCCAGATTTTCTAGAAGCTCCATCCATAGTTGTTTTAGGTAGTGGATAGTGCTAACATTCATCCCTAATGTTTCTTTGTTACTAAAGAATTTGTATTGTGTTCCCTAGACACTATTGAAGTTCCTCATTTTGTTCCCTTGAGTATGGCTTGTGTCCTTTGTCTGATTTAAGGCTTCAGGTCTCCAAATAAACAACCTAACTTTACACATGGAGGAATTAGAAAAGAAGTTTAATCAAAACTCAAAATTAGCAGAAGGAAAGAATTAATAAAGATTAGAGCAGAGATCAGAAATGGCAACCCACTCCAGTGTTCTTGCCTGGAGAATCCCAGGTATGGGGGAGCCTGGTCGGCTGCCGTCTGTGGGGTCACCACAGAGTCAGACATGACTGAAGTGACTTAAAAAAAAAGAGCAGAGATCAAATGAAATACAGATTAGAACGACAATAGGAAAAAAATGAAGCTAAGAGTTTTTTTGAAAGAATAAACAAAATTGACAAATCTTTAGCTAAACTAACGAAGACAAAAGAGAGAGAACCCAAAATTATAAATGAAAAAGGAGACATTATAACTGTTATCACAGAAATACAAATGATTGTAAGAGGCCACTATAAACAATTATATGCCAACAAATTGGATAACCTAGAGCAAATGGATAAACTCCTTGAAATATATGAACTACCAAGACTGAATCAAGAAGTAGAGAACCTGAACAAACCAATAATAATTAAGGAGATTGAATCAGTGAGCAAAAATCTCTCAACAAAGAAAAGCCCGTGACTGGATCATTTCACTGGTGAATTCTACCAAATTTCAGAGAAGAATTAACACCAATCCTTCTCAAACTCTTCCCAAAACTTGAGGAGGATGAAACACTCCCAAACTCATTTTAACGAGGCCAGCATTACCCTGATATGAAAGCGAGATAAGGACACTACAAGAAAAGAAAACTATAGACCAATATCCCTGACAAGTATTAACGTAAAACTTTTAAACAAAATACTACTGCTGCTGCTAAGTTGCTTCAGTCGTGTCCGACTCTGTGCGACCCCATAGATGGCAGCCCACCAGGCTCCCCGTCCCTGGGATTCTCCAGGCAAGAACACTGGAGTGGGTTGCCATTTCCTTCTTCAAAGCATGAAAGTGAAAAGGGAAAGTGAAGTTGCTCAGTCGTGTCCGACTCTTCACGACCCCATGGACTGCAGCCTACCAGGGTCCTCCACCCATGGGATTTTTCAGGCAAGAGTACTGGAATGGGTTGCCTTTGCCTTCTCTGAGACAAAATACTAGCAAACAGTATATGTATGATCTGGTAAAATATGATCTGATGAAAGGATCAAATACTATGATCAACTGAGATTTATCCCTGGGATGCAAGGGTGATTCAAGGTAAATCAATAAAGATGATACACCATGTTCATAGAATGAAGGATAAAAGCCATAACATCTTTTTAATAGAGCAGGGAAAGTGTTTAACAAAATTCAACATCCCAGCAAATTGGGTTTAGAAGGATTATACCATAACATGTTAAAAGCCCTATGTGACAAACCCATAGCTAACATCATACTGAATGGTGAAAATTTGAAAGCTTTTCCTTTGAGGTCAGGAACAAGACAAGGGTGCCCACTTTTACTACTTTTTTTGATCACAGTACTGGAAGTTCTAGCCAGAGTAATTAGGCAACAGAAAGAAATAAAAGGCATCCAAATTAGAAAGGAAGAAATAAAATTGTCTGTTTTGCAGATAACATGGTTCTGTATATAAAAAACCCCACAAGACTCCACCAAAAAACCTGTTAGAACTTAAAAATAAATTTGGTAAATTTACAGGATACAAAATCAACATACAAAAATCAGTTGCATTTCTATACACTGATAGTTATCTGAAAAAGAAATAAAGATAACAATCTCATTTTAAATAGTGTCACAACAATAAAACATTTAATAATAAATTTAACCAAGAAGGTGAAAGATCTGTACACTGAAAACTTGATGAGAGAGATTGAAGAAGACACAAATGAAAGATATCCTGTGTTCTTGCATCAAAAGAGTAGTGTTAAAATGTTCATACTCCCCAAAGCTATCTGTAGATTCACTGCAATCCCTATCAAAGTTTCCATGGCATTTTTTCACAAAAATAGAGAAAACATTCTTAAAATTTGAATGGAATCACAAAAGACCATGAATAGCCAAAGCAATCTTGTAAAAGGAGAACATAGTTGGAAATATCGCACTCTCTGATTTCAAACTACAGTTGGCCCTTGAACAACATGGGTTTGAACTGTGAGGGTCCACTTATCTGAAAAATTTTTTTTTCACTAACTGCTGTAGTACTGCACTATTTGTGATTCCATATCTCTGATATGAAATTGTGGATATGGAGAGCTGATATAAAGTTAGATGTAGGTTTTCCACTGCATGTAGGGGGGAGTTGCACTCCTAATCCCCAAATTGTTCAAGGGTCAAGTATATGTGACAAAGCTGTGGTAATCAGAACAGTATGGTATAGACATATAGACCAGTGGAACAGAATTGAGAGCCCAGAAATAAACCCACATGGATATGGTCAACTCATATTTGGCAGGGGAGCCAAGAGTATTTAATGGGGAACGGATGGATAGTCTTTCATCAGATGGTATTAGGATAACTAGATGTTCACCTGCAAAAGAATGAAATTGGATGCTTATCTTATACCACTCACAAAAATTAACTCAAAATGGATTTAAAACTTAAATGTTAAGACCCGAAACCATAAAACTCCTGGAAGAAAACAGGGGGAAAAATAAACAAATAGGACTTCATTAAACTAAAAGCTTCTGCACAGCAAAGGAAATGATCAACAAAATGAAAAGGCAACCTATGAAAGGGAGAAAATACTGGCACACCATAAATTTGAGGAAGGGTTAATATCTAAAATACATAAAACATTGAACTCAAAAGAAATGGTTAAAAATGGGCAAAGGACCTGAATAAACATTTTTTCCAAAAAAGATACCCAAATGGCCAACAGGTACATGGGAAGGGGCTTAACATTACTCATCATGAGGGAGACTCAAATCAGAACCACAATGAGGTATCACCTCACACCTGTTAGAGTGGCTATTATCAAACAAACAAACAAAAAACTCTAAGAGATAACAAGTGCTGCTGAGGCTGTGGAGAAAAGGGAACCTTTGTGTGCTATTGGTAGGAATGCAAATTAGTACAGCCGCTATTGAAAACAACATGGAAGTTCCTCAAAAAATTAAAAATTGATCTGCTATACAATCTAGCAATCACACTCTGGGCATGTATCTGAAGAAAATGAAATCACTTTCTCGAAGAGATATCTGTACCTCCAGGTTCATTGCAGCGGTATTCACAGTAGCAAAGACATGAACACTACATTAAGTTTTGGTCAGAGAATGAATGGATAAATAAGATATGGTATATTAACACAATGGAATATTATTCAACTGTAAAAAAGAAAGAAGTTTTGTCATTTGCATCAACGTGGATAAACGTTGAGGGCATTGTATTTAGTGAAGTAAGTCAGAGAAAACCAAAGACTGCATGATTTCATTTATATATGAAGTCTAAAAAACCTGAACTCTCAGAGAGTACATTAGTGGTTGTCAGGGAGTGGAGGTTGTGGGAAATGAGGTGTTGGCCAAAGGGTACAAACTTCCAATTATAAGAAGAGTAAGTTCTGGGGATCTTATGTGTAATGTGGTAACTATAGTTATCAATACTGTATTGTATACTTGAAAGTTTCTAGAAGAGTAGATCTTAAAAGTTCTCGCCAGAAGAATAAAAGTTGTAACTATGTGTGGTGATGGATGTATTACCTTATTGTGGTAATTATTTCACAGTATATATCAAATCATCACATTATACACTTGGAACTTACACAGTGTTATATGTCAATAGACTTGGGGAAAGAAGACTTTTGGTCTCTCACCATACCTTATTTTGCCTGGTTTAGCCCACTCCAGTAACTACTTAAAGGCAGAGCTTAGGAAATAGCTTTGCCCACAGAATTCCCCCCAACTCTCACTTTATATTATTAATATTTTTTCCTTTTGCTTAAATAACTGAAAATCCTGCTATGTCCTCCCTTTTTTTTGTTGTTGCAAGTTACCACACTTTTGCATTTTTCCTTAAGAGCCTCGACTTGGATTTAACCTCTTCCAACAGTCCTGGTGCTTCTCTTTTGTGTAAGTTACCATTTGCCAGTCTCTTCTGAGAAACATTTTCTCAAGATGCTCTGTGGGAAAATAGATCTGAGCCAAAATGAGTTTTAAAAATGCTATATAAAACTGTTATACTCCCCTCCAAGATTCATGATATATATAGGTAGATTAAAACCTCTGAGAAGTCATACAATAAACTTGTCTAACTGAGGGTTTCCCTCATGGTTTTGAACCCTCTTTGGTTGTTATGTACAGACCGAGTGTTTTGTGAAACTTATTTTGGAAAACACTGGTCATTTGCTGAAACTTAAGTGAATAATCTTTGTATTAGTCAGAGTTTTTCAGAGAAACAAAACCAATAACATCTATTTTTATTATTTATTTATATATATGCTATTGATTCTGCTTCTCTGAAAAAACAAGATATATATATAAGAGGAGATTTATTATTGAAATTGGCTCACTTGATTATGGAGGCTGAGAAATCCCACAGTCTGCTGTCTCCATGTTGGAGAACCAGGAAAGCTAGTGGTATAATTCAGTCCAAATCTGAAATCCTGAGAAACAAGAGCCAATGGAGTATGTCTTGTGGTCCAAAGCCCTAAGAACCAAGACCTCTGATGTCTGAGGGCAGAAGATAATGTATAGTCCATCTTAAGGAGAGAAGGACTTCATCCTTCCTCCACCTGTTTGTTCTATGCAAGCCCTCCGTAAATTGGATGTTGCCCACCTACATTGGTGAAAGAGATCTTCTTTTCTCAGTCTACCAGTTCAAAGGCTAATCTCTTCTGGAAAGACCTTTGCAGACACACCCACCAATAATATTTCATCAACTATCTGGGCATCCCTTATCCTGGTTGACTTGGCACAAAACATTAGCCATCACAATCTTGTTCTTCCTCATTTTGTTTTTTTTTCAAATGGACCACAATCTGTTTATGTTTTTCTTGGGAAATTTTAGTTCAGGTTTGGGCATGGATTTCCCTTTAGTTTTTCTTTAAATTTAAAATTTTTCTTTCAATTTTTTTTTTTTGGTAAAAAGAATATATTGTAGAATATTTAGAAAATACAGGTGAGGGAAAAGTCACAGTGGAAACCATTATTAACATTTAGGAGAAGATCTTTTTTTCTTTAAAAAGTATGACTCAACTGGATTTTTTTTTCCTATGGGTGATTTTTAATTTTAAAAATATTTTAATTTTATTGGGGGTATAGTTGATTTACAATTGTGTTAGTTTCAGATGTACAGCAAAGTTATTTAGTTATACATATATTCATTCTTTTTAGGATTTTTTTCTCTTATAGGTTATCACAGAATATTGGGTAGAAGTCCCTGTGCTATACAGTAGGTCCTTGTTGATTATCTGTTATGTAGTGTGTGTGTTCAACCAGATTTTTATTCTTAACATTTTGTTGAACAATTTTTTAAATGTTACTAACCGTTCTACAACTTCATTTAAAGTGGTTGAATGATACTCTATTTTTATTTTTTAAAAAGCAGTTCCCTGTTGTTGAATGTCTAGGTTTTCCAATTCCTTGCATAAATGATACTCACAGTAGTTTTGTATGATACTCACAGTGGTTTTGTGTAGGGCAGGATCATGCACTGGTCACAAGCATAGACTCTGGAGCCAGACAGCCTGGTTTTAAACTTCGGCTCCAGTGCTGATTAGCTGCGTGACCCTGAACAAGTTAATTAATATCCCCAACCTCACTTTTGTCAGCCATATAATGAGGCTAATAATAGTTCCAGTCTTGCTGGCTTGTTAATAGAATAAGTTAAGTGCTTAGAACAGTGACAGCACATTAGTGCTGTCACTGTTGTTAAGTACTTGTGCACATTTACAATTATTTCTATAGAATTAATTCCTAGAAGTAGAATTGCTAACTGAAACAGAAAGTAACATAATGATAATAATAGGTATTCCTTAGATATTTTATGAGTTCCTGCAACAAACTGAACATTCTGTGTTAGCTTATGATGATGATGTGCTTTAGGAGTATGGCAGTAGGTGGGACAATCCAAGCCTTGCCCTCAATCTCACTTGCATTCTGGTGGTGTTCAAAGATTATATCAAGTTTTAAGGTGTTTAGGTGACTGCCTGAAAAAACTAGAGTGGAATGGGTGATGCAGGGAGAGAAAGAGGGCCTGAATAGACACTTGATTGATTTGGGCGATTTCAGTCAGAACTGGGGAGAGGCATACTTTGTTTGGAGGAAGGCCAGGGTGAAGCACCTGGACATCCAGGGGTCAGGCTAATGAAATGGTACCTGATATTCCAGGGACCTGGGATTATTTCCTGCATTATTTTCACATTCCCCTCCTCCAGTTTTAAGCTTTTTTTGTTCAGGCACACACGTTCTTTGCAATTTATGAATCACACAATTTACCTGTTTCCTGTTCTTTATACTTCCATGGTAGAAAATGAGCTGCTGGCATGGTAACCAAGCAAACTTGCTCCTCTTTTTGTACTTCATCACTCTGCTCTGGTCAAACCAACAGTTGCTTCTGGGCAGCAGAACCCTGATGGCTGTTTGTCTTCTGACTCATTGGCCAGCCAGCAAGTGGGGACGTGGTCCTTGTTGGAAAAGCACCTCCTGATCAGGCCTGAAAATGAGAGACAATCTTCTATCTCATCTTTACAGTTTTAATTTCTTGTCTGGCCACTGCAAACAATTCTCTGCTTCGCCTTTTTTTCTTTTTAGATTATTGTCCAATATGGTTTTCTTTTTTACTATAGTAATAAAATAAAGGCAGTAATGAGATACCTTAGTATACTGCTTTCTGTTTTTCTTTTGACGTGTATCTTTGTTTTTAGCCTTTACATTATTTTTTACTTCTTGCTTTTAGTATAACTTTTTAAAATCAAAGTTTGCTTGATTTATAATATTGTATTATTAATAGTTTCAATATATAGTATACTGATTTTTTTGCAGATTATATTTCATTTATAGGTTACAGGATATTGAGTATAATTTCCTGTGCTGTACAGTAAATCTTTGTTGCTTATCTCTTTTATGTATAGTAATTTATACATTTTAATCCTGTATTCCTAGTTTGCCCCTTTCCCCTCGTCTTTGGTAACCATAAATTTGTTTTCTGTGTCTGTGGGTCTGTTTCTGTTTTGTACATACATTCATTTGTATTATTTTTTACATTTCACATGTAATATCGTATAGTACTTGTCTCTCTCTTTCTGACTTATTTCACTAAGCATAGTATTTTCTAGGTCCACACATGTTGCTGCAGATGGCGATTTTTGATTCTTTTTTATCACTGGGTAATATTCCAGAGTGTGTGTGTGTGTGTGTGTGTGTGTGTGTGTGTGTGTGTGATCTTCTTAAGTCAGTCATCTGGGCATTTGGGTTGCTTCCATGTCTTGGCTATTACAAATAGTGCTGTTGTGAACATTGGAGTACATATATCTTATTGATTTAGACTTTTCATTTTTTGCAGATATATATGCTGTTTTTTAAATTTTGATAACAGCTTCATCAAGATATAATTCATATAACATACAGTTCACCCATTTAAAGTATATACTTTAATGGTATTTATTATATTAGCAGAATTGGGCAACCAACAGTCAGTTTTTGAATATTTCTATCACTTCTCCCAAATCCCGTATACTTTAGCAGTAATTCCCCTATTATTCCTATCCACTCACCCTGCCTTGCCAGTACTAGACAATCACTAATCTACTAATCTACTTTCTGTCTTTATAGATTTGCCTGTTTTGGAATCATATAATGTACCTTTAGTGACCAACTTTTTTCACTTGGCATAATGTTCATTTCAAGGTTCATTCATGCTATGGCATGTCTCAGTATTTCATTCATTTGTATTGCTGAATAATAGTTCATTGTATGGATGTACAAATTTGAGACCATTTGGCTATTATGAATATTGCTGCTGGGAACATTCAGAAACAAGTTTTTGTGTCAATGTGTTTTTATTTCTCTTGGGGGTGGGATTCCTGGGTCAAATAAAACCTATGTTTAACCTTCTGAGGAACTATCAGACTGTTTTCTGCAGCACTTTACATTTCTATCAGCAGTGTATGAAGGTTCCAATTTCTCCATATCCTCCTCAACACTTATTATATCCTGTGTTTTGATTATTACCATCCTAGTGTGTGTAAGGAGTTATCTCATTGTGGTTTTGATTTGCATTTCTCTGATAACTAATGATGTTCAGCATCTTTTTATGTCATCATTGGCCATTTCTGTATCTTATTTGGAGAGTTCTATTAAGATATTTTGCCTATTTTATTTTGGGTTATATGTCTACTTATTATTGAGTTGTAAGGTTTCATATATTCTAGATACAAGACTTTTATCAGACATATGATTTACAAAGTTTTTCTTTCATTTTGTATGTTTTCTTTTCACTTTCCTGATGTCCTGAAGCACAAAAGTTGTGAACTTTGATGTCTAATGTATTTTTTGTTTGTTTGTGCTTTTGGTGTCCTATCTAACAAATCATTGCCTAATCCAAAGTCATTAAGATTTATCCTAATGTTTCTTCTAAGAGTTTTCTAGATCCAGCTCTTACATTTAGGTCTTTGATCCATTGTGAGTTGATTTTTGTGTATGATGTGAGGTAGAGATCCAACTTCTTTCTTTTGCATGTGGATATCCAGCTAATTGGGTTTCCCAAGTTGATTTAGTGGTAAAGAACTCACCTGCCAATACAGGAGATGTAGGTTTGGTCCCTGGGTCAGGAAGATCTAGAAAAGGAAATGACAGCCCATTCCAGTATTCTTGCCTGGAGAATCCCATGGACAGAGGAGCCTGGTGGGCTCAGTCCATAGGGTCGCCAAGAGTCAGACACAACTGAAGCGACTTAGCAAACAAAGCATATCCATTTAATCCTAGCACCATTTGTTGAAAAGACTATTCTTTCCCAGTTGAATGGTCTTAGCATCCTTTCAGAAATTAGCTGACTATGAATATGAGTGTTTACTTTTAGACTCTCAGTTCTATTGTGTTGATCTGTATGTCTATCTTTGTGCTATTACTATGCTGTTTCTAGCTTTGTAGTAAGTGTCCCAAGTGGTTCAGTGGTAAAAGAATCCACCTGCTAATGCAGGAACCACAGGAGATGCAGGTTTGATCCTTGGATTGGGAAGATCCACTGGAGGAGGAAATGGCAACCCACTCCAGGATTATTGCCAGGATAATCTCATGGACAGAAGAACCTGGCAGGCTGACAGTCCAGGGGGTTGCAAAGAGTCGGATACAACTGAGTTGACTGAGCACGTACACGCTTAAGTTTTGAAACTGGAATACCTGAGTTTTTCAACTCCTTTCTTTTTCAGTATTGTTTTGGCCATTCTAGGTCCCTTGCACTTATGAATTATAGGTTCAGCTTGTCCCTTTCTGCAAAGAAGCAGTTGAGAGTTTGATAGAAATTGTGTTGAATCTGTAGAACATTTTGGAGGAGAATTGTCACCTCAACAGTATTAATCTTCTAATTCATGAACACTGGAGGTCTTTCCATTTATATAGGTCTTCTTTAATTTCCTTCAATTGTGTTTTATAGTTTTAGGGTATAGGCTTTGCACTCTTTTTGTTAAATTTATTCCTAAAATATTTAATTCTTTTTGATGCTATTGTAAATGGAATTTTTAAAATATCTTTTTTTGATTGTTCATTGCAAGTGTACAGAAATACAATTGCTTTTGTATACTGACCTTATATTCTGCAACCTTCTTATACTCCTTTATTTATTCTTCTAATTTTTTAGTGGATTCCTTGGGATTTTGTATGTACAAGATCATATCATTTGTGAATAGAGATAGTTTTATTTCTTTCTTTCCAACTTGGATGCCTTTCATTTCATTTCCTTGCCTAATTGCCCTGGCTTGCCACATTAATATTATCTTACTTATTAGCGGTATTTGATACAATTGATCATTCCTTCTTTTTGGCAACCATCTTTTCACTGGGCTTTTTGGGCACCACACCCTTTTGGTTTTTCTCCTGTCTCACTGGCTGTTTTCTCATCTCTTTTGTTGGTTCTTCTTCTTCTCCCAACTTCTTAACCATTTCTTGCCTTTAAATTCCAGACCCTAGTATCCACTTGCCTACTTGACAACCTCACTTAGATATCCAAAAGGCAGCTCAAATTTACCATGTCCAAAACTTACTCTAATCATAAATGAAGTATTTTGTGGAAAAAAGGGAGACAAGAAATCAATATTTACTGAATGTTTTTTATTAACACTATTCATTATCTTATTTACAGCACATGTCAGTTCTATGATTCTCAGGGGTCATGAATCCTGGTCAGTTTGATTCCAGGGTCTGAGTTCCTTCCTAACATCTCTACTGTATTTCTTTTAGACACATTGTGTATAACTCAACTTTCCTCCAGATTGTCCTTTGGGGTAGTATGTGATCGCTCAGAAAAAAGAGTCTCACGGGATCTCTGGTGACTGGCCTCAGAAGTGCTGATGAGCCACGCAGTGCCTCTGGAGCTGCACCTTCCCTTTTCTCTGTGTAGTGGAGACAAAGATGTCTCCAGTATGAAGACAAGTGGTGGGAAAGTCTACTTTGAGTGTTTGGCAAGTTTTTATTGGTTACTTTCCCAGGTTAGAGTTTCTCTGGCCTTGAGATGTACTTCCTGCTTCCCAGAACTGCTCTCATTTATTTGCTGACTGGATTCTCCATCTTTATTCCTTTTTCCTTCTTGTCTCTTTTTCATTTGTTTAAGAATTATCAGCCTTTCTGGGTTTATGTAAGATATCCCACTTTATTTGCTTTCCCAGTACCTGACATTGAAAATTTGTTCAGCATCTGTGACTCATCTATGTCAATACTTTCCTTATTAAAATATTAATACTAGTTACCAAAAAAAATTACTTGCCTTTTTAAATAGCCCTGATAACTCTATTTTCTCTCCCAAATCTTTAACAGAAGTGAAAATGTCCAAGATGAATCTATTCATGTTGGGAATACATTTTTAAAATATATTTTATCCAAATTTAAACAAGACTATTCTCAAGTAGTACTTACAATCTCATTTGGCCCCCATGGTATATGTCCCAAGGCAGCTAAGAAAGATGAGAAAATCGGTGGGATCAATTTGTTCATGTTCTTATAGCCTGTTGAGTCAGAGCCAGTTCTGTTCCCAGTTGAGCTGGTTTCTTCCGATAAGATTTGTGTTTAGGGTGTGCTGTTCACTGCAGGATGAGGTCCCACTCCCAGGTTTTGCTTCTTGGTGCCCAGAGGTCTGACCTTTCCCAGAAGTCCCCTTACTGGTTCCTTATTCCATGTGCTGAATCTTTCCTGATCTCCTTTCCCTTTTGGAGCTAACCTAGTTTCTGTCTTTTTCCATTCTAAGTATCAACCAGTCATGAGGGAGGAATGGTACTGTACCTGGAGTCAGAACTGGATCGAAGACTAAGGCTTTTGTGGTTTGGGGTCACCTCTCTGAGCATCATAGGGTGATCTCTAAAGACATTTGCAGTTCTAGGCTTCTCAGGCTTTATGACTCGATTTCTCTGAAAAGTGAACCTGGACTAATATCTGAGTAGTTGGCTTAATATGCTCTACTAGGGAGGGCAAATATGTAGCTTCTGTTCCATCTGCTTACCGTGGAAGATTCATTATATTATCTCATCACTCTCATGTGGAACCCAGTCATGACCTCAGACTTCTCAATTCAGTATCAGATCAGTTCAGTTCAGTTGAGTCACTCAGTTGTGTCCGACTCTTTGTGACCCCATGGACTGCAGCACCCCAGGCCTCCCTGTCCATTAACAACTCCCAGAGTTTACTCAAACTCATGTCCATTGAGTCGGTAATGCCATCCAACCATCTCGTCCTCTGTTGTCCCCTTCTCACACCTTCAATCTTTCCCAGCATCAGGGTCTTTTCAAATCAGTCAATTCTTCATATCAGATGGCCAGAGTACTGGAGTTTCAGCTTCAGCATCAGTCCTTCCAATGAATATTCCGGGCTGATTTTCTTTAGGATGGACTGGTTGGGTCTCCTTGCAGTCTAAGGGACTCTCAAGAGTCTTCTCCAATACCACAGTTCAAAAGCATCAATTCTTTGGCGCTCAGCTTGCTTTATGGTCCAACTCTCACATGCATACATGATTACTGGAAAAACCATAGCTTTGACTAGACAGACCTTTGTGGCAAAGTAATGTCTCTGCTTTTTAATATGCTGTCTAGGTTGGTCATAACTTTTCTTCCAAGGAGCAAGCATCTTTTAATTTCATGGCTGCAGTCACCATCTGCAGTGATTTTGGAGCCCAAACAAAGTCTCTCACTGTTTCCACTGTTTCCCCATGTATTTGCCATGAAGTGATGGGACCAGATGCCATGATGTTAGTTTTTGAGTGTTGAGCTTTTTTCACTCTCTTTCACTTTCATCAAGAGGCACTTTAGTTCTTCTCTTTCTGCCACAAGGGTGGTGTCATCTGCTTATCTGAGGTTATTGATGTTTCTCCTGGCAGTCTTGATTCCAGCTTGTGCTTCATTCAGCCCAGCGTTTCCCATGATGTACTCTGCATATAAGTTAAATAAGCAGGGTGACAATATACAGCCTTGATGTATTCCTTTCCCTAGTTGGAACCAGTCTGTTATTCCATGTCCACTTCTAACTGTTGCTTCCTGACCTGCATACAGATTTCTCATGAGGCATGAGGCAGGTCAGGTGGTCTGGTATTCCCATCTCTTTAAGAATTTAAGTTTTTTGTGATCCACAATTCCGTATAGTGTGCAAGTAACTACTGCCAGTGGATCACAGTTGAACTGTGGTTTTTTTAAAAAAATTAATTAATTAATTAATTTAATTTTTATTTTTACTTTATTTTACTTTACGATACTGTATTGGTTTTGCCATACATTGTTTTTAATCTCCCTGTCTTCCCTCCCACTTCTAGTGCTTCAAGCTGAGGGAGGGACTAGCGGTGACTAGGATATTACAGAAGTTAAGAACGTGGGTTCTTGGGTTCAGCTCCTTATATTCAAATCCTGTCTCTATTGCTCCCTTTCTGTGTAACCTTTGGAAAGTTACTTAATGTCTCTGGGTCTCAGTTTCCTTCTTTTGAAACATGGGACATAATAATAGCTAAACATCTTAGGGTTGTAGAGAGGATTAGATGAAATAATATATATTTTAAAAAGTGCTTGGAACAATGCCTGGCACATGTAATTAAAAAAATGTTAGCTATTGTAATAATAATAGCCATGATAAGAATTTGAAAGGCTGGTAGAGGAAAAATTCTTGAATTGGTAGGTCTTGTAGTATCCTTGCAGTCTTCAAAGTAGTCAAATATTCGTTCCCTCTCTGAGTGTAGACTGATCCTGTTTAAAATATCATTCCTTCCTTCCTTCATTTATTAGTAAAAATTTGAGCCTACTGTGTGCTATGCATTCAGCCAAGTGTCTAGGATATAACAACAAATATGTCCTTTTCAAAAGTTTGTCACCTTGTTTGGGGTGAAAAACAAGTAAAAATATGGTTACAATTTTCTTAATAGTTGCAATGATTGGAGTTTGCACAGGGTCTTTAGGGAGCACTGTGTATATACATGGAGTTTCTTTGATGATAGTGTTAAACCTGGGTGGGAAGAGAAATATACTTAAGTCCTCCGGACATGGCTGGCCTCTTACCAGTGTTTCATAGGCAGTGAGTGGATCACTTGGGGAATAGTTAATACGTGTTCTCACTGGTGGCGCACCTCAGGGGCGTGCTCATGCTCCTTGGTGTTCATTCAGTCACTCAACTAGCAGCCTGAAACTGTTCCCACTGCTCATTGAGCTGCCCCCCTGTCTCAGTCGGAGCTGGTAGTGTTGGGGAGCAGAAATATGAAGACAGATGGAGGAGCCCTGAATTTGCAGCTACATTGTAGTTGGATCTCTACAGAGTTGAGTGCCTCAGGAAAGCATGAATGTCAGGCTTATCAGGGACTTGGAAAAGGTGATGAGTCCATTCTGCTGCCTGACTCAAGATATGGCAGAGACATTTGACAGCCATTGGACAGTGATAGTATGGAATGTGGGTGGGAGAAAAAAATACCCTTGTATGGCTGGGGGTGGTGTTTGTGCTGTGACCCATCCTTTCCCCTCACTGGTGTCTTACAGCAAACAGCTATTGTGTGACGTGATGATTGTGGCAGAAGATGTCGAGATAGAAGCCCACCGTGTGGTCCTGGCAGCCTGCAGCCCCTACTTCTGTGCGATGTTCACAGGTATGAGGCGCAGACGATAAACGCACACCTGTGGGACTGCAGTCCCAACTGGGAGAATGTTGAGGGTGGTGGTGTGAGTGGGGGAGGAAAGAGAAGGCTCCACCCTGAGGAGCTTTTATGTGCCAGATTCTTTGCTCTGAACTATGGAGGTACAAAGAATTGT
Source organism: Ovis canadensis (assembly GCF_042477335.2). NCBI lineage: Eukaryota > Metazoa > Chordata > Mammalia > Artiodactyla > Bovidae > Ovis > Ovis canadensis. The sequence continues at coordinate 61,833,587 of NC_091249.1, read as the reverse complement.
GATGGACTCATAGCCTCAGCCAGGTCAAGCTTGCAGCCCCTATTGCAGTTCACTCTGAGGAACAAAGGTAGAATCACAGTCCGTGAATTCTCAGACTTTGTTGTGTATCGTAATCATGTCAGGGAGCTTGTTAGAAATGTAGACTCTTGGGCTCACCCTCAGGCTTCTTCCCTCCATTTTGCAGTCTGGGGACACTGAGACTGAGAGCAAGGAAGGGACTTGCCTGAGGTCACATGGTGAATGAGTGGAACTTGGCTTCTGGACTCCTGGCCCAGGGCTGGCTGGCCTAGCTGTTTCACATCTTGTCAGTCCTTGCCATTTCTTCCAGGCAGGGGCCCTGAGCCTCCTTTTGCCTTTTTACAGGAGTGTTGGGAGAGAGTGTGGCTCGGATAGTAAAGAAGCTGCTGCAGTGTGGAAGACCTGGGTTCAGTCCCTGCGTTGGGAATATCCCCTGGAGAAGGAAATGGCAACCCACTCCAATATTCTTGTGTGGGAAATTCCACGGACAGAGGAGTCTGGCCTGCTACAGTCCATGGGGTCACAAGAGTCAGACATGACTTAGCGACTAAACCTGGGAGAGAGTTGGGAGATGTGATGGTGGGCTTGGGGTGGAAAGAGTAAGACAGAAGTATATTCACCATCTGCATTCTGTCTCAGCACCTTTGCCGGGAATCCCTGTTTCCTGGACATGCCAAACAGCCTTGTCCATCTGTTGCATGTGCGTTACTTCTGAGCCCGAATTCCCTTAAACCCATGGGCTGAGCTTCCTGTCTGCAGTACCTCGCAGCCCCTCCCCTGAGCCAGGCGCAGGCAGTGCTGTATCTATCATGGCTGACTGAAGGCCAGCTGGCCCGAGTATGGCCCTGGATGAGGTCTGCTGTCCCTTCCACATGTTCACTTGTACCCTGTGCTTCCTCTGAGTGTGGTCACTATCATTCTGCACTCCTGTCTGTTTCCTGGTGTCTGTGGTGCCCATGCTCTGGAGTCTCACGTACTCACTGCTTATCACCCTGCAGTTTATACTTCAGGTGCCACCTCCTCTCTGACCACCTGAGCCACAGTTCCATACTAGGTCTCCTTATACTCCATAACTCATCTCTGGTTTTTTTTCATAACTCATCACTATCTGAAAATCATATTGATTAGTTGTTTAAGTATTTTTTTTTACCTGTGTCTCCTTATTGGAATATCAGTTCCATAAAGATTGGGATCTTGTTAGTTTTGTTTGTTTCCATATCCTGAGTACCTGGTACACACTAGCACTAAAATATTTTTAAATGAACAAAATGTCTCCCACCCTTGATTGTGAGTTCTTGGGCACTCAGGGACCATGTCTTGTCACTGTCGAATCCTTAGTGCCCACTCCAGGGCCTGGTGTTTAGGAGACAGTGAACAACTGAAGGTTAAACAAATGAATGTGGGATTGCTAAGGATGGGTGAGTACAGGCACATTTTTCCTGAATAGGCTCTTGTCCTTTTCCTAAGGCAGGAGTGGTTCTTGATGGGGGGTGGTGGTGGGAACTTAGAGCTTGTTATTTGAGAGTTCCCCATATGTGTCCTCTCTTGGCTGATCTCAACCTGGAGCATTGTTTTTGCTAAGTGCACCAAGCCATGCTTCCCTCACTTTGAGCCTTGTACTAGGAATTCCATAATGCAGCCTGGAAAACCAGCTACTTTCATTACCTGGAAATTTTGAGCCACTTCTCTACAAATTTAGTTGCAACTTCAGTAAATAGCTCTGCCAGTCATTTTTCTCCATGTATGTGACTTTAAAAGTCTAGTATTAAAAGAGGAGTCCACTTGCAATTACAGTGAATTATACTTTGGGCTCCATTTTTTTTTTTTTTTTTTTTTTGCTAATGAACTTGCCTCTGGGTTCCTGGAAGTGCCTAAGCAGAAACAAAGTGTTTTTAAAAAGGGAGAGAAAATATGCTTCTGGATCAGATCTTGGATTCTAGTAATTTTAAGGAGAAGAGAATCAAGAGAATAAAGCAGTCTAATGTGTGGCCCAGCCCATGGCTTCCATTGAATCTAGTTAATATCCATCCTTCCACCCTTCTTTCCTTCCATCCATTGACCGTCTGTCCATCCATCCACCCACCCATCCACCTATCCATATGTTCATCCAAAGACTATGCATATATGTTCATTACAGAAAAAAAATAGAATAAGTAATACTTGATTAAAGTGTGTGCACGTTTTGAATCCTTGTAAGACATGTGTCTCAACTCCACAACACTTGGAACGGTTGTACCAGCATATGCTTCCATCAGCATTGTATCAGATTTGTATATTTTTTGAGGCCCTTTGATTTTGCTTAAATATTGGTAAACAGGTACAAGAAAAAAGTAACTGCAAAATTTTGTTCTCATTATTAGGTTAATGAAAAGGTCCAGCTGACTCTTTTTAAGTCTGTTTCTATTGGCATGTTTAAGGCCCCAAAGAAGAGAAAATATATGTGGCTTTCTTTTGACTTTAGTGGTGTGATTAAGATCTTTTACTCAGGCTTAATGTGTTTTTATTTGTTTGTCTTCTGAGTTCATATTGCCCAAATGTCTGTCGATGGTCCCAAATATCAGCCCCACTTCTTGATAGTGTCCTTCCCATAACTTGGAATAAATATGAAACTGAGGTCTGAGCATCCACAGGAGAGTGTCCAAAGGCAACCAGCCTGTGAGAGGATCTGGGATGGGCAGTCACCTGAATTGCAGTCTACTCCTTTAGAATAGTGTGATTGGAGAGGCCAGCAGGGCTGACCCTGTCCTTTTCCCTGTGAGTATGGAATACTTAAGATTCCCCTCAACCCCTTTCTCCCCATCTAGCACCTCCATTCCAGGGGAAGATAATTTCCCCAAAAGAGCCTAGTCACTTTTTTCCCCCTGTTTTTAGCATGCTCTTTACTATGGGTTCTGTGTACCTATAGTATTGGTACTCCATACAGATCCCTACATATCATCCAGAATTTTAAAAGCAGTCCCATTTTATGGTATTAAAAGAACTGAGTTCTAAAGAATATGTGGGCTCAGGAAGAGACATTTGAGCTCCATCCCACAAGAAGCCCTGGGAGTGAGCTGTCCCATTCTTCTGGTTCTAATGTATTGATATTACACACTGAGGCTGATTAGATTGGCTTTTTTTTTTTTTTTTTTTTAAAGAAAAGTTGCTTTTAGATGCAGGTTGATATTCAACTGGTGTCTTTGACTATATGGTGACTAGAAATGAGGAGAGTCAGGAACGTGCTGGAGGTAAGAGGCAAGGGACTTGGAAGGAGTGGACACCAACCAGCCGAACAGTCAGGGCCAGGCTCTCTTACTCACCTCTAGGCATGCACTCATCACGTAGACCCACTGTTTCGGGCTTTCTTCATGCCTGACTCCACCAGGCCTTGGACTATGTTTGTGTTCTGAGTGTCTGAATGATGTATTGATGTCTTTGAAGATCTTTGCATATCGTGCAGTTTAGCATGACTTAATCCAAAGCAATGGAGCAGGGAGGGAGGGAACACTAGGGAGTAGAATCTTTTCTTTGTATTAAGAGGGCCTTGAGGGAGTAGTCAGAATAGGTAGGGTCTGGCCTCTGAGGATTTTGCCCCTAAGGAGTTAGAAGTTGGGTAGAATAGTTCAGGGGGGTAGGAAAAAAGGAAGATCAGAGCCTGTATGGGATTGAGGAGAAACAGCCTGGTCTTCCATGTGTGTTTTAGAGTTGGTTATCTCAGGGCAGAAGCTTACAGTGTCATGGGATTTCTTCTTCCTGTCCTTAACACACCACATCAAAGTCAGATGTCCTTTTGTGGCTTAAGTGTCCTAGATTTGAGGGTGATGGGTGCGGTAGTCATGTCTAAAAATATGTTGCTGTTGATATAGAAATGGTGACTTTTTTTCAAGAATTGATTTGGATGTCATTCAAGCCTGGGTTGATGTAGTTCAACACAGGCTTGTGTAGCACCCTGGAAAAGAGACTATTGTTCAGACACCTACCAGCATCCATTAAGGTGCAACTGATTTGACCAAGATGGTCTGGGGTAGACTTGTCTGCACTTGACGTAGCTCAGTCTTGAAATTTCAGATCTCCACTGCAGAGAACCACTGGATGGAAATTTTTTATGAGTGTTCATAGAGGAGGTTTGGAGTTGTTGATGCAAAGGCCTCTTTGGTAATGACACCTTAACTAGGGGATGGTGTGGTATCTTAGAAAGGGCTTTGGAGCCATCATGACCTGATTCCAGCAACTGATAGGTTTGTAAGCAGTTACTTAACCTCTGTGATCCTGTTTTCTTGTTTGTGAGACTGGAATAATAACAATAAAACAATAATAACAATAAGCAGGGAACAGATACAGGTAAGGGAAATAAGACACCCAGTGCAGAATGAAAGTGTGAAAGTGTTAGTTGCTCAGTCATGTCTGACTCTTTGTGACCCCATGGACTGTAGCCCGCCAGGTTCCTCCATCCATGGGATTCTCCAGGCAATAATACTGGAGTGGGTTGCCATTGCCTTCTCCAGATCTTCCCGACCCAGGGATTGAACCCAGGTTTCCCACCTTGCAAGCAGACTCTTTGCTATCTGAGCCACCAGGGAAGAGCACCCAACACAGAATAGGTACTTAGTAAAGCTAACTCTTATTATGTGTAGGGCCCGTCTTAATTTATACAGCTCATGTGGATGCGTGGGGAGTCTCTGATACCTGCTGCCCTGGTGGTGGTGAGGGTTGACATGAAACATCTCTGGCTACATAGGCATTTCCTTCCTGAGTTGATACTCCACCTGAGGAGAAAGACCTCTCCAGGTGGAGGAAGGCTGAGAGTCCAGGGAGGCTGGGTGCTGGGGTGATCTCCAGCACTGCAGCTCTACTGAATCCTGCTGCTGCACTTCTCACACTCTCATTATCTCCTTTGAATGTCACACAGCTTTGGCATAAAGGCAGGGCCAGGAATGTCCTTATTTCACAGGAGACAGAGGTCAACCTTTTGCAGTTATCTGGCATAGATGGCTCACCTGCAAACCTTACCTGCAGGAGGCTTGGCTGGGATTCAGCAAGGTGGCAGGTTATTTCTTTTCCTCATGTGATGCTAACATGTGGCACAGGTCTCAACTCTAGCCAAATGAGTTGGCATTTAGGACTTAGACAGATGAAGGTTAGGGGTGAGAGAGTATAATAACCATCCTAACACCCAGGCAGGATCATTGTGCAGAGGGTAAGGATCTTCTGTTTTCTTTTTACCCAGATCATGAAACTTAATTTCAACAGTAAGGATTCAACTGAGGAGTGAAGAAGAGTTCTGTAACACAAGGACTCCTGAATGCACTTTTTCTTCCCTTTGCTGTACAGCTTTGAGGGGTGGCTGGTGTTCTGTGTCTGGCTCTTTGGAAAGACCTCATAGCCATTCTACCATTCCTTTCTCACTCTTGAGGCTCCTTGGCTGAATAATGGGGTTGGGTTTCTATCAGCAGTCTAGGATATGAGCCAGTGATTTCTAGCCCTCCTGTCTTATGTGGTGGTGAAAGATTTTCCTCCATGGCTCCTCAAGATGCACCTTTACCCCCTTTGGGCAGTCCTACACCTAAAAAGAGCTCTGTTGTGCACGTGAGCTTCTCTGGTGGCTTTGACAGTAAAGAATCTGCCTGCAGTGCAGGAGACTCAGGTTTGATTCCTGGTTTGGAAAGATCCCCTGGAGAAGGAAATGGCCACCCACTCCAGTATTCTTGCCTGGAAAATCCCATGGACAGAGGAGCTTGGTGGCTGCAGTCCCGGGGGTCACAAAGAGTCAGAACAACTAACACTTTCACACTTTGGTGCATGTGATGTGCTTGCTAGGTTGAGACTATGCCTTGCTCTCCTGGGCTCTCTATGCTTCTTGGAGACTTCTAGGTGCTGGTCTGAAGGTAGAGTCTGAAGATTTAAAGAAGTTTAAGATGTAGTCCCTTAGTCCAGCTGCCATCGTCTTTCACCCAGTTTACTGCAGCAGCCTTCTAATTTGTCAACCTGCCCCCATTTTGTTCCGTCAATCCCAACCCGTTTTCTACACTGTAGCTATAGTCATATTTACTAAATAAAAATCTAATGTATTCCTTACTTGCTTAAAGTCTGTCAAGGGCTCCCCATTGCCCTTAGAATGAAGTCTAAACTTCTCTGCATGGTGTACAAGGCCCTCAAGTTGTCCAGAGCCTGCTTGTATCTTCAGCCATCTCTCCCCCTTCCTCCTTTTATATGCTGTGCTTCTGCCAGACTCAAATTTTTGTGGCCCCAGAATAGGTCAGGTTCATCAGTCTGATGAGAACAATGGATTCTTTCCACAAAAAAGTAAATATGTGCTCCTGTATGCTCATTATTTTGCATACAGTTCAGGGTAGAGGAATTCCTGCTTAAGAGCCTTTTAAATTAAATTAAGTCTCCTTTTCTAGCATTTAACGCACTTTGAAATTGCTGGTTTCTGAAAGAACAGGATATGATGTTAACAGAGGATGAAAAATGTACAACTTTCATTTTCTTTTTCTTTTTTAAATTCAAGTACAGTTGCTGTTACAACATAAGTTACAGGTGTACAATAAAATTCGCAATTTTTAAAGCTTATACTCCATTTATGGTTATTATACAATACTGACTATATTCCCTGTGTTGTACAATATATCCTCATAGCTTATTTTCTTAATTTATTTAAAAAATATTTATATATTATTTTTGGCTATGCTGGGTCTTCACTGCTGCATGGGGGCTTGCTCTAGCTGCAGAGAGCAGGGCCTGCTCTCTAGCTATATGTTGGCTTCTCATTGTGTGGTTCTCTCATTGCAGAGCACAGACTCTAGGCGCATAGGCTTCAGTATCTGTGGCCCGTGGGCTCAGTAGTTGTGGCTCGTGGGCTCTAGTGCACAGGCTCAGTAGCTGCGGCACACAGTAGTTTTGCTCTGCAGAACTGGGATTCTCCTGGACCAGGAATTGAACTGGTGTTACCTGCACTGCAAGGCAGACTCTCAACAACTGGACTACCAGGGAAGCCCGGTAGCTTATTTGATACCTAATAGTTTGTACGTCTCCATCCCCTCCCCTCTTCCTTCTCTGCTAGTAACCACTGATTTGTTCTTTATTTCTGTGAGTCTGATTCTTTTTTGTTATATCACTAATTTGTTGTATTTTTTAGATTTCGCATATATGATATGATACAGAATTTATCTTTCTCTGTCTGACATTTTTCACTTTAGCATAATACTCTCCAAGTCCATCCATGTTGCTGCAAATAGCAAACTTTCATTCTTTTGATGGCTAAGTAGTATTCCATCATATATACAGACCACATTTTCTTTATCTACTTATCTGTTGATTGATGCTTTGGTTGCTTCCATATCTCGGCAATTATAAATAATGTTTCTGTGAACATTGGTATGCATGTATCTTTTTGAATTATTGTGTTTGTTTTTTCTGGGGGGGATAGGATATACAGCCAGGAATGGAATTCTTAGGTCATATGGTATTTCTATTTTTAGTCTTTTGAGAAACTTCCATACTGTTTTCCACAGTGGCTATACCAATTTACATTCCCACAAACGGTGGGAGGGTTCCCTTTTCTCCACATCCTCACCAGCTTATGTTATTTGTGTTCTTTTTGATGATAACTGTTCTGACCAGTGTGAGGTAATATCTCATTGTGGTTTTGATGTGCCTGTCACAGGTGATTAGTCATGTTGAACATCTTTTCATGTCCTTGTTGGCCATCTGCATTTCTTCTTTTCTGAAAGTTCAGAGTCTGAGGTGGCTGGGCTGGGCCTCTTGGGAAAAATCAGCAGAAGAGGGCTCTTGGGTTAACCTTGAAGATAGAGGGACTTACAGGGCTTATGTTCTGTCCTCTAGAAATATTTTGTCAAAGTAGCAGAGGTGAGTGAAAAAGCAAAATGAAGAAGCCTTTGATGATTTCTCCTTCTTCAGAATTAACTGTAGTCTGTGGACTGATGAGATGTCAAGAGAAAGCCTCTCTCTTTTCTTTCTTTCTCTGCTCCAACAAGTATTTAAGTGCTTGTTATATGTCAAATGAGCTTCCCTCGTGGCTCAGACAGTGAAGAATCTGCCTGCAATTCAGGAGACCTTGGTTTGATCACTGGGTTAGGAAGATCCCCTGGAGAAGAGAATAGCTACCCACTCAAGTATTCTTGCCTGGAGAATCCCATGGACAGAGGAGCCTGGCAGTCTGCAGTCCATGGGGTCACAAAGATTTGGACAGGACTGAGCTACTAACACTTTCACTCTTCACTTTAGGATTACTTTTGTCAAGGTCATTAGTTAGGGTCAGGTTTAAATTATAGAGGGATTTATTAAAAATGACATGAGGTCTAAAGTTAAGCCAAAGGTTGAAATCCCAGCCTTGCCCTCTAACTAGCTGTGTGCAAATGCCTCTTGATATGCCAATTCTATAATTTATAAATTGGAAGCAATATCTCATACCTCCTGGGGTTGTTACAAGGACTAAATGAAATAATGTGTGTAAACCCTGAGGGCCTGGCATGTAGTAGCAACTATTATTACTAACATGTTCAGGGTTTGTTTAAGCTGACGTCTTTGTTTGATGCAGTAATTTCTACTGGTTCACAGAGATATTAAATTGGATTTTACAAGTCCTTATGATTTATATTAATATAAGTCTCCCATTTCCTATAATGGAAATTCATCAGAAAAGATATGGTCTTTGAGGCCCTAGATTTTTCTCCAGTTTTTCCTTGCTGTTGGAATTTTAAGTACTTAGTGCAGAAATTTTTGATTCATATAAAGAAGCAAGGAAAAAAAAATCCCATTGTCTAGAAAACTGTATCTTAACATTTTCTGGGTATTCAAGATTGATGAAAAATGATTGTTCATCTCATCAGAAAATCAAACTTTGCCCATATGTACAAATATTTTCATACAATTTCAGGAGATTCCACTTGTTTACCGCCAAGGTATAAAACCGTAACCTGACTCCCAAACTCTACTTCCATAGAGAGCAAGCAATCAGACCAGGCTCTCTCTGATTTCACACTCACTGAAGACTTCCGAGTCTCTTGATTCTTGTAGTCAGGTTGCTTTTTTTTTTTTTCCCCCCAGCCTTTTTTCTAAGGTCCAAGTTCTTAAACTGAGAATTGGCTATCTTTGATGATCTTTTGCAGTATCATTACCAACTGGATCTTTGCTAGTGAACATCTTCATAGCTGTTTAGAGAGAGGAATTTAACTTTTGATTTCCTTATGTGTGTGTTCTTGTTTGTCATGGAGTATATTCAAGAGAGAGACTGCGAAAGCTTGTTTTATGGGTAGAGGAGAAACTCACCATCTTTTCCTGTTTCCTCTTTGCCTCTTTGTCCTGTCTCAGGGCTCTTTGTGCTGAGGCCATTTTGCTGGCTTCTACCGGCAGTCAGAGAGAAGAGAATAGACTGGGGATCACTGCGCTGCCTGATCAGTGGGAGCCCGCAGGGTTTGAAATAGGTCTCTGCACCCCCATCTTTCCTCCCTCTCTGGCGTCACTTGTATCTAGAGTGTGTCAGGCTGGGAACTGTGGGTTGGTGGAGGAATCATGCATAGTCCATGCAGCCTGGAGGTGGGCGTCTGCAGCCCACGGGCTGTACTGTCCTGTGTTTGCTTGGCTCCAGTGCACAGATTCCACAGACAGAAAACAACCGCCCAGGCTCTGTTTTCACACTCATGTAAGGACTTCTGAAGCCCCATTTCTTGCAGTCACATTGCCCTGCATTTCAGTCTACAAGGACACATCTTGCCTGTCTTTTCCTCCTGAAACCAGCAACCTTGGTTGAATGAGCCTGGCTCTAGACAGAGCTGTGTGCGCTGTACAGAGAGAGCAGGCTGCGGTCAGGGGCCTCAGGACTGCACACTCATGGTGCCTCTGCTGCCCTAGTTCACAGGCCTGTGTTCTCTCTTTCTTGGATGGTTATCAGGGCCTCCCATCTGTTCTCCCTGCCACTGGTCCAGCCTCCACCAATGTGTCCAAAATTTCATTCAAAGACACCCATCTGTTGATGTCATTCCCTCATTTAAAACCGTTCAGTGGTGCTACTCTTAGGATAAAGTCCCAACTCATTTGCATGGTTAACTGGGCTCTGCGAGTCCTCTCCTAGCTGTCTCTCCAGCCTCCTTCTCTCACTGTCACTCACATATCAGCCATGCTACCCTCTCACTGTTTCCCACATTTATCCTTTTGGTACCTTTCTGTCGCTGCACTGATGGTTCCTGCATCCAGCTCATCTTTCCTCACCTTGCTGCATGTGGAATAGCTAACTCAAATATGACTTCCTCTTAGGAGGCCTTCCAGGATTCCACAAATAGGGTGTGTTGCTCCATCTTCTGCATTCTTTGGATTTAGCATACCACAGTGACTACTAGTGTGGACTCTAGAGTCAGACTGCTGGCTTTCAAGTCTCGCCTGGCCCCTTCCCACATGTGTGACTGTAGGCAAAGTGAATTACCTTTGCTCCTGTGCCTCAGTTCCTTTATCTGTAATATGGGGATGTTAAGAATAATGCTCTTAAGTCATTGATTAAAAGAGGCAATGGTTTAAAGCGCTAAGCCCAGTGCTTGGCCATAGTTAGCACTCAATAATTGGTTTAAAAAAAAGAGTTGTTCTACTGGTACTTTGCATATCTCTCATCATCTCATATAGTTTAATATTTCTGCCCTACTAGACCAAGTGCTCCTTGAGGACAGGTTCATATCTTGTTCACTTTCTCTGGCCCCCTGTGTACAAGTTTGCAGGAACTTGGTTGAATGCTTTCTTGTGTATAGATTTGCCTTCAAAATGAAAAGGGGCAATGGATAGAGTTAGGGAATGCTTGAGATTGGGCTTGTGGATGATCACAGACCCGAAGTTGATGTGACCTTGATGTCCACTAGTGTGTCCTACTCTGTGGCTGAGTGTTCCTTTTGCTGGCTCCAGGAGCAAAGATAGTGCTTTTATTTTGCCAAGACAGGGTAGGAGACCATGGGAAAGTTAAGCACATCCTAGGCACCAAGTTCATGTCCATTTTGTTTTTGTTTTGAACTGTAGGTGACATGTCTGAGAGTAAAGCCAAGAAGATAGAAATCAAGGATGTGGATGGGCAGACCCTGAGTAAGCTGATTGACTATATCTATACGGCTGAGATTGAGGTGACTGAAGAGAACGTCCAGGTAAAACTCAGCTCCAGCTAATAGCTCAGTGTATCATATACTCAGCCCCTCCCCACCACGCCCCATTTACATCATCATTTCGTTTAACCCTCACAACAATTCAGTTGGTAACTGTAGAGGAAACTGAAGCTTCAAAGAGAGTGGGTGACTTGTCCTGACATACGTGGCCAGGGCAAACGACCCTCGTATCCTGCCTGCCTGACCATGGGACCCATGTTTTCAACCATTAGGCCATAATCCCTCAGAATGAGCAGAAAGTCTTTAACTCATGCTGGTTCAAACTCTTTCAGCCTGGGTGACCCCTCTTCTCCCCAGTCATCATCTCATCTCGGATTTTGAGTATTGGCTTGTGAGGCTGTTTACAGTTTTTCTCGTGTTAGTGTTAGTCAGTGAAATGCCCTGAGCCCATGGAGGTGGATTGTCTGTGCCTCTGCCTCCTTTTGCCGCCCTGGTCTCTTTCTCAGCCATCTGGAGCCTAGAAAAGAGGAATCAGCAAAGACACTGCTTCACCCAAAGGTGTGTGTCCTTACTGTGGGGTGTGAGACATCAGTGTCCTGGCTCCGAAGGTGGGATGGTGGAGGGTGTCACCCACTCTGGAAGCCTATGAACCACCAGGCCAAATGCAGACACAAGATGTGCTATTTCTTATCATTAAGGATCTTGCTATTAAAGTAATGGAAATTATATGGGATATGAAAGGTTTTTCTTCCCTTTTTTATTTTAAAGCAAAATTCTACCTTATATTGTGAGAGAGATAAATTAAAATATATGAGATGATGATAGATATGCAAACTACCATGACGTATTTCTCTTATTCAGAACACCATGCCCTTTTTAGGGCTGAGGTGTTTGGGAGGCCACATTGGTAACTGTGTATTCATTCCATCCAGCCAGAATGTTTGAGGGCCTCTCATATGCCAGACACTTTGTTGGGCACTGTGTTTGTACCAGTGAGCAGAGGTGATTCCATTGTCTCCTTTCATGGAATTTGTGTTCTAGGGTGAAGACAGACACTCATCTGTCTTGTGTGTCTAATAGGCACACAAGTAATGTTTATATATAAATTGTGGTAAGTCCTTTGACGGAGAGGAACAATTTGAATGAAGTGGGGAATCTAGGAAGAGCTCTTTCAGAAGATAAGATTTGAGCTGAGGACTGAAGGATGGGTAGAAGTTAGTTTTGTGTGGTAAATGGTACTCTGGTAGGGGTGTGAAGTGAAGTGAAGTGAAGTCGCTCAGTCGTGTCCAACTCTTTGCGACCCCACGGGCTGTAGCCTACCAGGCTCCACAGGCAAACCGAGGGTCTGAGGCACCCTGCATTTGGACCTGTAGAGCCTGCCCAGGGTATAGCCTGTTTTTGTCTCTGGCCCCTAGACAGACTTTTGGGTGGTATAGTTTCTACAGTGATCTAATCTAATCCTTCCTCGCCCTTTTAAAACTGAAATATCTTTTATGCACAGTAAAATGCATAGCCCTTCCATTATTTCTGGTCTTTCCCATCCAGAGTGGAGTGGGCAATGCCGTGGGTACATACTAGGTCACGCAGCAAGATTTAAGCAGCTGAATAACTTTTGGACAGTAACAGTAAGTGCAAAGTAATTTAGTATAAAGCATGTCTAGGGCACGTGTGGAAAAACATTTTTTTAAATGGGTGATAGTTATATGAAATCACCATGTTTTTAAAATTCATTTAGGTGCTTTTGAGACTGATATAAATGTTGAGATTTACAAAATGCAGGAAATTATATCCGTTGCAACTTTAATGAAAAATGCTAGATGTCAACCTAAAAAATGTGTAGGGGGTAAATATTTTTTTAAATCCTTTATTAGAGATACTATGAACATGAAAGTGATAGAGGAATGTGCAGAAAAGAGTTAACATGGCAAGCCTGCTTGCTATCTTCAGAAAGGCTCGCTTACAAGGTCAGTCTTCATCCGGAGTCTGGCAACTTGGATTTTGAGAGAGTTCCCACTCCTCTAGTGATAATGGTAGTAGCTTGCACTGCTGAAACTGTTTGTGCAAGCAATGTGGTTTATGCCGATCACCTGCTCTCCTTCTGAGACTCGGGAGTTTTAGTCCGTGCCTGGCAGAAGGTGCCTGTGTGACTGACACCTGACGCGCGTCTTGGCCTCTCAGAGTCAGGCTAGCTTTCCTGGTTGGCAATGTTTTGCACGTGTTGTCACGGTTCATTGCTGGTGGGATTAAGTGAGTTTTCTGTGACTCCTTCGTAGAGGACTCCTGGAAGCTTGTGGCTATTGTTCTCCAAAATTTGCCCCATGTACCTTTTCCCTTTGCTGATTTTGCTTTGTATCCTTTCAAGGTAATAAATCTTAGCTGTACTCATAGTGAGGAACACTAGAGCTTCTCTGACACCCCCACTAACATTCTGCCTCAAGGATCAGTTTTCTCATTTGTAAAACAGGAATCATAATAGTGCCCATTCTGTTGGGTGGTCATGAGTTAGACTGTCTGCCTTTAAATCTCGGCTCCACCATTTTCTAGCTGTGTGATCCCAAGCAAGGTACTTAACCTCTCTGTGCCTCAGTGTTCTTGTCTGTCTCATGGGCATAATAATAGCGCTTAACCTCTTAGGGTTGGCGTGAGCATTAAATGAATTACTACAGGTAAAGCACTTAGGAGAGTGTGCCAGCAGACAGGGTAGGCACAGAGAGCAGTGTGAACACAGAAGCATTTTCACCAAGGAGCACATGTCTGAAGGGGGAGAGAGGTGGCCAGGCAAATGGGTGCCCTCCATTGTAGTAGGGGCCAGAGTGGAGGTACCCAAGAAGCAGAGAGTGTTCATTACCACCTTGATGAGGGTGGTTAAGGGCAGACCTCACTGAGGATGCATGGTGTGTGCAGGCCTGCCTCCTCTTCTGCCTGTCTGCGACCCCGCTGGCCCGTGAGACCCTGGAGGGACCTGCTGCGTTCAGTATTATCTGGGAGTGAGGAGAGGCTGCATGTGCAGGGACTCCCCTGGGAAGCACAATGTGGAATAAAACTCTGCAGTTTGGAATCAATCGTATATGTGAACTAGTTTCCTTTTTTTCCGTAACTTTATGGTTTGGTCAGGGATGACCTTAGGGGAAAACAAAACTGGTTAAGAGAAAGTTTTAGATCAAAATGTGGCTGCTTCCTCCTGCTGTGATGTATCTTTGTTGAGAGTTGCTCACAAGCTGTCTATGAAGACAGTATGTGTGAGGATTCATTGCACTGAGGGCGTGTACGCAGAGGTTCCTGGGAAAACAAGGGTTAGAGACTTGGGCATTGGTTAAATGGCTGGGAGATTATGCCCTGCTTCTCTTTCCAGCCACACATACCTTGGAGAGACTGAACTGCCCTTCTACAGTGGAGGCAACAATTTGTAACTGATTCTTATCGATACTCACTGTAAGCAAAGCACGTGTTGATCATGCATTATTTTGTTTCACATGCATTATTTTGTTTAATTATTGTAACCAATACTGAAAGGTTCTACTATGATTCTTCTCTTACGGTTGAAGGAACTGATGTTGTGAGGGGTGAAATGGACATTACCCACGGTCACACAGGTAGCTAGTGGTGGAGTTGGGGTTTGAATCCAGCTCTCTCTAATTTGCTGTACCCTGTTGATGTGGTCAACTCGAATTTCTTAGGAAGTGCATGATCAGAATCTTGACTTCAGCTTGTATTAATGAATAATAAAAACCAGTGTAACTAAGGACTCCCTATGTACCAAACACTGTGTTACTTGCTTTAAATGTATTATTTCATTTGAGTCCAATGACAAGCCTTTAAGGTGGTACTATTACTACACCTTTATGGCAGAAAGTGAAGAGGAACTAAAAAGCTTCTTGATGAAAGTGAAAGATGAGAGTGAAACAGTTGGCTTAAAGCTCAGCATTCAGAAAACTAAGATCATGGCATTTGGTCCCATCGTTTCACGGGAAATAGATGGTGAAACAGTGGAAACAGTGTCAGACTTTATTTTTTTGGGCTCCCAAATCACTGCAGATGGTGACTGCAGCCATGAACTTAAAAGACGTTTACTCCTTGGAAGCGAAGTTATGACCAACCTAGACAGCATATTGAAAAGCAGAGACATTACTTTGCCAACAAAAGTCTGTCTAGTCAAGGCTATGGTTTTTCCTGTGGTCATGTTTGGATGTGAGAGTTGGACTGTGAAGAAAGCTGAGTGCTGAAGAATTGATGCTTTTGAACTGTGGTGTTGGAGAAGACTCTTGAGAGTCCCTTGGACTGCAAGGAGATCCAACCAGTCCATTCTAAAGGAGATCAGCCCTGGAATTTCTTTAGAGGGAATGATGCTAAAGCTGAAGCTCCAGTACTTTGGCCACCTCATGTGAGGAGTTAACTCATTGGAAAAGACTGTGATTCTGGGAGGGATTGAGGGCAGGAGGAGAAGGGGATGATAGCATGAGATGGCTGGATGGTATCACCGACTCGATGGACGTGAGTTTGAGTGAACTCCGGGAGATGGTGATGGACAGGGAGGCCTGGCGTGCTTGCAATTCATGGGGTCGCAAAGAGTTGGACATGACTGAGCAACTGAACTGAAGTGAACTGATTACTATCTTCATTTTACTGTTGAGGAGTCAGAGGCAGAGAGAGGTTAAGTAATTTGCCTTTAGTCACATGGCTGGTAAGTGGAGAAGTCAAAATTCTAAGTGACACTATACTTCCATAAAATTTTTTTTCTAAGTGTTCTAAGTGACATATTTAATCACAGTGTAGTTCTGCTAACTCTCCTGTACACCCCTACCCCCACCCCCTTCTTCTATCTCTCAGTAACTTTTTGTTTCTGTGGCAGGACTCATGCCTGGTGCTGGCAGAGGCAGAACTTGCTGTGTGTGGTGGAGGGGGGGTGGGCAGGGGGCAGAGGCCCTGGACAGCCTTGTCACCTGGTCCTCTGACTGGTACCCTCCCTTTGTGCATGGCCCTACTTCTCTGAAATTCCAGGAGTAGGTGCTTTCTGAGGCAGGGCATTTCCTTTTGTTTTTGTTAAAGGAAACAAACTCTGTGACGGGATATCCTTTGCTGGGTTTTCATGTTATCCGAGGGAGAGAAAAAAAACAACAGGGCCTGCGCATGAAAAATGGAGGGGAAGCCATTTGCAAGCTGGAGGGGAACCTGTAAACTGTTTGCTGAGGGTCATTCCAGGGCCTGTTTTCCCAGAACCAAAATGCTGAGACAGCGAGAGGCAAGCTGAAAGTTTTTAACCCAGGGTCATCTTCCCTTCCTGCAGTGGTTCCAGCCAACTGCTCCTTTTCAGGTCTCGGCCTCCTTCCAAGGGCCAAGCCACACAGCCCTAGCAGTTCCACCAGGACAGTCTTGCTTCCAAGCTGAGGACCTGGGCTTGGCCTCTTGTTCCTAATCTTGTTACTGCTACCGCTTGAGGGAGTCGAGCTGCAGGCAAGAGAAGAGAAGAGTAAATCATTTTCCAGCCTTGGCTGTAGGAGAGGGAAGTGAAGACCACCTCCTGGATGTTTTTCGCTCTTTTGTAGCCTCTGAGGATCTGTGTTGCTTCTCCTTGGGTGCAGCCCCCAGAGCTCCACTGGGCCAGGCCCCTATTTATCCCTGAGACTCAGCAATTGAGCAGGGATACAGCACTCTGACTCCCTTGCCTCTTCTTCGCGCCTTCCTGTGTGAAGCAGCAGTGGGAAGACCACGGCATAAGATCGAAGAGAGGGAAGGGGCAATTAGAGAAGCCACCAGCCTGCTCATTTTGGGATGTCAGCTTGGGAACACTTTAGGGCAGGGGTGGACCCAAGCAGGATGGGGGAAGCTCTGAGAGTTTCTGTCTGCCACGTGGGTTTTGTGAAAAGTGAGGAAGTTGAAAGCTGTGTGGGTAGCTGTATCCAGGGAGGTTTTAAAAACTGAAAGTATAATCTAGGGAGTGTGTTCAGGAAGTATTTATTATTTCATTTCTTTGGGTAGTTGTCATGAGGTTGAAAATTTTAGCACCAAACTGTGCAACTGACTTTGTGGTAAAGAAGAGGGCAAGGGAGAGGGGGTGTGTGTCTCTGGCACGACAGCATTTTAGCTTGGCTGGGATGCAATCTCGGGGGTGGGGATTGGACTCTCAAAAATTCCTTCTCTGCGGCACTAAAGGGCTGCTGTCCATTGCATCCTCTGATCACATCTGACCCTTGGGGGCTCCTACACCTGAGTATATGCTGGACAGCATTGGATTACTCCTCCCCACCAGGCCTTCTCAGTGTAACTGAATACAAGTTCCTTGTTCCTGGGGTGAACAACTGTCCCAGTGTGTCCAGAATTGAGGGCTCTCCTGGGACACAGGACTTGAGTGCTAGAACTGGCAAGGTCTCAGCAAACTGGGATGGTCGGTCAACTCATGGCCTGGCTTTAGGGTCTGTAGCTGGTGCTGGTTTAGGGCACGTGTTATGGAGGTCATTTGGGGAGTTTGGAACACCGCTTTCCTTTCCTGGTATGTATTCAGCAAGAATGGTTAATGGTTCTCCACTTTACTAGCAGGCCGAGACTAATCTGGTCCTGGAATCTGTTTGGCTAGGCTGAGCAAGCTCACAGGTTAATTGAGTTCCCCAGTTTATAGCTGCTTTGTGGGAATGGAGCTTAGGTGGTCAGATTTGGAGCCTGACTGTGTTCATTTACCGTCTCAAACTCTCCAGAGGGTGATCTTATCTTTTTCCTTCTCTGGAATGAATCAGTGGTTCAGAAAATACCAAGAACGTGATGGTAATATACAGTTGTCTTGCTGGGTAGAAGAGAGAGGGGAGAGGAAGGAGAGAGAGGGGAGAGGAAGGAGAGAGGGGAGAGGAAGGAGAGAGATGTTTTCTAGAACTCAGCTGTCATGAAGGAGAGGTCTCATCTTGCAGGCAGGATGAACTTCCCTTTGAGAGCAGGCACTTAGCTCTGGAGCAGGACCACTGATAGTAGAGGTTCTTGGTGGCATCTCTGTGTGGGCAGGAATGAGGAAGGGGGCCAACCACCCCAACTTTTGCACTGAAAGTCCTGTGTCCTGGGAAGTCTTTCAGTCCTGGGCAAACCTGGATGGCTGGTTACTCTAGTGATGAGACAAGGCCCAAGAATGGGGCAGTGGGGCAGAATTTTTAGCCTTAGCCCATGGAGGTGAAGAGAACTAGACATGAGGTTCAGAGCTGTTTTGGGGGACAATCAGTCTGTAAAATTTAAATCACTCAAAAAAGAAAATAAAAGAAAAAGACTTTTATAGTGCTCTGTTAGTCAAGGCTATGGTTTTTCCAGTGGTCATGTATGGATGCGAGAGTTGGACTGTGAAGAAAGCTAAGCGCCAAAGAATTGATGCTTTTGAACTGTGGTGTTGGAGAAGACTCTTGAGAGTCCCTTGGACTGCAAGGAGATCCAACCAGTCCATTCTGAAGGAGATCAGCCCTGGGTGTTCTTTGGATGGACTGATGCTAAAGCTGAAACTCCAGTACTTTGGCCTCCTCATGCAAAGAGTTGACTCATTGGAAAAAACTCTGATGCTGGGAGGGATTGGGGGCAGGAGGAAAAGGGGACAACAGAGGATGAGATGGCTGGATGGCATCACTGACTCGATGGATGCGAGTTTGAGTGAACTCTGGGCGATGGTGATGGACAGGGAGGCCTGGCGTGCTGTGATTCATGGGGTCGCAAAGAGTTGGACACGACTGAGTGACTGAACTGAACTGAGCTGAACTGAGTCAAGAAATCAAATGCATCTGCAGCCCGTGTATGTCTTCCTGGGCAATCCTTGGTGGATGCGAACAGCTGGGGTCTGGCTGGCCCAGACACTCTCCCTGAGAGCCAGGGGAGCAGCTGAAAGCAAGGACTCAGAACATGGGGGTTGTTTTGGGGTGAAATGGATGTTGGGGGCCCCAAGTAATGCAGTCTGAAGCCAAACTATTCACAGCTATCTGATTTTTTTTTTTTTTTAAAGTCACTCTCAGGCTGTCTGTGTCTCCCACAGGGTAGGGGAGAGAATGGGTAGCAAAGCTGGGTTGAGGAGGACTTTGCTGACTACCCTGGTTTTTTGATCTGAGGGCAGGCTTCGGGAGCTGTGGCAAAGTCCAGAGGAACTCGACTAGGGTTGACGGTCTGAGCACCCATGTGGCCTGTTCAAGTTAGTCTTCCCTGGCTTTTAGGAAAAACACATGAACACACACTTGAGCAGGAACTTGTTTCTATCTCCCAGGGTACAGTATAAATACTCATGTGTTTCATGACCTTTTAAAAGGAACCTTAGCTCTCCTTTTGCTGAGAACCTACCCCAAGATGTTCTTTACTATTTATCTGTTGGATGGGAGAGTAGAGTGTGTTTGTTTGAGTCTTGATGGATTTGGGGATGATGCCCTCATTCCAGTAGATGCTAGAACAAGATCAGGGGTCTGACTTCTGCTCAATCTTATAGGCTGAGTGAGTGTGTTAGCTATTCAGTAAATATCTTTCTGAGTAAATATATTAACTAAGGGCTATAGGGCAGTGTTCTCAACTTGACTGTACATTACAAGCACCTAGGGAACTTTAGCAATATCTCACTGTCCAGGCTTCACCCCATTCCTATTGAGTTGGATCTTTGGGGATGAGACCCAGGCATCAGTATTTTAAAAATTCTCCGGGGGATTCTAATCTATAGCCATGTAGGAAATGTCTATCTTCGCTTGGGCTGTCATAACAAAATACCACAGAGTGGGTGGCTTACACAACAGAAACTAATTTTCTCACAATGTTGTAAGTGCTAGATCTGGGTTCCAGCTGATTTGAGTTTCTTGTGAGGGCTAGCTTACCAGTTTGCAGAAGGCCACCTTCTTGTGTCCTTGCATGGTAGAGAAAGAGAACTCTGCTATTTATTTTTCTTCTTATAAGGGCCTCAGCCTAACTGTGAACTTCCAGATGTTCAAGCTGGTTTTAGAAAAAGGCAGAAGAACCAGATATCAAATTGCCAACATCCATTGAATCATCGAAAAAGCAAGAGAGTTCCAGAAAAACATCTATGTCTGCTTTAGTGACTATGCCAAAGCCTTTGACTGTGTGGATCACAACAAACTGTAGAAAATTCTTCAAGAGATGGGAATACCAGACCACCTGACATGCCTGTTGAGAAATCTGTATGCAGGCCAGGAAGCAATAGTTAGAACTGGACATGGAACAGCAGAGTGTTTCCAAACTTGGAAAGAAGTACATCAAGGCTGTATACTGTCACCCTGCTTGTTTAACTTATATGAAGAGTACATCATGAGAAATGCTGGGCTGGATGAAGCACAAGCTAGAATCAAGATTGCCAGGAGAAATATCAATAACCTCAGATATGCAGATGACACCACCCTTGTGGCAGAAAGTGAAGAAGAACTAAAGAGCCTCTTGATGAAAGTGAAAGAGGAGAGTGAAAAAGTTGGCTCAACACTCAACATTCAGAAAACTAAAATCATGGCATCTGGTCCCATCACTGCATGGCAAATAGATGGGGAAACAGTGAGAAACTTTATTTTGGGGGGCTGCAAAATCACTGCAGATGGTGACTGCAGCCATGATATTAAAAGATGCTTACTCCTTGGAAGAAAAGTTACAACCAACCTAGACGGCATATTAAAAAGCAGAGATATTACTTTGCCAACAAAGGTCCATCTAGTCAAGGCTGTGGTTTTTCCAGTAGTCACGTATGGATGTGAGAGTTGGACTATAAAGAAAGCCAGGTATCCAAGAATTGATGCCTTTGGACTGTGGTGTTGGAGAAGACTCTTGAGAGTCCCTTGGACTGCAAGGAGATCCAACCAGTCCATCCTAAAGGAAATCAGTCCTGAATATTCATTGGAAGGACTGATGCTGGTGCTGAAACTCCAATACTTTGGCCATCTGATGTGAAGAATTGACTCATTGAAAAAGACCCTGATGCTGGGAAAGATTGAAGGCAGGAGGAGAAGGGAGCGACAAAGGATGAGATGGTTGGATAGCATCACCAGTTCAATGGATATGTGCTTGGGCAAACTCCGGGAGATGGTGAGAAACAGGGAAGCCTGGTGTGCTGAAGTCCATGGGCTCATGAAGAGTTGGATACAACTTGGCAACCGAACAACAACAAAGGGTCCATGAAGTGGAGAGTAGCAGAAACTAAGGCTGGGGTTCCCTCAAAGGCCAGGCTGGGAAGTTTGGACTTACTTTGGCAGGCAGTGGAGAGCCATGCAAAGGCTTGAGCCTGGCCGTGGTCTGATTAAAGCACCGCTTTGGGGAGATGAGACCTTGGTGGTGGGATCCTGTGACTCAGAATGTCACCTTCTCTTCCAGGTGCTGCTCCCAGCCGCCAGCTTGCTACAGCTCATGGATGTTCGTCAGAACTGCTGTGACTTCCTGCAGTCTCAGTTGCATCCCACCAATTGCCTGGGCATCCGTGCCTTTGCAGACGTGCATACCTGCACCGACCTGCTGCAGCAGGCCAATGCTTACGCAGGTAATGGGGAACAGTGTAGCTGCACCTTTCCAAGCTGTGAATTTAATAACCTGGTCTGTGGTGGACTCCTCAAAGATTATGAGGCTAGTGTGTTCTACTGAGAAGCAGTTAGGATTTAGTCAAGGAGATAAGACACAGGTGGAAAGATAATTAACGATAGAGGAGTTCAGCTCAGTGCCAAGTGGAATATGACTAATTGCCAGATGAAAAGTTCAGACAGTAATTTTCACTAGAGAAGAGGAAGGAGATCTGAGAAGAGTTTGTGGGGGAAGAATAATTTGAACTAGGTCTTGAGATTATCTTTGTTTAGGAAAATTTCTATTTTGATCAAAGTGTTCTGTGAATACCATTTGAAAAGTCAAATACTGTTGCAAGTCTCATAATGATAAGAGTCTCCTGCTGTTTTTCCATACCAAGTCTTGCTCTCTAGAGCCACTCACTTGCCTTTCTGAAAGAATTAAAATACAGGTGCTGATTCAGCCAAAGGTTGCTTCATCTGACATTTACCTCTGTTTCTGTAAATAAAAGGTTATACGACTGGTTTGGGGTTTATTAGTTTTAGATGTTGTCTGTTGACTTCTCACAGAAGAATAACTGCGCTTTCACAGATGTCCCCTCATAGACATTCACTGTTCCCCTCTCTTTATTCTTCTAATATTTCTACAGCTGGGCTAAGTTATAATTGTTTTTTTATCAGAAAACTTTTGTTTTAATCAGTAAGGCAGTGACTAGATGCTTTTTCTTTTACACAGTATTATGATCACTAACTCTTACAAGACAGGTATGCTGAACAGTCTTCTCAGTACATCAGATAATCTGTTGAGCCCATTTTATTTTTCTTGGAGACATTCTCCTCACTAGAGCTTGTAATCCTGTGATTTTTATAGGGAGTAGTGATTTAAGGATGAAGGTCATGAGTGACCTAGGAAACAGGTCTGGTCATATGAATTGATAGAGCTGGTCATGGCTACCTCCTTCCCTTGCAGTAAAACCTCTCATTCTTCCCCTGCCCAAATGCTGGCATGGCTGCTGTCTGTTCTGTCTCCTGTCCAGGGAACCAATGTCTGGGAGTTAACTGGGGGCCTGCTAGCTGCTCACATGCCAGGTCTCTGCACTGTGTTAGCCCCTTGATCCACAAGTCAACAAGCATTTCTTCTGTTTTTCAACATCCTCTTTTTGCTCTGATCAAGACCCCAGGAGCCTATACAGACTCTCCCTTCTTGAAGTCTGTTTCTGAGGACACAAATGGGACCAGACGTTAGGATGTCAATGATGATGATTTTTGTGAAGGGCATTCCCCAGTCTGCCTAATTCTGAATTCCTCTGACTCTTTCTGACCCTAATCCTTGACTCTCCTGTTTCTCTGCTGTCCCTCCTGTGCCTGTATTACCTGGCGTGATACCCTACCTCCTTTCTGTTCTCAGGGAGTGGTCACTAGTCCAGCCTTCTCTAGTCTAGCTGCTTTCTTGAGGGATGTGCACAGACTTTGCTTCAGCAAAAGTTGAAGGCTTAACTGAGGCCCAGGTCAGCGTGTGGACATTTCCTGGTGCAGAGGAGAAGGGAGAATGCTTAGATGCCAGGTGGTCTCTGTCTCCTCTCCCCAGGCCTCTCTATAGAGTGTGCATGCTTGCATCCAAACACAGCACGTCTCACACCCTTTTGTAGTTGGCTCATGAGGTCATCAGAGGTTTGGGCTGTGTATTGAACTCCCCATGTTTAACAGAGGCTCCTAGGTCTTGTGGCCTGGCTTTCCTCTACTTTCAGAATCCCTGTTTTCTCTCTTGCCCTTCTCCCTGTCTGATGGTGAGGCTCACCTGTGGGAGAGTAGGGAGGATGCGGTTTGGAGCACCGTGTGGTTTTGGTTCTCCCTGATCCTGAGGGCACGGTGATGTGGTCCGCAGCATCATGGGTGTGTGCTCTCCATGTGTGTGCAGGGTCATGGTGGATGACTCTCAGCTAGTGCTTACTGAACTTTCACTTTGGGTCACATCCCAGACTAAGCATTTTATGTTCATTTAAAGCATACAGTAGCTGAGGAAAGTAAAGCGCAGAGGGGTGAAGTCATTTGTTGGGGTTAGTTAGAAGAGACAGAGACAGGATTCAAACCCAGACAGTGTTTACTCCAGAGCTATGTTTATAACTACTCTGTTCTGTGGCTTCCAGGCCCAGCTTGGACACAGGGTGGCCCTGTGAATCAGAAACTGTGGAGTGTCGGTGGCTAGAGCTGGCATTTTCCATCGGAAGTGTGAACCTCAAAGTCTGTGCCATGCAGTTACCAGATTCCAACAACCAGACGGTGTAGACAGATGGCCAGCTGTCTCTGCTGGATGCGGGGTGTTTAGTCATCTTGGGGTGGGGAAGTGAGGTGTGGATGTCTTCTCTTCCCTGTTGGGAGGCTGCCCCTCACGGCACGTGTGAGCCCTCCTCCTTCTCTGGCTCGGTCAGTGTGACTGCTGGCTGAGAGTCTCCTCCCTGTTGTGCAGGCCTTCTGGGGAACCTGGGACCAGCTCTGGGATAGCTTTCTTTGTAGCCCTCAGCTGTGTGCAACTGGGAAGATAAAAATCACATTTTTAAGGTGGCGTGGTAATACAGAGGTCATAAGACTATGATGAAGAGACATTAGAAGAAGCAGTGTGAAGTTATGGTTAATCTGTGCTTACTCCATCACACTCAGCCACTGCTGTGGGCCTGCTTTGTGTCTTTGGTTTTGCAACCCCTGAACTTAGATGGAGCCTGGCAGCTCTGCCATTGCTGCCTCCTGAGACAGAGCTGCTGTCTTGCCCATTTAAGTGTGGGCGTGTGGGTACTGACCAGAATCACACTCACAAGGGGCAGTGTTGGCCCCGTGTGGTTTCAGGCTTCCGTGGCTCCATGCCTCGAGTTAGGAGGTAGCTGAGCCCACAGACTACAAGGAGACCCTCCAGGTCAGAACCAGGGATCACACACACAAGCCAACACTTTGGAGCTGAGTGACCCGAGGCCTGTTTTCTTTTCTCTCAGATGGGAGGTTGCTCCTCCTGCTTTGTTTTCAGCATGGTTTAGAGGACTGGAGTCAGTGTGGGAGGGACAGGTAGGAGTGCCTCCTGCAGAAGTAGGTGCCACCATAGGGCCATGCCCTGGATCCTCCCTGCCGTTCATGCCATCTGTGGCAAGAGAGCCTCAGAGCCCCACGGGACCTGGTGGAGAGACGGGACTCTTTGGGTCAACACCATGACCCCTGCTGAACACAGCATGCACTTTGCGGGAGAAGGACCCTTCCTGGAGCTTCTGATGGTGGCTCCTCTGTATACATACGCACAGCTGGGTATGTCTGCCTTGCACTCCTTCCCTATCTCTGGCCAGCTGGCCTCTGCCTTCGCCTGTCCACAACCCCAAACTGCCTCTGAATTCTGTTCATGCTCCTTCTCTAAGATGAACTTTCTGTTCTTATTATTGTTGCTATCTTAATGCACAACCACCTGTGATTATTTCAGGAAAGGCCCCATAGTCCTCCTCAGAGGGGGTCATGGGCAGCACCCTAGTGTACAGCTTCCCCCATCTCTCATCCCACATGTATATTTTCCAGCCAAAAAAATCTTAGTATATTCTGAACATCTTTCCATGTTAGCAGGCATATTTCTATACCACTATTTTTAAAACTTTAGAGAATGTATTCAATAAAAGCAACTTGTATCCATGATAAAACTTTCAAACAAGACCAAAGGTATGAAATACACGTTGATCTCTCAGGTCCTCTTAAGGGAGCCAGGGACTCTCTTGGATATCCCTACAAGATACGTATATATTACGCTTTTTAACTTACACAAATAGAAGACTTTTGTGCTCATTATACTTTTTTTTTTACCTTAGTGCAGTGTCTTGAAGCTCTTTCCAGACTCCTGCGGGTGGCTAGTCTGACTCTTTCTGTCTGTTGCATCACAGGGACGAACTATAATGAACTATAATTTAGGTAACCAGTCCTTTCTTAATGAACATTAATGTTACCAGTTTTTTTTTTCTTTTACATCAAATGCTTTAACAGGAATTCTTTTACATAATGTTTTGGAGTATACTCACTGGTATGTAAGTAACCGTGAAATTGTGCTTGTAGGGTGCCATCTTAGCATATAGCACAAAGCAGCTCGTAGAGAGTATGCATTAAAAGATACTGCCAAATTCTGTCTAAAAAGAGTAACTATTTTTAAGGTTGACAACTGCCTTCTGATTAGTCTTCAGCCCCCTGGAGAAGGAGGACACAGCGTGACTCGGGGCTGGAGCACCAGCTCTTTCCACCTAACTGCCTGGTTGATTTCCTGTTTGCAATGGGCCTATCTCTTCTTCCTGTGGCAGTCCCTTCTGCTTCCTCTGGGTCCAGTTTCCCCCTTAGGGTTATGCCCCCATATTTTTGCTGTGATATAAGTTATGCTGGGCTGGGGAAGGGTGAGTCCCATAGTTAAAAGCTGACTGGGCTGGGAAAGACCCTTACCCCTAGCTGCTGATGCCATAGTTCTGCTGAGTACCAGATAACTGAGAAAAGGACCCTCATATTTTCATAGCCTTTTTCTTATATCTCACTGTTATTGTTTCCAGGGACTGGTTAATCTTTAACTTCAGAGGCATGCGCCAAGGTTTATGGGGATTTTGTTGTTTGGTAATTGGATGACCATGCCTGGGCCATCAGCAGAGCTAGTTGGGAGGGGTATTAATGGGACCCTATTAATGAAATGGCAATTAAAATTCTTTGAACAATGTGTTTACATCAGCCTGCCAAAGCTGAGCTGAAACCACCCAGCCATGGGATGGAAAAACCATTGAATTTCACATGTTTGTGGAGAGAAATGGCCTTTTTTCGATTGATTGAGTCATTTAAGACCATGGAATGAAGTAATTAAACTAAGGACAGCAAAAAACTTTGACAAAGCACTTGAAAAAACACAACCCTCTGACTTAGTGAGGGTTATCTGGTGAAATTGCTGCCTCCAGCTTGGCATCATAAGATAATAATGATGGTGATGGTCACGGTGGAAGTTTCTGCCATTTCTGAATACTTGCAAGGTACCAGGTAAGGTGCTACACACTTCAAAACTGTAAGAGGTAGTTATTACTTTCTTAACTTAGAGATGAAGAAACAGAAACCTTGGAGCAGTTCAGTAACTTGCTCCAGATCACATAGTTTGTGAGTGGCAATGCCAGGATTCACGAAGAAGCTGCCTGACTCTGGGGCCTGTGCTCTGAGCCCACTGTTTATTTTCACAACTCCCCAGGCCAGTTCAGCCTCTCTGCTGTGGCCGCTGCCTCACTTCTGCCTCCCCTTGATTTTCTGCTTCTACCGTGAAGGTGGCAAATGAAGCATTCGTGTGGATGCAGGTAGTTTTTATCGTTAATTGTTCTCCTTCTGGGAATTTTAGGAGATGTCCCTGTTCCTTCCATTCTCTGGAGAACAGGGAACTCTGTTGTTGAATCAACAACACTGCTAACTGGCCAGTTTTGATACAGCCCTTTGCTCTGTGTGTATGATAGCAAGGGGGAGGTACAGTACATACACTTTTGGAATTAAGTCAGCAGGGCAAGAGCTCTTATCCCACTATCCCAGGGAGAATGTAGGCAGTGAAATTTAGAGTCTGAGGGCTGGTGGTCGTGACCCTTGTGGGAAGTAGTCAGGTAGATCTGTGTTATTCTCTGTGGCAGCTGAGCTTTCTCCCTGGAGCAAAGAAACTATAGGCCCTGAAAGCCAAGTACTGATCAAGAAAGCTTACCTCTGCTCTCCAAAAATAGAGTAATAGAGGGAAGGAGAGAGAGATTTAGAGTAGCTCTGTTTTTTAAAAACCCTACTAAAATGTTTTGATTCTGTTTGTGTGTCTACCTTTCGTTAGCAAGTCCTGGGACCTAATAAGTAGTTCCATTCAGAGGCACTCACTCATACCTGTTTGCTGGGCCACTGGTCCGGGAATAACTGGGTTCATTTCATCTCTGCAGGTCAAAGAAGTCATAGATGAGTTATCACTTCCATTTGTTCTGGGCTTGTAGTTTAGATAAAAGCTGATCAAAGCTTTCAGCTTATTTCACCCCATCAAGAGGGAGGAATGGACTTGGGACTTGCTTGAGAGGTTGCCTGAGGCTTAGGAAGTCTTGAAGAAGCATGGGAATGGAAGCATGGTATTTTCAGAGCTCGATATCTGCAGACAGTAAGGATTCACATTCAAGCAAGACAGACTCAAATAAGACAGAGCCTCCCCTCATGGGGATCATAGTCCCAGTATGAGAGAAAGACCTCAGGTGATAAGATGGGTTGATGAGCACTGTGATTTTAATTTCCTATTTTGCTGACCTTGGGAACACAGAAGAATATCATGTCCTCTAGCCCGATAGGTGGGTTAGGGAAAGATTTCTATCCAAGGGTCTGAAATTTGAACCCAGGTCTGATGCCAAAAAGAAAATATAGTTAGATTCATATTTTCTTTCTCTCTCTGCAGTATCTATCTGCAGTATTCTTAGAATGTTCTGATGTCTATATCAATTTTACCAAAATGGCCTGCTCAGGACAGGCTTTTATTATTTTGGAAACTAAGATTCTTAAATCAGAATATTTGTTATTATTTATAGAGAGCATTAGTTTCTTTTTTTGTGTGTATGTGTACAAGAAACCCACTTTAATTATGAAGATTCATAGTCAGTGAAAAGTAAAGATGGAGAAAACATCATGCCAACAGTAATCAAAAGAAAGCTGGAGAGCTATATAGATAGCATTAGTTTCAAAACCAGTCTCTACCACTTACCGCCATGTGATACTAAGATCATGACTTAGGCTTTCTGGGCCTCCATTTCTTCATCTGTAAAGTGGAGATATTGATATTCGCTTCAGCTGGGCTTTTGGAAGATGTAAGTGACATAATATACATAGAATACCTAGAATGTTAGCCATTTTAGGAAAAGCCCTTAATGTTGTCCAGGTCTGCTTCTTTGAAAAGACCCAGCTAGTGTCCCTTTCCTGGGAATGTGCCACCCAGTTTCCTTATCCTTTCCACACTGGGAAGATATATTTGTGTTGTTTGGTGGGGAAAGGATTTATAATTGTCTGGTGCCCCTTGTCTTCTCCATAATTTCTCATCCAAATAGGCAGGAACAGTTCCGTTATGTTTCATTAATCAAAACTTGGACTTTTATTTATTTTTTTTTTTTGCTGGAGAAAAAAATTATTACTTGCAGCAAGTAGGGAGAACACTGAGGATCTTTCCCAATGCAGTGTCTCCAAAACTTACATCTTAGACAGTGTTTGCTACTTGTAGTAAAGCCTGGTTAATTGGAACTCCTAACCATTCAAAAAATGAAGATCATGGCATCCGGTCCCATCACTTCATGGGAAATAGATGGGGAAACAGTGGAAACAGTGTCAGACTTTATTTTTTGGGGCTCCAAAATCACTGCAGATGGTGACTGCAGCCATGAAATTAAAAGACGCTTACTCCTTGGAAGAAAAGTTACTGCCAACCTAGATAGCATATTCAAAAGCAGAGACATTACTTTGCTGACTAAGGTCTGTCTAGTCAAGGCTATGGTTTTTCCAGTAGTCATCTATGGATGTGAGAGTTGGACTGTGAAGAAGGCTGAGCACCAAAGAATTGATGTTTTGAACTGTGGTGTTGGAGAAGACTCTTGAGAGTCCCTTGAACTGGAAGGAGATCCAACCAGTCCATTCTGAAGGAGATCAACCCTGGGATTTCTTTGGAAGGAATGATGCTAAAGCTGAATCTCCAGTACTTTGGCCACCTCATGTGAAGAGTTGACTCATTGGAAAAGACTCTGATGCTGGGAGGGATTGGGGGCAGGAGGAGAAGGGGACTACCGAGGATGAGATGGCTGGATGGCATCACTGACTGGATGGATGTGAGTCTGAGTGAACTCCGGGAGTTGGTGATGGACAGGGAGGCCTGGCGTGCTGCGATTTATGGGGTCACAAAGAGTCGGACACGACTGAGCGACTGAACTGAACTAACCAGATACTAATTAACTATTTTAGGGGGGTGGTTTGTTTGCACTCCTCCCTAAAGGGGAAAAAAGCAAGAGGATAAGAAATGTTTAGATAAGTTTAGATAAGATGAAAGTTTATTTTGGAGAATCCCCTTTCATGGGGGCTTGCCTGTGGTTCAAAGATCCTATGCCCTTGCATATTCTACCCGTCCCCCAAGATTGAGCCTTGTCTGCCTCTTCTACCTCCCAGGGAGCCTGGCACAGTTCTCCATACTTGGTGGAGGCTCTGTATGTATTTGTTAGATGAATGAAAATACAGCCTAGGCTCTAGCTAGACTGGGCTGTTGCTGTTTTCTAGATATGCTCTGAATTGGCCTTCTTTTATTGAATGTGGAGTGCATTTCCTGGCATGGCCCTGTGGACTTTGGGTTGAAGTCACTGGTGTCTTGTGTTACCCTTTTGTAAGCCAGTTGTCTCCTTCTAGACGCCAGCTCTACCTTCTTCCTTTTTGAAGAAACACTGCTTTTGGCCCATAACGTATGAACAGTTATTGAGCACTTGCAGTGGTCTCAGGAAATGGGAATTATTGTACATATATTTATCTAATGCCCATCTCACCTTTATGAGTTATGTGCTATTATTAGCTCCATTTAGTGGATGAGAAAACTCCAGCCTTAGGAAATTCAATACTTATATCACTAGAAAGTTTGTGGAACTCAATGGAATTAAAGTGGGATTCTGAGACCTTTGAGTCCACAGCCTCACTGGCAGGTCCTGCAGTCTCAAAGGATGACTGATGCTGTGGAAATGGCTTCTCCGTTGGCGAGCAGTGCTGCCCGCAGAACTGGGATTCGTAATGCAGGTACACGTGCACGTGGTATTTCTCCTTCATTTTTAAAGAGTTTCTTATAGATCTCAAGGTAGGCTAATACATGTTAGCATTTTTGAACTTCAGAACAACCTGGAGATCGAGGTCAGGCTTTATGGTCCCATTTTATGATTAATGAAGTCAGAGCCTGAAAAGAAGGGACTATAAGAGGTGGAGCTAGGTAAACCCAGGTCTTCTGACTGTTAGCCACAATTAGTCACTACGTTCTCCCTTAATACATTAACAGCAAAGCAAAAGAAACTTAAAAAAAATTCCCAAACAAGTGTTAAAAGCAGAAGCTGATTCTCAAAGTGTATCTTGTGGGAGCAGAGTGGGTTCTTTCCAGGAAGTGCCTGAGAAGAGAGCTGATCTGAGTCCAGAGTCTTCTGGGCAACTCCTGTTTCCCAGGAAACTGAGTTAGCCAGAGGAGCCTGTTCCTATTTTTTTCTACCCTGTTGTGTCTTGAGTGTTGCTAACAGAAAGGGGTCTCCTCTAGGGCTCAGCCCTGTGTTCCAGGCTGAAAGGAGAAGGGAAGGAGTTTCTTTCTGGGCCCTTCTTTGTGTCCTGCTCATGCCTTGCAAATCTCCTTGGTCTCTGGGTGTGCCAGCCCTGAGTGAGAGAAGTTCCTGTCCAACACCTCCCTTGTTGTCTCCTCCCCACCAGACACTGCTTCCTGGGAGGATTTCTGAAGGGATTGCAGTGGGAGGTTCCAGATGGGCAAAGAAGCAGCCAACTGAAGTTGGGACCCAGACTCATGCTGCGATGCTCCAGGGTGTGGGAGATGGGGAAGTGCAGAGGGCTGACTACCTTCTGCTTTGCTTTATCTTTGAGTACTTCTTGTTTGTCCACCAAGTCATCTAGGATATGCATCATTGCACTTCCGTTTTCTTCCTTTTCAAAACCCAAGTTTGTCTCTTGGCTTTCTGAGCTCTGAGGAAGAATTTCTTAAAGCTCAGAATTGTACTTCCTCACTTCCTCTTATACCTCCTCTTATTCTTTTCCCTCTTCTGAATGTTAGTTTTTTTTTTTTTTTCTATCAACCAAAGATAAAGGTGGGAAGACCAGGTATGGCTCTGGGACACAGAGATGTTGGCGTTGGCTGGCCTGCCTCCCCTGCTGAGCTCAGCCATGCTGGTCCCCAGGAACTCTCTGCCCTACACTTGGTCAGTTTTCCTATCTGCTGTTTCTTGTATGTTGTCAATGCATCTGGTGACTGGTCCAAAGACTTCTTGGGCCAGAAGAGTGTATAAGGAGAATCCTGTTACTTTCCAAGCCTCCAGGCCAAGAATGAATTCCCATCATCCAAAGAAATGGGATGTTCACTTTTATTTAAAAATCTTTAAGAATGGATACTTAAAAAGATAACTATAGTCTTAATATTCTGAAAATTAGATAGTTGAATCTCATACTTAAAATCTATGCTTTAACAAAAGATTTTTTTTCTATTAATGTGTAGAGGGGCAAGACCAACTTCTTATGTTGTGACAGTTGCTTTTATCTGTAACGGATCTGACTTTTAACTTTGTGTTGTTATGTATAAACATCCCTGAGCCTCAGGATGGGCAAGCTTTAACTGTGGTTTCAGTTATATTATTAAGCTAGTGGAGAGCAAGTGGGGAGCCTTTTTTGGCCAGTGAGAGATGGAAAAGATTATTTATAACTCAGACTTTGAGAGTAAAATATTGACATTTAGGAACTCTGGATGGAGGGTATATGGGAATTGTTTGGATCTGAAATTCTTTCAACATATAAAGCTCAAAATGATTTTTTACAAGAAATGGCTTAAATCTTAAGTTCTTTGTTTGATTTTTAAGAAGTTGATGAGTGTGATTAGCATGCTCCGATTTTATTTTCCTTGTGCAGCTGTGGCAGAGTTGATGTTTCAGCATGGCCTCCCAGACATGGTGGCACTCGGAATCTCATTCCAGGGACCAGCCAGACCAAGTTGGTGGGGGTGTGGGTGGGGCTTCTGGAATTATCCAAGAAGCTCTCAGGCTAGAGCAGGACTACCACAGAAGAAGGGGAAAGGTCTGGAGGGCAAAGAGCACAGGTGCTCCTGGGGTGATGGTGCAGGGTTGTGAGAACTGAGGAAGGAGCAAAGTCTGGGGCAAATGACAAAGGACCCTGTGACCTCCAGGGACTCTTGCACCTGGAGTTGTCAGCCCTTGGGCAGGTTCACCTTGAAGCAGCTTGCAAAACATGTTCTCAATTCCTTTCTCATCAGAGCATGGGAGGGAAAGAGACGTGGTTTTTATCTCCATTGTACGCGTGAGGAGAATGGTGCCACAGGACACAGCTCGTAAATGACATAGCCGGGACTTGAATCTAGATTCCTTCTTTCGGAAGTGCCTGCTCCTTCCCTGGCATCTCACTGCCTCTGTATTAGCAGGATGGTGGCCTGTGAGAATGTCAGGGTCAGAATTGTCCTTGGCATTTCCCTCATGTGGCCCTTGGGGCTTTGAGATTTATCTCGTTCTCATTGTCCCCAACTCCCCTCTATATTACAGCCTTGGAAGGCCTGGCTGCTGTGGACCATTCCCAGCAGTGGTCTTGGCAGCCATGTTGCCGCCACACCCGGACAGAAGCTTAGATGAGCCTTCTTGTGAACCAGAGATAACAGGCTTGACTTGGGCAGGAAGGGATGAACCCTTCTGCCAAGCTTCTAATGCTGACTTCCTACCAGAACCCCCAGAGACTTTGGCCATGCAGCAGTTCTGACCCACTTTTGTTTGCCTGCGTGGCAGGGGGCACCGTCTGCAGCTCTGCCAGCCTGTGCCTTGAGGGGAAATGAGCCCAGTTAAATAGGCAGGCCCCTGCGAAGTTTCTCTGCAGCGCCATTATTAATCTCATGGAGCATGGGAAAAATATAACCTCATAACTCTGCCCAATTTTCCTCTGTGATGATGTTCTGGAGAGAGGGTTACACAGGGGGATGCCTTTGCTGCTGAATTAAAAGGCTGGTTTCCCTCCAGCCAGGATGTCTACCTTTCTGTCTCCCTCCTGCCTCCCCCAGAGCTCCCTGGACTCTGCTCTGAATCCCACAGATTATCATGGCCTTGGTTCATGGATGGGCAGGAGTGTGTTATAAATTTGTTTTCTGAACTTATGCTTTTTTTCTTTTTGGAACAGAGCAGCACTTTCCAGAGGTGATGCTGGGGGAAGAATTTCTTAGCCTAAGTCTGGACCAGGTGTGCAGCTTGATATCCAGTGACAAGCTGACCGTTTCTTCAGAAGAGAAGGTATGGCATGGCACTCTTTGAAACAGAAGCCTCTCTCATGAGGTGGTTGTGGGAAGGACTTGTGATTCAGTGAGATCTCTTTTCCAAATTAAAAAAAAAAGGTTTATATATCTTTTGTCCCTTAGAAAAGACTTTCTGGCCCATGATCACTATATATGTTTTATGGACACTTTAAAGAAGGCATAATGGTGATGATGATGATGGCTTCAAAGCTGCTTCCAATTCTTAAACCTTCACAGTTTGCCAAGCCCAATACTAAGTGCTTGATGTTCTTCAGCTCGTTCAGCCTTCACCTCAGCCCTGTGAGGCGGGCATCACTATTGTCCTCACATTACAGATAAGGAAGCAGACTCAGAGGCATTAACTATCTTGTTCAATGTCACTCGGTTGGTCTGCATGTCACTTAATCTTAACCACTGTCCCACATGGCCTCTTGTGAATATCCAGTATTCAAGCCACAACCAACCTTTGGGGAACATCTAATTCCAATAGGGAACTGGAATTTTTGCTAAGGAAACTGAGCCCCACAGAGGGGTTAGGAACTGCTGGAAATCACAGTTAACTGGTTTACTGACTATGCCAAAGCCTTTGACAATAAACTGTGGAAAGTTCTGAAAGAGATGGGAATACCAGACCACCTGACCTGCCTCTTGAGAAACCTATATGCAGGTCAGGAAGCAATCGTTAGAACTGGACATGGAACAACAGACTGATTCCAAATAGGAAAAGGAGTACATCAAGGCTGTATATTGTCACCCTGCTTATTTAACTTATATGCAGAGTACATCATGAGAAAAGCTGGGCTGGAAGAAGCACAAGCTGGAATCAAGATTGCCGGGAGAAATATCAATCACCTCAGATATGCAGATGACACCACCCTTATGGCAGAAAGTGAAGAGGAACTAAAAAGCCTCTCAATGAAAGTGAAAGAGGAGAGTGAAAAAGTTGGCTTAAAGCTCAACATTCAGAAAACTAAGATCATGTTATCCGGTCCCATCACTTTATGGCAAATAGATGGGGAAACAGTGTCAGACTTTATTTTTTTGGGCTCCCAAATCACTGCAGATGGTGATTGCAGCCATGAAATTAAAAGATGCTTACTCCTTGGAAGGAAAGTTATGACTAACCTAGATAGCATATTGAAAAGCAGAGACATTACTTTGTCAACAAACTTCCGTCTAGTCAAGGGTATGGTTTTACCAGTGGTAATGTATGGATGTGAGAGCTGGACTGTGAAGAAAGCTGAGCGCTGAAGAATTGATGCTTTTGAACTGTGGTGTTGGAGAAGACTCTTGAGAGTCCCTTGGACTGCAAGGAGATCCAACCAGTCCATTCTGAAGGAGATCAGCCCTGGGTGTTCTTTGGAAGGACTGATGCTAAAGCTGAAACTCCAGTACTTTGGCCACCTCATGCGAAGACCTGACTCATTGGAAAAGACTCTGATGCTGGGAGGGATTGGGGACAGGAGGAGAAGGGGACGACAGAGGATGCGATGGCTGGATGGCATCACCAACTCAATGGACGTGAATCTGAGTGAACTCTGGGAGTTGGGGATGGACAGGGAGGCCTGGTGTGCTGTAATTCATGTGATTGCAGAGTTGGACATGACTGAGCAACTGAACTGTACTGAACTGAATGGTAAAATAAACCATGGTGTTAACTGCATCTTTTCAGAAACAGAAACATGGCAATAGATATATACACTTAAAACTTGCCTGTGGTGGCTTTCATTTATTCATATGCTTACATATGAGTTGCTGTTTCTGTAGAATCAGTTTGGAGTGTATGTATTTTTCACATTAATGATGTTGTGTATCATATTTGGGTCTCAGAAATTATGTGTAACTTCAGAGTTATGCTTTTCAGAAAATATATTACTCATGGTATGTTTAAGGTTGGCCATGTAATTTTGAGGCTTATTAATGAATAGTGGGTTTTGCCTATATTTTCTCTTTCGCAAAACCCATAATTTTCCCCCCTTAATTGATTGCTTATTTCTGGAAATTTAATAGCTGGAAAAGCTTTGACAATTAGGTGCTTGTCATTTGAATGCTAGCCCTTTAAGCTTTGAAGATTCTGTAATCTGTTCCAGGAGATTTGGTGATTTCTACCCCTTTTAATCACATTGTGTGATAGGCATAATTTCTTACATGCACAATGGCTTTTTCTTGCAATATTGTGTTATAGCAAAATTTTTTGAGTGTATTCAAAGCAGTATCAGGGATCGTCAGTTAAGTTAAAATCCAGCTTTATGTAATGTTAGCATCTGCAGAAAATTCAGTTGCATTGACAATCAAATAACCTGTATTCAGCAAAATTCACACTTAAACAGCAGTATCAGTTATACCAGTTTTTTAGTTTACTTCTCTGCTTGCAGCCTGCAAGTTTCTTTCAACATATATTATAAAATACAGCCAGGTTTCAGATGTGTCTTACAACTATGCATCTTGAAATAGAGGAAATGTGGTATTTTACTATTAATGATGATTTTCAGTGTCTGTGGCTGGGCCCAGAGAGCTTGTTTGCTGGAAGTTTGAAAGTATAGGTTCTTCAGCCAGAATAACTGAATTTGATCCTGGCTCCACTACTTTAACAAGCTGAGCGACCTTGAACAAGTTATCTCCTATCAGAACACATATACCATAATAATCAGGAATTTTGTCTGTCGTATGGTTACTGCTAGAGTGGCATCAGGTCCTTGTGTGCTGCATGCTTAGTCGCTCATTCGTGTCTGACTCTTTCCAACCCCACAAACTGTAGCCCGCCAGGCTCCTCTGTCCATGGGGATTCTCCCAGCAAGAATACTGGAGTGGGTTGCCATGCCCTTCTCCAGGGGATCTTCCCAACCCAGGGACTGAACCCAGGTCTCCCACATTGCTGGTAGATTCTTTACTATCTGAGCCACCAGAGAAGCCCATCAGGTCCTTGGTAGATATAATAAATGTTTGTTGAATGAATGAATAAAAGAGCCCTTCTAAATCTCAGTTTTCTCATCTGTGAAAGGGGGGTTGATGATAGTATAGTATCTATCTTATGGTGGTGTTCTAGGGATGAAATGAGATGATACATGTACCCATTGATTGGGGCCTTTCTCAAGGGGAAGCTGTTCCCAGGCCCTGTGGTGGTCTGGGTGGTTGGCATGACCTGTGCCTGGTAGGAGCTAGGCTGGTAGCTGTCTTTTGGTCCATCTTCCCCAGCACCGTCTGGGCCTCTGCCAGAACTCAGATGCTGTTTTTCCTCATGAGCACTTGCTTTTGCCCAAGCCTCATCTCTTCTACTATGCTCAAGCTCCTTGAGGGCTATGAGGGTGCCTTAGCCATCTGTGTGTCACACACAGTCCTGACGCAGAGCCCTGGGAGGCGCTAGGAAGCGCTCAGCAGACATTTCCTGAACAAGTGACAAGGCAGACTGCGGTTGGACTCTGCCCTGGGCCAGCTGAGATTATGGGGACAATTTTAATATTTTTCTAGAGAATAAGGACAAATGTAGGAACTAGAGGTCAGACAGGGGCATGGATCTTTGCCATTTTCTCTCCTGTTTTTCCTCCTTGTAGTTTTTGTTTTTAAAATTCCTGTTATTTGAGAGAGGACAAATGGATGTGGTAGGGATCACAGAATCACTAGTTCTTTGTGATCATGCCCCCGCCCCCCATCCTTGCTCAGGTAGAGGAATGACGCAGAGAACAAGCCCCTCCTAGTCACCTGAGTCTTTCTGATGGGAGGTGTCTCAGTGGGGAGAGCTAATCCTGTGAGCAGATAGCCTGTTTCTTGCATCCCCTTGGAGACACAAAGTTCAACTCTCACCACATGCAGCCTTCTTGACCCAGGGGCAGGGTAAGCAAGCTTCTGGGACGCACAGACTGTGAGGAGAAGGGATATGACCAAGTTCTACTGCAGTTTGACCACTGAATTTCTGTGTACTAGACTTTTCTGAATCTTTGCTTTTTCAGCTGGTAAATATGTTTCTACTTCTCAAGATTTCCACTCCTTATGAAACTCTGTTGAGGCTTTTCAGAGTGTGAACTAACAGAGACCCACATTTCAGGTATAGGTCAGCAAGAAATTGGTTGGATCTCTTCAAAAAATTAGATTAGTGTCAAGTATGTGTTAGAAAGAGAAGTACAGATTTGTTTCTTTCTGCATGATCACATTTTATGTACTATTATCTCCTAAAACTATCATCAGGGGTCAAATTCTGATACTGTATTTCCTGGAAAGAATTGGACCTTGTCTCCTGGGGTCTTTAGTGTTGTGTGCCCTCCTGTCTTGGAGAAGGCAATAGCACCCCACTCCAGTACTCTTGCCTGGAAAATCCCATGGATGGAGGAGCCTGGTAGGCTGCAGTCCACGGGGTCGCTAAGAGTCGGATACGACTGAGCGACTTCACTTTCACTTTTCACTTTCATGCATTGGAGAAGGAAATGGCAACCCACTCCAGTGTTCTTGCCTGGAGAATCCCAGGGATGGGGGAGCCTGGTGGGCTGCTGTCTCTGGGGTCGAATGGAGTCGGACACGACTGAAGTGACTTAGCAGCAGCAGCAGCCCTCATGTCTGAATTCCTGGCCTCTCCAGGGATGGGTCTGGGGTACAGGCAGGAGCTCCCTGGCCAGTAGGCTGGGCTTGAGTGCTTATTGGCAAGGCACCATCCAGGGACCAAGCAAGTATATCCTATGCTTAGGCTGGCCTCTTGGCAGCCCTACCACACTCTGAGGTCAGCATTAGACCTGCCAAATTCTCAGCCTGCAAACAATGATCTGGCCTGAGTCAGTGATACTCTTTTTACTGTTCTCTGAGAGCACAGTTCACTAAGCACCTGTGACTGGAATACTGCCACACTACGACCAAAAACTTATCTTGACTGCTCACTGTGATTATTTCACACACTGTTAAAAAAAGGTGTTTATGTTGCAGTAAGCTCAGAGACATGAGCAAATGCAAAGTGCACGGCTCAACTTTTACAAAGCCAGCATCTGGATCAAGAAACAGAACTCCAGGGTCTTCCTTCCAGTCACTACCTCCCACTTCAAGAAGCCAAACTACTATTTGACTTCTTACAGATCAGTTTTATCAGCTTTTAAGCTTTGTATAAATGGAATCTTGCATGCTTTTGTGCCTGACTTCTTTTGCCCAGAGTACTGTTTTGCACATCATTCTGATTCTTAAAACAACTTGCAAGGCCATTTTGCAGAGGAGGAAACTGAGGCTTATTTACAGTAGATGGTTCTATGATTTGAAGCTGACTGTGTCTGCTGCCCTGCTTTTTATTAAGGAACCTCCACCCTGATGGGGAGACCCTTAGTTATTACCATTCAAGAACTTTGGAGGAGTTCCCTGGTTGCCTAGTGGTTAGCATTCTGGGCTTTCACTGTTGTGGTCCAGGTTCAGTCCCTGATGGGTTCCTGTAAGCTGTGAGGCATGGCCAAAAAAAGAGGAAAGAGCTTGCAGTCTGGTGGGCAGACAGACTGATAATGTGGCTGAGAAAAGTAGCTGGCTGTAATCAAAGTTCAAGGAAAGCACCCTAAAGTGTTTTATTCCGAATTTGGGGGATAGGAAAGGCCTCATAGGATAGGGAATATCTGAACTAAAACTTGGAGAATGAAAAGTTGGGTTTTTGGAAATCTATTCAGGTTGAAGAAATTATAGGAATATAGGCATGAAAGTTTGAAATAACTTACTGAGGGGAAAATAATTTGTGTAATGCAAATCAAGGATTTTTGATGAGGGAACTGGAAGATAAGGCTGGGAAGGGAGTAGGGGTTGTGGAGAAGGTTAGGAAGTGAGGGCTTTCTTCTTTAGGCCAGTGTTTACCCAACTGCATGCTATAAAACCTAATGGTATGAGATAGTTTTAGGTAAAAAAAAAAAGTGTTCAAGTGAGATGCATTTGGGAGACAGTGGCTAAAACAAAGGAACCAGGTTGAGAAACTGTGGGACTTGTCTGAGCGTTTGTATATTGACGAGGATCGTGAATCTCTAAAAGGGATTTGTAGTTGTATATGATGTGCTCCCCATACTCTTTTGGGTCCTAGAACCTCTTTACTATAGAATGTCTCTGGCTTCTAGTATTTTGAGGAACACATTAAGGAAGCCGCCTTTCTTTGGTTGCCCCAAATAATTTTTAATTATTGCGTCTGTCAATTTTCATTTCATTAGTGATCTGTATGTTTTGATGGTGAGACCATCTTCAGAGAGTGTTATATCCATGGGAGTCTGGGTTATCCTGGGCTGTGAAGGTGCCCCTTCTAGAACAAATTTACTGGTTTGGAAATAGTTTTTATATTTTTGTCTTGAGTACCTCTTGTACCACCTGGATAGTAGTAATTCAACCCCCACATCTGTATGTGACATGAGCCTTGGGTTCTGGTTTCTTGAAGATGAAGTTTTCACTCCCCAGGCCATAGGAGATGGTGAACTTGCTTCCACTTTCCCATAGCAGATGGTTGGAGTTCATCTATTGCCAGTTTTACAGCTGAGGCTACACTGTCCTCAAGGAGCCTGTGGCCTACACATTCAACCTGATGGGATACCTGTCCTGAACCATTAAAGCCCATATCGGAATTCTACAAGCCCATGAGTCATTTTGGTCTCAGCTTTCATTCAGCTCCCAGACTTAAATCCTTTGTTATCTAAAGCACTCAGCCTTTACCTCTTGCTTCTGAGTATGGCTCAAATCTATTTTTTGGTTTTATACCATTTTTTCATGTGTTTAGAGCTCTAGGGGAAGATTCCTTCTAAGTTAGCTCAGTATGCCGTGTTGGCTAGACGTTGTTGTCCCTCTTGGGTCATGTTCCCGTCATGTGTAGGATCAGTACAGCTGAAGTAGTCTGTCAGCTTGGAGGCCTTTGTGTCCAACCATTGTGCTTCAGTCCTTTCCCGTATCCTTTGTCTAGTGAATCATAGTGGAAGTCTTTTGCTGGCTGTAGTCAGTAGTGTAAACCTGGAGAACAATTTCCAGGCAAGGTGCTGTTATTGTTATCGTTTCGTCATTGTTTTTGTTTATATGAAGTCAGATTTCTGGCAGTGTGCTGTTGGAGGAAGAGAAAGAACCATGTGCCTAGTCATTCCTGCTTTGATTAGTCTATCCATTCTCTCAAGAAATATTTCTTGAGTGCTTTCTGTGTGACAGATACTATGTTAGCCACAGGAGAGACATTGATGAACAGATAAACAACAAGATTCTTGTCCTCATGGAACTTACAATTACATGGAGGGAGACAGATATTGTCAAACACACATGCAAATAAATATGCGGCTCGTGAGCACAGGGTGCTGTGAAAGTGCAGACTGAAAGCAGTAGTTGTGATTGCTGCCCTGACATCATGACTGGGTAGACCACTTTCTCACTGTCTTACCTCAAGTTCCCTTTTTGTGAGTGTCCCTAGCTGTTTCACAGAACTCTTGTGGGTCTGAAATGAAACAACTACAAGAAAGAGCTTTTTCAGTGTCAAACCTTAAGATGATGATACTATCTGAGAGATGAGGGCAACTAGATGAGGTTTTCCTAGAGTCTGGGGAGCCTTCAGACCAGTGATATGCTGGTAAATGTTTAGCAGTTGGCTCTCCAATAAAAAATTCCAAGAGCTTTGGTTTGTTTGCTGATCCCTTTGCTAATTTCCATGGTGTAAATATTTCCACCAAGGTAGTGTCACTAGACACTGAATTGTGACCAGCTCCAATCCATCACTACTCCCAGCTGTGTCCCATGCTGTGTGTGGCAAGGAGTGGGAATATAGTTAACACACCTCTTGTTAAGTTTTGATTTGAGAAAGAGCACAGAAGTATGACAGAATCACTCTTGTGTCTGGATATGCTGTCTTGTCTTTTTTTTTTTTTTAAGTAATCTTATTGAAGTTTAAAAGGTTTTTATTAAAATATAGTTGACATACAATATTTTGTTAGTTTTAGGTGTACATCATAGCGATTTGACACTGAAATGCATTATGAAATGATCACGTTAAGTCTAGTACCTGTCTGTCCCCACACACTTATTACAATATTATTGACTGTATTGTTTATGCTGTATATTGCATCCCCATGACTTATTTTATAGCTGGAAGTTTATACCTCTTAGTACCCTTCACCTGTTTTACCCATCCCTCCACCCTCCTTCTGTCTGGCAACCATATGCTTATTCTCTGTCTGCGAGTCTGTTTTCATTTTGTCTTGTTTGTTCATTTGTTTTTTTTTTTTTTTTTGTCTTTTAGATTCCATATATAAGTGAGATGATACGGGATTTGTCATTCTCTGACATTTCACCAAGCATAATATCCTCTAGAGCCATCCATGTTGTTGCAAATTTCACTTTTTTATGGCTGATTCATATTCTGTGTGTGTGTGTGTGTGTGTGTGTGTGTGTGTGTGTGTGTGTGTGTATCACATTGGAAGTGCTGTCTTCTTGATTTAAAATCATGGCAGTGCATTTGGCAAATGCTACTGGCTCAGTCCCTAGGAAAGAAAAATGTACCAGGGGATGTTCTAGGATGACAGGGAGGGTGCAGTTAGGAATTTGGATTTAGAAACATAGTTTCCCAGCTCCACAGTATGCCCAGGTTTTTCAAATAATTGTGCCTCTGAGATGCTATGTTGCATAATGTTAAACCTGAATTTTTGGCATTAGAGGTGAGTCCATGTCTCAGATCCACTGCTTCCTGGCAGAAGGGTCATGCACAGGTTGCCAGCCTCTCTAAGGCTGTTTTCTCATCTATAAAATGTGAGCAGTGGTACCTCCTTCACAGAGTCTAGGGTGGACTAAATGAGGTCATACATGTAAAATGCTCAGGACTGTGCCTGCTGTTATTGCTGAAGTTAGTCCTTCTCAATCTTGAGTAGCAAATCTGGTCCATGTAGGAATATAGATTTTCCCCTGATGTTCTCAAAGCTAGCTTATTTCCCCATCCCGTGTTTGGGTGAGAATCACCCTTAACTGGACCTTTCCCCTTGCCAAGTCACTGCCCTGCCCTATTTTAATCTGAGTCCCCCTCTTCATTCTCAGAACACATTATTTTTCTTTTAATTTTTTTATTTTTAATTGGAGGATAATTGCTTTACAACATTGTGTTGGGTTTCTGCCGTACGTCAGCGTGAATCAAGCAGGGCAGAGTGCCCCAGGGCTACCCTCTTTGCTCAGTATGCAGGTATGTCTGGCTTGGCTCCCTCTATAACTTAGAGGGTAGAGTGGAAGGATCAGGTTCATCTAGTGTTTTCTGACCAAGGCTTGTGCTTCCATCAGAGGTATGAACTGAGGACTATGAAATCCGATTTTCTCCATCTTCTTTCCATGTAGCAACCTTGTAGCACTCAAAAAATTGGTTCTGAAACATGAAGCAGTGAGGAAATGATGCTATGGACTTCCCTTGTGGTTCAGCTGGTAAAGAATCCGCCTGCAATGCGGGAGACCTGGGTTCGATCCCTGGATAGGGAAGATCCCCTAGAAAAGGGAAAGGCTACCCACTTCAGTATTCTGGCCTGGAGAATTCCATGGACCGTATAGTTCTTGGGGTTGCATGGACCGTATAGTTCTTGGGGTTGCAAAGAGTCAGACACGACTGAGTGACTTTCACTTTCTTTGTCTAAAAGTGAAACACTAAGTGTGCCTTGGGGGCAACTGGTTATTTCATCATGGGGCCCACATACACAAAAAAGTTTTCATCTGAGTAGACGTTACCTTGTCCCATGATTGAAGCCACAGGGTTGCTGCTTAGATCTAACAGACCAGGGCTTTATGCAGTTTTCCTTTAAAGGGCCAGAGAGTAAATATTTTAGGCTTTGTGGGCCGCAGCCTCTCAATTCAGCTCTGCTATTAAAGTGTGAAAGCAGCCGTAGATGATTTGTAATGAGTGAGCATGGCTGTGTTCCAAGAAAATTTTAGTTACAAAAACAGGTGCATGTGGCCTGTGGGCTGAGATTTGCCAACTGGGTAGCTACTGAGAATAACGGGAAAGAGTCTGAGCATTAGAGATGGGAGTATGTGGACCCAGCTCTGCTGCTTTCTGGCTCTGGACTTGAGTGAGTGACTCAGTACGGGGCCGGAGTGTATACTCACTGGCCGTCAGGAGAGTCCGGGGTTATGGTATTTCTGAAGAGTGTGGTGCTGGGCACGAGCTGCTGCTAGACATGAGCTGCTGCTGCTTCTACTTGTTGCCCCTTTGCCCTGGCCACTCCTTTGACAGCAGGGGCTGTTGGGAACGATTGTAGGCCCATAGGCTAGTTGAAGTTCATTTGCTTATTTTCCAAACATGGCATCTAGATGAAAAAAGTATGCGACCTCCTCTAGCTGTGGAGAAGGTCACCGTTGCTGCCAGGTGCTGTGGCTTTCACAGCTGAGTAGGTAAACAGTGCAACTGAGCGGAACCAGTTAGACAAGTCAAGCCAAAAATAAAGATAAGGTTAAATATCGACTACATTAGACTCAGCCTGCATTGCAGCTTCTATAACAAAAACTATGCTGACTGACAGACGGTGTGATCAGCAAATCCTACCTACTCAAGGCCCTGCTGTTCATTCTTTAGGAAAGCGTTCTCATCCGGCCATGCGCTCTGTGCCTGGCACTGTGCTTGGTGGCAGGAAGTGCAGAGACAGAGCTGATACCCTTCTCACCCTGTAGAAATCACAGTCCAGTAAAGGGAAGAGGAAGGCAGTGTACACAACAGAGCAGGTGTAGCTGTCCATCACCTAACCCAGCAAAGCCAGGCGTCTCTGGCATCCTTTGGTTCTAGGGCCTGGCTCTGCTTCCCTAATCCTGCTGCCTGCTCCAGCCTGCTTACAAGCTCATTCTGAACTCTTTTGTCCATTCATTCTTTAAATACATTTGAATGTGTATTATGTGCCAACAAGTAAGACAAGGTCCCTGTTCTCAT
Organism: Ovis canadensis; assembly: GCF_042477335.2. Lineage (NCBI taxonomy): Eukaryota > Metazoa > Chordata > Mammalia > Artiodactyla > Bovidae > Ovis > Ovis canadensis. Next base: position 61,789,118 of record NC_091249.1, on the reverse strand, counting down.
GAATCTTAAGGGTTAATTGAAGAAACACGCAATTATTTACAGAATAATGCAATAAGGTTGAGACACATAGCTATGTGAGAGTTAATAATTTTTAGAAATGAACTAGACGAGGAGGATTTCCTTGACGTGTATGTCTGTTTGTACACATGTAGGTTATTTTATATAGAAATGAGAGCAAACTACACATGTATACTGCGCCTTCCCTTCTGTTCCATTCCACTCATCTTTCTTCCTTCTCTTCTTTCTGATGGATTCCTTTGTGATATCTCATCCAATCCGAGTATTCTCAGCCTGACTTAAGTACATGTTTAGGAAATAGGGCCAAAGCATTATTAACATACCAATACACACAAATACACAGTTAGAATAAGAAAAATTGGAGGTTTTTAGCCCACACTGGGAGATACAGCCTTCATTTCAAATTGTGAATTTTGAAACTGTAAATTTTTCTGTAGTATTTACCTTTTCTCTTAGGATTTTTTTTCTTCTCCCACTTTTTATTTTGAAAAATTTCAAATCTATGGTAAAGTTGGAAAAGAATGAACATTCATATATTCTTTACTTAGATTCACCATTTGTTAACATTGTGCTTCATTTGCTTTCTCTCTTTCTCTCTATAATCTTTTATTTTGTTAAATATTTAATTTTTATTTTTGACAATAAATTGTAGACATTATGACACTTTACCCTTAAGTATTTTAGCTTGCCCTTCCTAAGAACAAGGAAATTCTCCTTCTGAGCCATAAAACCATAATCAGACCAAACAAATGTAACACTGACACAATAATATTTTCTAATATGCAGTTGGCATTCAAATTTCCTAACAGTCTCAAAAAAAGTCTTTCATGGTTGTTTCTTTTTAATCCATGACCGAATAAGGATCATGCCTTGCATTTAGTTCTGTGTCTCTGAAGAAGAAGATTAAGCGTGCATGCTGTCATGACCAGCTCTTTGAGGCCCCATGGACTGTAGTCTGTCAGGCTCCTTGGGATTTCCCCGGCAAGAATACTGGAGTGGGTTGCCATTTCCTTCTCCAGGGGATCTTCTGTTTCCATGCCTTTTTTAGTGTCTTTCATAATGCTAACAGCTTTTTAAAATGGCAATTAAAATTTTTTGTTTATTTATTTTTGACTATACTAGGTCTTTGTTGCTGCACTTGGGCTTTCTCTAGTTGTGGCAAGTGGGGGCTGCTCTCTAGTTGTGGTTCATGGGCTACTCATTGTGGTGGCTTCTCTTGTGGACCCCAGGCTCTGGGCACATGGGCTCTGTAGTTGTGCTACAGAGCACAGGCTTAGTTGCCCCTCAGCATGTGAAGTCTTCCCACACGAGGGTTTGAGCCTGTGTCCCCCCTGGATGGCCAGGGAAGTCCCCAATGCTAACAGTTTTGAGGAATCCAGGACACTTATGTTGAAGAGTGTGCCACACATGTAGTTGTCTATTTCTTTGCTATAAGGTTCAGGTTTAACGTTTTAGAAAGAATACTGCATAGAGAATGCTGATTCCCTCTCATTAAGTCACGTTCAGGAGTGTAGTATAAATTTGGGCTGTTTACTAGTGGTGTTAACTTTGACCACTTGGTAAAGGTGGCATCTGTCAGATCAGCCAGTCTGAATCTTCCCCCACGCTCCCTGTGTGATTGATAAGCATTCTGTCAGATGACGCTTGGGAACTGGGGATACCTTGTTCCCAACAACTTTTCACCCAATGGTCTCAGCATCTGTGGGCGACACTGGCTGAATCAGTTATTATATCTGTGGTTGCAAAGTGATGTTTTTTCAATTCTGTGCTTTTACCTTATTAGCTGGCACTTTTCTGTGAAGAGCAGCCTTCCCATACTTTTTTAAGTATAGAGTCTTTTTATTTTGGGGGTTTTGGTTCATTGCTATCTTTTTCTTTTAACTAAATATATTTTAAATGAGGTATGATTTACAGACAGTGAAATGTATAGATATTAAGTGTAAGATTTGATTAGTTTTGACAAATGCACTTGCCTATATAGCTCCCTCTCTATCCAGATATAGAAACTATCCATTATCACCAAAAGTTTTCTTTGGCCCCTTCCCAGTCAGTGCTGAATTACTTATTCATTATCCTGTTAGATGTTTAAATTGTCCCAAATGTTGGCAATGAGAAAGCCCTGTCCAGCTCGCTCTGGTCTGTCTGTTGTGTCACCTTGATCTTTGAGTACTTTCTTGCTTTCTGGCACAAGAAAGTGTTTGGTCTTATTATTAGTTGTTGTTATTATTGTTTTTAACAGCTGAAAATATCCCATGTCAAAACTGGTTTAATAATTTCTCCACTGGTGGACTTCAGATAGTTTCTTTATCCTCTTACAAAAATCCTGCAGCAAACATCTTGGAACACATATTCTTGCACCACTTGTGTAAATATTTTTGTTGACTAGAGCTCTGGAAGTTATATTTCTAGGTCAAAGATACGCACATTTGAATTTTTGATTGCTATTGCCAAATTCTTCCTTCCCCTCTTAAAAAGCCATGTTAATTAAGCTTCCACAAACAGTGGTGGTTTCCCTGCTGTCTTACCAATGCTGACGTTTATGCGTGTCTGTGTGTATGGTGGTGCAGGGTTTGAATCTGAACTTAACCTTGAGTAAGGCAAACAGTCAAACCATAGATTCCCCTTTTTGGTTCCAAGACCTGTTTTGATTTGTATAGAAATGAAATCTCTCCTTGAAGGAAAGGTTCAACCCAAGGAGAAATTTTTGCCATTCTCTGTCATCAGTTCAGTTCAGTTCAGTTGCTCAGTCCTGTCCAGCTTTTTGCGACCCCATGAATCGCAGCACGCCAGGCCTCCCTGTCCATCACCAACTCCCGGAGTTCACTCAGACTCGCGTCCATGGAGTCAGTGATGCCATCCAGCCATCTCATCCTCTGTCATCCCCTTCTCCTCCTGCCCTCAATCCCTCCCAGCATCAGAGTCTTTTTCAATGAGTCCACTCTTCACATGAGGTGGCCAAAGTACTGGAGATTCAGCTTTAGCATCATTCCTTCCAAAGAAATCCCAGGGTTGATCTCCTTCAGAATGGACTGGTTGGATCTCCTTGCAGTCCAAGGGACTCTCAAGAGTCTTCTCCAACACCACAGTTCAAAAGCATCAATTCTTCGGCGCTCAGCCTTCTTCACAGTCCAACTCTCACATCCATACATGACCACTGGAAAAACCATAGCCTTGACTAGACGGACCTTAGTCGGCAAAGTAGCATCTCTGCTTTTGAATATGCTGTCTAGGTTGGTCATAACTTTGCTTCCAAGGAGTAGTTCAGTTCAGTTCAGTCGCTCAGTCATGTCTGACTCTTTGCGACCCCATGAATCGCAGCACGCCAGGCCTCCCTGTCCATCACCATCTCCCGGAGTTCACTCAGACTCACGTTCATCGAGTCCGTGATGCCATCCAGCCATCTCATCCTCTGTCGTCCCCTTCTCCTGCTGCCCCCAATCCCTCCCAGCATCAGAGTCTTTTCCAATGAGTCCACTCTTCACATGAGGTGGCCAAAGTACTGGAGATTCAGCTTTAGCATCATTCCTTCCAAAGAAATCCCAGGGTTGATCTCCTTCAGAATGGACTGGTTGGATCTCCTTGCAGTCCAAGGGACTCTCAAGAGTCTTCTCCAACACCACAGTTCAAAAGCATCAATTCTTCGGTGCTCAGCTTTCTTCACAGTCCAACTCTCACATCCATACATGACCACTGGAAAAGCCATAGCCTTGACTAGATGGACCTTAGTTGGCAAAGTAATGTCTCTGCTTTTGAATATACTATCTAGGTTGGTCATCAGTTCAAAATTATTACCAACTTTTGTGGGGGACATCTTTATAGTTTTTGTTCTGCGTTAAATGAACATGGGAAATAGATGAAGAGAAGGGTTTGTGTGATGAAGACATTGCCCCCAGGGCTTCTGGTCCTCTTGCGAAGACTTTGTAAAATTTGATTCAAAGTTATTTCTCTGCATTTCCACCCTGGGGTAACTGTTGGAATTGATTTTTATTTTGCAATGAACCTGGATGATTCTATGTTTGGGGCAGCAGGTTTGTGTGTGTGTGTGTGTGTGTGTGTGTGTGTGTATGAGGGAGGCAGAGAGAGTACTCTCTGACATGACATCAGGTAGTAAATATACTCTGTTTTTATTAATATTTTCAATATTAGACCTTAGGTTAAATGCCTTTGTGGATGACTTGTAACTTTTCTTTCCTTTTTAAGGTTGAAGAGATTGTTTGAAAGCTATTTTAAAGTTATTATCCTTTGCTAAAGTTTCCTATTTCGGTTTTCCTTACAGGTATTTGAAGCTGTGATTTCATGGATCAATTATGAGAAGGAGACCCGTTTAGAGCACATGGCAAAACTGATGGAACATGTCCGTCTCCCTCTCTTGCCGAGGGATTACCTCGTCCAGGTGAGTGCTGCGTGAAGAATCAAGTGCTTCCCTGGTCACCCCGGCCTCTAGGAGTAGCAGTGGGCAACACTGGTTGTATGGATTGGTGAGGAGTTCCATGGGTCTTTGGTGTGGAGTGAGGGCACTGACCCACTGATCCTCAGTGTGAGGATGTGTTAGTGTAAGGTTTAAGAGCATAGGTTTGAGAATGAGACACTTAGGTTTAGTTCCTCCTCTCCCACTTCTTAGCTTTGAGTCTCAGTTTCTTTTTCTCTAGCAGGGAAATTGTACTACAGCCAGGTAGGGTTGTTATGAGGACCAAAGGAGTTGTAAGTATGTAGTTCAGGTGTTTAGCATGGAGCCCAGGGACAACACATGTTCAATAGAAGTTAGCTGCTTTTGTTGTATAGGATTTCAGCTAGGAGGGTCATTTCTATGTTCATGTTTCTATGTTCCCTTTTTGCTTCATGTTAGGCAACTTGGGGCCTAATTCAGGATGTAAAAACCAGCTCTTCATAGCTGCCTGGAATACATACTGCATATATGGGCTTGCCAGGTGGCTCATTGGTAACGAATTCGCCTGCCAATGTAGGAGACGCAGGAGATGTGGGTTCGGTCCCTGGGTCAGGTAGATGTGGGTTCGATCGCTGTGGGAGGGCATGGCTATCCACTCCAGTATTCCTGCCTGGAGAATCCCCATTGACAGAGGAGCCTGGTGGGCCCATTCCGTGGGGTCGCAGAGTCGGACATGCCTGAGTGAGCACACACTGCTTCCTCTAAAACATGGCACCACGTTTTTTCATTTAATCCTATAACAACCCTGTGAGCAGAGGTTATAACCCTCTTTTTACAAATGTGGGCTTTGAGGCTTATGGAGGTTGGGATTTATGCGGGGTCTCCAGCTAATAGGTAGGTGGCAGGGTCAGGATTCAAATCCATGTCTGTCTGGCTCCAGAGCACCCCACCTTCCCTAAGCAGACACCATCTTTAATACTCTCTGTTCTGTTTGTGCATTACACAACTGACTTTGTAGCATAAATGGCATTAGATGTTTTCCAAGCAGGCAGAAGATAAAACTTACTAGATAAACGACAAGTGCCAAGGCAGAAGGCCAGCTCAGCCATTCTCAGGAAGCCTCTGGGAGGAATGGCAGGCATAAAGCAAGGATAAGAGGAGGTTCAGTATCCAGCAGCAGAGCTCTGTCACTTCTTGACCATAAGATGCTGGGTAAATCCTCAACCTTTTTAAGCCTCTGCCTTCTCATCTGGTGAAAAGAGCCCCTGCCCTTCTAGGATCATTTGAGGATCAAATGAGATACATCATGTAAAGCCTACAACCCAGTGTTCAGTGATACTACTACTCTCGTCACACCACTGCTGTTATCGGCACTAGTGGGAGACAGTATCCTTACCAGCCCTTGTAAAGTCCTAGTTTGTGACAGTGTTGACCACAGTCCTCAGAGGTCAGTGGAATGTTTTCTGTGAGTCTGAACCTCAGCCCTCTTCTCAGGGTGTTGAGCTGATCGCTCAGTCATGTCCGACTCTTTGCAATCCCGTGGACTGTAGCCTGCCAGGTTCCTCTGTCTGTGAAATACTCTAGGCACAAATACTAGAATGGGTTGGCACTTCCTTCTCCAGGGGTCTTCCCAACACAGGGATTGAACCCGGGTCTCTTGTATTGCAGGCAGATTCTTTACCTTCTTGGCCACCAGGGAAGCCCAGGGGCCAGAGTGTATACTCAATAACCTTCAGACGTGCCCTGCGTTTTACACCGTGGATGGTACCACTGCCACCTGGTGGCCACACATTCTTCCTGTAGGGAAGGCCCCCTCAGCAGAGGAATCAAACCCACCCCAAATCCCAGTGTCGGAATCAAGCCTCCCACGGAGTGGGCCCAGCCACCTGTAGAGGTGGATGCTTGGCCTCCAGCACCGTCTCACCTGCATAGGGACCAAGGGCAGCCCGTGGACTTGGGTTCTAGAGAAAGCTAAAGGGCCTTAGAGAACCCGTACTCACCACCTCCACTGGGTGCCTGCAAGGGAAATTTAATGAAGACTTTAGGAAATAGTTCCTGGGTTATTAGGGCAAGGTCAGGTTTAGGTCTGGAGAAGAAGGAAGACAGAGACAATGGGCGTGAGATCTGTGATGTGGGACTTTTTTTTAAGTTTTTTTTTTTTTTTTCCAAAACAGCTTCAGAAGGAGATATTTCATTAACACTCATTTGACCTTGAAACTTCAAACAGTTCTAACCACTGAGGATGACTATTGGAGGAGGAGAGAAAGGAAAGCTCTGGGCAGACCTGTACCAATATTGATTCCTAGGGGAGGTGTTTTTTTTGTTGTTGTTGGTTGGTTTTTTAAAAAATAGCTAACATTTATTAAGTTTTCATTAAATATTTAAAAATATTGTGCCAAGTGTATAACATAGTATATCTTATTTAAAAATTTGTTCTTGTCATAAAATATGCGTAATAGAAACTTCATCCTTTTAACCATTTGAAGTATACAGTATAGTGGCATTAATTGCACTCATTGTGCTCTGCAGCCATCACCATACCCATTTCTAAAACTTTCTCATCATCCCAGATTGAAACTCTGCACACATGAGTACTCTCTGAATGAGTGCATTGGGAGAAGTCGCTACTCATGCACTTTTCCTTCTTCCCAAGCTTTTAAAGAGATCCTCTCCCACCCTTGAAATTTTTTTTAACTGACCCTAAATGTTTATGATTTGTCCCAATTTGCCTTAGCCCCTCAGTGGGACAGAAAAAACCTTCCCAGAAAAGGGAGTGTTCCTGGGGATCGTCTGTGGGGAAGGAGGCATCCAGAGGAAACAGAGGTGTTCTCACTGACCCTCCTTTTCCTGGCATTTCTGACACTGCTCTGCAGATGATGGCCCTGGCCACATTCCCATTCCTAGTTACAGGTAAGGACCCAGGAGAGGCTCAGCCAGGCCTGTGCATGACCACTCCAGGGCTGAGAGAGTTGAGATGGAAAGGCCCTTCTCATTCTCTGACTAGACCTGAGGGCTCATGGTCAGAACCCTTGTTTTGTTCATCATTTTCTCCCCTGAGGTTCAGCACTGAGCTGCTTAACCAGGAGACATTCAATCACTGTTAGCTGCTGAATGGAAGTGACCTTTACCGATAACTCCCAAACACTCCAGCAAAGAAAACATGAAGTAGCCTTCGAGGATCACACTACCCCTTACAAACATGTCATGTAGCAATCTGACCTGCACCCAAGGGCAGAGATTTGAGAGCTGGGGTACCAACATGGTTCATGCGTAGCTTTGCACATAAAATATTTAGGCTTAAGTCCTTGGCTGTAGAAAAAGGCATGAAGAAGTCACAATCCCAGCTTAGATGGGGTCCAAGTGGAGGTCAGTTGGTGGGACTTTAGTGTAAGACATTCTTTCTGCTCTGATATGTTATAGAGTGCCTCACTGGCTGCTTCTCCCTGAGGCTGGTACAGTAGGAAAAGGGATATGAATTCTTCATGAACATCACCTTATTACACCCCGTGCCTACAAGAGCTGGCTGTTGGGTCCCACTGTCTTCCTGTCTCCCTCCCTTTCCTTCTCGCAAATGTCTGACCGTTTGCCTTAAACACTATAAAGTTTAGGTTGATACAAATGTAATTTTAGTTTAGGACTATGAATTTTAAATCACTGTAACTAGGCTTAAACACATCTTTTTTTTTTTTTCTTTTTAATTTATTGTTTTACTAAAGGATAATTGCTTTACAGAATTTTGTTGTTTTCTGTCAAACCTCAACATGAATCAGCCATAGGTATACATATATCCCCTCCCTTTTGAACCTCCCTCCCATCTCCTGCCCATTCCCACCCCTTTAGATTGATGCAGAGTCCTTGTTTGACTTTCCTGAGCCATACAGCAAATTCCCATTTGCTCTCTATTTTACATATAGCAATGTAAGTTTCCATGTTACTCTTTCCATATATCTCACCCTCTCCTCCCCTCTCCTCATGTCCATAGGTCTATTTTCTATGTCTGTTTCTCCACTGCTGCCCTGTAAATAAATTCTTCAGTACCATTTTTCTAGATTCTGTATATATACATTAGAATATGATATTTATCTTTCTCTTTCTGACTCATTCACTCTGTATAATAGGTTCTAGGTTCATCCACCTCATCAGAACTGACTCAAATGTGTTTCTTTTTATGGCTGAGTAATATTCCATTGTGTATATGTACCACAGCTTCTTTATCCATTCATCTGTCAGTGGACATCTAGGTTGCTTCCATGTTCTAGCTATTGTAAATAGTGCTGCAGTGAACTATGGGATACAATTTTCAATTTTGGTTTCCTCAGTGTATATGCCTAGGAGTAGGATTGCTGGGTCGTATGGCGGTTTTATTCCTAGTTTTTAAAGGAATCTCCATACCGTTTTCCGTAGTGGCTTCATCAATTTACATTCCCACTAACAGTGCAAGAATGGTCCCTTTTCTCCACACACTCTCCAGCATTTATTGTTTGTAGACTTTTTGATGATGGCCATTCTGACCAGTGTGAGGTGATATCTCATTGTAGTTTTGATTTGCATTTCTCTAATAACGAGCAATGTTGAGCCTCTTTTCATGTGTTTGTTAGCCATCTGTATGTCTTCTTTGGAGAAATATCTATTTACATCTTTTCCCCACTTTTTGATTGGGTTGGTTGTTTTTCTGGCATTGAGCTGTATGAATTGCTTGTGTATTTTGGAAATTAATCCTTTGTCAGTTGTTTCATTTGCTATTATTTTCTCCCATTCTGAAGGTTGTCTTTTCAGCTTGCTTAGTTTCCTTTGCTGTGCAAAAGCTTTTAAGCTTAGTCAGGTCCTACTTGTTTACTTTTGTTTTTATTTCCATTACTCTAGGAGGTGGGTCATAGGGGATCTTGCTTTGATTTATGACATCAAGTGTTCTGCCTATGTTTTCCTCTAAGAGTTTCTAGTCTTACATTTTGGTCTTAATCCATTTTGAGTTTATCTTTGTGTGTGGTGTTAGGAAGTGTTCTAATTTCATTCTTTTACATGTAGCTGTCCAGTTTTCCTAACACCATTTATTGAAGAGGCTGTCTTTGCCCCATTGTACATTCTTGCCTCCTTTGTCAAAAATAAGGTACTCATAGGTGCATGGGTTTATTTCTGGGCTTTCTATCTTGTTCCATTGGTCTATATTTCTATTTTTGTGCCAGTACCATACTGTCTTGATGACTGTAGCTTTGTAGTATAATCTGAAGTCAGGAAGATTGATTCCTCCAGCTCCATTCGTTTCCAAGACTCCTTTGGCTATTTGGGGTCTTTTGTGTTTCCATATGAATTGTGAAATTTTTTCCTTCTAGTTCTGTGAAAAATGCCATTGATAATTTGACAGGGATCGCATTGAATCTGTAGATTGCATTTGGTAGTATAGTCATTTTCACAATATTGATTCTTCCTACCTAAGAACATGGACTATCTCTCCATCTGTTTATGTCATCTTTGATTTCTTTCATTAGTGTCATAATTTTCTAAGTAAAGTTCTTTTGTCTCCTTAAGTAAGTTTATTCCCAGATATTTAATTCTTTTTGTTGCAATAGTGGATGGATTGATTCCTTAATTTCTCTTTCTGATTTTTCATTGTTAGCATATAGAAATGCAAGTGATTTCTGTGTATTGATTTTGTATCCCACAACTTTGCTAAATTCACTGATTAGCTCTAGTAATTTTCTGATAGTATCTTTAGGGTTTTCTGTGTACAATATCATGTCATCTGCAAACAGTGAGAGTTTTACTTCTTTTTTTCCAATTTGGATTCCTTTTATTTCTTTTTCTTCTCTGATTGCTGTAGCTAGGACTTCCAGAATTATGTTGAATAATAGTGGTGAAAGTGGACACCCTTGCTTGTGTTGTTCCTGATCTTAGGGTGAATGCTTTCAGGTTTTCACCATTGAAAATAATGTTTGCTATAGGCTTATCATATATGACCTTTACTGTGTTGAGGTAGGTTCCTTCTATGCCCATCTTTTGAAGAGTTTTAATCATAAATGGGTGCTGAATTTTGTCAAAGGCTTTTTCTGCATCTATTGAGATTATCATATGGTTTTTATCTTTCAATTTGTTAATATGGTGTATCACATTGATTGATTTGCATATATTGAAGAATCCTTGCATTCCTGGAATAAACCCAACTTGATCATGGTGTATGAGCTTTTTGATGTGTTGCTGAATTCTGTTTGCTTAAATTTTGTTGAGGATTTTTGCATCTATGTTCATCAGTGATATTGGCCTGTAGTTTTCTTTTTTGTGTGTTGTCTTTGTCTGGTTTTAGTATCAAGGTGATGGTGGCCTCATAGAATGAGTTTGGAAGTGTTCCTTCCTCTGGAATTTTTTGAAAGAGTTTTAGAAGGATAGGCATTAGCTCTTCTCTAAATGTTCGATAGACTTCTCCTGTGAAGCCGTTTGGTCTTGGGGTTTTGTTTTTTGGGCGATTTTTGATCACAGATTCAGTTTTGGTGCTTGTAATTGGGTTGTTCATAATATCTATTTCTTCCTGGTTCAGTCTTGGAAGATTGAACTTTTTCTACGAATCTGTTGATTTCTTCCAGATTGCCCATTTTATTGCCATATAGTTGTTCATAGTAATCTCTGATAATCCTTTATATTTCTGCATTGTCTGTTATAACCTCTCCTTTTTCATTTCTAATTTTGTTGATTTGATTCTTCTCTCTTTTGTTCTTGATGAGTCTGGCTAAAGGTTTGTCAATTTTGTTTATCTTCTCAAAGAACCAGCTTTTAGTTTTATTAATCTTTACTATTGTATCTTTTATTTCTTTTATATTTCTTTTTGCTCAGATGTTTATGATTTCTTTCCTTCTACTGATTTTGGGTATTTTTTTGTTCCTGTTTTTCCAGTTGTTTTAGGTGTAAAGTTAGGTTGTCTATTCGATGTTTTTCTTATTTCTTGAGGTAGGATTGTATTGCTATAAACTTCCCTCTTAGAACTGCTTTTGGTGCATCCCCTAGGTTTTGAGTTGTCGTGTTTTCATTGTCATTTTTTTCAAAAAGTTTTTGATTTCCCTTTTTATTTCTTCAGTGACCTGTCGGTTATTTAGAAATGTGTTGTTTAATCTCCGTGTGTTTGTGTTTCTTACAGTTTTTTTTTTCTTCAGGTAATTGATTTCTAGTCTCATAGCATTGTGGTCAGAGAAGATGCCTGATACAATTTCAGTTTTCTTTAATCTACTGAGGTTTGATTTGTGACCCAAGATGTGGTCTGTCCTGGAGAATGTTCCGTGTGCAGTTGAAAAGAGGGTGTATTCTTCTGCATTTGGATGGAATGTCCTGAAGATATCAATGAGATCCATCTTCTCTAATGTTCCATTTAAGACTTGTGTTTCCTTATGAGTTTTCTGTTTTGATGATCTGTCCATTGGTGTGAGTGGGGTGTTCAAAGTCTCCTACTATTATTGTGTTACTTCCAGTTTCTCCTTTTATTTTGTTAGTGATTGTCTTATGTATTGAGGTGCTCCTACCTTGGGTGCATAGATATTTACAGTTCTTATGTCTTCCTCTTGGAATGATCCCTTGATCATTATGTAGTGTCCTTCCTTGTCTCTTATAATCTTCTTTATTTTAAGGTCTATTTTGTCTGATATGAGGATTATGACTCCAGCTTTCTCTTGTTTCCCATTTGCATAGACTGTATTTTTCCATCCTCTCACTTTTAGTCTATATGTGTCTTTAGGTCTGAAGTGGGTTTCTTGTAGACAGCATATATATGGGTCTTGTTTTTGTATCCATTCAGCCAGTCTGTGTCCTTTGGTTGGAACATTTAATCCATTTACATTTAAAGTAATTATTGATATATATGTTCCTATTGCCATTTTCTTAATTGTTTGGGAGTGAGTTTGTAGATCTTTTTTCTTCTCTTGTATTTCTTGAGTATATAAGTTCCTTTAACACTTGTTGTAAAGCTGGTTTGGTGGTACTGAATTCTCTTAATGTTTGCTTGTCTGAAAAGCTTTTTTATTTCTCCATCAATTTTGAATGAGATCCTTGCCAGGTACATCTTGGTTGTAGATTTTTCCCTTTCAGTACTTGAAATATATCCTACCATTCCCTTCAGGCCTGCAGAGTTTCTGCTGAAAGTGTATAGGGTTTCTCTTAAGCATATGGGGTTTCCCTTGTATGTTACTTGTTGCTTTTCCCTTGCTGCTTTTAATATTCTTTCTTTGTGTTTAGTCTTTGTTAGTTTGATTAGTATGTGTCTTGGTGTGTTTCTCCTTGGGTTTATCCTGTATGAGACTCTTTGTGCCTCTTGGACTTGATTGACTATTTCCTTTTCCATGTTGGGGAAATTTTCAACTATAATCTCTTCAAAAATTTTCTCATACCTTTTCTTTTCCTTTTCTTCTGGGACCCCTGTAATTTGAATATTGGTGTGTTTGATATTGTCCCAGAGGTCTCTGAGGCTATTCCCAGTTCTTTTCATTCTTTTTACTTTATTCTGCTCTTCAGAAGTTATTTCCACCATTTTCATTTTCAGCTCACTGACTCGTTCTTCTGCTTCAGATATTCTGCTATTGATTCCTTCTAGAGTATTTTTATTTTTAGTAATTGTGTTGTCTGTCTCAGTATGTTTATTCTTTAATTCTTCTAGGTCTTTGTTAATTGATTCTTGCATTTTTTTCTATTTTGTTTTCAAGGTTTTTGATCATCTTTACTATTATTATTCTGAATTCTTTTTCAGGTAGTTTGTGTATTTCCTCTTCATTTATTTGGACTTCTGTGTTTCTAGTTTGTTCCTTCTTTTGTGTAGTATTTCTCTGCCTTTTCATTTTTTTTTTTAACTTATTGTGTTTGAGGTCTCCTTTTCCCAGGCTTCAAGGTTCAATTCTTTGTTCCTTTTGGTTTTTGTCCTCCTAAGGTTGGTCCAGTAGTTTGTGTAAGCTTCATATAGGGTGAGATTTGTCCTGAGTTTTTGTTTGTTTATTTTTCCTCTGATGGGCAAGGCTGAGTGAGGTGGTAATCCTGTCTGCTGATGATTGGGCTTGTATTTTTGTTTTGTTTGTTGTTTAGATGAGGCATCCTGCACAGGGTGCTACTGGTGGTTGGGTGATGCTGGGGCTTGTGTTCAATTAGTTTCCTTTGTATGAGTTCTCACTATTTGATACTCCCTAGGGTTAGTTCTCTGGTAGTCTAGGATCTTGGAGTCAGTGCTCCCACTCCAAAGGCTCAGGGCTTGATCTCTTTACAGACTGTTCTCAATGGATTTCCCTTCTTTGCTGAGCTTCAAAGCTTGTTTTCCTAATAGGCAAAGCCCAAGGTCACAAGCAGTAAGTGGAAAAGGCGAGGTGCGAATACAAGTCTGCCTCCCCCCAGAGCCTGTGCTCTACACGACCCAGTGGCATATGACGACATCCACAAGGAGACAGCATGAAGGAATTGATTTCTTTTGGCTGTAGTCAAAATATCTTTAAAATACCAGGTATAAAACATTTTCAGTCCACCAGATACTTATTTAATTTTGAAAAATCAATGTCTATGAAGCTGCTCTGAGAAGTAGTTTTGTGTTTGTTAATGCCTAGTGATATTCTTGAAAAAGCAGAAGCCAACTTCAGGCCACAACAGGTAGAAACTGAGAAGAAAAAGGCTGTCTTCTCTAATACTTGGTCATGAAAATCCTGATTCATTCTTACAAAAATTGTACTGGATCATCACTCAGATATCTTACCAAGAGTTCAGTCTAGAAGTCATATGAAAGGGAAGACTGACCAAATCAGAAAGTACCTACAGAATGGTAACCGGAACGACTGAAGTAGCTGGGAAATATTCAGCCTTCCAAGATCTTGGCAGCTAGGAAATAAAAGGCAGAGGGAGGGAGCGCAGAGTAGGAACAGCACCTAGGCATGTGCCCATAGGGGTGGCTGTCTGAGGTTCCTGGGAGCAGAGGGCAAAAAGTCTTGTGACTGGACAAAACATCTTTATTAATCAAAATAGAAACCATTACCATCAACACATTTTTGCTAGTGAGAAATAAGTTTGTTTATTCCTGTAGCGTAAAAATCCATGCTTCAGGATTCAAAGAACTCTTGGAAAGCGTTTTCTGCCTCCTGCTGGTGGTGGCAGTGTTTTCCCTGCAAAAAGTTGTCGAGATGCTTGAAGAAGTGGTAGTCAGTTGGTGAATATGGAGGATGAGGCAAAACTTCATAGCCCAATTTGTTCATCTTTGAAAGTGTTGGTAGTGTGGTGTGTGGTCGTGACTGAGTATTGTCATGGAGAAGAACTGGGCCCTTTCTGTTGACCAATGCTGGCTGCAGACATTGCATTTTTGGGTGCATCTCATTGATTTGCTGAGCATACTTCTCAGATGTATTGGTTTCACCAGGATTCAGAAAGCTGTAGTGGATCAGACTGGCAGCAGACTACCAAACAGTGACCATGACCTGTTTTTGGTGCAAGTTTGACTTTGGGAAGGGCTTTGGAGTTTCTTTGTGGTCTAACCACTGAGCTTATTGTTGCCAGTTGTTATATAAAAGCCACTTTTCATCACACATCACAATCCAATTGAGAAATTTATTGGAAGTTCATTGTTATTGTATAGAATAAGAGAAGACAACACTTCAAAGCAATGATTTTTTAAAAAATATTTTTGGTCGGCTCATGAGGCCCCCACTTATCGAGCTTTATCACCTTTCCAATTTGCTGAACAACCATAGAGTGGTTGGCATTGAGATCTTCAGTAACTTCTCATGTAGATGTAAGAGGATCAGCTTCGATGATGGTTCCCAGTTGGTCGTTGTCAACTTCCGATGGCTGGCCATTGCGCTCCTCATCTTCAAGACCCTTGTCTCCTTTATAAAACTTCTTGAACCGTCACTGCACTGTACGTTCATTAGCAGTTCCTAGGCCAAATGCATTGTTGATGTTGTAAGTTGTCTCCACTGCTTTACAACCCATTTTGATCTCAGATCACTCAAATTTGGTTTTTGTCTAACATCATTTCTATAGTCTAAAATAAATATAAATAGCAAGTAATTAGTCATTAGCAAAGAAAATATAAAGCGAGAAATGCACATTAAAATGATACATAACATAACCACATTTATCCAAGAATGTATTTCAATTCAAACAGCAAAGTTCAGCAATGCAAAACTGAAATTACTTTTGCACCAACCTAATACATTCCAGTCAGGGGGCATGTAGAAAGAAGCCTTAGGGACAATAAATTGTCTTTATATTATTTACATTTACAAGAAAATACAACATGTGAGGTTGTGGGATACTTTAATATGCCTGCCTTGCATCTTACAGATGAGGAAACTGAGGATCAGAGGAGGTAAGTGGTAGAGCTGGGATTTGATGCCAGAGCTTCATCACTTACTCCATTGCACTCTTGAGATGCAGGAGGTGGGCACCAGGCTATAACTCTGGACCTTGGTCTTGGGGTTTGAGACAATGCGATGTGGGAATGGATGAGTGTGGGAGCACAGGAATGACTCAGCCCAGGGAGATGGCTTAGGAAATGGGATCACCTGTGGGTTATTACCTTTAGACAGTTGAAGAAGAAGCTTTGATAAAGAATAACAACACCTGTAAGGACTTCCTCATCGAGGCCATGAAATACCATCTGCTCCCTCTGGATCAGAGGCTCTTGATTAAAAACCCAAGGACCAAGCCCCGGACTCCAGTCAGCCTGCCCAAGGTAAGTCCTAGCCCACTACCAAGAGTTGAGATTGTGACCTGGGAAAATGGCCTTGCACACCTGCCTCCAACTCTCTCCTCACCCATGGCTGCCCCGCATCTCAGTTGTATTTAGCACCTAGGAGATGGAGTCTGCTGGTTCTTCTCGAGTCTGCTGGTACCTCTCTCTTCCAGGGTCTTCCTTTCCTAAGAGTGTCAAGGTAACTTTCAGTGTCACCAGGGAGTTTTGAGAAGAACTCAAGCTCTTGTCTTCTTCTCTCTTTCTTGTTTCACACCAGGGTTTGGGCTCTATTTCATTTGGAAGCAGAGGAATGGCTGTGCAAGTTTTGACTTAGTGGTGGCCACAGCAATCCTCTCTCTAGGCCATCCTTTGAGTCAGAATAGCCCTAGTCTAGTTTCTCCCCTCACCACAGAGCCAATAAAGACAATTAGGGCTGCCAGAGGAGAGAAGGGCCCTTGAGGAGCCCGACAGGTAATAAGGCAGGGGAAAGGAATGGGGGAAATGAAAGCATGTGAGGGAGCCAGGGGGAGGGAAGGGTGAGCATAGCAGGGGACCATGATGGAGAGTCTATGCTGGGTGCTGGCTGCTCTGGTTCCCTGTGAGTCCCCTTCTCTCCCCAGTCCTCAGGTCCCTCACCTCCAGAATGAAAAGAATGCTGCAATATATAGTCTGTAAAGTTCTTTCTGGCTTGGCATTTGCATCATCTTTCCAGGATCCTAACATACGAAGTCTATGGGGGAGGTCCCAGCCAACCCAGGAGGAAGGGTGGAGGAGAGGGGTGAGTCATGTTGGCTCATCCATTACAAGCAGGTGAACTCCGGGGTTATGTCGACCCTCACCTTGCCCTCTTCTTCCCCTTTGTGGTTTGCCTTACTCCTCACCTGCTGCTTCCAGGAAGGGTTTCACGGGGCTCAAGAAGCATGTTGTCCAAGACTCAATGTTCTCTCCATTCTGTTGTGTGACACCGGATCATGGAGAACATAGTGGCTGCAATGTGAATGTCCCAGATAATAATAGAAGCAGGTGACATTATTGAGTACTTACTGTGCACCAGGCAGTGAACTGAAGGTATCCCACAGAAGGTAGAAGTAATTATCCTAGTTCAGCAAGGAGGAAGCTGAAGGCCAGAGATGTTAAGGAACTTGCCTAAAGTCAACATAGCTAATGTGGTAGAACCCGATTTTGAATTGAGTTTTTCTCCCCCCTCCAAATCTATTCTTGAACCCATACCATCTTGCACCTGCTCCACCTTTGTAAACCTGAGAGTTTTACCTACCTGTTTGACGCCTGTTGCCAGTGCTGGCTAGAAGGGGAACTACAGGGCATGGACTGCTGTCTGATAGACCATTTGCCTTACTGCATGTTGATGTGTTTTGTTTTGTTGGAATATTGCATTGAAATGTCTTCATGTTTTTCAAAGTGAAAATAACTTTATTATAGAAATATGTGCTCATTGTAGGTTATTAAAAGGATGCTGCAGTTTGGAAATAAAGTAAAAACCACCTGAAACCCCTCCACCCAGGGACAATCACTTTGGTGAATTTCTTCTGGACATATCTCTGCACACTTATTCACAAATAAATCAAAACACACACTTTTAGATAAATGGACTCTTGCTACACAGATTGAAATCTTTTTTAGTCTACTCAACCAAGTGTCACAGACTACTTCAGTGTTATCAGTATGGGTAAAACCAGCATTTAAATTGTAATGGGGTACAGCATTTAATTGTATTTATGTACGGTTATTTATGTGCTGTTATTTATGTAACTATATTGATGGGCCTTTCAATAATTTCCATTTTTAGATATCTAAACATTTATATGTCAGATATCCTTTTAAAGAGGGCATCTTGTTTTGGTTTGCTTTTCTTTAGCTGTGAGTAAGGTTAATCTTAGTTTCATGGGATTTTTGACATTTGTTTTGGGTGGGGCATGGAACTTTTCTGTTCATGTCCTTTTCCCATTTTTTTTTGTTGGACTGTATTTTTTTTTATTAATGGTTTTTAGATGTGCTATTAAAAGAGTTTAGGTCTTTGTATGTATTTTAATTTTTTTTCTTAGTTTTCAGTTTGTCTCTAAATTTGTATATAACATTTTGAAATCCTGAAAAAATTGATCTGTCTTCTGCTTGATGCACTTAGAATTGGTTTTTGTGCAAGGAGTGAGAGTAGGAATTCAGCTTTGTTTGTATGGTAAGTCATGAGCCAGTTGCCTCAAAGTTATTTTATTCAATAGTCTTCCTCTTTCCCATGGACTTGAATGTCACCTTCAATTATGGTCTGAATTTCCACCAGCTTTGTTTCTGAAGAATACTGATTCTAAGGTACACCGTTGCATTGTTTTGTGTGCAGGCCGTTTCTTACACCCTGGGTTTTCAGCTGGCCTTGTTGCTTGTCTGTGACTTTTCTCTTTGGAAGCTGAGTTTCTCATCCTTTCTGATACCAGGGTAATGATGTGTTTCCCCGGTGAGTGTATTCTGGAGCTAAGGAAGTGGTGCATCACTGGCCCATTTTCTTTGTGTGGTAACCATAGCCAGTGACCTCTCCTTTTTATAGGTTCCCCATCTGGGTGTTACCACATACACCCCCACACACACAAAAAAAAACAGTTTTGAAAATCAAAGCCAAGTGTGTGTCTGGGCCTGAACTAAATAGCCCGACCTCCAACCTCAGCAACATACCTTGTGCCCCTTCCCAGATACTTTGTCTGTAGTTGAGCAGAGTCCACCCCTTGTTTCAGGAAGCCAAAGATGTCCCCATGTTGCCTCTACTCCTTGAGAACCATTTATTTTCCAATGAAATGTTTAGATTTCTGGGCACATAGCCTTCTACAGGCGACTGGAACCATGATTTCCTTTGAATCTGTTGTAGGGACTTAAAAAAAAGGCATGGCTACTCTTTGCCTCGTTGTTCCCCCAGCTTTAATCTTTGAATGATGTAAGATTGTATTGTCCACCCTGCTTCTCAAACTCTTACTCCTGTCACCACTGTGTGGGCACTTGAATTAACAAGATCCCTACTGCAGGGTTGAGGAATGGGGTGTGCTGAGGGGAGCTGTCACTGTGAAGATTATAGACTGAGCTCATTAAACTGTGACAGAAATAGGTCAGTGTGGTCATATCTCTGCTCTACAGAGTTCACTCAGAGAGGTTAAGTGACTTGCCAAGTTACACAGCTAGAGAGTATAGAGCTGGGGTTTTAACAAGGTGTTCCATTACAAATTCTTGTGCCAACCTGCCTCCAGGAACAGGTTTTCAGGTTTTGGTGGCAGATGAAAAAAGATTCTTTTCTTTCTCCTTCTTTTATTTTTTTCTTTTTCCTTCTTTCCCCTCTTCCGTTTACCCTTTCTTCTCGCCTTCCCTTCATTTTTCCTTTCTTTTTTTCTTTTTCTTTTTCAGCAAAATATTCTTTCATTACAGCACTATAATATCTCATTCATCTTATTAAAAGATGCATTTCTAATACATTTATTTCTTTAAGTCAAGACTTTATATTTTTAGTGCACTTTTAGATTCATAGCCAAATTGAGGGGAAGGTAGAGATTCCCCGTATACCTTCTGCCTCTACAGTGTGTAGCTTCCCTCATTATCAACATCCCAGATTATTTTCTTTTAGGTTTATTGAGGCATAATAATTTATTCACAGTAAAATTTGCTTTTATTTTAGGGATGCAGTTTGATGAATTTTGACAACTATACACAGTCATATAACCATCATCTTCATCAAAATATGGAATATTTTAAATACTCTAAAAAATTCTCTTGTGTTGCTTTGTAGTCAAGCCCCTTCTCCCACCCCCACCTCCTGATAGCTACTGATCTGATTTCTGTCCTTACTGTCTTCTCTTTTCTAGAATGTCCTATAAATGTCTTTATGCCATATGCAGCTTTTTGATCTTGCCTTATATCTCTTAGCATTATGGGATAATGCTTTTGGGATTCATCCATGTTGTTTCATGCATCAGGAGTTCATTTCTTTTTATTTCTAAGGAATAGTCCATTTTATGAATGTATTATACTTTGTTTATCCATTTTTCAGTTGATGGACGTTTGGTGTCCAGTCTTTTGGCTTTTACAGATAAAGCTGCTTTGAACAGTCACTTATAGATCTTTGTGTGGACATATATTTTAATTTCTCTTGGGTAAATACATTCTTTTGGGAGTAGGATTGTTGGGCTGAGTGGCAACTATATGTTTAACTTTTTAAGAAATTGTTAAACTATTTGTTTAGATGACGGTGCCATTCTGCTTTCCCAGCAGCAATGTATGTGAGTCTTTGTTACTCCATTGTCTCACCATACTTGTATTATCTATTTTTTAAAAATAAAAATTGGCTATTCTAATAGGTATGTGGTCACATCTCACTGTGACTTTAATGTAAATTTCTCTGGTTCTTGATGTCAAACATCTTTTCATGTGCTTATTTGTCATTTGTATGTCTTCTTTGGTGAAATCTGTGTTCAAATCTTTTCACATTTAAAAAATTATTTTCTAATTATTGACTTCTAAGAGTTCTTTATGGGTCTGGTCAACTCAAAGTCTTTGCTTTTGACCATGACATGGTACTAACCCCACACGGATGTTGGTAGCAGGTCTAATTGCCGAGCATGTGCCAGGCACTGGGCTGAGTGATTTACATCTGTTACCTCATTGGATTGTGAAGCCTGTCATCATCCTCCTTTTATGCATGAGGAAACTGAATCTTGGGTTATGTCACCTTCTTGCTATGTATTATTATCACTTTCTGCATTATAGATTACCATAATTTGGTGGCTTAACACAGCAAGCGTTTGTTATCTCACAGTTTCTGCGGGCAGGGATCCTGGAGGGGCTTAGCTGTATTGTCCTGGTGCAGGACCTCTTGTTAGGCTGTGGTCAAGCTGCTGGTTCGCACCGCAGTCCCCTCCAGGCTCGTTTAGGGAGGATCTGATTCTAAGCTCACTCTCGTGGTTGCTAGTAGGCAACAGTTCCCCACCCCATGGCCTTCCCCATAAGCTACTTGGGTGTCCTCAACACATGGCAGCTGGCTTCCCTCAGAGTGAGTAATTTCTACAGTAGAAGAATGGGAAAGCTCGCCCATAACGGGAGCTGTAGTCTTTTAATAACCCTCTCTCAAAGTGATATTCCATCACCTCTGCTATATTTTATTTGGTGGGAGCAAGTCAGCAAGTCTAGCCCACACTCACGGCAAGGGTGGTGATTAGGTTCCATGTCTTGAGTGGAGGAGTACCAAAGAATTTGTGATGTGTCTATAAGCATAGCTAGTAAATAGCTGAGCTGAGGTTTAACAGAGGGATTCCAGACCGTGCCTCCACACTTTACAAAAGCTTTTTAGCTGAATACTGGGTAGAAAGAAACCCAATTCTTACCCTTGGAGGACTTTTAAGAAGTCCTTTTGAGAAGGTGAGGTAGAAATATAGAAGTGGCCAAATGAGGAAGAAGAGAAGTTAGGAGACAATGGGGCTCCCTGAAAGAGTGGCCACAGGAATTCCAGCGGCCAGCAGGTTTGGGCTTTCATGAGTCCAGTCCAAGTTGGCTTTCTGACAAAGCTGACTTTGAGAAACTAAGTGGTGGAGAGAGATTTGTATTGTTTTCAGCAGTTCTCAGCAGTGAACTGTTTGCCAGCCAAATCCCCTCCCTGGAAGAAGCAAGACTCTGCCTTGAGATAGCTGCAGAGGCTAATAAGGGATTTTTTTCTTGTGCCTCATACACACTGATCATACTGACACATTCAAGCCAGAACAGCTAATAGCCTCATCTGAGCTCCCACACATTCACTGCCCAGCACTTTCCCCATGGCTGGGTTGCCATGGACAACTAGGGGCTGTCTCCCAGACACTCACAACACTCCTACATTACCATGTGCTGCAGATGGTAGCAGAGAAATGAGATTTCAGGAAGATGGAAATAAACCCTTTAGAGATGTACTGAATGTGGCCCTTTTCACTGTCATCTCAGTTCAGCTGACATCTCTATTAAACTTTTAGATGACACCAAAAGCTCATTTCGGCTGATAGTGGGTGGCTTCCTCCTACGTTGGGCTGTCCTGCTTTCGGAAGATAGTGTTGCCAAGGCTTGTTGGCAGGGTGGGTCGGATGACTTCTCTCCTGGGCCAGGCTGGTGAGTGGACACTGCTCTTCCCTCATCTTGATCCTTCCAATAGATGCAGGCTGTACCTTGGAAAACACTTTGGGGTCCTGAAAAAGCCCCATCATTATCCCTGGAGTTACTGGTGCTCACCATCCCATTCACAGATCATAAGTATCCTTTTCTACCATTTGTTGAGAATCTGTTTTTTAGCAACTGTTTTAAATGGTAGTAATGATTCTGGCATTGAGCTAATAATAGAAGCTAACATTTAGTGTGTGCTCTTTACCAAGTGCTGCACTAAATGACTTATATCATTTAAGCCTCCTGACACCCATGGGGGAAGTATCCTGTCATCCTGGTGTTTTAGGTAGTGGAAGTGAGCTTGGCAAGGGTGAGTGGCTGCCCATGTTCACACAGTGAGTTAGTGACGGGGCTGGTGTTTGAGCACAGGTGTGTCTGGCCCCAGAGTCCATTTCCCACTTGTGCTCTCCTCCCCCGGATATTGCTCTTGCGTTGCTGCTTCTCCACCCCTCATTTCTGCATCCTGGCTGTCAGTCCTTGCCTGGAGCACCTGTTGCTCAGGAACCTGCTTGGGACAAGTCTTCTGCCTCAACCTCGACATGCTCCTTCGGATGAATTTTTGGTGTTAGCCCTGCGGCCCCACGCACCAGGGTAAGAGAGACTCGCTTCCTGCCCTGGCCCGAGGGACCGACTGGCTGGGCCTGCCTTCTGCCCAGCTCACCGGTCGTGGAAGAGAGTTTGGACACACACTCTACCTTTGCCTGTGAACACTGTGCAGAGCCTAGTTCATTCCACTCACCTGAGCGCAGAGTCTACGAGTTAGGGTCTGGGTCTGGCTGGGAAGTTCTGCGCTGTTCACTCACTGCCCTTTTTCTGGCCAGTCTCTGCTCGCTAATGGCTCTTTGTATAGAGCAGTCGTTAGATTGTAAGGAGGGGCAACAGCCTTGGCTCCCAGGTCACACTGGTAGAGTCAGACTCATCCAAGTGAAAGAGATAGTATGATGTGTTTTTGTTTTTAAAAGCCATCTTGTTATGCTGGGAGTGCAGTTTCCTTCCTAAGAAATCAGATAGTTTTTCCATGGTCTCTCAAACATCCCTGAAGCAAACGACCACTTGGCTTTCTAAAATGAGGGTGTTTTCCTTGGGAGTCTATCCAGTAGCTGTGCCCTGTCAAGTCTGGCTCACCAATGTTGTGTCACCCAGAACTCCCTCCTCCCCAGGGGATCTGCAGCCTTCTACACAGTGATGACTGAGACTTGGAGTCAGGGCCCTGGGTGCCCTGTCGGACTCCCAAGCACGCTGCTGACCTTGAATGTGATTAAGTTTGGTCTAGCATGATTGTTAGCCTGGAACCAGTTCTTTATTTTGTGATTCCCATATGACCACTGATAGTTCTTAACTCAGAGTTAGTTACCTTGAAGGATAAATGTTAAAAATAGTGGTCATTAAACAAGCTGATTTGATTTACTAATTTGTATTAAAGACATTACACATCTTTAGTAAAGTAAGACTTAGGATGTTGGGGAAAGAAAGAAATAGGCCTATTGAACTCTTTGGGCCTGAGTTTTTCTGGAAATGTCAAATGTGGGCTTACAAGAAAGAATGGATCAAGTCTCTTCTTGCCCTGACAAACTGTGGTTTCTTTAAGTAGCTGGAAGTTTACAGTTTCAGAGATGTAATACACATAGACTCTGGGGAATACTCATTTTTATCTAATTGGTTGCTAAGTTCAGGTATCTATGGAAACAACTATCCATTAGTAGTCAAGATAGGAAATTTGTTCTTTTTTACACTGCGCAATTACACGGCAATGAGCATAGTGCTCCATGTATGATGTTTTTTTGCAAGACCTGCCATAGAAATTGGGTTTCTTATGCTTACGAGAGAAGCAGAAAGCACACCTATTCCTCCCTCTGCCTTGAGCTGCCTCCACATTTTCAGAAAGCAATGATTTGCAAAACCTCATAATTGCTCTTCCCAGATCATTGTACAGCCTCTCACCAGTGGTTTTATGAGCTCAAAGGTAAATTTATTTTGAAAACCTTCTTCTGTATCATTTTTGTCTGTGTACATCCAATTTTTGCATTTCTTTAATATTGTTTCTGTGTTACTGTGGAAATTCTCAGAGACAAGTGCTGGATTTTCTCCAATACGAATGTACTGATATCTCCCTACTTTGGTGGAAGATAGTTTCTGGGACATGGTTAAGTCACCCGAAGCTTTGCCTTTTTTTTTGTTTATGGCAGAAGCTTTGATAGTTGCTGCAAAGAATTGATAGCTTCTGTCTTCTGGAGGTTGAATCAAAAGATGGGAAAAGCTCCCTCTTTCACTTTTTGCTTTTTTCCTCAAATTCTGTCCCTAGAATTGTAATCTGGTGTCCAACATGTCTTAATCCAAGAAAGAGATATTCTGGCTATTTTTTTTTTAAACTGTGTTTTTTAATTTAACTCTTTGTATGTGGTCTTTACTATTCATTTATTCTAAATAAATATCTGAGTCATTACTTTTACCTGGTAGCCTAAGGCCCAAGGATTATCTTAGTAATTGAGGCAGATTTTTTTTGTTGTGCTGGCAGGGCTAACTGTCTAGAGGGGAGACAAAGTTACCAGACAGAGCATAAAATTGGGCACTTTTAGTGGGAGAACCCTGGGCGTATGTAATCTTGGGGAAGGACCTGTGATTCAGCTTTCGAGGTCAAGAGGTTCTCTTGGAGGAAGTGATGTGTAAATTGAGACCTGAAAGATAAGCAGGTGTTAGAGGAGGGGAATCAGATTGGGGAAGAGTATTTTAAGGAGAGGAAACAACTTGTGTGAGGATTTTGGATACTTGAGGTCATTGCAGAAAGAAAGCTAAAAACTAGTTTTATTCCTACTTAGCCCCAAAATCAGATGTCAAAGAAAATCCTTTAAATGGTTTGACTTCATTTTAACTTGACCAACTCAAAACCAGAAAGGCAGTACAAATTCTAGGTATGTTTATGAACTCAGGTCATTCAGCCCTGGAGGAAGAAGTTGGGCATTGTCTGAAGTTTGCCAGGAGGCTGTGTTCATTAACGTCCCCTCTTGAACTGTTCGTGGATCTCAGACAAGAATTACTGATAGGAAATAATGGAGAATTCTGCATCTCTCTGAAAAGGACTGCTCCTGACAGAGAGCAGCAGACCTCCTGAGCAGAGGAAAGTCAAATGCAGAACATTTATTTCTGGAGGCAACAGCATCCCTGAGCCTGGACTATGTGTCCTGGGTTCCTTTGGGATAGTCCAGAAGTCAGAACTGAATTCTGAGTTTTTGAACACTGGTCACTCACATTTGGTCACAAAGGAGCTGCAGACTAACTCTGATGACCATTGACCACCCACATGGGCAGTGGGTGAGCCTGATTCTAGAATCCTGGGGCATAAATAATTGATTTTGAGCAATGGTGGTCAGCCCTATATCTGTCTCCCTCTATGGTGGATAATGTTCAGCTGAGGGGTGTGCTCCTGTGTGCTGACACAGATTTCGATGATCACTCTTCTCCCCAAAATCACTTTGAGGAGGAGTAAAGAACACTATGATAAGTATAATGGCAAAAATGGTTAATGGCACATCATCAGGAAATCCCTATATTTGTAGGAGGAAAACAGTGGTTATCAAAGTGTGACTCTTCGAATTGCAGCATCAACATCAACTTGTTAGAAATATGTATTCTCAGGCCCACTTCAGACCTACTAAACCAGAAACTCTGCGGGTGAGGCCCAGCAGTTTGTGTCTTAACAAGCCCTCAAGGGGATTCTGATGCACACTGAAGTTTGAGATCCACTGGGGTAAATAAGACAAGCCTCAGGTAATGAGAAGATCCTGTGACTTATATTGATTGTTTGCCTGTGACTTCATCTCTTTCTCTCCACTTAAGAAAGCATATTGGAATGAGTGAGTGAGAGTAATGTCGTTGTGGGACACCCATGAATTTTGTGTAAGCTTGTTGAAATATGTAAAATTTTGTTAACTCTGGTGCTTTAATTTTTATTTATTAATAGCTCATGACAATTGTCATAGCAATGGGGATACCACAATAGAGTGATGACGTTCTGTTGCTACAGCCAAAACAGTGACTTTCATTATTTTGTTTGTTTTTAAATACTACATCCTACACTAAGAAATATGCTTAAATTGCTTTACAGGAGACACATATGTGTATGTATAACCAGAACAAGTATTTCATGAGATAACATCCTTGTGGTATTTTCTGTGCTGTTCTATTAAAAGTGTGCTGATTGAAACTTTTTAAAATTGATTTCATAAAAAAAAAATTGATTTCATGACCCACCAAAGAAATGTGACCTGCAGTTTGAAAACCATTGTATAGTGAGCTGTCCTGGCACAGACCCTGTCTTTAGAGTGGGGTAGTGAGTAGCGGAGAGGGCCTGCCTTCACCTCTGTGTCAGATGCGCTTGGCTTTCAGTCTCTCTTCTGCTGCTCTTAGCTGTGTGGCCCTGGGCAGTTTCCCTATATTCTCTGAGCTTTACTTTCCTGACCTATCAGTGTGGATGGCAATATCTGCCTCACTAAGTTGCGATGACAACATACTTCACATGATGACTGGCAGTGGTAGCTGCTACCCTACTTGTAGAAATAGTACTAGTAACATTTTTCAGGACATCATCAGTTACATACATCTTTGTGGTAACCACCACAAAACAGTGTTTTACAATTTTTTTCCCATACTCCAGTGAATAAGTACCCCCTACAGTCTATTCATTCAAAAATATTTTTGAATTAATTTTATCTTAAAAATGCATCCAACTTCTATACTCTATTCTAAAATACATTCATATGTTGAGATATATATATATATATGAATATTTTGTTTCAATATAAAATTTAGTCTCCTTGCCCCCGGTCCTTAAGGACACGCAGATGGTAGAAGATGCCCCAAGTGGCCTCACATGGCCCTAATACAACTGTGAGTAGGGGCACTTGGGAAGCATAGACTTAATGCTTGTGTTTCTGTGGGAAGATGTTCACTAGACTTTTCTTGAATATTCATACTTGTTGGTGATCAGGGGCAGCATCTTCATGTATGTAGCTCTGTAAACTGGCACTTCAGGTCATCCATGGACCCTGAGCAGTGAGCATGTATGTAGCAGGGGTTGGTGACCCATAGGTCTGGATGTTGGGGCAGCCAGCTAATGTCCGCTTGTCTCTCTGGAGGTCATGATCGTGGTTGGTGGCCAGGCACCCAAGGCCATCCGCAGCGTGGAGTGCTATGACTTTGAAGAGGATCGCTGGGACCAGATCGCTGAGCTTCCCTCCAGGAGATGCAGAGCAGGTGAGCCGCGCGGTCTCCCGG
This sequence comes from Ovis canadensis, assembly GCF_042477335.2. NCBI lineage: Eukaryota > Metazoa > Chordata > Mammalia > Artiodactyla > Bovidae > Ovis > Ovis canadensis. The sequence continues at coordinate 61,761,597 of NC_091249.1, read as the reverse complement.
TGAGCCGCGCGGTCTCCCGGTGAGCTGCGCGGTCTCCCGGTGAGCTGCGCGGTCTCCCAGTGTGCCGGCTGTCCCTAGCTCCCCCTCCCACCCTGCGGGTCTCGGCAGGGTGCTGAAATTCTGCTCCCTGGTTCTGAAAACATTGTGCATTCCACACTCCCTTCCTTTCCCTTCCCCACCTGCGCACTTTCTAGCTGTACCTTCTGGGATCGGTTCTTATGTGCTTAGGGACTTTAGGCTAATGCAAATATTTGCTTGACACAAACAAAATTAGCAATGCAAATCTGAGAAGAAATCCAATGAGTCCCATAGTGATTTCCAAATATCACAAGTTGGAGATCACCTTCTTTGTTAAACTATCAGTATTTATATGCCTGCCTCATTCCCACATTGTCACTTATCGAAATGTGAGTCGTCAGCTGTTTGAGATGACCCTGATGCCTTGGTTTCCTGTGCCTCAGGTGTGGTGTTCATGGCTGGCCATGTGTATGCAGTGGGCGGGTTCAATGGCTCACTGCGTGTGCGGACAGTGGACGTGTATGATGGGGTGAAGGACCAGTGGACGTCCATCGCCAGCATGCAGGAGCGCCGGAGCACGCTGGGTGCAGCTGTGCTCAATGACCTGCTCTATGCCGTGGGGGGCTTTGATGGCAGTACTGGTAGGTCCTGGACTCAGTCACCATCCAGCCTGAGACATGCACTCCATGTTACTCTGGTTTGAAGCTTCCCAGGTGGCACAGCAGTAAAGAATCCTCCTGCCAATGCAGGAGACATAAGAGATGCAGGTTCGGTCCCTGAGTTGGGAAAAATCCCCTGGTGTAGGAAATGGCAACCTACTCCAGTATTCTTGCCTGCAGGATTCCATGGACAGAGAAGCCTGGCAGGCTACAGTCCAAGGGGTCACAAAGAGTCAGACACAACTGAATAACAACCCACAAGCCTGGTTTGCTCAGCCAGCTCTTGGGCCAACCTTTGGTCTCTCTGTAGCTACTGTCCCAAGAACATACCCATCCTTCCTCCCCTCCCAGCTTGTGTGTCAGAGTCACACCTTCCTACACACACAATACCATCCATGTGCTCTCATTTCTAGGTTCCAGGAAGTACCCTACCCTCAGAAGAGTCCCTTTTATCCTTTCTAGTGTCTGGGAACTCTTTTACTCCACAGACAAATCATAGAGCAAGCTCAACTGGAGGGTGTCTCGGGACTGTGATCTGAACCCTCTGCTGAACAGACGGGAGAGCTGAGGTTCAGTTGTGGGAAGAGACTTGGCTTGAGTCACACGCCTTTCTCCATTGCCCTCCCTGCTGCCCCACCAAAACTGTGCAAGGCTGTGACACTGCAGAAGCGTCTCCTTGCTCCTGGTGTTCATCTCGCTCCAAAGTCAGAATCGGAAACTATTGATACTAGTGGACATGGACTTGGAGAAATTATCTTGCCTCTTCTATCTCCAGGTGGAGGTCTCTGTAAACACTTGACTCTTTTGGTCCCCAGTGACATGAAAAACAATATGCTTTATCCCTCTGAAATTTCATTTCTGTCTTCACTAGTTGGTAAACGTTTGCAACCTTCTCTTTGCCTCTTTCATGTCATTCCAAGTTATATAGCACCTCCGGAGGCTGCTTCTAATGAGGGGGGACTGGGAATAAAGAGAACAAAGGATAGTGGGGCATTGTTTCTTTTAGGCATTGCTTTTGACTGCTAGTAGAAAACCTGACTACACCATAGCTTAAACAAATGAGAGCTTTTGTTTTACTTGTGAACCAAAGTCAGAGGTTGGCAGTTGCTGACTTGGTTTAGTTGTTCAAGGATCTTGGGCCAAGATCTTGCAGAGTCTCTTAGACTTGTCCTCATGGTCACAGGGTGGCTGTTACAGCTCTTGCCAAAACGTTTGTATTCCAGGTAGCAAGAAGTAGTGGGGTGGGGGGAAGGGGTCAGGGCTGAGAAGGGGGGCTCTTATCAGAAAATCAAAGGCTATTTCAGAAATCCTGCTTAGATTGCATTGACTTGGTCACCCCCAGCTCTAAGGAAGTCTGGGAAGACAAGTTTTCATCTTTCTAGCCTCTAAAATTGAGGAAGACAAGGGGAAAGAAGGTTGAAATAGGTGTTCAGTGAGGCAATCTCAGGTATTTAGTCCATTCTGTGGTTTTATGATTTACTTTAGACCCTCATTCTTCTCACAGCCCACTCTCTAGGTCAGGTCTTAGTGGTCCCCTCAGACAGACACTGCAGATGTGTTTATGGAGGTGCCATGGGATGCATGGTGAGGCAGAGGTATTGCTGAGTCATACTCCCCCAGGTTTTCGGCCCCCAGGTCTGCACTCTTGCCCCATCCTCACTCTCAGCCCAGCAGGGTGAGGCCTGGCACCATAGAAACCTCACGAGTTGCTTGTCTCCCAGGGCTGGCGTCGGTAGAAGCCTACAGCTACAAGACCAACGAGTGGTTCTTCGTGGCCCCGATGAATACGCGCCGTAGCAGTGTAGGCGTGGGTGTTGTAGAAGGTAAGGAGCGACAACGGATGGCTTCTTTTCCTGCCCTGGCCCCCGGGCCTTCTTCCAGTGTCCTGGCTCTGTTCCTCTCCTTACTGCCGAGTTGGATACTAGTTTCCTGATTAGCAGATGAGAGAGGTTGAGACTCAGAGAGGTGTAGCTACTGGCCCAAGGCTAGAAATTAGGTGAGCTGGACTGTGGGTACCAGGAGGAGCCTAGAGGGAAAATGCTGGGCTCTCGTTTTGGCTATTTATCTATATCACAAGATGGGAAGTCCAGAGTCAAGATATAACCCAGGAATACAGTGTGTTTGGGAGGGTGAGAGTCAGTTGTTTAATCAGTTTTGTCCTCATATTTTATGTCGAGGATTGTCAGCAGAGCCCTGAGTGAGGTGGGTGACTTTCCCCAGTTGTGATTAGTCTGAAGGGAAGGTTGGTGCTGGGTCCTGCTCAGTCAGGAATGATGCGTGTGGTGAGGTAGGAAGAGGGGTGTGGTCTGGGGCCTGGCTGGACAGCGCACTGGAGCGCCAAGCGCCTTCATATCCAGTTTCTCGTTTTGTTCCTAAAACTCTCTCGAAGGAGAAGGGCAGGACTTGGATTTCCTCTACTCTTCAGAAGGGGAAGCTGAGTCCCAAAGGAGTAATCAGTGTGCCTGTCCCACACTGGAAAAGAGCACAGTCACTCCTTGAACCCAGGTCTCCAGGTTCTAACTCAGACCATTGGCAAATGTTATTAGTAACTGAGAGGAGTTTTAGAAATATATATGACTTCAACATATTAAACCATAGAGTATTATTTGTACTCAACTGCTATACTTCACAGGACAACACTGACTTATTAGCCTGTCCTGAAGTGGGAATTTAGTGGAGAATCTGTGCATTCACACAGGTACACAGGCATTTTCTCTTTCTCACGTGTACACACAGCTCACACGAGTGCTTCGGGGAGAGTGTTGGGCAGGGAGTTAGACATTAATAGGAATGTAATTTTCTCGTGCTGCATCTCTTGGTCTGTACCAGTATTACATAGTTTAAATTTTAATTTAAAAGTATATTGTTCTAACACACAGAACAAGTCACCTTAGTGAGTGCAAGGATTTTGTCCTCCTACCAAGATAAATTGCTTCTTGCAATCTCATCCTCCTGGTGAAACAGAAATTGATTTGTCTGCCAAGCATAAGTGCTTTGTCTAGCCACCTTCCCATTCCCCCCCTTGCTCCTTAGTCAGGAATATCAAACAATAGTGTAGGGGTTAAAAATAGCGTATCCCTGAAAGGAGAAACCTTGAATGGGTATTTTTTCAGCTGACATAGGGTTGAGATGGTTGATGGGAGTTAGAGGAGATGCCTTCATGGCGCTCATCAGAAATATTCCCCCTGACCCCCTTGACAGAGGCTTCTGTAAGCATGTTCTGCATGGCAGAAGTGCTGTGCGGTAGCACACCCTGTCAACACGGAGGACAGACTGGGGGTTTATTTATCTTCTCCATCCTGAATCTGAAGCTATTTCGGCTGCCGCCTCCCTCTCCTCATCTCCTTACCACGACATCACAGCCTGACTGACAACTGGGGACAAAAACAGGAAAACCAGGATCTTTAGCTACCAGCTGTCCTGAAGAATCTCTACGTAGAAAAAGGGACAGTGAGGCTGAGAGATGAGGCAGAAGCTCCCAACAGAGCAGAGATGGTGTATTTTAGAGACTGGGATTGCCCTCAGGAGCGTCTTGTCTCCTCCACACCGCTGGCCTGTCTCCTCCCTTGTGATGGATAACTGGCCAGGCAGGTGGTTACCTCTGAGCCAGCACACACTCCAAGAGTAGCTTGGGTCCTGGGGGAGCCTGTCTGAATCAGGGTTTTGCTTTCTGTCTCAAGAGCCAAAGGGCCGGTTGAGAGGGCTCTTGAGGCAGAAAACAAAACCAGGCTCAGTGATAGAAGAAATAATTTTACATTTGATGCAGTAAAGTCTTGATGGTAAAACATTGTTCTTAGCCTGAGAATCTCTTTCTGACTTAAAATAACTGCAGATTTTTCACATATTGGTTGCATTCTTGGTGTGTCTCCATTAAGAAAGTACATATTGACCAAAAAGAAATCTTTTGATTAGGTAACCTTTTAAGTAGATTTGCATCTGGTGGTATTTATTTAGCCTGCAGCTAGTATACATCCTTATTATACACTTATTACAGTGTAGATCCTTATTATAACTCCAGGGTCCCCCATAGAACTGAGACCTCGGATGAAGTAGGACCCCCACACCCAGCACACACACACACAGAATCCCACTGCATTCTAAGGCTACATGTTAAACCCAAATGTTCAAATCTCTCTGGGAGAGCTCAAATACCAGTTTCCTGCCCCTTGCCCAACCTCACCACCATCCTTAGGCCAAAATGATGCTCTTCGATAATAGCTTACAGTACTTTATTATAAAAATAGGTGATGGTCAGCAGAAAGTAATACAACATTGTAAAGCAATTATCCTTCAATTTTTTTTTTTAAAGTTTAACTTGAATGTAATCCAATAGATCAATATTTTTCTTTAGGATTGCACTTTTTGTTTTTGGTTAAGTAAATCTTTGCCTATTCCAAGATAAAGAAAAAAAATAGATGATGGTACTCCGAGGTTCTTGTGCATGGCTCAGAAATTGTAAGGGGATCTTACAGCAGATCAATTCCAGCCACTCTAGCCCAGAGTGCACACAGAGCACTCCATTCACACACTTTGCCTGCCTGGGTGGTGGATAGAGTACAAAACATGTTGAAGACAATGTTTGGGTTCCTGTTGGAGAATATCTTTCTATATTTGTTCTGTTTGCTGTTGTGAGCCTTTAGCCAGACAGTCTGCCAGCCTGGCTGCAGCAGGGGCCCTTAAATTTTCCATCTCCCTGGTGCCTTGTTCCAGAGAAGATCTAATATAGTTCACCAGTGAGAATATGTTGAGCCCTGGTGACGCCAGGCCATAGCTTTGCACTGGGTGTTTGGGGTGCTTTTTGAGATAAAGCTTCTGTACTGCTTTGAGGAGGAGCCCAGGACTTCAGAGGAAGTAGGAGGCAGAATCATGAAGGATGCTTGCTCTGTTTGGTCTTCCTGGGGAAGGAGCCCTGAACCCTGATGGAGGTGAGGGTGTGCTGGTGGGTTACAGGCGGAATTTCAGCTACGCTCCAGTTTCATGCCAGGGTCCAAAACACCCTCCCACCCCTGGCCACTTTGTCTGTTCCAGGGAAGCTGTATGCTGTCGGGGGCTATGATGGGGCCTCTCGCCAGTGCCTGAGCACCGTGGAGCAGTACAACCCAGCGACCAATGAGTGGACATATGTGGCGGACATGAGCACTCGCCGCAGCGGCGCAGGTATGGGGTGGGGTAGGGAGTTGGGGTTCAGGGGGCAGGCCGTGTTTGTTCTCACCGGTGGGTCTGGAGGCCAAAAGCTTAACGTTCTACCTTATTTTCCCTCCCTCTTGTCTGCTTTCAGTGTATGTAATCCCACTCGCACCTTTGCAACGAGTTAACCTTTCTCAGGGGGATCCCTCTGTAGAGAACCAGTGGGATCATATTCCCTTCATTGTCATCTCTTCCATTTGTTTGGAGGTGTCCACATCTCTTGAAAGTGAAACTTGCTGTGTGCCGGGTGCTGTCCTAATAAGCACTTTCTATGTCTCATTTATGTTTAATCCTCATCACAGCCCTGCAGGGGTTCACCATATAGCTCACACCATGTAACTCCACTTAGCAGGTTTAGAAAGTGAGCCATCCAGGGGTTAATTAGCCCAAGGTCCTGTCATTCATCATTTTCATTAGTCACTGGCAGAATCAGGATTCCTACTCAGGTCTGTCTCCCTTCAAAGTTAGCTTTTTCTGACCTCAGATGATCTGAATCTCGTTCTTATGAAGTCCCAGTCTTCCCTGGAAAAGCTAAAGCTTGCCTGTCTTTGTCTTAGGGGGTCAAAAGTCAGGTTTGTATTTGGAGATAAACTGGTGTCTCTTCCCCAACTTTTCTTCACGTCAGCCCCCTCCTGGGGGAAGGGCAGGAGCTTTGGGATTTTCCAGGAAGTGGAGCAGCAGCCCCTTCTTCCCTGCTTTGTCTGCCCCATCACGTGGGGGCCCCGGGGAGAGGGTCTGGGAGGGCAGACGGAGGTGGTGGGGGCTGGGCACCTGCTCTCTGTCCCCGGTTCCTGTGGCAGTGGTGACTGATGACCACCCTGGCTGCCGGGTAGGCCATGTGACTTCTGGGAAGGGAAGCCACAACTGAGAGCTTTCCCCCACAATGTTATTACTTTATTATCTTTGTATTTTTGAAGATTGAGTTGTGATCTCATTTTATACCACCAAACACATGACCACTTCCTCAGCATTCCTTGAAAATTAGGCTGTTTTATTTTATTTTTTTTTTAGGCTGTTTTAATATTTTTCAAAAATCACTGTATACTCACTTACTAGTTAGAAAAAAAAAAAAAAGCTGTATGACTCCATTTAAGAAGCATTTGTGTTTGGAAGGCTATTTTTAGGGAGCTCATCTCTGCCGACCCTGACAGGTTGGCCCTGAACACACAGCACATGCGTGGAGGGTAGGAGGCCTGGACCTTGGTTCTGGGTCCACTCGAGCGTGCTGTGTGGTCTTGGCCTCTGCTTCTTCAGATGTGAAATGAGTGGGTTGCAGTAGGCATTCCCGATGGTCCAGTTCAGTTCGTGTCTCCTGGTTCTCCTTCCTTCACAGGACTCTTTTAGCAATTTCAGTTGATAGTGTTGCTAGAGTCTTCTTTGTACTTACTGGAAAGCCTATGTGTGGCTGAGGTGTGAGAGCTAGTGGTCACAGCCCAGGGAGCAGGGGCAGCTCCTCAGGAGCAGAGCAGCACACTGAGGCGTGTGGCTGTTCCTGGGAGCACCTGGAGCTGAAGGTGTGGAGAGGCGGCCCTGAGCAAAGCCGAGCACAGAGCCGCCTCAGAAAGTTCAGCCTCCTCCTGTGGATAAGCTGCCTTTGGAGGCCTTACTGCTCTGTGTCGGGCTGCCCAGGGGTCACTGCTGAGTGGATGCCCTCGGGCTGCTCGTGCCTCTCACCTGGGCCAGAGGCCCTGGATGGTGACGAGGAAGGCACAGGGACCTCAGTTCAGGCGGCGTCTCTTTCCCCGAGGTGGATTCTTTCCTCGGTGCCCTGGCCTCAGGCTCCTAGGGCAGCATTGCTTTAGAGCTTCACCTCCCTAAGATTCAGGGAAGCCTCCCCTCTGGAGTTGGGCTCCCATGTACTTGTCCTAGTAGGTGTTCGTTGCTGGCTAAAGCCCGGAGACTTTGGCATGGGGGCCCCGGTGGCTCACACTGTTCACCTCTGTGTGAACTTTAGCGGAGGAGGCTGCAGAAGGGCGCGGTGTCCCTGAGTGCCTCCTCAGCAGGGGTGGGCAGTGCCCGCAGATGGCTGTGCGGAAAAGAGGCCATCTCTAGGTTCCAGCGGGTGCTCGTTCCTCTGCACATGGAGAAGGGGAAGGTGAGGCAGCTTGGGAACACACTGAATTGTAGTTTTTAAAAATCAGTCCATCGGATAGCCGCTATTGATGCAACACCACCATCTGCTGTTAGTTTAGGGCAACTGCGAGGAACCATTTGTACACCCGCATAATTACTGGTGGGATTTTATGCATCTTGTCATTCAAGCAGTATTTGTTAAGAACCTACTATATGCTGTCAGGCACAGGGCAACCTCCATTAATAAGGCAAGCGTGGTTCTCGTCCACATGAAGTTTATATTCTGGAAATTGAGACCTTGGGTCTGAAACCTGGCTGCACGTCACAATCACCTGAGGTACTTTTTCTGATTCCTGGCCGATGTCTCTGGGAGTGAGGCTGTGGAAGTCTATGTTTTCAAAAATTCCCCAGCTAATTGAGCTGCAGCCTGTCCATGGAGTGGAGTAGTCTGTGGTCCACTGAAACTACCCATCTAGTCCGGCTCCCTCACTGTACACAAGTGAGAACCAAGGCCTTGAAAGGGCAGTACCACCTGGTGGGCAGGTTAGAGACACAGGTCCAGAACCCAGGTATCCTGGCCACCACGTCAGCTGCTCTGCCACCCACCTGCTTTCTGGATTTTATTTCCTTGATTTGTATTGTTGTTGTTCAGTCTTGTCCGACTCTTTGTGACCCTATGACTGCAGCACGCCAGGCCTCTCCGTTCCTCATCCTCTCCTGGAGTTTGCCCACGTTCATGTCCATTGCATTGGTGATGCCATCCACCCATCTCATCCTCTTGTATTAAAGGATGACATCCCCTTGACTTGTATTAGAGAATGTCAAAAGGTTATGCCGAAACCTATGAACGATGCAGTCCTGGCCCTCAGCTGAGGCTTATCAGCACCGAGAGTGGTTCAGGGCCCCTCTGCCACTTAGGAGGAGAGCCCAGGGGCAGAAAGGATGGCTTCTGATTCCAGATAAGCAGGGAGGTCTCAGCAGTCATGATCTCAGCACACCTGCTGTGTCGTTTCCATTTGAAGTCTCTTTACTACACACACACACACACACATTATGTATATTTTTATGTGTCTTTAAATAGAAATGAGGTCATATTTGCCTTCTATTTGGAGGTTTTCTGGTTGGTGATTTTATGAGGCAGGCAGGGTGTCATAATATGTGTTTTACAGATGTGGACCCTGAGTTCTAGAGAGACAAAATTGCACTCCCCGTGTCACCCTGCCGGTGACGGCTGTCCAGGACAGGTGCCAGGCCTCCTGGTTTCTGGTCACGGCAGCCAACCTGAGGCTGGGACTCTGTGCTCTGCCTTTCAGGGGTTGGGGTCCTCAGTGGGCAGCTGTATGCCACAGGTGGGCATGACGGGCCCTTGGTGAGGAAGAGTGTCGAGGTTTACGATCCTGGAACAAACACCTGGAAGCAGGTGGCAGACATGAACATGTGCCGACGCAATGCAGGTAATGTGATGGCTCCTTCCTGTTTCCTTGTGGGGATGTTGTGGGCGTTTTCTCCTTGCAAACACTGGCCCTAAAAGAGGCAGAACGGAGAGCTCCCGTAGCCTGGGGCCGAGCTTGTATCCTGAGCAGGGAGTGTCTATTTGCTGGGCAGGGAGAGCATGGAACCCCCAAAGCTAGCCAGAGGGCCTCCTCTTAGAGGCAGAAGGTTCCTTCCTTCCCAGTGAAGCATGATGACTTTCACTGCACATGGATGGACTCAGACCCAGAGGAGCAGTGTGCCCAGGCCCAATGGCTTTGTTGGGTAGCTAAGCCTAGAGCTCTGTGGACAGGGCCACACAATAACACTTGGTTCTATCTTTTCTGTGCCAATGTCTGAGAACCTCTCACTTCCCCCCAGAAACAGATTTCCTTCCTTTCAGTGGTATCCATGAAAGGATTTGTGATCCATTCTCCAAAAGGACCACTTTCCTTATTCTCTTGTTTGTATTTCCTGTCTCTCCTTCCCTTCCCTTCCCCTCCCCTTTTCCTTCCAGTAGGAATGATTTTCCTTAGAGTGTTTAGAGTTTTGTTCTTGGAGACTGATACCTCTATTAAACCATTTCCTTTCAGACCTTTGCCCTATGGGTCATGTCTTATGTTGGTATATCTTGCTTTATGCCCTCTCACTCTATCCAAGTGTTGCCTTAGCCCAACTTCCCTGGCTGGAAATACAAGCAGGTGCCTTTCAGGCATACTTATTTCCTTTATACTCAAATTACTTGCTCGCTAAACCCATTTGCAGCTGACTTGTTGAAAGTGTAAATAGAGGGGAGTTTATTAATTTGCTCATTGTCTAAGCCTGCTGTGATATAACTTGGCATTTGGCCTTGAGCCACATGAATAAGGAATTACAAAACCTTCAAGGCAGCTAATGCAAGAATTAGGTTTAGATGTAAATGCATGGGTATGCACACGTTTGCATATAGATATTTCTATTTTTTATAACAAGAATGGAATCTTGCTGTAATACCGCTTTATTAAAACCTGCCTTTTTAGATCCACTTTACAATCTTTTATGAATATCTGATTATAACACTAAGCCTATTTACATAATATTATTTTAAATGGCCGTAACATAATTTAAAGAGCCAGGCTGCTGTTGGACATTTAGGTCATTTCCATCTTTTCTGTACGTAATGCTTTGGTTATTATAAATAGCCTTTATAGCTAATTAATACACAGATTTAAAATTATTTCTTAGAATAAAAGGTCAGAAGTGAAATCTTGGATTCAGAGGGAGTATATATGTTTTTGACATCGCCCAGGAAAGTGGTGCCTTTTATGCTTACCAGTATTTGAGAGTATGTTCACCAACACTGGTAATTACTACTTTCTCAGCATCACCCACCCCTGTATTGGGCTTCCCTGGTAGATCAGGTGGTAAAGAATCCACCTACAATTCAGGAGACCCCAGTTCGATTCCTGGATCTGGAAGATCCCCTGTAGAAGGGATAGGCTACCCACCCCAGTATTCTTGAGCTTTCCTGGTGGCTCAGATGGTAAAGAATCCACCTGCAATGCAGGGAACCTGGGTTCAGTCCCTGGGTTGGGAAGATTCCCTGAAGGAGGTCATGGCAACCCACTCCAGGATTCTTGCCTGGAGAATCTCCAAGGACAGAGGAGCCTGCTGGGCTAAAGCCCATGGGGTCAAAGAGTTGGACCCGACTGAGCATCTGAGCACATAATCCCTGAATCTTATTTTGAAAAAAAAAAAACACAGAATATTGGACTGTGGCCTTTTAAAGTCTTAATTAGTAGTACTTACATTTTCCTACTCTTGAGTCCCTGTTACATGAGACCTTGCCCCAAAACCAGCTGCCTCTGAGATCAGGGTGGGTGGAAAGCCTTTGCCCTGAAAACTGTATGTAGATTTAGACACCAGTTGTATGAAGGGATCACAAGCACAACCATTAGTGCCTCACAGTGTTGATGAAACAGGGCTTATCAGGGAACCAAGCAGAGTGGAAGTAGTGTGGGTGAGATCCCTGGGCTGTCTTCTTTCTTAGCTCAGATTGAGCGTGGGAGGCCTGTGTGCCTGTGCAGTAGAACAGGGCCTGTACCTATGGTGCTCTGTGCCAGAGCAGGGAAGATCTGTGGGCCTGTATTGTTGTGAAAGCTGCCTGGTCAGAGACATGACCTTGATAGGAAGGGGGATCCTCAGAGCCCAGTGACTGCTGGGTATTCATTCGCTGAGCAGACTTAAACCTGAGGAGCCAAATATCTATTGTGCTACCACAAAGGGAAGAGTGCCCCCAGGGCAATCTAGACTTGTCTCTCGCCCACTCCTGTGCTCCTGCTCTCATGCCTCCTCTGGCCTCTATTTGATTCCCAGGGGTCTGTGCAGTGAACGGGCTCCTGTATGTGGTTGGTGGGGATGATGGATCCTGTAACTTGGCTTCGGTGGAGTACTACAATCCTGTCACTGACAAGTGGACGCTGCTGCCAACCAACATGAGCACAGGGCGGAGCTATGCAGGTCAGTGTGCTCCACCCCACCCATACCCCAACACTAGGGCCCGGGATGGGGTGGGGCAGGTGGGGCCCAGGTCAGTTTGCTTAACTTGGGACCAGGGATGGCAGAGGATCGTCACATGTCACCACTCCTTCATGCTGTGCCCACAACAGATACCTGAAATTAACACTCATTTCCCCAGTGAAGTTAAAGGTAGCCTCCAAACTCTTCTTAACAGCGTTCCAGGGAATCCCTTCCAACTGATCTCAGTTGTCATAAGAGGTTTTAGAATTTCATTGCCCTTCCTGACCAGCCTCCAAAACCAGGAAGTACAAGATAATGTACATGTAAGTGATAAAAGGAATGTGCTACACAGGCTCTAGGACATGACATGTGAGAAATGCCAGAGTTAGGGAATACTTCCTGGAGGAGACAAAGCCTGCTTAAACTTAAAGGCTGGGTCACAGCCACACAGATAGCTGTTTTTTACCAGATACCCACTCCCTGCACCACAAAGCAGTGTGTTAGATATGGTAACTCTTTCACAGCTTAGCTATTTCCCCTCATGTCAGACATTAAGTAGTTCTCAGAATCTTCTTTTGCTATAATAAATAATGCTCCAATAAATAACTTTGTTTATAAATCTTTACGTACAAGATATTCAACAATCCTCTGGTTGAATGAGACTGTATCCTTCCATTTTATAGATGATGAAACTGAGGTTTGGAATGTTTAAATAATCTTTCCAGGATCATGTGACTAAAAAAAGTGTCAGAGTCAGAATTCAAACCCAGTCCTAAGCCCATGCCTTTTGTGCTGCTGTAACTCAGGGTTGGTGGGGGGGGGCGGGTGGGTGAAGCAAGAGAGGGAGGAGGGAGGAAAGAAGCTGCTGTAGAAGCTTTTTTTTTTTTTTTTTGGTGTGTGAAATCAGTTCCCTGACCAAGGATTGAACCCATGTCCCCTGCACAGGAAGCACAGAGTCTTAACCACTGGATTGCCAGAAAAGTGCCTGTGGAGGCTTATTCCTGGTGGGGTGTGTGTGTGTGACAGTTTTGGTGAGGTGTAGGGCACAGGATCAGAGTTGGTGGGGCTGAGGTCAAGGGTCTCTAGGGAGACAAGCAAATATATCTATGTAGCCCAGCTTCTTGTATCTGGTTCTCCAGGAGCTGGAAGAGTTAGAGCTAACATTTATTTATTGAGCACATACAATATGCCAGTCATTCTCCTAAGTATTTTATGACCATTATCACTCACTATGACTCCAGTGGTATTCTTATTCTGTGTTTCATTAGAAAGGTCACTATTTCATTTTGTTTGGATTTTAGTGCAAAGAAAGACTATGCCGTGCAGGCTCAAAGGGCTTTGTATTGCGTTCCGTCTGCCCAAGGCTTCAATTAATGAACTTATTTTACTTTTTTTTTTTTCCTCATTGAGGATTTTTATCAACTAAATAGAAAAGATTTCAGGGCATTTTGGTCCTAGAGTGATTCTGTTCTCATTGTTACTTATTAAAACCAGCACTATCATTTTCTCTCCGAAGCTGAAGTGAAAAGTGCAGGGCATTTTCCTATATGAGGCAGGGAGGCCAGTGAACCATACCCCCTTGGCTCCATGTGAGTTTTAATGAGAGGGGAAAGTGCAGGTGTGAGTGGTTAGAGTTTTGGGTATGTGCTGAGTATTTCATGTCCATTTCTTTACTGTTTGCTTACTTCAGAAATAGGTGGGAGGGAGATGAGCAGATGTGTAGTTTATTTTAAAACCCATTGACTGAGTGAATCTGTTGTCTTAGAATCTAAGGAAATGGCCTGACATGCCATAAGATTTATGGACAAAGTTATTTATTGGAGCATTATTTATCATAGCAAAAAACTGAAAACTACTTATTGTCGGATGTGAGGAACATAGCTAAATAAGCTGTGGAATATTTATACAGAAGACGTGTTTTTAATATAAGAATATGTTTGTGACAGGCTGTTAGGTTAAAAAAAGGATGATGCAGAATGTATGTACCCTGTGAGCTCGGTCGAGCAGTCCTGGGTCACGGGGGTTGGAGTAGCTCCTGCTTACAGAAATGGATATTGGAGTCACATCTGAATTCAAGTCCCGGCTTTGCCACTAGCCCTGGGCCTCTGGGCAAGCCAGTCAGTCTGATTGAACCCCTGTTTTCTCATTTGTGAAATGAAAATAAAACCGTACAAGCCTCTTGGGGCTGTTGTGAGAATGAAATGTGAGAATATGTGGACAGCGCCTAGCACAATGCCTGTCTGGCAGGTAGAAACCACTCAGTGGCTGATTATGACTATCATTAGAAGTCAGGATATATTCCAAAAAAGAGAATGGTGATTCTCTTTGTATGTAGGGATTAATTTTGTTTTCTTGGTGTTCTTCTGTGTTATCTAAAATTTCCATAATGGGAATATTTTATTTTATAATCAGAAAGCTTATATAAAAAGCAATACAGGAGCCTGCTTTGTAAAGAAATGCTACCTTGAGAAGGAGGAGCCTCAGGTGCAGGCAGGATGTTCTGAAAGGCAGATAGCACGTCTGGGTCTGAGGACTTGGATTCTGCCACCTCTGATCTTTTCTCTCTGAACCTTTATCCAGATATCGACATGAAATGCGTGCCTCAACAGAATCTCACCATTTGGGTGTCCTGGGCTTTCTTTTAGCAATGTTCTCTCAATCTCATTTTCAACCAGATTTGATAGTCTAGTCATGGGAATATGTTAAAGTAAGGCTTCTAGTTACACCTTACCTGTAAGTTAGAATTTGGTTCAGCTGCAGGTACCAGAAAACCTCAGATACTTGCTTAAATAATGAAGTATCTTATTTGTATGTATGTATTTGTCCCAGGCAGAAAGGAGTCCCTGGCTAGCCTGGAGGTTCAGACTGCTATTGAATCAGGTTCCTCCTGTCTTTTCTGTTCTGCCAGCTTTATGAATAGCTCCTGCTGCCCCTTGCACCTTACGTGAGCTTTTTCCGGGAAGGTCAAGGGAGAAAGCCAAAGCTGCAGCACTGGCAGACTTGTATTTACAATTGTATGGGCCAGGATTGCAGCACCTCCAGCTGCAAGGAAGTCTGGGAACCTGAGCTCGAAACTTGCTACTCTCAGTAGCAGAGGACAGCAAGTAGAAGGGGTGTTGGGTGAGTCAGCCTGCAAATGTCTGCTGCACAGCTGCAGCCCATTACATGTAAGATTTTAGGCTCATAAGTTAGCTGTTGAGTGTGGTTCAACTTGGCTAAAACAGTAACACATACAGACATGTTTGGAATGTTTATCCATGCGTAGAATTGAGCATTGGAGGGATCTTTCAGTTAGATGGGCTTCCCTTGATAGCTCAGTTGGTAAAGAATCTGCCTGCAATGCAGGAGACCCCAGTTTAATTCCTGGGTTGGGAAGATCCACTGGAGAAGGATTAGGCTACCCACTCCAGTATTCTTGGGCTTCCCTTGTGGCTCAGCTGGTAAAGAATCCATCTGCAATGTGGGAGACCTGGGTTCGACCCCTGGCTTGGGAAAATCCCCTGGAGAAGGGAAAGGCTACCCACTCCAGTATTTTGGCTTGGAGAATTCCATGGGGTTGCAAAGAGTCAGACACAACTGAGCGACTTTCACTTTCACATTCAGTTAGATGACCTTAAATACGTGGGAACAAAGCCTAAAGAGGTACATGGACTTATCTGAAGCCACAATGCAGCTTGAGTGGTGGCAGAGCTAGGATGGGAATTTACTTGTTCTTGCTGCCATGAAGTCAGTCCATTGTTCTTTCCAGTTCATTTCCATGTCTGCTAAAAGGGGACATGAATCACTCATCACTTCTCTTAAAGATACAAACTTAGAGCTGTGAGGTTTCCAGTGAGGGTGCTGAGTGCTGGAAAGAGGAGTCATTACAGTATGAGATGAGTTGGTGTGATGAGGCAAGGTGAGACCTCTCATCTGTGGCGTTGAGGGACTGTGCTTTATGTGCTTTATGTTTAAGCATCTTGTAGGGACTTAGCTGTTACAGCAGGAAGTAGCCGGCTGCTTCCTGAGTCCACAGGCCCTTCAGTGTTTGGGTATAAGTCATGCCCATTTCCCTTGACTGTGGCTTGGAATGCTGTTCATGAACTCCTTGAGACTCTGAATAAGTTTGCAGAAACTATTAATAATATGGTAACTTTCTCCCCTTTTCATCTTAGGTGTTGCTGTGATTCACAAGCCCTTGTGACCCCAACTCCCACTGCCAGGAGGTGGAGGAAGGGAGGGGTGCTGCCTGTGACTCAGCACAGCAGGACCACGCTGGTTGGATGCCACTCGCTGCCAGAGTCTGCAGTGGGGCAGGGACTGCCCTCCTCCAACTTGGCAGTATCGTCTGGGTGGGAAGACAGTGGTTGACCCCTGGCTCCCATGAGGTGTTTGTCCCCTGCCCTGAGCAGTGGGTTCCTTATAGTTCTGGCTGCACCTTTGAGCATTGTGTGTGTGTGTGTCTGTTTCTATAGGGGTATTAGAGAAGCTGGAACTTGTGTGTGTGTGTGTGTGTGTGTGTGTAGGGGTGTGTGTGTACGTGCGTGTGCAGAATGTTTTGCTTCACTAAGTTGGGGGATGATGACGGTCTACTCCATTTCTGTACTACTGATCCTTCTGCTATGCTGAAAAACAAGTCACAGAAGCCTCTTCTGGATTGGCCCCTGGGGTCCTGGGGACTACTAAAGCTGCTGTGTACTGGAAGTGCAGTTGGACACACCAGGAATGTCCAGAAATGACCAGGCCCGTGTACTGGCCTAGACCGCTGGCACTGTCTGCAGAAGAGTGGGGCTCTTTTGAAGCTGCCCCGTGTCCTCTGTGCGCTAGAGCTAGGACCATGGGTTCTCCAGCCCCTCGGCTGGGAGCTCTTCCTTCGCTTCTCCCAGAAGTTCTCGTCAGAACTGCCTGGTCTCCGGGCCCCTGGGAGATTTTGTCTCTTCAGCTGAGAAAACTCGCTATTCAGTGAAGCACTGAAAAACACACTGGAGAAAAAAGACATGGGAAACAAAAGGAACAAAACCAAGTGCTAGGGCTTTGGTCCTTGCCCATAGTGGTCTCAGAGAAGACCCTACTTCTGGGTTTTCCCGGGATAGGACAGCCTCTGTTTATACTTATTATCTGGGTTTAATTATTCAGAGCATCCCATTTTACTCTCATAAGTGTTCTGGTTTGGTGGTGAAGTAAAAGGTCACCCTACCTCCAAACCCAAAGATAGGTTTTTCCTTGCACTGGATGGAGTCATGTGTGATTCACATGGACACGGATGACTTTAAAGGGGTGTACCGGCTGGCCCTGGCCCTCAGCAGTCTGTGATGAAGGTCCTAGTCTGTCTGACACCCTTGTCCTCTCCCCCATTCCAGGCCTATACCATCTCTCCAGCCCCTGGAAATCCCACTCCTTGCTTCCGTGAGGCGGGACATGGTGCTAGGCCCTGGATGTGTGATGTGTCTCAGGAATACTTGCATTTTGAGAGAGGAGCTTGATGAAAGCTTTGCTAATTCACAGGTAAAAATGATTAATGACAGAACTCCAGGCATCTGGAGAGGGGTATTTGAGGGCGCATAGACTCACTTGCATTAAAAAAAAAAAGAACCTTAAAGCTGTACTGTTCCTGAACTAGCAAGTTGCTTATATTGGAATTTCCAGCATAAGGAGGGGAGATCTTATGTCTGGAGCAGCCTCACAACTTGGGGACTGGGATTTACCCTCCCTGTTGTCAGGGTCCACCCTTAGGGAGCCAAGGAACTTTATGAACCCTGATGTTGGACTTCTGATACAACTGGGCCCCTTCCAAGCAGATTTTGCAGGAGACTGACATTCTTCCCACTTCACCCCAAGTTAGAAACCCAGGACTCTCCCCACCGAGTTGGTCACCCTGTGTATTTACTGTATATTTATTGTGCACGAACCACTCAACTCTCTTGAGGGGGAAACATCTCCTTCCGATGTTGAGCAGATATTATATCAGTGAGATGTTTGGAGAACACCAAGGCACCCAGGGTCTTTAGCAGCCTTGGGAAGAGGCTGAAATATCCAGCTTTGATGGACCTGGAAGAACAGTTCCAAAGATCCAAAGAGATCAAGACATGTTGTTAGCTGGGCGTTCCGCCCTTACCTGGCACGGAGGTGGCTGTGGTTTCAGAGCTCTGCCTGCCTCTGGATCGGAAGCTGAAGGAATGTGCTTTCTGTTCCAAATGTTGTTCTCCTCCCTCTCTGAGGAAGGTTTGGGACTTTGTTTCAGGCTGTGTGTGTGTGTGTGTGTGTGTATGCGTGTGTGCGTGCATGTGCGTTGGTGATAAGGTTGGGGGTTGGGGTCTGATGCGTGCCATCACACAGCTCCTGATTTCAGATGGAACATGAAGTACCCCCCAACACTTAGAAGCTGAACTTTCATGCTTATCTTGCTTGTGTAGGGGAGGCTACTGTTCATGGTCATCTTCCCAGAGAGGGTCCCCTCCATGAGAGCTAGCCAGCGTGTTTTCTGCTTTTGGATTTTCGCTGTTGGCCCCTTCTTACGTCTCCCTGCCCAGGAAGTACTGCCCCTGTTGGCAGTGTTCTGAGGCTGTGTTCATCTCACCTCCATGCGTCCTTTCTCATGGGGACTAGAACACTGGTACGTCATCACCAAAAAGCCAATGTGCTGTATCTGCCCACAGATGCCATCCAACACTAGCCCTCCCTTTACCGCCATATGATTTTCTCCCTACAGCGGGCACAACAGACTTATTTTCAGGTCTGTGCTGGTCATGTGGTAGGTGAGACCCCCAGACCCCTATTCTGACGGCCGCAACTGCTTGTGAATGCAGCTTTGCCAGTGGTGTATCTGAAGTCTGATCACAGTGATGAAATGGAATTGCAGCCCAAGGTTAGAAGCAGCTTAGACTCTGCTTGGATACTGATTTGGACAACAGAGAAGTCAGACTCTGAATTCCAAAGTTATTTCTCTTAAGTACCCAATGGCATCTCTCCATCTAAAAAGTTGCAGTATTATGCAAATGAAAGTGACCTCATTTTCTGCTATGCAATAAGAATACTTAATTCTTTTTGTGACAAACCAGTTGCAATATCCCCTAAGATGCTTTCTGAGCTGTCTTACTTTGATATCTGTTGTGTAATGTTTGTATCTTCCTGAGCCAGATGCTTTCAAAGATTGCCTTTTTATAAAACTGAAGCTATAGCTTTCAGGCTAAAATTTTAATGTAGATATTTTTATAAAATAATTTTTCATGATATTTGAATTGCTTTTTATTATCCATGATAATGAAATGTTATGTTCTATTGTGTCATTCACTCAAGCATCATTCATGCCTGTAGGTATTTTCCCTTTGTTTCGCACCTTACCCAAACTGATTTTTCAGTAGCTCCTGGCTGACTTGGAGGCTTCTTTCTTACAACAGATGCAAGGGAGATTGCTAAAAACACACACAAATCACTGGTGTTTCTTTAGTTGTTTAGGGCTTAACATTAAGCCTAACACAGCACTTACCCATCTATGATGCCTGTCTGCTTTTTCTGGAGACAGGCTTTCGGCAGGAGTGAGGCAGGGTGAGTCTGGTTGGCCCATCTCCTCGCATCTCTCACAGTCTGGCCTGGAGTCTGGCATGGAGAAGCCCAGGGAAAGGCCCGCCCTTCAGCATATACTCCAAGGAGGTTCTAGGTCCAGCTGACTAGTCTTCATTCTTTCCTATCTCCTTGTTCTTCAGAGCTTCAGGCTTAAGCCCTTTGCTGCTGGATGATGTATGTCTCTTGAGAAAGCATCTTGTCTAGGAGCTTGAAAAGAGTGGTCATGGACCCTGCTAAGAATGTGATCAGCGTGTGCTTTGCAGATGTTCATACTATACTTACAACTTACTTGTCTCTTGAAGCTGTGTCTACACTCCAGGCTCTATTTTGTGTATTTGTCTGCCAATTAATCTCATTTAAAGAATCTTTATTATTTTGGGGACAGGTGCCATTTGACTTGCCTCTGTGCTCCCCATTCGTACCTTGGTGGATCAAGTTGGGAAGCTGAGCAAACTCATAATCCAATTAGCTGGAGTTTTTCTGTTTGTCTAGAGAGGCGAGGAGGTTAGAATGTATTTTTTTTTAAGTTTTTGCACTATTTAGAGTCCTAAGCCCCTCTTGTTTAGCCATGCTGTGTATCTAGTGACCGAGCAGGAGAGCTTGCAGCACCTCCGACATTTGGGAGTGTCAGAGGCCTCTTCCGTAGTGGATAATCACAACCTCAGAGCCCCTGTGCAGCCCTTGTCATGGGGCTCGTGACTTACAGATTCAGCATTGGCCAAGGCAGTGATGAATGGGACTGGAGCATTTGAAGCAACAAAGTGCCCCAGTGCTACCTTCTCACCTTTGGTTATGAGATTTCAGATTATTTTACCCCCTTTTCAGTGGCAATAAGAACCTTTGTTGGACTTCTTGTTTAATCCGTACATAATGTGTAAAATACTTTCTTTGAAAGCAAATTCAAGGCACTGAATCTGTATGTCTGTGTGGGTGCTGTGTCCGTGTGGCTGTCCACTGGCAGGCAGACTTGATCCCTGATGCCCTGTACACCATACTGCATGAGTCAGGCCCTTGATTGGGTGTTCTCTGCTTGGATGGTAGGAACCACAGAGCTTGTGAAAGAACACTTGTCACCTGCTCCACCGGTTACCGCACTAGCTGAGGAAAACAGTTCCTCACATGTACTCTTTTAATAGGACTCGTGTTCTAGTTTCCTATAATTTATGTTCCTTTAATTTTAATAAAAGCTAAACTGTGAGAACCTTTCTCGGTATTTCATTTCTGTCACCCAGCCTCTCAACCCTGTCTCAGACATGAAAAGGACAGACCCACTCCTGCATGCTTGCAGTTAAAAAATGTTTTTTCTTCAAGATGTACTGGACAGAGTCTGGGTTCCTTTGGTGTTTATTGTCTGGCATAGTGCCAGATCCATGAAGCTCTTCAGTGAGGCCCAGAGAGGCCAGTCCCTTCAGTGGGTATTCACGGTCATGTGGACAACTGCCCAGTGATCACTGTGAGGCGAGTGAAATGGTGTCAGGCACCCGAGGAGGAAGCAGAGATTTGGCTATAAATAAACATTGATTTTTTTTTTAAAGTTTGTAACAAGAACTAGAGATTGTATAGATATTTTGTTATGTTTGAATCATTAAAAATGCAAAAATATTTTATCAAATATGCACAGCTATTTAATAAATATGTTGACTTATAAAATATCAAAACACATGAAATAATAGTCATAGCTAACGTTTACTGAGTATTTGCTATGTGCCAGCACTTTTCTAAGTACTTTGCTTTTATCCATACATTTAATCCTTATCATGGTCTTCTGAGTTACTATTATTATCTTCGTTTTACAGATAAAGATGTGAGATGCAGAGGGGCTAGACAACTGTCTGAGGTAGCAGTGCTGCAGAATATTGGTCACTCTCCTGAGCCTGTGTCCTTAGTCTTCTCGCTCCAGCTATGAGGAGGAGAGGAGGGTGTGCTGAGAAGCACCAAGGAGAGGGAGGCCCCAGGGGTCCCTGGGGAAGTACAAACCTGGCTCAAGAAAAATACTGCAGCCTGAGTTTCCAGTCTTTTGGACCAACAGTGCCCCAGTGTTACATTAATGGTGAATAATCACATTTGTTACCGTAGTGACAATGGCACTGACCACTATTGACTGTATCCATCCTTGGACAGAAGCCTAGAGAGGTGAATCTCGTGGTCTGAGGTTGTGTTATAAGTGAGCAGGGGCACAGACCCAGATGGAAGCTGTTTTGGTCCACAACTGAGTTTGAGAACCAGGCTGAGAAGAGGGCTTAGGATGTGCTTGTTTCCATCATCATAGTGGCGAGCATTTATTGTACATTTGCTTAGCAGCAGGTCCTGGGCTTTAATGCCACAGCACCTCATAGACAGGAGTGATGCTCAGGTCACAGGATCGCAGGGGCTAGTTAAGTGGCCTGCAGTCAGACAGAACCTTGAGAAGTGATGCAGACCCTGTCCTCCTGCTAGGCTGCTTGCGGAGCTGTGGCACCCTTGACCCCAGTGGGCTGTACCTTATGTGAGCCTCCTAGAGTGAGGAAGTTGCCAACATCCGGTCCTCCAGGGCCATCAGGGAGGCAGAGCCCTGTGCCAGCCTGCTGTGGAATCACTCCTCGGCCTTGTCACCCCTGCTGAGAGGATCCTGGGGAGGGACAGATGAGCAAATGAGTGCTAGTTGGAGCATACACACCTTTCCCTCCCATTGACCCTTTGACCTGTCTTCTTCTTACCCAGAAGTTCCAGAGTGAAATCATATTTGGTAGCTTTTCTACCAATTTATTCTTCTATAATTTACAAATAGGGTCTTTTGACCCTACCTAGCTAGTTTATTTTAATACAAAATCTGTTGTTTCTGTCTGCCTCCTGAGATTTTCACTGAGTGGCCTGTGTCTCCTACTGACCACTCCTTTCTGCCCAGGCAACTTTCCCTATAAAGTTCTATATCAAGGCCTATGGAGGTGGGGGGCACCTGTCTGGGACTCTGGACATCATCCAGTCCAGCCCCTGTCTTTGCAGAAGAGAAGCCTGGGGCTTGGAGCTATAGACTGGCCTGAGCTCCTGTGGCAGAGCCAGGTACCCCAGGGGTCCAGAAAGGCTACAGGGCCGTGCCTGCCCACCTGTACCTGGGGAGGCTCTGGGGCTAAGAAAAGGCAGTGAGTGCAGGCTTGAGGGCCACCACCCTCTCTGGGTTAGCAGAGAGGAGATGTAGGTGGTCCTGTCATGGCAGGCCTGGGCTTTCTGAGATTCCTGCCCTTTGGTCACTCCAGCTCCAAGGCTTGTTCCAGATGCTCCCTCAGCTGTCTGTGTCCTTCACTAGCTGCAGATGGGAGGAACCCCTGCAAGGGGCGGGTCTCTGCAGGTGGCTGTGTGGCCTGCAGGGAACCCCTTCCCCCTCTCTGGGACTCAGTTCCTTATCTGTAAACAGAGGGCTCTTGTGTCCTTAGGAGCATTTACTCTACTTGCAGGGTCTTGTTCTTGCTTCCACCTGATTGGGGAGGAGATGAAGCTCAGAAAGGCCAAGCTACAGTGGGGAGCTAGGATCTTAACCGGTATCTTCCATGGAAGTAGTTTTGGATGACCCTGCTGTGTGTGTATTTAAGCTCTTAGGCCACTGGACCCTGCCAAACACATGCATGATCAAGACTGGTGAATCTTCTAACTGTGAGTTTTATAAGGACTGGAAAAGTTGGCTTTAGACCTCTTTCCTTCTCCTCCCATTCCCGGTTCCCCGCTGCCTCTGAGAGAGAACACCCCCACCCCGTCTTTCCCAGTGTGGTGGATCTTTCATTCTCCTTTCACAATATGTTCTACAAACATTATTCGTTCAACAGAAATACATTCAGCACATTGTGTTGGCTACTTGAGATACAACTGCCAACAAAGCAGGAGGTCCCTGAGGACTGGAGGTTGGAGTTGTGTAAGGGACACAGTTGGTAAACAGCAGGTACAGTATAGTGTGCTAGTCAGGGGGCGGGCAGAGAAACATGCTCACCCAGAGAGAGACAAGCTCATAGAGACCTAGGGAAAGGGTGTAAGAGTCACACAAGGGAAGAGAGATAGAGACCAAGAGAGAGACTGAGACACACTGAGATAGAAACAGAGGGAGACAGAAACACAGTGAGTGAGAGGCATGCACACTGCCAGAGGAGATGCCATTTGTATAGGAATACACAGGCAAGCCAGACAGAGCCAGCATCATTTCTTAAAGTGACAGGAGACACGTCAGTCTAGAGCTTCATATCAGAAGCTTCTGAGTCTGGAGACATGAGTTCAAATGTGACCTTGGTCAGGTGGTCTTATGGCTTAGAGCCAGTCTCTTTGCCTCTTAGCAGCAGTGCCCTCAACTGTAAGATACAGATGGTAGTACCAGTTTCGTGAGCTTTTGCAGAAGGTTACATGAAAAGACCCTGCAACAGAAGGCAGTCACTCAAGGTTCTGGGGAGACTGGGCCTGGGAGAGCAGCCTCTGGAATGAGAAACCCAGTTTCTGCAGTGACAGCACAGACAGCATCCTGACTGCCTGTGGTCACCGCACCAGGTGTGATGGAGCGGAGATAGATGCAAGAGAGGATGAAGCTCTCCATCCTGAGTCTTGTCTGGGCTGGGGATGCACCCAGGGCTCAGCTTCTGAAGGTCCCCAAGGGAGACAATGCAGACGGGGGCCTGCTTTCCCCTGGCAGTCTCGTGGCTTCTGTTTGGCACAACTGTTGTTTCAACTCCTTTTGTTTCCTCCTTTCCTCTGGGTGGTGATGGGGGCTTGTCTCATGAGTTTACTTCCTGCTCCAGGAGCAGAGCATCTCCCTGGATTTGATCCCACTGACTGCACAGAACATGGGATTTAGTAGGCACCTGTGTAACCCTTTATTCCTAAGGAATTTCAAATGTGGTCTCACTTGATTCTCAAAAAAGGCCCAATAAAGTGGCCACAGCAGGTTTTATTTTGGACGTGTCTCTGCCCATTATATACAATGGTCACTTTCTCAGTGCAGTGGGTGGGGAATTTGAAACACTGCTTGGTGCCTACACATAGTGGGTGATTTATTAGTGGTAGCAATTATTACTCTCATTGTTCTCTTTATACAGATAGGGGAAATGAGGCTAGAAACAGGTGAAGCAACTCTTTCAAATTCCCAATCAGTTAAAGCTTGGACTTTATCACCCAAGACTGTGTTTGGCTCAGTGTAACAACAAAATTACAATAGTGGCTTTAACCAAAGAGTGGGTCCCCCCCCCACCCCGATAACCACAAGTCCAGGGATAGGAGTTCCAGGGCTGGCATAAGCAGTTCCACGGTGTCATTGGGATCCAGGTCCTTCTGCTCTCCCATCCTTAGCGTGTTGTAAGATAGGGGCTCCAGAGCTCTTTTCATATCTGCAAAAGGCATGAAAAAAAGAGAAGGGGAGGTAGAAGGTACAGTACTCGAAAAAGGAAAGGAAAGTCTTTCCAGAAACTCCTGATAGTGTTCTTCACAGCCCCCGCAGCTGCAGGAGAGTCAGGGGAGGTGAATGCTTTTAACTGGGCACATTGCTGTTCCCATCAATCTCAGAGTTCTGCCTGGGAGAAAGAAGGGTAGAATGGACATTGGGTAGATAATTGGCAGTGTCGGCCACAGTCAGAGCTCCTATTAACCAAGTGCCATATGGCTCCTGCTCCAATGGTCAGTCTCCTTGGATTCAAAGCCTATGTCCTTTTGGTCCATTGTCCTGCAGTTATCTTGGCTGGACACTCAGCATGTGCAGGACCCTTGTCAGTGAAGTGCAGTGATGCTGCCTGTTTGTTCAGGGGCAGGGCTGGGTGGGGAAGGCTCCCTCTCCTGCCTCACTCAGCTGTCTGCCTTGCTGTGTTGGCATTGAGGGTGAATATGCCTCTTGCAGGATGAAGGAGACATTCTGAACAATGGAGACCTTTAAGAGCCTGTCACCGAGGCTTTAGGGACAGCTCATTTGTCAGTCAAGGATGCTTTCCTGAAGCTCTGATTGAGGAGGCCTGTCAGCTGCAAGATCTACGACCTTTATCTCAAGAATGATCCCTGTGTGCAGTGCCATAAATCTTGCTGGGCCACAGACTGGGAGGTGGAGATGGGTGGGATTTGGTGTTGGCTTTTTGGAGGCAC
Organism: Ovis canadensis; assembly: GCF_042477335.2. Taxonomy (NCBI): domain Eukaryota; kingdom Metazoa; phylum Chordata; class Mammalia; order Artiodactyla; family Bovidae; genus Ovis; species Ovis canadensis. Next base: position 61,736,071 of record NC_091249.1, on the reverse strand, counting down.
TTCCACAACTCCCTTGTCATCCTGCCCACACCCCCACCCACTGCAAGCTATCTTCACATTTGATCATAGCCCAGCGAGTGGCGTCTGAGCTGTGCCAAACTGAAGGAGGTCAAGGAAATGATGTGCCAAGGGGCTGTCCTACGTCTGTACTCACCAAGTGAGGCTCGTGCTCCACCCTGGCAGTGGCATGGGAGGGGGTTCTCTCTGAGCTTCAGAGGGGCTTGGCCTCTCCCTGAACCTAGTGAGGCAGTTGTATGGCAGCTTGGAGAGGGCCATAGAAAAACTGGGTGATCTAGTTGCAAAGTAGAGCTTGACAGGGTGGTACAGTGTGTGAGAGCTAAGGCTCTAAGTCAGAGTGTGGGTTTAAACCCATGCCCACCAAACACTAGCGGGGGGACCCTGGTAATAAAACCAGGCCCAAGCCCAGTCCCTCTGAGGATGAGGACATGGACAGACAGGTTGGCACAGACATTGCACCCCAGTCCTGAGGGAGCCTATACTCTTGGGAGCTAATAGTCCCCTTGAGGGCCTGGGCCTCATCTTCTCTTTCAAGCTGCACCCTGGGTCTGGGAGGATGGTATCTGGGTGGGGGGGAATGGCTGAGGCTACAGAGGGCATGCCAAATTATTTTTCAGGCACAGATCCATCATTTTAATGTACCCCAGCCTTGTATTTGAATGATTAACTAAGGAATAGTCTGTCCTAGTGCCTATGACTTCTGCAGTGCCCTGATAAGGCAACCCATAAAACCCTCTCTAGGCAGCTAGAGGAGGTTTTATGCATGTCTCAGAGTGGTTTGATTTCTAGCAGCTTCTAGCAGAATTTTTTTTTGCATGGACCTGGGAAAATGTTAGGCACCAGGATCCTGTGAATGCAGACTGGGCGGGGACTGGAGGGGACACTGGGGGGATTCAGGAGGCCCAGGTAGAGACAGTGGGGTGAGCAAGGGAACTGGGCTCTGCTGTGGTCTGAGTATGTAGTACAGGGATGCCCAGGGGTACTCCTGGCTCTGGAGGGGCTTCAGTGGAGCCCTCCCCCTGCTGGCCTGTGTGGAGGGGCATGGGACTCCTGTGCACCCTGTACCCTGTACAGGAGCTTCCCTTCCTGAGACTGTCCCTAGTTAGTCGCTGCGTCTTCTGGGCTGCTTTTGCACTTTGTATGTATTCAGTATGTGTTTATTCATTCAGTGCACATTAGTCAAGCTCTTCTTGGATGTCAGGATTTACACCAGCTCTACAGACATGGGGGTAAATGAGAGGGTCTCTGCCCAAGGGGGGTTCGTGTCTGGTCATGCAGACAAAGCAATAAAGAAGGGATTAGATTCTGTGTGGTGCACATAAGGATGGGGTGAATACATGGGCCTATGGATGCACACAGAAGGGTCGGGGCAGTGTCCTGGAGGAAGTGGTGGTCAGCTAAGGTTCTACGTTGAATGGATGATAGATGATAGCAAGGTTAGTGTGGGGGAGAGAGGAAGAAGTTATAGCAAATATAAGGTCCCAGAGGCTACAGAGGTGGCCTTTTTGAGAAAACGTAAGTTTTCAATATGTGTTTCAATATTTCACAGCTTCAACACAAGTAGTTCAACATGGCTGGATCATAGCGTGTGAGGAGAATGTATGGGAAGGATGAGTCTGGAGAGGTGGGTAGGAGCCGAGTCACAGGAGGACTTGAAACCATGGAGAGGAGCTAATTCTCTCTTGAGGTCAGTGGGAAAACACTGGAAGTGCCTAAACTTGGGTTCTCCCCCAAATATACTCCTGTGTGCAGAGATATTCATTCAGAGTGTCACTAGTCCTGTTAGCTGAAACCCCCTTGAAGGAGAGAGGGAAGCAGGAGGAGGAGAGGGAGAAGTTGAACCATAATGTGATTGCAACAGAGGCCTCAGCCATTCAGCTGGGGATTTCTGGAGCTGGGAGGATCTTTCAGTACTGCCTGGTGTTGACACAAGGGGACTACTTTTTGAATCTTTGCAAAAGTCAGTCATTGATCAAAAAGAAAAGGGCCAACTTGGTTCCATCAAAATTTAAAACTTTTGTCCTTCAAATGATACTATCAAGAAAAGGAAGAGAACCCAAAGGATGGAAGAAAATATTTGCAAATCAAATATCTGCTAAGGATCTAACATCCAGAATATATAAAGAATTCTTACAACTCAACAAAAGAATCCTTACAACTCAAAACAAGAGTCTGAAATGCAGTACTTGGGTGAAATCTCAAAAATGACAGAATGATCTCTGTTTGTTTCCAAGGTAAACCATTCAATACCACAGTAATCCAAGTCTATGCCCTAACTGCTAATGCTGAAGAAGTTGAAGTTAAATGGTTCTATGATTACCTACAAGACCTTCTAGAACTAACACCAAAAAAGGATGTCCTTTTCATTATAGGGGACTGGATTGCAATAGTAGGAAGTCAAGAGATACCTGGAGTAATAGGCAAGTTTGGCCTTGGAGTACAGAATGAAGCAGGGAAAAGGCTAACAGAGTTTTGCCAAGAGAACTCAGTGGTCATAGCAAATACCCTTTTCCAACAACGCAAGAGATGAGTCTACACATGGATATCACCAGATGATCAATACCAGAATCAGATGGATTATATTCTTTGCAGCCAAAGATGGAGAAGCTCTATACAGTCAGCAAAAACAAGATCAGGAGCTTACCGTGGCTCAGATCATGAACTCTTCATTACGAAAAAATTCAGATTGAAATTGAAGAAAGTAGGGAAAAACCACTAGAGCATTCAGGTATGACCTAAATCAAATCCATTACATTATACAGTTCCCCGCTGTAGCTCAGACAGTAAAGAATCTGCCTGCAATCTGGGAGACCTGGGTTCAATACCTGGGTTGGGAAGATCCCCTGGAGAAGGGAATGGCAACCCACTCCAGTATTCTTGCCTGGAGAATTCCATGGACAGAGAAGCCTGGTTTGCTACAGCCCATGGGATCACAGAGAGTCAGACATGACTGAATGACTAATACTTACTTACAATTATACAGTGGAAGTGAGAAATAGATTCAAGGGATTTGATCTGATAGACAGAGTGCCTGAAGAAGTATTGACAGAGGTTTATAACATTGTACAGGAGGTGGTGATCAAGACCATCCCCAAGAAAAAGAAATGCAAAAAGGCAAAATGGTTGTCTGAGGAGGCCTTACAAGTAGCTGAGAAAGAAGAGAAGCAAAAGGGAAAGGAGAAAAGGAAAGATATATCCATCTGAATGCAGAGTTACAAAGAATAGCAAGGAGAGATAAGAAAGCCTTCCTCAGTGATGAGTGCAAAGAAATAGAGGAAAACAATAGAATGAGAAAGACTAGAGATCGCTTCAAGAAAATTAGAGATACCAAGGGAACATTTCATGCAAAGATGGGCTCAATAAAGGACAGAAATGGTATGGACCTAACAGAAGCAGAAGATATTAAGAAGAGGTGGTCACAATACACAGAAAAGTGAAAGTGAAAGTGAAGTCACTCAGTCGTGTCCGACTCTTTGCGACCCCGTGGACTGTAGCCCACCAGGCTCCTCCGACAATACACAGAAGAACTATACAAAAAAGATCTTCATGACCCAGATAACTGTGATGGTGTGATCACTCACCTAGAGCCAGGCATCCTGGAATGCAAAGTCAAGTGGGCCTTAGGAAGCATCACTATGAACAAAGCTAGTGGAGGTGATGGAATTCCAGTTGAGCTATTTCAAATCCTAAAAGATGATGCTGTGAAAGTGGTGCACTCAATATGCCAGTAAATTTGGAAAACTCAGCAGTGGCCACAGCACTGGAAAGTGTCAATTTTCATTCCAATCCCAAAGAAAGGCAATACCAAGGAATGTTCAAACTACCACAAAATTGCACTCATCTCATATAGCAGAGTAATGCTCAAAATTCTTCAAGCTAGGCTTCAACAGTATGTGAACTGAGAACTTCCAGATGTTCAAGCTAGATTTAGAAAAGGCAGAGGAATCAGAGGTCAAATTGTCATCATCTGTTGGATCATAGGAAAAGCAAGAGAATTCCTGAAAAACATTTACTTCATTGACTACACTAAAGCCTTTGTATGGATCACAACACACAGACTGGAAAATTCTTCAGGAGATGGGAATACCAGACCATCTGACCTGCCTCCTGAGAAATCTGTATGCGGGTCAAGAAGCAACAGTTAGAACTGGACATGGAACAGTAGACTGGTTCCAAATTGGGAAAGGAGTACATCAAAGCTATATATTGTCACTGGCTTCTTTAATTTTTATGCAGAGTACATCATGCAAAATGTTGGGCTGGATGACGCACAAGTTGGAATCAAGATTGCTGGGAGAAATATCAATAACCTCAGATATGCAGATAACACCACCCTTATGGCAGAAAGCAAAGAGGAACTAAAGAGCCTCTTGATGAAAGTTAAAGAGGAGAGTGAAAAAGTTGGCTTAAAACTCGACATTCAGAAAACGAAGATCATGGCATCTGGTCCCATCACTTTATGGCAAATAGATGGGGAAACAATGGAAACAGTTACAGACTTTATTTTCTTGGGCCCCAAAATAACAGCAGATGGTGACTGCAGCCATGAAATTAAAAGACACTTGCTCCTTGGAAGAAAAGTTATGACCAACCTAGACAACATATTAAAGCAGAGACATTACTTTGCCAACAAAGGACTGTATAGTCAAAGGTATGGTTTTTCCAGTAGTCATGTATGAATGAGAGTTAAACCATAAAGAAAGCTGAGTGCCAAAGAACTGATGCTTTTGAACTGTGGTGTTGGAGAAGACTCTTGAGAGTCCCGTGGACAGTAAGGAGATCAAACTAGTCAAACCTAAAGGAAACCAATCTTGAATATTCAGTGGAATGACTGATGCTGAAGTTGAAGCTCCAATACTTTGGCCACCTGATGTGAAGAACTGACTCATTGGAAAAGACCCCAATGCTGGGAAAGATTGAAGGTGAAAGATTGAAGGCAAAAAGAGAAGGGGCTGACAGAAAACGAGATAGTTGGATGACATCACTAATTCAATGGACATGATTTTGAGCAAGCTCTGGGAGTTGGTGATGCACAGGGAAGCCTGGCATTCTACAGTCCATGGAGTCACAAAGAGTTGGACATGACTGATTGACTGAACAACTAAACAATGAAAAGAAAAAGAACCAAATTTAAAGATGAGCAAAAGATTTGAAAAGACAGTTCTTAAAAACATAAGCTAATGACCAATAAGTGTATGAAAGGATGCTCGGCATCATTAGCCATCAGGGAAATGCAGATAAAAAAACAGTGAGACACCACACTCACTAGCAGAGAAATTGGAATCCTCATACATTGCTGGTGGGAATGTAAAATGGTGTAGTCTCATTGCAAAATAGTCTGGTAGTTCCTCAAAATGTTAAATATCAAGTTACCACATGACCTAGCAATTCTACTCCCTGGTATATAGAGAATTGAAAACATATGTCTACACAAAAACTTGTACAAGAATGTTGATAGCAGCTTTACTCCTAATAGCCAAAAAGTGGAAACCTAAATCTCCATTAGCTGATGAATGGATCAACATCAAAAGGAATGAAGTGCTGAGACACGTTATGACATGCGTGAACCCTGAAAACATTTGCTAAGTGAAAGAAGTCAGACATAAAAGGCCATATGTTATATAGTTTCATTTATATGAAATGTTCAGGATAGGCAATTCTATACTGACACAAATTAGATCAATGGTTGTGAGAGTTGGGGGATAGGAGAAAGGGAATGGCTGCTAATGGGCATGAGATATCTGGGGTATTTTTGAGGAAATGGAAAGTTCTGGAATTAGTGATGATGGCTATACAATTTTGTGAATATATGAAACCCCACTGAGTTGTACTTTAAAAGGGCAAGTTTTTATGGAATGTGAATTATAACACATTGAAAAAGGTCATTTTATATGCATACTCTCACCTCCTACCCCTGCAGGTGGTATAACCTTGGCAGGTCCCCTGGGCAGACAGCAATTTCTGGGGAGGAGTTTGGCTGTGAGCCATTAGCACAGGACACTCTAGGAGGCTGGGGGTATGCGTGCCTCTATGGAGTGGGGTTATGCCCCAGTGTGTCCAAGTGGAACACAGGAGTGGAAGTGGCACAGAGCTTTTTTTCTCATGTGACCTTCAGGGCAACCCCGAGAGACAGGCATCGTTATCCACCCTTTTCAGCTTAAGGTGAAAGAGGTTAAACCACTGGCACAGGGTCTACATAACTAATGAAAATCTGCACAGGATTGTGACTTCACATCTATCTGAAGCTGAAGACCATGATCTTTGCTATGATTTTCTGCTATTTCGTGCTCACTTATTCACAGATTTGTTTCTCCTGAAAAATTAATTGGTTTGAAAGCAGGGACCAGATCTGTATGTGTCTGCAGCAGCCAGTACAAGGCATCGAGAAGGGGCTCAGAAATGTTTGTTAAACTGAAGGAAGGCGTTCCCTTCCCAACGACTTAAAAATGCCAGACCACGCTACTTTTCAGGGAAGGCAGTTTTCTTCAGGTTACAGGAAAAAATGAACGGCATGAACAGGATTTTCTTTCTCTTGGATGCAAATTTTTGCTCACACATTGACAACTTGTTTGTATTGTATTAAAATCTAGTATTAGAAAGCATGTTATTTATCAAAAAATTATAGACTCATCTTCATCAATATTTTAGTTTCCTGTCGGATGCTCCCACACCTAAACACATTCCCTTGAAAATGCGTGGAGAGTTACGGATTTCAACAAATTGAAGTCAGGGATGATGGAGATGCAGTTTGACTGCTGTTTCCCCTAGGCTTCCCCGTGAAGCTGCTTCCTGGAGGCTGATGGAGGATCGGGGACATTATCCTTGACATGTGCGCCACCCATGCTGGCTCTCAGGCCCGCTGCTGAGGCCCCAAGTTGCTGACTCTCGGATCCACCCTGGCTGGGGGTGGGTGTGTGTCAACAGGTGCAGCAGGGCTGCCTTTGGTAGATTTTTTCTCCCTATGGAGGAGATTGGGAGAAGGTACCTGGAGCACGGAGGAATGGGGGGAGGTTAACTGAGAGACAGCATAAGAACCTGGAGAGAGACTGGGTGACTGTGGGGTGGTTTTCCAGAACCCAGGAAGGTCCCAAGCATGTCACTCTGCTTGCTTTACTCTGAAGTTTTATCCTTCAAACTCAGAGGATCTCGATGCTGTTAAAGTGATAACGCCTCTGCCTGTCAAAGTTAGCAGCTCAACAGTTGTTCCTGTCTAAGCCTGAATGTCTAAGCACATTTTGAAAGGGGAGGGAAGCAAAGGGGACTGGGAGCCTGAGAGGATGCCAAACCGGCAGGGAGGGGAAACTGGGGCCAGAACAGCAGAGACGTGAAGAGCGAGGCTCCAGGGGCACATTGTCTAGGGTACATTTCTGGCCCTGCTGCTTACAGGCTGTGTGACCTTGGGCACTGTCTCTGAGTCTGTTACTTCATCTTTGAGCTGGGAGTAGTAGTAGTCTTCAGCTTGAGGGTTATTGGAAGGACTAAATGAGATAATACATATACGATGAGTATAAATGGAAAGACAGTCATATGAAAAGAGAACATGCAGTCCCGGTTTCTCTAATAGTGTTCTGACTTTCCTTACAAGTCGCCCGCTTGCTGGCTACTGCTAGGGAAAACAAAAATGAACAAAAAACCCCCCAAACTTCAATTTTCAGTCCATTCTGGTAAATTTAGTCTTACTCAAAAAACTTTAACAACATCTTTAGGTAGTTCTCAGCCTCTCACATTTGCCTAGTCCCCTTTTTCCTTCCCCAGAATGGTATCTAAGAGTGTGCGCTGGATTCTCATGGCAGTGGAGAATCGGTCCTTCTCTGACCAGTGTTCAGTTGGAGAGAAGGGACATGCAGTGGGATGTTTAATGGCTTGTGAAATTGTTGGGAGAGTTAAGGAAACAGACTGGAGGCTGCTTGGCTCTCAAAGCTGTGCCGCACAGCTTGACTGCCAGAGCAGGGCTGTCTCCATCACAGGTGGGGCCCTGAAGAATCAGAGATGGATGTCACAGGTCCTGCCCCCCTGCCCACCACCTTAGCCACATCCACACCATGAGTGTGGGCGCCCACCTCTTTCCTCATACCCTAAGATCCCAATCTCCATTTGGCTTCAGAGCATCTTATCAGCAGAACCTAAATCACATCTAGAAACCCTAGGTATAAAATGAGTCTGGAAAACAGTATATTTTTTGAAATTGTTAACTGAAGTATAGTTGATTTACTATGTTGTGTTAATTTCTGCTATGCAGCAAAGTGATTCAGTTATACCCATATAGACATTCTTTTTTATCTTCTTTTCCCATTATGGTTTATCACTATTTGCAGAATAGTGAATGTAGTTTCCTGCGTGGGAGATGTAGTATTTTTTGCTTTCCAGCCCCTGCCCTGTAGGAGGGGACGGGAAAGCTTAGTGAGCTCTCGGGCCTCACAATCTGCCACATTTATTCTATCTGCTACTCAGTATTGGTACATACCCTTCTTCCCACCTATCTAAATTACCAGAGCAGAAGTAACTTGCTCCTTTCTAACCCAATGCAACTACCCTCTGCAAAAGTTTCATCAGTCACTGCATCCCTAGGTGATATAATTCCTCTTCTAGTTCAGTGACAGTTCTGCATTGATAGCACACGACCTGAAGCCTAAACACACATCTAACAGCCACAATCTATACCAGAGCCTTTATAAAGTAGAGTGAAAGGATAATTGGGGCATGTGTGCTTGTACATATGTATACATATATATGTATGTATGTAGTGTATATTATATAATATGAATATATACACATACATGCTAGTTTCTGCTGCATAACAGACACTTCAAAACTAAGTGGCTTAGAATAATGGCTGTGTACAATTTCTCACTATTCTGTAGATTGGTCGGGCAGTTTTGGTCTGATGTAGTCTGACTGGTCTTGGCTGGGAATTCTCATTGCCAGTGGTCAGCTGCAGGTCAGCTAGTAGCTTGAGGATCTATGGTGGCTGAACTCAGATATCTGGTGGTTGGCAGGTCACTGGGGTCGGGCTACCTCAGGCTTGTTCGCATGGTAGTCTTAGAGGTTCAGGCACAGCAAGAGGTCAGGCCCCAAGTCGCAAAGCCTTCTCTCACATTTGCTAATGTCCCATGGCCAATTCTGACTCAGAAAATGGAAAACTAGACTCCACCTTTTGCTGAACCATTTTTGCCATTTACCACAGAAGATCTGTACACCAAAGCCAGCCACATCCAGGCCATAAAACAACTCTCAGTTAATTTATAAGTAGTGAAGTGATACAGAGTACATTCTCTGACCCCCATGGAATTAAGTTGGAAATTAATAACAATAGGATATCTAAGGAAAAGACCCAAATATGTGGAAACTAGACTAAAGTTCTCATCAGTTTTGGAGGAGGCTGACAGGAGTCTATCTTCGTTTTTCTTAGTCCCATTTGGTTTAAATCTTTCTACAAGTCTGGCAAAGATTTGGCAAATTCATCAGCTAACAGTTCTTCATGCTCTTGGGCACAACCCATTGCTACACTTGCTCTTTTTTCCTCCCCAAACTTTCTGTGGACGAATATGATCAAACGGCTATTTGTTAAAATGTTCTATTAGTCAGCATTCTCTAGAGAAACATATCCAAATAAAACCTATATGCATGCATGCATGCTAAGTCACTTCAGTCATGTCCAACTCTTTGTGACCCCATGGACTGTACCCTGCCAGGCTCCTCTGTCCATGGGTTCTCCAGGCAAGAACCCTGGAGTGGGTTGCCATGTCCTCCTCCAGGGAATCTTCTCCACCCAGGGATTGGAATCACATCTCGTGTTTCCTGTGTTGGCAGATGGGTTCTTTACCACTAGCACCACCATATATATATTAAATTGAAAGACATTTAATTTATTTAATATATATATTAAATAAAAGACACAAATTAAAAGACGCTTGCTCCTTGGAAGAAAAGCTATGACAAACATAGACAGCATATTAAAAAGGAGAGACATTACTTTGCCAACAAAAGGTCCATCTAGTCAAAGCTATGGTTTTTCCAGTAGTCATGTATGGATGAGAGTTAGACCATAAAGAAAGCTGAGCGCTGAAGAATTGATGTTTTTGAATTGTGGTGCTGGAGAAGACTCTTTTAGAGTCCCTTAGATTGCAAGGAGATCAAACCAGTCAGTCCTAAAGAAAAATCAGTCCTGAATATTCATTGAAATAACTTATGCTGAAGTTAAAGCTCCTGTACTTCATACTGATGCAAAGAGCTGACTCATTGGAAAAGACCCCAATGCTGGGAAAGATTGAAGGCAGGAGGAGAAGGGGACAACAGAGGATGAGATGGTTGGAGGGCATCACCGACTTGATGGACATGAGTTTGAGCAAGCTCCAAGAGTTGCCGATGGACAGGGAAACCTGGCGTTCTGTGGTTTATGGGTTTGCATAGAGTCAGACACAACTGAGTGACTGAACTGACTGAACCACATGCACACACACACAAACACATATAGAAATTAATCATAGAAATTGGCTCCTGCTGATATGGAGGCTGAGAAGTCCCACAATTTGCCGTCCACAAGCTGGAGAAGAGGAAAAGCTGCTGGTATAATCCAGCCCCAGTCTGCAGGCATGAGAACTCAGTGGGGAGTGGTGTAGGTCCCAATTTTAGTACCAAGTCCAGGAACCAGGAGCACCAAAGTCCAAGGGCAAGAGAAGGTGGATGTCTCAGCTCAAGAAGACAGTCAGTTCCCCCTTCCCTGATCTTTTTGTTCTATCCAGGCCCTCAGTGACACCCAGGTTCAGGTGACACCCTACAACTTTGGTGAGGTTGATCTTTACCATGTCTGCTAATTCAAATGCTATTCTCTTCCAGAGATACACTCACAATGTCATGCAGAAATAATGTTTTACCAGCCATCTGGGCATCCCTTAGTTTGGGCAAGGCAACATAAAATTAACCCTCACAGATGTCTCTCATCACGTCCCAACTGTCTATGTTTGGTTCTTCCACTTTGTCCTGGAAGATGGTGCGTTTTCACTAAGCACTAAGCATTGGACCATCCTCTTCCTGGCGGCCTCTTCTTGGGGGACCCCTCCTTGCTTTAGCAACTATTGAGCAGAATGTGGTCATAATTCAGCTTCTAAGTAGCTGGAGAATTATCACAGAATTTGTGATGTGAAAAACACATCACTAGAGTCCTACGTACCCTATTTAGGGTCCAGGGCACACGTCACTAATCAATTATGACACTATCTTACTGACTCCTGCAAGCCAAGGCACCAGGCAGCCTCTTGCTCATCAGTGAGAGTGGCACCAGAGATGAACCAGGTTTGTCATCCCAGTCTTGCGCACTTGTCCTTTTCTTCTTTCGCCTGGGGCAACCCTAATATGTTGTTTTGATATTCCATGTATGGGGGCAGGGGCAGAGAATCATGTCTTAGCGATATGCTACAGTTGTCAAAAGTGCATGAAATTGGCTGTATAAAAAAGTGAAACAAGACATGACTCTTTCCCTCTGAATAGTGTGAAATTTAAAATATTTCTCACAGTGGGAGAATTATTGAAAGCTACGATAAACATTGTTACATGGAGACTTAATTTTGAGTTGTCTGTGTCATCCCCAAAGTATTTTTTTCCCCTCTAAAAACTGTTTTCCAGCCTTATTCTCTTATCTTTGAGAGATTCTGGAAGCTTCCCCATTTGTATATAAAGAGAATCTCAAAGATTTTAAAAGCCAGTTCCATCCTATAACTTAAGGAAGTACCTTCCTTGCACAGCAGAGGCCCCTGTTTGGTTTAGAAATACAAATACAGTTTAACAGCTACTGGCTCTTGGATTTCTTTTGCATGCCAGGCACTCCCCTGAATGGTTAATCTACATCAGCTCATTTATTCCTCACAACAGGCCTGAGAACCTGGTGTTAGCATCCCCCTTCTACTGATGATGAAATGACTTGGGATTGTCAAGTAATTTGTCCCAAACTGCACAGCTAGGAAATGGCAGAGTTAGGATTTGAATCCAGGTGTGTCTGGCGTCAAGGCCTTAACTAGCACTTTCCCTGGACTCTTTTGGGGGGCGTGGGCCTCTGGGTTTCAGGGCTTACAGATGCCTCTGCCTTTCCCCTTTCTTTTCAGTCTCTTTTGCTTGAACGAGGTCAAATACTTTTCGGTCTCTTTCTCTCCGCCTCTCTTCCTTCCTCTTTCTCTGCCTCCAGCCTCCCTCCTTCCCTTCTCTGTTAAGCTTGATGTTCTTCAGATAGGGACAACATCTTTCATCCCAAGGGAACAGCTTGAAATGGGAGTCCCAGGGCAGAGAAAATGGCCCAAGAGCTAAGTATATGATGGCATCAGGTCCTCCTGGGGGAGCAGAATTTGAGAGAGGCAGGAGGAAACACTATGGGACAGGAAGGACTGAAAACTGAGAAGGTAGAAATGCCTCTTTGAGTTAACTGCACAGACTTCAGGCCTTAGACCTGGAGACTTCACCACTGTTTATCCAGTCCCAAGAACCCACTGTATGCTAGGCCCGCTCGGGTCTCTGGGCACACCAGGGTGATTCAGCAGTCACGTTGAGAAGAGGGAGAAGGACAGGTTCTTGTGGACTCCTGCCACCCTAGAGAGGTGCATTTAGTAAAGGAGGAGTAGATGGGGGGCCCAGGAGGAGATAGCCTTTCCTGGGGGCTGGCTCCTGTTGACACCTGGCCTTACTGAAGCTCCAGGCTATGCTCTTCATCTTTCCTCTCTGCTCCCTGTTTGGCTAGTTGTGAAGACCAACTGGCCTCCCCTTTGAGGCTCCAGTGAATCATTAAACACCATGAAATAAGTAAATCCCTGGTGCTACTCACTGCCCTGTAAGGAAGCGCCCCATCACAAACCAAATCCTGGGGGCCAGGCAGACTGTATTTGAGACTTTCAGTTGAAGACCCACGCTGAACATGCTTGTTGTTTTCTCTGCCTGCATTGCCTTAATATGCATGTAAAAATTTCCCTGAAGGCCAGGACTGTGGCTGTCAATAGATTCTTTGGAGGAGGAGGAGTCCCCTCTCATTGCATTTAAAGTGACTAGTATGTGTCTCTGTGCTTTAATTCAGACTGTCTCGCACACACCCTTAATTAGAAGGAAAGATATCTTCAGCCTTTTTGGTGTGCTGTGCTGAGACAGAAACGGAATCCTTATGTGCATGCTTAAAGACATTCTCTGCCCAGTTTCTCCCACTCTAGCCTTCGGAGGAGCCTTGCACATGGTTTGCTCAGATCCCTGGCTCCAGCAGAATTTGATTCTACAGGCACCCTTACAAGTCCCATCTGCTGCCTTTCTCTGCTGTCAGCCCGCAGGGTTCCAATCAAACACAGATTTGCCCCTGGGCCCACTCGATGCCCAGGCCCCCAACCAAGTGTGAAACTTGAACCTGCTGAACTCGACCCAACTGGACAAAGCAGTGGCTGGTTGCTCTGATTTCCTTGAGGCCCGATCCAGCTTGGTTCTGACTCCTTGGTGTTGGACAGCCTTCTCTCTTCTGTTGTATGCTCAGTTGCTTGGGCACTTAATATACGACCGGGTCCCCGTGTTATCCCGCAGGACCTGGCCGTGTGGGCACCTGCAATCCTCCAGCTTCCTCCTCCCCTGTAAGCCATGCTGACAGTTCCAGCACCGCATTTGCAGAAGTGCTGTCTGGAAATGGCAGGAGAGCGGCAGAGTACTCCCGAGGTCTCAGCATAATTTGGTTTTATTACAAGGGTTTTCATTTTGATGGCAACATTATTCTTTTCATGGAAGAAATTATCTTCAAATTATTTAATCTTACTCTTTTATCTCTGGGGAGACTTTGGGGTATATTGCTGCAGTCTTTATAGATTTCTGGAAAATAGCAGGCCTGTCTATCATTTTAATCATTCTCACAGGCCCGCATTTGGAGGGGGAGAATGGATCTTGTTATCACAGAGACATTTGGTCCCTGAAATAATCCTGAAATATCTATGCTTTCTGGAGTAGAACCGTTCAGGTTCTCTTATCACTCCAGAGGAAAGTATGATCAGTATATAAGGAGTTGAAGTTTGCTGTCAAGGAAGGTTCTGAAGGAGACAGACTCAGCTGTCTTTCTTGGGTAGCATGTGTTACCATGAATTGCAGATCCTGTGCAGAATATTCATTTTAATTAAAAAAATTTTTTTCTTGGCCTGGAATGTAGTAAGCATTAAAAACGAGTAGTAGTTGCTGTTGCTAATAATAAAGCAGCTGGATGAGCTGGCTCAGTGAGGCCTGGGGAAGGCCCTGGAGCTGGGAGCTCAAGAAGGCCCCTCAGGGGTGAGCGTGGTGACAGCCTGGTCACGTCAGCACATGCCGCACCGTGGTCCCCAGCTCCTGGCCCAGAAGCAGCCCTAGAGGAAGGTGCAGGGTGAGGGTTTCGAGAAAACCTGAGACTGAGGCTGCCTGAATGTTGTTGGCTTTCTTTGGCAGGTGTCAGGAGCTGAGCATGGCTGGAACACAGTGAGAGTGCCTCCAGGAGGTTACTCTGTGGGATATTGCACCTATTGGTTAGGAGAGTGTTAGGTGATGTCAGGAACAGCTGCTGGGGATTAACCAGGGGAAATTCCAGGAGAGTGGGCCAGGGCAGCACACAGACACAGGGAAACAGGAACACAGGGGTCTGCTCTGGGCTCAGGCCCTCCCAGCAGCCCTCTAAGCCTGGATCTGGATCGTCCTCCCTGGCCTTGCTTGTCTTCCTGGCTGTGGTGTCCCTCCTCACAGCAGCTTTTGCTTTCTATCTTCGTCTCCCCAGCAGGGTTGATTGGTACCTCCTATGTGTCTCTAAAGGACCTTGTTACAGACACCAGTGCCGGAAATTGCAATCATCTCTTCGTATCAGCATGTTCATCTCTGACGGTGGAGCACAGCACAGTGTCTGGATGAAACTGTGGTCTCCATAAATGAATGGCAAGATACTCATTGGCATGCTTTACACAGGAAGAACAAAGGAGGGTGTGAAATGATGGAGCATGCACTGGATCAGGGTTCACTTCTTCCTGGGGCACTGATTCCTGGCTGTGCTCTTGTTGCTGTTCAGTCGCTCAGTTGCGTCCAACCCTTTGCAACCCCATGGAGTGCAGCACGCCAGGTTTCCCTGTCCTTCACCTTCTCCTGGAGTTTGCTCAACTTCATGCCTATCGAGTCGGTGATGCCATCCAACCATCTCCTTTTCTGTCATCCCCTTCTCCTTTTGCCTTCAATCTTTCATAGCATCAGGAGCTTTTCTAATGGGTCGGCTGTTCACATCAGGTGGTCAAAGTATTGGAGTTTCAGCTTTGGCATCAGTCCTTCCAATGAATATTCAGGGTTGATTTCGTTTAGGATTGACTGGTTTGATCTCCTTGCAGCCCAAGGGACTCTGAAGAGTCTTCTCCAACACCACAGTTCAAAAGCATCAATTCTTCAGCGCTCAGCCTTCTTTATGGTCCAGCTCTCACATCCATACATGATTACTGCTTTGGATAAATCACTCTGCTTTTCTGTGTCTCCATTTCCACATCAGTTGCATAGGGTGATTGCAGAGGGCTCCAGAGAGGCTCCAATGCTGGTTAGGTGGAGGGCTGGTGCTCCGCCCTGCTCTCCTACACTGGGAGTGAATGTGCAGAAAAGCTCAGAAAAGCTTCTTGGCAGCACTAACCTGATGGGCCATTCTCACGGGATGGATGAGAACTTTCTGGACTTAGAAGGTGGGATGACAGCTAACAGTCTGCATTGTCCCATCCAGCACTTGTAATAACCCCCACCCAGGGAGGACTGTTACTGTCATTCCCATTTTGCAGGTGGGGAAACTATGACCACAGACAGGAGAAGTGATTTTCTCAAGGTTCCCAAGATTAGAATCCCACTGGACTGACTCCAGGGCCCTGCACTCTGCTGCCTCTCTGTCAGGTTAGACCTCCCAACCTAAAGCCCCAGGGATAATACTGTCTGTCTTAGAACAAGTGGAGAGGGGACAGGGAGAGCCATCAGCCTCAGCCCTGGATTTGGGGTTCCAGGGCTGTCCTTTCTGGGAGCTGGAGTCCAATGACCTCTGACTACCTGGCGCCCAGGCCCTTGGCTTTCAGCTCTGAGGTTGTCTCTCCTTGTTTCAGCCCAGCAGGCAACAGGGGATATGCTGTCTGTCAGAGGACAGAGTGAGGCCATTACTCTCATCCTCATTACAGAAAAGGACCCTGTTAGTTCTTCCTCCATTGCCCTGGCCCCAAGTGACTGGCCCAAAGTATCTTAATTGGTGGTCCAAGGAGAGCCCAGTGGGAGGTTTAGCAAAGCAGCTGAAGGCAACTCAGAACTCAGCCCTGGGGTTTGAGTACTAGTTAAGTCAATTACAAGTCGCCGAACCTTCTTGACTCTCAGATCCATCGTCTGTATAATCGTGATGACACAGCCTGAAATGTGGGTCTGGCTCTCAGCAGATGCGCCATCAGTTCAGTTCAGTTCAATTCAGTCGCTCAGTCGTGTCCGACTCTTTGCGACCCCATGAATCGCAGCACACCAGGCCTCCCTGTCCATCACCATCTCCCGGAGTTCACTCAGACTCGCGTCCATCAAGTCAGTGATGCCATCCAGCCATCTCATCCTCTGTTGTCCCCTTTTCCTCCTGCCCCCAATCCCTCCCAGCATCAGAGTCTTTTCCAATGAGTCAACTCTTCGCATGAGGTGGCCAAAGTACTGGAGTTTCAGCTTTAGCATCATTCCTTCCAAAGAAATCCCAGGGCTGATCTCCTTCAGAATGGACTGGTTGGATCTCCTTGCAGTCCAAGGGACTCTCAAGAGTCTTCTCCAACACCACAGTTCAAAAGCATCATGATGTGCCATAGATTGTAATTATTATTCTCATTAGTAGGGGGATGATAGAACCACCAGCCCTGGGGTAGGTGTGGGGGGGAGATTGACAAGGGAGCTGCCCTGTGAACTGCTGGTGGGGAACGGCTTGTGTAGGGCTCTAGCTGGTCTGAAAGTGGGGAGCTCTGGCCTCTTGCTGTTGGCTCTGCTGGCTTGGTGCCTCCCCGGATGACATCATTATCTCTGCTTCTCTTTCTGGAGAAGCAAACAAGTCTATTGATCATCCTTAGGAAATCTGAGATGAGATAAAGGATGACATTTAGAAATGATTGGATATACTTTTGTAATAATACTAGGATTTTTCTTCAGTTGGAAAGTACTTATTAGGAGTTGTACTGGGTTTCCCTGCTTCTTGAGAGCTGAAGTTTCTCTCTTTTGTGAGGTACATTGGTGACTTCTCATCACCTTGTCTGTTTTTTAATCTATTTTCCTCTCAGGAGTGCCAGTCCTCCTCCTGCCTCAGGGACCCCTGGTTGGGGACTTCCAGTTAGCTGTCAATGGGGAGGGTTGACATGAGAGCAAAAGCTGGGGAAGCTGGTTCCCAAAATATGCTTGCTGCTAAGTTGCTTCAGTCGTGTCCAACTCTGTGCGACCTCAGAGATGGCAACCCACCAGGCTCCCCCATCCCTGGGATTCTCCAGGCAAGAACACTGGAGTTGGTTGCCATTTCCTTCTCCAATGCATGAAAGTGAAAAGTGAAAGTGAAGTCGCTCAGTCGTGTCCGACTCTTAGCGACCCCATGGACTGCAGCCTACCAGCCTCCTCTATCCATGGGATTTTCCAGGCAAGAGTACTAGAGTGGGTTGCCATTGCCTTCTCCGAAAATATGCTTGGCTTTCCGCAAATGAGAGGGAGTGGTGTTGGAGAGGCTGAGACCCCCATTTCTGTGCCTGGAGCTTCTGTTGGTCCAGGTGGGAGGGTATGGGGCTCCAGCTCTTTCCAGTCTTATTTGTTGCCCCATCCCAGTCCCTGCCAAAAATGTCACGTGACTCACTGAAGGTGTCATCACTGCAATCTGCTGCCCTTTCATTGTCACCTAGGTGGAAGCATTAACCTTATAACTGATTTCCCTGCTTCTAGCTCCCCCAAACTCACATCCATCCATTGTACAATAGCCAGCATAGCTTTTCCAACATAAGAAACTCCACTCATCTCTTGTCAGCTTAGTAACTTCCCATTGGTGCTTGCAAAGTGATGAAACACTCTGAGCGCAGCCTTCAGAACTCAGTGTGACCAAGCCCTGTGGGACTCTCCAGGCCCATCCCTGCTGACTCACCTCATCACAGTCTTCAACACTGGCCTTCCTTCAGTGTCCCAGACTTCAGGGCTTTGTGCGTGCTATTCCCTTTTCCTGTAATGCTTGTCCCACCTCCACCCTCCCTTGGTTTAATGGACTCCTATTCATCTTTCATGCTTCTACTTAAATGTCTTCAGTTACGCCCACCACAACGTCAAACTAAATCAGATTGCTCTGTTAAATACTCACATAATTCACTTTACCTGCTTGGCGTCCACCACAATTGTTAATTCCATATCTTTTGAAGTTACCCTGTTCAGGGTTTCTCCCCTTGCACTCTGCGAGGAGAGTCTTGCATTGAGACTGGGGCATACATTGTAGGTACTCAAAATTGTTGAGTGAATGAGGGATGATTTTTCCCCTTTCTTTACGTCGGGTTTATCCCATCCCTTTTCTCTCTAAATACCTTCTCCAGAGATGATTCTCTTGTATTTTTTTGAAACATGTGAATTTTGACTGTACAGTGAATGAAAAAGGAAACTCCCCGAAGCCTAAACACCAGGTCCTCCCCACTCTCTGTCCCTGTTCACCTCCAGCCTTTAGCTCGTTTCCCCAGGGTTATGTGCAGGGTCTCCCTTGTGTTTTGAGCACTGCTTTGCCTGCAGCCTGTTCACAGGCCTGTGTTTCTTCCCAGAGCAAGGAACTCTTCCTTGCAGGTCTCCTGTCCTGTCATATGGACACGCCTGCTTTCCAACAGGTGCTTGGTGAGCCCAGGGTCTGGTGCCAGCCCTGGGGGAAGCTGCTGAGAGAGTCTGCTGAGAGCAGGCTGTCAGGTCAGAAAGACCTAGAGTGTACTCCCAAGTCCCTTACTTCCTAGTGGTGTGACTTTAGCCAGTTAACCTCTGATCCTTGGTTTTCTCACCTGTGAAAGAGCAGTGCCCACAACACAAAGTCATGGAAAGAACCGACTGGGGTGGGCTGTGCAGAGTGCTGGGGGCCATGGGTGGCATGAGATATAGGATTACGGATGTTTGGTGGCTGCTGCTCTTATCAGCATCAGGAAATGGAAGTTAGCCTTGGTTGAGCCAGACGCATCCATAAATGCCCTCCATGTGTTGGCTTGGTCTCTGGGGCTGTGGCTCTTGCTGTGAGGAGTGGAGAGCTAAGGCGGGTGGGTGGTGGGGAGGCTTGCAGAAAGTGGGCTTCTCTGTGGGGATCTCAGGAAGTTTGTTCTGGTTGTGTGTCTGTGGGCCTCCCACTCAGCATATGGGTCTGCCTGGCTGGAAGCCTCATTTCCATGGGAATCTGTGGGCTAGTGGGTCTGGGCTGCATGCTGAGAATCATGGGAATCTTTCACCTGGAAAGCAACAAAAGAAACTTCCATGGGGGCTTCCATTTCTCAGAGGAACCCCCACCATGCCCTCCAGCCTAAGAGGGCTTCTGATGATGGGAGCTGGCTCCTGCACCCCAAGGAGGGAGCCAGTGATCATCGAAGAAGAGATCTAGGTGTTCCTTCCACTATGTGGGGAAAGTGGCCTCTTTATTGTCCCAGAATCACAGACCTTAGAAATGGAAAAGACCTCAGAGACTGTCAAGTTCAATCCTACAGTTTCATAGATGAGGAAACTGAAGCCCACGCCAGTCATTTTGCTTTGCCTTGACCCAGTGTCCTCATCTGTAAAATGGGACCATCTCTGCATACAATAGCATCTTCCTTGCAGAGCCTCTGTTTTGAGGGTGTGATGTTTGGAGCAGGCCTAGCAGAGGGCTTGGCTTGTAGTTAGTGCTCACAAAAGTTAGTTTCCTTTGTCTGTGCCTGCCATTCCCTTGTTCTGCTAGATTTCTCTTCCTGAATTCAGGTGACAGGGAATTTTCTGGGGGGAAGGGATTTCCAATATAATTTCTGTATATGAGTGTGAAGAGCTTTAGTACAGAACTACGAACTTGAATTTGAATCATCACCCTACTGGGGAAACAAACCCCAAACTTAGGCAAGTCACAGAACTCCTTGGCGATTTATCTTCCTCATCTGTACTCCAGGGATGTCTGCTCACTTACTGCACAGGGCTGGTACAAAGCTTGAGTAGAATAGTGTTCACTAATCATGTACAAAATCCCTGGCAAGGGACAGGCACCATTCTTCTCTCTTAGTCTCTGTTGTCTCTTGCTTGTCTTAAAATGACTTTTTCTGAGGGAGGAATATGAGGTCTTAGGGAATGAGTGACAGGTGCAGTATGAGCTGGAGTTGGGTCTGGTTCTTGGAGTGAGTCTTAGAGTCTGCAAAGGCTGTGAGCTGGTCTAGCTGATTCCTGCCTGCAGGTTTTCTCCCCCTCTTTTCTTTTCACTCTCCCTTGATTTGTATGAAAGCTGGCTCTTCTCTGTATTTTAATTCTGTTAGTAATCCAAATAACCAAAAGTGAACAGCTTCTGAATTGGCTGGAAATAATTCCACTACTTTTGGGGCAAGAACGGTACAATCTGGTCCTGATTCATAAGAACCAAGGGTTGAATTCCATTACAGAGGAGTCAAGTCTCTAGTTTATTTTCAGGAAAAAGGAGCGATTTAATCTGATGCATGTGATGAGTTTTTTTTTTTTTTTTTTGGGAAAACAGCCATGGTAATTGTATCTTTCTCATGTACAGTTAATCACACCCTTTAATATTTTTCTCTATTGGCTTTCATTCTTTTATCTTCCAGGCATCCTTGGTAAATTCATCTCTTTTTTTCTTGTTAACATGTTCATTAATCCTCAAACATTTATTGTGCTTCATTAAGCAGATTAGAGGATTAACAAAAATTGGAATTTTGAGCAATGAAAGTTATAGGCAGAGGCAGGTCAAATACAGAATTTCAGTCTGCTGATGGCTTCATTGCCAACCTGGGTGTTGAGGATGAGGAAATTGAAAGTGAAGGGCAATTTGAGTTTAGTGCTCTTCCTGGGTGTTGGAGTTCTCAGCTCAGCCCTTGGGGCCATGGGGGAATGAGAGGTACAATCTTGCTGGCTTCACAGCATGTTTGTCTCAAGAAACATGTTCCTGAGAGTAATCATCTCAAGGGTCCATAACAAGTTGGGTTTTAGAGTTCAAAACCAATTATTTTAAAATCTTTTCCTTTTGTCAAGTCTTCTTGAAGCTCCAGTACTTAGTTTCTTCATAGGTAGGGTGGCAATATTGCTAATAATATTAGTGATCATGAGAATTCTCACTTGTTGAGTATTTACTATGACCCTCAAACATTTATTATACTATGCATTTCACATGAATGATCTCATTTTATTCTCACATGAATTCAAAGAGAGAAGGGCTAATTATGTCTCCATTCAACAGATGAGAAAACTGGGACCCAGAGAAGGTAGCTTACTTCCTAATGGACACATAGACAGTGAGCGGTGGAGGCCAAGTGACCATAATGTAACTGTAAGAGTAGGCCCTGGATTGGGGTCAGAGCTTTGGATTCCAGCCTTGATTATCTCACTAATTCTGTGACCTTAGAAGTTACTCACCCTCTCAGGGTTTCAGGGTTTTATTGTTGTTTGCTTGTAAATGAGAACACTGAAAAACATGGGGTATATTTAAGCCCTTTCTATCTTTGGCACTCTGGAATACTGAGAAATTATACTGAGAATAAAAAGAGCCACTGGAGTGGGCTGCATTAAATGATCCCCAACTTGGAACACTCCAGCTGACCTTGATTTCTAGCTGTGACTCCTCGGTGTGGGTGTCTGTGATTACTCTGCAGAGAAGTCCTTGCCAGGCTCTGAGCAGTTCTCAGCCATCTCACTTTCCAGGTCTCTTAATACTGCCCTCAATTGTGCAATCTCTCCTCATGTGCCCTGAAGCCCAGACGACATGTACACAACCAGACAAAGAACAATAATACTGCTTCTCGGTATTGAGGAGAGGATCAATTTTCAGTAATTCCTTGTAGCAGAGTGAGCATGCATTATAGAATTCAAATGTTTTGAAAACAGGCTATGAAGTGTTGTTATCTGCTGAAAGAACTGGCTGTTTATCACCTTCCAGTGGCTGAGTGTGTTCTTTGTGCTGTATGCTCTCAGTGCTAGTCTCAGAGAGGTGTGGGTATGGGAGGAGGGGGACAAGGAGGGGACTGCCCCTTAATCTCTCAAAGGGGTTCTTCTGGGCTCCAAAATCACTGCAGATGGTGATTGCAGCCATGAAATTTAAAGAAGGTTACTCCTTGGAAGGAAAGTTATGATCAACCTAGACAGCATATTAAAAAGCAGAGACATTCCTTTGTCAACAAAGGTCCATCTAGTCAAGGCTATGGTTTTTCCAGTGATCATGTATAGATGTGAGAGTTGGACTATAAAGAAAGCTGAGCGCAGAAGAATTGATGCTTTTGAACTGTGGTTCAAAAGAGTAGACTCTTGGGAGTCCCTTGGACTGCAAGGAGATCCAACCAGTCCATCCTAAAGGAGATCAATCCTGGGTGTTCACTGGAGGGACTGATGTTGAAGCTGAAACTCCAATACTTTGGCCACCTGATGCGAAGAGCTGACTCATTTGAAAAGACCCTGATGCTGGGAAAGATTGAGGGCAGGAGGAGAAGGGGACGACAGAGGATGAGATGGTTGGATGGCATTACCGACTCAATGGACATGGGTTTGTGTGGACTCCGGGAGTTGGTGATAAACAGGGAGGCCTGGCATGCTGCGGTTCATGGGGTCTCAAAGAGTTGGACACAACTGAGCAACTGAACTGACTAACTGAAAAGAGAATGAAATAAAGCCATTTGCAATAACATGGATGAACCTAGAAATTATCATACTAAGTGCAAAAAGTCAGACAAGGAAAGACAAATACCACAGGGTATTACATAGATATGGAATATTTTTAAAAGATACTAATTAATTTATTTATAGAACAGAAGTAGACTCACAGGCATAGAAAACAAACATGATTATAAAAGGAAAGGTGGGGGAGAGATAAAATGGTAATCTGGGATTTGTGGATGCACAATTATATATATATATAATAAACAATGAAGACCTACTATATAGCACAGGGAACTATATTTTGTAATAACCTATGATGGAAATTTTTCTGAAAAAGAATATATATATACATGAGTGTGTATATGTATATAACTGAATCACTTTGCTATACATTTAAAACACTGTATATCAACTATATTTCAAAAAAAAAAAAAAGAAATAGATTCAAATATATAGAAAACAACCTAGTAGTTACCAGTGAGGAGAGGCAAGTAGGAAAGAGGCAAGACGTGGGATTAAGAGGTGCAAACTACCATGTGTAAAATATGTAAGCAGCAAGGATATGTGGTACAGCAGAGGAAATTACAGCCATTATCTTGTAATAACTTTTAATGAAGTATAAGCTGTAAAAATACCTGAAACTAAGTAATGGTCCCTTGTACATATGGATCACATCTTCTCTAGCCATTCATTAATGGACACCAAGGCTGCTTCCATGTCTTGGCTATTGTAAATCATGCTGCTATGAACACTGGGGTACATGTATCTTTTCACATTACAGCTTTTGTCTTTTACGGGTATATTCCCAGGAGTGGGATTGCTGGATCATATAGTAACTCTATTTTTAGTTGCTTAAGGATCGTCCGTACTGTTCTCCATAGTGGCCATGTCGATTGGCATTTCCACCAACCCTGTGGAAGGGGTTCCCTTTTCTCCACACCCTCTCCAATATTTATTATTTGTAGACCTTTTCGTGATGACCATTCTGGCCAATGTGAGATGGTGCCTTACTGTGGTTTTGATTTGTATTTCTATAATTATTAGCGATACTGAGCATTTTCCATGTGGCTGTTTGCCATCTGTATGCCTTCTTTGGAGAAATGGCGATTTAGATCTTCTGTCCAATTTTTGATTAGGTTTTTTTCTTTGATATTGAGCTGTATGAGCTGTTTCTATATTTTGGAAATGAATCCCTTGTTGGCTGCATTGTTTGCAAATATTTTCTCTCATTCTGTAGGTTGCCTTTTTGTTTTGTTTATAGTTTCCCTTTCTGTGCAAAAGCTTTTAAGTTTAATTAGGTCCCATTTGTTTCTTTTTGCTTTTTGTTTCCATTACCCTAGGAGACAAATCCAAAAAAACTACTGCTGCGATTTATGTCAAAGGGTGTTCTGTTTATGTTTTCCTCGAAGAGTTTTAGAATTCCACTCTTACATTTAGGACTTTAATTCATTTTCAGTTTACTTCTGTATATGGTGTTACGGAATGTTCTAATTTCATTTTTTTACATGTAGCTCTCCAATTTTCCCAGCCCCACTTATTGAAGATACTGCCTCTTCTTTATTGTATATTTTTGCCTCTTTTGTTATAGGTTGATTGATTGTAAATGCTTGAGTTTATTTATGGGCTTCCTAACCTGTTTCATTGATCCCTGTGTGTGTTTTACTGCCTGTACCATGCTGTTTAGATTACTTTGTTTTATAATATAGTTTTAAGTCAGGCATCTTTTTTGCTATATATATTGGTTTTATTTTTTAGATTCCTACAAATAGCAAATGTTGAAATTTTTCCATTTTCAATAATGTAGATGAACCTAGAGAATATTATGCCTAGTAAGTCAGACAAAGACAAACATTATATGATATCACTTACATGTGCAATGTAAAAGATTCGTCATTCTTTTTAATCAAAATGCCTTTTGGGGAGGGATAAATTAGGAGTTTGGAATGAATGGATTCACACTACTATATATAAAATATTAATAGATTAAAAAGCAAGCACCCTCTGTATGCATGGGGAATTACTAATATATTTAATATCTTGTAATAACCTATAATGGAAAAGAATCTGAAATGTACGTATAAATGTATATACATGTATTTATATATATATATAATGAATCTTTACTATAATTCCCAAACTAACAACATATTATAAATCAACTATATCTAAAATTTGAAAATGTTAATACAATATGATGCTTAGAATTCATTTAATAGTATCATTTTAGGCCATGATTGAACTTATAGAAAAAGTTTATATATTCATTTAGAAGCTCAAGTGGGCCTTAGGAAGCATTACTAGGAACAAAGCTAGTGGAGGTGATGAAATTCCAGCTGAGCTATTTCAAATCCTAAAAGATGATACTGTAAAAGTGCCCCACTCAATATGCCAGTAAATTTGGAAAACTCAGTAGTGGCCACAGGACTGGAAAAGGTCAGTTTTCATTCCAATACCAAAGAAGGGCAATGCCAAAGAATGTTAAACTGTGGCACAATTCTGCTCATTTCGCATGCTAGCAAAGTAATGCTCAAAATTCTTCAAGCTAGGCTTCAAACTGAGAACTTTCAGATGTACAAGCTGGATTTAGAAGAGGCAGAGATCAAATTGCCAACATGCACTGGATCATAGAAAAAGAGAATTCTGAAAAAACACCTACCTCTGCTTCACTGATTATGCTAAAGCCTTCGACTGTGTGAATCACAACAAACTGTGGAAAATTCTTAAAGTGATGAGAATACCAGACCACCTTAGCTGCCTCCTGTGAAACCTGTATGTGGGTCAAGAAGCAACAGTTAGAACCAGACCTGGAACAGTGGACTAGTTCAAAATTGGGAAAGGAGTACATTAAGGCGGTATATTGTCACCCTGCTTATTTAACTTATATGCAGAATACATCATTTAAAATGACAGGCTGGATGAAGCTCAAGCTGGAATCAAGACTGCTGGAAGAAATATCAATAACCTCAGATATACAGATAATATGGCTTTAATGGCAGAAAGCAAAGGGGAACTAAAGATCCTCTTGATGAAGCTGAAAGAGGAGAGTGAAAAAGCTGGCTTAAAACTCAGCATTCAAAAAAAACCTAAGATTATGGCATTCAGTCCCATCACTTCATGGCAAATAGACGGGGAAATAGTAGAAACAATGGCAAAGTTTATTTTCTTGGGCTTCAAAATCACTGTGGATGGTGACTGCAGCCATGAAATTAAAAGACACTTGCTCCTTGGAAGAAAAGTGATGACAAACCTAGCCAGGGTATTAAAAGCAGAGCCATCATTTTGCCAACAGATATCCATGTAGTTAAAGCTATGGTTTTTCCAGTACTCATGTATGGATGTGAGAATTGGCCCATGAAGAAGGCTGAGTGCTGAAGAATTGAAGCTTTCAGATTGTAGTGTTGGAGAAGACTCTTGAGAGTCCCTTGGACAGCAAGGAGATCAAGTCAGTCCTAAAGGAAATCAACCCTGAATATTCTTTGGAAGTATTGACACTGAAGCTGAAGCTCCAATATTTTGGTCACCTGATACAAAGACCTGACTTATTGGAAAAGACTCTGATGCTGGGAAAGATTGAGGGCAGCAGGAGAAGGGGGAAACAGCGGATGAGACGGTTGGATGGTATGATCGACTCAATGGATGTGAGTTTGAGCAAACTCTGGGAGACAAGGAAGCCTGACATGCTACAGTCCATGGGGTTGCATAGAATTGGACACGACTTAGTGACTGAACAACAACAGAAGCTACATGGTTCAAAAAGGACTACTATGTCTTCTCGTTTTAGGAAAGAGAATATTTTATGCCTAGGAGCCTGACAACCAAAATTTGTGGCAGAAGATTGTTTCTAGCTTTGAGCAGGGAGGGAGATGAGATTGCAAATGGAAAAAAAATTCAGAGATGATTTTGATCAGAGGTTGTGGGGCTGGAATTTGGGATGTGCATTCTCTATAGGGCTTCCCAGGTGGCGCTAGTGGTAAAGAACCCACCTGCCAATGCAGGAGATGCAAGAGATGTGGGTTCGATCTCTGGTCGGGAAGATCCCCTGGCGGAGGGCATGGTAATCCACTCCAGTATTCTTGTCTGGAAAATTCCATAGACAGAGGAGCCTAGAGGGCTACAGTCCATGGGTCTCAAAGAGTCTGACACGACTGAAGTGACTTAGCACAGCACAGCAAAATTCCCTATAGGAGGGTAGTGAGTGGTAGGCTAGGGGGTTTTGTTAGCCTGCCTGAGAAGAAGAGATGTGGGCATTTATTTATAGGAGTCATGGGTGGGAAGCTGGTACATGTTTTGTTCTTAGAGGAATAGAGCATCAAATGACATGCAAATTGGCTGCCACTATTTTGCTTCCATTAGCCCATGTAGTTTGTAGAATGTCACAGAGCTAGGAGTGTAAAAATCTAAACATCAATAACATCACCCAGGAGTAAAGGAGAATCTGACAGGATGCAGAGTTGGGGAGGCCCTCTGTTGGGGTGCAAAGGCTGGAATGCTTTGCTACCCAGAGAAAGGGCTCCTAGGATGAATGGTAAAGTACAGAGAGGGACAGGGATGTTATGGGAACCATGTAACATGAGAGATTCAAGTACATTTAAATATTAATTATTTTACTATTAATTTTTGAATAGGTAAGACTCACAAAATACGTGATATTTTTATTATCACCGTGCAGGATCCTTTAACTTTTGGATATTTGAATTTCTCAGTCTATTGTTTTATTATATCTGGGTTTTGTGCCATGTTTTTAAAAACTTTGACTTTAAAATTACATAAATTATACAACAAAAAGTATGCAAATATGT
Source organism: Ovis canadensis (assembly GCF_042477335.2). Classification (NCBI taxonomy): domain Eukaryota; kingdom Metazoa; phylum Chordata; class Mammalia; order Artiodactyla; family Bovidae; genus Ovis; species Ovis canadensis. The sequence goes on along the minus strand of NC_091249.1, from coordinate 61,708,448 downwards.
ATTACAGTATATTTTATCAGTTATTTTTATGGTTCTATTTTTAAAGGTGTCATAAAAATTATCAGGTAGGTCTCCTCTTTCTGTCTCTCAGATATGTACTTTTCCTATCCAGAGGCAAGTATTGTTATCAGTTCTTTGTGTTTCTGTCTAGAAATAGTCTATGCATATAAATGCGTATACCTACAGTAGTCTCTCCTTCTTCACACACCAGTAATAGCCTGCTATACACACTATAAAATGTCTTACTTCTTTTCAGTTAACAAAATGTCTTGGAGGTAGTTTCATATCAGTATACATCATGTTGCTTCATTCTTTAAAGATTTCAACGATTTTTTGGATATGTGATTCTATTCAAGCTATTCTATTCTATTTAAGCTTTGTATCAGCTCTGTGAGGTAAGCAGACATTCCTGTGATACAGATGAGGAAACTGACTTGCCTAGAGGCTCTGCAAACTGTCCAATTTTTATTTTCCCTAATAGTAACAGGGCTAGCATTTAAATTCAGGTCTTGTGGCTCAGTGCTAAAGCTCTTTTTCTATCACACACAAAAATTATACCAGATATTACCAAGAAACCTCCATGTCACCTTATTCTATTAAAGTTGAAATCTCTCAGTGATCATTTGTCTTTATCTAGATTGGTAGTAATTTTCTTTCAGTACATTGTACATGCAATTTCTCTGTCTTTAGGCTTTCATTGCTGCTGTTGATAAGTCAGCTGTTGAGATAACTCATTTCTCTTTATCATTTTCCTCTGAGTACTTTTTGTTGTTTTTATTTTTCCTCGCCTTCGTTTGTGGTCTTCTGTGGTTTCACTGTACCACATCAGATGATTAGAAAAAAATTATCCTTCTTAGGGTTTGTTTGACCTCTTGAATCTGTGGATTGGTATTTCCTATAGATTCTGGAGAATCCTCTCTAAATTCTGCATCTGACCCATTTATTCTTCTCTCCTACTTTTGGAATTCTGATTACACATGTTATATATTTTTATTCTACCCACTGTGTATCTTTGTTTTTTAACATCTTTATTGAGATATAGTTCACATACCATTTAAATCACTAAAGTATAGAATTCAATGATTTATTAGTATATCCGCAAAATTGTGAAGCCATCACTGAATCAATTTTAGGTCTTTTAATCATCTCAGAAGGAAAGTCCATGTCCTTTAGCTGTCATCTCTTAACCTATCATCCTAACAGTTATAGTCTGAAAGTTTGTTTTCCCTAAAACTCCTATATTGAAATCTAATTCCCAGTGTGATGATATTTAGGGGTGGGGTCTTTGGGAGGTGAGTAGGTCATGAGGATGGAGAGCCTCATGAATAAGGTTAGTGCCATTTTGGTAAGAGACTGAGCGCTAACTCACTCTTTTTTAGCCATATGAGGAGAAAATAAGAAATTAGTAATCTGTAACCTTTAGACGTCAACAACACTGGGTCTTTAGGCCTCAACAGCGCTGTCACTCTGATCTCAGACTTCCATCCTCTAGAACTGTGAGAAATAAATGTTTGTCTGTAAGCCACCTAGTCTATGGTACTTTGTTATAGCTGCCTCAACTAAGAAACTGTCTAACATCAAGCACCCACTTATCTACTTTCTATCTCTCTATATTTGCCTCTTCTGACATTTCATATAAAACAATACAATACACGGTCTTTTGTAACTTCTTTCACTTAGCATAATATCTTATAAGCTAATCCATGTTATAGCTTGTATCCACATTTCATTCTCTCTTATGGTTGAATAACATTCTGTTGTATAGATACACCACATTTTGCTTATCTCTTTACCAATGAATGGCATTTTGAGTTGTTTCCACCTTTTGACTAGTATAAATAATGCTGCTATAAACATTCATGTACAAGTTTTTGTATGGACATACATTTTCATCTCTCTTTGGTGTATACCTAGGATTCAGTTCAGTTCAGTTCAGTTCAGTTGCTCAGTCGTGTCTGACTCTTTGCGACCCCATGAATTACAGCACGCCAGGCCTCCCTGTCTATCACCAACTCCCAGAGTTCACTCAGACTCGCGTCCATTGAGTCAGTGATGCCATCCAGCCATCTCATCCTCTGTCGTCCCCTTCTCCTCCTGCCCCCAATCCCTCCCAGCATTAGAGTCTTCTCCAATGAGTCAACTCTTCGCATGAGGTGGCCAAAGTACTGGAGTTTCAGCTTTAGCATCATTCCCTCCAAAGAACACCCAGGGCTGATCTCCTTCAGAATGGACTGGTTGGATCTCCTTGCAGTCCAAGGGACTCTCAATAGTCTTCTCCAACACCATAGTTAAAAAGCATCAATTCTTCGGTGCTCAGCCTTCTTCACAGTCCAACTCTCACATCCATACATGACTACTGGAAAAACCATAGCCTTGACTAGACGGACCTTAGTTGGCAAAGTAATGTCTCTGCTTTTGAATATGCTATCTAGGTTGGTCATAACTTTCTTCCAAGGAGTAAGCGTCTTTTAATTTCATGGCTGCAATCACCATCTGCAGTGATTTTGGAGCCCCCCAAAATAAAGTCTGTCACTGTTTCCACTGTTTCTCCATCTATTTCCCATGGAGTGATGGGACCGTATGCCATGATCTTTGTTTTCTGAATGTTGAGCTTTAAGCCAACTTTTTCACTCCCTCTTTCCCTTTCATCAAGAGGCTTTTTAGTTCCTCTTCACTTTCTGCCATAAGGGTGGTGTCATCTGCATATCTGAGGTTATTGATATTTTTCCCAGAAATCTTGATTCCAGCTTGTGCTTCCTCCAGCCCAGTGTTTCTCATGATGTGCTTTGCATAGAAGTTAAATAAGCAGGGTGACGATATACAGCCTTGACGCACTCCTTTTCCTATTTGGAACCAGTCTGTTGTTCCATGTCCAGTTCTAACTGTTGCTTCCTGACCTGCATATAGGTTTCTCAAGAGGCAGGTCAGGTGGTCTTGTATTCACATCTCTTTCAGAATTGTCCACAGTTTATTGTGATCCACACAGTCAAAGGCTTTGACATAGTCAATAAAGCAGAAATAGATGTTTTTCTGGAATTCTCTTGCCTTTTCAAATGATCTTAGACCCTTGCTAAAAATCAATTGACCATGAAGTGTGGATTTATTTTTAAACTCTCAGTTCTAGTCCATTGGTGCCTATGTCTATCTTTATGCCAGTACTATAGGGTCTTGATTACTGTAGCTATGTAGTGTTTTGTTAAACTTATTTTACTGTTTTATTCTTTATGATGCTGTTGTAAATTGAGTTGTGTTCTTAATTTCATTTTCAGTTGGTTTATTGCTGTGCTGTGCTGTGCTTAGTTGCTCAGTCATGTCTGACTCTTTGCAACTCCATGGACTGTAGCCCACCATGCTCCTCTGTCCATAGGGATTCACCAGGCAAGAATACTGGAGTAGGTTGCCATGCCCTCCTCCAGGGGATCTTCCCAACCCAGGAATTGAACCTAGGTCTCTTGCGTTGCAGGCTGATTCTTTAGCATCTGAGCCACCAGGGAAGCCCAAGAATACTGGAGTGGGTAGTCTATCCCTTCTCCAGGAGATCTTCTTGACCCAAGAATTGAACCAGGGTCTCCTGCATTGCAGGTGGATTCTTTACCAGCTGAGCTACCTAGGAAGCCCCAGTCTATAGAAATACAACACATTTTTAGTCTTACATTCTGAAAACTTGCTTCACTCATTTGTTAGTTCCAATAATTTTTAGTGGGCTTCTTAGGATTTTACATAAAAGATGGTATCATCTGTGAACAGAGATCGTTTTACTTCTTCCTTTCCAATATGTACGACTTTTATTTATTTCGTTTTCTTGTCTAACTGCCCTGGCCAGACATTTGGTAAAACGATAAATAAAAGTAGCAGAGTATACATACTTCTGTTGTTCCTTATCTTAGGGGGAAAGCATTCGGTTTTGGTATCATTAATATGTTAACTGTAGGGTTTTTTGTAGATATGCTTTATCATGCTAAAGAAATGCCCTTCTGTTCCTAGTCTGTTGAGATTTTTATCATGAAAGCATGTTGGATTTTGCTAAATACTTTTTCTTTGTCCACTGAGATAGTAAATTTTAAAGAGTTCTATTGATATGGTCTGTGTGCACGCTAAGTCGCTTCAGTCCTGTCTGACTCCTTGCAACTCTATGGACCGTAAACTGGCAGGCTCCTCGGGCCATGGGATTCTCTGGGCAAGAATGCTGGAGTGAGTTGCCATGCACTCCTCCAGGGGATCTTCCTAACTGAGGGATCAAACCCGTGTCTCGTGTCTCCTTCATTGGTAGGCAGGTTCTTTACCACTAGCGCCACCTGGAAAGCCCAATTGATATGGTATGTTACATTAATCAATTTTCAGATGTTAAATATCCTTCTTATTTCTGTTCCATATCTCCATCTTATTAGGGCACTTATATTTTATTATAGTCTATGCCTCCCCAGTAGAACATGAGCCTGATGAAGGGAGATACTGCATCTACAATAGATTCTTGACTTTCAGGAGAGAGATCTTTGTGGGTCCTGAAATATCTGAATCCCTCTGCAAAATGCCACTGAGAAAAAGGAGAGAAAAACAAATTTGGTAGAGCTTGTATTCTGGTTACTTATGGGACCCAATCACTAGAGAAATGTCTTTTTCTTGCATGCCAATCTTCAGGCAAGTAATCTGAATTTGTGCTTCAGCAAAACAACAAACCAGGAGCCTTCAGAATCAGTCTTGACAGCATACACATTCGTTGCAATGCTCCTTAGACCACTGATGTACATCCCTATTGAGTCTGGCGTGTAGTGGGAGGACAAAAAGAGTTTGTTCATTTTATTAGGACTGTGGATCTGTGCTAGGCACTCGGTGAGTTGCTGAGATTATAGAAATGCATAAAATAGAGTTCTTAACTCAAGGACCTTAGAGTCAGTTGGGGGAAAGAGACAACTAAAATACGATGAAAATTGTATGATGGTGCTAGTACCGCAAAAGAAGAGAGAATGAGGCTTCCTGTAGCAAGTGGGGTCTGAGCTTTCCTCTCACCACATTCACCGGCATCTTCTGGCCCAAGTCACCATCAGCTCTCTCCTTTGATGATGTAGGAACCTCCTAAATGACGTCTCTGCTCGTACCTTGCTAACCATGCAGTCCGTTCTCAGTACACCACTCAGAGTGCTTCTGTCTCTCTTTTACTTGCAGCTCTATCTTTACAGAGTTAAAAACCAAGTTGCTGCCTTGGTTTACAAGTTCTACCTGATCTGACCCTCCACTATTTCTCTAATCTCTTCTTCTACTTTTACTCTTGATAACTCCACTGCACAAACTCTGATCTCCTGCTGGTCTTCCAACATCTTAGACTCATTCTCCTCCCACTTGTGGCCTTTGTATTTGTGAGTGCTGCTTCTCGAATGCTCTTTGCAGATAGAATTCCCTTGCTTTCTGCCTGCCTCTGGGAGGCCTTGGGAGAAAAGCCCTGGGGAGAAAACAATCCAAATATTCTGCAGAAACCAGCAGACTCTCTCCCTGCTCCCTTTCCACGTGAACATGCCTATTTTTCTCTGTACCACTCACTCATTTATGTTTATTGTCTGTGTTATCCAACTAGAATATAAGTTCCATGATGTCAGGGATATTTTTGCCCATTTTGTTTTTACTCCCATTGCTTAGCATGCTTCCTAGAATGCAGTAGGTACTCATTAAATATTTGCTGACCCAGCGAATATACTGCCATTCCAAAGGTTGAGTGGGAGTGAATTAGAAAGAAGAAATGAGCTGGACTGGGAGGTAGGAAGGGTGTTTATTGAATTCAGTGATTTAATATCTCCATGTGCGGGGTTTATGGACTTCCCTGGTGGCTCAGACTGTAAAGCATCTGTATACAATGCGGGAGACCTGGGTTCCATCCCTGGGTCAGGAAGATCCGCTGGAGAAGGAAATGGCAATCCACTCCAGTACTATTGCCTGGAAAATCCTGTGGACAGAGGAGCATGGCAGGCTACAGTCCATGGTGTCGCAAAGAGTCGGACACGACTAGGCGACTTCACTTTCCTTTCCTTTCACTTTCTTTTTTGTGTGGGGTTTGGATTTTGAGCTAGATGGTTGCTGATGCTCGTTTTCATCCAATCATCTCTGAAATAACACAACAAAATAGCAGTTTTGCAGCCCAGAGTGGACCAAGAGTCTGTATGAAGACCACTGATAGCTTTAGGCAATCTGAAGGTGTGTGCTATGCTAAGTTGCTTCAGTCACGTCTAAGTCTTTGTAACCCCCTGGACTGTAGCCCCCCAGGCTCCTCTGTCCATGGGATCCTCCAAGCAAGAATACTGGTGTGGGTTGCCATGCCTTCCTCCAGGGGAACTTCCTGACCCAGGATTGAACCTGTGTCTCTTATGTCTCCTGCATTGGCAGGTGGGTTCTTTACCACTAAATCTGAAGATGTAAGGGTGCCTAAATGTTGGTAACACCAAAACCTATTACCAGGCAGTGAAGATGGCCCCTGAGATCACAGCTAAATTATAGATGCTACCCAGTGCTGTTAAGGAAGACACCTGGTTCTCTCATCCCAAGATAGCCCTTGCACCAAACTACAAAGCTCAAAGTTTATAAAAGGCATCCCTAGCATAATGTATAATTAATAAATGTCATTTATCGAGTGCTTCCCCGGTGCCTTGCTCAGTGCTGGGAGCTTTATAATGTTCTCTCTCATAACCCTCTGAGACAGGTACTATTGTCATCTCCATTTTACAGAGTTAAATAACAGGTGCTGAAAAAATTCATAACTTGCCTAGGGCCATGGGGCTGGTAAGTGGCTAAGCTAGTAAATTTTAACTCCAGTCTGATGGAGTCTAAAACCTATGTTCTCGGTCACATTGTGTATTCTCCAGATCAGCCACCTGCAACAAATATGTTACCTTTGAGGGCAAGAACACATCTCTCCAGTTTCTGTACTTTTCTGCTTTTCGAAATGAGGTTTGGGATGTTCCAGAAGCTGCAGGTGTGTATTTACCCAGGAGCTTTGATAGGATGCGGGCAGAAGGACAGTGTAGGCCCAGACGCTGCTCTAACTGTATCAGTTATGATTTAATATATAATACTGTCAAAACTCAATTAGGGAAGTCTTCAGGAGTGCAAAGGGCAAGGCAGATTAAGAAGGTAATGCTTCTTAGAATAAATATATTCTTGTCTAGGAAATGTGTTTTCTGTAATTATTTTGGGAGTCCAGGCTCCATAAGCCTTATTGGAAATAGCCTGATATATACTGGATAGAGAGTTTGGAATAGCCCAAGTCCCCTTAGGGAAAGGGCAGGAGATGTGTACTGAAGTGTGATGGTGAATTCTGTAATTCTCCTGCAGAGAATTAGGGGGCCAGAGGGGAGGGTGTGAGCCTCAGAAAAAGAAATGCAAACCTCAAGGGACTGTGGGTTTTTTGGAGGGTTTATAAACACTGTTTGCAGCTCAGATAATAGCATGATTCTTCCTTTTGAGGGCTTGTGGTTCTTTTTATGGGCAGTTAGGGAGGGGGCTCAGACCACAGAGACTGTTCTCGGAATTAAGGAACTGGGTTTTCAGAAGTTTCTAGTTGTACCATGGGCAATGCTGTGACACCTCTTCACTATGTGATGGGCAGTGCTGCAAGACCCCTTGGTTTTCAGCACACCGTGAAGCACTGTGGAAAGAGCTGTGGCATTTGGAGTTAGAGAACCCTACATGGGGGACCTAACAAATCTGAGACCCAGTGCAAGTCTCTCTATGTATATTATCTTATGATAACTTCTAGTTGTGGGGTGATCCTTAGAGTCTTCGCTGAGGCTGGAGGGGGAACCCTGGAATTATTGAGAAAGCTATGACTTTGTCCGGCTTTCAGGGAGTTGCCTCTAAGCCTTTTTAAGATGGGGAAAATTCTCAGGATTGTCATGAGGCTAAAAATGAGTTTTTGTAGGCTGTTAAGTCAATTGCCAATAAGTTCAACAGAGTGGGGAATTGTGAAGAAAGGCACGCTATTTCAGTTCCCGTTTCAGATTCTTCCTCTTTTCACTTGTGCTGGGGCTGTACGCAGCCAGTCATGCAAATTCCAAGGTGAGTCTGGCCAGCTTAGGCTCATTAGCTTCATCAGCAGCCTGTTTTGTGGGGGAAACATACTGTGTGTGTGTGTTTAGAGGTTTCTGGTTATATCATGGGCAACGTTTTGACACCTCTGCATTATGTGATGGGCAGTGCTGCAAGACCCCTTGGTTTTCAGCACACCGTGAAGCACCACCAGAGCAGCTGGGAGGAGTCAAAGCACATGAGACTCTGTGAGGCTGTTGCATTGCCTCCGCATGGCGTTGGCACCACACTTCAGGGCTCGCTATGTCTTTCTTCTGAGCTGCTCACCTTAACATTCCCCCTCCATCATTCACCCCAGAACCAGCTGTCCACTCTCCAGGCTCATTTTTACATTTTCCTATATCTGGACTTGAGTTGAGTTCTTCTATCCAGTGTCTTAATTGAGTTCCCCTTTGATTGAGTTCCCTTATTCCATCAGAAATTAACTTTCAAAGAAAGCTATCTGACATACCATTCAGTTCAGTTCAGTTCAGTTCAGTCGCTCAGTCATGTCTGACTCTTTGCGACCCCATGAATTGCAGCACGCCAAGACTCCCTGTCCATCACCAAATCCTGGAGTTCACTCAGACTCACACCCATCGAGTCAGTGATGCCATCCAGCCATCTCATCCTCGGTCGTCCCCTTCTCCTCCTGCTCCCAATCTCTCCCAGCATCAAAGTCTTTTCCAATGAGTCAACTCTTCGCATGAGGTGGCCAAAGTACTGGAGTTTCAGCTTTAGCATCAATCCTTCCAAAGAACACCCAGGGCTGATCTCCTTTAGAATGGACTGGTTGGATCTCCTTGCAGTCCAAGGGACTCTCAATAGTCTCCAACACCATAGTTAAAAAGCATCAATTCTTCGGTGCTCAGCCTTCTTCACAGTCCATCTCTCACATCCATACATGACCACTGGAAAAACCATAGCCTTGACTAGATGGACCTTAGCAACAAGGTAATGTCTCTGCTTTTGAATATGCCATCTAGGTTGGTCATAACTTTTCTTCCAAGGCGTAAGCATCTTTTAATTTCATGGCTGCAGTAACCATCTGCAGTGATTTTGGAGCCCCCCAAAATAAAGTCTGTCACTGTTTCCACTGTTTCCCCATCTATTTCCCATGAAATGATGGGACCGGATGCCATGATCTTCGTTTTCTGAATGTTGAGCTTTAAGCCAACTTTTTCACTCTCCTCTTTCACTTTCCTCAAGAGGCTTTTTAGTTCCTTTTCACTTTCTGCCATAAGGGTGGTGTCATCTGCATATCTGAGGTTATTGATATTTCTCCTGGCAATCTTGATTCCAGCTTGTGTTTCTTCCAGCCCAGCGTTTCTCTTGATGTACTCTGCATAGAAGTTAAATAAGCAGGGTGACAATATACAGCCTTGATGCACTCCTTTTCCTATTTGGAACCAGTCTGTTGTTCCATGTCCAGTTCTCACTGTTGCTTCCTGACCTGCATACAGATTTCTCAAGAGGCAGGTCAGATGGTCTGGTATTCCCATTTCTTTCAGAATTTTCCACAGTTTCTCATGATCCACACAGTCAAAGGCCTTGGCATAGTCAATAAAGCAGAAGTAGATGTTTTTCTGGAACTCTTTTGCTTTTTCCATGCTCCAGCGGATGTTGGCAATTTGATCTCTGGTTCCTCTGCCTTTTCTAAAACCAGCTTGAACACCAGGAAGTTCATAGTTCACGTATTGCTGAAGACAGGCTTGGAGAATTTTGAGCATTACTTTACTAGTACTCCTTAATTTTCACGGTACATTCTAATGGGCTTTTTGGAGACAATGCCTCACTCCATGGACGAACTCTAAAGATGACTGCTGCAGTAGTCATGGGGCAGACCAGTGGTCCAGGCTCCTGATCCCCTGACCATGGAGAGGAAGATCTGGCCAGAGGAACCATGGAGCAGGCAGGAGGAAAGCCCCACTGTGTGGGAGATGCTGCTGTGCAGGGGATGTTGGGCTCTGTGTATGTATCACAGGCTAATTAGGAGAATAGATTAAGCTGCTTTGGTGTCAAAATAGCTGTGGGGAAAGCAACCTTAATAGCAGGTTGCAGATGAAAGAAAATGAAATGGGAAAGAGATGAGGAGCATTTAAAAGAAAACAATCAGGCTGGAGGGAATGAAGAGAGGAGGATACAGCAGAGCATTTAAAAAATTAAAGAAGTTGGTGTGGGGTGGCATATGCATTTCTGATGAGCACCAGGGGAAGAGAGCCTAGTCCCACATTTTCTCTGCCTCAGTGTTTGTCATGTTCAAAGCCACAGAGTTCCTAGGGGACAGGAAATGGGAGAAGGGAAGTGGTAAGTAACTTTGGGGCTCAGCCAGGAGGGGGAGGTTTAGCTGGCTAGACCGTTCTGTTTCTACTCAGTATCAGCTCTCCTACTCTCCGTGATTCTGTGACTGGTTTTTCTCTTCTCATTCCTTGCAGTGAGATTCCTGGTCCTTCCATCCATCTTAGGGCTTTCGTCGGCATCCCTTACTGCATTACTCTCAAACCTGGGTTTCCAGTCCAGGTGGATCTCCTGAGTTCTCCAGCTGCTACCCACCCCATCCTGCGTTGTCTCACCTCACACGATGACAATGGACTCATTCCTCTCCCCATGATGCCCATGCCTGCTTCTCCTCCAAACTTCATCACAGCAGTGGTGCCACCGTCCCCCAGAGTGAGAACACTAGGAATCTTTCTTGATTCTCCTCTTTCCCATCAGTCACTGCTTTCTGTTAACTTTACCTTCTACACGTAGCTCAAATTAGCTCAGCATTTCTCTTCACCTCATTGCCCCTCTCTTGGTCATCACTTGCCTACACAACAGCAGTAGCCCAGAGAACTGTTTTCCTTTCTCCCCACTCCCCGCCCCCCCCCAACATGGCCCCCTCCATAACACAGTAAATCATGTCACTCTCCTTCCTAAAACCATCAGTGCTCCTCTGCCGTTCTGGATACTTATTGCTGCATAAAAACATTACTCCAAATCTTAGTAGCTAAAGAAAACAGCCATTATTTATATTTCATAAACTTTGAGTCAGGAATTCAGACAGGGCTCAGCTGGGCAATTCTGTTCCATGGGGCATCAACAGAGGTCATTTGGTCATATCCAGCTGGTAACCGGCTAGCCTAAAGCCCGCTTATATGGCTCCACACATATGGCACTTTGGTGGAAAAGACCGAAAGCTGGGCTAAGCTGGGACTGCCAGCTGGAGCACCCATGTGTGGCCCCTCCAGTGTGGTGGGCTTAGGGTAGTTGGTCTTACATGGTGATTCACGGCTCCAAGAATCAGGGTTCCAGTGAAAATGGTAGAAGCTGTATGGTGTTTCATGGCTTAGCCTCACAAATCCTATGGCATAATTTTCCATAGCGCTATACTGGCTGAAGCAGTTACAAGCCCGCCAGGTTTCAAGGAGAATGGATGAAGACCCTACCTCTCAGTGTGAGGAGCACAGTTGTGTCTTCAGAGGATGGCCTTAGTACCATGGTTTGTGTGGCCCTTCATGGGCTGGCTCTTGCAGGCCTCCTCTCTGCTTACCATTGTCTAACCTCATTGGATTTTATGCCCCAAAGTTTCAGCCATCCTTAGCAATTCATAACTTGAGTAATCTGAACTCTTTTGCACTGTTGGGTTCCTACCTCTTTTTAGAGTGGCCTTCTTATACCTTCATCTGACAGATTCCTATTTCCCTTCAAGTCTTAGCTTAAGTTCTACTTCTTATAGGAAGCCTTCCATGAATCTTTTAATCTAGGTTAGGTGGCTTCCCATAAGGCCAAATAAGACTCATTACAAAGTATCATAATTGGTTTTTTTTTCATAATTGTTTATTTAACAGCCTACATCTCTCACTGAACTGAAGACATCTAACACAAGACCTGGCATGTACTAATTGGCCAAAATGTTTATTGAACCTCATACTTTCTCTGGGTCTCAGTTTCCTCATTTGTAAATTTGGAAACCAAATAGATTTATCCAATATGTTATTGTCTTGATCAGTTGCTTCATCAGCATAGAATTGAAAAGGATCCTGAAACTACATGTGGGCTTAGCAAGATGGAGGATTGTGATCCATTAGTGATGTCTGCCATGGGCACAGCTTGGGAAGAGGTAGCTTGTATGCTGTGCATTTGGCATGCCTAGATTAGATTGCTTCCAGCTTTAAATGTCTGCCAATAGCACTATCTATATTACATCTACCTAGAATCCCAGACTAAGAGCTGGAAGTTTCCCATGAGATCACTCAGTCTAGTATTCTCGATGTATACGTGAGAAAACTAAGACTCAGAGAGAAAGTGATTCACCTGAAGTCAGAACCTGATTCCAGGGTGAGGTCTAATATATTGAGCTAATTTGCAGTCACATAAACTGTGCAGGAATCGAGGTTTAGTGTCTAAGATAGTGGCTGTTAACCCCAGCTCAGTGTTAATTTCCTCTCTTGTTCATTCTGGGATTTCAAACAATTTGCCAGTAGAACAAGCCAGGTTTGATTTTTGAGCACAGTCATTTCATAGCTGCCTGTTCTTGGAAACATTACTTGACCTTTTTAAACTTAAGGTTTCTCTTTTGTATTGTAGGTAATAGTAATACCTGCCACATAAGTGAGATATTATAGGGAGAGCCCTTTTTAATTGTTTCTAGAACATAGTTAGTACTCAACAATTATCTATTATTAGTAACAATCTATTACTAATATCATGACCACTGGTACTATCATCACAAGGCTTTAACCTGGCTTACTCCCTTGAGTAGGCACAAAGGCTGGACAGACTGGGTCACAAGGCACAGGGCACATGTTACCTGAATTCACAGGGCTGACTTGAGACTTGTTAAGGATAATTTGAAGAGTCCCATTTTCTCCAACCAGAAGGCTTTACAACTGAACCCAGTGACAGGTTGTGGCTCACACCTGGGAACTGTCTCACTATCACAGCAGAGACATTTTCAATCAGTATTTCTGCAAGGGAGAAAGACTGGCTCATCTAACAGGCCAGATGCTTTATCAGAGCTAAACAGTGTTGTCTTTGGGGAAGAGAGGGGATAAATTGTAAAAGTCAATAGAAAACAATTGACTTCAGACAAATTTTACACACACACGTTTAGAGAGAGGCTGGCGCTGTGGTGAGGACCTGGGGAGAGGCAGGAATGGTTAGGTGTTGATCTAATTTTTGAAGGGCTAATGCGTGGAGCTCTCCAGGCAACAATGGCAAATGCACTTCTAATCATCTCCATATTAAATTTAGCATCAAGGAGAGGTGCACTTCTCTCTCTTCAATTTCATAGGAATGTGATTAACATGGATATAAAAAAAGTTAAAGGAAACAGAATTTGATTTGAACTTATAGTCTATTTCAAAGTGAAAATTAAGATGCATTTGCAAAGTTTTCGTGGATAAGTTTCCAGGGACTCTAAACTGTGATTGAACCAAGTTCATCTTGTACTTTTTCTCCCTCCCTTTCTTCTTTCCATGAGGTTTAAGTCTGCTTGGAATGAAGCAAGAGGAAGGAAGAAAGAAAGCAGAAGGGTGCCATGCTGGGCGTAGGGAGGAGAGGTACTTTAGCACCACTGCAGTCTAAAGGATTTCACGCTGGGGTAGCCAGGGGAACCAACCGTTGGCTGGTGATGAACCCTTTGTCAACATGAGAGTGGGGCTCTCTGAATTTGAAAGAAGCAAGTTGGAGCCTTGCTTCTCCCAACCAAGAAGGAGCCTCTGTAAATTGTAAATCTGGTGGTTGGTGGTTGTGTTCAGTGCTGACATGGATTAGGCTGCAATTCTGTTGACAGTCATCCAAGAAGGGGACAACTCCAAATTCTCTTCTTTCTTTAGTCCCTCTCCCTCACCTTTTGACTAAAATGTTTTGGATTTAGACACTGAGAACTTCATTTTATTTTATTTAAATTTTATTATTTTACTTTATAATACTGTAGGTTTTGCCATACATTGACATGAATCCACCGCAGGTGTACATGAGTTCCCAACCCTGAACCCCCCTCCCACTTCCCTCCCCATATCATCCCTCTGGGTCATCCCAGTGCACCAGCCCCAAGCATCCTGTATCCTGTATCGAACCTAGACTGGTGATTCATTTCTTACTTGATAGTATACATGTTTCAATGCCATTCTCCCAAATCATCCCACCCTCTCACTCTCCCACAGAGTCCAAAAGTCTGTTCTTTACATCTGTGTCTCTTTTGCTGTCTCACATACAGGGTCATCATTGCCATCTTTCTAAATTCCATATATATGTGTTAGTATACTGTATTGGTATTTTTCTTTCTGGCTTACTTCACTCTGTATAATCGGCTCCAGTTTCATCCACCTCATTAGAACTGATTCAAATGTATTCTTTTTAATGGCTGAGTAATACTCCATAGTGTATATGTACTACAGCTTTCTTATCCATGTGTCTGCTGATGGACATCTAGGTTGCTTCCATGTCCTGGCTATTATAAACAGTGCTGCGATGAACATTGGGGTCCACGTGTCTCTTTCAATTCTGGTTTTCTCGTTGTGGATGCCCAGCAGTGGGATTGCTGGTTCATAAGGCAGTTCTATTTGTAGTTTTTTAAGGCATCTGCACCTGGAAAGATCTCCCTGAATTTAATAATTTGGGGGAATAGTGAAGGAAAAGAAAGGGGAGAGAAATGGGGCTCCTCTGGCTTTGATAATGAAGGAAGCTTTAATTTTCCTGTCTTAAATCATGTACACATGCTGTGCTTTGTAGCTCTGAACCTATGGTGTTTGAGATTTATTTATTTTTTATTTAAATTTTTTAAAAAATTGGACTATAGTTGATTTACAAAGTTGTGTTTCAGTTATACAGGTAAGTGAATCAGTTATACACATACATGCATCCACTTTTTTTTTTAAAGATTCTTTTCCTATATAGGCTGTTAAAGAGTATTGAATAGAGTTCCCTGTACTATACAGCAAATTATTAATAGTTATCTATTTAATATATGGTATGTGTATATGTCAATTGCAATTTGCCAATTTATCTTCTCCACCCCTTATCCCCTGGAACCCATGAGTTTGTTTTCTCCATCTGTGACACTGCTGCTGCTGCTGCTAAGTTGCTTCAGTCGTGTCTGACTCTGTGCGACCCCATAGATGGCAGCCCACCAGGCTCCCCCATCCCTGGGATTCTCCAGGCAAGAACACTGGAGTGGGTTGCCGTTTCCTTCTCCAATGCATGAAAGTGAAAAGTGAAAGTGAGGTCGCTCAGTCGTGTCCAACTTTTTGCGACCCCATGGACTGCAGTCCACCAGGCTCCTCCACCCACAGGATTTTCCAGGCAAGAGTACTGGAGCGGGTTGCCATTGCCTTATCTGTGACTCTACTTTTTGTAAATAAGTTCATTTTGTAAATAAATTTATTTTGTAAATAAGTTCACTTGTACCTTTTAAATTTTAGATTTTTACACATATAAGTGATGTCATATGATATTTGTCTTTCTGTGTCTGAGTTCACTCAGTGTGACAATGTCTAGGTCCATCTATGTTGCTGCAAATGGCATTATTTTGCTCATTATTTTGTGGCTGAGTAGAATTCCATTGTATAGAGGTACCACGTCTTCTTTATCCATTCCTCTGTTGATGGACATTTAGGTTGCTTCCATGTCCTTGGATTTGTAAACAGTGTTACAGTGAACACTGGGGTGCATATATCTTTGCAAATTATGATTTTCTCTGGGTGTGTGCCCAGAAGCGGGACTGCTGGACCACATCATAGCTGTATTTTTAATTTTTTAAGGAACCTCTATACTGTTCTCCGATAGTGGCTGTACGATTTACATTCTCATCAATAGTGTAGGAGGGTTCCCTTTTCTCCATACCCTCTCCAGCATTCATTGTTTATAGATTTTTTTGATGATGGCCATTCTGATTCGTGTGAGAACCTTATTGTGGTTTTGATTTACATTTCTCTAATAATTAGTGATGTTGAGCATCTTTTCATGTACTTTTTGGCCGTTGTGTGTTTTCTTTGGAGAAATGTCTATTGAGATATTCTGCCCATTTTTTTTTGGTTTATTCATTTTTTATGATATTGAGCTGCATGTGCTATTTGTATATTTAGGAGATTAATCTTTTGTTGGTTGGTTTGATTGCAAATATTTTCTCCCATTCTGAAAGTTGTCTTTTTGTTTTGTTTATGGTTTTCTCTGTTGTGCAAAAGCTTTTGAGGTTAATTAGATACCATTTATTTATTTTTGTTTTTATTTTCTTTATTCTAGGAGGTGGATTAAATAGATCTTGCTGTGATTTATGTCAGAAAGTGTTCTGCCTATGTTTTCCTCGAAGAGTTTTATAGTGTCCGACCTTAAATGGTCTTTAATCCATTTTGAGTTTATTTTTGTACATGGTGTTGAGGAGTGTTCTAATTTCTTTTTCTTTTTCTTTTTTTAACATGTAGCTGTCCAGTTTTTTTCAGCACCACCTATTGACAAGACTTTTTTTCTCCATTGTGTATTCTTGCCTCCTTTGTCATAGATTAGGAGACACATCTGCTGAGAAACCAAGAGGTTTTATTGGGAAGAGGCGCCTGGGTGGAGAGCAGTAGGGTAAGGGGACCCAGGAGAATTGCTCTGCCATGTAGCTGCCAGTCTCAGGTTTTATGGTGATGGGATTAGTCTCTGGGTTGTCTTTGGCCAGTCATTCTGACTCAGAGTCCTTCCTGGTGGTGCATGCGTTGCTCAGCCAAGATGAATGTCAGCAAGAGGGATTCTGGAAGGTGGTCAGAGACGTGGTGTCTCCTTTTGACCTTTCCCGAACTCTCCTGGGTGGTGGTGGCTTAATAGTTCCATGTTCCTTACGAGAACCTCCTGTTGTAAAACACCTCATGAAAATGGTAACTATGGTGCCTGGCCAGGGTGAGCGGTTTCAGTCAGTGTGCTTCCCCTAACAGCTTCAGCTCCTCCTCTGGGTGATTTCCTAGTGTAGGATCTGTCTGCATCATCCTGGATTACTGCGGTGGGTCCTGGCACCCACTGGAGGATTTCCTAGTAGCAGAGTTTTCTACAGAAAACTCCCAGGACAGTGGTGCAGGTCCTGGTATCTGCCGATGGAATGCCTAGTTGGGAAGTGATCCATGCCCTCCTAGGATAGCTAGGTGGGTCCTGGCACCTATCAGCAGTATCCACACCCTCCTTGGACAGTGTAGGCAGGTCCTGGGAACTGCTGGTGGAGTTGCTAGTGCAGGGAGCTGTCTGGACCCTTCCAAGTCAGTGAGGGTGGGCCCCAGGGCGCACTGGCGGAATGGCTAGTGGCTGGAGCCACCTGTGCCCTTTTAGATCAACAGTGGTGGGGCCTGGCATCTGCCCGTGAGTCTGGAAGAGGTGGCCAGTGCTGGCCTCTGGAGCCCAAGGTGGCAGCCGTGACACACACTGCAGCTGGAGCTTCTGTGGGGAGAGTCTTATAGCCTGGGAGCACTCACAGGGAAAGAAATTCCTATGGTGGTCCTGCCCCTCTCCTTATGCACCTCCCAACAACAGTGCCTTGTCTTTCTGGTGGGCCAAGGCTTCTTCCTAGTCCATCCTGAGTTGCGATGGCCTGACCTCTACAGGCTGTTTCCACACCTAACCTTGGTTCTGTCCCTGGGACTGAACTTCAGAGTCTGAACTTCAGCCGCCTACCCCCACCCTCACCGACAGGAGTATCTCAGGTTGTGGGCACCTGGTGGTGGTGCCAACCCTCTGTACAGGTTCCTCTCCATTTGCCCTCCACAGAGTGGTGGCTGCTCTCCCCTTGGAAGTTTCCAAAATTCTCCCTCCATCTAGTCTAATCTCTCTGCTGGTGAGGAGCCTTCCCAAGGTTTGGGAACCTTTCCTCCTTCACAGCCCCCTTCCTGGGGTGCAGGCCTCGGTCTGATTCCTTCTTTTTCCTTTGTCTTTTTTCCCCTACCCAGTTATGTGGAGGTTTTCTTGTCTTTTCGGTCCTCTGAGGTCTTCTGTCTACATTCAGTAGCTGTTCTCTGTGAATCGTCTCACCTGTAGATACAGTTTCAGTGTGTCTATGGAGGGAGGTAAACTCTACTTCCTACTCCTTTGCCATCTTGGGCTTGACCAGGATTTATTTTTTCTAATGGATGCTTTTGGGGAGTATGTTTACAAGTTTATCACCTTCTTTAGGGAAGGGCCTTCTTTGAACATGCTCTTACCTTTAATAAGTAATTCAAGAAACATAGTCTCTTGGTCTGGCTAAACGTTAGAAAACAGTGTAATCCCAGGGAATGTATTTAATTGGGAAATTGACCCAGAACCCAATTTAGCATCATCATCTAGGCCAGACAGGGCCAGGCTGACGTCAGCAGGAGTCTGGCTGCCTCAGGAGCTGGGGACAGAGCTTTCTTGATTAAGATGTTTCCTGGGAAATGGAATTAAGCCTAATGATTTCCAATGGAAGGGACTGCTAATTGGGGAGGCAATACTGCTTAATTGGGACACCTGCAGGTAATTAAAGGCTCCCTCCCGATGGCCTTCTCTGTACTTACGACTCTGGGAGGTTAGACAGTGTGGAGGATATAGGTGCCCTCAGCCCCTCTGCTATGTCTTGGCCTTGACCCTCTGTCCAAGGCCTTTCAACCAGGCCACTTTTCTACTCCTTGACAAAAATGCTTTGCATGAGGCCTTCTATGGACTTTCAGGTGCTTGAGTGAACTATGGTATCTGATGCTAACCTGCTGCTGGGGAGTCTAGTGAGCTCCCTGGAAATGGGAGAAAAAGGCAACACAGTATCATGGCAGCACTTGACATCAGATCCCAGAGGCCTCTGTATCAAGTGACTCTGATGAATGGGACTTAAGATTGAAGATGTCACCTTCTGCAGAGATGGGCAGGCCCAGCCCCATGTGGGAGGGCAGCCCTGGTGGAAAATCCTCTGGATTAAGATTTGGATAAACTGATTTTTAGATCCAAGTCTACTGCCCATGAGCATTGTGACTCACCTTTTTGGGCCTCAGTTTTTTCAACCGTAAAATGAAAATGATTCTAGTTATGGATAAGGACAATGTAAAGATCCTGTCACTCTAGGTGCTGGGTAAGGGACTGGAGAAGGATAAGCTTTTTAAATCTATGTTCTGAGGAACTTACTCGGATGGGGTAGACAAACCTGTAAATCAACACTTGCCATGTGGTGTTACAGGTCCTACTAGACAATGGAGGAGCAGACCCGTTATCAGAGAAGAACAGAGACAGCTTTAGAGGGAGGGAACATTTCGGTGAGTGTTTATGAACAGATAAGGCAGAGGGAGAAAGCATCCCAGGCAGGGAGAAGGGCATATGTAAGGGCCCGGGCATGCAGACCTCATGCAGGCACAACCCAGGAGTAGTCACTGGTGATGCATTTCTGCTGAGTGGAAGGATGTGCATCTTGGGGAAAGAAAGAGTGAGGGGAATATGGCAAGTCCCCTACATACAAGGGAGCTCTGTTCCAAGAGAATGTTCATAAGTCCATTAGAGTTGGCCTAGGTACCCAATTGGCTACCACAATAAGCTATATAGTACTGTACTGTGATAGGTTTATAATACTATTCATACAAATAGTACATAAAAAGGAGACAAACACATAAATAAAACATTAAAAAATTTACAGTGCTGTGCCTTGAAAAGTACAGTAGTATAACAGCTGGCATACAGTGGCTGGCGTCCAGAGAACAGATAAGAAGAGTTACTGACTGGAGGAGGGAGCGGAGGTGGAGGATGGTGGAATGGAAGGACCATCGGCAATGAGAGACGGAGGGCAAGCTGCAATTTCACTCATGCCTGTTGTTGATGGAACATGTGTTCGCATCTTTGAGAGTCTGCAACTTAAAGGTTTGTATATAGGGTCTTACTGTATGAGACAGTGCAGGTCACAGGAGATCATGGATCATGAAGGCCATCACATTACTCCAAGGAGCTTGGTTGTACTTTTTCTAATAGGAAATGGAAGGTTGTTGAAGAGTGTTCAGTGTGGGAGTGACAGTCACGATTGAATTTGGGAAAAGTCAGTCTGATAGAAGTGTGGTCCTAATGGGGGAGCTAGATTAGAGAGGCCAGGCTGGAGGCAGGGAAGCTGCTACAACAGTCTGGAAGAGGAGTGGCGAGTCCCTAAGTTCAGGCAAAGCCAGTGGGAAGTGAGAGGAGGGAACAGTTTGAGTTTGTATCATGGATTGCTTTGTATGCTGCTATTTGTAGTTTTAGGTTTTGGGGAACTCTGTAATCAAGCACTTGCTTCCCTTTCAGCCAAAGGCGCCTTGTTTGTACTTCTTTACCTGCTCTAACCCTTTGCTCTGCAGAGAGCTTCCCAAGACTCGATTTTCCAAAGGAGACTTTGGCAAGGCTTGGGATACCCTACTCAATGTCTGCAGACAAGAGGAGTGAGACAGGACAAGAATTTGAGGCTCTGGCTTTCCTAGGGTGCTTAGGAAAGAGAACTCTTACAACAATACACAGGAACGCAGCCCAGTGCTCAAGTCTCAGTGGTTTTGGAAAAAACACTTGATTGAAAAGCTGCGGAGATGGGGAAGCACAAAGGTGAGCTGGAGCCATGGGTAAAAGCAGTTTTCACTGTGACCGTCATCTCATGTTCTCTCCTTTTGCAGCCGGCAGTTTGGGTAATAGACACGGTATTCATGCCACAATGGATGAGGTAGGGGCTCATTTCCAATTTTTAAAAAGAGCTATTCCCAAGGGTTGGGCCAGCTTAAAGTCTTGGTACAGGCTGTTGGTGCCAGTGCAACTCCTGGGACGAAAGCTGTTACCTTCTAGGCTCCATCAGAAAATATCTTCAGTGTTGAAGTTTTTTGAAGTGTTCAATTATGATTCTCTATGAAGTGCTTCTTTGAATAGCCCATGTGCAGAGTATGAGTTAATGGGGCTGAGGTAAGCTAGCAGGGGATTTCTTTGCTTTTCCATCTGAAGAAACAGAGACCCATCCCTCCCCTCCTAATTGTTACAATACTGATTCTCAGGACCGCCCCTTTGCAGAGAATGCCTTAGACTGAGCTTGGAAGGTATGTGTCCATGTAAAAAATATTACTTGGTACCTTTTCAGAATTCTCATTCCTAAGTGAAATTCAGTTCCTTTCAGCTTGTTTTCTTTCTTTCTGAAGTCCTAAGTTAAAAGAACCCCATTAGAGCAGGGGTCTGAAGGGGCTTTTCTTGTTTGGGGAACCATAGGCTGACCTGGCTTTTCTTTCCAGCCTCTTGAGGTCGGGAGCCTGTGTTCCTCCCCTGTGGCCTCCATGTGCCCAGGCAGTGAAGCACCTAGAATTTCTTTAGGGCAGTCTCTTCCACTGACCTTGTGACACTGATTTCACCCAAGCTGTGCGAGAGTCAGTCTTATCATCTTAGTATATACTTACTTATTCTGGGAAAGTGTTTTCTGAATGGGAAACTGCTATAAAGTTTACGCCTAGTGAAGAATGAAAGTGAAAATGTTAGTAGCTTTGTTGTGTCCAACTCTTTGCAACCCCATGGACTATAGCCCACCAGGCTCCTCTGTCCATGAAATCCCCCAGGCAAGAATATTGGAGTGGGTTTCCATTCCCTTCTCCAGGGCATGTTCCTGACCCAGGGACTGAACCCAGGTCTCCCACATGGCAGGCAGATTCTTGACCGTAAATCACAGAGAGGGCTGTCCTGCCTAAGTAACTTCCTATTGGGCCTACCCGATTGGCCATAATTCAGCCTCTCTGGACTGCTGTGGCCTCATTTGCTTTGTTGTCTCTGTGTCAGCTGTACTAATCACTTGTCTTGGTCCCACCTTAGGGACACGGCACAGACTGTGCCTCTGATGGGGATGCTCTTTTTCTCCACATCCAGGTAATTCTTGCTCATCCTTCAGTCGGCCCTACGGAGGTCTTGTCTGACCCTTAATCTAAATCAGGTACCCTCGCTTCACTCTACTATCCATCCATCACTCCCAATTCACAGCCCTTATTAAAATTTGTTGGGCCATGTCTGCATGTTGAAATTACTGACTTTGTCTGCCTAGACTCTAAACTCCCAAGGGCAAGTATCTTGTCGGTCTTATTCTCCAGTAAATTATAGTTTATAATGCAGTGCCTGGAACATAATAGGTACTTAACAAACATCTTTTTAGGAAATGAATGTCGGATGTAAACTGTTAGTCCAGTGTGGCAGCCAAGGTGGACAGAGCTGGAAAGCATAAGCCACAGTGCAGAAGGTCTAGGTCTGGTCCATCTAGAAACAATGATGGACACACTTCTTCTAGAACTTCACTGCGTCTACCCTATAAGGGCCATCAGAGTGGGGCAAAGAGGTTCAAGCAAGGGCTGCGATGTCTCTGCTTTGGTGTCTCCCATCTTCTCTAAGTCCTGACAGTGCCCTTGGTGTTTTCTTCCGTTCCTGCAGGGTTGGGTGGTCTCATGGGCTGGGAGCCAGGGTGTGGAAGGAGAAGGGTAGAAATTGTTTGTGGCCAGACTAGAAGCTGGTGGAGCTGTTTCCTTAGCAGGATATCTGTTGATGAACTAGCTAAGAGCCAGTTGTGAGAGGTTATTAATCTCAATTAAGCCTGATTAGGATGTGATTGGATTTGAACTGAGGCTGTCCAAGTCAAGCCTGGCCTATTTGATAGTCTACTCATTGGCAGGCTTATATCACACAGGCTGGCTTCCACATTAGGGCAGAAGGAGAGCCCCTGGCATCTCTGGGAAGGAGGGTCCAGGTGCAGTGACTGTTCAGGACCCCAGCCCCAGGAGGCATCATGGGTTGTAGGAACCTAACCGCTGCTCACTTCTTGGGAAGATGCGACATTCACAACAGGGAGATTATTAATTGTCACAATTATGAGATTATTACCTTGCAAAAAGACATTTTTATCGTGTTCCTACTGAGGATGTATTGGGAGAAGACATGGTACTCAGCGTTGAGCCAGGGTA
Source organism: Ovis canadensis (assembly GCF_042477335.2). Classification (NCBI taxonomy): domain Eukaryota; kingdom Metazoa; phylum Chordata; class Mammalia; order Artiodactyla; family Bovidae; genus Ovis; species Ovis canadensis. The sequence continues at coordinate 61,685,526 of NC_091249.1, read as the reverse complement.
GCAAGTTGGCCTGAGCAGCTTCCTGGCTTCTGCTGAGGGGCAGGTGGTTTCCTTAACAGCAGGAGTGTTGGCTGGTCCTGGCAGGCTGCTCAGGGCTCCAGCTGTTGAAAATTATGGCTCAACCGTTGTTATCATACAGAACAATGAATGAGGTCATTAGCGTGTGGGCCAGACAGGTTGGGCCAATCATGAAACTATTAGTCCAAGCCTGGACTGCAGCGGCCTGGGGAACCATTAACTACTGAATAGCAGGAAAATGTTAGCAGTCATACCCCTGTATGTAACATGTGCGTAACATGTATGCATGTAACATGTGTCTGAACACATACACATGTATGTAACATGTGTCTGAACTAAAGTCAAAAGTGACTAGGTGGCCATTAAACAATAGACATGTGTTATAAGAGTGTGCTTGTTCTCAGAGAACTGAAACTGTAACAAAGTCCTTGAAGCTTCTTACCGTTTAAACATATTATTAAACGACACGGTCATGTTTCCTATGTTATTTAAAAAAAAATAAAATTTACTTTTATCAAGATAATATGTACTATGCCATGCTCAGTCACTTCATTCATGTATGGCTCTCTAACCCCATGGACTGTAGCCCAACAGGCTGCTCTGTCCATGGGATTTTGCAGGGAAAAATACTGGAGTGGGTTGCACAGTCATTAAATACTTAAATGAAAAATAGTAGTCAAATGTCCCTCCCTCATCCCTTTCTAGTTATGTCCCCCAGAGTCAGCTGCTTTCCATATGTTTAATATTTTGGGGGAACTTAACTCTGTGTTTATAGATAATATGCTAATACTGCCATTTCTTTCTGTTTATTTATTTATTGAGATAGAGTTAAGGTACAATATTATGTTACAGGTGTACAACACAGTGATTCACAATTTTTAAAGGTTGTACTCCATTTATGGTTATTATAAAATATTGACTATATTCCCTGTGTTGTACAATATGTCCTTGTAGCTTATATATTTTACCATTTCTTAATTTACCCACTTTAGACATTATTGCATTCTCTTTAGAGTCTGGGTGGGTTTAAAATGCTCACACACAGTCCTCTACCTACCGTCCACTTCTTACCACACTGCTACCTCCCCATCCTTCCAGTATGATTATGTAATACATTTTATTTGAATTTGAAATCAATGGTTACATGACTATGATTAGTTTATGGACAAGCTAAGTACAGTACTACAGTGGTTTTCTTTTTGGAGTTTTTATTTTGTTTTGTTTTCCTAGAGTTAATGTCTCCCCTCTCCTACTTTTTAGTTGCAGAATTTTCTTTTTACATAACCTTCATTTCTTCTTCATTAGCAACCTCTACACTTCTATCCCAGTTTTTTTCTAAGTATACACATAGATAGCCTATCAATTCTGTGATGTTGGTTTTCTTCTGGAGTCCTCCTTTCCAGAAGCTTCGATTATCTTGCTTCTTCTAAACTGATTATTCTCTAGGCCTGTGGCACAGTGTCACCCAGAAATAGTAACAGCTTTCCTGCTTCAGATCCTTGTTTAAGTTTTGAGCTCTTTCAACTCTGAAAATGAACTTATTTATTCTCACATGAATGATAGCTTAGCTGGTTAAGAAATCTCAGGTTAAAAACTTATTTGAAATCATTAATCCATTATCTTTTGCATCCCATGTTCAATTCTCTCCCTTTCTTTGGTCTTTCTTTCTTTCAGGGAGGAAGTTAGGTGAAAACTCTAGTTTTGGGGTAAATCCTTTGTTTCCCAAGGTTTTTATTGATTTTTATTTGAGCTATCTTATTTTTACTTTTAGATTTCTTTTTTTCAACTCTGTTCTCTTAACAGAAAGAATCTTTTTTTTTTTTTCTTGGATGTAGTATCTATTTTTTATTAAAATTTTGACATTTGTTTCTCCTGATTAGCTTAGTTTACCTGTTCTTTACTTTTCTCTGTTTGTTTTGATCTACTTTTCATATCAGAAAAACTCCTCAAATGTTAAATGACCTTTGGTTGGGTATTATTGCACAATAGGGTCCTGGAAAACCTGGTTACTCTGTGTGTGTGTCTGTGTGTGTGTGTGTGTGTGTGTGTGCACATGTGCATGTGATACCTGTCTGTTAGCACACTTCACTCAAGTGATACCAGGCAAATGTAGAAATCTGGACATGTTTTCTCTGGAAATGAATCCTCTAGTCTCCAGCCTGTGAGTGGAATGCATTGTTTTCAGCCTTCTGAGAACAGAGTGGAGGAATGGGAACTGCAGACTTGAGCTACGTTTATCTCTAATATGCCAGCTGTTCTTGAGTCCAAAGCCTGTCTGGATGGATTTCTCCAGAGAGTAAATCTTTGGCAACTGGGTGGGTGGACTTAGTCACCTGGCTCTTTGGGGTTATGAAGGCACAATAATTCTGTATTCTGACTTTTCATGAGTCCTCTTATTTTCAACTTTGTGTCTCACGCTACCCACCTACTGCCTTTGATGGCACCTAGAACCTTAAATTCTGAGCCTTTCCAAGGTCTGTGTTGGGGTGAGGGAAGAAAGGATTAGTTTGTATATCATGGGTGTCTCTATTTTGTGGGTGCATTGGTGGTTGCTTTTTTTGCCTAGCTATGTAGATTACCAACCCTGCATCTACTTGCTGTCTTCCCCAAATCTGATGTTTTTTCTCTGGTACCTCCTTTCTCGTTCTCTTTTCCCTTGGCAGTTATACTTAAAATTTACTTTGCTATTATTTTAGTGGGGTTTTCAGAGGAAGAAGAGATAAATGCCTGTGGTCAGTGGGTTGTATTTAACTGGAAGTTTTATGTTTATGGTTTTGTTCTTTTCCAAATTGAATATGTAGTTGACTGGCTTAAGTCCAGAGAGTACTGTGGAGACTAAAGATGTACTGCTTTGGGCTCACAAAATAGTTCTCCTCTTTTTCTAAACTGTACACAGTTTATATGATTTTTTCCCCCTCTTGTTATAGGCTTTTGGTTTTTTTCTTTCATAATCTAATATTGAAGTATTTGTAAAAATAAGGAACTACAGACAAATGAAGTAAACCTTGTAAAGCTGCTTTATTGTTTAGGGAGCAAGGTCAGCCAGCAAGAGATTGAAGTATTTGTCCACCAGTTAGGAAAGTCCAGCTTTGGGGTGTGAGGGCAGTCTAGAGATAACAGGGTATAACATGCAAAGACACAGACATGGACAAAAAGGGCTCTTGGTAGATACGTTGTTGGCGTTTAGTTGCTAAGTCACGTCTGACTCTTCGTGACCCATGGACTGTAGCCCACCAGGCTCCTCTGTCCATGGGAATTCCTAGACAAGAATACTGGAGTGGGTTGCCATTTCCTTCTCCAGGGGATCTTCCTGACCCAAGGGATTGACCCTATGTCTCCTGCCTGGCAGGTGGATTCTTTAGCACTGAGCCACCTGGGAAACCGCCCGTCGGTATTAACAGGTAGAAGGGGTTAAAAAAATGAGGTTGGCACTGTGCTTCTCTTCAGCTTCCTTCCCTTCCAGTGTGTCTGCAGGGTTCTAGCAACCACACTGAAGGGGGCTCTGTACATCCTTCGGCACCCAGTCTAGATAACTCCTCCACTGGGAAACCTTCCTTCTTCTGTCCTCTGTGTGTGTGTGCATGCTCAGTCATATCTGATTCTTTGCGACCCCATGGAGCCCACCAGGCTTCTCTGTGCATGGGATTTCGCAGGCAAGAGTACTGAAATGGGTTGCCATTTATTCCTCCAGGGGACCTTCCCAACCCAGGGATCAAACCCACATCTCCTGTGGCCTGTGCATTGGCAGGTGGATTCTTTACCACTTGAGCAACCTGGAAGTCCTTCTTCTGTCCTGGTCAGGGCTAACTTCTTCTCACAGGATTGGCCCTTGAATAATGAGTCTGAACTGCACAGGTCCTCTTACCATGCAGATTTTTTTGATAGTAAATACTAAGGTACTATGGAATCCATGGCCAATTGAGTCTGCAGATGCAGAACCTCAGATGCAGAAATCCCCCATATACAGGGGCACTGTGAATACAGAGGGTGGACTAAAAATTTTACTTCGTTTTGCATTGTGTGGAGGGTTTGAACTTCTAATGCCACATTGTTCAAGGGTCAGCAGTATATTTTGACCATGTTTTCTCTTTTTTCCCCCAAACCCTCTTGTGGTGGTTTCCAAATGCTCTTCTGTGGCCCATGGGGCTCTTCTGTGACCCGTAGGGTCTCTTCTGGACTTCTGGGTCCTTAGAAAATACTCAGTACATGGAAGAGCTGGTCATACTCTCTGGCCACTGGGTCAGGCGCAAGGGCTTATCTGAAGGGGGTCAGCATTCCTAGCATGGGACTCAGGTCTTGGCATTAATGTCGTCATGGCACGTCTGTGTTGAGGCACTTCCCTGCCCTCCCATCACACCATGTTTTCCTATGGAGCATGGCCAAGCTTGGACCAGCATTCTTCCAGAGCTTTCTCCCACTTCCTTCTGACTATAGCAAATATCTTCCCCTTGCCTCACCCACTGAAATGTGAGTTCCTTAAGGGACCCTGTTTGATTTATCATCACAACCTCACTGACAAGGAGCCCAGTGCCTGAAACATAGTAGGCACTTAGTCAATGTTTATGGAATGACTTGTAAATAATTTTGCCTAAAACTTTTGTAGTGCATATAATTTGCAAGGGCCTCCATGGTAGAACATGCAAATTATAGAAACAAACAAGTGAACATTGGCAAGGTTGCAAATCGTAAATCTTAAGGAATTTACAGATAGCCTTATTAATTTTGTGAGCCTCTTTTTTTTATTTTTTAAATTTTAAAATCTTTAATTCTTACATGCATTCCCAAACATGAACCCCCCTCCCACCTCCCTCCCCATAACAACTTTCTGGGTCATCCCCATGCACCAGCCCCAAGCATGCTGCATCCTGCGTCAGACATAGACTGGCGATTCAATTCACATGATAGTATACATGTTAGAATGTCATTCTCCTAAGATTATATGCAAAATCTTGTGTATTTTTGGTTCAGTTCAGTTCAGCTCAGTTGTGTCTGACTCTTTGTGACCCCGTGGACTGCAGCACGCCAGGTTTCCCTGTCCATCACCAGCTCCTGGAGCTTACTCAAACTCATGTCCATAGAGTCAATGATGCCATCCAACCATCTCATCCTCTGTCGTTCTCTTCTCCTCCTGCTTTCACTTTTTCCCAGCATCAAGGTCTTTTCAAATGAGTCAGTTGTCTGCATCAAGTGGCCAAAGTATTGGAATTTCAGCTTCAGCATCAGTATTTCCAATGAACATTCAGGACTGATTTCTTTTAGGATGAACTGGTTGGATCTCCTTGTAGTCCAAGGGACTCTCAAGAGTCTTCTCCAACACCACAATTCAAAAGCATCAATTCTTTGGTGCTCAGCTTTCTTTACAGTGCCTTTTTCTAGAGACAAGTTTTCACAGCTTTATCTTTAAAAGGTTAAGAACCACTGAGAAAATGAGGCTTGGAGTTCTGCACCCACACATCTGAGTATGTGCTTCAAGACGGGAAGCGCTCCATCAGTGCATGGCATTATGTTTGTGCCCCCTGCCTTTTTGTCTGTCAGTGTCATCCTTCTGAGCTGACCGTCCTTTTCTTTGCCATTCTTTCTTGGAAAACCCATAGCTTTTGGATCTATGGATGCAAGCTATCTTTGGGTCTATGGTTACTGGAAATTAATGCTGGAATTGAATTCAGAGGCTGAGCCTTGTGCCTGAGTCTGAAGCTCCAGGTGACTCAAGGAGACTTTTAGGTTAATAACTAACTGGATTAGATAGGGCATTTTGTTTCACAAACATGAACATAATTTGTTCTTATTTACTTTTAAATTATAAATGATTATTCCGTAGTTTTTTTTCCTTCGTTTTAAACAGGCTCTTGAAAACATTGCTTTAATGAAAAATAAAACCTAAAAGCAGCTGCAGTGTTGGTATGTAATGATTGAAGTATAATTAAGAGTTATAATTATTCCCAATTAGGCATTTGGAATGCTAAAGTAGGGACCCCAATCAGTTGAACCCAGGCAAGGTAGCATCAAGCCTGAGTCAGGGACAGGGCGTGGGAGAGAAAGGGGTTGACTAGGGGGCCCCCTGGGATGGGACCCTAGGGATTGATTCCCTGCTGTGGGTTGGAGGAGGCATGGTCCCAACCTCCCCAAGCTCTGGGAGGAAAGAAAGCTCTGCTGAGTGAAGGATGTTTCTGAACAATGTTTCCCTCAAGACCTCTGAGTCTTACATAGCTGAGAACAGACAGACATCCTGGCAGAACCTCCTCCCATAATGAAAGTGTAACTGACTTGAGGGCATACCAGGGATCAATATTCCCTTCCCCTGTTGCCCTCAGAGGCCCCATGACCTGGTGGATCTCCATGCTTCTGCCCTCCTACTCTCGTAATTTCGAGCTACCCTATCCATAGTCGCCTTCTCATGGCTCTGCTAGAAACCGTTACTATTAATATCACCACCTTCTTTTTTCACAGTTGACATGGCCAAGGTTTCATGATCCCATGGCCCTGATTTTAGCTTATGAATGAACTTGAGATATGGAACCCAATTTCATGGTCCTAACATGGAGAGTAGGGAGTCAGTGTCTAAATCATCTGGTTTACTGGGCTGGTCCTCCTGCGGCATGATTTCTCCTTGAGCCCTTCCTGCAATCGGGTAGTATTGGTGCCTGGATGGGTATGAGTAGGAGGCATATCTGAGAAGTGACATACCTGGCAGACCCTGTTAGTCGCAGCACAGGCACCCGTGGCAGAGCCGTGCTGAGATGTGGCTGGAAAGGCCCCGTTCTATCAGGTCACAGCAGCGGATTCGCCCCTGGAGTTTTATCTACCAGTGTAGGCCCTTGTGGGCTCACTGGGGATTTTGAATAGGGAAGAGATCTGGCCAGAATTGGGCTCGGGAAGATTTGTCAGGCATCCTATTTGTGAGGGGTCGATAGGTGGGGAGAACCTGGAAACAGAAAGATGTATGGAGACCACTCCTGCAGTCCAGGGGAAAGTGGGAGTGAACTGGGGGCAGGCTGGCTGTGGGCCAATAGAATGGTGAGGCTGAGAAGTAGGGTGTGGGAAGTGATAAGAGAGACCAGGTGACTATGAGGATGATATGGTGTGGGGGCCTGGGAGGAGGCAAGCAGTCAGCCATGTTGGGGCTGGGATATCTTGAACTTAGTTAATTGGAAACATTAAGAGAGAGAGGAGGAGGTGAGACTGGGTGATAGCAGGGAGAACATGAGTTTGGGATGAGTCGTGATCTGAGAATGTCCATTTGCAAGTGTTCAGCTAGCATTACCAGTATGGGGTCTGGGTTGGGGCATCCTTGGTGAGAGGGCAGGGTAGAAATATAAGAGGACTGGAGGCCAAGTCCCTGGAGGATGCTGTGTGAACCCAGGGCCAGAAAAGACTTGGGGGGTGAGGTGGGGGAGGGAATAGCCCTACTCTGTGACCTAATGGCTTTCTTTGGACCTTCATCCATATGGACTGGCAGTAACTGTGTGAGTTGGGTCTGTGGGCTTACTGTAACTCTTGTCTCTCAGGCTATGATGGGAAGCTACTGTGCTGGTCAGCAGGCTCTGACCTTGGAACTGGGTAATCCGAGTTCTCATCCCATCTCTACCACTTCTAGCTGTACAACCCTGGCTCATTTATGTAAGCTTCTGGATGAGTTTCCTTATCTGTAAACTGAGATCATGATTGGGCCTTCCTCACAGGTTCAGGTAACAGATATTTCCTGACCAGCTTTTGTGTGCTGAGCACCATGGGTTTACAGGGATGAGACGTGACACAGTCTGTGCCCTCAAGCCACTCACATAAAGGGAGACAGACAGGACCCCAAGCACAGTAACATGTGGTGGGTGCTACAGAGACTGGGCCACGGAGAGAGAGAGAGAGAGAGAGAGAGAGAGAGAGAGAGTGTGTGTGTGTGTGTGTGTGTGTGTGTGTTTACTGAGAAGGAGAAAGAGTGGGAGTGGGGAGAGAGAGGCTGTTTCCTGATTCCTAGAGGGGATGTTTCAGATGAACTTGAAGACTGACCTAGGAGTGAGTCCAGGACTTTTTAACCTCTGGCTGTGCCTGAGAATCACAGGGAAGTCAGGACCCCATAGTGACCAATTACATAAGATCAGGGGCACTGGGGGCTAGGCATTTTTAAGGCATGTGACTTTAATGTGCAGCCAAGACTGAAAAGAACAGCATTAGCAAGAAGGGGGAAAGGGGAAGAGAAAGGAAATTCCAGCAGAAAGAACTGCTTGTATTAAAATATCAGAAGGACAAGAGGGAAAGATGACTCAGATAGACTTCAGGATCCCTCTTGTATGTTGTTTTACAAACTGTGGTTCATGACTTTTTAGTGGGTCATGAAATCCATTTAGTATGTCATGACCAGCTTTAAAAGCAAATAGAATAATCTGGAGTCAAAAACATTGAGGGTTATATATGGTAAGGATCAGCATTTCTTGAAACCTGTGTCTCACAAGCCTGTGTGGATGTGTACACTGGGTCTCCTGAAAAACCTGTCTCTTGCTGTGAGCACAGTCCCAGGTTTGTGAGAAACTCTGGTGCAGCTGGACTGAGTGTTGGAGTGGATGGTGGAAGGGATGGGACTGTGAGAGGGACTTGGGCTCTGTCCCTAGAGTGGTGGGAACCTTTTAAGGTTGTACACAGAGAGCAGCGAGGTCACAACTGGGCCTGCAGCGTGGGCAGTGTGAAGTGGGAGGTGAGGCTGCAGTAATGCTCCATGTGATGGGTGGTCAGCAGCCTGCGGAAGGAGCGGAGAGCCTGGGAGATGGAGGAGAACCCCAGGGGTGCACTGATGAGCCTTGGCCTCAGCCCTGGACTTCCCTCTGACTTGCTCCTTCTAGGGCAGGTCTCTGGTCTCTAGCATAGGTGCAGACTGTCCCTGCAGGCCCAGTCACAACGGCTAACTAAGGACCACTTGTCCACCCTTGATGTTTACAGCTAGAGACTCAGCATCCTTTCAGTAATTCAAACTGGGAAGAGAGGAGCTCTGGAAACTTCTTCAAAATGAGGCACAGTTTGGACTTCCTACTTCCCCAGATGCAGGAATAGAATAGAGGTAACTCACCCTTTGAGACAAAATTTCCTTTGTGCTAGTGTCAAACATAAATGTTGGACCCAAAGGTGATGTTCAGAAAGTTCTGGGTTGGAAAGTACCCATTTTATCTTGTTGTAGTTTCACCATTCCATGGGTCTTCTCTCTGAGCAGGGTTTGTGCTGGAGGCTAAGGTCTAGGGTAGGAGCAGCCTCAATGGGCCTGCCACTCATATTGCCCTCTGGGGCTGGCACGGGCACAGGTGGCTGTGCTCCCTGAGCACTAGTGGATGACAAGTGGTGGCATGGTGCGGGCCCTCCTCCCGTGGCCCTCCTCCCGTGGCCCTCCCTCCACTTCAGCTGCACTGGGCTTCCCGCTCTCTGGCAGACTCCCTCCTGCCTTAGGCCTTTTGTGCCTGCTCTTCCCCTGCTTGGAACGCTCATCTCAGATCTTGGAACGCTCATCTCAGATCTGCCCAAATGTTACCCGTCCTGCAGGTGATTGTCTAGATATTTTCTCTTCCAACATTTAAACATTTTCTCTTGCTTTACTTCTCTTTATCTGTATTGATCCCTAGCTGAAACAGTTTATTTGTCAGTTTTGGGTGCTCTCCCCAGTTGAGAGGGCAGGCCTCATGAAGACAGGGACTGTGCCTGTCCACATCCACCTGGCTCCTGCTGTAGCATCTGCAGGGTGTGTGGCATGTGACAACGGTGCAGAATGAATACTTGTTGAGTGGATGAAAGGTTCAGGCGGGGCCTCACTGGTGGATTGACTCATTTATTCATTTTTAAAAGTTGTTCTTCCTTTGTGAATTTTCCTATTTATTTACATGTTATGGGGAAATTATGTATATTTATTGAGGTATAGTTCATTTACACGGAGAAAGCAATGGCAACCCACTCCAGTACTCTTGCGTGGAAAATCCCATGGATGGAGAAGCCTGGTAGGCTGCAGTCCATGGGGTCGCTAGGAGTTGGACACGACTGAACGACTTCACTTTCACTTTTCACTTTCATGCATTGGAGAAGGAAATGGCAACCCACTCCAGTGTTCTTGCCTGGAGAATCCCAGGGACGGGGGAGCCTGCTGGACTGCCATCTCTGGGGTCGCACAGAGTCGGACACACCTGAAGCAACTTAGCAGCAGCAACAGCAGTTCATTTACAATATTATACGTTTCATATATACAATAGAATGGTTCATAATTTTTAAAGGTTATAGTCCATTTATAGTTATTACAAAATATTGGCTATATTCCTGTGTTATGCAATATACACTTTACCGTCTGAGCCACCAGGGAAACCTCTGTGCTTTACAATATATACTTGTAGTTTATTTTATACACAGTAGTTTGTACTTCCTAATCCTCTACTCCCCCCGCCCCTCCCCCCTTCCCTCTCCCCACTGGTAACCACTACTTTGTTCTTTATATCTGTGAGTCTATTTCTGTTTTATTATATTTATTTGTTTGCTTTATTTTTAGATTTCACAGAGAAGGGATATTGTACAGTATTTGTCATTCTCTGACTTATTTCACTTAGCATAAGTGAAGTGGACGTGCTGCAAATGGCAAAATTTATCTCTTTTTATGGCTGAGTAGTATTCCATTGTGTGTATAGACCATGTCTTCTTCATCTGTCGATGGACACATTCATCTGTTGATGGACACAGGTTGCTTTCATATCTTGGCAACTGTAAATAGTGCTGTTGTGAACATTGGGGTACATGCACATTTTCCAACTAGTATTTTTCGTTTTCTGTATATATTCTCAGGAGTGAAATTGCTGGATCATATGGTAGATCTATTTTTGCTTTTTAAAGAAACCTCCATATGGTTTTGCAGAGTGGTTGTATTAGTTTACAATCCTACCAAAAGTATACACCTGCTACACCCTCTCCAGCATTTATTATCTGTGGATATTAATTCATTCTTGACTCATCCATGTGCTCAGCATGCTTCTTGCTGGTAAAGGGGGACCTTGGTTCCTATCCTGCACGTTTTGTGGGCTACAGCCACTTGCAGCATGACACGCCATGGTTTTGCACACTGGTGTCTTCCCTGGGACCAGAACTCTCTGCTCAGAAGGTGCCTTGCTTCTTTGGGGACTTTAAGTGGCCTCGTGGTTTGTTCTGGGGACTGACAATAGGTTCTGGGCGCCTCTTGAGACCAGTAGAGAAATTATATCCAAATGGGCACTGTGGTTTTGTAAGCAAACCTAGTCCACGGGTCCCAGGCTTGAGACACACTCACACCTTATTCTCTGCTCCTAGAGCCTACGCTGCAGCTTCCTCCCACATGTTCTCAATCCCTCCCTCTACCGCACTGAGGATGGCAATCTACACTTTATTTCTCTGTCGTGCGTTCAGTTGGATTTGAGGCCGTGGGGAATCCCAGTTCACAGGCTCAGATGTGTGACATGTTTCTGTCAATCTGAGTTCCCATTCTACCAGGCTGGTTGAGGCTCAGCCTTGGTCATTCCTGGGTCCTGTCTCTCCCCTGGGAAGTGCCAGGGTGCCAGGTTTTAGGCAGTGCCAAGGGTTTGGGAAATCCTCAGCCACTGGCCACTGAGATGCCTATCCTCCCAGCCACATAGTCCTCCAGGCCTGCACTTCTGCTCTTTCTTTGCCACCCTTGGAGCCCCAGAGTCTCACGTCCAGGGTGTCTTCTGCATGAGGTGGCCATTCCTGCACCTACCATAGGTTTTGATAAAGAGTAGTAGGAGGCCCTGTTCTGTCCTGAAGGACCAGCTGCTCACAAAGATCTCCATGTAGAAAAGGTAAGTAATAATTCAAGGAAGCGGACCAAGTATTAAAAAGACCAAGGACCCCAGCAGTTGGGAGGAAAGTGAGAATGGGAAAGGTTGGAGACTTGGTGGAGGGCTCCCTGGTGGAGACAGTGGTGAACCTGAACCTGGAAGGTGGGCTGACTCGAGAGTTCACTTTGAGGAGAAATTAATTTCTGTACACGTGCAATGCCCAGTCAGCCAATTCCATAGCCAACACAAGGTGAATTTACTCAAAGAAAGAGCCAACTTGAACTACTGAACTCTGAAGGCCTTGGAAAAAGTGTGGTTGGCAATTTCTGCATCAGTATTCTCCTCCCAGGGCCAGCCCGGCCTGATAGAGCTGGGGATGGGATGTGGCCACCCTGGAAGGGATTGCCTCTTTTTCACAGAGTGTGTGGCTTTGAAATGTAGCGTGACAAGGTCGCCTGTCACAGGCCTGAGAAGTTCCTCAGCTGTCGCTCCCAGCTCTGCTCCTGCTGCAAAGGGGCCACGTTAGAATCCAAGCCCAGAGAGAATGAATCTGGAGTTCACTGAGGTGGCCGGTGCTTTTTATAGCTTTCATTGGGTTTTGAGTGGTTCAGGGAGCTGACAAAACACCTCTCAAGGCAACGGCTTCACTGGACACCGTGTTTTGAAAAGGATTCAATTACATTTAAATGATGGCATTTTGAGTATTTTTCACATTCTGCACCCTCTGTCTTCCTTTTTATTTTCTATAGGAAAAGCGCACATGTGAATTAAAATTGCCTGGGAAAGTCTAGGCATAAATATTAAAATGTTTGACTGCTGGTTAAAGGGAATTTAGGTCTGTATTTTCTCTTTGTTGCAGAAACTTGCTTTTTAGTTCTTCCAGGCTTCAGAAAATGTCCTTCTTGGCGCTTTCCGCCTCTTTCTTTAGCTATCCCTGTGCCCCTCCATTCTGCCCCCACCTCTGAGTTTGGTGGTCTTGTGAACAAGACCATCACATACAAAGCAAGGGGTCAAACTCCAGTGCCCATAGGGCCCAGCAGGTAAATAAATGAGTGACATAGGCTGGGGGGCCTGGAGTAAGCTGGAGGGGTCGTGCGTGTCCGGAAGGACAGAGACCCCTGTGCCACTGATGGTGGCCACAGGAATGTAGCCCCCAGGTGGCCAGGTCTCCAGCGGGTTTTAGAATGCAGGCAGCTAAGAAGTAATACCACTCTTTAAACTGAATAAAAACCACTAGATTCAGCTCAGAGGCTATTTGTTTGCAGCCTCTGCCATTCATCATGATGAACTGGTGTTGCCTGCCTGTGTTCTCTCTGCTCTCAGACTTGTTGGGCCAGAAACTGTGTGTTCTGGGAAGAGTTTTAGTTAGAAGCAGTGACCTCATCATATAGAGGGAAGAGAGGCACAGGAGCTGTCCTTCTGTTCACGCTCTGCCACTTCTGGGGCTGAGTGACCTTGAGCTAGTCACACCCCACTGGCCTCCATGCCTCTGTTCTTTCAAATAAGAAAAATTACATCAGAATTACCTACTGGCTACTGAGGTTTTTTTTGTGAGACAAAAAGGAAAACATCAGTAACTCGATCTGAAGAGTATAAATGGCCAGTTGCTGTTCTTACTTTGTGTGGACAACCTGTGATATGAAGGGATTGTGAATGTGAAAAGGATAGTCCTTTTCAGGCCTGTGCAGGTTCCAGCCTGTTCTTCATCCTGACTTAAACCCTGGAACTTTCTGTCCATATCTATCAGCGTGGTCTTGGCACGAAGGTGGCATGGCCTGGACCATGGGAAGGAAGGGCGGGGTGGGGTGGACAGGAGTCAGAGCCTGGAAACAGCAGATCCTTCTCACCCCATTGTTTTGGTTCAGAGCATTCTTGAAAAATTGTGGGTTCACTAATCTGTTTAAATAGGATATTTAAAAACAGATACCTTACCCAGAATAATGTTTCCCAAACTAGTGTTCTAAGGTACACTATTCTTCCTAGGATATTGAAAGGAATGAGAAAAGGATTCCATATGCAGGTAAATTGGAACACTGCATTAAAGTTGAATGAATACTCTTCTTTCTTACAACACTGCTTGGAGTTTTTTTATTTTTTTAAATTGGAATATAATTCCTTTACAATGTTGTGTTAGTTTCTGCTGTACAGCAACATGAATCAGCTATATGTATACGTACAGCCCCTCCTTCCTGAGCCTCCTTCCCACCCACAGCCCCATCCAGCCCATCCAGGTCATCACAGAGCACGGAGCTGAGCCCCTGTGCTGTACAGCAGCTTCCTGCTAGCTAACTGTTTTACATGTGGCAGTATTACATGCTGATGTTGTTATAAGAGATTGTTATTAGACGTCATGAGATGAGAGCACACCAATGCCCACACTGGGCATCTGTTTGAGCATCAGTGTGCTCTGAGCACGCTGATTGTTAACTGAGCAAACGGGATCTTCTTAAGACTCGGTTTGGGTACTGCACACCTAAGTCGGCCACCCGAGTGCCAGGTACAGGGGACAAAGCGGTTAGTAAAGTTAGACCTAGGCTCGACCCTGTGCTCATGACGTTGACGGTCTAGTGGGGGAAACCAGCATTAACCAAGGAAGCACATGCTGGGTGTAAGATGACAACAGGAGAAAGTGCGTGCAGGAGAGGAGTGTGGCGCCACCCGGGGATTTGCCCCTCTGTGTGACTGAGGGAGAAATGAAGGCTGCAGGGGCATTAACCAAGCCAGAGGCCCTGAGCCAGGGGGTGGCACTTCCTAGAAGTGGGGAGAAACCAACGCAGCCAGCGCTCTGCGGGGCAGGACTTGTAGGGGTCTGATGGAGAAGACAGGGGAGCCACTGAAACTTCCCTTCCCTGTGACTTGGTGCAGCTATCACCTGGGTGGGACTGGGGGGTGCCAAGTGGGAGGGCAGTGTCTGCAGAAGGCGAGCTCCCATTCCTGGCCCGGGTGCTGGAGGTCTCCGTGGACTGGGCACACAGAGTAACAAGCACATGCTGGCTGCCTGGGGGCAGTCCTGCATTTCCTGCTGCCATGTCTGAAGCCTTGACCTGTGGGGGCCTTCAGCTCTCCATGCAGACAGAAGGACACGGCTGCCTGCTGAGAAACTCGTGCTGGGGCCTCCAGCTGCTGACTCGCTTCACAATTAAGATTCTTCTTGCTCCTGTTTGCTCTGGAATAAAGAATTTGTTGATTATGTCTCCCTGGGGACTAATGGTCTCCTGAATTTCATGTTACACGGAGTGGAAAGCAGGACAGCATCAGTTAGCAAATAGCAATGCCCTCTGTGTGATCATAATGTACTCAGTAAATATTTACTGAGTGATGTTTGGGACACTGGAGGTAGAGGGGGTGAGCAAGACAGCTGGGACCCCTGCTCCTTCTCGGTTCTCCTTTGGTGGGAGAGAGGAGGGATTGGGGTGGGACAGACAAGGCTAGAGAGACTGAGGGGTATGAGGGGGTCGGGGGTCAGCGCTAGCTAAGGTGAGACCCAGAGGAGGATGTGTTAAGAGGGTGAGGTCAGGGAAAAGAGAACAGGAGAGGGGACACAGATCCAGAGGAAGGAGACTATGGCTTAGTCACCTTCCCGGAGCAGGACTGGCCAGGACACTGAGATTTCCACTTCTACTGGCTCTCTGGAAGATGCTTCCTTGGACTTTGGCAGGGGTCCTGAGCAGTTTTGGTCACAGTCATCTAATGCAATTGTATTTTCTTCTTCTGAGCACATCAGGGTCCCAGACACACCAAATCTGGCTGTGTTCCTCAACTACTGCCTGTATGAGGGGATGTCACAGGAAGTAATCACTACAAACTCCTGGAGCACATGTCCCTCTGAGAAGCCTTTGTATGGATGCCCTGAGCCTGGCACCAAAGAACTGATAGAACTGCAGTCACAGGGACAGCTTTTTTCATTTGACGAGAGGGATAGGGGTGGTTGGAATATATCGGCTGCAGTGACCTTTCACGGTAGGCAGAGATGTGCTGGTGCCGAAACAATGATCTCAAGTGCCCGTGGGTACCAGCTTCCTGTGGATAACATGTGGTGCTAATTACCTTGAAGAAATCAGGGCAGATGTTAGTGCTTGGAATGAACAGGCCAGCAGAAGGGCCAAGCCTGGCTCAGGACCAGGGGTTCAAGGTGGGGCAGCTCTGCTGTCTCCCATTCCCCTCTCCTCCTCCGGACTGCCGCTGTGGTTCTCTCCTCTTCCAGACACCGTGCTTTACTGTGCAGTCTCTTAACCTTTTCAGTGAAGTAAAAATGTGACTGGCTGACCAGTCACCCCCTCTCTGTTTATAGCCTTCTAGACCTGCAGGGGAGGAATAGGATGACCAGTTAATCAAAATATTCCGTGTGGAAAAGGTCAACATGGTGGGGCTCCTACCATATATTTTTCTAGGAGAGATATTAATGTTCTGCCTTGTCCTTCTTTTCAGTATTGCCCATGTGGTCAGGAGATTGCAGCAACGCTGTGGATCCTTGATGACCACAATTTTAATGAAAGAGAGTGATGGTGGCAAGTCTGGTGACATTTTTCCTTCATCCTGTTGGGCCACTGTTACTGGAAAGGTAGGCAATGACCCTGCTGGGAGCTCCCGGGCTCTGCTCTCTAAGCACTCTTCATTTTCGCCACTCGCTACACATGTGCGTGCTTGTGACAATAGTAATTAGCCTTCATCTGGGGCTGCTCCGTGTCAGGCTCTGTGCCAAGCATGTCACATGCATCATCTCATTTAATCCCCAGAGCGACTCAATGAGGGTTGTTGTTATGCCCCGTTAACAGCTCCTTTAACAGTGGGGCTTCCCAGGTGAGGCCAGTGGTAAAGAATCTGCCTGCCAATGCAGAAGATGCAGGTTCGAACTCTGGGTTGGGAAGATCCCCCCAGGAAGGAAATGGCAATCCAGTCCAGCATTCTGGCCCAGAAAATCCAATGGACAGAGGAACCTGGCAGGCTGCAGTCCATGGGGGTCACAAAGAATAAGACATGCCTGAGCACTCATGCAAGGAAAGGAAAGGAAAGGAAAGGAAAGGAAAGGAAAGGAAAGGAAAGGGAACTGAAGGCCGGAAGGTTAAGCCATATCCCCACGTAATCCAGTTGGCCAGCGGGATGCCAGGACATAAATGCAGGGAGTTTAACTCCAGAGGACTTTTGTTTCAGTCCCCTCCCCGACCAGGTCCATGAAGATGGGGACAGTACCTGTTTTGTTCATCTCTACACCTTAGTTCCCAATGGAAGCCGAGCACACAGGGGAGGCTCAGTAAGTATTTGTTATGTGAATCAATAATCCTAACTGCGCCCCCTCAGCCTTGTTTGGGTGTGAGAGTGGGGGAGGCAGGTGTGAGGGAGAGCATTAGGGCTCAGTGGGTTTACTGGTCCAGAGGGCTGGAGTACATAGGGGCTGGCCAGAGTGGTTGGGGTGGGGGTTGGTATTCTGGCAGAATCAAGAGCAAACTGCTTCTTCGGTTAGTCAAGGGAAGCTCACTTTTGCAGAATGGGGAAGTTGTTATCATTGTTGGTAGTGAACACTACAGGCCATTTGGTATCCTTTCTTATTTTCCAAGATCTTTATTTTTTATTTATTTATTTTTTAGTTTTTAATTTTTTTAATTTTAAAATCTTTAATTCTTGCAAGCGTTCCCAAACCTGAACCCCCCTCCCACCTCCCTCCCCATAACATCTCTGCGGGTCATCCCCATGCACCAGCCCCAAGCATGAGCTTTGAGAATTCTGGTCCATATAGCTAGCTAACCCCCAAATGGAAGAAAACTCCAGACACAGTCATTGACCTTTCACATATCCTCTCACTCCAAGTGAGTGGGGTATGTTCGCTGCATGTGTGTCTATGTGTGAGTATCTCTGTTACTGGACTTAGCACATTGAATTTTCTGCTGTGAGTGCCTCTCATTTTTATTATAGAAAGAGGTTTTCTTTTCAAAAGATTAAGTTGTATAAACAAAATGGAAAAGCATGAAGGATAAAGTAAAAATCACCTGAAAACATACCACTCAGAGCTAACTGGTAGATAATTTGGTGAACATCCTTTCAACATTGGTGTGTATATAAAATATAATTTTACAGAGAGCAAACTACCGTAACTACAGTTTTGCAGTCTGCTTTCCCCCCTCCATTTAACACACTGAAGAGATTTTGGCCTGTCAATAAATATGGGGCTGCGTCATTCTTTTTAATGGGTATATAGGACTCTATTGTATGGTCGTTTCCTGATTAATTTAACCTGTCCCTTATAACGTCCATTTATCCACACTCGGCCAACACTATAATTATCCATTTAATCATCTGTCTCTCCCTGGAGGCGGTGAGCTCATTGAAAGCAGGGACATTTCTGAATCCACAAGCATCCAGTAGATGTCTAATAAATTTTGAATGGATGGAGGAGAGAGTGAGATGGAGAGGAAGAGGTTTTGTTTTGTCGTGGCTGTGGTTTGTTTCCGGCTAAACCTGTGTTCTGAATGGCAGCCTATTAACCCGGGGCTGGCGAGGGCATTTTAGCGATTATAAAGCTGGACATTCACTGTTCTTTTGGTGTCATGAGTTTAAATCTTGGTGCCACCAGGAAGTATTTCTGACACCAGTCAGATTAAATTCTGATCTTGAAGGAAAGTGGTTGGTTTCTTAACCTTGCAGGTTACTTTCTCTGCAGTGACAGCCTCTGCTCTGTTCATCTCTTCCAAAGCCACACTGGCTGCCCAGGGGAAATGCCTCACACACATTTAGGGAAATGGAAATATGCTTTTCTAGGGGAATTGGGGAGTAACCACTTACCCACCTTCTTGTCTTTCTTTAGAGTCATGAGCTGGATACCTTAGTCCCATTCTAAGGGGATCGAATGTGCTAAAAGATAAAGATGAAAAATAAAAATAACCCCAACCATTCAAGACCATTAACTTAAAATTCTGGATGCCTGCTTCTAGGGAGAGTGAAAGACATTGTTAAGCTGGGATTCTTCACCTGGCAGTACACCAAAAGGAGGCATATGGGTTACTTCACTCTATTTGCTCATCCCATGAAATAGGATGCAGGACTTGGCATTGCAAGCATAATATGCACCATAATAAATATATTACATATAATACACATATATTATATTATAATTTTTAAGCACATATATTTTTCTGGATGAGAGGTCTGTAGCTTTTGGTAGATTCTCACAGAATTTTGAGACCTCAAATAAGTTTAGAGGAAAAATAATTTAAGGAAAAATAATAGGTTTGGAGGAAAAATAATTTAAATATATGATCTCATTTTTCCTGTCTGTAAGGTGGAGCAATAGCTTCTACCTCACAGAGTTGTGTGAAGATTGGTAAAATAAAGTATTCAAAGGGTCTGGCTCAGGTGCATAGCAGATGGCCACTGTTACTGATGCTCATGGGGTAATAGGACATGACTTTGCTTATGGGTGACTGTCTACCCCAGCATCACAGTGGGCATGTGGAATGGGCTGTGATCAGAGAGGTGATTTGGCGGCCTTGCTCTCACTGAGCTCTGGGCCAGCTATGGACCAGAAGGAGAGAGACAGAGAGAGAGGAAGGCTGGAAGCCAGTGAGGGGCTGTCTCATTGTCCAGGTACAGGTTTGTAGAACTAGGCCTGGAGGAAGAGAGCAGCAAGCAGGAAAGACTGGTTAGGACTTGGTGACCAGGAATGGAGTTGAGAGAAGGGAGGCAAGAGATCTCTGAGGGTCTGGTTACCTCTGGGGAGAATGAGAATTTTGCTAACAGACACAGACAGGGGATAGTGGTAGGGAGGAGGCTATGTTTTCAGGAAGGGTTCAGTTCACCCATATTGAACCTGAGGAGAGCTGGGCCATATGAGTGGCAATTATCTAGCAGGAAACACAGGTCTGCTTAGTTACTTATTTGCAGGAGTTACACTTTATGTGACTTTTTGGATTTTGCCTAAAAGGAAGGAGCTGACTTCTGGTGGCCAGAGCACCTGGAGCAGGGTAAGGAGAGGTGGAAAGGATGCTCTGCAGCCTGGTTTGCGGGCTTAGGGATGGAAGCGGAAGTTACTGTTTACACAAAGGACCCCATGAGTCATGACAGTGCTGGAGGATGATCTGGTGCCCACAGGAAAGAGTAACGCAGGGAGGGGATGTTCTCCCTTGTGGCTGTGGAAAGCAGGTGGCTCTGTAGGCGCTGGGGGGTGTCTGGGGAGAGCACTTATGACATGAATATTGTCACGAATCAGTGCGTTCTGATGGGTGCTGTCAGAAGCAAGAGGGCTGAGGCTCTCTTCTGTTGTAGCTCATGGTGAGGACATTGATAAGGCAGAGGGGGGCTGTGGAGGTCCTGCACAGTGGCTGCTAGGTGATAGGTGGGCCTATCACCAAGAGCCTGTAAGGGACACTCCTCAGGGACTTGTTAGAGGTGGAGGATCTCCAAGGACCGAGGACTTTTGTAAGTTGGTGGGGTAAGAGTAGGGTGAGTTTTTAAGATCAATGTGCCTTCAACTCTATCCACGGGCTGTAGAGGCTAGGGGATTTTTGGATAGTGAAAGTAGCTCTCTGAATGTTGAATTCAAGGAAACTCAATTCAAGTGTCTGGGGACTCAACTGATAACTTTCTTGCTTTTTCTTAGTATCAGTGAGTCCTTTGGGAAAAGCTTTCTCTATAAGTGGGAATCTGCACTTCACAGCTGTGTTCTGGCAGGAAAAACTAGTTGCTAGGGAGCCTCCCAGTTTATCCGGCTTGCCAGTGCAGATAGATCTCTCATGGCTTCATCCCTCACAGTCTTCCTCAAGCGTGTGTAAATGTTCCCCTGGAATGTGATCCTATGGATAGGCATGTCTGGAAGTCCTCTATTGAGAAGGATTCATTCATTTCCCAATCATATGAAATTTGAGCTCCAATAGGCTTACTTGTCAGAGGTGTCCAGTCAGCTCTGAAATCCACTGATTCTGTTTACACTGTGGGCAACTCCCAACAAATCAGGGGTGGACATACACCTGGGGGGTCTTGTGAGGCTACTAGATTAGACTGTAAAATTGTTACTGTTTTAAAGCTCTTGATACCTGCTTTCACTAACAATACCAATTGTTGGTGATGGAGGAATGGGAACTCTCATACATTGCTTATGAGAATGTAAAGTTGTACAACCTCTTCAGAAAAGAGGTTGTCAGTTACCTGAAAATTATATAGGCACCCACCATATGACTCAATCATTCCACTCCTACGTTTTTACTCAAGATAAAAAGAAATATATATGCATACAAAGACCTGTACAGGAACATCAATAGCAGCTTTATTTATAATAGCCCAAATTTGGAAATATCTCCAATCCCTTCAACTGAAAAATAGATAAA
The DNA here is from genome assembly GCF_042477335.2 of Ovis canadensis. NCBI lineage: Eukaryota > Metazoa > Chordata > Mammalia > Artiodactyla > Bovidae > Ovis > Ovis canadensis. The sequence continues at coordinate 61,664,417 of NC_091249.1, read as the reverse complement.
CAAATTGTGAAATATCCATCAAATGGAATACTATTTAGCAATAAAAAGAAATAAACTATTTCTATCTGAAACAACATGGATAAATCTATTTTTTAAAAAATTTAAGTATAGTTGATTTACAAAGTTTTAGCTGTACAGCAAAGTGACTTAGTTATATGTGTATGTATTCAGTTCAGTCAGTTCAGTCGCTCAGTTGTGTCTGACTCTTTGCGACCCCATGAATTGCAGCACTCCAGGCCTCCCTGTCCATCATCAACTCCTGAAGTTCACCCAAACTCATGTCCATCAAGTTGGTGATGCCATCCAGCCATCTCATCCTCTGTCGTCCCCTTCTCCTCCTGCCCCTAATCCCTCCCAGCATCAGAGTCTTTTCCAACGAGTCAACTCTTCGCATGAGGTGGCCAAGTATTGGAGTTTCAGCTTTAGCATCATTCTTTCCAAAGGACACCGAGGACTGATCTCCTTCAGAATGGACTGGTTGGATCTCCTTGCAGTCCAAAGGACTCTCAAGAGTCTTCTCCAACACCACAGTTCAAAAGCATCAATTCTTCAGCGCTCAGCTTTCTTCACAGTCCAACTCTCACATCCATACGTGACCACTGGAAAAACCATAGCCTTGACTAGATGGACATTTGTTGGCAAAGGAATGTCTCTGCTTTTGAATATGCTGTCTAGGTTGGTCATAACTTTCCTTCCAAGGAGTAAGCGTCTTTTAATTTTATGGCTGCAGTCACCATCTGCAGTGATTTTGGAGCCCCCCAAAATAAAGTCAGCCACTGTTTCCACTGTTTCCCCATCTATTTCCCATGAAGTGATGGGACCAGATGCCATGATCTTTGTTTTCTGAATGTTGAGCTTTAAGCCAACTTTTTCACTCTCCTCTTTCACTTTCATCAAGAGGCTTTTTAGTTCCTCTTCACTTTCTGCCATAAGGGTGGTGTCATCTGCATATCTGAGGTTATTGATATTTCTCCTGGCAATCTTGATTCTAGCTTGTGCTTCTTCCAGCCCAGCATTTCTCATGATGTACTCTGCATACAAGTTAAATAAGCAGGGTGACAATATACAGCCTTGACGTACTCCTTTTCCTACTTGGAACCAGTCTGCTGTTCCATGTCCAGTTCTAACTGTTGCTTCCTGACTTGCCTATAGGTTTCTCAAGAGGCAGGTCAGGTGCTCTGGTATTCCCATCTCTTTCAGAATTGTCCACAGTTTATTGTGATCCACACAGTCAAAGGCTTTGGCATAGTCAATAAAGCAGAAATAGATGTTTTTCTGGAACTCTCTTGCTTTTTCCATGATCCAGCGGATGTTGGCAATTTGATCTCTGGTTCCTCTGCCTTTTCTAAAACCAGCTTGAACATCTGGAAGTTCACGGTTCACGTATTGCTGAAGTCTGGCTTGCAGAATTTTGAGCATCACTTTACTAGTGTGTGAGATGAGTGCAATTGTGTGGTAGTTTGAGCATTCTTTGGCATTGCCTTTCTTTGGGATGGGAATGAAAACTGACCTTTTCCAGTCCTGTGGTCACTGTTGAGTTTTCCAAATTTGCTGGCATATTGAGTGCAGCATCTTCACAGCATCATCTTTCAGGATTTGAAATAGCTCAACTGGAATTCCATCACCTCCACTAACTCTGTTCGTAGTGATGCTTTCCAAGGCCCACTTGACTTCACATTCCAGGATGTCTGGCTATAGGTGAGTGATCACACCATCATGATTATCTTCGTTGTGGAGATCTTATTTTTTTATTTTATTTTTTAAAATTTATTTATTTTAATTGGAGGCTAATTACTTTACAATATTGTATTGGTTTTGCCATACATCAACATGAATTTGCCACAGGTGTACATGTGTTACCCATCCTGAACTTCCCTCCCACCTCCCTCCCCATACCATCCTTCTGGGTCATCCCAGTGCACCAGCCCCAAGCATCCTGTATCCTGCATCAAAACTGGACTTTTTTGTACAGTTCTTCTGTGTATTCTTGCCACCTCTTCTTAATATCTTCTGCTTCTGTTAGGTCCATACCATTTCTGTCCTTTATTGTGCCCATCTTGGCATGAAATGTTCCCTTGGTATCTCTAATTTTCTTGAAGAGATCTCTAATCTTTTCCATTCTGTTGTTTTCCTCTATTTCTTTGCATTGATCACTAAGGAAGGCTTTCTTATCTCTCCTTGCTAATCTTTGGAACTCTGCATTCAGATCCTTATATCTTTCCTTTTCTCCTTTGCTTTTTGCTTCTCTTCTTTTCATAGCTATTTATATATATATGTGTGTCTGTGTGTGTGTATATATATATATACATACACATTTATATATGTATATATGTGTTTTTTTTCAGCTTCTTTCCCATTACAGGTTATTATGAGATATTGAATACAGTTTCCTATACTATACAGTAGGTCCTTGTTGTTTATCTATTTTATATATAGTAATATGTATCCATTAATCGAAATTCCCAATTTATCTCTCTCCTACTATCCCTTTTGGTAACCATAAGTTCATTCTGTATGTCTAAGAGTCTCTTTCACATATATCATATTTTTAAGATGCTACATATAAGTGATATCATACGATATTTATCTTTCTCTGACTTACTTCACTTAGTTTGATAATCTCTAGGTCCATTCATTAGAGAAGGCAATGGGATCACACTCCAGTACTCTTGCCTGGAAAATCCCATGGACGGAGGAGTCTGGTAGGCTACAGTCCATGGGGTCGCTACGAGTCGGACATGACTGAGCGACTTCACTTTCACTTTTCACTTTCATGCATTGGAGGAGGAAACGGCAACCCACTCCAGTGTTCTTGCCTGGAGAATCCCAGGGACGGCGGAGCCTGGTGGGCTGCTGTCTCTGGGGTCGCACAGAGTCGGACATGACTGAAGTGACTTAGCAGCGGCAGCAGCAGGTCCATTCATATTGCTGCAAATGGCATTATTTCATTCTTTCTGTGGCTGAGTAATATTCCATTGTATACGAATACCGCATGTTCCTTATCTATTCCTCTGTCGATGGGCATTTAGATTGCTTCCACATCTTAGCTATTGTAAATAGTGCTGCCATGAACACTGGGGTTCATGTATCTTTTTGAATTAGAGTTTTCATCTTTTCTGGATATGTGTGTGCCCAAGAATGTGATTGCAGGATTGTATAGTAACTCTCAGTTCAGTTCAGTTCAGTTCAGTTCAGTTTAGTCGCTCAGTCGTGTCCGACTCTCTGCGACCCCATGAATCACAGCACTCCAGGCCTCCCTGTCCATCACCAGCTCCCGGAGTTCACTCAGACTCACATCCATCGAGTCAGTGATGCCATCCAGCCATCTCATCCCCTGTCATCCCCTTCTCCTCCTGCCCCCAATCCCTCCCAGCATCAAAGTCTTTTCCAATGAGTCAACTCTTTGCATGAGGTGGCCAAAGCATTGGAGTTTCAGCTTTAGCATCATTCCTTCCAAAGAAACCCCAGGGCTGATCTCCTTCAGAATGGACTGGTTGGATCTCCTTGCAGTCCGAGGGACTCTCAAGAGTCTTCTCCAACACCACAGTTCAAAAGCATCAATTCTTTAGCGCTCAGCCTTCTTCACAGTCCAACTCTCAGATCCATACACGACCAAAGGAAAAACCATAGCCTTGACTAGACGGACCTTAGTCGGCAAAGTAATGTCTCTGCTTTTGAATATGCTATCTAGGTTGGTCATAACTTTCTTCCAAGGAGTAAGCATCTTTTAATTTCATGGCTGCAGTCACCATCTGCAGTGATTTTGGAGCCCAGAAAAATAAAGTCTGACACTATTTCCACTGTTTCCCCATCTATTTCCCATGAAGTGATAGGACCGGATGCCATGATCTTCATTTTCTGAATGTTGAGCTTTAGGCCAACTTTTTCATTCTCCTCGTTCACTTTCATCAAGAGGCTTTTTAGTTCCTCTTCACTTTCTGCCATAAGGGTGGTGTCATCTACGTATCTGAGGTGATTGATATTTCTCCCGGCAATCTTGATTCCAGCTTGTGTTTCTTCCAGTCCAGCGTTTCTCATGATGGACTCTGCATATAATTTAAATAAGCAGGGTGACAATATACAGCCTTGACATAACTCTATTTTTAGTTTATTAAGGAACCTCCATGCTACTCTCCACAGTGGCTGCACCAGTTTACTTTCTCAGCAACAGTGTAGGAGGGTTCCCTTTTCTCATGGATGAATTTTTAAAATTACTATGCTGAGTCAAAGAAGCCAGACAAATAAGAGCACATTCTCTATGATTCTATTTACGTAAAATTCTAAAAGGTAAGAACTAATCTAGCACAGACAGAAAGCGTTTTAATGGTTGACTGGGAATGAGGGGGTGGGAAGAACGGCTAAGGAGGGTTTACAAAAGGGCACAGGAACTTTCTGGTGGATGATGCCTATGTATGCATCCTGATTGTGATATGATTTCATAGGTATGACAGATTTTATCAATAATACAGTTCAATTATGTATCATTTGTTGTATGTTGATTATACTTTGATGAAGCTATTTTTCAAAGAAGGTCTTGTTACATATGGCCAAATTTCTTTCTAGAATATAGTACCAGTTTATATTCAAACTAAAAGTATGTAAATGTCTTTCTCATTAGGTTCTTGACATTATTAGGTATTACAATCTTTAAGCATCTCTGACCAGTTGGATAGGTCAGAAATGATCTATAATTGTTTAATTTTTGTACATGTTTGACTTCTGCTGAGTTTGAATTTTATAGTGTTTATTGGTCAGTTGTACTTCTATGTATTTTATTCATGTCCTTTATAACCTGGGGGCTCTGTGCTGTTTTATACATTAAGACATATGTCTATGTGTGTGTGTGATGTAAACACACACCCAAGCCTTTATGTATTAAGGTTATTAAACCTTTTGCTTATGTTTATTTTATGTTTATGATTTTAATTTTTATAGAGAATTTTTGACTCAAAGGGACTTTAAAAGTTCTATAGTTGAATCAATTGAGTGTTATGAATGTTCTTTATATTTTTCCACATTACTGATTTGTAACTTTTGTCTCTGGGAAAAAATGGGTAATCAAACTTCCTGAGATTTCTCACCAAGTAAGAGTCACTGAGGCTATAGTGTGGGCCTGTGATTTTTTATTTTTTTTTCCTACATAGTAATGCATGTGAGTTTGGTGACAGCTGTTCCAGCCCTGTTGAGGTCACTGCTTTCCAAGTTGATTGTGTTTATGGACTCTTTTTAAGGTAAAAACATTGTGGACCCCCACATGAGAGTGATTATACTTTTAGGTCCATGGATGGAGAATGGCCCAAACCTACACTATTCAGTTACTTTTAAACATGAATCTGCATTGTATTAATCACCCCAGCCCTGACACACATCTAAGAAACAGCACACCCAAGAAGCATGTATTCTGGCTACAGACAAAGTCTGGTGTGCATGTAGATGCTGGCTGCCTCTGTAATAATTCTAAGGCCTCAGATTTGGGAAGTTCTGTGGGGAATCACATTTTGTTAAGCAGTTTGCCTATGCTGAAGCCTGCCTCTTCCTCTAAACTGTTTTTAGCTGGCAATTGTGAGGACATGGGCTTGAGGCTCCTGGGAAGCCTGGATTTGGGATGAGTGGCAGTATTAGTAGGCTTCTAAAACATTTTGTTTTCAACCCACCTTTTCCAACTTTGAAGGGCTATCTTATGTAGATGTCCTGGGAGCAGGTGAGAAAGACGTTAATGATACTCTTCTCAGCCATTTTCTTTCCAAACAAAGTGTCTTTACCGAGGATAATGGGCTTGTGGTTTTTCCTGGTCCCTTTGTCATTTTCTCTGGGGGAATTCAGAGCACTCCTGATGCAAAGCGATAACACACGCCAAGCAACTAGCACAGGGCCTGGCCCACAATTCGCACTGGAGGAATCTTAGCTCTCTTCTTGCTCTGTTTGATAGCACGTTTCAAGCTCATTTGCAACTGTAGCATTGATCCCACTACAAATATGTTTTGGCTTAGCGGTGAGTCCACTCAAAAGAAGGGAGAGAATTGTTTAAATTATTGAAACACCTTAATCCGTAGGCTCACATACATATTGTTTTGAACTAATAATTTATGCACTTCGCCTTCTGCATTCCATCTTACAGGTGGTTAATGTCTCTCGCTGTCACCTACTTTAAAAACTCAGGCTTTTAAAATTATCTTTTATGTTAAACTTGCAATGGAGTATTGGATTCCTTGGTTCATTTGAAAAAAAAAATAGGCCTTTATCAAAATGTTAAGCTTGGTTAATTTGCATAAAATATTTCCTCTGCAATTTACTCTCTATTACTTTTGAAAAGCAAATTGCCTCAGCTGCAATGTGGGGTGGTTGTAATGGCAGGCAAGCTATTAGAGCTCATGGTTGTAGGGAGTGAACATGTCTCAGATTTGGAGCTCAAGGAAATAAATTGGAATCTGGCCTCGTCTCACTCCCTTGGGTCATCTGAGCTCATCTGGAGAAGAAAAGGAAGAAAAGGAACCCGGGTTGCCAAGTAAGGGTTCAGAGCAGGTAAAAGTGTGTAGTTGGGAGCTGGGTGTGGCTGTGCTCTCCGGGCATGAAAGAGGGAGGAGGGAAAACGTGGTGTGTCTCCAGGAACAGGCTCAGTGAGGCAGGTCTAATGGGATCCACACAGCCTGGTTCTTCTACCTAAAACACAACTCCCATCCCACTATTCCTCTGCTTCTACTTCCTTCTCACCAGCCCAGAATCAACTCTACTTTTGGACAGGGAACCAGAGTAACTTCCAGATGTCAGTGCTGGAGGAAATAAACCAGCTTCAGCGTACCATGCAGGTTTGGGAAGCCAGAGGCTGAGAGATTGTCCCGGGGACAGGGACCAGGATGGTCCTACTTTGCTCAGAAACGCTGACTTCCAGCCTGGGCCTCAACTCTTTCTGTACAGGGCAGTGGAGTGGAGCCTTTTGGCACTTAGTAACAACCTCCCATTAAGGCAAAGCTGCTCAGCCTGAAAAGCACTGATGTTCATAAACAACAGATGGGCAGGTCAGGCTGCAATTACGCAGCTGCAGGATCCTCACACCCGCTTTCCCTAGAAAGGGAAAGACTCAGAAAAGAGGGAGTGCTTTCTTGTTGGGGAGGGGTCTTCCCTTTGCACACAAGGAACTCCTTCCCTAACTCACCCTAGGCTTTTCTCTGAAAGCTCCGAAAGATCTAATGTTAGTAGGAGCGAATGAATGCATGCGGTGAAAGGTGAGGTTCTTGCGCAAGGAGATGGGGTTATATTTAGACCCACGTAATTAAAGATCCATTTATGTCTGAGCATCCTTAAACAGACGAGTATAAAACTCATGAATACCAAATTCTACTTGGGTAACTGGCTGGAAGCACACACACTCACACGCACATGCTCCAAGTCTGACTGTCTATTCAAGTGGAAGAAAAAGCCACCATCAGTCTCGACTCAGGTCTGATGAACTTCCAGCCTTACTCCTTAGGGCCACAATAAGAACTTTGTATTTCCGGCTCTTTCTACTCTCTGGTTTTTAAAGTTTGATTCCTTGTTGCAGCATGAAATCCTAGATGATTCTAGATTGATACTGACAAGGGAGAGACCAACATTTCTTCTGAGTTGCTTTTCTCTTGGGACCCAAGTAGATGCGATGTTTAAACTTTTAAAAATAGAAGTCAGTGATTTGTACCTGTCACATAATAAAATATATAACTGAACTTTGAGCATGTGCTGGGAAAGATTGAGGGCAGGAGGAGAAGGAGGCAACAGAGGATGAGATGGTTGGATGGCATCACCGACTCAATGGACATGAGTTTGAGCAAGCTTCAGGAGATAGGAAGGGTAGGGAAGCTTGGCATGCTGCAGTCCTTGGGGTCACATAGAGTTGAACAAGACTTAGTGACTGAACAACAAATCGTATTTGTGCCTGGTTCCAGCACAGGACTCTTGAAACTCTTGGCATTTCCTGAATAATAGGAGGTGAGCCCCTTTCAACCACACATGAATTTATGCTAGTAAAGTGATTGTTGATGGGCTTCAGGATGGGCCTGTTAGCCAGAGGAACTAGCCATTAGAGGATTAGAACTTTCAGGTTGCCACCTGACCAGGAAGAGCGGCTGGAGGCTGAGTTCAATAACTAATGGCTAATGATTTGCTCAATTTGCCTCCTTAATAAGGGGCTTCCCAGGTGGCTCAGCGGTAAAGATCTGCCTGCCAATACAGGAAAAACAGGAGATGCGGGTTTGATCCCTCAGTCAGGAAGACCCCCTGGAGAAGAGAATGGCCACCTACTCCAGTATTCTTGCCTGGCGAATTCCATGGACAGAGGAGCCTGGTGGGCTGTAGTCCATAGAGTCACAACTAAGCGACAAAGCACTCACACATGCCTCCTTAATAAACTTTCATAAAAACTGCTGAACGTGACGTTCAGAGAGCTTCTGGGTTGGTGAATGCACTGAGGTACTGGGAGGTGGTATGCCTGGAGAGGGCATGGAAGCTCTGTGCCCCTTGCCCCATCCTTGCCCTATGTACCTCTTCCATTTGGCTGTTCCTGGATTGAATCCTGTATAATAAATCCACTAACAGTAAGTAAACCACTTTCCTGAGTTCTATGAGTTGTTCTGGTGAATTACTGAGCATGAGGAGAGGGTCGTGGGAACCCTCAGTTTATAGCTTCTGGTCAGAAGCACGATGGTCTGGAACTTGCACCTGGCACTTGAAGTGGGGGCAACTTCAAGTGTGGGACTAAGCCTGTTAGCCTGTGGGATATGATGCCAACTCCAGGTGGTGAGTGTTGGGATTGAGGTGAAGTGGAGGGCACCCAGTTGGTGTCTGGAGAATTGGTGGGTGTGAAGGAAGAACCCTCACAGTTGGTGTCAGAAGTGCTATGAGTATGTAAGAATTGAATCGCCAGTCTATGTCTGACGCAGGATGCAGCATGCTTGGGGCTGGTGCATGGGGATGACCCAGAGAGATGTTATGGGGAGGGAGGTGGGAGGGGGGTTCATGTTTGGGAACGCATGTAAGAATTAAAGATATTAAAATTAAAAAAAAAAGAAGTGCTATGAGTAAAAATAGCATCTAATGTAAAACAATTAGCTTTTCATCTAAAAATACTTCACAATGAAGAAAAAAACCTCATTTACCTCATCTCTCAAAAACTCAGCCGGCCTAAGAAACCGGTAAAAAGTTTCCATTTTCAATCACTTCATGGTAGTGAGAGAAAAAACACTGATAGCTGACTTTCTCCATCCAATATCGCATCAGGGATAATCACGTAAGATTACTGCAGTCGTGTCGTTTCCCTAAAAAGTAGGCACAGGCTCATCTTTGGATTTTAAATGTGCTGGAGCGTGACTGCTCTCTCCCAGCATGGGCTCTTCCTCCTCTTTCCTCTCTCCTCACCACCAAGGGCCACTGATGCGGGGACAAGTTCCACCCAGTTCTATCCTCTTCTGTCTAGGGCTTATAGTTCCTGTGACGAAGGATCTGAAGGAGAGAGAAGGCAGCCAGGGGGATCACGCCTCTGGATGTCCTTCTGAACCACAGAAGGGGCTTCATGGGGGAATAGAAGTGCTGGAGACTACGGGGGAGAGTGGCCACATCCTCCCAGAGACTTCTTAGCAAGGCCTTGGGTGAGGACAGAGAAGGTCCACTCGTCAATTTGTAGATGGCAGAGATGGGAGGGGGACTGCAATACCGAGTGACAGATGTACGAGTCAGATCTTGGCTGGATGGAGCCAGAGCCTGAAATCTCATGAGGCAAATCTAAGGGGGGCAAAGATCCGGCCTAAATTACCACGGACACAAACAAGACATGGGCAGGGACTTGGCCTGTGTGAATGTAATTCGGGGTTTTAGTTTATGGTGAGGGCCTTCTGAGTCAACAGTAGGACGAGGGATGCGGGGAGCAAGTGCCCTGGGGCAGTGTCATTAGAGTCGTGATGGCTGGAGTGAAGGCGCTGAGGAGCCCTCTCTAGTGTGGCCTGGTCGTGCTGGGGCATCCTGCTCAGGGTGGGACCCTCGATGAGAACTTCACAGAGAGATGATGGGGGGAGTTAGAGGAGGATTCCAATAGAGGAACTGGAGACCATACCAGTGAGAAAGGAAGAAGTTGGACTTTTTTGATTCAGAGAATAGAGAAGTTGTTGAATTTATCTTACAGTATCTGCAGGACTGACCTGTGAAAGACAGACGTGACTTATCTTGGGTGGTCTAATGCAGGGGTTGGCAAACCAAGGTCTGCTGGCTGCCTTTGTAAATAAAGCTTTATCAGAAACAGCCACACCTATTCCTTTATACATTGTCTATGGCTGCTTTTGTACTCCAATAGCGGAGTTGAATTGTTACCAAAGAGAATGTATGGCCTGCAAAGCCTATTTACTATTTGGACCTTTCCAAAACACATGTGCTGACCTCTGGTCTACTGTATGGGAAGATGATCTAGTGTGGAGGATTTGACTGTGAACACTGTAAGAAGGCCCATTTTATACAATAAAAGGAAGAAAAGCTAAATTTAAGTTATTAATTGAATGCAAGAGTCAAGTTACCTTCTTGGTATGATTGATATAAAGGTGATTTAAGAAACGGTGGGTGTTGGGACCCCCTTTTCCATTTTGGAAGTACCTGATTTATTGCCTTGTGGCATTTCTTAAATTACTTCTGGGTTTATTTTCTGACTTATTTCAAATATGTCTCACCTCTGCCCTTCCCTGCACACCCCTCTCTCCTTGTGCAAACAGCCCACATCTCGCTCTGCTCTGTAGCTCCTGCTAGAGCTCACTAAGCTCACTTGGCCTACTAAGTCTGCCTTAGACTCACTCCATGTGTGTTTATAATGGAACTTGCAAGAGGGATTCCTCGTAGGAGAGTTTAACATACAAGGATATACAAAGGCAGGTATTTCAAGAGTATTATAAGAAGAATATGGAGGTGGCATGGATTAAAAATAGTAAAGACCTTAGAACCAGACAGCCTTGAGTTTGAATATTATGTATTCAAACAAAATATGTATTATGATATTGTTTTTCTTTCTTCCTTCCTGCCTTCTTTCCTTTTTTCTCTTCATTCCTTTTCCTTTCCTTTCTTTTTTTCTCTTCCTTCCTCCCTCCTTTCCTTCCTCTCTTTTTTCCTTTTCTTTCTTTTTTCACCTTTCTTCAGAAGCTACTGTGCCCAAGCACTATTTCAGGCAATTACATCAGTGAACAAAAGCATAAAAATTGCTGCCACCTAGGAGCTTTAGTCTTTTGGAGAAGACAGATAATAAATAGTAAACATGATAAATACAGAAATTATATGTTATAAGGTTACAAGTGTTATAGAAAAAGAAACAGCAGAGCAGGGTAAGGGTATTTGGGAGCTGGGGCTTGCAACCTTAAAAACAATGGTCAGAGTAGGTCTTAGTGAGAAAGCGAAATTAAATGAACATCTGGAAGGAGGTGAAGGAAGTACCATGGAGATCTCTGCAGAGGGCCCTGTTGTGGAAGTGTCCCTGGTGGATTCAAGGTAGATTGAGGAGGACCATGTGGCTGGGGTGGAGGGGCAGGAGGGAGAGCAGAGGGGAGGAAATCAGAGAAATCATGAGGTGCGAGAAGTGGGGTGCAGAGCCTCCGAGGATCCAGCTGATCATGAAGGACATGGGGAGGTACCTTAGGAACTTCCCTCATGAACCCAAGAGTGGTCAGCTCTGATTTATGATTTAAATGGATCCTCTGTCTGCTGGATGAGATTAGACTATAGGGGATATATTAGGTTCCTGTGGCTGCTACAATAAATTATCACACACTTGGTACCAGACAACAACAGGAGCATATTCTCTCACAGTTCCGCAGGCCAGAGGTCAGAAATAAAGGTGTTGGCAGGGTGCATTTCCCTAGGATTCCAGGGGAATCTATGGTCCAGTAAGGTGCATCAGCTTCAAGGGAAAGCAGTGTGTGGAACACACTTGGGAGAGGAGAAGTGACCCTAAGTCCTTAGTACCAGTCTTTCCACAGCAAGGAGTCCTTGCGCTGGTTCTTCCCTTCTTCTAGCCCCCTTTCTCCACCTTCTTACACAAGTATTGATACAATTTTCATAGCTCGTAAGGATCTGCAGACACCGCAGGTGAGTGGAGTAAGTTTCTTAATAGATAAAATGTGATTTCTCTAAGTGTTAAAGTTTGTATTTTAGAAGGCAAGTTTACCTTTTCCCCTCATAGTTCAGAGAAGTGTGTGCCAGAACAATCCATAAATCCTTGTGCTGGTGGCGAAAGGACTCGTTTTAGATGCTGTCTTCTCAGAGGCTGGCTTACAGCCTAAGGACAGAAGTACCAAAGTAATTCATTTTAACCTGTGATTTAAGAAATCCAATTTCAAATGTTTGATTTTTTGGAATTGTTAATAGGTATGTCTTGGTTTATATAGGAGACCCATTTCAGAAGATTTCTCCTCAACTAAAACTTTTATAAATTAAGTTGTATTTCCCCATTAACCTTTGTAGTCATTACAGAGACACTTTGCCTCCGTTTCTGAGTAAGGCACAAGCAGAACTCATCCTAGCTTCTCTTTGGTAAATCAATAAAAAAATAAGAAAAATTAAAGTTTTATTTTTATTATTATTTCTCTGGTACTCTTCATTGATTTATGTAGATAAAAGGTTTTGGCCTTCCATTTTTCTTCTCTTTCAAGAATTTCTTTTTAACATTTTCTGCAAGGCAGATCTAGCAGAATAAATTCTCTTAATTTTTGTTTACTGAGAAAGTTTTTTTCCTTTACTTTTGAATGATAATTTTGTAGGATATAGAATTCTAGGTTGGTGGTTTTTTTTACTCTCAAGGTTAAATATTTCACTCCATTCTCTTCTTGTATGAATGGTTTTTGAGAAGTCAGATTTAATTTTCATCTTTGTTCCACTATAGTAAGTAAGTGTTAGTTGCTCAGTTGAGCCCGACTCTTTGCAACCCCATGGACTGCAGCCCACCAGGTTCCTCTGTCCATGAGATTTTCCAGGCAAGGATATTGGAGTGGGTTGCCATTTCCTTTTCCAGGGGATCTTCTCAACTCAGGGATTGAACCCGGGTCTCCTGCGCTGCAGGCAGTTTCTTTACCGACTGAGCTACAAGGGAAACCCCTGTTCCAATTATAGGTAAGATGGTTTTTCCTCTGGATTCTTTCAAGATTTTTTCTTTTATCTTTGACTTTTATTTTTAGTTTGAATATGATATACTTAGGTGTAATATATATATATATATATATATATATATATATATATTTACATCTATTTTGCTTGGTTGTCTCTGAGTTTCCTGGATTTGGGGTTTGGCATCTGACATTAATTTGAGGCAATGTGAAAGATGGATCATAAAGAAGCCTGAGAGTTGAAGAACTGATGCTTTCCAATTGGGGTGTTGAAGAGTCTTGAGAGTCCTGTGGACAGCAAGGATATCAAACCAGTCAATCCTGAAAGAAATCAATCCTGAACATTTGTTGGAAGAACTGATGCTGAAGCTGAAGCTCCAATACTTTGGCAACCTGATGCAAAGAACTGACTCATTTGAAAAGACCCTGATGCTGGGAAAGATTGAAGATGAAAGGGGAAGGGGCAGCAGAGGATGAAATGGTTAGATAGCATCACTGACTCCATGGGCATGAATTTGAACAAACTCCAGGAGACAGTGGAGGACAGAGGAGCCTGGCATGATACAGTCCATGACTTCACAAAGAGTTGGAAATGACTTAGTGACTGAACACCAACGACCAGTCAATATTGCTTTACATATGGCTTCTGTTCCTTTCTCTGTTTCTTTTCCTTTTGATATTACCCATTACGTGCATTGGTCATTTTGTAGTTGTTCTATAGTTCTTGGACAGTCTCTTCCTTTAAAAATGTTTTTCAGTCTTTCTTCTGGCTTTTTCAGTTTGAGGCATTGCTATTGACATATTCTCAAACTCAGAGTCTTCCCTAAGCTTTATCTACTAGTAGCCCATGAGAGGAATTCTTTATTTTTGTTACAGTGTTTTTGAACTCTAATATTTCTGTTTGATTCTATCTTAGAATTTCCACTTTTCTCTTTATATTATCCGTCTGTTTCTGCATGTTGTTTACTTTTTCCAGTAGAGGCCTTAGCATATACATCATAGTCTAAAAAAATCCTTGGAACTTCCCTGGTGGTACAATAGTTAAGACTCCATGCTTCTATTGCAGGGGGCATAGGTTTGATCCCTGGTTGAGGAACTAAGATCCCACATGTTGCATGGGCCAAAAGAAAGAAGAATTCTTGGCCTGATACATTCTAAAGCCATATCTGACTTTGGTTCTAATGCTTGTTCAATCTCTTTGAACTGTGTGCTATTTGCATTTAGTATCTGATAGCCAGACATGATGTATTGGGTAAAAGAAACTGTGATAAATAGGCCTTTAGTGATATGGTGGTGAAGTGTAGGGAAGAGAAGTGTTCTACGTTTCTAGGATTAGGTTCCGATCTCAGTGAATCTGTGTCCTTGAACTGTGAATATCACAGTGTTTCTTAGAATTGTTTCCCCTTCATGCGGGACAGGATGGTTAGAGGGGGCTCAGTTGCGTATTCTCCTTCTTCCATGGGGAAGGCTGGAGCAGGGTAGAGTCGAGTGTTTCCTTCGCCCAGATTATCTGAGCTCTGATACACCCCAGTAGGTTAGGCTCTGGTAAAATAGTTTCTCTTATGGGTAGGCCTTGTGAGAAAGAACAGAATGCTCTGGTGTATTTCAAAATGGCTATTTCCCTCTATGTCTGCTTGAAGCATGAAGGCATTTCTCTTCTGTCCTCACTGTGAGCTTACCTGGAGGCAAAACTCACTAGTATGAGGATCTTCCTTTGCCTGGACCCTGCCAGAGTTTTTAACTCTCAGACTTGTTCCTGATGAACCTTCAGTAATTCATTACTTATAGTTCAGGTTATCCTATCCCAGTATGGCTCCTGCTGAGTTCTTTGCTTGTGTGTTTCTATTCCAGCAAACTATCATTTTCTGAATCTATTTGTTCCCCCAATTTGGGAGGCAGTTGTTTGACCTAGACTTCACTTCTCTGATGGATCTAAAAAGAGTTGTTGATTTTTCAGCTTGTTCAGCCTTTCAGTTGTTAGAACAGGAGTGAAGATTCCATACTCTTTACATGCCAGACTGGAAACTGGAAGTCAGAGGAAGGCCATGCAGTGTTAAAATGGGTACAGTTCTGGGCAAACCAGAGTGGTTGGTCACCCTACTCTGGAGTGGAGACCTGAGATCTTTTCGTGGCTCTGCAGAGTCCCCTTGGGCATGACTTTCAGTGTCTTGAAGCCTCTGTTTCCTTTAGTGTGAAAAGAGAGAGGGTTGACTTTGGCCTTATATCCAGTCTATCAGATCTGATTTTCTTTATGTTGGGTATTTTTAAGGCAAGTCATTTCTGGACCTAAACTAATGGACTCTCCTTGCTAGGAGATAAATCGTAAATTATCTTGTTAAATACCTTTTTCTTTTTTTGACTTGGAATAATCTTGGTTTGGTGACCCTTTGCTCTCAGAGAAAGAGCTTTCCTGCTGCTTTGAACCATTGGGATGTTTGTCACAGAGTAGTGTTTTTTTCCCGGAGAAGGCAATGGCAACCCACTCCAGTACTCTTGCCTGGAACATCCCATGGGTGTAGGGGCCCAGTGGGCTGCAGTCCATCGGGTTGCTAAGAGTCGGACACGATTGAATCATTTTAGCAGCAGCAGCAGTAGCAGGACTCCCCCCCCCCCCACCTTTGACACTATTTGAAAACAGAACAATCCCTGTTAAGAATGGACTTAGGATCTTCCGTCCCTTTTGGTTGAATTTGACTTAAAGGAGTCAAAGTAGAAGTAGGAGTGGGGTGGGGGCATGATGTGAAGGTCTGGCCCAGTCTGTGAGCTGAAGGCACAAGTCTTGGAGGATGGCCCGTGATTTATTTCTTTCCGAATAACCTTTCTGTCTCTACTTCTCCAATTATTCCATGGTCCTCAATTCGTCCAGCAACATAATCAGAAACATTAAGTACATCATTATCTTCCCAAGTCCACAGCAGAGAAAGAGCTAAGACAATTTTTATGGAATTGTAATGTGCCCACTTGAACACAAACCCTAATTTCCTGAAGTCTAGCTCTAGTTTGAAGAATTGCCTGATTTATTTTAAAATTGAATTTTGCTGTCAGGGAAGCTGCCAATACTCACTGCCAGCGTTGTTATTTTTCTTTACGTATTTTAGTCTTAGCTCTTGAGTATAAAAAGCTCTCTCCCTCCTTCTTTTCCAAGAGTTGAGTTTCAACTGCGTGACCAGATTGTACAATTTTGCATGGGTTTAAGGCTTCACAAGGAAGTGGAAGATGCTGCTGGTTCATTGTCTCTTCTTACAAATGACAGATTTTTCAGCGGCAAAGAGACAGTGGGAGATAAAAAAACTCCAAAAAGTAGAGCGTCCTGAAGAGGTGTCCTGCTCCAGCTCTCTGTCCACTGGCAAGACTGTCTCTAGGCCATTTCAGGTAGAAAAGGGAGTTTCACAATGTCCTTTGACAATCATTTCATCCTCCAAGGTCTTTAATTTCAAGCCAATTCAGTCATCAACTATGATGTCTTCCTATAGAGGACAACACTGTCTAACAGCTATGGTTTCAAGTACTTGTGATATAGCGATGCACAGGTTTTCAATAAGAACCTCAGGGATATGTGATATCCAGAAAATGAAGCAGGGACATGTGGTAGAGAGGCCTAGGGTTTGGTACAGCTTTCGAGGGAATAGGCAAGTGAGGGTTGGGTTACGTAAGTGGTGATATTTAAGATGAGACCTGGATGACTGTCATTTAGCTTCTAACCTATAGACAGCTGGGAACCAGCAAAGCTTTCTAAATTGGGTTACCACATTGCAGGGTAGTCAGTAATCTATTACCACATGTAGATAAATGTACGTGTCTCATCCTAAAAGAAACTCTGTGAGGTAACCATTATTCCCATTTTACACATAAGAACACAGATTCGAGCATCCCCAGTGACCTTGAACCTGAGGGGTCTTAAGTTCCTAAATTCTTTGATTTCAAACATTGTGATTCCTTTTCCTCGGCTCATTCCTTTCCTTTGCCCGGAGTCGCACAGATCATTAAAGGAACCGGCCCTTTCACAGGTGTTGCTACTTGACCTTAGGTCAGGCACCTTTGGGACCAGTTTGCCCATCTCTAGGTGGACGAGGTGTCCTTAAGAGACCTCACAGACTTTAGATATTTTGAGTTTGAAGTTCAGTCTTACACTGTGCCCCTTTTGTGTGCTGTGCTAAGTCGCTTCAGTAGTGTCTGACTCTTTGGGACCCTATGGACTGTAGCCTGCCAGGATCCTCATTCTATGGGATTCTCCAGGCAAGGATACTGGAGTGGGTTACCAGGCCCTCCTCCAAGGAATCTTCCTGGCCCGGGGATCAGATATGTATCTCCTATGACTCCTGCATTGCAGATGCATTCTTTACTACTGAGCCCCTCTTTTAGGCCCACCTAATCAAATCGCATCACTCCTTGCTTATAATCCTCTAAATTTGGTTTCATAAAATTCAAAGACCTTACAGTGGTCCACAGAGTCCTTCAGAATCTTGTTCCTCCTTTTTCAAAAAATTATTTTATTGAAGTACAGTTGATTTACAATGTTGTGTTAATTTCTGCTGTACAGTAGAGAGATTCAGCTATATGTATATTGTGTGTGTGTGCATGCCAAGTCGTTTCAGTTGTGTCAACTCTTTGCACCCCTGTGGAGTGTAGCCTACCAGGTTCCTCTGTCCATTGGATTCTCCAGGCAAGAATACTGGAGTGGATTGTATAAATATGTATATATATATATATATATATACAATATATGTTATTTGTATGTCCTATTTATTCACATATATATTATATATTTTATTATTATTTATTTATATATATTCTATATTTCCTATTCCTTTCCATTATGGTTTATCACAGAATATTGAAGATAGTTCCCAATGCTGTCTATTAGGACCTTGTTGTTTGTCCGTTTTCGTATAATAGCTTGCATCTGCTAATCTGAAACTTCCAGTGCCACCCTCCCGCGGCCCCTCCCCTCTGGCAGCTACACGTCTGCTCTCTGTGTCTGTGAGTCTGCGTCTGTTTTGCAGAAAAGTTCATTTGTGTCATATTTCAGACTCTCCATATGTGGCATCATGTGGCATTTGTCTTTCTCTGTCTGATTTCACTTAGTGTGATAATCCCTAGGTCCATCCATATTGCTGTGAATTTGTCCCTCCTTCTGAACTCACCTTCTATCATCCTCCTCCTCTTCTAGCCACACGGGCACTCTTGCTGTTCTTTGGACTCACAGGTCAACCCTTCCTCATCACCTTCACGCCAGTATTTCTTTTCCTTGGAGGGCCTCCCCTCCTCCCCCACCTGCCCTAGCTCCAGCTGCATGGCTTGGCCTCTCCTTTCATTTCTCTGGGCCAGTGTCACCTTCTCGAAATGGCCTTTCTGGACCACCCTATTCGAGTGTCTACACCAGCCCCCTCTGCACCACTCCCCCTCCTCCTACCTTGCTCTGCTCTTTCTCCACAGTCCGTGTCTCCATTCTCACATTTGTCTGTCTCCTACCTCTCCCAGCATGTCAGCTCCATGAAACATGCAGCCTTCTCTGCTTTGTTAATTCTGTGTTCCAGAACACTAAACAGTGCTGAGCATATATGGGCATTCCTGTTCATTGTTCTTGAATACATGTTCATCTCTGTGTTTTCATATCGTAGTGATAAACATTTAAAAGAGAACGCTCTGGAGCGAAACTTCCCTAGTTTCTAAAATGAGTTCCAGTTGAATTATTTTGGGTATTTTACTTAACATGAGCCTCAGTTTCCCCATCTGAAATATGGGAAAGAATAATACCCACTTCATAGAATTATAGTTGAGGATTCAGTGAGATAATCCAAGTAATGTACCAGTCACTATGCCTGCACATAGTATATTATCAAAAAAAGTTATTTTATGTGATTGATGTTATTCTTTTGGTTCCTGTTTTTCTTTTTCCTTTGGCTTGATCTCGTTTCACGTACACAACAGGTAACATCATTTTTTAAGGCTACAGGATCTCTGTCCTAGTGATCTGTGCCACTTGGCTTAGCCACTTCTCTGGTGGATAGTTCCAGATATTTTTTCCTTCATTACAGTGTTGTGATTTGCCCTTGGTACACATGGGAAATATGTACTTTTTACTCATCATTGTTAGTGTTAACTGCTGACAGATAAGCGCAGAGGTGGTTGTCTGGTTCTTTCTCTGTTTGGTGGACCTGGCTCTCCCAGTTTCCTTTCAAAGACACCAGCTTGACACGTGTGCTCCTGCTCATGTCATTTCATATGTTAGATGGAACATGGATATAGAGCAAGACACAGAGGAAAAGGAAGGGTCAGTGGGTAGACAGTGCAGAACTTTCCTCACTGTGAGATCTCGGTCAAATTACTTAAACTCTTTGAACTTCAATTTTCTTGTTTGACAAAGGAGACTAAAGCAATCTACCTTAAAGTGAGGCTGCGAGGGTTGGAGATAGTTGGAGGGGTGTCTAGTATAGCGCCTGGCATGTAGTAGGTATACAGAAAGTGTTTGCTACCAGTGTAGCTATTCTTTGCTTGCAGGCAGACGGTCTCTGCTCTGTAGGAATTTGGCTATTATGGGGAGGTGGCTAGAATGTGAAAGTTGCATGAGAACCGTAGGAAGTGATAGTTTGTCTAGCTTCTTGGTACACTTGAGGATTGGTTTCCTCCACCACTTTTCTTTGTGGAGGATGCACTGACTCAATGGAAACCATGTTGGTGGCTTTCCATCTAATGTGACCCTTCCTTTCATGGCCCAAACTGTAGGTGTCTGGAGCCTTGGCCTTCAGGTGTCTTGTCCAAGACTGCTGAGCTGGTAAGTGGTTACCATGAAAACACTGGCGATGGCGACTTCTGGTTGCTGCTTCTGGTAGAATAAACTTCCACGTGTAACCTCAGAATGATTATGCAGTCTTACTCTTTTCGCCATCTCTCTCTTTCTGTCCCTCCTCTGTTTTTTTTTTTTTTTTTTTTCTATTTTTACTGTTTCTTGTAGAGCTTAGAGAAAATTCAGAGCCTGAGTTACAGAGGTTTCACTTGTGCGACACTTGGGGAAGGGAGCAGGCAGGACGCTTGATTGCTCTGGGGAAAGGTGAGTTTCGTGAGTGTTGTTGAGGTGTGAGGTGAAAGGGAAGAACAGATAAGTGAGAGAGGATGATTAAAAGAATCAGGAAGATAGAATTACTTACAATAGTGTAACAGAGTGGTCTATCAGAGATAGATCTGAGTGCTGAAATTTCAAATAAATGATATATTTTTTTTTTTGGCCAAAATCCTTCTAAAAATTATTTACTCTGTTAGCAAGTATTAGAAACCCAACTAAAACTGGGTTAAAGAAAGAGAGGAAGAAAGAGAGACAAGAAACCTGTTGACAAATGGTTGGCCACCATTTCTCTTAGCTCTCCATCCCCTGCATTGACCTCATTTAGTACCTCTTCCAAGATGCCAGTAAGATGGGCACCCCTGATTCTGGGTTTACCTCCTATCGCCTTAGTATCATCCTATTAAGGAGGAGCCCCTATTCTTCCTAATAGTCCCAACCAAAGCCCTAGAAAGGAGCCTCATTGACCAGCTGGGGTCCTATACCCATGTCTGGAACTAGGGTGTGACACCTGCCCTCCTGAATCATATGGGCTACGAGAAGGAAGGAGGTGGTTTCTTAAAGTAGAATCAGAGTATATTTAGCAGAATGAAGAGTAAAAAATACTGGGCAGGCAAGAGCTGCGGGCCTTTGCTCCATTGATGATGTGCTGATGTTTGCTCAACAGAACATGTTCCTCTGTGCAACTGAAAGGGTGCCCCATGAATGACCTGTGTCAATTCCAGCACCCAACCTTCCTAGGAATATAATGATAATGTTTCACCTTTTGTAATTTTCCCACAACCTTTGTACATAGCACAAATGGGGGAACTGTACATGACTATTGAATCTGAGTTCAATAAAGGATTTGTACCATCTGAATTATACTTCGACACACAAGATAGGATACATTAACTTAATTACTGTTGGATTCAATAACATAGGCCACTGCCCTGGGAATTTATCTTGTGCTCTACCCAGAGAGAGAAACTGGGCATCATTTCTAAAGACAGTCAATTTCCAATTATCCATGCTAATGGAGAACACAGCATGCACAGACTCTAAGTACAGTTTCTGTTTGGTTCACGGAGCAAACATAATTTTTAATTTTTCTACCTGAGTTATTTGTTTTGCTTGGGCTTAGGTAACACTAAAAAGAATTTTCATTGCCTGGGCCTACACTTTCTTTTCCTTTTTCTTGGTTTATAAAATGTGAAGTATATTTTATTTTTTGATGTTTATTTTTTAACTATTTCATTTTGAATTAATTTGAGACAGGATGGATTGTTGCCCTTATGTTCTTTACCAAGTTTGGGCATCCGTGCATGCTCAGTCACTTAGTCACGTCCAACTCTTATGCAACCCCATGGACTGTAGCTTGCCAGGTTCCTCTGTCCATGGAATTCTCCAGGCAAGAATACTGGAGTGGGTTGGCATTTTTTCGTCCAGGGGATCTTCCTGACCCAGGGACTGAACATGCTAACTTATGTCTCCTGCATTGCAGGCAGATTCTTTATTGTAGTTATTTAACTAGTCCTAGATAGCATATTCAAAAGCAGAGACATTACTTTGCCGACTAAGGTCTGTCTAGTCAAGGCTATGGTTTTTCCAGTAGTCATGTATGGATGTGAGAGTTGGACTGTGAAGAAGGCTGAGCGCCGAAGAATTGATGCTTTTGAACTGTGGTGTTGGAGAAGACTCTTGAGAGTCCCTTGGACTGCAAGGAGATCCAACCAGTCCATTCTGAAGGAGATCAGTCCTGGGATTTCTTTGGAAGGAATTATGCTAAAGCTGAATCTCCAGGCCTTTGGCCACCTCATGCAAAGAGTTGACTCATTGGAAGAGACTCTGATGCTGGGAGGGATTGGGGGCAGGAGGAGAAGGGGACGACAGAGGATGAGATGACTGGATGGCATCACTGACTTGATGGACGTGAGTCTGGGTGAACTCCGGAAGTTGATGATGGACAGGGAGGCCTGGCGTGCTGCGATTCATGGGGTCGCAGAGAGTCAGACACGACTGAGCGACTGAACTGAACTAGTCCTATTTCTAGATGTTAAGATTGTTTCCAAGTTTCACTATTATAAATAATGCTGAGAAGAGTAGCATTGTTGATAAATCATTGTAAACATCCTTAACTATCTTATTAGGTTAAATTGTTATGGGTCAAGTTGTGAAGTCAAAGGTCACAAACATTTTATGGCTCTTAATATAAACATCATGAACTTGGCCTCCAGGAGGACTGTGCCAGTTAATGAGCTCACAGTGTAGGAGGGTGATTTTTCCTCATATCTGCCAACTAGAGAATAATGAACTTTAAAAGTGTGCAAATTTGATAGGTGACATTATTCTAATGTACTTTTTTTGGTTATGAGGCAGTTGACTGGTATATAGTTTGACGTTTGTATTTTGGTGAATTGCCTGCTCAAGGCCTTTGCCTGTTTTCCCATTGATGGATATTCTTTCCCTCATTGATCTGTTTGACTCTTTTAACTGATTCAAAGTATATGGAAGTTTCAATTGTTAATGTCAAGGGCACCTCACTCCTCCTGAGTAGAGTGCTGGAGCAGAGGTGCTGGGTTCCCTCCTCTCACTTTAGAGGAGAAACAGAGTCCTAGGGACAGACAGGAAAATAGTACATGAATTGGGCTTCCAACCCAATTCCCTCTACCATCTTCATCAGGAGTGAGGATGGAGAAGAATTGACAGAACAGTAGCCACTATCGGCCAGTCCCCACTGATAAGGAGAAGAGAGTCTCTACTTCTTCAGTTCAGTTCAGTTCAGTCGCTCAGTCGTGTCCGACTCTTTGCTACCCCATGAATCGCAGCACGCCAGGCCTCCCTGTCTATCATCAACTCCTGGAGTTCACTCAAACTCACGTCCATCAAGTCAGTGATGCCATCCAGTCATCTCATCCTCTGTTGTCCCCTTCTTCTCCTGCCCTCAAATCCCTTCCAACATCAGAGTCTTTTCCAATGAGTCAGCTCTTCGCATCAGGTGGCCAAAGTACTGGAGTTTCAGCTTTAGCATCATTCCTTCCAAAGAAAACCCAGGACTGATCTCCTTTAGAATGGACTGGTTGGATCTCCTTGCAGTCCAAGGGACTCTCAAGAGTCTTCTCCAACACCACAGTTCAAAAGCTTCAATTCTTTGGCGCTCAGCTTTCTTCACAGTCCAACATTCACATCCATACATGACCACTGGAAAAACTTATGCTTACTCATTTAATGGTAATTGAGAACTTAGAATATGTTGGATGTGGTGCAAGCATGGTATATATGCGGTATTATCTTCTCAAAATCATGATGCATGCATGCTATCATTACCTCCGTCCTACACATAAGGAAACTGAAGCTCCGAAAGAGTGAAAAAGTTATGGGAACAAGCATTAAAGTTGAGCTCCAAATCCCAGTCTCTCTCACTCCAGAGTATATGTTCTTCACAAAGGTTATAGTGTTTCTGTTATACTTCCATAATGAGATATCTTTGGAAGAAGAAAAAGAACATTATTCACAGGTTGCCCCTAACACAGTCACTGCCAGTCCCCGGTGTATTTCTTTCCCTCTTCCCTCCTTCCTGCTGAAATCATTCTGTACTTCCAATTCTGTAGCTTGACTTTTTCCACTCTATGTTTCTCCCTATTGCTTCATGGATTTTATAGCCATCAGTTTAATGATGTGCATAATATTCCTTTGTTGGGCAGATGCTAAATTCTTGAATTTAGTGTTCTCCCACTGCAGATCTTGGGAGATCTTCTGGGGACCCCCGCTGTCTTCTCTGCATCCTCTCTGACTTGATAGCTCCCTTTTCACTTCATGCCTTGAATGAAATGATACAAATTTAACTTGCAAATTGCCTCAGGATGTCTTTCATAGTTGTAGGCATCTGTGAATTATATACGAATATGTATGTAGCCAGGCAAATTCTTGCTAACACTTTGAGTTTAACAAATATCTAGTGGAGAGAAGTGTGTAAGTGATTAAAATTTCTTCTCTAAGTTTCTCAGTTTTTAAAGGGGTGACTGACCTGCTTATGTGAGCCTCATATATGAAACTTTAATAAGACATTGCTGGGTGAGCTGTAAAACATCTTACAGGAATGGCAGTGACTCTGCTCTACCGTATTTATAGTGCTTCTCATGAACAGACACTGGGCACTGCGAGTTTTACATACCTCTTAATCCTCCCCACAGCCTTGTAAAGAAGGCACGGCATTATTATCCCCGTTTTACAGGCAAGCAAATGGGTCTAGAGGGGTTAATTGACTGGTCTGAGAGTCTATAGCTGGTAAAAGGCTGAGCTGATGTTTGAGCCAAGGTCCCCAGAACTTTGGTACTCTTGGCATTAGCACAGCAAAAATTTGAGTCTTCTTATCTAGCTGTCCAGGCCTCTGAGACGTCTTGCCTTTAAATGATGCCTTCTTAGATTTGTTGATTCTTGGGGGCATAAGCTGGTTCAATTTAGTGTCTAGGACCTGGTGACCCATCTGTATTCCATTTCAGAAGTTGTGATAGAAAATATTTACAGGAGACTTGGTTATGGTTCAAGTTAGTTTACTGGGTGGTTTTGGAAATCCTTTTGTGTTAGATCATGCTGCATTCAATAAGACTGTTAATGTTCCGGCTTCTCTCGGGACTGGGCGAACCAGTCAGGTTTGCTCTGTCGTGTTTCCAAGCCTCAGCTGGCTCTGTGTGCCTGCTCCAGCTCCAGTTTTGCTCTCTGGTTTCCATCTGAGTTGGCGAGCTTCCTCCACCAGGAACCCTGTTTTGCTGCCAGTCTTGGGATCCTTGTTGGGCCCTCTTTTGGGAACCTTGCTCTCTGGAGGCACAGCTAAGCTCTCTGTAGACCAGGCATTCCCTGGCCTCCACCTCCCAAACGTGTGAACCCACATCAGCCTAAATGGAAGCCCTTCCAAAGGCAGAGATGTGGCGCTGACCCTGAGAGCAAGGAGGCCCCAGCCAGCCAGTTCTGAATCTTTGCAGTATAGGGTGGAGGCTCCTGCTAACACAGGGATGCAATGCTCCTCTTGAAAGGAACATAAAAATGAGAACAGGAAAAAGAAAAGGAGCTCGGATGGCTTTTCTGGGAGAGGAGAAGACAATTATCTTCTAGGTCTCTGTGGGCTTGTTATTCAGTCAACAGAGGGCAGGTATCTTCATACTTTCCATCACAGAGCATCATGTATGTGGAAAGAGTGAGGCAGCCCCACACTGAGGTGTGGATGTGGACTCGGGAGCCAGAATGCCTGGGTTCAGATCCCTCCTCACCTTGAGCAAGTCATTTAACCTCTCCTGACCTCAGAGTCCTTAAACACAAAGTGGGAGAACTGAGGCATTTGGTTCACAGGGTGGGGTGAGGAACCTTTAAAAAGCAAGCACTTACATGGCATTTATTATGTGGAAGGAACTTTCTAAGCACATCACAAATATAAACGCATTTAATCCTCTTGATACCCCTATGAGATAAGCATGACATTGTCTTCTTGGGTCTGAGATGAGTGCTGTGTTAACTTCTCTGAAATGGGATGCAGCTGACAGCTGATAGTCTCACAAACTAAGAATTGGGAGAGCATTCCAGGCAGAAGGATGTCTTAGCTTTGGGGAGCCTGCAGGAACACAGAGGAATCAAACAAAGACAATGCTTTCCAGCGGGCCAAGCACGCTTGCCTGCAGTGGTGCCCAAAAGCCCTGAGGCCCTCTCTGCTAGAGAGAGCTCCACGCAGGCTGGGCTCTATCAGTCCCACCTCCGTGTCGTCTTCCCAGCATCATCTAGCCTGGCACAAAGGGCCTGCTCCATGGCTGATTGCTGAATGGGTAACTGAAGACTCTGAGGTTGCCGTCCCCAGAGCAACCCAGGTGGCTTCTCTCCCCAGTGTCTTTCACAGATACCCTGGTCCCCAGGAGTCTCTCTCCCATGATCCCTGACCACCTCATTAGACTCTACCTAGAGGCCCACAGAGGTGGGTCAAGACACCACCAAGTCTTATTTACCAGGTGTCTTGTAAGCAGCCATCACTATTAGAGGTAGTGAGCATCCCAGTGTTCCTGGGGGAGGACCGCACATGTGGCCCTTGGCAGCCAAATACTCTTTTACACTTAATGTGACCCTGCATCATATTAAATTTTTTGCTACTATATTCAATGAGTCACAGTTGCCAGTGCCTTTTGCAGGATATACGATCACAACCGTAATTAATTAGTATGATTTTCTATTTAAATCTTGCTGACTAGACCATACATTCCATGGTAACAGACAGTAAACTTCATGACAACAACATACATTGTGTATAAATGAATTGATAACAGCCTATTTGGATCAAAAGGTGCCCTTCCACTAGTGTGAAATTTATCGTGGGAGGTGAGGGAAATGGGGCAGTGAAGGAGACGTCAGCTATGGGGTTGAGGGCTGTGGGAGGCCTTTGCCATCACAGAGTGGCCAGTTTGAGTCCTAGCTCTTCCATTTACTCACCGAGGGATCCAGAGTGAGTGATAGCACAGCACTGGGACTCAGTGTCTCCAGCTGTGAAATGGGGCTTATCTCAGTGCCAACTTCCTAGGCGGTTGCAGTAAGGATGACATATGACACACAGGGCTGCGGTATCTGATCTGATACATCATAAGTGCCCTGTACTCATCAGCAAATGTCACTGGTATTGTCGCCCTGGTGATTCTTTGACCCCCTCTGCTCTGTCCCTGGGTGATTACTTGGCCTTTAGGCTTTTCTGCCAGTTATTTTCATTTATTTGTGAGGTATTCATTTGCTTAAAATCAATTCTTCCCAAGCTAGGCTGCCCATACACCATGGCTCTGCATGCAGGGAGGAGAAGAAAGCACGAAGGTACATGTTAGGGGTGAGGATGGCAATGGGGGATGTAGTGAGATGGAGTGAGCCTGGTTCTGCTGAACACATGTAATCAATAGGTGAAATCGACATGTTTGTGAAAGCTACAGGCCCTGCTGTGTGAGCTGTTTTCAGGGATGCCAGGAAGCGCATCTATTTCATTGTTCTCTTCATGGGGCCAGGATGGGCTCTAGCTTCATCCTCAAACCTCTGAGTGGAGAGGTCAAGTCTTCCTCCACTGTTACCACCTTCCATCCATGGAATGTTGAGGGTTAAGATGTCAACGTAAACCAGGGAGCTCCTTTGCCTCTAAGCGACTAAACGCATTGAGCTGTGAGCATCCATTGATTTGTTCAATATTTATTGTGTACCTACCATGTACGAGAGGGTTTTCTAAGCACTACAGGTTCATCAGCAAATAAGACAAGACACGCACAGCTGGACCCTGCCCTATGCCTTGCGTGCCTGGTGGGAGCTGGGCATTACACAGCTGGGGTGAGTGCCATGGGATTGCTGGGGTCAGGGGCGGCTTTCCCAAGCACTTGGAGGGAAGCTGTGAACTGAAGGGTGCATGGGGAGGGTGAGGAGGAGGCAGGGAAGAAGGAGAGCATCCAGGCTGTAGTGAGCCCCCCACAGAAAGGTCCTGAGGTGGAGGGGGTAGGATGCAGGTGATCAGAAGGGGGGGAGGGACTTGTGGGACCAAGGAAGGCGGCAGCCCCCAGGCTTAGCGGGTGCACAGGTCATCATAGTCGGGTGCCTGATCATCACCCTGAGAGCTCAGGAAGGCCAGTGAGGAGAGAGAAGGGACCACATGTATGCTGAGATGGGATCACTCTGGCATCTATATGGAGAATGAACTACACATGGCTGGCTGAGAGGCCGAGAGCTTTGTGAGGGGCCCTGTGGAGTGGGGGCTGAGAGGTGGTGGGAAAGTGTAGCAGTGGAGGAGGGTGGGTGGGACTGGAAATACCTGCAACGGCAGACCTGACAGTTGACTGATTCTTTTTTTTTTTTTTTTTTTTCTGAACCATTTCTCCTCGTTTTTATTTTTTGACTGATTCATTAAAAGTGGTGGCTGTGACAGACGTCAGGATGACACTAGCATTTGGTGACCACCACTAGCATAGTGGGGGTTGCTTTCCCATCGGGGAGGTGGGAAGGGGAGGAGGTTTTGCTGGGGGATACAGCTCAAGCATTCAGTTTTGGACACAGTAAGTCCATTTGGCCAGTGAGACAGTTGCCAAATGGAGATGCTGTGTAACAGGTGGGTATATGAGTGTGCAGCTAAAAATAAATCTGGGGTGATGACAGTGTAAATGTTGTGGGTCCCTCTTTTCAGATGGAGGTAATCATGAAGTGGGGGGGGGGGCATGCTACACCTAGAACTTTCCACTGTTAGATCCATCTTTCTCTCTCTCTGTGACCTTCAGCAATTCATCCAACCTTTCTGTGTGCCCCTGTTCCCAGCATAAAATGGTGATAGTTATGTCTGCTTCAGACTACCAATAGTACATGTTTGAGGATCCATTAAACTGAAAATAAAACATGTGGTGCTCTTTGGAAATAAGAACTATGTTAAAACAAGGAGTTATTATAGTTGTGTGTAAGCCAATGACAAGCAGAAATACAGCCCCAAGGCTCAGTATTGATTTTGGTCCCGGGTGCTTCCCGCGGCCGAATAAATCTGACATCCCTCCTCGCCAACCGGCTGGGCTGATGGCAGGTCTCCAGCTTCTAGCTCCTTGCCCTGGCTCCAAGGTTATGTCCTTTCTCATCTCAGGCCAGCTTCAGCACCCCCATACCTGCCTCGGCTGCTCTGAGTGCCCTTCCCTCCCCGGTGGGTGGTTACAGGGACAATTCCAGTTGTGAAACTGGAGCCTGGCCAAGAGCAGATGCCCTCTGATTAAACCAGGGCCTGCCAGAAAAGCAGAGATAGAATCTGCAGAGCAAGAGGTTTATGGGTGACCAGAGGAAATGTCTCCAGACAGTTAGGTTTCAAACTTTAGGGTGAATTAAGGGTTATGGAATTTGCTTCACTCATTCATCCAATTATTGGGTAAATATTGAATGCTCATCAGCCTATGAGTTAAGCCTGGAGATACAGGCATGAAAAAGACATTGTTTTTGTTTTCCTGGAATTACTATTTGAATTGCAAGACAGAGAATCAAGGGATGAAATACTTTTAAGGGAACAACCAAATGCAAGGATGAAGAGTATTGACGTGGCTGGATGGGGAGGGCCTATTTTAGATGGGTTGTTGGGGAAGACTTCGATGAGGTGGTGCATCTGAGCAGGCTCCCAAGAAGGAGCTGACCTTTGAAGAGCAGGGAGAGGACTGTTCGGGCAGAGGGTATGGCCAGTGCAGAGGGCCAGAGGTGAGAACACGCTTCATGTGCGTGCAAAACCGTGAGCAGGAGTGTGGCTAGAATGCAGGAATCACAGCACAGGGGAAGGGGCCAGATGGTGCCGGGCTTTATTGGTCATGGGAAGGAGTTTAGATTTTCATTGCACATGGTGAGCCATTGAGCAGTTTTATAAGAAGCAGTAATAATCTGTTTAAAAAGATGGCACTGACCCCTTAGTGAATAGTGGATTGGAAGGGAAAGGAAAGAATCAAGGAAACTAGCCAAGATGCCACTGCAGTCTTTCAGGAGGGCGTGACAGTCAAGAGGATCTGGTGGTCCCATGGAGGTGGAAGGATAAGGATGAATGGGACGGGAGTCTGAAAGTGGAGGGGATCGGCTTGCTGACAGATGGGCAGTGAGGGACCAGGGAGATGGAGGGATTGAAGGTGCCTCGTGGGTTTCTGGCTTTAGCAGCCATGTGGGTGGGAGACATTTACTATTATGGGGAGGACTCAGCACAGGTTTGTGGAGTAAAATCTAGACTTCTGATTCGACATACCCCTGGGGCATCCAGAGGACCTATCGATTATAAAGCTGGATATACAGCTGGAAGTTATCAACAGTTCTGGGCTGGAAATGCAACAGGAGCATCTCAGCACAGGGCAGGATGAGGACACCCTGAGAGGGCAGACAGCTTTGGCCTGGGCCCAGGAAGCGATGGTGTATACACATGGGCACATACAGCCAGGAGGAAGAGTCCCATAGGCCCCTAAAGGGATGCTCAGTCAAGTACGGGAGGACTCAGGGCTGCCCACTTGGAGCAGACTGCTGATGTGGCAAGTCATGTCAGTCAGGGAAGAAGAAAGGCAGGTTGGAGTGGGTGGTAAAAGGATTTGGAGCTGAACTTACTTGGGTTTCCACGAGAAAGTAAGAAATGTACTCTCCATCATATGTAAATGTCTCTCCTGCTCTGATACCACCAGGACATAAAATGAAAATACCTAAAATATTCCTGTGACAACTGCAGTCCCCGGTATAATAGTTGTGACTCCACTCCTTTCCTCCCTTTCAGGAAAACTTCTAGGAATGTAAATCAGTCAGAGTAATGTTGGGATAAGCATCTGCTACTTTTTTTAGGAAAAAATCATAATCTAACTTCATAATGCAACCAAATTACTTGCAGTACAATCAAAGCTGACCACATCACATATGTAGGGGCTCAGTGTCGAGAGCTTGGCTCTGGGCACGGTGGGCACTGGTGAAAGCGCCAAACTGGGCCTCTGCCCTCACGGAGCTTGCTCCAGGCATGCGGAGACACAGACTTGGAGTGAGTGATTTCAAGTGATCTTGCAGCTGAGAAGCACTGTGTTCTCAGGGGAAAGTCACCAGCATCCTGGCCTCATGCAGCATCCTGGCCTTCAGTTCAGCAAGCCTGTCTGAAGCAGTCAGGGTGAATAAGCTGAGGGCTGAAATCAACGAGGCTGGTGTTGGGGGCAGGTGTGGTCAGCAGTCCAAGTAGAAGTCACCACCCCGTGCTAGAGGGAGCCTACATCCGCTGAGACCCATACCAAAGCTAGGAAGTCAGGGAAGAGATGAGGTGGTGTGAGAGGCAGCCAGAGAGGCCAAATGTGCAGGGTTTGGAGCCTCAGCCGTGAGTTTAGTCTTTATCAGGAAAGCAAACATGAAGAGATGTCAGTGTGTGTCGATGGAAGATGGGTGACTATGTCAGACCTGTTCTAAAAGCATGCAGCCATCTGCAGAATGGGCTGTGGTTGTACAAGAGAGAGGCAGCAGGTCAGTATGCCCTGTCCTTTTGATCAGACTTGCCTGAGGATCTGGAATGCCAATGGGGGCTGCATCTCCTGCCTCAGTGTCCTCCCTGAGCCTGGCCTATTCTCCCTCTCCTGCTCCCTTCCCTCTGGGAAAACCCAAGAGGCTGGTGCTGGGGCCAGTTCCCAAGGGTGGGGACAGAAACATATGTGGACCTTGCTGTGTAAGAACACCAAGGGATGCCCACAGGGCCAATGTGGTGACACAAGGCAGAAATAGGTGACAAGTGATAGAAACGGGGGCCAGAAGGACTGTCTTAAGGGACTGACGGTAGTTGTCATGGTACAGGGCATGGATGTGCAGAGATGCGGGTGGGTGCTTGACCTGGGGTGGGCAGTGCAGAAATTCACTCACTTCAGGACGCTCTCCTAAGGCATGCTGATTCAGCGAGTCTGGGGCGTGAGCCAGGTGTCCCGATTTTTAAAAAGTCCTCCCTACCCCCCATTAAGATGATCCTGACTTAAGTGGTCCAACGACCTTGCTTTTGAGAATGCCTCAACGTTGGCCCTCCTCTTGGCCTTGATTCTCGGTTCCCTAGCTGTCTCTCGCCAGCCTGGGCCTGAAAGCTTATTTCAGCCTTGCGTAGAGATGTGAATAACCAGGATCCCCAGCTGCCTGACCAGGGGCGGCGGGGCGGGCGGGGGGCCGCACAGCGGCGCGCGGCCGCCAGGGGTCGCCAGAGGCCTCGGCTCGAGCGCTCTGGCTCCTCCGCCCGCGGACGCCGCGCCCGAGCGAGCCTGCGAGCGAGCGAGCGAGCGGAGCCAGAGCGCTGCGGGCTCACAAAGCGGCAGGACGCGCGGCGGCGGGTGGCAGGAGCGCTGGGGAGCTAGCCAGCCGATTAGCCTTCTCGGCCACCGCGCCACAAGAGCTCGAGCAACTCGAACGCGGGGACCCGGGCCGGGCCCCAAGGTACGTTCCCCACAGAACCCCGCGCCCCAACTTGGCGTAGTTGGGACACCTCCCCGCGGCCACCGGGGGTGGGGGCTGGCGGGGTCAGGGCCTGCCTGGGGCTGTCTCCGTGCGCCCCTCTTTCCCCGAGGCGGCGGCGGGGGGCGAGGGAAGACACCCCCCGACCCGGTCCGCAGGTCTATCCCCCATTCAGTGGGAGCCTGGACTGCTGGTCGGAGCCCTGTTTACCCCCTCCCTACCCGAGCTCTGGGCGCAGTGTCTGGGAGTCAGGCTTGCGGGTCCAGGGCTCTCCGTTTTCGGGGAGGGGTTCTGAAGCCCCTATCCGAGAGCGGCGGTGCGTAGGGCGCCCGGACGATAGCGGTCCTCTATAGTTTGATAGAGGCCCCTAATTTGTGACGCAGCCTCTTCATTTGAAACCGACCCAACCCCCCTCCATTCGTGAGAGAGACCCCTGGGTCTGTAGATCCGCCGCAGGTGTGCCCGGGGCTGACCCTGGCCCCGCGGGGCGGTCCCCGCTCGCCCCGACGGCGGGGGCGCGCAGCCCTCCGCTCGCCGCCCCGGGCCTCCCCTCACCGCCCCCGCGTGCCCCTGCCCCGCAGATGCCAGCGATCGCGGTGCTCGCGGCGGCTGCCGCGGCGTGGTGCTTCCTCCAGGTCGAGAGCCGGCACCTGGACGCGCTCGCCGGAGGCGCGGGCCCCAACAACGGCAATTTCCTGGACAATGACCAGTGGCTGAGCACAGTCTCTCAGTACGAGCGGGACAAGTACTGGAACCGCTTTCGAGACGTGAGTACTCGGGGCCCTGCGGGGGGCGGGAGAGCCTCAGAGCCGGAGGTGGGTGGTGGTGGCGGGGCGGGGCGGGGGTGGGGGGGTGGCGGGGCGCCTTCCTAGAGTGTGGGAGAAGCGCTGGTGCAGACTTCGCAGGCAGCTTGTGGGGTCGGGGTTCATGGGCTTCATCTTGCCTGAGAGGAACTTTGAAGACAACTTCGAAGGCTTGATGCTCTTCGCCCCTGTTACCTGCGGTCCAGGTGTGTGTAATGGTACCACTGGGGGAAAGTGATTGCACTGAACATGGTATTAACAGTGGGCAGCTGCGGAGACAGAGGCTCCTTCAGCTTAGGAGTTCTCCTAATGCTGCTGGTTGACTTTATCAAGCCCCCTGGAGAACCTCCCTGGGTAGCAGTGACTTAGACCATCTCTGGCAGGGGGCGGGGTGGGGTGGGGGTGTCCAGAAGAATGCCTGTTGCCGAGGTTTAGGTTCGGAGTGAGCCCAGCTTGTTGAGTAGGGAGCCAGGTGTCCAGGAGGTTCAGAGAACCATGGCTTTGATACATGCTCCTGTTGGGAGGGAGCATGGGGGTTTGGACCCTGGGCATCCTTAGAATGGAAAGGGAGCAGGCACTGGTGAGTTGGTCCACCACCCTGAAGGGGAGCCTGAATGGCAGAGGATGCTCCTCTGAGGGAGACGTGGGAGGCGAGAAAGTTATTCCTGGGCACCCAGAGGCAATCTGCTGCCTGTTTCTGCCCCAGGCTGGCGGCTGCTCCCCAGGTACGACCGGGAAGATGCCGGCCCAGAGGCTCCTGACGCAGTCTTTCCAGCAGATGGCATCCCCTCTGTGCTGTGGGAGGTGCTGCCAGCTCTCTCAGAGGCTGCCCCAGGTGGCTGGGACCATGTGCTTCTAGGGGACTAGGGAAAACTTAAATGATATTTAACACTAGGAATTCCTGCCCTGGGGAGGGACCCATACCACGGAGCCCCTGGTCTTGGCACAGGACTCCTTGAGTGGGAGACATGTGGAAGTGGGACCTGGATTCCTCTTACCCCATGCCCGGCATGCCCAGCCATTGCAAAGGGAGGGCCTGAGAAATCCAGTTAATCCAGATGTCTTCTAGTACTTTCTAAAGAGCATCTCTCCAGGGCCCATTCCAGAGGCGCTAAGGCCTTGAGTGGGGACTTACTTATCTCTCTCCTCTCTGTTCCTCTTCCCTTTCCCTTTAGTTGATGGTGGTCTTTTCCTTGAAAGAGGCTTTCGAACACTTTGGATGAACAAGCGATATGAGGCCTTACTGCTCCTCTCCCCGCCACCCCCCGACCCCCACCCCCTAGCACCATGAGATCTGTTCCTGATCTGTTCTGTTAACCATCTCCCATCCCTTTTCTGTTCCACCCCAAAGAGCCCTGTACAGACTACCTTTGCCTGTGGCTGAAAAAGTTGGCCAAGCTGCCTGAAAGATGCCCTATGGAAGCTTCCATTCCCAGACTCACACAGGGTAGAAATTATCTTGCTTTTTTCTTGCCTTCTTCATTACATTTTAGATAAAGTTGAGGAAAGGGGCAGATGCTTGACTCTGCCCCTTGGCTAGAGCTGGAGGACACAGCCCCTTCTGCACACCCCCTCTGGTTCATGTGGTAGCTGGGTTGGATGGAAAGCGACTGTGCCTGTTGGTCTTTGGTGTGGACAGGTTTACTCTGCTTTTGTGTATTTTCAAGGTTTTCTAGTCTTGGTGTATCATGCATATGGCACTCTTCTTGTTTCCCATTCAGATTTAAATTTCAAAAGATTGGGCTTTTCTTCATTTCTCATCTTTCTTGCAAATGGTGACATTTTAAATTCTTGGATCAGTGTTTTTACAAGCCTAACTGATCATGAAGCTCTCAAGTGGGGTGCTTGTTAAATTGTAGCACCCAGACTCACCCCTTCCTCCTCAGAGATTCTGATTCTATAGTCCTGGGATGAGTGCTGGAAATCCATATTTTAAAAGAACATTCTAGGTAATTCCTAGGATGACTAGGAATACTTCCTGTTGAAAATATCCTAAGCTTAACAAAAAGAGAAAATCTGTGTTCAAATGCATTGCTTTTTTTGTTTCTGGAGCAAATTTAGGTGTTCAGCTAATATTTTTTAGCAGTATATATTCTTTAAAAATGATAATTTAATCCAACGTACCATTAAAAACATCCAAAATGTTTCAGAATTTCAAATATCTTCAATCATCAACCGTGGCATTAATATAAGCTCCATGGAGTCTTCTGATGCTAGCCGTGGGTCAGACATAATTTAATTCCATTAATATAATTTAATGCCGTTAACCTCTTTAAAGTGTTATGAAACTCAAACTAGATTCTCTTTAAGGCCGAGTCTGAGTGTCTTTAGTTGATTGTTTTACTTGAAATAACCACAAAACCTCCATCCCCTGGGACCAGGGACTAAAATGTTGCTTCCTGTAGAAGCAATTCAGTGGACAGTTGACAGAGCTTCAGCAAAGGGTGCCAGGGATCAGCCAGCCTGGTGATTTTCACTGAGCCATCACTGTTTCACTGGCCTCGCTGGAGATTGACAACGCTCAGCTTCTCTCCTGCTGTTTCAGTTTTGTGGAAACCACTGATAACTTTGAAAGACCAGGCCCTGAAACTATTATGATATTGTTATGATGCTTGTCAGTTGTGAGAAAGTAACTTTTTGCCTTTTACTTTGTGAAAGGAAACTTTTTGCCCTTTCCCTTGACTTGTTTTCTTTTTTTCTTTTTTGTCTGTTTTCTTTTTTGCACTCAAGGGAAGACATATTAAGAAGTGGCTTTTGAACTTTTGAAATTGAAAACTAAGAGCCCCTTTTAGAGAGTTGACGATACTCCTTGGTGGAAGTTATTGGCTAAATTTGAAGTGGAGGTGGCGGCGGGCTGTGTGCTCTGTGTTCTCTTGCCTGTTGAATGTGCTGTGATGTTGCCAGAGAGGACCGGTCAGCCTCTACCTAATACTTTGAAGTAGTCCTGTTGCTCTAGATACACAAATAATGCTATCTCCTTCTTTCCAGAAGTAAAACTTTCACAGCTACTCTATGGTTTGTTGCCTGGAGCAATGGAGCCAGGAGAAATATAACAACATACAGATGTTTGCTCCTGAATGTAGTGGGAGCCTGTTAGTTTGGTCATTCTTCTTTGATAAATACTAGCAATTGGGATGTTTTGGCCAGATGGAGACCTGGACTTCTGCACAAATACAGTATGAAGAAGGAGAGGATGAAGACAGACGTTGATGTTAAGTTGTATGGTTATTCCCTTCCAGCTGCTCCCACTGGTGTGCTTTTTGCTCCTCTGTGGTTTCAGGTTCAGGGGTGAGGATGCCGCAGCCATTTTCCTGATTTTTTTTCTTTTTATGACTCTGATTTGGCTTTCCATACAGTTTCTGTAAGGAGATTTTCCTCTGTTCATTTCCTACATTCATTTGTAATCTGTCCATTCATTCCAACAAACATCTGACTGTCTAACATGTGCTAGGCAGTGGCTAGAAGAATAAGATATATACATGTGATCTCTTCTCTCAGGTAACCACTTGTCTACTGGATGGAACTTTAACTTCCGCAGTCAGTATTTCTTCCTTGTTCTGTTTTCTTTGAACGAAATATTTATTTATTTATTTGGCTGCACCAGGTCTTATCAGTTGTGGCATGCAGGATCTTTGATCTTCACTGTGGCATATGGGATCTAGTTCCCTGACCAGGGATCGGACCCCAGCCCCCTGCATTGGGAGCTTAGAGTGTTAGCCACTGGACCACCAGGGAAGTCCCTGTTTTCTTTTTTAAAAAGTGGTATTCTTATAAAAGTAATATACACAAATTGCAGGTGAAATAGAACATTGTAGAAACAGTGGTATCTAACATTTATCCTGCACTTAGTGTGCTAGCCATTGTTTAAGGTAGTTTGCATATATTATCTCATGTAATATTCATAACCATCCTAGGAGAGAAGCACTATTATTCTTATTTACTAGGAAGTGAAGTCTCTTGCCCACAGAGCTGGACTGTGAAGGAGCTGGACTGGACCCAGGTGGCCTGTCTCTAGACTCTTGCAGCCCATTGAGAGAGGAGTGGATTTGGGCTGTGAGTCGCCACTCGTATTACACTGAAAGTCTTTGCTGCTTTCTGCCTAAGGGAAATCAGTGAGGAGCCTTAGGTTGAGACCAAGTGGAGTGGGAAGCCAGGTGGACACAGCTTATGGTAGAGGTCACATCAGGGCTTTTCTTCTGCTAATAATGAGCTTCTGATTTGATTAAAATAATATTGTTGCTTACACCAAACATGACATTTTCTTTCCTTTGCACTCATGAAACTAGCCCTGACATTTAACTCTGGGATAATTGCCTTTAGCAGGCCTGAAGACTCAGAAGTGTTGCCTTGGCTGGCATTTATCTTACTCCAGAGTGACCTGAGTTTGTAATTCTAATGAGACCACAAGGACCAGCCTGCGTGCTTTTTCCTTCTCGTGCACACGCTGTGGGATTTGGTGGTCTCTGTAGCAGGACTGGGGTGTCATGGAGCATCTGATCTGCTCATTTGATCTCAACGTCTCAGCCATAATGAGTTTCAAGGGCAAGGGAGGCTTATTGATAGAATAGTGGCTGCCTCAGTCTGTGGGGTCAGTGACAAGAGAGGTGGTGTGGCTTAGTGGATCAGCCATTAATCTGTCACCACAGAAACTCAGCTTGTAATAGAGAGTAGCAGAAAATCATTTTGATTAAACAGGTTCAAGGAGAATTAAATGAGTTTGTGATCCTGACTTTCCTTAATGAACCCACTATCTTAAATCCCCTATACTAGATGACCACCGATAGAAATAATTATTTCACAGGAATCATTATAAAGGGACAGTGTAGAAATTGATAAGCCTATGGCCATTCTTGTATTTCCTGCCCTTTCAGTTTACTCTTATAGAGAGAACCTAGTTTTTGCCTGGCAAGGATAGTACAGCGTGTGCCCCAGTCGACCCTCGCAGGCTGTTCCCTTATGTCTCCTGGTCCTCCCAGCCCTGCCCCAACTGTGCTCCAGTGGAACTGGATTGCTAGGCACAGGAGTACTCTCCTGTATGCTGAAGATATTATTTTCAAAAGCAAGGAATGGTTTCAAATGGATCATTGGACCCATACCTTTCCCCTGGAAGAGTGGGACATAAACATTAGCTCAACTATTTGTGCTCAGGGAGACACAGTAATGTTAGAAATTAAATATTTTAAAATGTCATTTCTTACTCACTGTAGTATGTTTCAAATTAAACACATTCAATATCTAAACTTGAACACCTTCAAGATGACTCATTTTACCTTTCCTCTGGGGAGGTGACTGTTTATGTTCCTTAGGAAATTCCTCAGACTCAAGCTCATAGATAGTTTCATCTCCCTGGGTAAGATAATTACAAAGGGAAGAAATTTTCTATAAGAGGCTAAATAATTTGCCCAAGATTACAGGTATTTTTTGGTTCGTATTTTCTCCATTATAAGATGCTGTCAATTGTAGAATGTGCCATTTTTGTGCTACTCAGAAAGAAAGCAGTGTTGAGAAGGAAGAGTTTAATAGAGCCATGGATAAAGCTAGGACTCCAGAGGATCCCCTCAGTGTGAAGGTAAATGAGAAATAAACTCACAATGCAGAAAAGGGACCATAGCAGAGCGATTCATGTGTCTCTACCTTGGCACTGGTGGATGAAGGGGAAAAGTAGGATCTGGGCAATTGGCAGGCTGGCTCTTTCCGATTTCTGGTCTGAGTGCACACAACTGTGGTGGTCTCCCTGCCCCAACCTTAGACAGTAAATTCAGTCTCGGGCTGTTTGTCCTCTCTGAATCTCTGACTTCTCATTTGGTAAATGTGGGATGATCACAGTGTATTGGTGAGGGCTCCAATGCAAGTGACTGAAACCTGGTCCACACTGACTTAAATGGAAAAGAAAATTTACTTGTGTAGCTGAAAATTCTGCTGATAAATTATAGATCTAGATAAGGCTGGATCCATGGGCTCAGGCTGCACTACTAGACTTGGGTGTGTATGTTTGTCATTTTCTTACCACTTCCCCAACCGCCCACCCATCTTTGGACTCTATTTCCCACGTGTTGGTTGTATTCTCAGGTTGATTAGTTCCATGTAGTGACTTATGGCAATTACACATTTCTATTAAGCGAAAGAGGAGAGTGAAAAAGTTGGCATAAAGCTCAACATTCGGAAAACTAAGATCATGGCATCTGATCCCAACCTTTCATGGGAAATAGATGGGGAAACAGTGGAAACAGTGTCAGACTTTATTTTTCTGGGCTCCAAAATCACTGCAGATGGTGGTTGCAGCCATGAAATTAAAAGACGCTTACTTCTTGGAAGGAAAGTTATGACAAACGTAGATAGCATATTCAAAAGCAGAGACATTGCTTTGCCAACAAAGGTCCGTCTAGTCAAGGCTATGGTTTTTCCAGTGATCATGTATGGATATGAGAGTTGGGCTGTGAAGAAAGCTGAGCGCCGAAGAATGGATGCTTTTGAACTGTGGTGTTGGAGAAGACTCTTGAGAGTCCCTTGGACTGCAAGGAGATCCAACCAGTCCATTCTGAAGGAGATCAGCCCTGGGATTTCTTTGGAGGGAATGATGCTGAAACTCCAGTACTTTGGCCACCTCATGCGAAGAGTTGACTCATTGGAAAAGACCCTGATGCTGGGAGGGATTGGGGGCAGGAGGAGAAGGGGATGACAGAGGATGAGATGGCTGGATGGCATCACTGACTTGATGGACGTGAGTCTGAGTGTACTCTGGGAGTTGGTGATGGACACGGAGGCCTGATGTGCTGTGATTCATGGGGTCGCAAAGAGTCGGACACGACTGAGCGACTGAACTGAACTGAAGATACTGTAGCTTTTATGTCTCAGTATTGCCACAAAAGTCCCAGAATTGAGACTTGTCAGGTTTACCTGTGTTGTACCCCAGTTGATCACTATGGCCACGTTGGTGGCATATGTGTTAACTGGCCAGTCTTGGGTACATGCCCATCCCTGGGGTGGGACCTGGGACCTGAGTGGTGGGGACTCCATCAACTTGCATGGTTGAAGAAGGATTGAAGG
Source organism: Ovis canadensis (assembly GCF_042477335.2). Taxonomy (NCBI): domain Eukaryota; kingdom Metazoa; phylum Chordata; class Mammalia; order Artiodactyla; family Bovidae; genus Ovis; species Ovis canadensis. The sequence goes on along the minus strand of NC_091249.1, from coordinate 61,624,488 downwards.
GTAGTTTCTTAAGGGGAAATGGATGCCTTCTGGGCAAACATCACAGGGGTCCACTGTGTTGATCAGCCCCACTCAGCTGGCATGGGGAGGATAAATTGGCTAATACTAGTGAAGCTGTTAGCAAAGTGTCTGGCTTAATACTAAGTGGAGGCTATTAATTTTATTAGTATTAACAACTCCTGTTGTACTTACATATGCATTATTCTTCAATTTATGGTTGTATGTATTTATGTTTTAGCTTCTTCTGTAGTTTTGTTCTTCCTGAAATAAGAGCCTGAGTTTTATCATGCCTTGCATGCAGTAGGTGGTCTATTAGCATTTTATTGATTTGAACTATTACTTAAGCACACCTCATGATCAATCTCTGGGAAAGGAAAGCCTGTAGAATTACTGGTGCAGATTTTTTGGTATGTGAAGATTCTAGGTTACACACACATTGAAAAACATCTTTTTTTTCTTTCATTCTAACCCCCATCTCTAAGTAGGACCTTACAACCTTTTAACCCCTTTTAGGATATCCTGAGGAGAAGGCAATGGCAACCCACTCCAGTAGTCTTGCCTGGAAAATCCCATGGACGGAGGAGCCTGGTGGGCTGCAGTCCATGTGGTCGCGAAGAGTCGGACACGAGTGAGCGACTTCCCTTTCACTTTTCACTTTCATGCATTGGAGAAGGAAATGGCAACCCACTCCAATGTTCTTGCCTGGAGAATCCCAGGGACAGGGGAGCCTGGTGGGCTGCCATCTATGGGGTCGCATAGAGTTGGACACGACTGAAGCGACTTAGCAGCAGCAGCAGGATATCCTGATGTACCAAGCTCTTTGTCCCCAGACCTTTACCATTGAGCCCAGTGCAGAAATCTGCTTAGTGAATGTTTGAATGAATTTGAGTGAATGAAGGAATGAAGGCGTGAACTCTTCCGTACCAGGATTTTGCACACTTCCACAACAAGGAAGCAGATGTTTATTGTAGAGGGGTGGCCCCAGGACGCCATGCTGGCCTTGGACTTGTGTCTCTCATTCTGTTAGTAATTGACCATGATGATGGATACAAACCAATGGGCATGCTGTGGAGAGGCAGGGGAGCTTGACTGAGAAGCTCAATGCCCCCCTCACAATCTGGGTGCAGTCCCTGAACCTGCAGAAAGCTCTTCATGGTGAAGAAGCCCCTCTGAGCCTGGGCTCACCTTCCAGTCTTGTGGATGAGCTTGGGTCTTGGCTGCAGCATCACTGTCCTCATCTGCAAAACTAGTGATCGCACCTCCTGGGGGGTTTTGGGAGCATGGAGTGAGCTTCTGGCACAAAGTAGATAGATCCTTGTGATCTTTAAGTGCCTGATATAATTACCTGTGATTCTGATATAATTTCCGAGGGTCCTGGGAGCATAAGTGAGTTGTTGGCACACAGCTGTAGATGTCGCTTTCTGTCTCATGTCTTAGAGAAATGTTGGGGAAATTGGTTCCATTTTCCTTGAGCCTGTCTTTACTTCATACCTTGCTGGCTGGAAGGCTGTCTTCAGTTCTGTATGGTTTTTTAAAAGTTAAATTTTTTCTGATTGTAGGTCCTGTCATAGCCATCTCTGTTGTGTAAATTGCCCTTGCCCTGCCTCTTCCTTTAAAAACATCCTTCCTCCTCCTCTGGGGTCTGGGCTCATGAGTTTCTCCTTCTCTCTCTGGTCAAGAGTCCTGGGCTTTAGAACTCCTCCAGTTCTCACTGCTCTTTAGAAATCAGGGTGAGATAGAATTTCTTGGGTAGAGAGATTTGTGAACTTTCTATTAAAAAATGAGACTGGTATTACATGGACTGTTCCTTGACTTCCTGCCCATCCCTCCCTCCCTTTTCTGAGAACCAACTGGGCACCAAGCTTGGAAGCTAAAGATGGAAACCAAGATTTCCACCCACAAGTGTCAGAGTTCAGACTTACCTGCAGTTGGAGTGCTGAACAGTATGAGGCGTCATTGCCCCTGGGTCTGGGTCCTTCCAGTGTCCTTGTGACAGATGTGAGGATGTTGATTTATCTTGGGGCCAGAAGTAAGGTGTGTTCACAGACTAGTGATGCAAATTACTGGGGATGCTCCTAGAAGGATAGCACTGATGTCCAAATTAACTCGATTGGGTTGCTATTCTTAGGATTCTGTGCAAATATGTCCCTCAGGAAACCCTCTCCCTTTATCATTTAGGGCCAAGTCTTCTTTGGTGCAGTGGGGAAGGAAGGAAGGAAAGACATGTTATACATTTTGTTGTAATACTTTGCAAACTCTTCTTGTGTGATCTGTGACACGTCACACTACAGAAGACACCGTCAGCATTCCCCAGCATAATTATGTGGTGGGTGAGCAGGAATTTATGCAAAGTCCATCGGCTTCTATGATTGAAGCAGAACTTACTTCGTTGTTCCAGGCAATCTTTGCAGAGATAAAGCGTGGAGAAAACAGGCAGAGAGCAAAAGGCTCCACTTTCTATTGTAGCTCTGCCCTGACTGTTCCACCATGTAAGCAGAATCACTCTGAGTTCTAAGAAGGGCCAGGCCAAGTTGCTGATGATGCTTCATGGCTAAGGCAAAAAGAAAGATGCCCAGAGAAAGGTGTTAGAGCAGTGGTTCTCAGAATTACTTACATCTTTATAATCTTGAAAAAAAAAATCATTGGCTTGTTTAAAATGCAGATCTCAGCCAGAGCAGTCTTGAGTAGGTCAAGAGTGGCACCCAGGAACCTGCATTTAAAATAAGCAATCCAGGTGATTCTGATGCAGGTAGTTCTCAGACTGTATTTTCAGGAAAGCTGTGGAGAATTATTATTTATCCCCAATAACCAATACCACTAGCACTAATGAATAATATGATTTTAGACAAAATGAGCATTTGAAGATGCAGAGTAAATTATTATGAGTACTGTATTTTCCCTTGAGGCCAAGAATGCTATCGTTGACATCAGTAGAAAGAAAGGGCTTGCTTTCTGGTGAATGTATGTACATGGGTCTCAGCAGAAACCTTGTCATGAGCTGTTCCTCGAGTGGGGTGACATTTGGCTTGTCACCACTCCTAGGGCATCAGGGCTGCTTATGCACATGAGTTCAGGGGAACTGATGTGGGACCTTTCCCATGACAAAGTCTGAGCTGATGATCTCAGCAAATTTCTCCTCTCCAAAGGGGCCTAATCACAGCCAACTCTGGTCTGACTTTGCATCTTCTCTAGCAGGCCTGATGATGATTTGTGCACAGATAAGCAGGAGGACATTGACTCCATTGATTTCTGACATTGGCATTGGTCTATGGAGAAGTAGGTATTGAAGATGGTGGATGTAATAAACAATGTTTACTCTAGGCACAGAGATGCAGATATTGTTGTCCTTTGATATCAGCATAGGGTTGGTTCTAGAACCCCTGTGGATACCTCACCCCAAGGATGCTCTAGTTCCTTACGTAACACGGCCTAGTACAAGCTCCCCCACCACACCCGAGGGTTCTGCATCCATGGCTATAGAGGGTAGACGGTATTGTCAGTTGAGAACACAGAGGAGGTCTGAGGGCTATGGCCTGGACAGTGGTACTACTTGCAACTCTCCTGGTGTAGTAAATCTTCATGCTTGATTGATCAGATCATTTTGGAAAGATCAGAGAACAATAAGAGCAAAGGCTAGTCAAAGTTTGGAAAATTTATGAGGATCAACAAGACATAGCAGTAATTCCTTGGGGCCCACTGAGCAAACTCTGAAACTTTGCTTTACTCTGTGTTGGCTGAATTTCCTCTAATTAATGGCACTGAAAATTGACAAAACTATTGCCGAGAGGAAGAAAATAGTTCAGTGTATTGAACAGACTTGAGTGGCTATTTGGAGTGTTTCAGTCACCCCATTGTTAAGGGATAATTGGATAGTTTCCAGGTATTTCTGTACTCGCTGGACATGTTGAATTCCTCTGTGGCTTTGGTGGGCTTGGTTGGTTGGTGTCCAGTACTTTCATCCCACAAAAGCATCACTTCCCACCTGAGCTTGCTAGCCTTGCTGTGACTCTACCTGGTCTGTAAACTTTGACCAGCCATCTTGAATGAGGTGAAAGGAGTGAAAGTGAAAATGCTGTCCATGGTAAAGATAAAATCATGCTGTCTTTCCTGGTATTAGATAGTTTTTTTTTTAATAAGGTGAAATTGGTTTAAAAATTCCTCCCTCCTCAGATCTTTGCATGTGCTTTAAAAAAATATCTTTTTTTTTTTCTTTTTTCCCCATGGTCATCCTGAACCTAGATAGATTCGTACCTTTCTAGTAACCAGAGCCTGGTGCACAGCTTCAGTAGTTCGTTCATTCATGTTTTCACACCACAGATACTCACTGTCCAGGCTTCTGTGTACTAAGCACTATGCTGGGCAATTAGATGTAGCAGGTAGCAAAATTCCTCTCTCTCCTCCGGCATCCACAGTCTTCTTGTCTGAGATCAAGAGAAGGAACAGAGGAGCTTGGTGGCCAGGGAAGCCTGTTAAGGATTCCTCTGCAAAGGGAAAGGCCTGGTCTACAAAGGGACTAGAGAAATCTGAGCAAGCTGGACGTCCAGAGGCCTCGGGACCTGGGAGAAAGTCACATAAGACTATCTCTGAATCTGTCTGGTGGTCAAGCCCTTGAACTTATTTCAACTGTTACTGACATAGATGGTGGCTCCTGCTCTTTTACCTGAGTTTAGGACCCAGACACGGACAGCAGAAGGGTGTGGCCTGTACAGTTGAGGTGGAGCATTTAGGTGATACCAGACTGGATGTGTATGGAGGCTGAAGTCCAGAGAGTTGAACATTGTCAGGGCTCCAGGTCAAGGCCAGTAGCAAGTGGAGAGATAACTGCAGAAGAGTCCTGATCTTTAACAGCCTGGCACGGGTGGAGAGTGTGTTTTATTGGAGTGGAAGATGTGCAGAGAGAGCGAGGGTTCCAGTCATATCTGTTGCACTTTCACACACCATCCACCCAGCAGCCTAGTCAGGGGACAGGATGTCACTAGCTTCTGAAAAGTCCATCTTACGTCTCCCATACTCACTGTCCCCGCTCCAGGGAAGAGCTCTGCTGAGTTACAACTCTAAGGTTAGTTTTGACTGCTTTTATACTTTTATCAATGGCATCATAAGAAGGAATTTGTGTGTGTGTATCTGGCTTCTTTTACTCAGTGTTAAGTTTGCGGTACATTGTTCATTGTGACTGTGGTTGGTTCATTCTCATTGCTGTGTGGACATTCCACAACTTACCTCTTCTTTTGTGAAGGAACACTTGGATAATTTCTGGGTTTTGACTTACAGAGTAGCAATCTCTTGGACATGTTTTCTGGCGCGTCTATGTGTTCATTTTTTTCAGACGCATACCTAGTTGTGGAATCCGTTGCTCGTAAGATAGGTGAATGTTCAGCAGAGATGTGGCTACATAGTTTTCCAAAATAGTTCTGCCAGTTACTCTGCCTCCATTAGTGTATAGAAGTTAACGGGGAGCAACATTTTTGTCTCTAACTCATAATCCAATTCAACCAAAATGTGTTAAGCATCAATTATGTATCAAGTACTTGTCTACCCTTATGGAGCCTCTGTTCTAGTTGAGGGAGAAAAACAGTATGCAGACTGAGGTACAATAGTTGGTTTTTAAGTGCTAAGGATAAAATAAACTAGGGTGACTCAATTGGAAAAATAGTCTCTTCAATTAATGATGTTGGGAAAACTGAGTATTCGCATGCAAAAAAAGGAAGATCCCTATCTTCTACCACTCACAAAAATTAACTAGAAATAGATCGAGGATTTAAACATAAGGTCTGAAACTGTAAAAACCCCTGAAAGAAACCATAGGGGGAAAAGCTCCTTAATGTAGGTCTTGGCAGTGATTTTGGGATATGGCACCAAAAGTGTAAGCTTGCAAAAAGCAACAAATGGGACTATATCAAACTAAAATGCGTCTATAACAAAAGAAACAATCAATAAAATGAAAAGGCAACCTACAGAATGGGAGAAAATACTTGTAGACGTTCAATCTGATAAGGGATTAATATCCAAAATATATAAGGAACTCATACAACTCAATAGCCAAAAAACAAATCCAAATAAAAACAGAATAGGACCTGAACAGCCATTTTTCTAAAGAAGATATACAAATGGCCAAGAGGTACATGAAAAGACGCTCAGTCTCACTAATTATCTGGGAGTTGATCCAGTAAATCAAAACCACAATGTGCCGCCACCTGACACCTGTTGGAGTGTGTGTGCGCGCGCGTGCACTCAGTCATGTCTGTTTGTGACCCCATGGACTATAGCCCGCCAGGCTCCTCTGTCCACGGGATTTCCTAGGCAAGAGCACTGGAATGGATTGCTATTTCTTTCTCCAGGGGATCTTCCCCACTCAGGGATCCAACCTGCATGTTTCACATCTCCTGAACTGCAGGCAGATTCTTCACTGCTGAGCCACCGGGGAAGCTCTTACCCATTAGCATGGCCGCCAACACAGCCATGAGTGATAACTAGTGTTGGTGAGGATGTGGAGAAAAGGGAGCCCTTGCTTAGTGCTGTTGGAGCTGAAAATTGGTGCAGCCACTATGAAGAACATGAAGTATGAAGGTTCTTCAAAAAATTAAAAGTTGAACTATCACATGATCTAGCCACCCCATCTCCGAGTATATGTCTGAAAAAAATGAAGTTGCTGTCTTGAAGAGGCGTCTGCATTGCTCTGTTCACTGCAGCATTATTTGCACCAGCCAAGACATGGGAACAACCCCGGTGCCCTAGACACAGGAATGAATAAAGAAACTGTGCGATACATGCGCAATGGAATACTATTCAACCACGAATAAGACGGAAATTCTGCAGTTTGTGAGACTACAGATGAACCTCTAAGGTATTACGCTAAGTGATATAAGTAAGAGAAAGAAGATTACTGTATGGTATCATTTATGTGGAGTCTAAAAAAGCCAGACTCAAAGAAACAGAGAGGAAAGTGATGTTTCCCAGGAGGCCGAGGAAATAAGGAGCTGTTGGTCAAAGAGTGCAAATTTCCAGGTATAAGGCGAGTACATTCTGGGAATCTCACGTGTAGCATGGTGACTAGTTAAAAACACTACATTGTAAACTTGAACGTTGTTAGGAGAGTGGACCTTAAATGTTCTTACCATAACAACAGCATCAAAGCGGGAATTTTGTGAGGTGGTCTGTTGTCATTGGTAATCATTTCACAATATGTGCCTGAATCAGATCATCACTTCGTGTACCTCAGACTCACACAATGTTCTCTTGTAACACTGAGGGGAAACTCCGTTAAAGGGAATAAGAAGGAGATATATTTATGCTCTAGTTGTGAGTTTTGTTCTTTTGACTTTAAGTTGTTCTTTTCCTCATTGAGAGCTAATTTGGAAAGAGGACTTAGCTGAAGAGAAGAGGAATCTCTTCTGAAGCTGAACAGAAGAAGAGAAATAATTTACGTCCTTCCCATATGCAGTTGCTGTTAACTTCCCAAAGTCTTACTGTCAAAATCTCTGTGTTCGTGGTTGATACCATGCTGTGAATATGACTTGGTTTTCTCTCTCTCTCTCTCTCTTTTTTTTTATGTAATGACATAGCACGAACATTTTGTTAGCATGATCATTTTAGTATACCATGATGCTGTTCTTTGTAAATGACACTTAAATGGTATAAGTCCACTGACTATCTATACTGCAGTATAAAAATCTAAATCCATTGCTAAAATATCTGACAGTAAACACTTAGCTGTTTCCAGTTTTCCTTAATCCAAATAAGTATATGATGAATGTTTGAGTATATGAGCCTTTCAGCAGTTAGATTTCCTTATCATGTATTCCCAGAAGTAGAAATACATGGTGTAATGGCATGCATTTTCAAGGTCACTGATGTATGTTACCATGTTGTAGTGACTCGACCCCCAGTATTATGGAAGGTGTGTTTAATTACACCCTTGCCAGCTTTGGCTATTAGTGACTTTTTGGTAAAGAAAGAGAATATGATAGAAGCTTAGCATGCCAAGATATGTGCAAGTACTGAGTCAACACAGGTAAGATGATGCCTGCAAGAGTCCCAAGAGGGAGGAGGGTTTCTCTGATCCCTCCTGAGTTTGTCAGGGAACCCGGCAGCTGACCCAGGCTGGGGGGACAGGAGCTGCGGCCCCTTCTCACTGTGGTACATGGCCCTGTGAATGCACGGCAGAGCCCACTCTGAAGAGCCCTTTGAACTGGTTGTGGAGATATGAACAAATCCCAGCCTCGTTCATAACAGGGAGCAGGAGCAGATGCTGCAAGCCGGATTTCAGGTGAAACTGCTACTGACGGATCCCCTGCTCCTGATAGAAAGTGTAGATGCTTTCATGCCCTTGCGGTGGAGGAGGGTGAGAGGAGATCATTAAAAACCGAGTCCATCCCCAACACGACGGTAAAATGGTTTCTCCTTTCGAATACCGACAAGGCCGGGGCCCACGTCTCAGGCTGCATTTGTGTTCAAGACATCTGCCTGACTTTCATCACCTAGTATTTCCTCCACCACCGGCCTTCTGGTGCGCTCGCCTCAGAGGAGGCAGGGAGAAGGGTTCCCCTGGCTGCTGTCCCAGCATCATGCTGGTGGTGGGAAACATGAGTTCTCTGCGTCTGTCTGCTCCCTGGGTGCCGTCTGCAGGCCTGGAGCAGTGATAGAGCGGTGATTCCCAACTTGAGAAGGGTTTGCCCCCGGGGGACGTTGGGCAGTGTCTGGAGACATTTTTGATTCCCACAATGCGGGGGTGGCGGGGGGTGTTGGGGGATGGTGTTGCTGGCATCAGTGAGTAGAGGCCAAGACTTACTAAACATCCTATCAGGCACAGGTCTCCCTGCATGTCATCTCCACCCCTGTAATGTCAACAGTGCCAAGGCTAAAAATGCTGGCCTTCGAAAGACGGCTGTCCCTTTCATGATGAGGATTTTATTTATTTGTTCACCTTTGGTTGTGTTGGGTCTTCACTGCATCACAGGCTCCCCTCCAGTTGCAGCGAGAGGGGCCCACTCTCTAGTTGTGGTGTGTGGGCCCCTCATTGTGGGGGCTTCTCTTGCTGCAGAGTGCAGGCTCTTTGGCACCAGGCTCAGCAGCCATGGCTCCTGGGGGCCAGAGCTCAGGCTTAAAAGCTGCGACACATGGGCTCAACTACGCCACAGCACAAGGGATCCCCAGACCAGGGATGGAACTTGCGTTTCCTGGATTGGCAGGCAGACTCTGTACCACCGAGCCATCAGGGAAGCCCTGTGACGATGAGTTTTAATGTGAGGCATAGTCTAGGTGGAAGAGTCTAGGGTGAAGGGCATATGGGGAGTTGTTCTTCCTGTCACTCATTTAAGAAATCAGTGTGACGGGGACTGTCCCAGACCCTGGAACACAGACAGCATTCTCTGTGCCAGTGGAGCGCACATTCTAGCGCACGAGCTCCTCAGATTCCAGGCACTTGACTTTGCTGGAGCCAAGAGAAGAGATGAGGAATCAGACACATGCATTATTATTTTATATGTTGAGGAAATCTGACGCATTATCACAGCCAATCAGGTATAATAAAAATCATACGACTTTTATTATTATTTTTGTCAAGATAAATGGCCACAGGGAGTTTTTGTGTGAGATGCTGCGTATTTACCTGTGAGTCACAGTAAATTGCCTGCACTGTGAATCAGAGAGACTGTTTGATTTCATTTCCCCAAAGAGCAGAAAAATGCACCATGAAAATATTTCTGTTTGTCCAAAGAGCTGACAGGCTCCAGATGGACGGACGGGTGGCTCTCCCCTGAATCTCGTTTCACCACACGTCTTAGGTAGTGGCCGTTGTTTCCAGCAAGATGATTCTTGTTCACAACTCACTTCTTCCCTAAATGCTGCACAGCAGATTTTAACGACCTGCTCCTCTGGGTTCTGTAGCCACGACAGCCCGCACGGCACAGCTCCATACCAGAGTGCGTATTCCTCACGCTGGGTTCTTGTTTTGTCTGTCGGAGGTGCACCTGGATTGTGAGCTTTTGTATTCTAGGACCTTGGCTCTTGAAGTCTGGTCTCTCTGAGGCTTCCACATGTTCGTTACGTGTTTGAGGATGTATGAAGAGGCCTTTTCTGTTTCCCTTGTAACGGCAGCACTTTAGGATGGAAAAGGTGGCAAAGCCCGTAAGAAAGTGATGAAGCCCACTCAGCTTCCCAGAGGCTGCCTGATCAAGCCTTTGCTGCTGCTTTGAGTAGCCTGCCGGGCTGCTCTGAGTCAGTGGTGGTGGGGAAGAGGGGCGTAATGTGCCTGAGTACCGTTTTGACTGTTTGCGTGTTTCCGTGGCTGCTTCTCATGGAGGTGGAGCCTCAGGTCAGGAGGACGGTGTGCCCTGTGCCCTGTCACACTGGACCTTGCCACCATGTCCCCTTTCCCCATTAAAAAGTGCCCTTCTTTTCTCCTTTATTCTGCATCCCTTCTCAAGGCCCATCAGTTGCTGGCCTTTGCATCCCCCGTGCGTTGCTGTCTCTGCCCTGTCTGGTCTCAGTCCTGGGTAAGGTTGGATGTCTTAGGCATCGAGTGTGGAGAAAGATCTTTTCTTTGGTCTGGTCTCAAAGACCCTTTCTTACTTTGAAGATTAACTTCTCACCAACATAACTCATGTGTGATGCTAAGCTGAAAATGTATTTTTCTCCTTTCTGGCCTTGAGTTAACATCAGAAGTCTCACTGATGTCCTAGCTATTGTAAATAGTGCTGCAGTGAACATTGGAGTACATTTGTTTTTTTGAATTGTGGTTTTCTCAGGTTATATGCCCAGTAGTGGGAATGCTGGGTAATGTGGTAGTTTTATTCCTAGTTTTTTTTTTTTTAAGGAATTTCCATATTATTCACCATAGTGGCTGTATCAATTTACATTCCCATCAAGTGCGCAGGAGGGAGTCCCCTTTCTCTACATCTTCTCCAGCATTTATTGTTTGTACATTTTTTGATGATGGCCATTCTGATTTTTATGAGGTGAAACCTCATGGTGGTTTTGATTTGCATTTCTCTAAGCAAAGACATTGCTTTGAGAGCAAAGATCCGTCTAGAAAAGGCTATGGTTTTTCCAGTAGTCATGTATGGATGTGAGAGTTGGACTATAAAGAAAGCTGAGCGCCAAAGAATTGATGCTTTTGAACTGTGGTGTTGGAGAAGACTCTTGAGAGTCCCTTGGACTGCAAGGAGATCCAACCAGTCCATCCTAAAGGTGATCAGTCCTGGGTCTTCATTGGAAGGACTGACGTTGAAGCTGAAACTCCAATACTTTGGCCACTTGATGCAAAGAGCTGACTCATTTGAAAAGACCCTGATGCTGGGAAAGATTGAGGGCAGGAGGAGAAGGGGATGACAGAGGATGAGACACTTGGATGGCATCACTGACTCAATGGACATGGGTTTGGGTGAACTCTGAGGGTTGGTGATGGACAGGGAGGCCTGGCGTGCTGTGGTTCATGGGGTCACAAAGGGTCGGACATGACTGAGCAACTGAACTGAACTGAAAAATGAGCAAGGTTGAACATCCTTGCATGAGTTTGTTGGCCATCTGTATGTCTTCTTTGGAGAAATGTCTGTTTAGGTTTACCACCTAGTTTTTGATCGGGTTGTTTGTGTTTCTGATATTAAGCTGTATGAGCTGCTTATATATTTTAGAGATGAATCCTTTGTCAGTTGTTTCGTTTGCAATTATTTTCTCCCATTCTGAGGTTGTCATTTCATCTTGTGTATAGTTTCCTTTGCTGTGCAAAAAGCTTTTAAGTTTAATTAGGTCCCATTTGTTTTTTTGTTTTTGTTTTTATTTCCATTAGTCTAGGAGGCAGATCAAAGAGGATTTGCTGCAATTTGTGTCAGAGTATACTGCCTATGTTTTCCTTTAAGAGCTTTATAGTTTCTGGCCTTACATTTAAGTCTTTAATTCATTTTGAGTTTTATTTACCTAAATGTCCATCGACAGATGAATGGATAAAGAAGATGTGTACATATGCATGATAGAATATTACTCAGCCATAAAGAGGAACTAATTTGAATCAGTTGTAGTGAGGTGGATAAACCTAGAGCCTGTTATAGAGTGATGTAAGTCAGAAAGAGAAAAATAAGTATATTAATGCATATATATAAAATCTGTTGAACCTGTTTGCAGGGAAGGGATCAAGGCACAAATAGAGAACTTGTGGACACAGCAGGGGAAAGAGAGGGTGGGATGCACTGAGAAAGTATCATTGGCATATATACACTGTCATGTGTAAATAGCCAGGGGGAAGCTGCTGTCTAACACAGGGAGCCCAGCCGGACCCTCTGTGATGACCTGGAGGGGAGGGATGGTAGAGGGGAGGGAGACTCAAGAGGGAGGCGATATCTGTATAATTATGACTTATTCATGTTGTTGTATGGCAGAAGCATTGTAAAACAATTTTCCTTCAATTAAGAAATAAATGTTTAAGAAACTCAGCTTACTGAGTTCTCGGGTATACTTTTGGGGGCATGGAGCAAAGAGAAGAAAACCCATGTCATGCATCTCTGCCCACCTCTCCACAGCCCTGGAGCACCCCTCCATTGTGGCTTTGATCAGACCTGTAGCAGACTAGGCCTCTCTGTTAGTAGTTGAAAATGTGGGACCTTGACACATAAACTAACCTGCAGTAATTTTGGGGATCCTTTTTTTTTGGTCATTGTTTTAAAATCCTACACTCTGTTCACTCTCTTCCCCGCTCCACAGAGTTAATATTTATGGGAGATGTTTTTGTAGAACATAGAACTTGACCTGCAGAGTTGCTAAGCCAGAGATACTGGTACACAGGCAAGAATCTCAGCTTGTGTTATATGGATAGGGGAGCAGGTAAGCATCAATTTTCCTCTCATTATTTTGGTCAAGTAAATTTTTGAGCTCGAGGGAGACTAGATCATTTTAATTATTGAATACCTGTGTGCTAGGCGTGGTGCCAGGCTCACGGATGTGGAAATTCAGTACTAAATCTTGGCCCTAAGGAGCCAATGCTCCACTTGGATAAACAGAAAAATAGTCATAACATAGACGATATAAGTGAACACAGGGATGCACAGGATGTTATGGGAACCCCAGTGAGGATCATCCGACCGACCCCACACGAGAGGTCAGAGAGACTTGTGGGGAGAAGGATGCCTGTTCTGAATTGTGCCATGCCTTTTGGGGAGGACCAGATAAAGAGGTCAAGGGGAAGGATGTTGTGGGTCCAGAATTTCTGCAGCAGTTATCTGTCACCCAAATAAGTCCCAGGGCTCCACACAGTCAAGGCTTTGTTTCAAAACCCATTCAGATGTATAGTCAAGCAGCCAAAGGATTTCAGAAAGAATTTCAGTTTTTCTTCTTTCAAAGTGTGTTTGTTAGCAGGAGCGTGCATGCTCAGTTATGTCTGACTCTGCAGTCCCATGGACTGTATAGCCAGCCAGACTCCTCGGTCCATGGGATTTTCCAGGTAAGAATATTGGAGCCATTTGCCATTTCCTGCTCCAGGATGTCTTCCCAACCCAGGGACTGACCTTTATCTCTTGTGTCTCCTGCTTTGCAGGCAGATTATCACTGTGCCACCAAGCGTGTTAGGGAAGACCCAATTCATAACCTGCAACTATATTCTCAAAAGCTTTGTTCTCTGTGTTACTCAGGAGTCTTGTATATGACAGCGCCACGAACCTTTCCTCTTCTCCTGACAGCTTGTCATGTAGTTTGACTTTTGTCTCTCCTGGCTGAAAAGGTGGAGTGAGGAATCTGAAAACCTTTACATATTAATGGGTCTCCTCCCTGTAACACCCCATGTCCACTGTTCAGTGTACACCCTTGTCAGTAGCAATGATTGGGCTCTAAGCCACTTCTCTCAGACAACGTTACTTCCTGATATCCTAATTGTTTCTCTCTCCCTGTAGGGTGTACCTTTTTGTGTGTGTGCAGAGAAAAATAACTCTAAAAGAAGCAGAAAGGCCCCATAATAGGATTAGTACACCATGGCTGGTAGGGCCAATTAGAGCTGATCGTCTTGGGGCAATATTGATTGTCTTTTTTGGATTATTTCAGTACTGTGTGTTTAAAGGGAATGTGAACAGCTGCAGCTTTCAGAGACCAGTCATAAACACATGTCCCTGTTTACCAAACATGTATGGGCAACCAGCTTATTGAGGAGCTTCAGTTTGGGAAATAAACAGGAGACAATTTTGCTTATTTTCAATCGTCTCTTTTCCTTAATAACATCTTGGGCACATTCCATGGTTCTCCATCATTTTTAGCTTTGAATCTAAGGCCATTTGAGTTTAAAACTTGCATCTCATGACAGATTTGGAATTTTCTCCCTCGCTTCGCCTGTGTAGTCTAGACTTTGTGGCTTGAGGAGCTGGTGTGGTGGTGAATGTATAATTAATTGTCTCATCTCTTTCATCCCAGGGTTGGCATCAAGGTAGGTTCTCTGGGGTTGGCAGGGGGCAGACAGGGGCCTACCTACTACCTAATTCCGTGATGGGTGGCTTGACTGCAGATCAGCCTCTTCCTTCCTTTTGCCTTTTTATCAGTCAGGATAGGCTAGGTTAGAGAAGGAAATGGCAACCCACTCTGGTATTCTTGCTTGGGAAGTCCCGTCGACAGAGGAGCTTGGCGGGTTTCAGTTCATGGGGTTGCAGAGTCAGACACGACTGAACGACCCAGCACAATATAGTTTATGCTGTGGTAACAGATAACTCTAAAGGTCATATTTATGGCTTAAAACAAGGATTTATCTCTCCCTCCTGCCACACATCTCTCATGGGTTGGTAGGGCTCTCTCTGATCTGTGTTGTCCATAGGGCGGCAGGCTAATGAAGACTCCAGCTCCGTGGGTTCACCATCACCATGGCAGGAGGAAGTGTGTGCTGCAGGACGTGGTGTTAGCAGCTCAGTTATGCTGTTGTTGTTGTTCAGTTGCTAAGTCGTGTCCAACTCTTTGTGACCCCATGGACTGTAGCACGTCAGGCTCCTCTGTCCTCCACCATCTCCCAGAATTCACTCAAATGCCCAGTGCCGCTTCTCAAATGAGGCATTCTTTTGAATAATGCAAGTCACATGGCCAGACTCCACATCAATGAGGAAATTAAGGGTAATCCTACCATGTACTTGGAAGGAGGGGAAGACACCTGTTTGGCCAGTGATATTAATAACATCCCGAGTGTCCTCTCCCAGCTGTTGAGCCCACAGCCTCATGCTGATGAGGTCGTCTCAGCTGGTGGGTGGTCCCCATGCGGGGATGCGCACATGGGAGCTCTGGCTGAGCTGCCTTTGATGTACTTTTGTTCTCTAAGCTCTCATCTGCTTGTTCTAGTAATAATGGGGGCACATGCTTCCCCAATTCTGTTTTCTGTTTGGCTAGTCCTCTCGGATTCTCTCTTTCCTGTTCAGTTAGTCACAGGACAGAGGAGCAAGCCCATTGCTTGAGAAGAATTCCCACTGGGAAAATGAATCCTCCCCACTTGGAGGTGCCCCCAGTTTTTAAGCTGTTCTCCTATAACAACTGACTATAGGGGCCTGATTTAAGGGACTTAACCTTCTGCTCGGTAAAGCAGTAATTCATGGGTAAACAGGAAGTCCTACTAATATAGTCACTTACTAATTTAAATTAGTAAGGGTGTTTAAACACCCTCTAGACTTTCAGCCTAGCTTGTATTGTTCAACATGGGAAGCTTGGCTGAATGCAATTGTGTTTTCCTTGTTCACATTAACTAGGGACATGGGAGAGAGTTTAATTTCTTAAAACAAACATTTTATTGGATTATTAGTTTATGTTCCATTTAAAGTAAAACCAGTGGTTATTTTAGATCTTACATCCCTGATATATGTGGGACTTGGGTGTGGATTTTTTTGTCTAATCCAGTGACTTCTTCCCTTTTTGAGATTCTGGTGCCAGTCTTATGTCCTAGAGATGCTGAGTACAGCCACAGGTGATTGTATCTTAAGCTCTCATGTTTGCTTCCTGGTCTGTTGGGAGATGACTCTAGCTCACTAATCTTTGCTCCTGCAATAGTAACAACTAATATTTACTGAGACTAAGAATCTGCCAGGTGCTTTTCTAATTTAGCCTGGTCAACATTTTGCTTTCTGTTTATCCGTTCTCTTTCTGTGAATGTGTATGAAAGTCTTAGTTGCTCAGTCGTGTCCAGCTCTTTGGGACCCCATGAACTCCTGTGTCCATGGAATTCTCCAGGCAAGAATTTTGGAGAGGGTGGCCATTCCCTTCTCCAGGGGCTCTTCCCAACTCGGGGATTGAACCCAAGTCTCCTGCATGGCAGGCACGTTCTTTACCATCTGAGCCACCAGGGAAACCCATGCATACTCACACATAAACTAAGCTTCTCTACCATGTAATTTGCGCACAGCTCGTTTCATCTTCATAGCTATCTTTCTAGAGATCCCTGAGGAGCTCGAGTCTCAGAAGGAGTAAGACACCAAGCAGTAGAACTAAAGAAAAGAAGGGGGAAGTTCAAATTCAGGTTGTACCCCAAACTTCCATTCTCAAGCATGCTGTGCCGCTGGTGGAAATAAACCTCATTCTATTAACTGGCTCGGCAGCCAGCAAGTCGACAGAAACTGGGGCTTTTTCAGCTTTATTACATGAAGCGAAGCATCCATCTTTCCAGTCACAAGGATATGCTGATGTGCAGGAGCGGCTCCTGTCAGCTTATTACAGGGGTCCTTGGCTTCAGGTGCTGTTTGAGCTGACATGTGGAGCTTAGCAAGGGGCCGCGGTGGAAGGGAGGCTACGTTTGTCCCTCAAGTGTGAGCCATCCCCCCCGGGAGGTAGCGGGAAGTGCTGCCATGGTCCAGTGGACGTTGCCCTGCTCTTGTGCAGGGCTGTTCTGAGGGCTTGTCGGCAGGCTGACAGGTTTGCTTTGATATCCTAGCCAGCGAGGTGGTCCCCCGCCCTTTCCCCCTTCCACGGGTTATACTGAAAAATGTTACAGGCACTAGAGATGTGAGTTGGTAGTCCCCAAACTCTCAGTAATCTGCATGTATCTTCCTATCCTTGACATTGGTGGGGAAGGTGACTGGATTGTACCTCTGCAGAAGCATTCCGCACAGGACTTTTCCAGGCCTACTTACAAAAATAAACTCAGTTCTTCAAAAATTAGAGTTATGAAAATCTCATCTTTTGAGGAAATAAACAGAAAAAATAAGTACCCATAATCCCATCACCCTAATAGAGCTATATTGGTTTGTGCATTTATTATACCTACATGTATATAACTTTAAATGAGATGATGAAATGCTGTGTTCTTTTCACTTTTAAAATGCTGTATGGATGTCTTTTTATGTCATAGCATATGCTTTGACCACATCTTCCTAGTACTTCTGTGGGTAGAATTTTTTTTTTTTTTCCATTTGGACTTTTTTTGGTTTTCTCTATTATGACAATGTTGTGATGAACATTTTTTGGTGATTAACTCTTTGTTCATCTTAATAATTATTCCCTTAGGATACATTTTCAGGAAAGAATTGCTGAATTTTCAGGCCACATCTAACACTTTGGCTGTGTTTTGCTGCACTGCGCACCTGCTCTACCCCCACTCAATCTGAGATGACCGTGTTTTCTAAAACTAAGGACATATCGAGACCTGGAGCCAAAGGTCCCTAAGTTCTCTCACTGACCTTCCATTTTGTGGGTCCTTTCGTGTTTTTTTTTTTTTTTTTCCTGAAAAACCATGTTCAGTTCTTTTGGAGTAGATAATACCTACTCATGGTTCCAAATATTTAAAAAAGTATACGTGGTGCGTATACTTGACCTCCATCTGTCGTCTCTTGTGTTCTCCTCCTTGCTCCTCTTTGCTACATGCCACAGATAACCACTGTTTTTAGTTTCTTGTAGATCCTTCTAGAAATTACATGTGCACATACAAGTGAAGGTTGCTGCTGTAAGCCATGTGTTACATCAGGATTTGTGACCTCTGGAGGAGAGGATTTCAGTCCTGGCTCAGAGATGAGGCTTGACTACTTGGAATTTTTCTGTGTAGCAAAGTTTTATTAAAGTATAATAGAGATAGGGAACGCTTCTGACATAGACATCAGAAGGGGACAGAAAGAGTGCCCCCTTGCTAGCTTTTAGCTGGGTGTTTTATGTCTATCGGCAAGCTGCTAATCAGATAAGAGAGATGCCTCAAGGCTGAGGGAGTTTCACCAGGCCCCTCTCGCACAATATGCACTTTAGAGATAGGATGGCACCCTGGCCATAAAACAATTGACAGGAATACTGGTTTGTTGAGCCTTTATCTCAGCCCAAGGTTTCAGAAAAGAATAAAAGTTAGTCATAGGTGGAACCATTTTGAAGAAAGACAAATTCCATGGCAAATACATAGTTTCATTAACATAGCTTAAAAACATTTTCATAAGAAAAATGCATTGGTTAGTTCAAGGCAGAACCTGGTGTTGTCAACTCAGAATTGAAAGAAGCCTTTTAAAATTTTGTGTAGAGAAGGAAAAAAAAACTTCTGCCACTTGCAAGTTATTTCCTCAGGCCGCTTGGGGACCCTCTATCCTTCCTGCCTGTTACCCTCTCACAAGCAAATAAAGCTGTATTCCCCCGCCCCCCGCCGCCCCTTTCCTCCACCTTTTAAGCCAAGGAAGAATTCTTTGTACACTGTTAAATATCTTGCTTGTTTAATGTAAACCTTACCTTTAATACAATAATGTTACCTGGTCCGCATTAAGCCTTCTCCTACTTTCTAAAGACACCGTTACAGCTTTTTCTCATTCCAGGAACTAGTCAGAATTGAATATTGAATTTGGTTGTCATGTCACATTCTGTCTAGGAAAGAGGAGAGTGCCTCCACCTTTTCGGGAGTCATTGAAGACATTGAAATATTGGGAGTTAGGACCCATTATTCTATTGAACGTTTTACAGTCTGTTTATCTGATTATGTCTTCACAGTTAGATTCAGAAGACATTTGGACATTTGGGCTAGAAGACCATATGGATGATGTTTGATACTTAGCACTGTATCACGTAAAATGTCCAATACCAGTTATTCTTACTGTTGGGGATGCTTAATTTGGTCTAGATGATACCTGCCAGTTCCCTCACTGTAAAGGTACCTTATATCCTTTGTATTTAGTAAACAATCTGTGGGGTGGAATTTTGAGACCATGTGAATGCTGTGAAGTTCCTAAAAATCTTTTACCTAATGGTTTTAGCATCCACTGATGGTCCTTGCCTGTATCAATGACTACATTGGGGATTGCAAAGTGATGGTTTTCCAATTATACTCTTTCTGTATTTTTTAGCGAAGAAGTGTTACTTTTTAGTAACACAAGGGACACATGGATTAAAAAAAAAACTGAATGTGTTACCATTCAGTGTGTTGTCATCATTATTCCTCCTGATGCTCAAATTGTCCCAGATTTGACTGTGGGAACCAATTCAAGCTTCCTTTTATGTCCTTTTGGGCACTCTCCTGCTTTCTGGCATAGTAAGATATTCTGGGATTACCTTATGTATCTCCCTCCACAATCCTGGAATCAGACATTTATTCAGAGTCCTGGTTCCTTCTAATGAGAACGGGTATTTAGAAACCAAGATCTAGGTGCTGGGGGTGCTCATCGATGCTGGAACTTGGCATTGCCTTTAGCCTCTGTAAGTGCGTGTAGGCAGGGATTGGGTAGATGACTTGCCTTACCAGTACTTTCAGTGTAAATTGAACACTACATTTCTACGTGCTATTAATCTGTTTTTTCCTTAAGTGAGAACCCTGATTCCTAATAATAATACAGTTACTCATGTATTTTATTCTCCTTTGTACACGAAGAGTCTAGGAATTACAGCACCAATGCTACTACTCACAACAAACCTGCTAAGTAAGGTTCTAGATTTGTTTACAGTTCTTTTGTCCTTAAACCGTGTCCTGCTAAGGGTTTGTAGTAAAAGTAGTATGTTCAAAATTTCTAAGTGATTTTGTTGCTGCTGCTACTGCTAAGTCGCTTCAGTCGTGTCCGACTCTGTGTGACCCCGTAGATGGCAGCCCACCCGGCTCCACCGTCCCTGGGATTCTCCAGACAAGAACACTGGAGTGGGTTGCCATTTCCTTCTCCAATGCATGAAAGTGAAAAGTGAAAGTGAAGTCACTCAGTCGTGTCTGACTCTTAGCGACCCCATGGACTGCAGCCTACTAGGCTCCTCCATCCATGGGATTTTCCAGGCAAGAGTACTGGAGTAGGGTGCCATACCATTTTAATAACCGTTTAGGTTTATTATTGTTTGTACTCAACATTGGAGTTTGCTTTTTTGTCATTAAAATTTTGTATTAATTACATTTCAAAATCAAAACTGTATAAAAAGGATTATTTAGAAATTTTACTCCTTGCAGCTGTACATTCCTCTCTGTTACATCAACCTACTAGAGGTAGACATTTTCATTAGCTTATCGCTTTTATTTCTGTGTTTCTTTCTGTAAGTGCACATGTGTGTTTTTATTTCCTACTATTTTTTTTTTTTTGTGTGTGTGTGGGTATACAGATATGTACTTTTGCAGCTTGTTCTTTTCACTTAACAGCATACCCTGGAAAGAGTTCATAGCAGTTCATCAAGATTTTTCTCATTCTTGAATGTTGCTTCAGAGTTTTTCCCACTATGTGGATTTATAGTAGTATTCAGCCAGTCTTCTGTGAAAGTACATTTAGGTTGTTCTGGTGTTTTCTGGCAAATTCATGAAGGCAAGTGAATAACTGCGTGCATCTGTTGTTTTGTGTTTGTGGAGTTCCATTTTGGAGTAAATTCCTGAAAGTGGGATTACTAGTTCAGAGTAGAAGTATATGCAGTTTTGTTGGGTGTTGCTAACTCCCCTTCCATGGGGTTGAATCATTTTGTATTCCTATCATGGACAGATGACAGAGCTGGTTTCCCGACAGCCTTGCAGACAGTATATGTGATAAAGCTTTTGAAATTTTTGCAAATATGATAGCCAAGAAATGTATAACAATAGTTTTAATTTCCATTCCTTTTATAACAAAATCAAGTAGAGCATCTTTTAATATGTTTTACGTGTCTGGCAGACTGTTTATAAATTTTGCTCATTTTCCTCTTGAGTTTTAATTATTTTTTTTTAAGTTGCATAGTATTCCATTGTCTGGATATATGTACTTTAGTTACTTAGTTTCCTGTTGGTGGAAATTGGATTCATTCCTGTATGTTGCTGTTAAAAACAATGCTGCAGTGAATGATTTATGGAAACCCCATTTCACTCATGTGCAGCTGTATCTGTACGTTAAATTTCAGAAGCAGAGTTGCTTGGTCAAAAGGTATATGCATTAATGTTAATAGGTTTTGCCAGATTATGCTCCTCTCCCGTGTATGCGTGTGTATGTACTGAATCGCTGTCGTGTCTGACTCTTTGCACCCCTGTGGACGGCAGCCCGCCAGGCTCCTCTGTCCATGCATTTCCCAGGCAAGAATACTGGAGTGGGTTGCTATGCCCTTCTCAAGAGATCTTCCTGACCAAGGGATTGAACCTGTCTCTTGTGGCTTCTGCATTGCAGGTGGGTTCTTTGCCACTGAGCCACCGGGAAACCCCTCCTCTGCCATGGGTTGACCCAGTTAACACCCTCACCAGCAATGTCTGTGAGTGCCTGTTTCCTCCCAGACTGGGTTATGGCTTTTGTGCTTTGGTCTTGATAGGTGAAACTTGAAATCTCAGTGAAGTGTTAATTTGTGTTGGCATTTTTCATACACTTCAGATACTTGTATTACTTTTTCTTCATTGTATCACCTATGTCCCAAGGTTTACTCACTTTTTTTCCTGGCAGATCACCCTTCTACCTGGACAAGGGGAAGGGGGTGTTAGAGGGAACTAGTGACAGGGATATCTCTTGTCTGACCAGGAAGTCTTCCCCTGGAGAATTGCAGCCGCAGACCCAACCGTTCCTGAAGTCTCCCCATTCCTCAGTTTCCCTGTGAGCATGCACGTGTTCTGCTGGTGGCCCAGCCCTGCTTGATGGCGTACCCTCACATGCATTCCCAGCAGTGAGTCCCCGGCCAGCTTCTCTCCAGATGCATTGCTTGGTGGAGAAAGTGCCTGCTGCCAGGACTGCAGCTTGGACGTTTCATCACCCTCTCTCTGTTCACCTTGTCAGCTGCCTGCTCCCCCTCTCCTGCTCAACCTACTGGGGCTGAATCACTGTGCTCCATTATTTCCTGTGCCCTCATGGCCCGCGGACATATGATTACCTGGTGCTGATTGCCAGGCAGCAGAGCTCCACGGTCACTTAGTTCTCAGCCTCTCATTTCCCCACTGAGAGGTGGAGACAGGGCTGAGGCCCCTCCTGCTCTGAGAAGGAGGCGCCCCTTTTCCTACTGCTGTGACTCTGTCCTCCTGCCTGGCTGCATTTGCCCTGGGTCTGGTCTGCTGACTGCTGGTCCCAGGAGCCATCATTAGGCTGGGTGGTAATGGGTCTGCTTCTGAGTTTTCATGTGAACTCAGAATAGCCACCAAGGCCTTGCAGTTTCCAACCATTTGGTTAGCCATGCTATGGCAGCAAAAGACATGGTGGTGAGTCTTTCTCTTGATTCTGGAGAATATAGCCACACAAATAGTAATAGCAACTACTGCTTATTGCATATTTCCTATGTGGTGACCATTTGATACGTATTTCCATTTAACCTTGCAGCAACAGTAAAGAATCTGCCTGTAATGCAGGATACCTGGGTTTGATCCCTGGGTTGAGAAGATCCCCTGGAGAAGGTCATGACAATCCACTGCAATATTCTTGCCTGGAGAATCCCATAGACAGAGGACCCTGGCAGGCTACAGTCCATAGCATTGCAGAGTCATACACAACTGAGCAACTAAGACTTCAACACTTTCAACTTTTGCAGCAACAGAAGAAGGTATATGCTATCATCATCCATATATATATATATATATATATATATATACACATATATACATATATACATATACATATATACACTTTTAAAGATGAGGCAGCTGCCCAAGCCTTCATAGCTACTAAATGGCAAAGCAAGGAAGTACACAAGTAATTTGACTCTGGGAAGTATTATCATCTGATGGGGAGGGCAGTAAAGTTTGCCAATCTAATTATGCAAAAAATAATTTTTGCTTCTTGCGGATATGTCCTTTAACTAGATCAGGCCTGCATCACCCACTGTGGCTGTGGGGACCTCATCTTGGGGTGGAAGGTTGAGCAGAGCTGGGTCTTGCACCATGAAGACCACAGTTAGGGGATGTGGTGGTTAGTTAGAACGGCCAGCATTCAATGAATGTTTACTATGCACTCAATGTGGGCTGAGCACTCTGTGAGATTGTCATATATTCTCACAACTTTATGAAAAAGAAACTGTTTCTCCCCAGTTTACATATGAGGAGACAAGCTCAAAACACTAACTGAATTGTCCAGTATAAAATATATATATATAATAATTGCTTAGTCGTGTCTGACTCTTTGCAACCCTATGGACTGTAGCCCACCAGGCTTCTCTGTCCATGGGGTTCTCCAGGCAAGAACACTGGAGTGGGTTGCCATGCCCTCCTCCAGGGGATCTTCTCCACCCAGGGACTGAACCCGAGTCTCCTGGGCCTCTTGCACTGCAGGCGGATTCTTGACCACTAAGCCACCAGGGAAGCCCTAAAGACAGTGGTAAATCACAAGACAGCCATGATTCAGACCTGGGCATCCTGTCCCCAGAGACCCACGCTCCTAACTGTCCTGAGGTATCACCTCCCCTTGGGGCTCGGCAAGTCTCCCTGGACCTCTGGGCATTGCCACCAGGGGCACCCTCCCTGTGGATAGAGAAAGGAGGGAGGCCAGGATCTATTGCTGTTCATTGTTAGTGAATTCCTTTCTGCCTGTGGTGAGCCTGTACCCAGGTATCTCTGGGCACTGCAGAAGGCGTGGCTCTGGGGCAGCACGAGCCCCCAGACTGGATCTGGAGACAGCTGACCCCATCAGGCCCTGCTGGGGTCTTGGGAACACTATGCTCAGCAGCCAGCACTTGAGAAGCCTTTTGTTGTTGTGCCTGTGACCTCCTCCACCTCTGTTCCGGTTTGGCCTTCTTCCTGATAACCCCCATCCCAACAGAAGGGCTCGTCTCCCCCACAGTCCTCAAGGATAAGACAAACAGCACAGCTCTCATCTCAGGAGGGCCAGTGCTGGACTGGCTGACTTCTTTTCATAACAGCGCCCTGCATTTTAATTTAAAATTTTTTTGGTCAGTCACCCAAAATTTGAAAGCCTGTGTTTTCGGTGCTGCAGGGGAATACAAAGTCTCTGTCTCCATGGAGTGCATTGTTTAGTTGAGGATGTGCCTACAAATCCTTCCACAAAGAAACAGTCCACGAGAATAGTAGTCATAAAAGGAAACACAGGAAGTGTCATAAGGCAGTGCCCGGGTGAGTGCCAAGAAATCTTGCAGGCCATCTGTGCTCTGAGTGGAGCAGGAAAAGGGCAATGTGGTCTGGAATCTTCCTAAAAGCAGTGAGGGCAGATGATACCTTGCGATGGAGTTTCGTATGGAGGTTGGAATATTCTAGCTCCTGACGGGTTTTCCTAGTCCGCCTCTGGGTTCCACTCTGAAGGTTGTGCTACCCAGAAGGCCCCTCCTCCCCGCCCCCAGCAGCACAGTCAGTCAAGCAGCATGATTAGGGTGGTCCAGTGCTGCCATCGTGATACAGCTCGTTGTCCAAGGGTGGCCAGTGGTGGGAAGGCATTTTCTGCACAGCACCTTGTCCTCACCAGCATCTCATTACAACGACTCAGGTCTATGATAAGACACCTCTGAGTCATCATTTACTTAAGGAGAAAAGGAAGCGTACAGCACAGTCTTTCCAGAGTACATGGTTTAGTTCAGTCGCTCAGTCGTGTCCGACTCTTTGTGACCCCCTGGACTGCAGCATGCCAGGCCTCCCTGTCCATCACCAACTCCCAGAGTTTACCCAAACTCATTGTATAGAAGCTTAATCCCGTGAGAAAAATAATTCTCTGGAGAAATATATCATGTTGTCTTTTAGATGCTCACAGTACACATCAATTTAGAAAAGGCTCTGAGAAGTCCAGTATTAAGGAATCCTATTTAATTTTCAGTCCATTGTTTCTAAAACTTACCATGGGGCCACACAACTTTTTTAGGCAATAATTAATATACAGCAGAACCTGTGTTTGTGTGTGTGTGTTTAAACACTTTGGAAATGCTGAGATAATACGTTTCTGAAAGATTTTCATCTTAAAAGCACTTAACTGTTAAAAGCTCTTATACTTAAAGCTTTAACTCTGAACTCACGGAAAACCAAGTAACCAAGAGTCAATCGGGCAGGTTCTGGAAAGCTGAGGTTTTATTGCTTGTTTGTTTTTCATCTTGAGTTAAAAAGTGAAGTTCCTTGAGGGCAGCGGAGGAGACTTAACTCCCTTTGTGTCAACCCCTAAGCCTGATCAGCACTGACCATATAGTTGCTACTCAATAATTACTTGCTAATTGCTTGATTGAAGATGTTTGCTAAAGGCCAAAAAGTTAATTAGTTGAGGCTGGAATCCAGTTCTTTCAACTTCTAGCCAGAGGCTTGTTTTGGCAGCCAACAAACTCTAAATTTAGGGCCCTCTAGCCTCCTGCTGGTTCCCAAAGCTGCTTTAAAAGCTTACTGAACTCTCTTATTAAGTAGTTTTCTCCTGGTCCGTCATCCTTGACTCTCTTTCTCCATGTTATTATGGCTGAAGCTGTCATTATGTGGGTGACTAGACCACCTGTGGGAGGTTTTTTATTTTTATGGGCAGCCCTCCTTCCTCAGTTTTCTCCCACGACACCTTCTTGCTGCAGGAAAGCATACAACTTTGATTTGGTCTGCTTTGTTCCGACTGTGAGTCGTACCTTAGAGACTCCATCCTGGGGTTCGGTGCGAGGGGAGTGGGGCTGGAGGGATGCTCTTCCCAGAGCTAGCTTCCAGTGGACACTGCTTCTGAGCGTAATAAACGTGTCACCTTAATTGTGTCATTATGTGTGGATCGACTACTGACAGTGTGCTAGAAGTTTTCACAGCCGCCATAGAAAAGATGGTCCTCTGTCAAGTAGGATTACGATGGAGGCCATTTATCATAAGGATCTCAGCCCAGGGTAACGTGCATATAATGAGGATCTATGGATTTCTTTACCTGTGCTCATGTGTCAGATTTCAGGTGCACTGAAACGTCCTTTTGTAGCTGTTGGACACTTGAACCCGCAGCTTGCTGGTGGGCAGGAGAGGGCACTGAGCAGAATTTGAGTGCCTGAAGGAAAGTTCTTTATTTAAACTCCCACTGGGCTGCATCTGTTTCTGGGTCTGTTCTCTAACCTTGGGAATCAACAGAAAAGCAGCTTTATTTTGAGTGTTGCAGTCTACCTCGGCCATGGATCAGCATTCCCGTGTTCTCTTTAACTCCAGGAGTCATTTAGCAGCATTATTTATGGAAAAATTGATTGAATTTAATGAAATGGAATGAGAGGGAGTCTTCATGGTTCTCAGTGAGTGCTTTAGGTTAGCATCAGAATGAGATATGATTTTGGTTGGGGTAGTGTGTTCTTTATGAAAGCCTGTCTTCATGGATGAATTATGAAAATAACCCTAAGCATTCAAAATATTGGAGGTTTGGATTCCCTAGTGGTCCAGTGGTTAGGTACTTGGTCCTTTCACTGCTTGGCCTGGGTTCAATCCCTGCTGGCAGAACTAAGAACCCATCAGCCGTGCAGAACAGCTTAAACCCCTCCCATTTTCCCCCACCCCCCAAAAACCCAAACAAGACATTGGAGGTTTAAAAGTCTGCAAATTTGAGGACAAAGTGGGTTTTATTCATTGTTTCTGCTGTATTTTGTGGATATAACCCTAATCATAGAGGGCCAGTCTCTCTGAATTGTATTTTGCAAATTTAATTTAGTTGAGAATAGGGCGAGTTAGAAACTTGAGTGCTGCTTGGCCCCTGTCCTGCCTCCACCCCTCCATTTAGTGAGCCTGCCATGTGCAGGGTCTGCTGACCCACCTACAGCCTTCCTACTCCCTTGCCTGTGTCTGGACCTCTTTCCTGGCCTGGCCCTTTACCTGGTTAACTACTCCTCATCCTTTTGGGTCTCATCCTGGCTCTGTTCCTCTAGGAAGCCTTACATGAATTGGAGTAGATTCCATTCTTCCTGCAGTTTTACATGATGTATTTTTCTCTTCATGGTGCTTGCCACGATTTTAATTCAATAGTAATCTGTCTTATTTCTTTAATGTCTCCTGCAAGATTATCAGCTTCCTGAGAGGAAAGGCATATCTTGTTCTTTAATGTATCCTCAGGGCCTTTGTGCACAGCTTGGTACAAAGTAGGTGCTCAAACATTTGTTGAAAGATGGAAAGAAAGAGTTGGAAGCTTATTGTGAAGAATTTGGCTTTTCACATTGTAGTTGGCAGAGCTCTAAGATGGCCTTCAGTGATCCCCACCTCCTGGTATTCATGTCCTTGTATGAGCTCTTCCCCTCAAATGAGCCTTGTAGTGACTCATTTCTGACACATGGAACATGGCAAGAGTATAGGGTGTCACTGGTGAAGTGAGGTGATGTAGAGAATGAAGCTTCTATCTCGTGTGCCCTCTTTTGCTGTTTGCTTGTTCTGATGGAAGCTGCCTGCCGTATTGAGAGCTGCACAGTGAGAGGCCCGGACCGCGTGGCCAGGAGCTGAGGGAGGCCCTCGGCCCAGGGTCCTGGGAAGAACGGGATCCTGCCCGCAACCACCTGTGTGAACTTTAAAGCAGGTGATCCGTCAGTTGAGCCTTCAGATGAGACCCTGGCCCTTAAGTTGACCGCATCCTATGAGGATGCTTAAGGCAGAGGTGCTGAGATTCCTGGCTCACAGAAACTGAGATAGTAAATGCTTGTGGTCTTAGTGAGTGAGTGAAGTCGCTCAGTCGTGTCTGACTCTGCGACCCCGTGAACTGTAGCCCACCAGTCTCCTCCGTCCTTGGGATTCTCCAGGCAAGAATACTGGAGTGGGTTGCCATTTCCTTCTCCAGGGCAACTTCCCAACCCAGGGATCGAACCTAGGTCTCCTGCATTGCAGGCAGATGCTTTAACCTAAGACACTAAGTTTTGGGGTAATTTAGTGAAGTGACTCAGAGAAGGCAATGGCAACCCACTCCAGTACTCTTGCCAGGAAGGTCCCATGGATGGAGGAGCCTGGTAGGCTGCAGTCCACGGGATCGCTAGGAGTCGGACACGACTTCACTTTCACTTTTCACTTTCATGCATTGGAGAAGGAAATGGTAACCCACTCCAGTATTCTTGCCTGGAGAATCCCAGGGACAGGAGAGCCGGGTGGGCTGCCGTCTATGGGATCGCACAGAGTTGGACACGACTGAAGCGACTTAGCAGCAGCAGCAGTTAGAGAGTCAGATCATGAATACCCAGAGTTTTCTCTGTGAGGTTATTAGATGACATTAACGATGATAATGGGAATTTAGTGTATATTTGTGCCAGATCTTGTGCTCAGCACTGAATGTGCACACTCTTATCTGCTCCTCACATGAGCTGTCTGATGTAGGTTCTACTATTATCTCCAATTTACAGATGAGAAAAATGAGGCAAAGAAGTGTGGAGTAGCTTGTCCAGGGGTCTTGGCAGAGCACAGGGAGTGTAATCCTGGAGCCTGTGCTAAAGGTAGACTAGAACCTGAAACCCTCTGGGGCTCCTTCCTCACCTGAAGACCAGAGGTCCTAACTCTGAGTTTTCAGGACTTCGTGCAATGGGGGTGGGGTGTGTCACGGTTCAGGATGAGGATTTGGGTGGTGGCTCAGCTTCGACCTTGTCTCTTTAAGGAGAGGAATGAGCCCATTTAGAAGCGATCCAGCTGTTCTCTGATATAGGCCTGGCTTCCCAATGCCTTGGGAATTGGCATGCTTAGTGTGGAAGCCCACTCCTCCTGTGTCCAAGAATAAAATCCAATCAGGAAAATAAAAGATGGTGGCTTTTGGAAGAAAATGAACAGCATCCACCATGATTACAACTTGTTTTTCAACTTCTGCAAGATGAAATTAAATTGAGTAATTGTTTGCACATTTAACCACATGACTCAGATCTGTCTGTGGCAGATTGTGGCATTGTGAATATTTAAACTGGTAATAAAGCCCTTTAAGCTTATGTCCCATTTAATCACATTTATCTATAGACCTAAAAATGCAGTGGAACAGAAGAGAAGATGTTTTGAGGGCGAGGCTAACATGCTGTAAGATCTCTATAAATTGAGGTTACGCAGTTCCAAGCCTTTGTGCTGGGAATGATTTTTGTATGCACAATGACTCTGAGCCTGGAGTTCTGGAATAGATGTTCTTTCAGAAACATTTTGGAAGACTGTGACTCCATCATTGTCCATTTTTCTGTCCTGTCGTATGCTTGTGTATCTCCCACCTCAGAATCGATTTCTGCCCACTTCTCGAGTACAGTGGTGTTGCATCATAATTGCTCACTCAAATAGATTCACTTTGAATGATGGACAAATAACCAGGCATGTACAGATTACAAATAAGTGTTGGGTGAAAAAAAAAAAAAGTATGTTGACTGTGTAACTATTTGAAATGTTGCCTGAGAGAAGACCTTGTATTCTGCAAACAAACCCATGTGTCTGATAGTAAAACCCTCTGACAGTTCAACAGAACTTTTCTAGATAAACAATAATCAAGTTTGGGCTCTTATGAAAAGATCAGTTTACAATTTGTCAGGAGTATATACTTGTACATTGGTCTTAATGGTGCTATGCAAGGGAGTTTGGATGGAATTTGGATTTTATATTCACAGCTCTGTTTGGCCTCCAGTGTTCAGCTGTCATGATTTGAATTTGTTTTCAGCTGTCATGATTTTGGCAGCCTTTTGACACTGGAATTGTTTTCTAATGTGAGTGAGATCACAAGTGAATGAAATGAATGTTTGATTTGGTATTCTGTTCAAGTATCTACATTTGGAGAAATGTGTTCTTTACACTGGTAACTTATATTTTGCTCATGAAAGGAGATATATATATATATACACACACACATTGGAGAAGGAAATGGCAACCCACTCCAGTATTCTTGCCTGGAGAATCCCAGGGACAGGGAAGCCTGGTGGGCAGCCGTCTGTGGTGTCGCACAGAGTCAGACATGACTGAAGTGACTTAACAACAACAAAACAACAATATATATAATGACTGTAACTAGAATGGAAATATATATATATATAAATATATTATGTATGTATGTCATAACTATAACTAGAATGGATGGCCATGGTACGGAACAGTCGCTTCTTGCCGTTCAGCCATGACCCCGGATCCTAGCATCACCTGATACCTGCCATCTTTTCCCTTAGCTCTGCAGCACTGTTCTCTCGTGTGCTGACGTGGCTTCCCTGATATCTCTGGCTCTTTTTGTCTGCGTCCAGTTCTTCCTGTCAACCTTTAAACATTAATGATTACCCAGGGTTCTGTCCTCAGGCATCTTCTTACTTTATTAATCTCTCCTGGATCTTTCCATTCACTAGGGAAGTTTTTACAGACACATAACTGCTCCACCCTTTAAGTAGATATCTCCAGCCCAGGTCAGAGGTTCACAACACTGCTCGTCCAGTTGTTTAGGGACGTTGCCGCTTGTGTGGCCTCACTCCTGTGGCAGTCCAAACTCAGTATGTGCAAAACTGAGCTCACCTTCCTCCTGCTGCTTGTCACAGAGAGTGGCATTGCCCTCTATCTGGTCACCCTGGTCTATGTGTTGCTGTTACCCCTGAATTACCCATCCCCAAACCTGGCCATCACACCTCTGATGCTCTCAGATCAATTTTTCTTTCCTAGCTTCCTGTGAGTCCCTTGAATTAGTATCACCTACCCCAGCCCCACCTCATTCGTCCTTCTAATTACACCATCTTTAAGCCAACTGGTTTCCAGTTCCATATTTCTGAAACCCACATGTAATCTTGTCACATCCCTGCTTACAACACCTCAGTGACTTTGTACTGTCCTCCAGGTACAGTCCAGATTCTCATTGTGGGTTATGATGCCTCTCTGTGGTTTGGTTCTTGCTGACCCCTTTAGCTTCACTCTTTGCCATTCCTTGAATTGTCCCAGCTCCCAGGCACGTCACGCTAGTCATATGTAGTTCCCCAGACCTGTGATGCCATTGCCAGGGTGCTGTGGGCATGCTCTTCCTTTAGTCCAGTGGTTTTCAAACCAACCAAGCCCTGGAGTTGGTTTTTTCCTCCGGGGACATTTGGGAACGTCTGATGGCATTTTTGATTGTCGGAACAGGATTTGGCAGGGAGGAGTTGCTACCGGCACGTGGAGGCCAGGGCTGCTACTAAATTTCCTGCAACACACAGGACAGCCACAAAACAGAGTTAACTCTTTCCATGTGCCAGGTTGAGAAAGACTGCCATAGTGCTTGGTGACTTCTTTTGCTTTGGCCAGGTCAAGACCAGGTCACTTCTGCAGACTTTGACTAGCTCTGTGACCTTGGGCAAGTGACCTTGCTTCTGTCTCGATTTTTCTCATATATAAAATACAAGTAATGATTATTCAATGTCTTATGTATGTTGCGAAGATTAAATGAGTAAAGAGTATGTTAGGACCGTGTATGGGAGGTAGTAATCACTCAATAAATGTTAGTTTTTAATAACATTATTATTATTTGGTCTGTTCTTTAATTAAAATTTTTTTTTTTTTTTACCTACTCAAGCAGAATGGATTGCTCCTTCTTTATGTCACACATAGACTGGGCACACCATGAGGAGATGATCTGTGACTTCATCTAAATCTCAGTGCCTGGTATAGATGAGGCACCTAATAAGTGTTTACTGAATTAATAATTTCATATATTGTAAATTCAAAATTCTCTTCCAACATGCAGAAGCTTAATAAATATTAGGTATTGCTATTAATAATTATTAATATAATTTTATGTGCTGGACTATACTCATTTGCTCAATTGCGTCTTACTCTTTGTGACCCCATGGACTATAGCCTGCCAGGCTCTTATGTCCATGGGATTTTTCAGGCAAGAGTACTGGAGCAGGCTTCCTGACCCAGGGCTCAAACTCACGTCTCCTGCATCTCCTGCATTGACAGGTGGATTCTTTACTACTAGCACCACCTGGGAAGCCTAATATAATTTATAGTTATGTGTTATTAGATAAAATATAGTTCTCTCCTAATATAATTCTTAATTTTCAAACACCTGAAATGTTTTGATGTCAGCCCTTTTTTACAAGTGAATTTTCCCCATGTAGGCTGTGTGGCTTGGGACACAATCTCGTAGCGGACCATGGGTCCCTGGAGAGCTTGGTGGTTTTCTGGAGGAGGCTCCTGACATGAGGTTGTCACAGGCACGGTCATGCTCCTTTCTTCAAGGAGGTGGATGAAGACCCAGGTTCTTCCTTCTCACATGGCAGATATCCCCTGAGTGCTGGAGAGCCCCTGCCCCCTGCTGTGATGGATAGCGGGGGTCTGAGTTGCTTGGATGAACTGTATGAGTGCTAGGCTCTAGAGAGGCTAAGTGGAGGTTCAGAGCTTAAAGAGAGTTATCGCACTGTGTGGCCCATGACACAGGAGATGATCTAATTTGACATTACGGAGTCCTCCGGGACTTCTGCTATGGGTAGCACTTCAAGTCAGATGCACATTTGTTCTCATCGTTCCCTGCCTGGAGCATCCTTTCTCAACCTGGGAAATCCCCACTCATTCTTCATGGCTCAGTTCAGTGTCCAGTTATTGGTTCAGCCAACTTTTTGGTGCATCCGCTCTGTGTTAGGCCCTGTTATAGGCCCTAGCAAAGCAGTAGTGAATAAACATGTCCTGGGTTTATACAGCTAATAACTCCGGTGGAGGAACTGTCCACTAAGCAAGTGGACACATGAGATCATTTTAGAGAGTGACAGACGCTGAAGACAGGGCAGTGAGGTGATGTGATGGGGGGTAGAGGAAGGTCCCTTCAGATGGGTGGTTGGGGAAGCCCCTCTGAGAAGGGGACATGGAGCCAGTCATGAGACGAGGGGGGCATAGCCCTTGCCAAGCAAATGCAAAGACCTTGAAACTGCAGTGAGCTTGATGTTCTCAGGAACGCCTTTTCTGTCTCTCCCAATGAGTTTTTGGTTTTGTGTCTGGCTCCCAAGCTGCTCTGTCCGGCTCTCTGCAATGGTGCTAAGCACTCCACATTGTAACGTGAGTCCATGTCTCTTCCCAGCACTCATGCTTTGCAGATTCCTTTAACCTTTCAAGAACATTGTATCTGAAATGACAGCAATTAATAGCAATAGCTAACATTTCTTAAGCCCCTGCTTGACAGTGCTAGACACTGTGCTAAGTGCTTTGCAGGTGTTTTCTCCCTTTATGCTCACTGTAAGCCCCTGACATCAGTACTGTCATAAATCTCATTTTTCAGATGAAACTGAGGCACCAGCTAAATCACTTGCCCTGGGTCATGTAGCTGGGAGGTGACCCAGCTGGGGTTCCAAGCCAATCAGGCCACAAAGCTGCCCACTGACCAGCGCATCCTCCACTTCCCAGGACTGTGGCTCACAGGAATCGTCCTCACCTGAGGAGGTCCTTGTCACCTGAGGGTGTGAGCTGAGGCCTTGTCTGTGTCTAATCACAGGCTGCTGCCGGGGGAGCTGCAGGCACAGCAGTGATGGGTATGCCTCTGGGCCTTTCCTGGTTCTGGTTGTTGGGGAGAAATGAACGTGCTAGAAATAGTTGGAAGAAGCCATGAAACAGCAGATTCCAGCAGTGGAAAATAGGAGAAAATAAGGCTGAGTGCCAAAGCACTGATACTTTCAAACTGTGGTGTTGAAGAAGACCCTTGAGAGTCCCGTGGACAGCAAGGAGATCAATCCAGTGAATGTTAAAGGAAATCAATGCTGAATATTCATTGGAAGGACTGATGCTGAAGCTCCAATACTTTGGCCACCTAATGCTAAGAGCTGACTCATTGGAATACACCCTGATGCTGGGAAGATTGAGGGTGGGAGGAGAAGGGGACAACAGAAGATGAGATGGTTGGATGGCATCACTGACTCAATGGACTTGAGTTTGAGCAAGCTCTGGGGGTTGATGATGGACAGGGAAGCCTTGTGTGCTGCAGTCCATGGGGTGACAAACAGTCGGACATGACTGAGCGATTTGGGGCAGCCTGGGTGTGAGCCTCCCAGTGCTGGCCCAGGGGACCGGGCACAGGGCCCTGTGGGGCGACCCCAGGTGCTCTTACGCCTGCCTTCAAGGAGAATTGTGGGCTGGGTCGGGAGTTCATCCCTCTGTAGGCACAAGGTCCTGCCCCTGTTCTCCCTCCTGTCTGGGACTCAGGAAAGCCTCCTCTCTTGTTGAGCCTCAGTTTCTTCATCTGTAGAATGCTGATGATGGCCTTGCGGGGAGTGTGAAAATCACAAGAGATGATAAAATGTGAGAGTGCTTCATTAGTCATCCCATGCTACAGAAATGGCAGCAGTTTTTGTTATTTGATCATAGAGAGGTTTGCTGGAAGGTATTTTTGAATTATCCAGAGGTTTCATTTGTTGCCTCTCCACATCATTAGTCCCAGTAAGTGAGACTTGGCTGCATTTTGATATTTGTGGCTTAGGATGAAATTTTCTTAAAAGGTAGCTCTTCTATTCATAAAGCCTCATTAGAGCCCAGACATGGGAGCAGAACAAGGCGTGGGCCTGGGACCCTTCCGGGACTTAGGGCCTAAGCCTTCCTGATTCTCTCCTTTCAGTTGTGGTGAAATGCCAGCCTTCATACCCCCTTTCCCCACCCTTAACTCCACAGTTAGGGGAGTTTTATTACTGACAATGACAGCATTTCAAGGGGCTGCCCCTAAAGCTGCTTTGTTAATGAAGACATTTCTGGAAGTTTCTTTTTCTCCGCTGACTGTGTGTTCAGCATGTTGCCCATTGCTTGCCCCCATTTGATGTGAACACATATAATACCCAGCTGCACCCAGCTGGATGCAGATGGTTTAAAGGAAACTGGAAACTCTAGAGCTCTAGTCTGTTTAGGATATGCCTGAGCATCACAGTCTCTTAGGTAGGTTTTCTACTCAGAGGGGGAAGTGTCATGGATCTCCCAAGACATGGATTGATTACTTCACTTACTTGACAGATATTTATTGAGCACTAATATGTGTCAGGTACTCTTATAGACACTGGGGAGACAGAATTGGACAAGAGTGAAAAAGTCCCTGCTTGTCTAGGTTTTAAATTCTAATAGGAACACAGACATCACCCCAGACATTTAGATAAATTAGAATCTATGATAGAACAGAAGTCGTCACAGGGTGATGAGATAGATGTGCTGGTGTGGAATACTTCAGTGGACCCAAAACTTAAATGAGAGTGGTTGGCAAGGTCTTACTGAGAAATGAAAGTCAGGTGGAGGCAGGTTAAATCTGGGGAAAGGTATTCTAGGTGGTGTGTATATGCTAAATTGCTTCAGTCATGTCTGACTATGATATCCTGTGGACTGAGCTTGCCAGGCTCCTCTATCCATGGGATTCTTCAGGCAAGAAAACTGGAGTGGGTTGCCATTTCCTCCTCCAGGGGATCTTCCTGACCCAGGGATCGAACCCATATCTCATAAGTCTCCTGCATTGGCAGGCAGGTTCTTTACCACTGGCGCCACCTGAGAAGCCCCCATGTGGAGGCCCAGAGGTGAGAATAAACATGGCCTGTTTGAGGAACAGAAAGTGGTATGTCTGGAGTAGGTTCAGTGAGCAGCAGTGTGATGGAATAAGCAGGCAGGGTTCTATAGATCATGCAGGGCCTTGTAGACAGTATAAGAACTTGGGGTTTGCTTGAAATTAGATACCACCTTCTCTGCTCTTCAAGTGTAACAGAATCCCACAGTGTGAAGTTGCCTGGAGAGACTTTGTGATCCTGTATTACCTGCTTGTCTACTGGGAACAGTCACCATGGTCTTCCCTGTGTGCGCAGGATCTGCCTGGAGGCTGGCCTTAGTCTACTGGCTGACTGGACAAACTGGCTTTATCTCCTGTGGGGCTGGGGCACATGGGGAGGGTTCTAGGCTCTTCTGTGTCCTTTGAATGCTTTACACTGTCGGTCTTTGCCTTATTCCTTGACCTAGAAGATTCTTTCTGGAACTTCATATCCTAGGGGCTTGCTTCCTTGCCAGGAAGATGGTTAAGCAGATGGGACTGTTAATGAAATTTAGGTCTGGCTGCTTGCCACTTCAAAGCCAATATTTAAGAGGCAGGTGCTGGTAGAAGGGAAAGTTCACTTTATTTTGGAGGCCAGCAACCAGGAGGGGAGGGCAGACTCCAAAGGCCAACTCTCCACTGCTGATCAGTGGACAAGAGCTTTTAAAGGGGGAATCTCAAGGTGTATTGGCAGAGGGAGGGGGCTACATGCAGAATACCATGGACGGTGCTGACAATCATCTTGAGATCGATCATGCAGTGGTCTCATCAGCAACGTCTTGATTATTTTAAGTACAGTTAATCTTCGGTCCCAGAGTTCATTTGTTCCTGTTTCTTTGAGGCCAGTTTTTGAAATTGTGGCAGCTTGTGCCCTGGCTACGGTCTGGTCATCATGTAGTTAACTTCTACCACCTGGTGGGGGTTTCAGTATTTATAATACAGCTCAAAGGCTATGACTTTCAATATTATCTATAACCCTTGAGGAAGAACTAAGGGGTCCTTGATTTTGTTTGATGACTAAACTATTATTATTTGGTCTTGATTGACTGTTTTCCTTTGCTTCTGTATTTTCTTACTTCCCTGATTAAATTCATTCTGTGGATAAAGATTTTCCACAGTCAAAAGGCAGGTGCAGGCATTGGTGGGGGGTCAGTCCTGGGAAGGCCCCAAAGGGTCCTGCTGCATTTCAGGGCAGGGAGGTTCAGAAGAATCATGATCATAACCTCTTCAGCCCTACA
The DNA here is from genome assembly GCF_042477335.2 of Ovis canadensis. Taxonomy (NCBI): domain Eukaryota; kingdom Metazoa; phylum Chordata; class Mammalia; order Artiodactyla; family Bovidae; genus Ovis; species Ovis canadensis. Next base: position 61,587,623 of record NC_091249.1, on the reverse strand, counting down.
GATGCAAGAGCCAGCTATCCTGGACTTCCGGAGTCTTTCCTGTTTTTCCAACACAGGCTTTTCCCACCCCAGACCACAGTATGGGGGGCTTCATAATAATCTTCCATATGGCATTTAAATGTACCTGCTTGGGTGCTTTCAAAAACAGCCTGCCGTTGATGAATTAAATCCACCCTCTCAACCTGGCCTTTAAGGCCTTTACAGTTTTGTCCTGTTTACTGCCTGTCCTTCTCACTCTTCTCCTACAAAGATTTGCCCTCTTGGCAGACCTGTTTGTTACTTGCAGTCTCTAGATACCTCTTGTACTTTCTGGCTTCATGCATTTGTGCAGGCCAAGCCTCTCCCCTAACACACCTTTCTATCATCTTAACACCCCAGATGCACCTTGAATTTCTAGTTCAAGCTTGCCTCTCCAGGAAGCCTCTCCCTGTTGCTTTAGGTAATGTAGTTCTTTTGTGTACCTCTGAACAACTCAAGTGCTTATAATTTTCAGTTGTCATGCCTCACAAGGTGGTTACTTTTTTGTGTGTGTCTCCCCCTTCCATCAGCTCCTGAAGGAAGCAGGTGCCTTATTGATGATGATGATAAAAGCTTGAGGGAGGGTAAACATCTGTGAACAAGCTGGAGACCACATGCATCTCCTAAAGCTCAGCCTGGGAATCTAATCCAGATGAACAAATCAAGAAAGAAGGAACAGCAGTGTTTTAAGTTTCCAGGCAGTCCTGGTCAGCTTTTCAAAAAGGAGCCCCTTGCTGAAATCTCTCTCCTGAACTCTGGCCACGAGGAAAGATGATTTATCTCACTGTAGCCTTGAATTAGCTTTTATCCCATGTAGAGGGCAAGGGTATCTTGCTCTTGGAACCAGTTCTTCAGCGATGGGAAAACCCCCTCCCGGCTTGGAGTGGAAGGTGCCCTTTTCGTCTGGGGAGGAAGGTCAATTGCAGAGTTGGTTAAGCCTGGTCCCAGGGACCATCTTCTTGCTTCTGGCCATGATTTGATAAATGCTCTTGTCTCAGACCTCAGGGAGCTTCTCTTGCCCTTGAATTCAGTAATGAATCTTGTTTCTAGGGGTCCACATGACACATACTTCCACACCCGCTCATCTTGTTCACCCTTCCTGTCCATCATGCTGCTGCCCGTGTGCTCACTTGATACCCGGGCTGCGTGTTCTTGGAGCTGTTTACCTACACTTAGTTGTGTGAGTGGCTTCAGTGAACAGTGGCATGGTGTGGCCAGAGTTTCAGAGCACATACTCTGCACTCACGTGCATCCTGCTTCTCTGTTCACAAACAGCATTTCATATAGGCACAACCACGTTGGTGGTCTACCCTTATGGGCTGAGAGATAGTAAAACCATCCAAATCAGCTTCCTCTAATATTCTTTTGGCACAAATGTTTCTAAGTATTAGAAACAAATATTTTATATTACCCGGAGGCTAATAGGTATGCTTTTGTGTGATGGCCAAGCCTTTCTCTTTTACCCATAGATCACATATGTTTTCTCAAAGGGACAATAAGATACACTCAAGAAAATGAAAAGATTTCCTGTCTTACTGGTGAAAGCTAAAAACACACACACACAAGAAATGAAACTTACCCCAGGAGAAATTTAGGTGGAGGAAAATAAGATAATTGAATAACAGAAATGTTTTCTAAATTTCATAGCACAGGAGTTCTAACTATAAAAACTTGACTGAAGGCCAAGACTCACTCACTTCTCATGAAGAATGGCTTATTTTGCAAAGTCAAACCATCTAGGGCCCAAAGATGTTGCTTCAGGCAATATTTAGTACCTTTCTGGTTTTTTTTTTTTCTTAAAGTAGTATTTCTTATTGTAGAAGTAGTAAATATTTGCTGTCTGAAATTTAGAAAATAGAGTTAACTCTTGGTTTCTTTCTGAGACTCTCCCAGGGTGGTCAAGATAACCTGATCTTGGTGCTATTTTCGAAAATGATGACTTTCTTGTAGCTTTTTCAGGAGCATTTTGCTGGTTCAGTGCCTGTGTCTTGAATCTTACAGAAAAGTGTATCTGTTCATGTAGATCCTTCGCCAGGTTCAGCTTACTCATGCTGTCTTCCCTTTGAAATGCGCTGCTCTGACCTGCCAAGGGGAATTCAGCCTAATTTAGGATGAGGAGCCACTGAAAGGATGGTGCTTAGTCCTCAAAGAAAGTCTTTCTTTAGAAGACACCCCAACATTTAAGTACCTGCTCGTATTCCCTGGCAATCAACTGACCGCCACTGTTTTATTTTCAGTAACCACTGAACAGAAGTGAGTCATTTCTGTGGATTTTTTCATTTTGTGTCTTTTGGTTTCTCCCCTACGCACCGTTCTCACTTTGTTTTGAACCAAAGGTGATCAAATTCCTCTTTTTTGTTTCTCTGAGGTAATTAGAAAAGCCAGCCTATTTTTGTTGAAAGACCAGTGATATGATAATTCTGTGAGTGTGGACCCCAAGTACTGTTCCATTCAGACTATTTAGCACATAGTAGGTACTCAAAAAGGAATTTCAGTTAAAATACAGAATTACACATCCACACACCCTTATTGGTTCATTTCCTTGATATAGGGCTGTCATGCTGTGTAACCCCTGGGGCATCCTTCACGTGGGTTGTCCTGCTTGTGTGGCCGAGTGTGTTGGCCTTGTCTACAAGCTATAGTCAATCCAGGGTATGAGATTTGATTAGCTGCTTGATTCTTAGTATTTTTTTTAAAAAACAATCTCTGTGAGTGGCACTGGGTTGGCCTATCTGGAGTCACCCATGCTCTTCCCCTACTTCATACTATGTCCCAGTTGCCTCCTTCAGCCTCGGAACCTTGTATTCTGCTCAAGTTCACCCTGAATGGATAGACTTTATCTAAATTCCAATCCATGCCAGCATTGCTTCCACTTCATATCATTCTGCTTCAACCCATTCATGTCTATTTTTTCTTTGATCTTCCTCTGAAAAATTCATATGAACCTCTGCAGGTATCTGCTTGTGAGTGGATTTCTGCTCAGAACCAGCCATATGTGAAACTCCTCCTTGACAGTGAAGCCTCATCTTACCTAGTGATTTCCCCCATTGGATGAGTTGCTCTTAAATTTCAATTTTCTCTTTCTTGGATATCAAGCTAAACTGAAAAGCCCTAGACGATTAAGTGGATGAGTAGTAGAAGACACTAGTAACTCAACAGCTTGCAGACTTATTTCAGATTTGTTACATAGTCTCTTGAAACAAAGGTTAACATACCCACTAGCAGTGCGAAGTAGTTGGTAGTGTGTCACCAGTGAATTACTTTTATAGATGTCAAGCTATCTTATGTGGAAGTAGAATGTTTGGTATACTTATTATAGTCTCATTGATGACATAAAATTTCTATAGGTTTCCCATTGGCTTTAGGTGGCCAATTATTGTTTGAGTCCACCATCACATCCATAACAGACTCCTGTTGTAGTTCCTTTGAAGCATCATTTTACTGGCAATGGGTTCTTTCCCCATCATTCATTATTTTCTCCTTGATGACATGAATAGTGTCTTGTTGTATGCATTCCCAGTGGTGATAATTATGCCAGGACATTTCTATTCAATTGTTAATAAATTGAATAAATATATCAAAAGTCTTAAGCTTATGGGTCAGAACACCTTTGAGTGGTTGGGTATGAAGATCCCATTGGGGGTGAGGGGTTATTGAGATTCTTTAGCAGTTCATATGGTTGGATAATCACAGGGAAGTCTGAGGGGCACAGTTCCTCTCCATGTATGGAAACGGAAGAAGAAATCATATTAGTGAATATTAAAAGTTGTGTAAGCAGCTACATAAATTGCATGAGATATTGGTAATGTTAGTTTTGAGGTACTATAAAATCATAGTTTTCACTCCAGTTAAAGCTAGAACTATGAACACTAGATTGGGCAGAATCACCAGTGTCTGAAGATTTGGAGAATTAACCGAGTATCAGGGAGCAGTGCAGGTAAGGACTCTGGACAGCCACAGCATTCTCAGGCCCATCCTGTGGCCCCTCATGTGACCACTGTGATGTTTCAATTAAACTGGGGAAATGAATTAGTCTCTGAATTCTAAGCCGTGAGAAAGTTGGTGGCTGCCAGGAACGAATGATCTCATATTAAGAGTGAATCTGCTAAGTATCTCTGATTTCTGGGGCTGCAAGTGCTAGAGCCAAGGAGCAACCTGTCACTGTGGACTGTGTCAGCCCACACACTCAAGGAGAGTGGTTTCTGCTGTCCCAGGCCGTCTCAGGCTTGTGACTTTGACCACTGTAGCATTGTCTTCATTTAGGATCCACAAAGCAGCTCTTTCTCTCAGATACCCTTGTAGGCCAACGTGGCCCTGTCTCCTAGGAGACATGCTCAGTATTCTGAGAATAGTTACCTTAGTTTGATACAGGCAGCCTGATGTCTATTGGGCTGCCTTGGAAACAAACCCATGGACTCTGGACAGGTCCCTTAACCTATTCTCATCTCACATCCCTCTACAGATAGAGAAAATAACTTCTGTGTTGCCCTTGTAATAAGGTAGTATCTGTCAATCGATTCAAGTCTTTTGAGGAAATATATATTCTGGATGATGATAGGGAAGCAGTGTTGTCATGATGAAAAATGGGTGCATTCTCTGGTGTAAGATACAAAATCTGTTGTTAATGCCTCAAACCTTGGTTTCATTTCTCCACAATTTCTAGCTGAATGAACTCATCATATAAAGGTTTAAGAACTGAATATGAATCTGGAGAAGCTCTTTAAGACAACGGAGGTCTGCTTTGGTGATACATTTAATTTGGAAAAAAGAGATTATTTTCTAGTATATTATTTTCTCTGGGTTAAAAAAAAAAGAAATAGATTTATGCCTTATCTTCAAATGCTCCAAATTATATGTGACAGCGTTTCAAAAAGCTGGTATCTAAAGGCAAAAAAACAGACTCTTTGCATATATATGACTTGACAGCATTCTTGGCCTGGGACTGTAGAAAAGCTGTCATTTATTGCTGTAATTCAGCCATGGTGATTAATTGTTCAAGGGCCTTCATTGTGCTTTGCCAAAACAAAATTAAGGGGAAACAACGTTCTCATCATGCAAATTATGTAACTTTCATGTTTATTAATTCTTCCGTGGAGGAATCAATATCCACTCTTGAATGAGAGTCCTAATCACTGTGAACCCTTCTCAAACATTGCTGGGAGAAATCATTTTGAATTTTTCTAGGGGACTCACCTCATTATCCCAACAAGTTAAATCTCTCTGTATACTTCTCCTGTATCACAGGCTTTTGAGGTTTTTCTGTGGATTTACAGGGATGTGACATTTGCTTCAGAGTGTACTGGTCATGTGAAAGAGATTTTAAATGCTCCTTCATGTGATTGTTTTTGAGCTACAACTAAGAAGCAGCTTAATGATCCTCTGAGTGTATTTCCACTCTCCTAGGTATTTTGGAGGGTCCTTATAGTTGAATCCACCTGGTGACTCCAAGTATTGGTGTTCCTGTCTCTTGTTGGACCACTCTAAAAGGGACAAACGTGCTCCTATTTTATCCTACTCTATTCTTGAATACAGTGGGCAGACCCAGAGATTTTGTTTCTCCTACATTTTTCCCCCTGACCCCAAATATATCTGTTTGCTATTGTTTGTGACATAGTTATGAACCGTAGTTATTTACCAGTAGGGAACATGGTATATGTTGGTTTTAATCCATGTACAAACAGCTGAATTTAGCTCAGAGAAGTGAAACGCAGGGGTCATGTTAGAATTCTAAGACCTTGATTTTTCATTTATTTTTTTGCTCCCTTCTGCCGTTTTCTCTTCCAACAAAACAGGGCAAGATAAAGCACACAGTGACAATATTATCTCTTTTCAGTCCACTCCCTAATTGCATCACTGTTGTGATGTAGATATCTGTGTGGAAATATTTATGCTTCAGTAGCTTTCCTCTGAACTGTCCATGGTCCTGAAAGGCTTACAAGAAAACTATTCTTGAACAAGAACATAGCCTTGTATGGAATCAAATCTTTGGTTTAAAGCTGTAGATTCCTGTGGCTCGGTTTTGCCATACTGAAAGAAGTGGGGAATTGAGGATAATTATTTCATTGGTTTGCGCTAAACAAATGCTTTTTTTCCCCCCCTGTTTGTACATTGATTTTTTTTTTCCTTTGGTTTTAAGTTCTCTTGGTCCTAGATATTGGGAGAGTTTCTCACTTCTAGACTTTTTCTGGTAGATACAGCTCATGTTTTCATTTTTCCTTTCTTGAAGTTACCCCAGAGGATCACAGAGAGAACACAGGGAATTGACAATTATTTTTAATGAGAGGTGTATGTGAAGCGGCTTCTCATTCTGAATTCCCTGCACTTCTTTTTAGTGGAATCGGGGGTTGGGATGTGCTACTAGTGCTGTTTGTATTGCCAGTGAGTTCCATAGTCATTTTCTGGCAAGACAAAATGGGCTCTGGTTTTGAGTATTATTTCAGGAGCATGTCTTCCTATCCTAAACAAATCAACTAGTGGCAATATTTGAGGAAAACACAAGCTGTCTAATATTTGTCTGTGTTTGAATGAAGGTGAAGAACACTGTATGCTGTAAAGGGATTTACAAAATTAAATAACTGCCAGCTTTTCTTTTCCTAAAAGTCAGATTCATAGGCTTAAAGGTGTCCTGGACTTGTAGGCTGCTGATGCCCTAGAAGATTCCCAGGAAACAGGGAATGCTTTCAAGAAGAAAGTGTATCACCTACATAGCTGTGCTGCCTTGGTACCAACACCAGGATCAACAATGATATTCAATTATGTGTTTATTTTTGGTAGCTGGCCCCTCATACAGGCAACAGTGCAGTAGAAAAAACAGACATAGGATAAGTAATTGTCCATGTACTAAGGATGCCACATAAGCAAAGAGTGAAGCTTCATGTTTGCATATGAAATGCTAGTCATAACAATACACATGGCATTGTCAGAATTCTTCAAAACTATGTCCTGGGAATTTTTTTCCCCTGAAAATTATTGTACGAGTATCACATGGAGCATGCTACCCATGTACATTACAATCTCAGTTATTGTGATGTCTCCTAGATACACCCAAAGTAGGAAGGGGGAGTTCGTCCAAAACTATTATGTTTAAACTTTGGCTCAGATCCAGTTCTATTATGTTCTCACGTGGCAGTAGGCTGTAGCCAGCTCAAATGGAAGAAAGGATAACTAAATCACATGGGTTCAGTAAGCCCTATCCTTTCAAAATGACAGCTTCGTAATAACTTGGAAAAACACTTTATTTAAAATTCTTTCTTTTTTTCTTTTTTTACTCTGTGTAACAATAAAATTGCAGAACTGATACAAAAATAAACTTCTTGGCATTAGCTTGCCTAATCAGAATACCATTGTTGTGATGTGAAAAACACACCTAATAGTGGTGAGATTATGTACTGAAACTATAGATCACTAGGTCTTGGTTTATTTTACAACCACTTGTGCAAGGTTCTCTATTAGCTAGTGATCTAAACTATGCTGTCATTATAGTGTCTGAAATTATCCTAATCTGTAGAATTAGAAAACATGCATGCATATTTACTTTGCTAAAAATTTATGGGACTTACTGAAAAAAACTCATATAAATGGATGAGGCAAATCAATGGATTCTGCTGGCAGGATTTCATACAAACCAGAATTAATGTTCTGCAATGGGATTAAGATTTCGAATAGAGGCATAAAGTGTGTGCACAGGACCAAACACAGCCTGAATGGGCTAAATCCATTATTTTTGTTCCTACATAGATCAAGGGAAAGAGGTTTTCCAAGATGATGCTTGTTAAATATTCAAATGAGAACTAGATTTCAGTGGGTGTTGGAGAGAAAGCACATTAGCTGGATTAGTAAAGATCTTTTATATTACTTTGAGGTACATTTCAAGAGTCTGTTTATGCTTAATGTAATTCCTCTGTGTTTATTGTCAAAAGCAAAAGGAAGGAGAAAAGAAGATGACCGATGTCCTGCAAAATTAAATATGGTATAAAAAGTACTGTGATAGCACTGAGTTCACCCCTGCTAAGGCTGAACATGAGCTTAGGGCAACACTGAAAATGTGTATTATGAGAAGTCACTTCTGAAAATTTCTGCATTGTGCTGGAGTGCTTTGCAGAAGGCAGAGATGAAGTGGTTCAAGCATGGATTCTGACCTCAGGGTGTATATAGTATAGTAAGGATGGTACATAAATCAGAAAGAGGGTGCTGTTCTCTTGTAGAACAAACATCTAGCAGGGAGAGAGGACCTTACCCTTAGCCTGTGGCTTCCTAAAATGTTGTAGAGTCCTGGGCAGGGTGGGTCCATTCCTTGTCTGGGCCAGGGCTGGGGTGGTCAGTAGCTACACAGCCACAGAGCTACTGCACTGGGAGAGAGTGAGGCACTGGGGTGGGCAGTGGGTAGGAGACTGCTGTGACTCCTCTTGCCTGGGTAAGGTTCATCTGGCATGGGTGGGCAGGGTGGTTGAGTGAGTGAAGAGCTTGGAGGAGGGAAGAGGAGTGGGGAGGGTATTTTAATAGTCCAGGTGAGAGAGAGCAGTTGAGCAGCCATAGGTGATGGGGCGGAAGATGGGGACACAAGGCTGGAGCAGAACTGACTGTGCCTGGCAGCCCTCACTATGCTGGAGTGTAGTGCTGGTGGGGTGGTGGGGCTTGTGGGTAGAGAAGGGTCTATGATTCCAGCCTAGGTAATGGGGAAGAGAGTGGTGCTGTTGTTCGGAATAGGAGAGTGGGTTCAGGAGAAAAGGTAAATATTGTGAAAACAGAGCTTGAGATGGGGATCAAAGCATGGGCTCTGGTGAATGCACAGGTACTCCCTGTAAAGTCAGCCCTGATTGAACAGTGGTGCGCCCCACGTTCTTCCTGGGCGCCTGCTCACGTGCCTGGGAATATCCAGTGAGGCACAGAGCAGGACTGCGCTCACTGGTGCAGGGATATCACAGGGCTGAAACTGCAGCTGAGAGGAACAAGAATCACAGCCATCTCTGCATAAGATGGTTATCCAGTTCCACATAGTCATTGGTGATAAGCCTTCTTATCAGATATGATTAATTCCTCAGAACAAGTGGGGACCCAGAAGTTCTCTGACATTTTTCTCAGTTGAAATGTGAATGAAAACTATGAAAGCTGAAGAACTTCTAGAAGGCTCCCCATTTTCTTGCTCTTTCTCCAGACCGAGAGCTCACTTTCCTGTGGATGTTGTCCAGACTCCCTGGGCATTTTTGGGTTGGGGAAAAAAGATAGTAACCTTTTTTTCCCTCCCAGATGTCTGTCATATTTGTGTCAGACACACATTTCTAGAGAGCGTTTATGAATGCTACATTAATTTTTTGATATGGGCATTATTTTTTTTTCTCTTTCTTTTTTTTTAGTTTTTTATTTTTTAATTTTAAAACCTTTAATTCTTACATGCGTTCCCAAACATGAACCCCCCTTCCACCTCCCTCCCCATAACATCTTTGTGGGTCATCCCCATGCACCAGCCCCAAGCATGCTGTATCCTGCGTCAGACATAGACTGGCAATTCAATTCTTACATGATAGTATACATGTTAGAATGCCATTCTCCCAAATCATCCCACCTTCTCCCTCTCCCTCTGAGTCCAAAAGTCCGTTATACACATCTGTGTCTTTTTTCCTGTCTTGCATACAGGGTCATCATTGCCATCTTTCTTAATTCCATATATATGCACCACCTTCTTTTTTCACAGTTGGCATGGCCAAGGTTTCATGATCCCACTGCCCTGATTTTAGCTTATGAATGAACTTGAGATATGGAACCCAATTTCATGGTCCTAACATGGAGAGTAGGGAGTCAGTGTCTAAATCATCTGGTTTACTGGGCTGGTCCTCCTGCGACATTATTTCTCCTTGAGCCCTTCCTGCAATCGGGTAGTATTGGTGCCTGGATGGGTATGAGTAGGAGCTGTATTTTACAGATAAAACTAACGTTTAGAGAGGCAAGAGTCTCTAAAACCCCACAGCTCCAGTCAACAGAATCTGTCTCTTCTCATGATGTTACCTTTCTTTACTGGTTATGAAAACACAAATAGTCGGGCTGGTCAAGATTTTTTTAAAAAGTTGTGGTAGGACTAATGTTAAAACTATTTTCCGAGGGAATCAACTGGGTTTTGGATTCAGGGCCCTAGAGAGAGGAGAGGCTGAGACAGTTCTGGGGTGGAAATCAGGGTCAGGTGGCATCGCCTCTGGAGGCCTGTAGTCTGTTGGAGGACATGGTTCTCTTTTTGTCTCACTGAGAAGTGTCTGGCCCTTGGGTCTGTTGAAGAGAAATCATCTTCCAGTTTGTAGATTGTGACCTACCAGCAGGCTGGAGGGAACATAGGGGCAACTGGTCATCCAGACGCCTTGGGGGCCCAAACCAGCCTTCTCCTTCCTGGCTTTTCAGCTGCTCCAATGCCTGGAAGCAGAGCCCGAGGGAGGGAGATGGATGGGAGGTTGTGGGGAAGAAATCAGCACCTGGGTAAGAAGGGCCAGTCTCACCTCCCTTGGCACACAGCTGACAGCTCTGGGGGAAGGCAACTCTCAGGTCAAATTCCTGCTGCACATCAGACCTTCTTCCTGAAGACAGGCTCTACCTGGAGCTGAAGGGGTGACACTGGGAGGGGGTAGAAAGCAGAGCAGCTGCCAAATACCGGATGTGTTTGTACAAAGTGTCTGCTAAATCTATGGATGTCAGAACAACAGAGAACCCGATTGTTTTGGAATCTGAAATCTATCATTGAATTAATTCTAAATTAGTGATTCACATTGACTGATAGGAAAAATGGGCCCTTCCCTGTACTGCTGTTTGAAAACTTCAAGGATATCTCACTAGGAGAATTAAAAAAACATGTCCGATTTTTTTTCACTTGCACATTAGCTTGGCTATTTTGGGGGTTCTTTATGGTGGCTGTATCTGATGAAAGCTGGTCTGCAGACTCCCGGCTCCACTGGCCTAGGTTTGTGGGAGGGGCTCATGTTTTTGCTGGAGGGCTCCGCAGGTGGTCTCTGCGGGGGAGGGGGGGGGCGGCGCGAGGGGGTGTTTAGGGATTGCAGGCTGCACTTCACAGTGGAATTTGTCCCTCCCAGCTTTTCTCATCCCAGGAGATCTGAAGAAACTGCCAGGTTTCTAATCAAATGGTTTTGTGTGGTTCCTGCTCTCAGAGTGAGTGCCTCTGCACAGCATGAACGTGAGGTCAGGGGTGGCTCTGACTGCAGCGCCAGAGAGCTTCTGTTGTTTGTTCAGTACTAGCGCTCAAATCCTACTTGATGTGAGAGACTGAAGATGAATATAAGGAAAAAACCAGACAGGAGGCTCCTGGCTTTTGAAAGGTTGTGTCGTGTACCTGAGTTATTCATGTTTCTGCCCAGCTTAACAGAGGTGGATTGTTTATTTAGGAGTTTTTTGCAGGCCTAGGTGGTACCCTTGTCATTTCTCTTACAATTATAGGTGACAGCTGCCTGAGTGGGTGGATAAGGGTGGCGTGGGGAGGCATTTCCCACCCCTGGACCTCAAGTCCTCAGCTGGGGTGGTGGCTGTCGTATGGTGGTGTGTATCATCTGTGGGTGGTTTCAAGCTTGTGACCCCTTATGCCCGTCATGCTTTGCTCATATTATTTGCATATATTAGAGGACACCATTGATGTAATGCAATAATTAATCTTAAACTCTAAATTACTAATAGATTTTTTTTCATTGTGTACTTTATTTAAAGACTTTTTTGCTGTTTAAAGGAGTCTCTGTTGACTGAAAAAGTGCACAGCCTAAAAGTTGAGTTGAGTTCAGTTCAGTTCAGTTGCTCAGTCGTGTCCGACTCTTTGCGACCCCATGAATCGCAGCACGCCAGGCCTCCCTGTCCATCACCATCTCCCAGAGTTCACTCAGACTCACGTCCATCGAGTCCGTGATGCCATCCAGCCATCTCATCCTCTGTCGTCCCCTTCTCCTCCTGCCCCCAATCCCTCCCAGCATCAGAGTCTTTTCCAATGAGTCAACTCTTCACATGAGGTGGCCAAAGTACTGGAGTTTATGTTAGGAAACAGTAAAAAAAAAAAAAAAATTGACTGACTTTTTGTATCAAAACAGACATTTCAAGGGAATTCTCTGGCAGTTCAGTGGTTAGGACTTGCATTTTCACCACTGAGGGCCCGGGTTCAGTCCCTGATTGAGGGACTAAGATTCCACAAGCTCTACAGTGTGGCCATAAAAAACCTTCCTAAAAAAAAAAAAAGATTTTCAATTTATGAAAATCTACTTAAAAGAACCATTGCCACATTTATGGATGTAATCAGGGATTATTCATAATGACTAAGAGGTGAGAGCTACCCAAGTGTCCACTGATAGATGAATGGATAAACAAAATGTAATATATACGCAATGGAATGGTATACAGGCTTAAAAGGATGGAAATACTGAGATGTGCTGTGACATGGGTGAGCCTTGAGGACATGGTGCTATGTGAAATAATCCACTCACAAAAGAAACTTAATAGATGATTCCACTTACATGAGGTATCTAGAGTAGTCAGATTCATACAGGCAGAAAGCTGAATGGTGGTTGCCAGGAACTGAGAGGGGAGGGAGAAATGGGGAGCTGCTGTTTAATGGGCACAGAGTTTCAGTTTTGCAAGGTGAGAAAGTTTTGGAGATCTGTTGCACCAAAATGTCAATGTATATACCATCACTGTACTATAGGCTTAAAGATAGCTAAAATGCTAAATTTTGTGACATTTTTTTTCACCCTAGTGAAAGAAAAATAAAAGTAATAATTTTTTTTTTCATCCTCTAAGCCATGCTGATCTGTGCCTGTCTTTAGTCTCTTCCCTGGTGTTGGCACATTTTTAGTTTTCTCTTACTGTGCATCTCACATAACTTCCTCCTGTGGGAATTCCTCAGAATCCAGGTTGGACTTATTTTGGGATCTCTCACCTGTGGCCTCCTGCAGAGATCAAAGCGAAGACTGCCTTCCCCCCCCAGGGCCCTCCCATGATGGTTTCTGCTTGTCATCACTGGGTATCACCTATGATCTGTTTCTTCCTGGCCCAGCCAGGATGTCCCTTGAGATGCAAATGCTGTGTTGTTGTTTTTGCAGCTGCATGGAAAAGTTGTATCACTGGGTTTGGTTTAATTGCCGTTACTCTACTGTTGACAAATTTATACAAGGTATAGCAGGAAAAAAGTCTTTGGGTACTTTCACTTTCCCCAAAGAGAAAACATAGCCTTTTTCTTGCATCATTTGAATTTTTACTGCTAATAAATGCCTGGTACTGCTTTTTGGTGTGATATTTAAATCCAAAGGGATTTTGTGGAGTCTGCATGTACATGATTTAATGTAGAACATAGAATTTTAGTGTTGGAAGGGATCTCTGAGGGTTTTTATTTCAAGCTCCTTGTTTCATAGAGGAGGAATTTGGGGTTTTGACTAAGGAAGTGGTCATGGCGGAGCCAGAACCAGGCTGAGGTTCTGGTTTGTATTGTGGCCTCCTTGTGTTCACCCTCTTGGAATTTATAAAACTGAATTTAGTTCCACATATGCAAACATCATCCTTTTCTGAGCATAATACATCTGTTAGCTTGAAGTAAGTGTGTGCTGGGTCTGAAAGCTGTGAGAAGTGACTTTCCACCATGTTTGAAACCCTCCATGGATTGTTCTCCCTTACCCAAAAGAGTTCTTCTGGATGCCATGTGCAAAAATCAGCTTTTGAATTTAAGATTCCAAGGTGCTGTTAGAGGATTGTTGGATTAAGTCATTCTGAAAATGGAAAACTTCTTCTACAACAAGGAAAAAATCACCCTTTATTTATCCTTTTATGGGAAATAATGTTTGCATTCACTTTTGATGCCCTCTTACATATATGAGATTCCTTAGAGACCTCATAAGTTCCTTCCTGTGCTCGTATAAGCTTCCTGAGGTCCTCCTGCAGCTTCTCACTCATGGCCAGTGCACAGAAGGGGCCCTTTAAACATGGTTGTACTGAATTTGAGTACACTACACAGGGTCGAGGAATAAGTATAGTTAAAAATAAAATGCGGTTTCATTAAGTAATGTGAAGAGAGTTTGGTAACTGGGTAGAATCAGTCCTACAAGGCTTCACCAGTGAGGTGAGATTTGGTCTTGGTTCTGAAGGATGGGCAAAAAATTCATGAAGACAACTCTAGCAGAGCAAAAATAGCCTACTTAGGAAGAAGGGAATACAGAGAGGAGAGGGAAAAAAGCAAGTTGACCTAACTCACCATGAGTCCTCTCGTTCCCACCACTTATAGATAGTAGTGGGCCCCTCAGCAGCCACTGTCTTAAAGCATCTTACCTGATACATGTAGCTGATGGACCCAAGGATGGGCCCTTGACCCAGGCTGCTTCAAACAGGGCCTCTTTCCTGGGAATTTGGATTAGGAACTGGGAGAGGAACTTGGGTTGCTGGGTCTGTGTCATGTGAGTTTGGGAGCTGGGAGGTGGACATCTGGTACCTGCTTCAGAGGCTGTGAAAGGGGAGGAGGATGGTTAGCAGAGGAAGAGGAGAGAGTTGAGAAGAGATTGGGTGGTTTTCCAGTCTTTGGGACCCAACCCTGTCCTAGGGCCAGGCTGCAGCCCTGCCTGCCCACCTGCTTCAGTATCCCTGTGGTTTCTACTTAGTTCACCTCTGATGTATAATGATGTTACTTGAGCCTCAGGGAGAAGAACTAGAGTTCTGGTTGCATCTTACAAGCTTGTTGGGGAGGTCTGGGTTTGATCTCCTTGGCAGCCAGGCTTAGTGACTTGGTCATAGTGTGTCACCTCTGCCATGGCTTGGCACTCTTGTGTGACCTGGTCTCAGAACTGAGAGGGGAGATCATTGGCTGGATCTTACATATTCATTTGAACCTTGGGTATCTCCACTGTACTAAATGCAGCTCTTACCCACAGCTAGAGGCCAGTGGGAGGAACATAACTGCCCCTTTCATTCTTAGCAGTGTCCAGGTTGATAATAAATGATACCTTCATCTTACTTGTAGGTTGTGGGATCCACTGCAGGATGTAATACATCAGAATGGCAGGGTGAGGTTTCAAGTTGTGGAGATGATTCAAGAGGCAGTGGAGAGAATGGTGGGGTGGGGAACACAGTTGGAAGCAGGATTAGTGATAATGGACTGCAGCCAGCCATGGTAATGGAATTAGAAGAGAGAGTATTAATGGCAAAACCAGCAAAAGGAACAGACTGTAGGACCATGTGAATCTGTGAGGAGGTTGCTAAGGGTAACTGAGTAAGAACAGGCTTACTGGGTATACTGAGGCTGTATTTTAGATATGTAGTTTAGGGGCCCAGGGGCAGCCAGATAAAGAAGTGAAGCAGGGAGCTGGAAGCAAGGGTCTGGGGACCAGAAGAGGAGACTGGCCTGGAGATAGCAGCTTGGGAGTCATTAGACTGAGGGTGATCTTTGATGCCATCCCCATGTATGTGACCAGCCAGGGAGAGAGTGTGTTGAAGAGGAAGTCAAAACTATGCTGGGATGCCAGTGTCTAAGGGGAAGGCAAGAAAAGGTGAGTCTACAAAGGACACCAAGAAGGACTAGCAGGATATATAGGAGGGAATGTGTTATCATTAATCATTATTAATAAGTGAAGGTCTAGTATGATTGAGGCACCCTCCTGGGGACTTCATGAACCTCACTCTTGAAACCTGCCACAGCCTTGCAAGTGGGCATTCGTCATGATTTATAGGCTCAGAGTTTAAGTAACGAGCCTGAGGTTAGCTGCCCAGCCAACTTGGTAGGCCCAAGTATTTTCAAAGACCCATGTTCTTTTCTACCCCATGCGAACGGTGGTGGCAGCACAGATGGAGGCACCAGAGTCCAGAAAACCCTTCTCCTTTAGGGACCCCAACAATTTGGGCAGCTGTCAAGTTCAGGGAACTTCACCATTGCACGTACAAGTTTGAGATGGGGGCCACTGACCTCCTTTCTCATTGTGTAGGTCATATAATGGACACCTGGACAAGGAGTCTGTTTAAAATGAAACATAGAAAACAATGCCAGTAATGTAATTGCATCATGAATTGTGGCCAGAGAAGGAACCTAGCAACAAACTCATTTTCTGTTGGGCACAAGACACAGAGGACCTACTATAATTAGTTCTGTTCTTTTCTTCTTGTTGGCAAGTGCCTCTTTAGTTTTTCTTCCTTAAGTACTCCTGATGGATCAGCTTTTATCTAAAGTCTCGATGTTGGAATTGTCTCGCTGGGCAGTGAAGTGTTTGTAGGGTGGTCCTCAGGTTTCATGAGTATGGGTATACACCCATGTCTGACATTTACTGAGTACTTACTGTGTGCAAGAGAATATACTTGAGTGTTGTCCCTGTGTTGTCTTATTTACCTGTTGGTGCAATCTTGTGAGTTAGGTGATATAATTATCATTTTTCTGGTGGAGAAATTCTCCTGAAGGAAGCTAAGCAGCTTTCTCAAAATCCCATGACAAATGGTGGTGAATTAGGGATTTGAATTCAGCTCTCTGACCGCCCCCCAGTTATTGTCTGCGTATTCTCTTGTTTGTTGTGGGCTGGGTATCTTGTCCAGTCAGTCTCCTTGGCCTGAGTCTTTTTTTTTTTTTTCTGCCTGCAAATATGATTGTCCTGGAAGACCCTGCAGGGCTAGCAAGGTTGTTGAAGAGGTAACTGGTTGAATGACCTGAAAGCCATTTGTGCGGAGGTTGGAGTAGCAAATGCCTGGGAAATAGCTGGAAGCCCAGGAGAACTGGGCTTTGGACCATTACCAGTTAGTGAACACTGCAGGCCCATTGCCGACAAAGCTTTGCTCTGCTTCTTTAGAAGTGGAACAAGGCTGTTGGTGAGACTCTGAAAGTTACGATGTGATTGAATACCCTGTGGCCTTTAGGAGCAATTCTGGGGGCCCCTCATTCCTGCCAGGAGCATGCTTTCCAGTTCTGCTGGCAGCTCCATCCTGCTGGCTTGTGACTAGGTAACTGCTCATCCCCAGAGACCTAGACTGAGTGTCCTCTTGAGAGCCAGTGTCTTAGTACTTAGAAAGATTTCCTCTAATTGAGACCTCTTGCTGATGGATTTCCCTTCTGTCACTAGGGCCTTGTGCTCTCTTGCTAATGAATTGTCCAGGAATCAATGGCCCAGGCATGGTGGATGGACACTGCCATCCGTGAGGCATAAGACACAGCTGCCAGCCCTGTGTAGCTGGGACCCACGGTCGGAGCCCCTGAGGTGATTGCGAAGCTGAGCCATTAGCCGCCTCACATTTCCTTCCTGTGCACAGGGAGCCCTGCAATACGCCTTCACTTGCTAGCCTTTGGTGAGCAGTGGTTTAGGCCTGCCAAGTGGCTAAGACTTCTGATTGCATTTATCTTCGTAAGTATTGTGATTTGATAAATGTTTGAATCACGGACTTGGGGAACTAAAGGAACCTTGTTTCAATCCTTTTATCTTGCAAGTGAGAAAACAAAAGCTGCAGAAAGGAGGTCCTCTTCTTGGCTTGGTTTTGTCAGCGCTCAGGGAAGAAAGGGAAGAAAGCTAAGGCAGTCCCCTGCCCTGTGCCCCCAATTTTTCTGGGTTGCTGCTTTTGGATATCCCCAGGGAAAATGCTTCTGAGGCTGATCCTGTTGCCTGACAAAATGGGAGGAGAAACCTCATCAGTCTTCCAGTGGACTTGGATGGTTTCTTTTTCATGCTGTAATGTTGAGCATTTGATTTTGTTTTGGTTATGTCTATCCACAATCATAGGAATAGTGGTGGTGAATGCTTAGCCACTCTTTGCCAGGTGAACGAGGATCAGTTGTCATGTTAGAACATTCCCTTGCTCTTCAGGTTATTAAAGAACTATTAGTGCCGTCCGACAGGCATGTAATAAATGAAGCCTCCCGAGGCTTAAATAGCAGTCATAAGTGCCTTGTTTGCACCTAAGGATTCGCTTGCTCACTCAGCAGGATCTGGATCAATAGACATCATTTTCATAAGATGTTTATCTTTCTTTTTCATATTAGACAGGCTTATTTTTTTTCTGGAATTTGCTTTAGGGGCAATGGGCTTTTGGGAAAAAACAAAACTGGCAGATTATAAGAATAAAGCTTGAATCAAATTTAGGTATTATAAGAAATAAAATGTGACTTCCAGGGAACCAAAGCACTATACCATTTCCATTTCTATCAGCCATTCACCATAATGAGGTTTAGATTCAAAATTCAATTCTGAGTTCTGTAAGATGACTGCTCATCAGGAAGGATGTAGATAGGGCCACTAGTAATGGTGCTTGAAGGGTTGGAGAGGGCGTGTAAGGACAGCAATGAACAGCAAGAGGTAGGGGTTAACCCCTGACACAGTCAGAAGATTCCACATACGAGCGTCCCCCTTACCTGTTCATTCCTGTTGATCTTGGTTTTGCTTTTTTTAAAAAAAATGTTATTGGGGAATAGTGGACTTACAATGTTTGGTTAGTTTCAGGTGTATAGCAAAGTGAATTGGTTCTGTGTATATTTTCTTACACTCTTTTCCCATATAGGTTATTACAGAAAATTAAATTGAGTTTCCTGTGCTATACAGTAGATCCTTACTAATTATCTGTTTTATATATAGTGGTATGTATGTGTTAATCCCAGCTTCCTAAGTTATTACTTTCCCCCACATTTCCCCTTTGGTAACTATAAGTTTGATTTCAACATTTGGGAGTCTGTTTCTGTTGTATTTTGGTTTTGCTCTTCGATGAACATCCTTCCAAAGCTAGGTGTACATACTCGGTCCCAGAGTTACATTTTTGGCTCCTGTAAATGCTCTTCTGCCTGCATGGACTGAATTGTGGCTCCCCAAAATTCAGATGTTGATACCCTGACTCCCAGTGTGACTCTATTTGGAGACAGGGCTTTTAGAAGGTAATCACAGTTAAAGGATGGTACGTCTTAACATTGATAGCATTGATGACCTTAAAAGAAGAGGAAGAGAGAGTTCTTTCTCTCTGCCGCATGCGTACATGGGGAGAAGACAGCCATTTGCAGGTAAGAAAGGGACTCTCACCCGAGCTCACCCATGCTGGCACCCTGATCTCAGATCCTTGGCCTCTAGAGCTGTTAGAAAATTAATTTCTGTTCTTTAAGCCACCGAGTCTGTTGTATTTATTTATTGTTGTGGCAACCAAACTGACCAATATTCATCCCCCCATCCTCCTCCTCCCTTCCTTCCTTCTTATTTCATGCTGGCAGTGCCAACTTAGGTCTATAAATTTCACTTGTTTATAAGTGAATCATTAGGCAGTTGTGGATGCATTTTGCCCTGGAAATAACATTACCAAGTGGCCCTGAAAAATCTGTGTAGCTATGGTGTGGTTAAATAGCATGTTACGAGGTGTCACACGGTATTTAGAAATGGATAGCAACATTCACATTGTTCAAAAAGGTCTAAATGGAGAGTTTCATTTCTGTCCTACCCACCATCCATCCCATTTCTACTGTTGCCTCCCCAGCTTATTGTCCTTATTAATTTGAAAATACACATATACATAAATTTAACTTCCCAAGACCTTTAAAAAATTTTTTTCCAGATGGTCTTTTATTGTACTGTGATATTCATATTGTATAGTTACAATCTTTTTTATCCCTCTGAGGATGTTAATCGTAATTATTTTTGCTTTATTCCCTTCCTGTAGAGTTTTTTTTCTTTTAAGTTTCTTGCTTTAATTTCTCCTCTGTTTTGACCTCTCTCACAATCATAGCTTTATTTCAGTGTCAGATAATGTTTAGTTATTGGTTTGTCTGGATGAAGGACTTTGAAGCTGTTGGAGGCTTTTGTGTGTGGGTGGGGCTTGTTGACCTGACTCTCCTGGTAGGGTGTTCTGGCTGGGATGCCTGATTAAGAATCAGTGCTGGTCGAGTAGTATTCCATTGTCTCTATATAGACCGCATCTTCTTTATTCGCTCTTCCATCAGTGGGTGTCACGTTCTTCAAGACCGGGACACTTGTGTTGTGTCTGCATCTTGATTACTCTTAGTAATGCTGTGATGATCATAGGGATGCACGTATTTTAGATGGTAAAGAATCTGCCTGCAATGCAGGAGACCCAGGTTCAATCCCTGGCTCAGGAATATCCCCTGGAGAAGGGAATGGCTACCCACTCCAGCTTTCTTGCCTGGAGAATCCCATGGGCAGAGGAGCCTGGCAGGCTATGGTCCATAGGGTCTCGAAGAGTCAAACATGGCTAAATGACTGACACTAACAGTATCTTTGTATTCTTTAGATAAATACCCAGAATTGGAATAGCTTGGTCATATGGAGTGCTATTGCTAACTTTTGAGGAGTTCCCATACTGTTTTCCTTAGTACCTAGTGGGTGGTAGTGATGCGTAGACATGTGAGCACACATGTCCAGAAGTTGAAATGTCATGTTGTACACATGAAATGGACATAATATTATAAACCAGTGTAACCAGAGAATCCGTGCTACTGTCTCCTGCTTTTTCCTCTTGGGCTGCTCAGACTCTCCAGAGAGGACTCTTACCATCTTCTTGGAATGTGAAGGTCAGACCATCAGTATTACTGATGGCCAGTGGAGAGGAGAGGGTTGGGGTGTGTATATGTGTGAGATTATCTCAGCATCCTCCTTTGTTTGCTTAACCCTTTGTTTTATGTGATTTACCTTAGCCTTCAGGCTTCCCAGGTGGGTGACTCAGTGGTAAAGAATCTGCCTGCCAGTTCAGGAGATACAAGAGATGTGGATTCAATCCCTGGGTCAGGATGATCCCCTGGAGAAGTAAACAGCAACCTACTCTGGTATTCTTGCCTGGGAAATCCCATGAACAGAAGAGCCTGGCAGGCTACAGTCCATGGGGTCACAAAGAGTTGAACATGACTTAGCAACTAAACAACAACAACAACCCTAGGCTTCATCCTATGTGGGAGTCCCTCAATGAAGAGACCCTCTACTATCCCCTGTCCTTTGATAACCTCCTGTGTCTTGCCTTGGTAGAGAAAGTGCAGTGCTCAGCTCTGCAGAGTGGCAAAGGGCATCTGGGGACTCTGTTGCTTCTTGATCTGAATTTCAGTGAACTCTTCTTTAGGCCCTGACACCAATATCTCAGGAGGAACCTCAAAAGGAGGAGTTTCTCCTTTTCTCAAAAGGAGGAGCCTTTTGGTATTGAAATGGTTATGGGTTGGTTTTTAGCTTTCTCTGTTGCTAATTTTTTAAGGCTGTTTATCAGATCAGCTGAGACTTTAATGAGTGAGGAAGCCCAAGGCAAGAGAGGAGAGTAACTTGTCTGTTGTCACTTAACTGTTTAGTACAAACTAGAGGAAAAACTAGATCTTTTGACTCCTTGTCTAGCCCTGAAACCACCCAGTGTACTCATTGTTGTTGGTTACTCAGTTGTGTCCAACTTTTTGTGACTCCATGGACTTTCCTGTCCTTCACTATCTCCCAGAGTTTGCTCAGACTCATGTCTGTGGAGTTGATGATGCCTTCTAACCATCTCATCCTCTGTCGCCCCCTTCTCCTCCTGCCCTCAATCTTTCCCAACATTAGGGTCTTTTCCAATGAGTCGGCTCTTTGTCTCAGGTGGCCCAAGTATTGGAGCTTCAGCTTCAGCTTCAGCCCTTCCAATGAATATTCAAGGTTGATTTCCTTTAGAATTGACTGGTTTGATCTCCTTGCAGTTCAAAGGACTCTCTAGAGTCTTCTCCAGCACCACAGTTTGAAAGCATCAGTTCTTTGGCACTCAGCCTTTTTTATGGTCCAACTCTCATATCTGTAATGACTACTGAAAAAAAAAAAAACAAACCATAGCTTTGACAACGTGGACCTTTGTTAGCAAAGAGATGTCTCTGCTTTTTAATACACTGTCTGGGTTTGTCATAGCTTCCGGTAATGCACATACGCACACGTGCACACACGCTCTTCCATCCTCCTTTGTTTCATATGACATCACTCACCAATCCTTTAAGGTAGGCTTGAATATCTTGATTTTATAAACAAGGAAATTGAAACTCAGAGAAATGCCTGGATTTGCCCATGACCACAGAGCTATTTGATGGTAGAGCCAGCATCAGATTCCCAAGTGTGCACTCTTAACTCTTACATTGAACCTTCTTAAGTCATGTGTTGGGCATTGACTGAAATACCAGACTATCTGTATGCCTTACTCACTCTTGTGATGGCTTTGATAGCCAACTTTGACTTGGGAAGCCATAGGAATCACACTCTTCCCTATGAATGAGTGTGATCATCTGGTCTATGCCTTACTGCCCCCTCTGCAAGGCAGTAGCATGCCCTTTAATTCCTCTTAGCTAAGAGAAGACTCTTCATCTTTCTTTTTAATCTTTTGGTGAGAATTCAGATACATCATCAGGTTGAGCTTTGTGGCTTCTCTGTATGCATGTTCATGTGAGTGTGTTCCTCTAAAGGAAATCCTGATGAATGAAGTCTTCCTATAAAGTGAACAGTGGTGGTAAACTGGCCAATACATTTTAGGAAAATTGCCTGTGACACTCCGTGCCAGAGCAGACTCAAGTTCTCTGAGATGAGGCACTTGTCCTTCTTCCTGGGCTTGTTTAGGTGTAGCTACCGGGGCTGCCTGGCTCCATATTTCCCGTCCCTCTTCAATCTGTCCCGTGCTGATTTCCATCAGGTACTCAAGGTATTACCTGGAGTATTCCACTCTTTTAGTCCTATATCACATCCATCAGCAGGTCCTGTCATCCTATCCTTAAGTATATTTCATTAACCCAAAATATGCCTGACTCCATCTGGATTCTCTGTCTCCCCATCACTGCTGTAGGGCAGGCCACTGTCATCTCCTATCGTGATCAGTGCAGGAGCCTTCCGACTGCTGGTCTCTGCCTTTTGCCCCTATATCTCTCCTTGCTTTGCCCTCCCTTACTCATTGAGACAGAAGGTAGAATGGTGGTTGCTGGGGGCTGGGAATAAGGGAGAAATAGGGAATCATTGTTGAATGGGTAGAGAGCTTTGCAAAGAGAAAATGGTTCCAGAGATTGGTTGTAGAACATTGTGAAAGTATGTAACACTTTTGAACTAGACAGTTAAAAATAGTTTACATGGTAAATATATATGTATTTTGCAATTTAAAAAAGGTAAAAATAGCTACAGGGCTTCTTTTTGAGGTGATGGTTGCACAATTCTGTGTATTAAAACCATGAAGTCGTACACTTCAAGTGGATGAGTTGGATGGCATGTGGATGGTATCATTAAAATGATCAGTTTTTGTTTCAAACCGCTTTTTAAAAAAGTATTCATCAGGGCTGATACCATCCTGACTCAGTTCCAGTATCCTTCTGTTCAAAACTAAAGTCTCCTAGAAGGACGTTGACTTGCTTGCGCCCACCCCTTGGGGTAGAGTGGAAGATCAGAAGTCTTGGGGAGAATGTACCATGATAGACAGAGCTACCAGAGATAGTTCTATAAATATTTTAAGATGATCTGTCTCTTTTTTCTTTTTGAAAATCTGATCTGATGTGAGTATTGATCATGATAGACTCATCATGAGCCTGCTGTATGGTCTAGCCAACTCAGTTCTTCCATATCAGGGCTATTAAACCCATTTGTCATCCATCTGCTATTCATCCTTTCATTAATTTGTGAAATGATGAGCCTCTCTGTCAGAGTTTGGAGAGATAAGCGTATCCTTCACGATGTGGTGCTGAAATTGAAGCACATTATTTCACACCATCCTTGCTTGGTGTAGTTTACTTATGAGTAAAAATAAATAAGACTCATAGAAATAGCATAACAAGAAATGTTGGCGAGTCCGTGTGAAGAAAATCACAAAAACGTGTTGACTGACAAAAAAGAAGGCTTGAATAGATGGGGATGAGGGCTGCCAGTTTCTTCCAGTGTGATGAAGATGTCACTTCTTCCCAAATAATAAATCATTTCACCCCAGTCCAATCAACATCTTAGCTGGGAGTTTCTTTCTTCTTTTTGGGGGATTGTGTCAAATTATTCTCAAGCTCTTAAAGAATCAGCTGTCTGAAATTGCCAAGAAAATTTTGAAAATGATGTATAATTAGAGGAGATTTGCATTTCCAGATATAAAATGTACTCAGACTTTACTAATTAAGACCATGTGGTTTCTAGCACAGGGACATACTATTGAATGGAACAGAATAATCTAGAAACAGCTTAATGTGAGAGAGGGTGTAATGCATTAAGGGGAAAGGGGAATTGTTTAATGAATTCTAAATTAATTACTGGGAAAAATATGATTATAGCCTTTCTTCACACAATATACCAAAATAAATTTTGGTTGGAATAAAGAGTTAAATGGAAAACAATTAACCACCACAACAAACAGAAACAAAGAAAAATTGTACTTGATGCTGATATTAGGAGAGTCAATGGAAAGAAAATTTCAAAGGAGGAAAATAATTGCTTTACATAAAATTAACATTTCTAGAAGTCAAAACTTCCCAAAGAAACAAAATGCCAGTTAAAAAAAAAAAACTTTGGAAAAACATACTCAACAAATGATTAGTTTTGTTAATGTATAAATCAACAAGAATGATACTAAAACCATAGTAGGAAAATTGGCAAAGGCTGTAAACCAGGCTAACAGAATAGGACATACAAATAGCTAATAAAAATGAAAAAAATAAAAATTCAACCTTTTAAGCCCCCTCCCCTTACTTATAGAAATACATTTTATGTGATGGTCAAAGAGTATTCACTAAGGGAATCATGTTTTCAAAGAACCTTTATGGTTCCAATGTTACTTGTAGTAGTATTTGAAAACAGGACAAAGTAATATATCAAGATTTATAAAACAGAGGAGCATGCAGAGAGAATTGGCAAGGCATTCACTGAAAGTTTAATAATATTGGAAAGGAAAAAAGACAGTTCTCAATTTTGGGTGTTCATTAAACTGCTGGTAGAAATGTAGATTGGTATAACTTTTAGTAAAAGAAATTTGGCTATTCTTATTAGGAGTCTTAAAACGTTAATGAACATTGTCCTAAGAGTTTGTTTCTGAGACTCTCTCCTAAAGAATGAATCAGAGCTGCTGATACAAGTTTATGGAAGTGGATGTGAATCAGTTTACTGATGAAGGCTTGAAACTTGGGAGCAAACTATAAATACAGAAGATTGTTTTAAAAATTATGTTAAATGTGCTTGACATAATGTTTGATGATACAGTGGGATATAAGACTATATATATAGCATGTTTACATTGTGATAAAAATGTGTATGCTTAGAAAATACACTGGAAGGAAAGAGGCCAAAATGTTAATTGTGGTTAAGTATGGTGGTTAGTGGGATTGTTGGCAAATTTTAATTTTCAGTTTTGTACCTTTATGTGTTTTCTGCATGTTTTCTCCTCTAAGCGTTTACTAGTTTTTAAATCAGAATCTTGTCCTCATGGATTACTTAGTATTTAAACAAGCATTTCATTGAGACCTCAGGAATTATAGAACTTTTTGAGGCTATTAATATTTGAATGTTAATGTTCTTAAGAAATTGAAGAAGGAAATCTCTTTTTCCACCACTTAATGACTTGCACTTTCTTCCTTGAGGCCTGAGATAGTTTGGATGTAAGATCTGAAAGGTAAGGAGTGGAGTTGTTTCCATTTATTCTGGTGATCTATCGAAGATCATTAGAATGGGGGATATGGTATAGGAGTTGAAGTAAATTCTATTGTGAAGGACTGAAGATCAATAGATAAATGTCTCTCTTTTTTGAATTTTTTTGAAATGACAGTTGAGGAAGAAAGATAGATCATTACTCACTGCCTATTTGGAGGCTGTTCACGAACTGCTTTTAAAAACCAGCGCACGGTTCAGCAACTTAGCCATTTCTTCAGCTGGCCAGTTTCGGTGGATCTATTTAATTAGATTTCAACACAGCGTCTGTAGCCCCAGTAAATTCAAATAATTAAGCCTTATGATTTCCTGTGTGTTATAAATGTCACTAAAATTGCCGTTGCAGAACAGATCATTTCTTTGGTAATTGCAATTTCTGTCATGAATTGTTTCATCACTTACAGCGATTAGAACTTTGAAATAATTTCTTAAAATTGGACTCAATTGAAATTTTTTTTGCGTTGCCTCTCCTTATCCATATTTTTTTTTCTTTTCTCTCTTAATTATTTGTGCTAGTTTACTTACCTTCCAATAGAGAAGAACAAGGGCCAGTGCTCTCCAGGAGCCAGATGCCTAGGTTTGGAGTTGAGCTGAAAGTGGGCCAGCGTCCCTTTAGAAGGGAAGCCCTGCTCTGTCTGGTGGCGTTGACCCCACCTGGGAGCATGCATACTAAAGGCCTTTGGGAAGCTCAGACGGGCCTGTGGTGTCCTGCAGTAACTGAGGTCTTTGGAGGTGATCGTGGTGGCTCCTCACTTTTCTTGGAAGTAGCCTGGGAACCACTGTAGGAGGGATTTTGTCAGCTGAGTGGAGTCTGCCCACTCTGATGACCAGTTCTAGTCATTTGGAGCATCTCTCCAGAGGCTATAATCCACTCAGTGAGTTGACAGTTTTTGAGGAGTTGCGCTGTGCTTAGAATAGTCTTAGGTGCTGTGGATCCAAGAACACTTCTTTATCTCAGTCCTTCTCTCCTGAAATAAAGATAATGGCTGCCTTCCTGGTGCTCAGGGCTTCGTCTGGCTCTTATCTTTCCTTTTCATCCAAATGCACGATTCCCTCTAACCAGACAAATGCTCTGTCACCTCTGCTCATGTTGCCGTTATTGCTAGCTGGAAACATCTTTAAAACCACTTCTGTTTCAGCAATAAATGTTCTTTATCTTCATGTCTAGCTCCCGTGCCACCTTTTCTTCAGAACTTTTCTCAGACTCCAACGCTGTGGGCAGTGGCTCTGACCTGTGAAGACCCTGCGTTGTTTCTGCCTCTCTGCAGGGCAGGTGTTATATTCTTCCTTGCAGGGTGGCTATTTGTGGATACCCTTTTGACTTTCTTGGGGCAGGAAGCCGTACAACTCCTATCTGACTTCCTGGAGAGGTAAAGAGTTGTGTTTACTTGCTGCAGGAGTGAAATACCTTTTAGAGCCTTTGATTTGGGACAGATCCGCAAGGGACGAGTACTGCTGGACTTCACCCAGGGTGGTGGTCCGCCAGTGGTGTGGTTTGACAAGCTGTGAATTCATTAAGATGGTTTTTTGCATTTTATTTATTTTATAAAGTTACTTTTTGTAATGTATTAATTTAAAAATGTGGTAAAATAAGTATAAGATAAAATTATATAAGATAAAATTATATATGTAGCCCTTTTAAGTGTACAGTCTAGTCTCCTTGAGTATAATCACATTAAGAGGACCTGTCTTCAACATTCATCCCCAAAACTTTTTTCATTTTGCAAAAATGGAGACACCAATCCCCACCTCTGTAGCTCCTCATAACCACCATTCTACTTTGTGTCTAATGAATTTGACCAAGCTCCTCAGTGAATAAAATCATATGATATTTGTCTTTTTGTGACTGGCTTATTCACTCAGCATAAAGAACATCTATGTTCTTTATATGGTTCATTTATGCTATAGAATGTGTCAGAATTTCCTTCCTTGTTAAAGGCTGAATAATACTCCCTTGTATGTATACCACATTTTGTTGATTCGTTTAACTGTTGATGGACTCTTGGATTGCATAAGGCTGTTGTGTATAATGCTGCTATGAGCGTGGTGTACAAATATCTTTTTGATTTCCTGCTTTAATTTTTAAAAAAATACCTACCCAGAAGTGGAACTATAGGTTCCCCTGGTTATTTTATGTTTCATTTTTTGAGGACCCGCCATACTGTTTTCCATAGTGACTGAACCCTTTTACATTCTTGCCAGCAGTGATAGTATTTTCATTTATAGAAGGTGGAAACTGAATTCTGAGGAATTAAATAACTTGTCCAGACTCATGTGGCTTGTAAGTGAATGAGCGGGTATATAAACCCAAGTGTGTCTAGTTTAAAGGCATGTGCTCAGTCATGCCCTGAACCATGTATTCCAGGACTGTGTGGCTGCAGGTAAAAGAAAATCTCTGCTGCAGTGGTTTAAACAACCAGGACTTGGTCTTTCTTACTTCGTACAAAGAGTAAAGGCATAGAGTTGCTGTCATTGTCTCAGCAGCTCAACAGTAACAACAAGAATGACTCTGACTCTCTGAGTCTTTCCCTTGTGACTTACTAATTACTTCCTGTTTGCAAGTTGTCTGTTACAGCTCAAAGCATCACATTTCTGTGTTGTGAAGACAGTAACAAGGATTAGGGCCAACCTAGCTGGGACTCTATGTTCTTGTAATCAGACCAAAAGTGTTCCTAGAAGCTCTGGAACAGATTCCTACAAATATTGCAATGGCTGGAACTAGGTGATCCCTCAGTGAAAAGGAGGCTGGCAAGTATCTATTTAGCCTCTGTTGTGAAAGGAAGCCCAGGAAAAGGGGGATTGCTGTGGCTTTTGGACAGCCACTCAACAGTCTGCCCACTGTATGTTTCTAGAGGAATCTTGTCGATTTGTTCCTCCCTACTTAGAATTCTTTAGCTGAAAACAAGGGTAATTAAGCTCCTCTGCCTGATTTTAACTGAAAATAAATTTGACATCAAATTGTTCTCAGACCAAAGGAACCATAACAACAATAATAAAAATATCAGGAAAGATAGATAAAGGTTTAAGTGCAATCACTTAGTAGACTTAGTAAAATACTAAAATACTATCTACTAGTGAACTCCGGGAGTTGCTGATGGACAGGGAGGCCTGGCGTGCGTCGATTCATGGGGTTGCAAAGAGTTGGACACGAGTGAGTGACTGAACTGAGCTGAACTGAAAATACTTAGTAAATGTAGTTCACAGGACCATGAGCTTCCTGGAGCAGAGGCTGTGTCTCATCATTGCTGACTCCCCTAGCACAGGTTCTGAAACATCATGGGAAAAAATAAGTGATTATATATATAGAATTGACTGAAACATCATTTTAATATGCTAGTGGTGTAAAAGCTTCCAGGACACTGATTTCTTGCACACAGCCGAGGCTGTCTGGGCATTGGCTGAGTATGAACTGGAATGATGGATGGTCTTGTTTGTCCATGTGGAAATCAAGCCTTTGGTATATTCAATAATAATGCTATGAGCACATTTAAATCAGAATTTAAATTCCTCATAAACACATGGCTGGCAGAAATCAGTTAGCTGGCAATGCCATCATTTTAAGAAGATCACTTCCTACGTGGCTCTGTGTGCCCACTGTTGAACACACATATCTATGTGGTGCGATTGGTGGGCTTGTGTTTATCATCTTCCTCCATCCCTGTTTGCTGACTGGGGGCAGAGGACAGTGACTGCTCATTAGGAAGGGCTTTCCTGTCTTCCTGAGGATTTGGCTGTTCTGGCCTGATCAAGATGACGTGGAAATTGAAGAACAGACTTCATAAGTTGTGCTAAAATAGCTGAGATTGATAGATTATATATGCCTGATCCTATGCCAGTCACTGTATATACACCACTTCATTTAATTCCTGTCACAACCTTGTAAGGTTTAAGTGGCAAATCTAGGACTTGAATACAGGTCTTTGGTCTCTGTGGTTTAGATTTTATTCTCTCTTTTGGATCATGACTGGATTGATCTCTAAGTGTTAGAGCAACTTAGGTGTCAGTGTGGGCTAAGGATTAAAGAGTCTAGGGTTTGAACTACGGCTCTGATCAAGTTAAAAGACTTATCTTCTCTGGCTTCTTTTTTTTAAACCTACTATATAGGAGGGTTGAATTGACTAAGCCATATTAACGTACTGAGTGTCTACCATGTACGGGGGTAGTGGACACAGTATGAAGAGGCCTCTTTGTGTGAATGGATGGCTTTTGATCATAGATATTCCTGTTGCATATGAATATGTAAGTGGGTATTCTGAGTTATAAACTGGTCTCATGTTTGTTCAGAAGGAATGAATTAGTTCTTAAGCTCATCTCCGCTACAAAGCTGAGCACCAAAGCTTGCTTCAGGTCACCTTTATAAGCTCAACCAGAAAGAGTCCTTATTTCTTTTGAGGATGTCAGCTGCTATCCAGGATATAGCATGAAACAATTTAAACACATTCCTGCTTTCATGGAGCTTAGATTCTGGCAAAGGAGACAGCTATTAAAGAATTGTCCAAATAAGTTCATGAAGTTAAAAGACTTCATGCGCCTTGGAAGAAAAGTTATGACAGCATATTAACTAGATAGCATATTAAAAAGGAGAGACATCACTTTGCTGACAAAGGTCTGTATAGTCAAAGCTATGATTTTTCCAGTAGTCTTGTACGGATGTGCGAATTGGACCATAAAGAAGGCTGAGCACTGAAGAATTGATGCTTTCGAACTGTGGTGCTGGAGAAGACTCTAGAGAGTCCCTTGGATGGCAAGGAGAGCAAAGCAGTCAATCATAAAGGAAATCAACCCTGAATATTCACTGGAAGGACTGATGCTGAAGCTGAAGCTCCAATACTTTGGCCATGTGATGTGAAGCACCAATTCATTGGAAAAGACCCTGATGCTGAGAAAGATTGAGGACAGGAGGAGACAACAAAGGATGAAATGGTTGGATAGCATCACTGACTCAATGGACATGAGTTTGAGCAAACTCCGGGAGATGCTGAATGACAGGGAAGCCTGGCATGTTGTAGTCTGTGGGATTGCAAAGAGTCGGACGTCACTTAGTGACTGAACAACAACAATTACAATTATTATAAATAAACAATTATTATAATAATGCTACAGAGGAAAAAATAATGGAATTATATGTTTTTCATACATGTAATTATTTCCTTTATGTTATACATGTAGTCTATTTATATATATTCAAAGCACAATGTAATGTATACTATATGTAATGAGAGAATTGATGTAGTGGGGGTGGGTGGGCTGGGAAAGCTCCTCTGAGAAGCTTGCTCTCTCCTCCACATACAGCTGTAGTGTAGTACACCTCTGGGTTGGTGGCCTTGGGAAGCCCTTGGAGATTGTATCCTTCATAGAGATATCAGCATTCTCGAGGTGCTGCTGGGGTAGAACATTGCAATAGAGGGGAACCATGACGGGAAGAATTGTGTGTAAGCTTGTGTATTTTATTCCCAGAGATTCCTAGGAATAACTGGATGGGACTTCTGGAAGCTGGAAGTCTTATGTCTTGTTGGGGAAGACACTGGGGAAAAGCTCATATGTTGATAAAGTTTGAGGAAACTTGGATCACATGTAATGAGAATTTTCCAGTGTTTTGCTCAGGGACACTCCACGTTCTTTAAGTAGAAATATCCTTGAAATGCAGGAGAATAACTCATCAGGCTGCCATTGTTAGAAATACCCTTTGAAATCTTGTCATTGCCTTGGCTCTCATTCTCTACTCATAAGGCAAGATTTTGCTGGGTGCTGTGGTGTCCTGGGAAGCCCCATTCAGCATGAAGAGGCCTCTTTGTGTGAAAGGCTGGCTTTTGATCATAGATATTCCTGTTGCATATAAATATGTAAGTGGGCATTCTGAGCTATAAACTGGACTTATGTTTGTTCAGAAGGAGTGAGTTAATTCTTAAGCTCATCTCCGCTGCAAAGCTGAGCACCAAAGCTTGCTTCAGGTCACCTTTTGAAGCTCAACCAGAAAGAGTCCTTATTTCTTTTGAAGGCATCAGCTGCTATCCAAGAAGCATACTGTGTTTGAGTAAGAGTTCCTGAAAGACTGTGCTTCCTGACTGGGTGTCCAGAATTCCCTCTGCATTTGAGAGTGAATAGTCAGTAATCTCCGGAGAAGGGTACTCTTGCCTGGAAAATCCCATGGATGGAGGAGCCTGGTGGGCTGCTGTCTGTGGGGTCGCAGAGTCGGACATGACTGAAGTGACTTAGCAGCAGCAGTCAGTAATCTATTACTGAATGGATTGCAGTTGATACACAAAAGTTTGTGTTGTGGTATATAGGAATTAAAAAGCATAATGAGACAACAATGATGATAAGGCAGCTAACATTGATTGATCACTCACTATTGGTCAGGCATTGAGCTGGATAGTACTTTATAAACTAGGTACTATCGGCATCTCTCTTTTATGGATGTAGGAAAAGAAATACCTCTTTTCCTGGTATCTCTTCCAAGGTGCTAATGTAGATTTGTGGGCAAGCCAGGGTTTGTGTCCTGGCTGCTGGGTCTGGCACCTGACTATGTAGGCACTGAGGTGGAATGACTTGGTGGGGGATCAGGGACATGCCAAGAGCTGGGTCAGTTTCATGGCTTTAGTCATAGTTTGGTTCTCTGGCAGCCTTTTCTTTCTTTCTTTCTTTTTTTTTTTTCTGGACAATATTGAAAAGGGAACACATACCTTAAAAGGATTTGAGGATTTTGGAATTAAATCTGAAACTGCTATTGCCAGTAAGAAATGTTTTGAAAGTGTCTTTTAAAAAATCATAACCAATTATGTGAATATGGCTTCCTATTCAGTAATACGGCATGACGTTTACCCTAAAAACAGTTTCTCCATTCTAAATTTCTATATAAAATTGATGCGTTAGAAAAGATACACCATATTATTTTGTTGTTTGCTGTGCTTCCTAGTAAAATGCAGGGTGCTGCTTGGGGTAACCACTTCCCAGGTTGAGTACCTTCAGTAGACGTTGGCTACACTAGAGGTAGAAGATGTCTCATCAGCTTTCAGGAAGTAGGGTGTGAATATGATGGCCTGGGCAAGTCACAGTGCTCTGCAGAGCTGAGTGGTATTGTGATTCATCAATATCATTATGGTTGCTGTTTTGTTTGCTTCAGAATACGCAGACATATTTCTTCTTCTTCTTTTTTTTTTTTTTTTTTGTTTGTTTGGAGGTGAATTAGGTAGCAAAATTCCAAGTCATTCTGTTTTGCAGGACACGTTAGGAAGGATGTTTGCATGGTAGCGTAGACAGGAAGATACACATGTGAGCAGAAGATGTTATGCAGTGAAGTGTATTTGTGTTGAATATTTCTGCTGTGTCTCTAGCATCATACCAATGGCTTTATGGAACTCTGGAAAGTAAACAACCATGGCAGATCAATAAGTACATTAGTAATAAATGTGTCTCCACTAGGTAAGGCCATTCATTGTGCTAGTCCAATTTTGAGTGTTACTTTAAAATATTAGCCTTGTGAAAGCATTCTAGAAATAGTAGATAGAAATGAGGGGTAGCCCAGCATCTTTATATCTATAAATGTGATCTTTCATGCTTATGAATATAGACAGACTCTTGGGTAAACTTGAAGAATAGAAAACCCATACTGATAACAGTGAAGGCTGCTTTTCAGAAATCAATTTTATTGAGGAAAAATTTGCCTGCAATACAATACACCCATTTTGAGTGTTCAGTTTTAACGAATGTACACACCCATGTAAATACCACCACAATCGAGATTTAAAACATTTCCATTACTGTAAGTTTCATCTAGCCCCTTTGAAATCTGTCCTCTAGCCCCAGGAGACCTGATCTACGTTCTTTCACTGTAGCTAAATTTGCCATATAAATGAAATAATATGATGTTTAGTCTTTTGTGTCTGGCTTCTTTCTCTTAGCATAATATTGTAAAGATTTCTTTATGTTATTGTGTGTTATCAGTGATACATTATTTTTTATTGCTAATTGTTATTCCGTTGCATGGATATAGCATAATTTGTTTATCCATTCACCTGTTGGTGGACATTTCGGTTATTTCTAGCTTAGAACTATTATGAATAAAGTTGCCATGAACATTCATGTACAAAGCTGTTGTAGACATATCACTTAATTTTGTCGCATGGTTACTTGGGAGTGGAATTGCTGAGTCATAGATCAGTGGAACAGAGCGGAAAGTCTAGAAACAGGTCTCTACATGTATGGTCAGTTGTTTTTTAAAAAACAAAAGTGCCAAGGTAACTCCCTGGAAGGGGGCAGACTTTTCAACAAACAGTGCTAGAATAGCCAGATATCTATATGAAAAAAATGAGCATATCACATACCACATGAAAATAACCTTTAAACAGGTTACATACTTAAACACT
Organism: Ovis canadensis; assembly: GCF_042477335.2. Lineage (NCBI taxonomy): Eukaryota > Metazoa > Chordata > Mammalia > Artiodactyla > Bovidae > Ovis > Ovis canadensis. The sequence goes on along the minus strand of NC_091249.1, from coordinate 61,553,692 downwards.
AAAGCAAAATGTAAAGCTTCTAGAAGGAACATAGGAGAAAGTGTTCATTATCTTGAGAAGGCAAAGATATTTTAGATAGGATACAAAAAACATTTGTCATAGAAGAAAAAATGGATGGGATCTTATCAACATTAAAAACTTAGGAAATGGGCAAGAGGTTTGAATAGAAACTTCACAAAAGGACGCGTACAGATGGCCAATGAGTGCATGCAAAGTATTCATTGACAAAGATATTCAGTACTTTAAAGATGCTGCTCCTTTGCTTTGTTTCCATTAAGAAAGTTTGTTTGTTTGTTTTGCTTTCCTCCTGTTCCTCTGTATGTAACCAGTTCAGTTCAGTTCAGTCACTCAGTCGTGTCTGACTCTTTGTGACCCCATGAATCGCAGCACGCCAGGCCTCCCTATCCATCACCAACTCCCGGAGTTCACTCAGACTCACGTCCATCGAGTTGGTGATGCCATCCAGCCGTCTCATCCTCTGTCATCCCCTTCTCCTCCTGCCCCCAATCCCTCCCGGCATCAGAGTCTTTTCCAATGAGTCAACTCTTTGCATGAGGATCCTTTCCCACAAAGGTGTTTTTTCCAGTGGTCATGTATGGATACAAGAGTTGAACTGTAAAGAATGTTGAGCTCTGAAGAACTGATGTTTTTGAACTGTGGTGTTGGAGAAAACTCTTGAGAGTCCCTTGGACTGCAAGGAGATCCAACCAGTCCATTCTGAAGGAGATCAGTCCTGGGATTTCTTTGGAAGGAATGATGCTAAAGCTGAAACTCCAGTACTTTGGCCACCTCATACGAAGAGTTGAGGTCCAAGTAGTCCTTGCAGTCCAAGTAGTCATCAGGGAAATGCAAATTAAAGGCATAATAATATACTGTTTCATATCCATGATACTTGGTAACATTGAAAAGACTGATAGTACCTAGTGTTGGTGAGCATGTGTAACACCTGGAACTCTTATGCATTACTGACAAGACTATGAAATGGTACAGTCACTTTCAAGAAGTGTTTGGCAGCTTCTCATACACGTTATTATTGATAGCCTTCTGAATTCTTTCAGTGTGTTATAGGTTCCTGCTGTCGCTGTATATGGAGAAGGCAATACTCCAGTACTCTGGAAAATCCCATGCACAGAGGAGCCTAGTAGGCTGCAGTCCATGGGGTCACTAAGAGTCGGACACTGAGAGATTTCACTTCCACTTTTCACTTTCATGCACTGGAGAAGGAAATGGCAACCCACTCCAGTGTTCTTGCCTGGAGAATCCCAGGGATGGGGGAGCCTGTTGGGCTGCCGTCTATGGGGTCACACAGAGTCGGACATGAGTGAAGCGACTTAGCAGCAGCAGCAGCAGCAGTCACTATAGGTTTTAGTTTATTTCCCTCAATTTTATAGCTCTTTAGGGAGAGTAATACATTTTCTTAAGTCTTGATATCATTATCTTTGAGCAGGATGATATTGTTATTACTTTGGCTCTTCTACTTAACCCAAGGCAATGTCAAAGAAAGCCATACTATATAGGTGGGAGTTAAAAGATTAAAACACATGTTCAACAAGATAATCATTCCAAAGAAAGCAGTTAATAGGTATGACAATGTTGATTCTGACAACCCATGTAGTTTCTCCTTCCAGAGCCCTTTATATCTTTGTGTAGATCCATATTACATCTGCTGTAGTCTTCCTTCTGCCTAAAGTGTTTTATTTAGCATTTATTGTAGTTTAGGTCTGCTGATGAGGAATTCTCCCAGCTTTTGTTTGTCTGAACAAGTCTTTAATTCAACTTTATTTTTTGAAAGACATGTTTGCTGGGTATAGAATTATAAATTGACAATCTTTTCTTTTAGTATCTTTAAAGATTCTGCTTCTTGGTCTTCTGTTAGTATTGTTTCAATAAAGAAATTTTTTTTTTCTTTTTCCCTAGTTTCTCTGTGTGTGACATATATTTTCTCCTGGCTATGTGAGAGATTTTCTATTTACCACTTATTTTGAGCAACTGATTAAGATGCGAGTTCAGATAGTCTTCTTCATGTTTCTTGTGCTTAAGGTTCATTGAGGTTCTTGGATCTGTAGGTTTATAGTTTTTATCTACTAAGATTTCTGTGAGTTTAACAAGATGACCTAGGATTTTAGAATATTTAGGAATATGTGATATCTCAGGGTTGCTAAGGTAACAATCAAGTATGCTAGCCAATGAATTTTCATTCAGTTGAATTAGCAGGGAAATAAGTGGCTATGGTTTAGTAAGTTTCCACCCCTATACCAGAAGTAAGGTGGGCTTGCTGCCAGACTCTAGGCTAATAGAATGAATTTTCCTAATTAATGAAATTAAAAGAAATTTAAATTTTTATTCATCTGGGTAGTTGACTAGTTAAAGATTTCCCATTTGTGGCTTTGTGGCTTAACTCTTGGGGTAGAACTTCTAGGATGTATTGAATGGCTTGTCTGGACTCAGAACTGATTGACTATTTACCCCATGAGGGGAATCCAGGTGATTCAGACTATCCTTTATAGTGGAGGGAGAAGGCAAGACTTAGCTTTCACCTTGATCGCATCCTTGCAGACCCTTCCTACTACCTGTGGTGTAAGTCATTCCACCCTAGGCCTGTAAAGGCCACAATTTTCCCCTAAGCTAGTAGCCTTCAACAGCTGCACAAAAACACAGGTTGGATTTATCCTTTTTCTCTCACAAATTATCTTTCAAAAGTCAGCCCAAGGGGTTACAGTAACATTGATTCAACTTAAAAGTATCTGTAAACTTGTAATAGTAAAGGACTTCCTTTTATGATTGGAATATCAAAACATTTGGGACCTTGTTTATCTGTCTTGTCTTTTTCCCTAATTCAGGAATTATTCATAAATACCTATGTATGTATTTATCCTGAAATACTATTTTTCCCCTTATCTAATTGGAATTTAGCCTCCCCAAATGCCTCATATCCTCAAAATAAGACTTAAAAGCATCAGCTTGTATTGTCTCTTCTGATTTATTTATGACTATGCTAGCTCCTAAATCTAAATGCTTCTCTGACCCTATTTGAATGCTCATTTGTGGATTTAGACCAAATTCAGAATTGAGGATGTCTTTGATTGACCACTCTGACCAGCAAACTTGTGGCATATGAGGCACAAGATGTAATAAGTTAGTAAGGTGGTTGGGACAGGGGAATCCTGGGGATCATCTGTGACTCCTTTTAGCACCAGAATATACAGCATTTGAAGCACTGAACCTTAGGGGTTAAAACATGAGATCTTGGAAAATATTTTCTAACATCTCCCAGGAACACAGAGTGCATATTGCAGGAGTTACTGAGAATGTAAATCTCTGTTGTTTTCTTTTTCTAGTGATGGAATTGATAGCTAGACACATAGTTACATCCCAATTTAATAAAATTTCCCTAGCAATAAATCATGACCAGAAGGGTATTTTTGATGTTTTGCCACCAGCAAGAGAATGTCTTCCATTTAATATAGGGAAATGTAAACAAAGCAAGCATTCCCATTTCTTCAGGTTTTAAAATCATTAATAAAGATGTCTTTACCCTTGAAGGGAAGGGTGGTGAGCAGTCACATTTTTATTATTCTCCTGAATAAGTGAATTTACCCGGCACATAAATTAGCAAATGCATTTTCTCCCTGCAGCACATGTTGACATTTTCCTGCAGATGGCTCAGCAGAAGGGAGGGGGGAACGAGAAAGGTGGTTAGTGACAAAGGACAGGCATGTTTGGTCACTGTCTTTTACCATCCAGGAGCACTGGCCTACTTGCCCCCCTCACCTGAGCAGGGGGTTTGCTGGGCAGGGAAGGGCCTGAGATTTCAAGTACTGTGGTGAAGGACAGAGCACAGGTAGGAAGGAAGTCAAGTCTGCTTGACTCTCTAGAAGTAACTTCTCTATATTAAATTTGTTCACACTGTTATGAGTTGGACAAAGCATTTTCTGTGTTTTCTTTCTATTTGGAATCATTTCTCATAGTTTGTCTAGAGATGATCTTTTCTTGAACCTTTTGTTGGAAAGAAGCTCTTTGATTTGCAGAGTGCTTACACTGAGCTTTCAAAAGAATTGGAGGCAGGATTTGGATAACAAGTGGGTGGAGAGAGCATGATCTCTATAAAATACTGAATGGATGCAGAGATGTGTGAATACAGCCTCTTGCCATCCATACACCTGTTGGACCCAGGTGATTGGTGAACTGGTTGTTTATAGGAACAGGTAGAGGTTCTGTATGATATTTTTGCTATTTCAGGACTGTGAGGGGTGAAGTATTCGAGTATTTGGGACTGAAGTTTGTCTAGAGGCAGCATATTTCCATATAGGACTGTGAAATCTGGGTGTGGCACAGCTCCCCGCAAAGGTTGTGGTTTCAGAGATGCCAAGAATATAGCTCAGGTCTTGGTTGGAGGGCTGTGATTTATGCCTGGGTTGGATGAAGCTCAGTCCAGGAGCTACGAGTGAGTAGGTGTGGCAAAGAAGAACTTTCAGGGAGGCAGGCCAAGATCAGCTGGAGCTACCCAGATGTGTGAATATGAATTCCAACCGTCTAACCACTCACCCATTATCAACTTACTAAAAATATGTAGTAGCAAAGTCACTTTTGAAATAAAGGAAGTTAATAAAATCATGGCTTTTGGTGTATATGTGTATGTTTTCTTGCTGGTGTGAGTGGGTATTTTTCTACAAACAAAAGAGAATCAGTGTTTGTGTGTATATTTTAATTTTTTTGAGATTTAATGTTTATAATGAAGAGTGTTTCTGGGAGAAAAACCTGGGGATAGACTGAGTGCTTGCACTCACCCATGGGAAGCAGTACAGTTCTGTATTCAGCAAACTGGGAGAATTCTGAACTCATGGTCTCAGTTATAATATGAGGTCATAGTCGATACCTGTCCCATAAAGGTTTAAATGAGATGGTGATGCCTGTAAGTGTCTTGATACAGCACCCCAAACAGTGAACTCTTAAGAATTTATAAGGATAGGATATGACTAAACACATTGTGTTCAAAAGTACCATGTTTTCCACTTAATGTTAGATTTTGGTCACCTTTCTTTGCTGGAATGCAGAGATCTAATCAAAGTGTGCTTGGAGTCTCTTGATTTCCAGTTTCTTTTGAGATTTAGGTCTCCTGCACTTGTCTCCCTCACAAGCCTCTTGCTTGAGGCCTTTGAAAAGGCAGCACACACTTCCTGCCTTGGGCCCCAGGCCAAGGTGGAGACTGCACGGATGTTCCCCGGCTTCTCTGACGTGGGGAACTGGGGAAGAGTCTGCCCTCTTCCTGTGCCGGGCGGGGATCTTAGTGTCACAGAATCCTTGAGTGCCTCTGGTCCCCAGTTGTTCTTTCTCCTTGATGGCTGCATTAGTCATGCAAACCTCCTCTTTCTTATGAATGTGAGGACTGGAGAGAGCAGTGGAAGCTCCCACTCAACACTTATTTCTGTTTTTGTGTCTAAACAGACTTTTTCCCCTGCAGAGGCTAGAATGATGGGATGAAGTGAGACTTGGGTATTCTGGGGATGGTCATGATCATATTGTGTTGGTTTGACCCATTGCAGTTCACACTGCTTTCCTTTGATGCTTGGAGCTTCACATGCCCTGGTGAGGCCATCAGGCTCTGGATGTGGTTCACCCTATTTTATGGATGATGAAGTGAGGCTCGAGAGGGGAGGCAAGTTATCCGAAACCACACGGCTGGCAAGTGGCAGAGGGTGTGCAAGTCCGGGCCTCCTTGCTCTGAGTCCAGGGTTCGTTCCAGAACTGCATGTTAGTTACCAGTTGTCTTCATTGTTCTTGAAATCCTCCAGGACTCTGTGTTGTTCAGAGTAGAGTCCAGACTCTCAAGGAGCTGGGCAAGGCCCTGAGTGATTTGGCACCACCTCTCTTTCTGCTTCTTACAGGCTTGCTCCAGCCATATGAACGAGCTCCGTCCTGCCTCCTGTCCCGAGAACATGCTCATCTCTCTGCTCTGCCACGTTTCTGTGGATGCTCTTAACCCATCCTTCAGGCCCTGGCTCAGAGTCCTCTTGGTCTGGGACCATGTGTGTGCTCAGTCACTCAATCATGTCTAACTCTTTGCACCCCTGTGGACTGCAGCCTGCCAGTCTCCTCTGTCCGTGGGATTTCCCAGGCAAGAATACCTGAGTAGGTTGCCATTTCCTGCTCCAGGGGATCTTCCCGACCTAAGGATTAAGCCCATGTCTCTTGCATTGGAAGACAGGTTCTTTACCACTACAGACACCTGGGAAACCCAGGAAAGAGGTGCTTTGGCATGGGATGTCTTTTTCTAACCCATCCAAGATGGGCAGCATGAGTTAGTTACATCTTCTGGGTGTCTTTGTGAATAGCCAATGCTAACTAAACTGCCATATCCTTTGAACAGCAAATTAAACTTGAAGCCTTGGCTAAATCTCAGTCTGGGTTAAATGGGTCTCTCAGCTGCTTGTGCAGCACCCTGTTGTGTGTGTTGCTGTGTGTCCCCAGCTGTGTAACTGAGCAGGACCCTGTGGGGCCTTCCTGGGATAGACCCCCCTCCGTGTTCTCTGCTGTAGTTCCTCTCTGAAGTACCCAGATAACAGTATCTGATGCACATTTTCTGAGTTGTCTTATAGATACTAAAACCCCCACCAAATGGAAGAAATGAACTACTTGGTGGCCATGAGCACATAGCCCTCAGGCCTACTGGCCTCTGAAGATTGATGATGTTCAATTAACCACCCTGTTATCTCACCATCAATCAGAGAATTGTGCACAAGCTGATCACAGACCCTGGATGCTGGTCCCTCACCTGGCCTTAAAAAATGCTTTGCTGATAGCCTTTGGGGAGTTTAGTTTCTGAGGCATGAGCTACCCATGCCCCTTGCACAGTCTTGCGATAGAGCTTTCTTTGTTCCAAACTCTGACGTTTTGGTTTGCTTGGCCTCACTGTGCATCTGGCACGTGGACTTGTGTTCAGTCACAGTTGGACTTGATGGCAGGGACCTTGCTGTTCTCCCCTGAATCCTCAGTATCCCCAGCACTGTGCCTGGTCTGTAAGAAGGGGCCAGGTAAGGACCTTCCTGTTGGAATCCGTGCTGCCACCGGTACCAAGAACAAGGGAATTTGTGATTTGACTGTGGATTTTAGTCAAAACAAGATGCTAGGAAGCATCCTTCTGTGGCTTCTGAACTTGGTGGGATCATCTGGGGGCCTGGTGTCCTTCTCAGGCAGCTTTTCTGCCTCTCCCACCCTGTACACCCTTTCTCCCTCCCTCCTCTAGTCACGCACCTCTCCAATCTGGCCTCTGAGGAGAGAAGAGCGCCCTCCTTTGTGCTGGGCATGTCTCTGATTGTACCCCTCAGAGTGCTGGCCCACACACACCCCTCCTAACTAGAGCTCATGCTCAGGGCCATGGACAGCAAAGGCTGTGCCCACTGTGCATGCTGGCTCTCTGGAATGTGCCCTAGGCTGTGTGGGGCTCAGTCTCTCAGTCTCTCTCAGTATTGGAGCCAATACTTGTTGGCTCCATTAAAAAAAAAAAAAAAGCAGAGATGTTTTGTAGGCAGTTATCCAATGAGCACAAAGCAGAACTTGTCTGGAATAATGAAACTAATAACAGAGCCCAGTGGCGATGATCCATGCAGCCACTGAGACGGTTATCAAAAAGCAGCCTTCACCCTGCCTCCTGCAGCCAACCTGCTTATAACATCTTAAAAAGGCCTGGTTGTCATGATAAACCTTCATGGCCATCAGTTCCCAAGGGCTGGTACCCCTTAACATCTTGATAAGTTCTTGAAATTAATTATCATCAGGAACAAGTGAAATGATACCTCGGAATGATCTTTTTAAACACTAACAGGCACGATGGTGGAGTTCCCAGATAAGAAAATATATCAGCTGGAAGATGTTGTAATAAAGCAGCCCAGCACCTTGATTAAGTGCCTGTGAACACTGACTATCAGGGGCATGATAATCAGGGTATAAAATGGGAAGACTTGAAAAGGTAGCTATGTACTGATATGATGATTTGAGGTGTGGTGGTGCCAAGGGAGGCACCATGAAGGTTCCAGGGGATAGCAAGCAGCTCACAAGGGTCCATTATAAGACCATCCTGATCTGATTCAGCTTGGCATCTTTTCCCTTAATCCCCTGGCCTGAAATGCTGAACTGGGCTAAACTGTGTTTTCATTCAGCCATTAGTTCCTCAAGGGCCAGGCAACTCTTAGTGAGTCTAGAACTTAGCAGATGTTGAACCACCAAGTGAATGGGGTTTAGTTCAGTTCAGTCACTCAGTTGTGTCCAGCTCTTTGCAACCCCATGGACTGCAGCAGGCCAGGCTTCCCTGTCCATCACCAACTCCTGGAGCTTGCTCAAACTCATGTCCATCGAGTCAGTGATGCCATTCAACCATCTCATCCTCTGTCATCCCCTTTTTCTCCTTCCTTCAATCTTTCCCAGCATCACGGTTTTTTCCAGTGAGTCAGCTCTTTGCAGGAGAAGGCAATGGCACCCCACTCCAGTACTCTTGCCTGGAAAATCCCATGGACTGAGGAGCCTGGTAGGCTGCAGTCTGTGGGGTCACTAAGAATCAGACATGACTGAGTGACTTCAGTTTCACTTTTTACTTTCATGCACTGGAGAAGGCAATGGCAACCCACTCCAGTGTTCTTGCCTGGAGAATCCCAGGGACGGGGAAGCCTGGTGGGCTGCCGTCTCTAGGGTCTCACAGAGTCGGACACGACTGAAGCGACTTAGCAGCAGCAGCAGCATGGATATGAATGGGGTACTTGCATGTACAAACTTCTAAGCCGACAGAGAGACAGAGGAATATAAAAAAGCAGAGCAAAACTAATGTTACCAACCCAGTGACTGCTAACACAACTGCTGGTCTTCCCTCGGGCTGCTGCTCTATGCCTCTTATCCATGTAGTTATTTGTCATGTGCTGAGTGTTTCGTGTGCATCAGCCCAGCCCTCACAATGACTCTATGTGGTGGGTGCTATTATGCCATTTTACGGAAAGGAGACCAGAGCCTCACACAGTGAGGACATGGCAGATTTGGGATCTGAGGCCAGCTGTGCTCTGAATCACTTGGACAGACCACCTTGCCTGATGTCCTCTGGCCTTCGGTTCAGTCCCGTGAAGGTTTGGGAGCCTCATGCCAGTGTATTTAGTGCAGCCTGCCTCTTGCCCTGTACCCTGTTTGTGGATCTAGATTTCCCTGAGCTCATGCTTTTGCTCAGCCCTTCTCCTCAGGTGTCCTATGAAGGGGATGACAAATAGGACTTGAACTCACCCTCACCCTCTTGGTGTTTCAACAGTATTGCCTCCTTCCAGACTTTTGAGTGAAGAAAGGGAACTCCTCTTGAAAGAAGGAGAGGTGGTTGGACCATGTCTGGTGTTTCCTGAATGGGGTTGGGGAGACTTAGCATGACACTTTGGGGGTCTGAAGGTGTTGTGGGTCCCCTCAGACTTGGAAGTTCCTGCTCAGGGGTCTAGTGGACTGTGTTATGAGGTACGTCTGTGAGGGAGGGTTTGAGGAGGAGATGGGACTGACCTTGCTCGAACATAAGCGGTGTGTCAGGCACAGTGGTGGGCCCTATCCACCCATCCATCTACTCACCACCCAGGGAGGAGGGTGGATTTATCCTCCCATTTTACAGTTGAGCACGTTGAGGCTCAGAGAGTCTACGAAGCAGGCCAAGGCCACACAGCTAGTGGAGTAGAGATGGAATGTCCCCCCATCTGTTTCATGCCAGGATTCACGTTTTTTTTCCTTGACATCTTGTTCTGTTTTCCAGGGGAATCAGTCCTTGGTGTGTTTACCTGGTGTCCTTTACCATGATGTTAAATCAGGGAATGTATGAGCCGCAGGTGACCTTAGAAGTCACTCAGTCTGAAATATAAAGTAAATAGGGTCCAGAGAGTGTCTTCCTTAAATGTTGGCCATAGCTGGGAGCTCAAAGCCTTCCTCCTCTTCCTTTTCTTTCTTTTTTCCAAAGGTAGGTTGGAGTTAAATATAAATTCTTTATTGTTGAGGATGAGGGCAAGGAGTGATGTATTTCAAGGTCAAGAACACTTAGGAGTTATTGGTTTCCAGAGGTGGGGCTTATAAGGTGATGTTGGTCCCAGCAAAGGGGCGTGGTTTCTCTTCTTGGACATCAGTGGACTTTAGACATGGTTGACGTATCCTCAGTGGGCCTGGACAGGATTTAGGTATCCCTGGGTCACTGTCTAATGGGACCAGTGCATCATTCCCTAATGTGATCACCACCTCCCCTTGTCAGCTGCAGCACCTAATATATGCCCGCGAGAGTCCTGGAGGGTCTGGGTCCCAGGCAGGTGTAATTTTTACTGTAACATCCTGCCCTCTGGGTTAAGCCTGTCACTGCTGCCCTTTCTCTGGCTCCTGTCTCTTCCTAAATTTTTCCTCAATTGTGAAATGTAGCTTAAAGCACAAAAGCACAGTGTTGTCACCTTGCCCTCGAGAAAAACAGATCAATGGCTCTGAAAGGCCCATTCTCCTTGGACAAGAGCTGGCTTAAAGTGACAGCCATGGAGTTGAAGTTCAGATCTTATATCTCTTTTCCCAGACCATGAAATTATGCTCTACACCAGTATATATTTCACTGAAATAATTAAGCTGTTAGTGCTCCTTGAGTTTATTTCAACCCTATTTCAGCAGCATCTCAAGATGCTGTTAACGTTTCACAGTGGTTAAGGGTGAGACCTCAGTTCAGGACCCAGCTCTGCCACTTACTAGCTTTTTGGCCTCAGGAAAATTACTTTTCCCCATGAGCTTCTGTTTCCTCCATGTAAAATTGATATAACAGCAGAAGCTAATGGTAGCTAACATTCATACTTAGGCTATCAAAGCACCTACTTGAATAATTCATTTAATCCTTATAACAACCCAGCATGGCAAGTACTGTAATTATTTCCATTTTACAGAGGTGAATACTAAGGCACAGTTCAATCACTGGCCCAGAGGCACTCAGCCAGACAGTATCAGTAGAAGATCTGGGATATGAAACCAGAGCCTGTGTTCTTAGCACTTAACTAAACCTCCCTTGGAGACATCAGTGGAAAATGTGAGCTTTGCCCTAATCACAGTGCCTGCTGAGTGTTCCACGCCCTTCCTGAGTCTGCCTCTGATTCTGAAGAGTTGTCCTCTTGGAAGCCTTCTAAGCAGAAGGGCAGAGGCTTGGAATCCAAATGGGCTTTCTGCTGATGGCGACAGTCCCTTGGCACCTGGTGCTCGAGATGGATTGCGTGCTCAGCCAGGAGGCACTGACACAGTAGAGCGGTCTGGAAACTGGTGATCTGTCGTGGCTTCCAGTCATGTCAGCTGCCTTCAGGAGGGTGGGCAGGCATCCACTCCCGCTGGCCTGGCTGCTCCTGGTGGAATCTGACATGCTTGTCAATCCCAGATTTAATACCTTCCTGCAGATGTCTTTAGCACCCATGGTCGCTGGCGCAGGCACGGAGCACCGGGGCCGATGCCACTTCTGTGTCTCTAAGAGTGACTGCCCTGGGAAGAGGCTGTGTTTATGAGGATGCCTGGCCTGGGGCTGCGGGTTCCTATCTGTGGAGAGTTGCTGGGCGTTTCCAGTGGGTAAACTGCATCTCCTTATTTTGCCTCCTGGGACTGTGGACGTCTTCTCAGCAGGAGTGGGGCAGGAGCCTGGAGGGCGACAGCTTACCTGGGTTACTGAATTTCAGAGATGATGGGGTCAGGACCCTGCCCGGCCACAGGAGCATCTGTTTTCTCTCTCCTCTCGGTGGGGCCAGATTGGGAAACACAGAGCTGGGGCCTGGCTCTTGCAGGAACCCTGTGGGTGACTTGGTTTACCTGATCTGCGCTCCTGGAGGCGTGGTGAGGCTGCACGGTTGATCCACAGCACAGCTGTGGGTTCCTTGCTTTTCTAACTATGAGTAAAGACGTGTCCTCTCAAATTAGGAATTTCGTTGCGCTCGGCTAAACTGGGAAAGGAATTAGCCAGACTCATGTCTTTTCTTGGCTTCTGCAATGTGGGTCTCGTCAACTGGCTTGTTCCTCGCGGTCCTTTTCCCTGAGTTGTTGGGGGGAAATCTGGCCCCCCTCCCAGGTGGGGGCAACAGGAAGAGCCCCTTTTGTCCCACTGGGGATCAGGGCAGCTCCTTGACTTGTCCCTGGTGAGAAGGATGGGATGGGGGTGGGGAGGAGGTGGCACTTGTCCCTGCTTGGCCCTTGGAAAGACCCTCCTTTGTGCCTGGAGGGCAGGGCGTGTGAGAAACAGTTGCCATCTGTCTGTCTGCCTTCTGCCTCCCTCCCCTGGCCCTTCTACAAAGCACACCTCAGGCTTCTCTCCCCTTTCAGAGACGTGATGACTTGTAGTTCAGCTGATTTATGGGACTAAAATAAGCTCATTATGTGCATTGTCAGTAATTATATGAATTGATGAGGGGATTTCCCTCTTCCTTCCCATGCATGCTTGTAGAATCATTGCAGGTTGATTTTGCATTCTTGACCTGACAGCAATGGATTTAGACATTAGCTTCTTTCAGTTCAGGATAACTTCTGAGCTCTGCATCCAACGCTTTGTAAGAAACTTGTCTTAGATGAGATTTCTGATGATGTGTTCTAGCGTTGCACGTGACAGAGGCTCCTTGCATCTTTGGTAAGATTGTGATGTCTTTATTTTCCTAATTATCAAATATTTATTAAGAGTATTACCTCAAAGGACTTAGTCCTCAAAAGGACTTCTGGTTCCTTTTGTCAATGCTTGCTGTATTTACAGCCAGGTTCAAAGTGAGTGATGGAGGTATTCTTGAAGATAAAAACCCTGAGCACCTGGAAGTGTAACTGTGTGGAGAGTGCTCACATGGCGTAACTCTTCAGCTGTTATTTGGCCAGTTTTTCAATGACTGTTTAAACTGCTTCTGTCGGTGCACCAGAGGTGACAAACCGATGGGTTACACCCACCTCTCAGATGTGTTTCTTTTGGACATATATTAAAAAAAAAGGTTTTTGAATCAGATATTAACATTAAAAAATTAGAAGATGCCATCCAAAACCGTATGTATCTGGGTTTCCTGTTTTTCTTGGAAAATCCTTGGACATGGCCTCGGGCCTGTGGTCCATTAAAGGAGATAGCTGGCTAGAGTGACAGTGGCTGCCCCTTCCAATGGGGCACGGGCACCTTCTCTGTCCACTCACTTCTGTTTCCACCTGATGTGCTTTGCTTAATTTATCAGTTTGGCCCCACTTGGCGTTTGAGTTTGTGACCCTACAGCCACAGTGAGTGGAGGTATTTATGCCCAGGGATTGACTGCCCGTCTGCTCTTGTTGCTCCTGTCCTGGCTTGAGCTGACGTCTTATCTCTGGGCTACTGCAGACACCTTCCCACAGTCCTTCCTGCCTCCTTTTCCTTTGCATCCTTGCTGCTCCCTCAGCACTGCTCAGCTCCAGAGTCAGATTGGTCCTTTTAAAACATAGCAGACCATTTCACTCCTTTGCTCACAGTGTTGCAATCACTCCACATTTGTCTCAGAAGAAAAGCCACGGAGCTTACCACCCTACAGGCCCATCATGACCTGGCCTCCTGGCCTCTCTGAGCTGGTCTCCTCCTTCCTCCCTCATTTATTCTGTTCCAGCTGAACTGACCTCCTTGTCCCCTGAGTGTGCCAGATCTCAGGGCCTCTGCTCAATCTCCGTGGAAACTCTTCCTAGATACCTCTTGGCTGCTTCCATCACTTCCTGTAAATCTTGGCTCAGATCTCACCTTATTAGCAAGACCTCTGTTTACCACGTTATTTATTATTGCATCTCACCCTTGCTCACCTTCTGTATTTGCCCACCACTTACCTGGCTCCATATTTTTCTATAGTACTTATCCTGTTTAAACATAATAGATGTTTTCTCTAACACATTTATTATTTGCCTCCTCTCTCTGCTGAAATGTGTATTCTGCGATGACAAGGGTCTTTGTTTTGTTCACCATTTTATCCCAAGCATTTAGAACAATGCCTGGCACACAGCAAATAGTAACCAGTGCCTGTTGTTGGATGTTGCTGAAATCATGGTGTGTTTGCCTTGAGCTCTGAGGTGCTTGAAACTAAGAATGGTGGAAATGAGGAGTGGTTTTCCCATCTTGGTGAGTGCCACCCGGAGGGGAGCTCACCAGAGGAAGTGGCAGCCTGGGTGCGATGGGGCCTGCGATGGGAGGGCCAGGATTCCAGGACTTTTCCATGATCTTGTTTCCTGCGTGGTCTTCTCACTAGGTCTTGTCACTTTCTCTCTTCCACTGTATCTGACGATGAAGGTGGTAGCATCCTTATTCAACATAGCAAAGAGGAAGTGGGGAAAGAGAGGGGAAGGGACACATGTAGGTGGCTCCAGTTCTGAGTTTATACAGCTCTGTCACTGTTTACACATTTCTGGGCTTCAGTATCAGCAGCCATAAAATGACCCTGTGGTTTCAGACCCTCTCTGAGGATTTCTCAGCTCTTTATTGCTGTAGATCAATAGTTCTGACAAGATCTTGGTCCACACTGAATGTATTTCCCACTTTGGAGGAGAATCTCCAAGTAAAATCATTGGGCCTCTCACCTGCACTGTACTGTTCCAAATTGTTTCCTGAATCTGGATCTGTATTATTTAAAATGCAATTTTTCTCATTTGTCATATTTCCATGAGCAGTTTCTCTTGGAATCAGACACTTTTTTTCTTCTTGCTGAAATACAATGCGATTCCCAAGTTCTGCCTTACTCAGTGTGGTTTCGTGCCATCTCTTCTGGGGACATGCTGAGTTCTTACCCCCTCGGGCTGCTTTCGGGAACCTAGCGTTCACACTGTGGTGTCTAATAGAATTGTGTGGCTTTGCACCTCCATCCCTACTTACTAATAGAAAATTAATTAGTCATATATGAAATAATATGGGCCAACCATCACCTCGGCCAAGCGGCATAAAACACCTCATCCCCACTTCAGATGGTTGTCAATAAAAAGCGGCATTTAAAAACGCTGACCAAATTCAAACCTGCAAAGTGCTTTCTTCCTTAATTTCATTTTGGGGGGTGATGTTTGGGTCTGTTTTGTTATAATGCCTGTAAGCAGATTAATCTCACAAGAACTAGAATATGTTTTCCTAAAAGCTTTTCCAAGAGAAACCAAACAGCTTCTCCTGAAATAAATGCAAACCCCCTCTGACTCAGGGGAACTGAGATAAATGGGTCTATTTTCTCGTAGACACAACAGCATGGCACTTGTAACCCGTCTTCCCGAGTTTTTCTGTGCTGGCCTCAAGGTGAAATCTTCATGAACAGATGGGTCTCCTCAGAGCTCCTGGGGTAGGAGATAGAAATGCTTCTGAGATAACACTAAAAAATGTGCTTCCTCATGGTGCCCCTTTCTTCCCAGACAAACCTGAAGCTCAAACCTTAAGATCTCAGAGGGTTAGAAGCCATTGTTGTGTGGCCTTGGGCAAGTCATATAACCTCTAAACCTCCGTTTCCCAGACAAGAATGTTAATAGCACCTGCTGCAGGGTCATTCTGGTGATTTAATAAGGTGATGGAGGTGGAGCCAGTACATGGCTAGCTCAGGATGAATGTTGCTTTTATTAGCTATTGTTTTGCCACCTTTCCCCCTGCCCCTTGGGTTAGCCTGTTTCTTATCTGTTAGAACAGTGAGAAGATATAAACTCCTCCAGCACTGCTGCTTTTTCTCCAGCTGTAATATTTCACCAGTGGGACTGGGACACACCTCCCCTGGTGCCTGGGCCTTCTTAGAACCACCGGGGATGGCCTCTGGTTCCCGGCCCCTGGTTCTGTGTTGGGTTTGGTGCAAGGGTGCTCTGCAGCCTTGGTGGGAGACAGATCCCCTCTTCTCTTTGCCTCACACCCACCCACTGACTCTTCCCAGCAAAGGCAGCGCACTAGGGGATGGGTGGGGTGGGGTCTCCAGCAGGGGCTCCCTCGGTTGGGTCTGTAAGCAGCTGTGCAAGGATCTCCCTCTGGGAAGAGGGAACACCCCTGATTTATCTGGAGCTGGACTTCCTTCTCTTTGATCCACTCCTTTCCTCCCTCTTTGCCAGCTGTTCTTGGGAGCATCTGAGCTTGCGTGTTTGCCCTCATAGCACCCAGCTCCTTGGCTGGGAGTGGAGCCTAAGTCTTCCCAAGGGCCCTCCGAAATTGTGAGTGCTGTGCGGAGGGTTCCTGGCCACCGCAGAGCTCACCCCCTGCTCTCTCTGTGAAACCCAGTTATGGTGAAAGCTCTTCCTCTTGACTCCTCCAAGTAGGAGTAATGGGTTCTGGCTCAGAGGCCTCCTTCCTAGGAAATGCAGTGCATCTTGCAGATTGGCTGTTCGGGCTGGATGGATGGACAAGGCAGGACCAAGCATCTCTTGGACACAGGTGGGGGTCAACCCTCCATGTAGCTTCCTTGCAGACCTCAATGGTCCCTTTGTCCATTTGAGAATCTTGTCATGCAGAGCTGGCTTGAGTGTTTGCTCAGTGGAAGCTCCAGTAGTAATGAGGCTCTTTCCCTTAGTCATTTGCCTGTATTGTGGGAACCTGATGGCTGCCTGGGGTTACCGTAGGCTCCTGGGTACAGTCTCTGCCCCTGGGGACAGGCACTGAAGATTGGCCTACACTGGGGCTGCGTGACGAATAGTGTCCTCTTCCACCCTGTGACCAGTAGATAGTCTGAGCTGGCTCGAGGCTGCCAGGTACATGGCCACAGCCTTGTGACACACAGTTGCCAACAGAGAGGTGAGAAGACCATGCCCACCTTACAGTCCATGTGTGGAAACCAGACCTTTGCAGATGAGCCAGCTTATCTGTAGTTTCCTGGGTAAGATTTGCTCCAGGCCCTACAATTCTGACAGATTGGAAAGTTATTCTGTTGCTTTCCAGGGAAAATTGGCCTCAGAGATAGTGGGGTCAGAAGAAAAACTAGGTGGACTTTCCCAGAGTTAGCAAGTATTGTAATCTCTTTATTCCTTATTTAAAAAAAAATATATTTAATATAAATTTATTTATTTTAATTAGAGGCTAATTAATTTACAATATTGTATTGGTTTTGCCGTACATCAACATGAATCCGCCACGGGTGTACATGTGTTCCCCATCCTGAACCTCCCTCCCTGTACCATCCCTCTGGGTCATCCCAGTGCACCAGCCCCAAGCATCCTGTATCATGCATCGAACCTGGACTGGCGATTCATTTCATATATTTTTATAATAGCATATTGATTTGAAAAATGCAGTTTGAAAAAGTTGACTTGTAACCCCTACACAAAGCTTTCCTCTGTTGTTGGTGGGATCTTCCCTCTGCAGTGCAAATGATCTGGTCTTCACCCCAGACCGCAGCCGGTTGGGAGCTCTCTATTGGCGGTGGGCTTCTGCACAGAATCGTTTGTCAGTGCTGACAACAGAGGCACAGTTGTTGCTGTTTTTTTTTTTTTTTTCTTTTTGAATGTTTAAAGAGGCAGTATCGCCCAGCAGTGAAGAACCTGGGTTCTGGATACTTGCTGGTAGATTTGCTAGAATTAAAAGAGCTCTTGGTTTCCACATACAATACCTAACTCTCAGTAACTCTTAGTTATCATGGTTACATTATGCAATCTTTCCTTGACATCCTCACCCCTGGTTTATTTCGAACACTTTCTGGCATCACTTTCAGCATTCTACGTGGGCTGCTATGCTCAGAAAAATAGAACTTTTAGGGAAAATAAGCAGTTTACTGAAATATTGATGATAAGTGCACATCTCCCAGAGCACATGCATCTTCTCCCTACCTCCCATTGTGTACCCTTTGGTTTCACTGGTACACAGATGGCCCTCCCCCACCCATTCATTTGGCTGAAACCTCTGGCCGTCTTAGGTTTCCCCAGCTGTCTGCAGAGTCAGGTAGTTGGGGGAACCACGTGGTTTGGTGCACGGTGTACCCACCAGGTTGGTCTCTCTGTTCTGTCTGCAGTCTCCAGGTTATCACAGGTTGGTACATTTGGAAGCCATCATTATGTGTTTCTAATGCTGCTTGTTCAGTTTCAAGAATAAACAGGTGCTGTAGTATTAGATTTTATTGATCACTTAACCAGTAAGAAATTATGGAAATATTATCCATAAAATCGCCATGAAACCCTGTTAATCTGCCAAATTTCCAAACCAGAGAATCAATTAGATTTGTGGAGTATTTGTTTAGCTTCAGCCTCCTGGTGACTCCTGCTTTATTTACTCTTACAATTTCCCCAAAGATTTGTTTCTGTCTTCCTGAGAGAAGGGTGTGTTCTGCATATCCTATGAGAAGCTACTAGAGGGGATAGGGGCACAGAAATGAATTAAGCAAATATTTCAGATTTGTTACTGTATTTTCATGAGCCATATAAGTTAATGATCCAAGGACAGAGACATTGCTTTATGCCAGACACAATCATGCTGAGTTCTGCTTTTCCTGGGGGAGCTGGGGATGGATGGTAGTTCAGGTTTCTCTGGCCTGTCTCCTGGGGTGAGGGGGACCTGCCTTGTGCCTCTTGAACTGAACACTTGGTCTCCAGGCACCAATTATTTCAAATGCACGAGTTATTGTCATGGTACCACCTTGTTGCAACCCATCAGCTAATGAGGCTGCCTCACTGAGGTTTGCATATACCCAGAAACTGTAGGCAGGTCTCACTGAAAGCCTCATAGGTAGCAGAACAAGTCCCAGTGTCAGTGAAAGAGGCAGCCCCCTACATCCTGTGAGCTGGTGGGGAAAGGGTGTCCTGGGCAGGCTGCCTAGGCTACCAAAGATTGACCTTCCCACTGCCATTTCAGTAGTTCGTCCTTCTTCTTTTAGGCCTTGAGGATTCTCCTTTCTTTTGGAAATTTGCATTAAATATTGACTGGCTAAATATTTATGGAGCTGTTACTGTGTGCCAGGTGTGGTACTGGCTTCTGTGGGCTGGAGGGTGGATGTATCCAAAAATGCTTCTCAGTCCCGGGCAGGATAATCCCAAGGAGGAACACACTGAGACACATAGTAATCAAACTGACAAAATTTACAGACAAAGATAAAATATTAAAAGCAACAAAGGAAAACAGCGAATAATATACAAGGGAACTCCAGCAAGGTTATCAGCTGGTTTCTCAGCTGAAACTCTACAAGCCAGAAGGGAATGGCAGGATGTATTTAAAGTGATAGAAGAGAAGAACCTACAACTAAGAATTCTCTATACAGCAAGACTCTCATTCAGACTTGATGGAGAAATGAAAAGCTTTCCAGATAAGTAGAAGTTAAGAGAATTCAGCACCACCAAACCAGTTTTACAACAAACGCACTTCTCTAAGCAGGAAACATGAGAGAAGGAAAAGACCTACACAAAATAAACCCAAAATAATTAAGAAAATCGTGATAGAAGCATAACATATCAATGATTACCTTACCTTAAATGTAAGTGGATTAAATGTACAAACCAAAAGATAAAGACTGGCTGGGCAGATGAAAACATATGCATGTGTGTACTTCCATTTACCACAGCACTCTACTTAACCCCCAAATTGTATGTAATTTTTTTATATTGTTAGGTTAATCATGTTTCCATTATGGCTTACAATTATAAGGATCTTTTATTTTTTCATCTGGCTATTGATTGTGAAAACTGATAAACGTCTTCTGTTATTGAAAAAACAAAAACAAAAAATGCTTCCTAGAGGAGGTGATGCCTGAGTTGAGTCTTGAAGAATATGTAAGAGGCAGGTGAAATGATTCATGCTAATTCTCTCAGTTGGACCCCTTACAGTTGTGAGCAGTAAGGCACTAATGTTACTTCCAGTTGGAGGAGGACCTGACTCTCAGAGAGGGTGAGTGACTTGCTGGAGGTCAACAATTGGTACCTGAACTTGGAAGTCTCTCTCCAGAGTCCTGTGTAAGCTGGGAGAGATGAGACTTCAAAAGGCTGTGTTTAGAATATGTATGTGGGCTTGGACAAGAGTTTGAGAAGGACTAAATTATGGGTGGTTTGATCTGTGTGTAGAGATGAAACTATTGTGTTTCTGTACGTGACCACCTAAGTCTTACATAGCAGTGATAGGAGCACATTAAAGGGTCTGGTCCATGGGACTTCCCTGGTGGTCTAGTGGTTCCACTGCAGGGGCATGGGTTTGATCCCTGGTTGTGGAACTGAGATTCTGGCAAAAAAAAAAAAAGGTCTGGTCTTCTGGCCAGGAAAAGAGGATCCGGAAGTAGTGATGACTTAGCCAGGATGACTAAGGAAAAAATAAGAATGACTAAGGAAAAGAAACAAAGGATTAAAGAACTATTTTGTGTTCTGATGAATTAATGTGTTCAACCTATAAATATTTATTGAATACTTAATAGGCACAAAGCACTGTCCTGAATTTAGTGAGAGATATATAATGTGACATTCTACTTGTCTCAATAACTTTTTCATCTCTGAGCTAAGATTAATTCATTCTCTCAATGAATCAATCACTCATTCATTCATGGATTCACTTTTTAGCTTTGCTGAAGTTTTATAATGCACTAGACATGTGACCCTAGACATTAGGACTGTAAAGATGAGGGGCAGCTCTGAAACCAAGAGTCATGAGGGACTTCCCTGGCAGTCTAGTGGTTAAGACTCTGTGGTTCCACTGCAGGAGGCATGTGTTTGACAAGTCATGGAACTGGGACCCTGCAGGCCATGCAGTGCAGCCGAAAAAAAAGAGAAGAGGGAGGGAGAGAGTCTTGAAAATACATTTTAAGAGTGTTCAAAAAGAAAGTATTTAAGTGAGCATAGGGAAGTGTAGAAAGGCTTCACAGAGAAGATAATATAAATGAGATGGGTCTTAAAAGATGAGTAAGACTTTGATAAGGGGCTTCCCTGGTGTTTAGTGATAAAGAATCTGCCTGCAATGCAGGAGATATGAGTTTAATCCCTGGGTCAGGAAGATCCCCTGGAGAAGGAAATGGCAACCCACTCTAGTATTCTGGCTGGGAAAATCCTGTGGACAGGGGAGCCTGGTGGGCTACAGCCCATGGGATTGCAGAGAGTTGGACATGACTCAGCCGCTAAGCAACAACTTCAGAATCCACATGCTCAGTCATTGTAGCTTCACAATAGACAGACAGGCAAGATCCACCATCTGACTCCATGTTGGCAGAGAAAATAAGGAGACATTTGTGATGAGTGAGAGGACAATGAATAAGCCTCACAGCCTTCAGGGCTCTCATAGAGGAGGGCAGCTTGAGATGGCAAAGATGGCTTGATCCCCATCCTTGGAAACTTATGATCTAGTTTGAAAGATAGAGCTGAGAAAGCCTCTGTTGCTCACTTTGCTGGGTCACCTTGGGCAACTTGCTCACTGTCTCTGGGCCTATTTCCTTCTTCTGTCAAATGAAAGTAATACTGTAAGTTTAAGTGGATATTGATGGATGTGAACATGGTTTGAAAAGCTCAAAGTTAAAAAGTATAAGGCTCTTTGCAGAGCACATTTTTAATGTAATACTTATTCTGTGGAGTGGAAGGGAGTAATTCACCATTGAGATGCCCTCTAGTATGGCAATACATTGGTTCATGCACATTTTCAAGTCAGATGAACCAATTCATACTCATGGGATTATAAGTCTGTTACTTTGGACATCTGATTACCCACTGTGTTTCTTTCCTCTTTTTTTTTTTTTCAGTTAAAAGTATTTATCAAAGTAACACATGTGCATAATTTTAAAATAGTACAATAAGTCTTATAAAGAAAAAGATCAGTTTCCCCTTTCTTCTCTATCTCCTATACTCATCCAAGAGGCAATTACTTTCTACTCCTTTAATGGTTTCTTTTGATGTTTACCTGCAAATTGGTGAAAATTAAGTTTTTACCACTATTTTCAAATATATCAATTTCACATTATTTCTAGATTTCTGTGATAGCAGTTTAGGCTCCAGCCCTCTTCTTTTCTCCATGCTACCTTCTGTCTCTCAATCTTCCCTACAGTTATTCCATAATTTTTGGTTAAAACAGTAATGACTGTGACATAATTTTGATTAAGTGAATAATTAGTGTTTTCACTGTCTGAATCCATAGTGATATGTAAACCTGGTTGCTGGTATTCAAGGTGCAGGAGAGGGGCTGAGTTCACTCTGAAGTCTTTTATTTAAGCCATTTTATTTAGTTAGTTTTTTGCCACATTTATTTCCTTGCTACGCTTGGCTTCCCAGACTTTTGAGCCTTTTATGTTTGGTTTCCATTGAGAATAAACCTCCATCTCTGGTGTGGGTGGAACAGGAGCCTGGTGGTGGGTAGGGAAGGTGATCACCTGGTTCTTTGGGGATGGAGTCGGTCTTGGGGGGAAGCACCTGGCCTCTAATTGAATTGCTTTGTCTCTAGACTTGGATTCCAGGTGTGTGTGCTCCTTTTCTGAGTATCAGGTGAGGAGACTAGTTCTGCCTTGCAGGATCATTGTGAGAATTAAATGAGATGATGCGTGAAAGGCGCCTGAAGTCTGCAGAGTAGCTGCTCAGGGAATGTTTGTTTCCTTCCCCATCACAGCTGAGCTGTGGTGTGTGCTCGTCAACGGCTATGGGAGCAGTGGGTGTGGATCTCCCAGCTTACCTCCAGTCCTGTGTCTCCCAGACCTGTGGGTACCACTGTCCTGATTTCTGCCACATTTCCAAATACCTGAATTTATTTAAGAATATTTTTTTCTTTAAGTCAATTCTTTTTTCCCTCCACCTTGGTGTTGGTGAAATCACAGGTTTAATATACATAACAAATTGCTTAAAATCTTCAGTGGTGTAGGTGCCACACATGGAAAACCATGGTACAGATTGTATTCATTTAAGGTAACTTTGTGCCTATTCAAAGTATTCTCTCTGTTACTTCTCATGAATAAATAGTGGGGTCGTGTTGGAGGTTGATTGGTAAGGGAAGTCTTTTATTGAGGGAGTTTAAGGAATAGAACTGGCTGGATTGCAGTGGGGAACCCCAAATCCATTTTGGTATTTGGATCCTCAAGTTTAACATCTCCATCTCTTTCTGGATGCGCAATGCTGTCCTTAGTCGCTCAATTGTGTCTGACTCTTTGTGACCCCCATGGACTGTAGCCCCCCAGGCTTCTCTGTCCATGGGGATTCTCCAGGCAAGAATTCTGGAATGGGTTGCTATGACCTCCTCCAGGGGATCTTCCCAACCCAAGGATCAAACCCAGGTCTGCCTCATTGCAGGCAGATTCTTTACCATCTAAGCCAGCAGGGAAGCCTCTTTCTGGATAGTAGAACCCAAAAGTCTCATCTGAGGTAGTCCTTGACAAAGTTGTAAAATATTGAGAAATATTATAGGCTGCCAAAAAATGTAACTTGTGTTGGGGAGACATTTCAGAGCTCTGAATGGGTACCCCTAACATGAAATCATAGCCTTCCAATGATGTTGAGGGGTGTGGGATCCTTTTGGAAGGAAGCTAAGTGAATGACCTCTGGTTGACATTCCTCTCCAGACTTTTCTCAGGGTACAAGTGTGCTCCCTGGGATAGAATCCTACCACGCTAGCAGCCTGCGGTTTGCCTGGCCCCCTTGGCTTATTTCCTTACCTCCCAAGAATTTAGCTCCATGGCTTTGCAGGGGCTGAACTTGTATCTCTGTCAAACTGCATTGCAGGCATGCTGCTTCTGCTGCGTCACCCGTCTCACCTCACCATACCCTGCCTTCTCTTCTCCAGCGCACTTGCTGAGTAGCTGCTGCCTGCAGTTTGGCCAAAGATGGGTGATGATTGCCATTATTAAATGTCGGCGCTGGGAAGGAGTCCCCAGGCACTGGGTGCCGGACGTGGAGTTGGTGAGATACGGGGAGGTGGCAGGCCTGGCTGGAGTGCCCTCCTGTTCACCATGTTGCTTCCTGACAGAGGGCTGCTCATCCCAGACTGATGAAAATGCGTCCTGTTTGTCAAGACTGCACATTCATTCTTTTCTGAAGAGAAATGTGGTTTTAATTTTGGAGATCAGACAGGATGACTTGTGTTCATATGGCTGATAAATCATTTCAAAGAAAATTAGTTTGGCATGCTTGACATTTGTATGGATGGCTGATGGATTAAAGGAATGGATCCAGATCACGTCAGAAATATTTTACCATTACAAAAAATTGTGGTCTGTGGAAAACAGAATCCGATAAAGCTATAAAGCTGTCTGACCATCCTTCTGAGTTGTAGAAATGCAGCATTCAGGGACGGTGTCATCAGCATAAATATGCCACATGGTGGGCAGTTTGTAATAGAGAGATGGCCCCGTGATGGAAGTGAGGAGGCCTGGGTTCTGGCCCCAGCTTTGCCCACTCCCTACTGTTCACCACTGGACAGAAGGCATTGTGTTCTGCTGGAACTCAGCTTAGCTGGGAGTTACTCCCCTTGAATATCTGATGAACACTCTGCCCTCTCCCTGAGAAACAGATGCACATTCAAAAAGTGATTTCACACAATTCCAGGGCTTGGTGGACCTCTCCAAGCCCATTGTGGGCCTCAGGTGAACGACTCCCAGACCCAGCAAGCCCTCCAGTCTCCCCCTGCTCTTGAGACCATCTTGAAGCCTACGTGACTTGGGAACACTCTCCTCTAGTGGAGGAGACAGAAGCCTGGCCCTCAGAGCAGGCTGACTCACTTCCCCTGTGCTCAACTTTCTGGTTCAATGCAGGGAATATTTATTGAGCACATTTTGTATGTGAGGCAGTGGGCTGGATGTGGGAGTCCCAGGGTGGATGGAATACATCCCCAGTCTCCTGAGGGAGTAGTTCTTGTGGTCACGAACTTTGTGGGGAGTGAAGGCCATGAGGGTGCCACACCGACTCTGGGGAGGGAGTCAGGATTTGAGCTCCAGTTCTGGCCTTGTGAAGAGTTTGAATTCTGTCCTTCATGAGTGTAGACAATCTACTGGGCATTGGTTTCTTCTTAAGTACAATAAGGTCAATAATTCTAGAACCTTGTGTATCCTAGCATTACTATCAGACTCCAATATGCTCATGTAACAATTTAAATAAAGTCAATTGTTAACTGTTCTGGGACTGTACTGTTTAAACTGGTTAAATTATAAAGCTTTTGTTATTAAAGGTCTTGCTATTTACCCATGGAAAAAGACTTTTGCCAATAAAAAAGCAAATTAAAAATGTAAGACTGAAAAGGAGAGGGTGGGATGAGTTGAGAGAATAGCCTTGTCGTATATACACCACCATGTGTACAATAGATAGCTAGTGGGAAACTGCTGCATAACACAGGGAACTCAGCTTGTTGCTCTGCGATGACCTAGATGGGTGAGATGGGGGGGGGGGCGGGGTAGTAGGTGTTAGAGGGAAGCTCAGGAGGGAGGGTGAGAAGGTGCTTAGTCGTTCAGTCATGTCTGACTCTTTGTGACCCTTTGGACTGCAGCCCATCAGGCTCTTCTGTCCATGGGATTTCACAGACAAGAATACTGGACTGTGTTGCCATTTCCTCCTCCAGGGGATCTTCCCAACCCAAGAAGATGTGTCTTCTGCATTGCTAGTGGATTCTTTACTTGCTGAGCCATTGGGGAAGCCCCAAGAGGGAGGGATAAATGCATACTTATAGCTGATTCACATGGTTGTATAGCAGAAACCAACACAACATTGTAAAGAAATTATACTCCAATAAAATTTTTCCAAAATGAAAAAAAAGTAAGACTGGATGGCAACAGACACAGACTTGGGAGAGAGAAGGCATAACCTGGGGTTTGGCTGACCAAGGAGGCCTCTGCCCTGAATCTAGGGTCTTCACCTTGAAGGATTTCATTTGAACTCACAGTCCTTTATTATAGGAATCATCATGTAAATTGTGGAAGAAGAGAGAACGCTGCTTACTAAAAACCAAAAAACAAAGCTGAAGCACATGCCACCTGGTGTGTTAACAGTTGGAGGTAACTACTTTTGATCATTTGGTATAAAACCTCTTTGAATGCATGCACATACATAGAAATTCACTCATTTGTTCATTGAATAGTATTTATTCAGAGGATACTAGTTTCGCTGGCCTGGAGTTAGGCACTTAAGTCTGTAATGGTAAACATAGTGAATGTGGTTCCTCCAGGACATAGTTGACTAGGCTGAGAGACAGTTAAATAAGTAAATATTACAGCTGTGTCTCTTTCTGTGAACATAGGCACACACTCACTCTCTCAGCTGGAACTATGCCCTGTGTTACTGCTTTGCTGTCGGTCACTTTCCCTCTGTAAAGCATTGTGATCTTTTCTCCATGCTGGCTAACACATGGATCAGTTACCTGGTGCCTGTCAAACGACCACAGAGCCGCATCGCATCCATGAGCATTGATGTCTGGAGTTGGCCGGGCCGGGCTGGTCTTGGCCAGTCTTGCTTGCTGTGGGTCCACTAACTGTCAGCTGATCTAAGATGGTCTTGGCTGGTGCCACTCCACATGTCTCATCTCCCAGCAGCTGGATCAGGCACGTTCTCTTGGTCATGACCAAGGCACAGGAGCGGAAACTGAAATGCTAGAGCACAGTGTCAAACCTCTGCTTGTGTCATGTCTGCTAACAAGCTGGGCCCAGGGGCAGAGCATGAGGGAAAACGGTGAAAGGTGGTGTGGTCAAGGGTGTGGAGACAGGGAGGAGAGGAGAACTGGGGTCTTCAATGCAGTTGACGTGCTACAGTCTGTGTCCTCGTTACCCTTCCTAGCTGCTGCCCAGATTCTGTGTTGCAGACAGGTGGGATTTTACGCATGGGGTGCTTTCAGCAAAGGTGCAGAGGCGGCACTGGGGGGTGTGGCTGGTTCTGCCTACCTACTGGGCCCAGAGGGTGGAGAACATCATGCTGGGAGGAGGAGGCTGAACTTCATCTTGTCAGTAACTGGAGATGATGTGATAAAAGTAGGATGTCAGAAGGTAAATCTGAAAATGGTATTTGACATGCGTTTAGGTGACTAGAGGCTGGACAAAGAGGGACGAGTCAGCCTGTGTTGGGATAATATCAGTCTGGGCCTGGAGGTGGAAGGAAATGGAAAGGGGAGGATGGACCAGGACAGCTGAGTTAATAATTGCAGCCTTCATTAGTTGAATTCTTACCATGGGCCACCACATTCTGGACACACGTTTTGTGTCATCATCTGTGATTCTTAGAACAATCCTATGAAATAAGTACTTATATTATCCTCCTCGACAGTCTGGGAAACAGGCGTAGCAGTAAGGCAACTGGTCTACCTAAGGTTCCACAGCTCCTTAGTAGTGATGCCAGGCTGTGACCCTGTACAGGCTGTCTTCAGAGCCTGCATCCTTTGCTGTGACTCCAGGAGTCACCTTGATAGTGGAGGGTCCTGCTGAAGGAGATTTTCTAAAACTCAATTTATGGAGGAAAGTTATGGGAATAATTGACTGCCTTAGTCATAGGACTAGTATTCTTGACAGAAGTGGGAAAACTTGATGAAAGGCATCTTGTATGTTGGAGTTGGGGTTTTTGAAGTTGCTGAGGTTGAGATGAAGTTGTATGTCTGTGGATGGTGAGTGGAAGAAGTGGGGAAGTGGTGGTCCTACGAGATCTGGCTGAGAACAGGGGAATGTGAAGGACAGTGGAGCCTGGAGGCCAGTTTGCAATGGGCAGTAGGAAGGGGAAACAGAGCCAGTGAAGGAGTGATCTGAAAGGTAGATGGAGAACATGGGTAGAATCGACTTATTCCATCCAAAGTTTTGGAGGAGAGTTTCAAGATGGAGGGTGGTCTGGGGTCTAGAGTGGGAAGGGCAATTAGGAGGCAGAAAACTGAGAAAAGAGTGGCAGAGTTTGGTGATGCAGAGGTCAGTGCGAGCATTGAGCAGAGGGCTGCCTGGATGGAATGACTGAAGACAGGACTTGCGTGTCCCTTTAGAGCCTGTGCTGAGGGCATTGGGCAGGCCCACTGTGGGTGGTGGTGCCAAGGGCTCCTGTACATCACAGAGTGGGGTGGGAGGAGTGTCAGAAGGAGATAGTTGGTGACGCCTGAGAAAGTGAAAAGTGAAGTCGTGCAGTCGTGCCCAACTCTTTGCGACCCCATGAACAGTAGCCCGCACCAGGCTCCTCTGTCCATGGGATTTTCTAGGCAAGAGTACTAGAGTAGGTTGCCATTTCCTTCTCCAGGGAATCTTCCCGACTCAGGGATCAAACCCAGGTCTCCTGCATTGTAGACAGACACTTTACCATCTGAGCCACCAGGGAAGATGCCTGAGAAGAGAGAGCTAATCAAGGGTGCAAACCCCAGAAGGGACACATGGCAGGTGGAGATCAGGGACAGGTAGAGGAGAGGGGATTAGCCATGGAGAGGAGGGAGGGGTGGGTAGAAGCGACTTGGGAGGCCTGTGCCTGGGTTTGATGTTAGGAGGGGCTGGGAGGAAAGGTCACCACATTCAAACAGAGCAGCAGCATCACTGTATCTTCACCTTGCTTCAACTTCCCTGCGGTTGTTGCCCACTTCCCTCAGTGCAACCAGTGGCTATTTTGAAAAGAAAACCACTGATGATACCCATGTCCTCAGAATGAAGCCTTCCCTCCTTGAAGTGGCCTGCATGTCAGGCGCCCTTCAGCAGCCCCTCAACCCCATTCAGCCATACCCTCACCCAGGACCCCCTACCCTTCCTGTCCCTTTGGCCTTGGGTGCTCGGCCCTACCACCCCCCACGCACCAGCTCCTTCCCTTCTAACTCCAGGCTTCTGTCCTGACAGCTGACCTCCGACTTCCCTCCTGCATTTCTGCTCTGGAAAGGGCCTTAATCTCTGCTGATCAAGCACTCAGCATCATGCCTGGCACACAGAGGGCCTCAGCACAGTGTTGCTGAAGGAAATCGGGATGGACAATGTGAACACACCAGACAGGAAGCCCTCACTGCCTCTGGTGGCTAAGACATCTCTGGAGGGTGGGGTTTGTCTGATATTTGTGCTGCTCACAAGGAGAACTACTGTGTAGTTTTCCAAGCCTGACCCACTGCCCTCTGCCCTGAGAGCCCCTTTTTCTCTTTTCTTTTTAAAAATGGAAACAGAACAGGCAGAGTAGACCTCATAAGGACCTTTTTTTTTCCTTTAGACAAATAGCTGGTATTCCTATTAAAATGGTAATTTTCTCTGTTTAAAAAGGCAGATGTGGTCAAATTAAGCTAATCTAATTTGCAATTTTTCATTAAAAATATATAAGAGTCAGGTTGGGAGGCTGTTTGGGTCCCAGGGGTCATTGCGTTAGCAGCCATGGGAACAAATGTCCTTTATCTGCTTATAGATACATGCAGCTTCCTGCAGGCATCATTTCCTCACGGTGACTTCCCTGTGACCTTGTTTCAGTCCACAGGGAGTTTCTGTCTGCCAGCTTGTCTTCTGTTTCGCCCTTTTTATTAAATAGAAAATCCCCAAGTACCCCTATGTTGCAGAGTCCCTTATACAGAGAAGAGGAGGAATGGTCTCCTCTAACTAATAGGAATTTGGGACAAAGACATGGGGTTTTATTCAAGAGCAAGGAAGAAGACAAAAGTCCTGAGTGAAGCCAGGAGGAGGTAGGGGGTGCCCCAGACTCATATGCATGGGTCTAGATGGGCAGGACACTGGAGGGGGAGTAAGGCAGAGGCTGTGGTGTCCCTGCTTGTTGAGTGGGCGTGTGACATTCTCACATCTCAGGATTTGTTGGTACCATGTATATAGCCTAAGGCTTCCCCCACAAAAAGCCATTAAGCATGCCTGAAACCTACACCCCCTATCTGAACCCTGATGAGAGCTCATGTGCAATTAGGACAGCCCAGCTTAACTGTGTGGAAGCCGTAATGTTGTGCTCAGCCAAGATGATGCAGTTTCTCTTCCACACTCCAGCCCTGAGGAGTTTGAGTGAAATGCATTCCTTAGCCTTCGTTCTGGCATCTCAGAGACCTGCCTCTGAGCCCCAGCCTTGCCTCATGCAGCTCTGTGGCTCCCAGTCTGTGAGGTGGAGATGCTGTCTTCATCACCGGTGTCTCTCACCACCAACACCAACTTTGGGATTTCTTGTCAAGTGTTGAGACCATGCATGGTAAGTCTTCAATACCAGCGCTCCCTTCTGCTTCCCTTCACTTGGCAGTGACCCCTTGACTCCTGATGAAGTTGTGGTCCAGCAATTCCTTGTGCAGTGAGAACTTAAAACAAGTCAAAGTAGTGTTAGAAAGCAGGAATGGAAATGTTCGGAGTCCACAAAGGCAGGCAATGAGTGGGTGACAGAGGAGAGGGCTATGAGCTTCTGAGGGCAGACTGGACCTGGGCAAAGTGTTCTTGGAAGTCTAGAAAGCTCTTGGCCTTTCTTGTAATCCTGTGTGACCCTAAAACACGTGAGAAATTGGAGGTGCTTCTATACTCTTTTAAAGAGGGCTGATAGACTTGGGGCTGCAAGTTTTATTTGGATTATCATTTGTAAACCTGTGATAAAAAACCACCTCCCAGGAAGTGTGTGACAGTGTGCTTCATCGGTACCTCTTCCATCCTCGTATTTGGGATGACCCTGAGGTACTTCACTGTCATTGGCCTGTTTTCTTCCCTCCCTAAATTATGCCAGTTTGTGCAAAGCATGCTATATGATGGCAAGTGAGTGATCCGAGGCCAATTCTGTGCTCTGCAGCCTTTTCCTTGTCAGTGTCCCAGCTGTGAGCATTGGCAAGTCCTCCAGATAGATTTTATTTTCCTCTTAAATGTTTGTCTGAAATTAATTTTGACCATTTGGAAGAGGTTGTTGAGTAGTCAGAGGGCTTTGCAGAGCCGGATCCGCAGCCCTGGCAGAGGAGCTGAAAGCTACATATTCAGTGGGTGTGTGAGTCCCCCACCAGCATGGAAACTGGCTCCACTTCACTGTAGAGCTGAAAAGTTGGAGAAGCCCTCATGCCTCCGAGCAGATCTTGAGGTTGGAGCCTTAAATCTGTCACACTGTGTGGAAGTCAAGGGCAGGAGATGGCATGGGTTAGTGTCGGCCTGCAAACTCTGGGCACTTGGCTGCATATCAGGAAAAAAGAGTTTTGGAAACATACAATTTTGTGACCTTGGTTTTTCTCTGCAGTATCTTGTGAATTGAATGGCAACTCTCTCCATGCCCCTGGCCCCCAGAGATCACATCAGAGAACACACCAAGAACTTAGCCGGATACTTGAAAAGGATGTCCATGTTGAGTGGGTTTCTTTGTATTCTGTGGGTTTGTAGAATTTGTGTGCTTTCCATTAGCATATATTAATAGCTCAGGGCTTTCACCCAGGAGATGAGGCTCTCATCCACTAGGGTGTGGGCCCCCTGAGGGCTGGGTCTGCTTTGCTTTTTGTTGCATCTCTACTGTCTAACTAAGGCCTGGCACACAGTAGGAACTACCTAAATACCTGTAGAATGTGTGTGTGGACAGACTCTTTTGACTTGTTGGTTGGGTTTTATATTACAAATGTTTCCTCTGTGCCATTGACAAATAGTTTAACTATTCCTATTTTTCTCCCTTTGGTTTTAAGTGTACTTAAATTTTGTTATTTTTAAAATTAAAAAAATTTAAGTAAAAATTTTAATTATCATACGATTTGTAAATGTTACTTTCCATTTACCCATTACTGCAAATTATTAGTTGTATTCCCCGTGTTGTACACTACATTCTTGAGCTTATCTTATACCCAGTAGTTTGTAATTTTACTCCCCTACTCCCATATTGCCCCACCCCACTGGTAACCACTGTTTGTTCTATCTATGAGTCTGCTTTATTAAAAAAAAACAATTAATTCATTTCTTTTTGACTGTGCTGGGTCTTCGCTGTGCTGCATGTGGGCTTTCTCTCGTTGCAGAGGGCGAGGCCTACTCTCTAGCTGTGAGGCATGGTTTCTCACTGCTGTGGCTTCTCTTATTGTGGAGCCTGGGCTCTAGGTGCATGGGCTTCTGAGGCTGTGGCATGTGGGCTCAGTTGCCCCCTGGTATGTGTGATCTTCCCAGATCAGGGATCAAACCAGTGTCCCTTGCATTGCAAGGCAGATTCTTAACCACTGGACTACCAGGGAAGCTCCTGTCAGTCTGCTTATAAGTGTACTTTGAATTGATCCTGGATAGACCAGGTAGGACATGGTTCAATAGCATGATGTGGGAATGAGATACCTAGATTCTGTTCTCTACTTGTCTCCTTCTCTCTGTGTGGATGCTAAGTCTTACTTGTTAGTATATCCTCAAAAGCAAGGTCACAACCTACGGCCCAACACCTGGTTTTTGTAAATAAAATTGATCTGGAACCCAGCCTTGCTCATTTATGTGCGCATTTTCTGTGGCAGCTCTCATGCCATGACAGAGTTAAGTCGTTGTGAAAGAATCCATATGGCCCAGAAAGCCTAACGTCTTTACTGTCTGCCCCTTCCCAGAAAGGTTGCTGATCGCTACTCATGAGCATCCAAGAGATGCTTGGCACATGGTAGGTACATACCTGCCAGAGCCTGTGTTCAGTGAATGCCTGAAGGACAGATGAAGGGAGTGGTTTATCCATCTGTGGGGGATGGGTGTGTGTTCATTCCTAGGGCTGTGGAGAAGGGGAGGTGGTGGGCCCAACGTTGGCCCTGCCTGTGAGGTCTGCACAAGAACGTAGATTGTCTTAGTGTGATCTGCTGCCTTGATTGGACAATGAGGAGGAATGGCTGGTGGCATCCATTTATTTTGTGATCGAGTGTTTATTGAACTGGGGAAGACTGAGAGCAGGAGGAAATGGGAGAGGATGAGATGGTTAGATGGCGTCACTGAGTCAATGGACATGAGTTTGAGCAAACTCTGGAAGATGGTAAAGGACAAGGAAGCCTGGCGTGCTGCAGTTTGAAAGTGAAGTAGCTCAGTCGTGTCTGACTCTTTGTGACCCCATGGACTGTAGCCTACCAGGTTCCTTCCTCCATGGGATTCTCCAGGCAAGAATACTGGAGTGGGTTGCCATTTCCTTCTCCAGGGGATCTTCCCGACCCAGGGATCGAACCCTGGTCTCCTGCATTGCAGGCAGACGCTTTAACCTCTGAGCCACCAGGGAGGGTCACAAAGAGTCGGACATGACTTAGCGACTGAACAGCAGCAGCAGTTTATTGAACTGGACAGTTACTGAGCACCAGTGGTGCACTGTGACTCTAGTTACAGAGAACATACTATTTGCTGGTCACTCTGGGTTACGTATGTGTTACCTGAAGTGCTCATCACATTCCTGCATAGCTGTAATATTCCTTTCCCTGAGATGGTAGTGGTTGATCCCAGACATGGATACACATGTCCAAGGACTTATCATGAGAGGGTGGCAGGGCTGAGTTTCAAACACAGTGCTGTCTCACCTGAGAGCCCATAAGCTCCCCACTGAGACCATGTTCCCCGACACTTTTTTTTTTAATTTTAATTTTTTTTAGTTTTTTTTTTAGTTTTTTATTTTTTTAATTTTAAAATCTTTAATTCTTACATGTGTTCCCAAACATGAACCCCCCTCCCACCTCCCTCCCCATAACATCTCTGTGGGTCATCCCCATGCACCAGCCCCAAGCATGCTGTATCCTGCGTCAGACAGACTGGCGATTCAATTCTTACATGATAGTATACATGTTAGAATGCCATTCTCCCAAATCATCCCACCCTCTCCCTCTCCCTCTGAGTCCAAAAGTCCATTATACACATCTGTGTCTTTTTTCCTGTCTTGCATACAGGGTCGTCATTGCCATCTTTCTAAATTTCATATATATGTGTTAGTATACTGTATTGGTGTTTTTCTTTCTGGCTTACTTCACTCTGTATAATCGGCTCCAGTTTCATCCATCTCATCAGAACTGATTCAAATGAATTCTTTTTAATGGCTGAGTAATACTCCATTGTGTATATGTACCACAGCTTTCTTATCCATTCATCTGCTGATGGACATCTAGGTTGTTTCCATGTCCTGGCTATTATAAACAGTGCTGCAATGAACATTGGGGTACATGTGTCTCTTTCAATTCTGGTTTCCTCGGTGTGTATGCCCAGCAGTGGTATTGCTGGGTCATAAGGTAGTTCTATTTGCAATTTTTAAAGGAATCTCCACACTGTTCTCCATAGTAGCTGTACTAGTTTGCATTCCCACCAACAGTGTAGGAGGGTTCCCTTTTCTCCACACCCTCTCCAGCATTTATTGCTTGCAGATTTTTGGATCGCAGCCATTCTGACTGGTGTGAAGTGGTACCTCATTGTGGTTTTGATTTGCATTTCTCTGATAATGAGTGATGTTGAGCATCTTTTCATGTGTTTGTTAGCCATCCGTATGTCTTCTTTGGAGAAATGTCTATTTAGTTCTTTGGCCCATTTTTTGATTGGGTCGTTTATTTTTCTGGAATTGAGCTGCATAAGTTGCTTGTATATTTTTGAGATTAGTTGTTTGTCAGTTGCTTCATTTGCTATTATTTTCTCCCATTCAGAAGGCTGTCTTTTCACCTTGCTTATATTTTCCTTTGTTGTGCAGAAGCTTTTAATTTTAATTAGATCCCATTTGTTTATTTTTGCTTTCATTTCCAGAATTCTGGGAGGTGGATCATAGAGGATCCTGCTGTGATTTATGTCTGAGAGTGTTTTGCCTGTGTTCTCCGCTAGGAGTTTTATAGTTTCTGGTCTTACATTTAGATCTTTAATCCATTTTGAGTTTATTTTTGTGTGGGGTGTTAGAAAGTGATCTAGTTTCATTCTTTTACAAGTGGTTGACCAGTTTTCCCAGCACCACTTGTTAAAGAGATTGTCTTTACTCCATTGTATATTCTTGCCTCCTTTGTCAAAGATAAGGTGTCCATATGTGTGTGGATTTATCTCTGGGCTTTCTATTTTGTTCCATTGATCTATATGTCTGTCTTTGTGCCAGTACCATACTGTCTTAATGACTGTGGCTTTGTAGTAGAGCCTGAAGTCAGGCAAGTTGATTCCTCCAGTTCCATTCTTATTTCTCAAGATTGCTTTGGCAATTCGAGGTTTTTTGTATTTCCATACAAATCTTGAAATTATTTGTTCTAGTTCTGTGAAAAATATGACTGGTAGCTTGATAGGGATTGCATTGAATTTGTAAATTGCTTTGGGTAGTATACTCATTTTCACTATATTGATTCTTCTCATCCTTGCGCAGGGGCCATGCTAATCTTCTCTGTATCGTTCCAATTTTAGTATATGTGCTGCCGAAGCGAGCACTCCCCGACACTTTTAAGACTGCTTGGGAAGTAGATTTCAACAAGCATGGTCCCTGCTCTAAAGGAGGTTGTTATCTAGACAGGATATCTGAAGTGTCTCAGGTTCTTTTTGGTCTGAAGTATCAGGAAGACTTGTTGCCTTTTCATACTCTTTGTGGGGTTCTCGTAGCAAGAATGGAGTAGTTTGCTGTTGGAAGGACTGATGCTGAAGCTCCAGTACTTTGGCCACCTGATGCAAAGAGCTGACTCATTGGAAAAGACCTTGATGCTGGGAAAGATTGAGGGCAGGAGGAGAAGAAGGAGACAGAGGATGAGATGGTTGGATGGCATCACCTACTCAATGGACATGAATTTGAGCAAACTCCGGGAGATAGGGAAGGACAGAAGAGCCTGGGGGCATGCTGCAGTCCATGGGGTCGCAAAGAGTTGCATGTGACTTAGCGACTGAACATTAGCAAAAAGTGGGAAGGCTTCCTGGAGAAGGAGATAAAAAAGATGAAGACTGTGACAATAGTAACCTGTAATGTTTATATTTTACCTTGTGCTCTCTCTCATGCAACACATGTTACAGATATTCTCTCTTAATCTGAGTAGCCCTGTATGATTGATAGGCACATACTATAGGGTTGAATTATTTCTCCCCCAGAAGATACACCTAAGTCCTAACCTCTAGTACCAGTGAACGTGACCTTATTTGGGGATAGGGTCTTTTCAGGTGTCATTAATTTAAGGATCTCCAGATCATCCTGGATTTAGTGTGGGTTCTAAATCCAGTGACTGATGTCCTTAGAAAAGAAAGAATGAGGGGATTTGATGCACAGAGATGCAGAGGGAAGAGCACGTGGAGACAGACCAGCAGGTGGAGGAGGGAAGGCAGGGTTGTCCCCCAGGGCTTGTGGAGGGAGCATGGCCCTGTCACCACTTTGAGTTTGGTATTTCTGGCTTCCAAAAGAAAGGTGAAAAAGAGAAATTGAAGCCACCAACTCTGAGGATAGTCTGTGGTGGCAGCCCCAAGAAACAAATTAAGGCCCAGTTATCACCCTGCTGAGAAACACTGAGTAGCTGCCCAGAGCACACAGCTGGTGCTGCTGGAGCTGGGACTCAAACCCAGGTCAGCCTGCTTTAGCTGCTGGCTGGGGCTTCAGCCTGATGAGCAGACTGCGGTTGCAGGCAGAGCCCCACTGGTCAGCTCTGCCATCCTCTCCGAGTGAGCATCTCCAGTCATTTCTGAGACACCTCTGAGATGCTCCCGGTCCAGAAGAGAAGGCACCTCTCTGCCCCCCATGTCCCCATGGAGCTCGCCAGGCCATATGTTCCTGCTGTGCTCATAGCCTCGGCCATGGCCCTCGTGGCTGGAACAGGGCCCACGTGGCTTGTGCCAGCTGGGGACAGAGGGCAGCCTAGGAAAATATGGCCTCCGTCCTGATTGGCTCTCTGAGGCGCAGGACACAGAGATGCAGGAGAGGAGGCCTCTGTGCTTGATCTGGGAGTGGGGAGGATAGTGTATGCCTTCTGTGGCCCTTGAAAGAGCAGTGACCTTGTTCTGGTGAGGAGGAGGGACCTGGTGGCTGAACTTTAGTGGGGACTTTGTTTAAAATTGCTGCTGCTCCCAAGTGGTCCTTGGGAGGAAGGAAGTTAGACTAGACCCCAAGGCCTGAAAGACTGAAGGCATTTCCAGAGAAGGAGCCAGTGGCTGATCGTGTCCCCAGCCCTGCGAAGGTACCTTCTGTCGCAGAGAGAGGGCAGAGTGATGCCTGAGGTCTAGACTCAGAGGCATCAGGTGCACCCAGTCTTGTCATTTCCATCATGGTCAGTGTGACCTGGCTTTAGGCTGCTCCCATCTGCCCTGAGCCTGTGCATTGCCTTCTTAAAAAAAAAAAGATTTTTTTTTTTTTTTTGGCTGCACGGCATATAGGATCTTAGTTCCCTGACCGGGGATTGAACCTACTCCCCCCTGCAGTAGAAACGTGGAATCCTAACCACTGCACCACCAGGGAAGCCCTTGGGCCGCCCTCTGGGGTCCTGGCCTGTGTTCTCTCCCTGGTCAGAGGGAAGAAGTCAAGTTGCCCTGACTGGCTGGCCAGCCAGCCTTCCTTGTGAAGGTGGCTTGCATCCCTGGGTGTGAAGAGCAGAGGGAGGGAGATGCCAGAAGCTCCTCCAGGCTCCCCTCCCATCCCCTCTTGGGGAAGAAGAGTAGGTAAAACTCAGCTGCTGATGTTGACAGAATTCATCAATTCATCAGGTCAGCTGTGGAAGCTGAGGGCTGGGAGGGTGGGAGAAAGACAGCTGGGGCTGCCATTTGGTGGAGCCCTCCATGGGCCAGGGAGTGTGCTGAGAGTTTTAAAAATGTCTGCATGTTTCTATAACTTGAGCTTCATAGCAGCTCCTTGAGAAGCTCTCATATCCCCATTTGACAGATGGGGAAGGAGGCTTGCAGCTTAAGTGGCTGACTCAGGGACTCACAGTAAGAGGCAGTGCTGTGGCTGAGCCCAGCACCTTTCTGACTCCACGGCCATGCTCCCCAATGTTGCGAGTTGCTGTCATGGAGGGGTAGGCCCAGGGTGGTCCGTGTGGAAACTGGAGTAGGGATAGAAAGACAAGGGGACCATCTTTACTTGTTTCACAATGTTAACCAGTCCTGGCCTAGCAGTTAATCAAACTTCTGAGACCTAGTCATGTTATATGCTTCCATTTTAAGGTGACTCTATTGGGCTTCCCAGGTGGCACTAGCAGTAAAGAACCTGCCTTCCAATGCAGGAAATGTAAGAGACATGGGTTTGATCCCTGGATTGGGAAGAACCTCTGCAGGAGGGCATGGCAACGTACTCCAGTACTCTTGCTTGGAGAATCCCGTGGACAGAGGAGCCTGGCGGGCTATCATCCCTGGGGTAACAGAGTCAGACACAACAGAAGCGACTTCACAGGCACGCATGGATGTATCAGGTTGGCCAAAAAAACCCTTTTGGGTTTTCCTGTAAGATGGTCTTGAAAACCATGAATGAACGTTTTGGCTCACCCAATATAATAAGCTGCTTTCTACCCCTGGCCAATGCTACCTACTCCCTCCTGCTGGCATCTGTCTCCCTGAGCCTCAGCCTCTTCCAGAAGCTCACACCCACATATTAGATACACACACAGACCATTTCATTACCCAATTAGGCATACGCACCCAGAAGGCTTCACCAGTGGGGTAATTGCGTTAATGGGTCTTGTGTTGAGTATGTCCATTCCTGACTTTGGATGTGGTCTAGTGCGTCATACTGCCTCTCTGTGCATTTTCCCCGCCCTCAGTGCCCTGCTGTCTCAGTCCTCACCTCTCTGCTCTTAGTGAGTCTGGCTGGTGGGTGGTTGCTCTCTTACGTGGCATATGGAGCGTGATTCACGCACACGACGCTGATTCTGCTGAGCTGTCCGTCTGGTGAGTTTATTTGGTGTGGGTCTTAGGGAGTTGTTATATGAATATCTTAGAGGGAAAAGAGGGGAATGATGAATGCTGGGAGCGCTCTTCCTTGACATTCTAATTCTTACTCACTAAGTGTTCAACCGGCAGTATTTAGTCTGATGGTGCAGTCTGTGCTGGGGAATTGGTTTTAGTGCTCTCACCACTGGGGCTCGTGAATTGATCCAGCATGAAGGTCTGAATTACCTGAGAGATGAGTTTATTTGGACTCTGGGAAGAGAAGAAAGTTTTCAGCCCCACTCATCCCACAGCCTTTGACGGTCAGGTCCCGGCCGCCGACTTGTGCGATGGTACCACCAGATGTGTCTTGGCTTATTGAAAGAAAATTACACATTCCAATCAGATGCTGACTTGATGCATGATTTATAGCTATTAAGCCATAGCAGTGAGTAAAGAGTTTAAAATTGTGGGCTTGTCTTATGTTATTTTTAAGTAGCACTGGTACCCTCCAGTGGGCAAGGCGTGCTGCTCAGTAGCATTGGCAGCTTCCTTGGGAAGCAACCAAAGTCTTAAGGGACCTTGTCACTTGAGCAATGTCTTTCTGAACATGAAACCCTCCTTTTTGGTTAAAGCCACAGGATGGCACAAAAATAGGTTCATATATTACCCAAGATTTTTTTCCCCCTTTGCATAAAGATAAATCTGTGTATGTTTGATCTCTCTTGTGTTTGAGGGAGATTAAAATAGATTCATTATGATGAAGCTCCTTTTAAATGGTTAGCCTGCCTTTGTTGTGATGAAAAAGCGGAATGATCTTCCCTGCCAGTGGCTTCAAAACAGTATCCTGACATGGTAAGTCTCGGGGTGGGGGAGGGCTGACAGGTGCTTCCTGCTCACTGACCACCAGACACTGCCTTGCATAGTAGCACCCCCAGCCTTCAGGATTAGACTGTGCGGAGAAGGGGTGCTGGGCTCTTTCAGGCTGCTAGGAGCAGAGGCTTGCTCAGGGCAGGAGAGCGGGGTGTACTGCATGGCTCGTGGGGGAGGGGAGAGGCTCAGGGAACAGTCTTAGTTGTGTGAAGGCAACCCCGAGGCTCAGGATGCACTGCACCCTCTGTGGGAGCATCAGTGTCCGAGGCCGCCTTTCTGCCTGTCAGCCACTTCTGTCTTCAGTCACCCGGTTGGAGAGGGCCCGCACTCCAGCTCCCCAGGAGAACTGAGTTGCTTCTCCAGCACATGGTGGCTGGCTGGTCTGTGGAGGAGAGGCTTTGCCTTGGGCAATGGACCCTGATCTGGCCCAGGAGGAGGACTCCGTGGTCACAGACACATTGACCCGTGCACCTGATCCTGGAGCCTGTCTGGCCACTT
The DNA here is from genome assembly GCF_042477335.2 of Ovis canadensis. Taxonomy (NCBI): domain Eukaryota; kingdom Metazoa; phylum Chordata; class Mammalia; order Artiodactyla; family Bovidae; genus Ovis; species Ovis canadensis. The sequence continues at coordinate 61,513,859 of NC_091249.1, read as the reverse complement.
TACTCAGGAAGGGGGCTGTCTGCATGGGCAGCATCTTAGTCTCCTCTCCGGCTCACTGGGGAGTCTGGCCTCATTTGCATGAAAGGCCTTTGGGTTCATTCCTGTTTCCAGCTCAGAAACTGAAGCCATCCATGCCCGAGACAAATTGCTGCTGTTCCTCTCATCCTTCAAAACTGGTCTGGATCATCAGCCGGCCAGCCTACATCTTATGGAGCTAGGGTGGCTGTGCCTGTCCTGTATCCCCAATGCCACTTCGTTCTCCCCTCCTCCTTAGCTGTTTTCTCTCCCCTCCTCCAGCCCCACAGCACAAGCATCTGCCTTGGTCTACCCCAGACTGCGTGTCCATCAGGCAGTGATTCCCATGCAAAATGAAGCTAAGAAAACAGAAGGGAGGAGGTGATTGTCTTGTGCACATCTTCCAGCTCTGTCTCCTGAATCTCGTTTATTTAATCTTGCCTGATTTCTTCCAGACTCCCGCTAATTTCTCTTTGGGACGAGGACTTCCTTTCAGGACTGATCTGGTTAATTTGTGGACTTTGGAATCTGTCCAGCATTGGGAATGTCAAGGGGTTTCTTCTGGGCCTATTAGAAGAAGATCCTGAATCCTGCTGCAGCTGGTGGTCATGTGGAAGCACAAGCAGTAGCCCCGGCCCCACGATTGATCTGTCAGCTTAGTTAATTGCTGATGTCTTGCCTTGTTCCAAAACTTAATTTACTATTCCACGAGTAATACATGTTCCTTGTAGAAAATTAAAAAAAAAAAAAGTAACAGGAACAAATTGTTCCTTGATACTTGGAGAGCAAGACATCACACATTAAAAAATTTTCCCTAAAGTTAAATCAACTTTAAGCACAACCTGCTGAGATAGAGGAGAGACCTAGTATTAGGCATTACTCAAGGCTCCTTCCCTTGAGAGAGGCTTGGGAGACTGAGGGCCTGGTCCACACAGGTGCCTCTAGGACCCTGGGACCCAGGGGAGTCAAGCTTCCCCACCCCAACCTGGGAGACCTCTGCTTGCTCATCTCTGTCCAATGTAGCCCCCTTTATGAGACTGTTCCCTGACTCAGTGCTTGAGCCCAGACCAGCATCACTTGCCATCCAGAGATCCTCATACAGATGATGTTCCTCACTGGGCCAAGAAATTGAAAACAGAAATTGGAGGAGAGCTTTCAGTTCCTCCCCGCCTCATTCTGCAAGCCACACATAATCACATCTACTCTTCTGTGGAGCACAGAGAACCCAGGTCTTTAGAAGTTCAAGCTGGACTCTTCTTCATGGGTTAGGGAAGTGAGGCGCCTTATTGGTGAGAATATTGCAACAAAAACAAAGGCATGGACAAAAAGACACTGATACAGTTCTTGATAATGAGCCCTTTTAGGAGGGAGCATGGGTGTGTGCCAAGTAGATTCTGTGCCACCCTGCAGACGGTAGCCCACCAGGCTCCTCTGTCCATGAATTCTCCAGGCAAGAATACTGGAGTGGGTTGTCATTGCCTATTCCGGGGGATCTTTCTGACCCAGGAATCAAACCCGTGTCTCTAAGTGTCTCCTGCATTGGCAGGCGGGTTCTTTACCACTAGCGCCACCTGGGAAGTCCACCCCTTTTATGAACAAGTACACACACAGGGGAAGCCTCAAGTCGCCCTTGAATCTGTTCCCTGGGATTCACATTTTGTTCATATTTCAATGTTCCCTGGGGTTAACATTTTGTCATGGACCCAGTATTTTTTCAAGGCACATACAGAGGGGTGCACCAGAAAGGGTGAGGATGGCGATACAATGTACAGCGGCCTCTAAAAAAACAATAACAGATAGGAAAGGAAAACAAGGGCATGAAAACAACAGGAATCTGGGGCTTATTTTCCATGAGGCTTGTTTGCTTCCCCCAGCACCAGAAGGGGTTTTATGTGGGGGAAAAAAAAAGACTTCCCTTTCCCCAGAGAGTTTGGAAGGGAAACCTGTATGCATGGTGGGTCAAATTTCCTTTTGAAAAGTTCCTTCCTCCCCCAATCCCACAGGCGTCTGCTGACTGAGGACCTTGTAATTGCTGAACCACGGTTCAAATCAGAGTGCGATTGTGATCAAACCTAGCGACTCTCATTACTCCTTAACCTCTTACGTCAAAACCGCTCACAGTGACGGTAGCAAAGGCCAGCACGCTGGCCCGTGATTCTTGGCAGGCCTGCTTCGAGTTGAATAAGGGGCAGGAGCTGGAAAGAACAAGAGGGGGAGGGACTCTGCTAGGGGAGGCTGCCTGGCTCTGGCCTGGGGGGAGGGGCAAAGCTGTGTCCATGCTGCCCTCCCTGGGACCAGAAGTCCCCAGGACCCTGGCTTGCTTTCAGGGGGCTATGGCTGGGTGGGGTCCCCAGCTTTTATGCTAAGTCCAGCTTGTTCCCAGCTCTGGGAATAGTCAGAGGCAAGTGTGCCCCGAGTGGCCTGCTGGGTGTGAGAGCCTGGTGGCTGCTGACTTCCTTTTGCCACAGATGCCCAGGTCGCCTCACATACTCAGCTGCTGAGATGGCCAGCGACAGTTTTACTGCAGTCAGCGCTTTTAAGATTGCTTTTGAGTCTCTTGCTGTGCCTTCTGAAAGGGCCTGATGCTCTTGGGTGCAGCGAAAGGGAATATTCTTCCAAGCCCCTTTGAAGTAGTGGGCACGGGCTTTGTTCTCTGCAGACGAGTCTTTCCAGAATCAAACTGGATCTCCCCAGCGGGGTGGGCGGGGAGGTTGCTGGAGGTCAAATATAACCTGTGCAAACCTGGAGCATGAGGCTCCCCCTGGCTAATTCCGCTGCTGAGTGTTTGATTGCTGTGGCTGATGTTTTGTTTGGGTTTTTTTTTTTTTAATCTATTTTTATCTTAACGACCCAGATAGGCAATGGCCTTCTTTCTTAAAGAAGTCTGGGTTCGTTCTTACCAAAATGCAAGATTCTGGATTAAATAACTTACTGTGATTTTCATTTTATATTTTATTGAGGTATAAGGCAGAAAAGTGCACACATCTTAAGTATACAGCTAAATAAATGTTTCTCTCTAATATTCCTCTACAGTCTTGTCTAGATTAAGATATAAGAACATTTGCAACACCTGAAAAGGTTCATGCTCTTCCCATGCTCCCTTACCAAGGGCAACCATCATAATGACCTTTACTGCCATCGGTTAATTTTGGACTTGATACAGGATGAGTTCATCCAGTATGCATTCTTCTGTACCTGTCTTTTACTCATCATGTCTGGGAGATTACCTTGTCTCCAGAAGTAGTTCTTTTTCACTGCTGTGTAATATTCCATTACTTGACTTTATTATCACAATCTAGTATTTCTACCGTTGATGGGCATTTGGCTTCTTCACATTTTTTAAATCCTTATTTATTTTTTCTTTTTTGGGGGGCCATGCCACACAGCATTTGGAATCTTAGTTCCCCAACCAGAGATCAAACCCATGCTCTCTGCAGTGGAAGCATGGAATCTTAACTACTGGGCCACCAGGGAATGTCCTGTGACATTTTTAAAAGCTGGGCATATAGGCGATCCTTTGATGCTGGTCATCATTTATTCGAATGATTAAAAAAAAATTAGCAGTGGAGCTTTCTTTTCCCCAAGTGCAATTCCACATGGAATTTGTACTGAGGAGCTAGACTGAGTGTGGCTGCTTCAACTGGTTGGTGGCTTTGGCTCCACCTCTTTGCCTTCTCTGTCCCCTGGGGTGACTGTGGGTGGGGAGGCTTAGCTGGTTGTTTCAGGACCTGGCCTCTGGAGTTGGACCACCTGCCTGGTTTCCCTTGTTGTGCATCCTTGGACAAATCACTTAATCTCAGTTTCTTTATGTACAAGATGGAGGTTGAAGAAAGTAGTGCCATCATACAGTTATTGAAAACATTAAGACAACAAATGCAAAGCAGCGTTGACATTTAGCCAGTGCTTAGCAAGTGGCACGCTAAGTGCTGCTGCCATCCTTGCAGGCACCTGCATTTCCATCTTGCGGGGTCCTAGTGCTCCCTGGGGCACCATCACAAAGCTATGAATTCATGCCACTGGCAGGATTGCAGCTCTTCTCATCCCTCCAGCCCCATGGAGACGCATACACCACAGTGCCTTGGAGTGGCTCTGAGGTTCTCCTCCCTGCTGGTGTGTGAGCGCCAGTGAGGCAGGCACGTGGCTCCCTGTGGAGCCTGGCAGAAAGCTGGCCCTCCAACAGGCAGTGGAAATGTACCCCCCAAAGCCCTACCCAGGCTCATGTTTTGCTGTGGACCTGGGCTTTGTGGGACTGTTGTGTTTGCTGAATGAAGCCTGTCTGTCTGGGTCTCTATCCTTGTGGCGGGATGTCCTTGTGGCCCGAATCCAGAAAGATGTTAGGATGGGGAGAATGGAGCCCCGCCTGTCAGGCTTTTATCCCACTTTGGCTTCCAGCCAAATGGGATTTTTGGAGCCAGGCCCAGATGTAGCTGAAAGGATTAGATGTAACTGTTATTACTATTCATAATAGCAGTATCTTACATTTATTTAGTGTGTGCTATCTGCATTAGACGTGCTTCACAAAGGCCCTGTGAGGTAGGCGCCACTGTTACATTTGTTGATACATGTTGATCTGCCCACTGGGTACCTCTTTCTCCAACTAGGATTAAGTCCTATGGGGGAGGGATTTTTTTTTTTTCCTTTTCTTCACCGTTATATCCTCCTGAAACTAAGATAGTAAAGAATCAGTAAATATTTGTTAAATGAATGAATAATTCTCTCTTTTAAAGAAGAAGACATGGGAGCTCAGAGAACTTAGGTAACTCAGCCAAGGTCACACTGTGAGAGCCGAGTATGGGTGATGCTGGGCTTCTGCTGACGACTGTGGCCTGTGCAGGGGGTGGCGGCCCCACTCAGAGGACAGAGGTCCAGGTTTGGGGACCTGAGCTCAGGGTTGGAAGATCTCCCTGGTAATGAATCCAGTGTGTGTCATTGAGGAGGTGTCCTCTGCTACCCAGCTGGGGTCATTCAGGACTCTCACCTGTGGAGGGGTCGAGGTCTTGGGGCCCCCCATGTGGCCTGACAGAGCAGAAGCTCCGTGGTGGGCCTCAGGCTTGGCCCTTTACATGCTGCAGATGCTGGGGAGGCATTTCTGTCCTGAATCAGTCTAGAGGAAGGCTGATGGGGGCTAGGGGGGCAGGGCAGGAAGTGAAACCCACCCTTGTCTGACAGGGACAGCAGTTCAGTTTTGTACTTGTGTGTGCATGCTAAGTTGATTCAGTCATGCCCGACTCTTTGCAACCCTATGGACTATAACCCACCAGGCTCCTCTGTCCTTGGGGATTCTTCAGGCAGAAATACTGGAGTGGGTTGCCATTTCCTTCTGCAGGGGATTTTCATGACCCAGGGATCGAACCCGGGTCTCCTGCGTTGGCAGGTGGGTTCTTTACCACTAACGCCACTTGGGAAGACCAGTTTTGTGCTTAGCTCAAAGCAAAGCAGTTCACACTTGGGAGTTTTCACCCTCTTTCTCTTTAAGCTCTGGGTATCCCAGTAGCCATCTCTGGACTGGAAGCTCTGCTGAGCATGCCAACCTCAGGGAGGCCTTTCAAGTCATCTCGGTTCTTCTTCTTCTTTTTTTTTTTTTAATATTTATTCATTTACTTGGCTGTGCCGGACCTTAGTTGTGGCACCTGGAGCCCTTGACCCTCTTTGCTGCCTCTGAGTTCTTCAGTTGTGCAAGCAGGATCTAGTTCCCCGACCAGTTCCTCCTGCATATTGAGAGTGCAGAGTCTGAGCCCTTGGACCACTCAGGACATCCCCATCTTGGTTCCTGAACACAGTTTAACTCATAGCACAGTTGGCAGCAGGTGATGCCCATGATGCCCTCATACCACACATTGCAGCTGCCCGGAGTTTCTGAGTGATTTCCATGTTTGTGAGGAGACGACTCAAGGCTAGATGCTGGCTGGTAAAGGGCTGCTTCCCTTTGGGCCTCTTCACCGGCTGCTCGTTGCTCCTGCTCTGTGTCCAGTGAAACATGTGCTCACCTATTTGTGGTTCGGTGCGTATCACTACTCTGCTGACTCCGTAGTTTTCTGTGCTGAGCATTGTCGTTTCCTGGTATTTTACTTTGGGATCCTTACCCACTCTAGTCTCTTACATACACTCTCTTCCCTTTCTGAGAATTCCTGACACAGACTTGGACTTTTTTTGGGATGGTTGTGAAACTGACGTCAGTTGGGTGCTGCTTAAAAATGTGTGTTTCCCCTTCTTAGCTGTTTCTCACCCTGGGGTCATTTTTAGCAGGTTTTAAAGATGGTGCCTTGTCAGAATCTTTTCTTTAAAAAGGTGAAAAAATGAAATCGTGGGTGTCTTCGTGGGTTTTTCCCCTTCGCACGCAGGAAGGGATTTATATCCAGTCCTTGGAATGAAGGATGAAGACCATATTTCTTGGCACATGGAGTGGGCTGCAGAATGTGGAATTTAATGGATTTATCAAGCAGGAGGCAGGAGAGCATCGGAATTAAGAGCTTGGCTCTGGATGCCCTGCTTGAGCCCAGGTGGGGCCCGGGCCAAGCTCCTTCATGTCGTTTCCTCATTCTCTAGACCTGCGTGGTCCACCAGAGTGACCATAAGCCAAGTGTGTCTACTGATTGAATTGAGATGCACTGTGAGTGTAGAATATGCAGCAGATTTCAAAGTCTGAAATGAAAAAAAAAAAAACCCCAAAACCTGATGATTTATTTTTTAAAATACTGATGACATGTTGAAATAATATTTTCTATATGTTAGGTTAAATAAAATATTTGCTAAACTTAATTACACCTATTTCTTTTTACTTTTTAATGTGGCTGCTAGAAAATTTGTGTTACTCCATGGCGTATGTGTGTGTTCACATTATATATCTATTGCAGAGCTGACCTAGACTGGTAGAGCCCTTCTTCATGAGTTCTTGTGAAGATTAACTGGGCAAATAGATGAAAGAGCTTAGTTTGGTGCGTGGCCTGTAGCAAGCATTCAGGGAAACTTCAAGGCTGTCACAGTCACCGTGGCCATCATCTTGTCATCAAGGGTGGGGATCTAAGCTAAAATTTGGAGATGTCTGAAGTATTGTTCTAGGTGAACTCTCCTTCCTCCAAAGAGGTTGTATATAATTTAGGGTTTCTCTAGTGATGTAGAGATTTCTACTCCCCTTGGCTTCCCATTTGTGTGTGTGTGTGTGTATGTGTTTTTCTGGCTGTATGGCTTGACATGTGGGATCTTAGTTCCCTGACAAGGAATCAAACCTGCACCACCTTCATTGGAAACTTGGAGTCTTAACCACTGGACCACCAGGAAAGTCCCTCCATTTGTGTTTTTAATGGAAGATTGTTTGTGTAATTCATAGTGAACCTGTTACCTAAGGGAATGTCCTCTTGACTCACTGAAAAAGACCCTGATACTGGGAAAGATTGAGGGCAGGAGGAGAAGGGGGTGGCAGATGATGAGATGCTTGGATGGCACCATCGACTCAATGGCCATGAGTTTGAGTAAACTCAGGGAGACAGTGACAGATAGGGAAGCTTGGTGTGCTGCAGTCCACGGGGTCACAAAGAGTCAGACATGACTTAGTGACTGAACAACAACTCACTCAAAGTGCTTTGTCGAATGCCCCATCCCCGACCCCTGTCTCCCCACCAAGGCTTCCTTATTTACCCAGCTACTTTGACTGTTGTAAGGAGTGACAAACGTATTTTTACTGAAACCAATGATAAGAGCTACCCTTTATGAAGTGCTCACCACATGCCCAGCCCTGTGCTGAGTGCTTTCTATACAGGCTAGACCTCCCTGTGGGCATAGGAGCAAAGCAGGATTGAGGATAAGACTGCACTCAAAGTTACATAGCCGGCAAGGGAGGTGGCTGGGTCTGGTATCCAGGTCTGCCTGACTGGAAAGTCACTACAGTCTTTATTCTGCCTCATTAGCACTCCAAGCAAGTCTCTCTTAATCAGGAAACCCGAAGCGGCCGAGACTGGGTGTTGCAGGATGTCTGGAAAGCTGGGGAGACTGTACATACACCTGAAGGCAAGGAAGCCCGGAAAACAGCTGAGCATCCTCAGGCCGTGGCTGAGCTGGGTTCTGGAACCAAAGTGAAGGGCAGGGTGGCCAGTGTTGGGTTGTGACCAGGTACGATGACCAGCAGTCAGAGCAATACAGCCCTGGTCTTGGACTGTCCCTTCCTCCCAGCCAGGTAGATGTCCTGTGATTCTCCCGTGGGCCTGAAGTCCGTCAACCAGAGAGGCTTTCCTGAGACCCCACAGAGGGAGAGGAAAGCTCAGCCCCACCCAAGGCCACAGTATTTCTGGGAGAAATTTCACTACAGCCAGAACTCTAATGACCACGTTGTATCAGAAAAGGACCTTATCTTTGGTTCAGGCCTGATGCAAATTTACTGGTGACTTTACCGCAGTTAGGTAAATGCCAGGAAACATCCATGTCAGGGAGCTGGGTGTTTCTGTTGCCTCAGGACACTGAGCGGCACATTCTTTAATGAGTGAGTGTCACTGATTGGAGCAGCTGTCTCTCAGGGAAGCCATTCCTCGTGAATAAAAGATTTCTATTTAGTATCCCGGTTATTTCCTCTTTGACCCTCACTCAGTCAAAATATGCAAGGCTCATTCCTCACCTCTTGACATCCATTGCCTGTTAGAGCCTTATTAGCATTTGTTCTCATTGATGTTCATTGCATTTTAAATCCGGCAGGGACGTGATTAAGAGGTGGAAAATCGCCGGACTTGGGTCCGCGTGTGACTGTCGGATTGCGGCATGATGACCAGCTCAGCATTTAATCACATCTCCTTGTGTGTTCCATCTCCTTTCATACCCCTGGAGGGAAAAAGTTCAATTCCAAGTCATGCTCTGGTTTGGCAGGGAGAGGGAGGGGCTGGGAGGGGGGGCAGAATCTGTTGGTTCTGGGTGTGTGGAGAGGGCCCTGGGAGAAAAATTCTGCCTTCTGGTTCCCCGAGGCAACAGACCCATGCCAATGACTGCTAGAACCAGGAGGTCTCAGGGCAGTTCCTTGGTCTAAGTGGTGGCCCCACGAGATCCCAGTTAGTTCCCATGATAATTCTATCGGGTTGGGCCCTCATGACAGGATGGCTGTCCTTTTTTTTTTTTTAATTTTTAGATGTATTTATTATTATATTATTTATTTATTTATTTTGACTGGAGGACGATTACTTTACAATATTGTGATGGCTCTTCCCATACCTCAGCATGAATCAGCTGTAGGTATACATGTGTCCCCCGGCTCTATCCTGAACACTCCTCCCACCCTCCTGCCCACCCCATCCCTGCAGGTTGTCACAGAGTCTGAGGCACCAGAGAGGTTGCTGCTTCTCTCTCTCTCACGTGAGGACATGGTGAGATGCACCCATCTACAAGCCCAGGGGAGTCCTCATGGGGAAGCCAGTTACCCAGGTACCTTGACCTTGGACTTTAGTCTCCAGGACTGTGAGATGGAAATTTCTGTTGTTTACGCCACCTCGTCTGCGGTAATCTGTTGCAGCAGCCTGAGCTGCTAAGGCAGTGGTCCTAGTTCCTTTTACGACTTCGAGGTGCTTACCCGAGCTGCCTCGTCAGTGCCCCAGGTCAGGCTGGCTGGTGACCTGCTGTGTGGTCTCCCTGGCTCCTCTTTCCCTCTGGGATGTGGCTGAGGATGGTGCCTGTGGGAGTTTTGCTATTTGCACTCTCCTCAAGAGGGCTCTTATGGTGCTGTCGTTTACCTCTGGGCCAACCGCAGAGTCTGTGCAGAGCAGCCACTGAGAAGATAACCAGCAGAGTGAATGAATGACTGGGGTGAAAGAGTGAATGAGTAAATGAGTATGACAGCCTGGGCTGGAAGCCAGCTGAGAAAAGAGACAGATGGACAGAACCACGAGGCCCTCATCTCCCTTCACTCAAGCCGTGGGCACCACTTTCCATGAAAAACGGTCCCCAGGGGCGTCTCCCCTGCTGCATGTGGTTTCCCCAAGATACCCACCCATTGGTGGCAGGGGGGCATTGCTGTGGTCATCTGGAACAGTCCCAAGTGGTCTTATATTGTTCTGTCCCAGCTCTGCCTCCTTGTCAGCTTGGCTGACACCATCCCGTGGGTGCCCAGACCTCTGCTTCCACCCGAGCCCGGGGCTGGGTGGGAAGGAAGGGGTTAAAGCCTGCAAGTGTGAGTCACTGAGTCTGTGGCACAGAGCAGCAGCATCTAGGTCATTCCTCCAACACAAAAGAAGTGAAATACAGCTCGCCCAGCTGCCGCTTGTCTCATGAACCCCGCTGCTCTGTGCAGAAGAACACCAGGCGGGCACCAGTCCGTTTTAATAAGATACAGCAAGATTAATCAGGGAGCAGAGCACACGCTCCTAGGGAGCATGCTCTCTTGTGTGCAGAAGCATCAGAGACAGGGCCTGGGGGTGGGTAGAGGGGGCACCCGGGGCAGCAGCCCCACCGGAGCCTGGCCCAGGAAACATGCTGGGAGGAAGGGTAGCCCAGGACAGGGGTCCCAAACCTGGGTCTGGCCTGAGTGTCTCATGGCATGTGGACGCCCTGGGGTCAGGTGTGGCGTGCCCAGGTGGGACTCCTTTCTGGCAGGGCAGTTTCCCTGATGCCCACTCTAGGTGTCAGGTGCCCATCCTTCGCTCCCAGGAGCCCAGGCTCCCCTCCTTTGGGGCACTCTGCACAGGTGCAGTTCTGCCTTAGATTGTAACCCCCTTGCCCCCATTTCTTTGGCTTGTCCAGTTTATTCTCCCACTTTACTCAATCAGCTGGGATTCTCTTCTGGCTCATGAGTATGTTCGTGTCTAAAAACAGTTCCCCCAGCCCAGCATCATCTTCTGGTTCGAAAGTCCATCGTTAGCTAACTGCACTCTGACGGACGGATTGGTTGGATTGCTTCGAGCTATGGAGCATGTCTCCTGGGGTCAGCTGTCATCCGATTGAAGCAGTGTTATGAGGAGAGGGTCCTGAGCTAGGGAGCAGCCCTAGAGGGAGTCGGGTAGGGTAAACCAGATGGGGACAGGCGTATGGGCTGATAACCCTGCAGTTTCCTGACTGGAGGAGGGCCCTTGCCCCTTTGTCTGCAACTCAGTTGTAGCCCTTTTTCCTACTTCCAAAGCAATAGCTTCTCTGCCTCCTGCTGTAGACTTTCAAGGTAGGGAGAGGCTCTTTATCTTTTGTGGTGGTTTTTGTTTTCTTGTTTCCTTTATGTTGTTGTTACGGAAGTATAGTTGACTTATAATATTGTGTTTCTGGTGTAGAGTGAAGTGATTCAGTTATTTTTATGTCTATGTATATTTCAGACTATTTTTCATTCCAGGTTATTACAAGATATTGAATATAGTTCTCTGTTCTATTCAGTAAAGCTGTGTTGCTTATCTATTTTGTAGGTGTAGTATTTGTATCTGTTACTCCCATCCAGATTGTCCTGTATGGGATAATCCTGTATCTGTCTATCCTTCCCTCCCTGCTTCCCCTTTGGTCACCGTAAGTTTGTTTTCTATGTCTGTAGTCTGCTTCTGTTTTGTAGATAAGCTCATTTGTGTTAATTTTTTAGATCCCACCTGGAAGTGATATCATATAATATTTGTCACTCTGAGATTCTCTGGGTTCATTCATGTTGCTGCAAATGGCAATGTCTTTCCTTTATATGACTATTATTCCCTTTTACATACACACTGTGGAGGCCTTACAAATAGTTGTGAAAACAACAAAAACATACGCAGCACGTTCTTTGGTCATCTCTTGACGGACATGGGTTTTTTCCATGTCTTGGCTATGGTGAATAGTGCTGCTATGAACACTGGGGTGCATGTATCTTTTTGAGTTAAAGCTTTCATCTTTTTCAGATGTATGCCCAGGAGTAGGTTTGCTGGACCATATGGTAGCTTCATTTTTAGCTTTTTAAGGAACCTCTATTCTGTTTTCCATAGTGACTTCACCAATTTACATTCCCACCAACAGTGTAGGAGGGTTCCCTTTTCTTCTCACCCTCTACAATGTTTACTACTTACAAACTTTTTGATGATGGCCATTCTGACTGGTGTGAGGGGATATCTCATTGTAGTTTTGATTTGCATTTCTCTAATAATTAGCAATGTGGAACTTCTTTTCAGGTGCCTGTTGATCATCTCTATGTCTTCTTTGGAGAAATGTTTATTTAGGTCTTCTGCCCATTTTTGGATTTGAATTTTGTTTTTGTATATCGAGTTGTATGAGCTGTTTATGTATTTTGGATATTAACCCCTTGTTGGGTGCATCAATTACAAATGTTTTCTCTAATTCTGTAAGTTGTCTTCTTGTTTTATTGACGGTTTTCCTTGCCGTGCAAAAGTTTTCAGTTTAGTTAGGTCCCATTTGTTTGCTTTTGCTTTTATTTCTATTTCCTTGGAAGACCGATCTAAGAAAATGTTGCTATAATTTATGTCTGAGAATGTTTTACCTGTATTCTCAAGCCATTTTGTCCAGCTTTCTCAACTCCGCTGTTGGAGAGGTTGTATTTTCTCCTTTATAAATTCTTGCCTCCTTTGTCATAGATCAATTGATTGTAAATGTGTGGGTCTGTTTCTGAGCTCTCTGTTCTGGTTCATTGGTCTGTATGTCTGGTTTTGTGCCAGTACCACACTGTTTAGATTACTGGAACTTTGTAGTATTATCTGAAGTCTGGAAGGGTTATCCCTCCAGCTTGTTTATGCTTTTTTCTCAAGGTTGACTTGTTGCAGTTCTGTGAAAAAATGTCACAGGTATTTTGGTAGGGGTCATATTAAATTTGTAGATTACCTTGGGTAGTATGGCCTTCTAAAAAATATTAATTCCAATTTCAGGGCATAGGATATCTTTCCATTTCTTTGAATCATTTTCTGTTTCCTTTATCAGTGTTTTATAGTTGTCAGTGTGTAGATCTTTCACCTCCTTGATCAAGTTTATTTTTAAGGTTTTTTAAATGCAATTTTAAATGAAATTGTTTTGTTTTACCTTCTTTAAAAAAAAATGTTTCTCAGGGGGGTTCAGGATGGGGAACACGTGTACACCCATGGCAGATTCATGTTGATGTATGGCAAAACCAATACAATATTGTAAAGTTAAAAAAAAATTCTTTGTTAGTATAAAGAAATTCAACAGATTTCTGTGTATACGTCTTGTATGCTGTTATTTTCATAATTCATTTATTAGTTCTAATAGGTCTGTGTGGAATCTTTAGGGTTCTTTGTGTAGAGTATCAGTCATCTGTGAATAATGGCAGTTTTACCTCTTCTCTTCCAATTTTGGATTTCTTTTATTTCTTTTCCTTGTCTGATTATTGTGACTGGGACTTCTAATGCTACACTGAATAGAAGTGATGAGAGTGGGCATCCTTGTCTTGTTCCTGAGTTTAGTGGGAAGACTTTCAGGTTTTCACTGTTGAGTATTATGTTGGCTGTGTAATTGTTGTAAATGGCTTTTATTATGCTGAAATATGTTTCATTTATGCCCACTTTGGTGAGAGTATCATAAGTGTATATTTAATTTTATCAAATTAAAGCCTCTGTCATAGGCTTTATCTTAGCATCCCAAGAGCTCAGCAGAGTTCCTGACAGGTAGTTGGTGCTTTATAGGTATTTGTTCAAACAGTGTGAAAGAGAGGAGATCTATAAAGAGACTGCCAAACATTTTGTGCTGAGAAACTTTGGGTGTGTGGTTTATATAGGATTGCATGAAGGACTGTGGCCAGATAAAAATGGGGAGGAAGAGGAGCTTAACATGGATAGTAATGGTAATGATAGGTCCCATGTGTTGGCAGTTCTGACATCTGCTCACCTTATGCCTCCTATCTAATGTAATGTTCTTAGGCATATTTCTGCTGCTGCTGCTGCTGCTGCTAAGTCACTTCAGTCGTGTCCGACTCTGTGCGACCCCAGAGACGGCAGCCCACCAGGCTCCCCCGTCCCTGGGATTCTCCAGGCAAGAACACTGGAGTGGGTTGCCATTTCCTTCTCCAATGCATGGAAGTGAAAAGTAAAAGTGAAGTTGCTCAGTTGTGTCCGACTCTTAGCGACCCCATGGACTGCAGCCTATCAGGCTCCTCTGCCCATGGGATTTTCCAGGCAAGAACTGGAGTGGGGTGCCATTGCCTTCTCCGTAGGCATATTTCTAGTTAGAGTTATTTATATTTTTCCCATTAAGCTGTAAACTTCTTATGTAAAAGTGTCTCCGTGTGTTTAGTCAGGGGCCATGATCCCTTGGAGCTGCTCTAGAAATGCCCAGAGAGTTGATTTCTTTAAAATTCAGCTTTATTTTCTTTCCCAAAGTGTTCCAGTGCTGCTTCCTGCTGACTGTTGACCACAGTGTAGGGTGTGATGGTTCAGAGATGTTGGAGGCTTAAGGCGTGAGGTGGGGGGGGGGGGGGCGGGGGAGGCGGGGGGGAGGGTGGGGTCCAAGAGAGGCCAGGCTGCTCCTCTGCATCATAGGTTTCTCACCAGTTGTTGCTGATGAGTGACTGTCAGTGGTTCACTTTGGGGAACAAAGAAGAACCTTGGTCCACCTTGGTCCAGGATTTGGTAGAGGGAGACAAACCAAGAAGGGCAGGTAAACTTCCTCCCTTGTATCCACATTGATAGAAAGTCAGAGTAATTAAAATCATTTTATTTCATCTACTTTAAAATATATTGAATAGGTGAACAAACAAAACACTACCTCTCCAAGCACAGAATCACTGCTGTTTGACTCATTTGTCACAGCTTGTGCTCTCCCTCCCCTTCTCCCCCTCTTCCTCTGCCCCCTCCTTTTCTTTCTTCCCCGTCCTCTCTTCCCTCTGTCCTCTGCGCCTCCCCCCACCCCCAGTCACTGGCTCAGCCGTGGAAGCAGTCTTAGATCTCCTGCTGTCCTTTTCCTTTACTAGGTCTGATATTGCTTTGTTTTGTTTTGCTGCTGGTTGGTTCACACATAGCTGAAGCATCTCTCTCCCTTCCTCTCACCTTTTCTTAGAGACATGCTCTTTCCCCTCTGCATCTCTCCTGACTTCACTGGAGGTTGGAGATGGGTTCCCAGTCCTAACTGTCCCTAAATAAACTTCTGCTCAGTTTTGGAGGTCTCAGCCTGACTCAACGCCGTGCCCATCCAAAGGAGCTGAACTGTTTTGATAAACGGCTGACTGATGGTAAATGGCAGTTACTCTTCACTTGATTGTCGTCCCACACAGTGTGGATAGGGGTGGGGTAAACTCCAGCTTTGACTTTCCAGGTTTGGGTAAGGAGTTGGGACATGGGAGTTGTGGTTGAACAGACCTCTGCTTCTAGCCTGGCTGTGCCACTCTCTGGTGTGGTGGCCATGGGCTAGTTGTTAACATTTCTGTCTTTCTTTACTTGTCTGAAGAATGAAGATGATATTGCCCATCTCATAGGATTGTCATGAAGATTAAGGGAGATATCATTCTGTAAGCTATTTAGCACAACTTGGTAGTGACTGTTCAGTAAATGGCACCTACTTATGGAATTATTATCTGGTTTAAAGATCTTGATAAGAGGTTATTCCAAATTTTCCATTTTAAAAACATCACATTGTTGGGTTACTCCCATGACATTCTGGATCTTAATAAGACTGAAAAATACTATCTTGTCCTTGGAGCACTTGGAGAGTATTCTTGGAGAGAACTTGGTGAAATTCTTGATTAGCGTAGAAAAAAACCCAGATCTTTGTTTTCCTTCCCACTCAACTTCTGTGCAAAGAGCTCTTCTGGGGACCTGTCCCCTGTCTCTGCCTCCTGTGGCATCCCTTGGGAGTCTGTGCCATGCTCAGAGCCTTTACTGCTGCCCCTAGGACAATATATGAGGATCCTCTTTTTCCCAGTGCTGCCAGGAGCTTCGGGACTGTACTTTTGTGTGCCGTCATGTGTAAGTGGCGCTACAGAATATTTAATAAGGTCAACCGTAATACATGTTTGAAAACTGTCTAAGTTGAGTTAGGAAAACAGCTTTGATTGCATGAGTAATATTTAAAGTGCCTGTTAAAAATGCAGTAACTTTTCTGTCAATAATAGAAAACCTTTGGCGCTCTGGAGAGATTTTTAAAGCAAGATCCAGTGGCTCTTGCCTATCTTGGTAAAAGTTCCCTTTAAACAGATGATTCATGTTATGAGAGTGGAATGATTAACATGAATTATGGGGAATTTATTCTAGGAGTTGAATGTCTGATTTATGAATACATTAGGAGGCAGATTGTTCTACAATTAGCTTTCTTAAAGGAAGACTTTAGCTTACTATACTGTCAAAGACCCTCAAAAAGGAGGGTTGCCCCAATATTGGTGTTACTTTTAAGGGGCTATCTCAGTGTCCTTTATTTAAAGAGGGGAAACCTGTTTGCAGGGGAGGAAGGCCAGCCACTTATGTCACAGACTCCAGAATTCCTCCCAAACATGACTTAATTAGGAAGGCTGAGGTCAGAACTTCCCCTTGAGGGATGAACCTTTGAGTCCAGGACCTTGTGTGGAGGGCTAAGAAGAACCCAAGATTCATTCAGGTTGGCCAGAGACTCCTCATAAACGAAGGAAAAGGATGAGGCTTTTTGCTCACCAGCCCAACACTGCCCCCAAGAGGGTTTCTTAGCAGAGACCTCGGGCGAGCACTGCAGCCAGGGGGAGAGGGGAAGGTTGAGTAGGGGGCAGCAGCTGAGAGTTGGGTCTTCTGCAGAGGCAGCCTATAAGTTTGCATGAGTGTCTGCATCAAAAGCAAGACCTGTGCTGAGCACTTGGACACTGAATGGAACCTCTCTTGATTTCTCCCTGGGAGGAGCTCCATTCCTTCAGGGACCACAGGTGAGGGGATGGCAGCTGTCATGCAGGGAGCACTACCAGGAACCACAGGTGAGGGGATGGTAGCTGTCATGCAGGGAGCACTACCAGGCAGACTGCATGCATCTAAATCACTGGCCCTGACAGTGCCTCTTGGAAGAAGGTGCTGGCGTTAGCCTCATTTTATAGATGAGGAGACTTAGCGCCATGCAGACAGTGGCAAGTGATGGAGTCATGCTTTGAACCCAGCTTTGTCCAACTCCAGATCCAGCCTGGTCCTAAGTGTAAAAGTGTTGGGTATGGTCCCAAAAATATAGGCCCCAGGAGTGGGGATGGGGGGGAAGGTCAAGATCCTGCCCTTTCTATACTCGTCACTGTAGGTGTTAGTTGAGTGAGTGAGTGCATTTGCCCCGTTATCTCTTTGCCAGGTGTCATCAGGGCTGTGGGGACTTGGTGTAAAAGTTCTTTGTGTCTGCATCTTCTGTGCATCCACTCCTCACCCAAGTGCTTTATAAAAATGGCTCTACTTTTCTTTCTTTAACAAATTTTTATTTTTATTGAAGTATGGTTGATTTACAATATCATCAAAGTTTCAGGTATAAACGTGGTGATTCAGTTATATATATATATATTTTTTTTCAGTTTCTTTTCCCTTATAGGTTATTACAAAATATTGAGTGCAGTTCCCTGTGCTGTCCCTGTTGTTATCTATTTTACATATAGTAGTATATACCTGTTAATCTCGAACTCCTATTTTATCCCTCCCCTACCCCCCTTTCCCTGTTGGTAACCATGTTTGTTTTCTATGTCTCTGAGTCTCTTTCTGTTTTGGAAATAAGTTCATTTATGTCCTTTTTTCTTTTATATTCCACATGAAAACAGTAACGTGTATTTGTCTTTCTCTGTTAGTGTGATAATCTCTGGGTCCATCCATGTTGGTGAAATGGCAATATTTCATTCTTTTTATGGTCAAGCAGTATCACATTGTATACATGTACCATGACTTCTTATCCATGCATTTGTCTTTGGACATTTAGATTGTTTCCATGTCTTAATTGGGGCTTCCCTGGTGGCTTAGACGGTAAAGAATCTGCCTGTGACACAGGAAACGTGGGTTAGATCCCTGGGTTGGGAAGATCCCCTGGAGAAGGGAATGGCAACCAACTCCAGTATTCTTGCCTAGAGAATTCAATAGACAGAGGAACCTGGCAGACTACAGTCCATGGGATCACAAAGAGTTGGACACGACTGAGCAACTAACACTTTCACATTCCATGTCTTGACTATTGTGGATAGTGCTGCAGTGAACACCGGGGTGCATATATATTTCTTAATTATGATTTGCTCTGGGTATATGCCTAGGAGTGGGATTGCAGGATCATATGGTAGTTCTATTTTTAGTTTTATAAGGAACCTCCATACTGTTCTCCACAGTGGTTGTACCAACTTACATTCCCACCAACAGTGTGGAGGGAATTTCTCCACACCCTCTGCAGCATTTGATGTTTGTAGGCTTTTTGGTAATGGCCATTTTGACCAGAGTGAGATGGTACCTCACTGTTTTGATTTGCCTTTCTCTAATAATTAGTAATGTTGAGCATCTTTTCATGTACCTTTTGACCATCTATCTGTCTTCTTTGGAGAAATATTTATTTAGGTCTTTGTCCTATTTTTTAAATGGAGTTCTTTTTTTTTTTTTTTCATTGAGCTGTATAGATTGTTTATATATTTTGGAAACTAATCTCTTGTCAGTCACGTCATTTGCAAATATTTTCTCCCAATCTGTAGGTTGTCATTTTGTTTTGTGTGTGGTTTCCATTGTTGTGCAAAAGCTTTTTAGTTTGATTAGGTCCCATTTGTTTGTTTTCATTTTTACTCTAGGAGGTGGATCCAGAAAGATACTGCTGTGGTTTATGAAAAGTAACTCCACTTTTCTTTGGCATTGTGTGAATTCTTCATTCACATCACTTGAGTAGCAACTGCAGATAAACTGAAGTGGCACTAGCTCCTAGAAATGAAATGTACAAGTTTCAGTATGGAAATTGCAGAGTAGGGCTGTGCTATAATCTGAAAAGAGGGTGGGCAATTTGTAATCTTCCTTTACAAGAACTTACCATGGGTGGTAGATTTTATGGATATGTGCAATGCTTGTGCTAAACTCAAGGAAAATGATATTTCAGCCTCCTGTCCAAGGAGTATGTGTAGATCGTAGTTTGTTTGTTCATTCATCAGATTCAATTGACCACCTACTCTATGCTAAGCATTGTGGGAAGTGCTTGGGTTTAGTAACGAAGAAGTCAGGCACAGTTACTCCCTTCCCAGAATCCACTGTCCTGGTTGGGAAACAAACCACAAGAAAATAATTATCCACCATTTGCCTTTAGATGACATATTCTGTGAAGGAAAGACCCGGAGCCACAGCAGAGGAGAGAGAGGTGAGAGTGGAGGGTTAATCTGGGCCTCTGTCAGGGGTGGTGGCCAGGAAGACTTTCCTGAGCGAGTGACAGCTGAGTGCTACAGGATGAACGGGTGTTAACCAGGTAAAGAGAAAGGGGAAGAACACTCCAGGGAAGAGGAGCAGCAGATTCTTAGAAAGGCGAGCACAGAGGCTAGCGTACGATGGACGAGGGGGATGTAGGGCAAGGTGGCACTGGGCAAAGGTGAATTTGAGAGCCCTTGGGCTCAGATAGATGTGGATTTGCCCCTACAAGCTGTGTGACCTTGGGCTGATAACATAACCTCTCTGAGCTACAGCCCGCTCTTAAAACTGTGGATGAAAACACACTCAGGGTTGCCATACAGAAACAGTCACAGAATTTGTGTGTTTGGTCCCTGGTCCCTGGCATACTGCAGATGCAGAAAATGTCACCTTTCTTGCCCATTCCATTGCCTCTGGCTTTGGGAAGTTGATGAAGCAGCCATAGATGTGTAGATGGTGGTTCAGAATTAGGGAACATGCTTGCAGATCTTTATGTTTAACCCTTGAGTTCTTCCAATTTGGCAGCTTTCTGGGAGGACTTGTGGAGGGTCAGGCTGGGTTGTCACTCACCTGCTTGCTGAAGGTTAATAAGGTCAGAGTTTATTCTAGAGCAGGGAGCAGGAGGTGGGCGGCTTAGGGAAATAAACCAGAGACAGGGGCTGATGGCAGAGCTAGGCTCCTGGAACCTCAGGCTATTTGAGGTGGGTAAACAGAGGCCTTGCTGTGCCCTCACCGCTTACATTAACTGCCATCTACACCTGCCTCTGGCAGAAAGACACCTCCTGGGCTCACTCAGAGAGGGTGCATTTGTGTATCTCCAGGCTGGTCCCTGGCTCTGCAAGACAGCTGTGCTCCTCATGCTAGTCCTGTTTTCCTGCTGACTTAGTTTATTTCAGAAAGCCTCCATTTTAATTTCTCTTACTTCCCTTATGGATCCTATTTCCTATGATCCTGATGTTGTAGATATGATGATGAACAAGATAAACACAGGCCCTGTCCCCCATCTGGTGTCCTAACATCCCTGAGACAGTCAGAATTCCTAACTCGGCTTGCAGGGGAGATGTCTGAGGCTTAGATCATATGCTCAAGGTCACGTAGACCTGAAATTTCCATCCAGGTCTCTCTGACCTCAAGTCCTGTGGTCTTCACCATGAAGAAAAACTGTGACCCGGTTCAGTGAATTTCTGGCAAGCAATTCCTCAAGTTCTTTGTCTCTTAGCTTCTACATTCATGACTTACATATGTATGAACCAGTATGTAAAAGCCCCAAGTGAGCTCACATCCTAGCAATATCCTTTGTGGAAAGCATGAAACCCGTTTGTAAAGGAATTGGTATATCAGTGTGTGTCTTCACTGTGGGTGTTAGTGTTCCCCGATGCCTCTTTTATTCTGGTGGGACATCCTTGTATTGGGAAGCAGGTGCAGATCAGTACCTGTGGGGCAGGTGCTCATCTTAAATTGTGAACTTTGGAAGTCAAGGTCTGACTCTCACTCATCCCTCGGTCCCCACATTGAGTATAATGTGGGCATAAGGATGTGCTCAGCATGGCCTCACGGTAAAGAGCAGGCTTTTAGGAGTCACACTGATGTGGAGTTGAGTCAAGAACAACTGCTCTCTGATGCCATGATTTGGGGAAGTGGCCTATTTCTCAGAGTCTGTTTCCCCATCCTAGGGTAGTGGGAATGAAATCAGAGGTTTAACAATGCCTGCTATGTGAAGTCAGAGGTTGGCAAACACTAGCCCTGGGCCAAATCTGGTCTGCTGCTTGTTTTTGTGTATAGAGTCTCGTTTGAACACAACAATGCACATCCTTTTCTCTATCATCTGTGGCTGCTTTGCATGACAATAGCAGAGGTAAGCAGTTGTCACGGAGACTCTGTGACCCTCAGAACCAAATATATTTTTTTCTTTTTTTTTTTTCCTGGCTACAACACATGGCATGAGGGATCTTTGTTCCCCAACGAGGAATCAAACCTACGCCCCCTGAAGTGGAAGTGTAGAGTTCTAAGGACAGGACTGCCAGGGAAGTCCCCAAATATATTTTCTACCTAGCTTTTTATGGTAGAAGTTTGTGGACCTCTGTGTTAAGCGCTGTACAGATGGTAGCTGTAGTTGTTACAACAATTACTAGCATTACCTGTAAGTTCAACTACTTCTGCTCCATGAAAAAGTTACCTTCAGAGCATTGACCTTCCTCTATTCCTTAGAGCTTGGGAGGATCTCTTTAATTACATGGTGAACAAATTTGTGATTCCTTTAGTCTTGATCTTCATGGTTCTCAAGATTTGGGTTAGCTTCTTTTTCCATTCTTTTCTCCTGGTTTGATGCTTCCTCATAGTTTTTGGTCTGTCTTCAGAGGGGGGCCTTTATTCCATCTCCATCTCTGGATAGCTCTCATTTCTGAATAATTGAAGCCAAAAGAACACAACGGGGAATCCCTCTGTGAAAAGAGGAAGGCTGCGTGTGAGACTCCTTCTAAGAGACCTGGAGAGGTGTGAGCCCCAAGCTCTGGGCACATATATCTACCAGAGTCTGGGCTTCCCCCACCCTAAGTCTTTCTGGTTTTAGAGGAGAAAGTCTCCTAAAATGTGGAGACATTTGGTAATTTTTTCTTAGTGATTTCCTTTTTACAAATGTAATCTTATTTTGGATCGTAAATGTAATACATGCAATTTATGGAAACGTGGAAAATGGAGAAAACGGCAACAATCAATCCTAATCTTACCACCCAGAGATAACTGCTATTAGCATTTTTAGCATATTTCCTTCCAGATCCCTAATCATGTGTAAATGTTTACATAATTGAAATCACATTGTTTATATAATTTTATTTCCTGCATTTTCACTTAGTATGTCATAAGCTTTTCCTCCAGCATTGAATGTTCTTCAAAACCTTAATTCTTATCTTTGCACCTACCCATATATCCACTCACCCACCCACTGACCCATGCATGCACCCATCCATCCATCCAACAGATATTTCCTCAGTGCCCATTACATCCCAAATCCTGTACTAGGGGCCAGGGATGCAGTGATGAGCACACATAGACCTCATCACTCCCTTTACAGAGATCAGTCTAATAGGGAGCAGAGAGAGAGAGAGTTAATCATTATAAATTGTCTTAGCTTGGACTGCTGTAACAAAATACCATAGACTGGGTAGGTTAAACAACAGACATTTCTCATTCTTCTGGAGGCTAGGAGTCTGACAAAAGAGTGCCAGAATGGTTGCGTCTGATAGGACTCTCTTCCTGGCTTACATATGGCTGCCTTCTGACTGTCCCCTGACTTGGAAGAGTGAAGAAGCTCTGATGTCTCCTCCTCCTCACTAATCTCATCATGTGACCCCACCCTTAGAACTTCCTCTAAACCAGCCCCACCTCCTAACACCATCCTTGGGAGTTAAACTTCAACATGTGAATTGTGGGGATCACAGACATTCAGTCCATAGCTAGCATCATATAATTGTGCTTTAATGTGGGAAATAAAGGATCTGCAGGATCATGGATAGAAGAGACCCATCATTGAACTTGGGATGGGGCAGAAAGACTTTTCACAGGAAGTTAATTCCAGTTATCTCTTTGAAGGAAACCTGGGGAATCCTGATAAATAAGCTCTCTTTGGAATGATAGCAAGTCTTCTGAGATATGTGCACTTGAATGGGATGGAGGGAAAGGAAATTAGTAGTTACTGTTGGTGGTGGAAGCCCCCCAAATATCTGTACTATGGAGTTATCAAGACTGTCTTCCCAGCATGGGAAACTTTAGAAATCAGGTGAGCTACTGCTGACAAAGGTCCATCTAGTTAAAGCTATGGTTTTTCTAGTAGTCATGTATGGATGTGAGAGTTGGACCATAAAGAAGGCTGAGCCCTGAAGAACTGATGCCTTTGAACTGTGGTGCTGAAGAATACTCTTGAGAGTCCCTTGGACTGCAAGGAGATCAAAAAGTCAATCCTAAAGGAAATCAGTCCTGAATATTCATTGGAAGGACTGGTGCTGAACCTGAAGCTCCAATAGTTTGGCCACCTGATGCAAAAAGCTGACTCACTGGAAAAGACCCTGATGCTGGGAAAGATTGAAGGCTGGAGGAGAAGGGGATGACAGAGGATGAGATGGTTGGATGGCATCACTGATGCGATGGACATGAGTTTGAGCAAGCTCCGGGAGTTGGTGATGGACAGGGAAGCCTGGTGTGTTGCAGTTCATGCATAGATGCTAAGTTGCTTCAGTCGTGTCCAACTCTGTGCGACCCCATAGACGGCAGCTCACCAGGCTCCTCTGTCCACAGGATTCTCTAGGCAAGAATATTGGAGTGGGTTTCCATTTCCTTCTCTGGTGCTGCAGTCCATGGGGTCGCAAAGAGTCAGACATAACTGAGCAACTGAGCAACAACTGCAGAAATAAAAGCAGGCAGACTTATTTGTAGATTCTCAGCTTCTTCCTGAGACAGGAGGCAGTGTTCCAAAGAGAATCCCCTCCATAGACTTAGGAGCATGGGCTAGAATGGGTACTATATGGAGAGGCTCTTGTGTTGTGAAGACTTGCCAGCAATGCAGAGAAATCTGGCTCCCATCTGCTTCCTGGTGCCGACGGAGGTGCTCCAGACCCTTGTGGTCCTGATGACCATGCATTAAGTGTGGAGAAACCTGTGTGCCTTGTAAAAGACGAAGTGACACACGACAGTTTTTGCAAGGTCAAAACTCAGACCATGTGCTCTTCCAGAGTTCTGAGCACGCACTTGCCGTTGCCTCCTGCCTTTTGTCTTGATTCTTGCTTGTGTGTTTTTACATTATTTCCCCTGAGGAAGAACAGAGTGAGAGATGGCTGTTGTGACAGACTGGTTGCAGATTGAATTGTGCACATGTGTGTTTGACAGCTGAGCTGAGCTGTAGAGCCATGCCTTTACCGAGGGAGTAGTGGCACCAGTTGCTGTTTTTCTTAGATCCTCCCTGGGCGATTGAAATGGAAGTTGACTCTCTTTGTTTCTTGGACATTCAGGGGATGGAACTGGTCGGGGAGGGGGCTGGTGGGTACTTAGTCAGTAACACCTTTGTCACCTCAAGGACCTCTGAAGTGATGAGTACATCTGTGGGTCGTACCCTCCTCCCAGCAGTGGACAGGGCAGCCACACTGGTGTGTAAGTGATGTGAGGCGAGTTCAGTGCTATGTTAAGCCTATCACAGAAGGGAAAAAAAGTCCACTTCAGGAGGTGTATCAGTCTGTGTACTTCTTCTTGGCTTTTTATCTTTATCCAAGTTGGACAATGATAGAAAAATGCCAGCTGCATTTTCTCTTTAGTATGGAATGCAGTGTTTTCTAAAGAAGTAAAAATAAAAATGACTTTTCATTAACAAAGGCCTGCGAGCAAGACAGAAACTAACAAAATTTGCATTTCCTCACCTTCATCTGTACAATGTGGGAGTTATCACTACCCTGTGGGGTTTGCTTTGAGATGAAATTAGAGAGCACCTGTCCTGGTGTATCGCAGGTACTCAGGAAATGGAAGCTATTATTCCTATTGTTATAATAGCTACATTTCATTCAGGGTTCAAAGTGCTTTCTGTGTGCCAACTCTTGTCATTGATAGTGTATGCTCTGGATCACCTGTATTTTGGTTTTGAGTCCTAGATGGAGCTGAACATGAGGATGGCATGAATGTGCCTTACCTGTCTTGATGATGAAAAATCAGAAAGCTATCTTTCAATCAAATGAGAGTATCTTCTGGATACAGATTTCCAGTTCAGCCCTTAGGTTACTGCCTGTACACATACTGTAACATCAGCCAAAGTTTCATTCCTAAGAGGGACCCATGCCCCAGTTAGAGGGAGAATGCTTACCTCAGATGGACACTATGCTCAAAAGACTGCTCCTAATATAGGTCTTACATTCCTCTGGCTCCCCAGTGGGCTTGATTTATTTAGGCTTCCTTTGAGGCTAACTGGCTGTGATAGACAATTTTTAGCCTTCATCCCAGAAATGATACCTTAAGAAGCTGTCCTCTGTTCTCCCATACTGCAGGCTTTGTGATGCATTCATACCTTCAGCGCCATCTGAAAGAGCCTATTAAATTGGAGTTCAGGGTTTCTAGATTCTTGATTTGATCGTGGAAGTCTTGAAATTTTATCCAGGAGGCATAGAAAAACCCTTCAAAGTTTTGAGTGTTTTATCTATTTGAACACACAGTCTTAGAGTTTAGCCAAAGACTATCAAACCATGATATAAACAGTTTATCAAAAACTAACAGAGACTTTCCCTTGAATACCCAACCACCTGGAGCACTCAAGTTTCAGAGGAGACAGATGAAGAACTGCTGGATGGATTCAGTTTCTTATCCTAGTTGGTGGAAAGTTATGGCTATCTGGAGAGATATTATTGAGGGAGAGAGCAGGTCTTTGTCTGTCTGTCCATTTGTTTTTTGAATTTGTTGCATGAAAGTGAACAAGCCAAACGCAGTATAAAGATGAAGGGCCAAAGCATTATGCTCTGGGTCACCATTATGTCCCTTTCTGTTGAGGGGACAGTGGTCTTGGCCAAAGCTGCCCTGGACATAGCACCTTGTGCTCAGCACACTTGCCAGGCATGAGGGAAGGCAACAAGATATTTTACTTTGGGGATATAACTGGGCTTAGTCTGTCATTGCCTTGTGATGTCTCTCATGGACGCACAGCATGCAGCCCCAAAGCGCCTCCAACCTGCAACTCTCTACGAAGCAGGTCTAATTGGGTCACTTGCTCTCTGCATAGAAAAACCATCAAGATTTTCAGTAACCAGTACCCAGTCTTCAGGGGAGAAATAGGGCTTCAGAAGTCCTTGTTGGCAGAGTTCTTTCTTTCACATCTGTATCTCAGGATGGAGTGAGTTTGACAGTGATCTCTTGGTTGCTAGGAAGATTCGTGAGTTTCGAATGCAGTGGTATCTTAGAGTTAATATTTTACTCTGGTGAGGGGTGGGTTATTAACAGAGGGTGAGAAGAGGGGCCTGCAAGGGAACCAGTTATTCTACTGTGAAAGAACGAGAAAAATTCCATCTACTTCCACCTTCACAAAGATTCTGTGAGAATCATTCATCACAGATGAAGTGGAAGCACATTGACCTCTTAAAGAAAGAACACACGTACCCGCCCTCGCCCCCCCCCCCCCCCCGCTGTATTTTGAGGCTGCGTCTCACCCTTAAAGTATTCATGTTGTTCACCCACCTGCAGTTCCCTCTGTGTGCTGCACCTTCCTGACTGCAGCCTTTGCACACATCAGCCCTTCTTCCCAGAATGCCCTTTCTCCTTGTCAGCCTAGCAAACTCCTATTCATCCCTCAAGACCCATCTCAGGCATCTCCTTCTCTGTGCAGCCATCTTTGACCCTTTCCCCATGGGAGCAGAACTGATCACAGCAGAAGTGATCACAGAATCTTTTGCATCCCCACTGACCTTGAGTGTGAATTTGTTGCATACAGTTCTCATCTCCCCAGACTGCACCCAGAACAAAGTGGACCTCAGATCTAATTTGTTTCGTAGTGCTCTATTTGTGTGAGCATCTTGCTTTTGGTCTGTGAATGTGCTAACAACAGGGGATGCATTCTATTCATGCCTGTGCCTTAGCAGATAGTGTAATACCTGGATCATAGTAATAGACGTTCAGTTAAGATTACCCAAATGGATGGATTCATCACAGTGTATAAGAGAAGGACTTACTGGTGTAGGAAGGCGCACTCAATGAATGGTCCCCTCTTTGGGTCCCACTGTAAGCTCTTATCCCCTTTTTAGGGGAGCTTCGAATATTGAACAGTGGTTGAGTGAAAACTGGTTCTTTGTATCGACTCAAGGGGAAGAGAGAAGTCTCTGCTGATGACCAGGTCAGCAGTAGGTGATGCTACCCTTTGTGTTCTTGGGAGACAGGATGGGCTCCTGTGATGCAGGTACCTGAGACTGTCACAGAGCAGGAGCATGGCAGGGATTTGGGGAGGAAGAGGGACCGGGCAAGTAGCCACCCTCAGGATGGGCAGTTCTTGGGTGGCTTCAGGTGAGGAGGGTGGGACCCATCTGCTCAGGTTCCTGGTAGATAAAACGGCAGCAGCAACAACTGAAGCAAGGACTCTGCTCACTGATGTGATGCTGGGCACATGCCCGCTTCCCTTTTAAATGTCCCCCAAGTTCCCTGAGCATCCAGATGGCAATTTGCAGTGAATAATTTATAATAAGATATCTTATGCATTATGCAGGGTAGGTTTAAATTATGAATTGACCTCACTTGGCAGTGTACCTTAGTTAATAGGTGGACTTGGTAGTGGGGGGCTTGAAAGGCCAAATTGGGCCTGAGTTACCATGAGTGAGATGGAAACGGGGCATCTGGCCTCCTCCAATGGCAGCAGCGAGGTCGAGCAGGAGGGAGGAGGGCTCGGGCTTGGGCTGCTTTGGCTCAGAGGGGCCTCTTCTCTGAGTGTGAGTACACAGCTCTTCCCGTGGGAGGATGAGGGCAGAGTGGAGCTGCTCTACAAGCCTGCTTCCTTCCCGGGGGAGCTCGCTGCCCCAAGGCCATGTTTCATGGGTTGAGCTCCAAAGCCCAGCCTGGATCTGCAGGGTCTGCCGTGTTCTAGACTCTTCCTGAGCGAGGCGTCTAGGACCGCACCTGGGGGATAGGGTAGGAGTGTGGAGCGTGCTGGGAGCACAGCCCAGAGTGCTTCAAGGTATATTGAGCAGATCAGGTCTTTAAAGCAAACCGGGAGTGAATGAGGAGTGGCAGGAACCCTGTGACAGTGGCAGCCCATCCCCAAGAGGTCCCTGTGGATGTTTCCGGTGTCCAACCCCACCCCAAGCCCTGGGCCGGCATCATCACTTTACTGGCGCCTCATGACAGCAACTCTGGGAGATGGTGTTGCGCACGGTCCTCCCAGTTTACTTAGGTGGGAACGAAGGTGTAGAGCGAGTCCCTTATCCACGGTGACACAGCCGATGCCTGGCAGAGCTGGGGCCTGAGAGTAGATCACAGAACAGTAAAACATTCGCTTAATGTCTCCTGGGGACTGGCTGCTCCCCTGGATGCTGAGGGGCTGTGGGGATCAGGCAGACAGGGCTCTCTGCTCCGGCAGGACACCTTCTAGTGGCGGAGACAGAAAATAAAGCTATCAGCGGGCAAATACCGATACCTGTGCTGCTGCCAGGGCCCTTGTTCTAAACGTTATGCTGTATTGATGGATGTGAGAGTATGTTTAGCAAGTATTGATCAAGAGCCTGTAGTGTGTAAAGCTTGGGCACCACGAGAGACACATACAGAGGTGATGAGGACTAAGTCCTGCCTCTGAGGATCTCCAAGCTGGGGGTGATAAGGAGAATCAGAGCCCACGGTGAGGGCCAGAGGGAGGTTTGCTTCAGGCAGCCCTTGGTGGGTGTGGAAGGGCAGGGGCGAGGGGACAGGGCTGCATGGCCTGCCTTCTGGGAAGGTGTGGGGGAGTGCAGGAGATTGGACAGGCAGGGGCCAGGGTCCAGATTTGTGCTCAGTATGGCTAAGGGGGAGGGAGCAGCTCTCAGATTCTGCCCCCCGTGGTTGGTGGGTTGGAGGCACGAGTTTGGGGTTGGCATTGGGAGGTGGCTGGAGTCAGGGAAGTCTGATTTTAGAACTCCTGAAGATCTACACAGGAGTGAGGATGCTGGGAGTGGAGAGAAAATGGCTTCAGGAGGCAGCCTCCCTGAGATTTTTAAAAGAATCTGGTTGACTCAGAGAGGACCCCAAGGGTACCTTGAACACACATTGAGAAGTCCCGCTGGCAGTGTGGCTTGGAGGGAAGAGGTGGTGCTTAGCTTTGCCTTGTGGTGCTAGAGAGGCCAGCAGGTGTCTGTGGAGGGAGAGGTGGGCAGGAATAAAAGCCTGGAAGGAGACAGACTACTGCGGAGAAAGTCGTGGGGCAGAGAACTGAGGAAGGGCTGCCCCTGCATGCCTCTGCTGGCCTTGTTGTCTAGGAATGGGTTTTAGGTCATGAACTTGTGCTCACTGAGTGTGCTGTGTTCTGGGGACCTTTCATTCGTAGGTGGCTGTCCTGCCTGCTAGTGGGATCTGGCTGCGTTAGAGCCCTGGTGGACTGAGTAGCCTGTGTCTGTTTCAGGGGCTTCCTCTTCTGATCAGGAGCTATCTGGTCAGGGACATCTGTTTCTGACGTGTAGTGATAACTCCACCCCTGGGGCATTCGGTGGCAGGTGTGGGGCCAGCAGTGGGCTCTGTGACTGGGCTGCCTTCTGGTTTACTGGGAAGAAGCCAGTGGGTCTATTTCTTGTCCTGTATCACTTTCAGGAGACTGTTGGCTAAAGTTCTGCATATTTGTCCTCTGTCAGTCTGTCTGCTCTGACTTGACTAGAACCGCGGTACTACTTGATAAATCCAGAACTACAAAGCTGTGTGCCCTATAAATGGCCTTCAGGAGGACTTTGTGCACTTTTTTTTTTTGCATATACAGAAAATATAATAATGTGCATATGTGTGAAGAGAGAAGAGAATGTGAAAATAGGTCATTGCCTTGCCCACCCCCTCCAACTACACACGAAAAACCACCCACTCCACCTTTTCTGTCTTCATTTTGAACTAGAAAAGTTACGTCACTAACATTTACAAGCAATGCCGAGTTCTCCTTGGCTAGTCTGTCAGTGTCTGTACGTGGTGCAACTGTTTTTCTCCAGGGACTTTCTGACTTGAATGTCTCCCCACTCCCACCTCTCCTTGTTGAGCTCCTCTTATGAGTGCTGAGCTTGACACCCTCCCAGCTCTGTGGCAGATGTGGTCTGGTCCTTCCAAGGGTGTCCCTTTAGTGGACGCCACTATCACGTACATAAAAAGGATGATTCACAACTTGATGAAAGATACAGAGCATTCCTTTCAAGTCATGTGACTAAGACTGAGCATCTTCAGCCCTCTTGACATTCCATCTCCCTTGAGGTGTGGGGCACCATCCTGCATCTAGTTTGTTTTTCTCCTCTACAGTATTTGACTATATTAGGGGTTCATTATATATTTAATGTGTGATTAACAGAGATGTCTTTTTAGATGAAATTTACTTCTCTGCCTTGACAGAAGAAATCTAATCTGTTAAAATATTTACTGGTACAATAATAATAGTAGCAGCTGCCATTCATTGAGGCCTGCAATATATCAGCTCTTATTGTAGATATCTCTCTTGCCTTTTATCAAACCTTCTCAACAGTCCAGCAAGGCTGGGTTTCAACTCATGAGGAAGAGAGAGGGCACAGAGGAGTCGAGAGACTTACTTCAGGTCACACAGCCAATAAATTGCAGAGAGGGTTCCAGTGTTGTTCTGTCTGATTCCAGAACCTGAGCCCTTCATGTCCCTAGTGATTGCAAAAGTCCCATGGCCTTTTGCTGGTTATTGGCCTTCAGCTCTTCCAGAACCTAACTAAGGAAGTTTCTCAGCAGCATCTCTGCCCTGCCTTCAAGAGCAAAGCCTGATGAGAGGCTGAGTTATGACAATTGGTTCCCTATGGCTATCAAACACTGTTGATTTGGACGGGCCCTACTCATATCAGGGTTCTGGAGATTTTCTGATTGAAATGACAAAATTATGTGTCCTCTAAGTGTCTGAAAGGTGCTGCTGTAAAGGGAGCTGGCACTTGGCATGTTGGGGAACTGTTTTATTTCCGTGTATTACAGCAGTGTGTGTGAGATTACTGCCCTGTGATGTGGTCACCCCATGCAACTGTCATCGCTCTGTGCTCAGAATACTAAATGTCAGGCCTTTTTGCACAGAGGGTGACTGGTGGTGACACAGAACTGGGAGGACCTGGAGGGCATGATGCAGGAGCTTCTTCTTCCCAGGAAGTGGAAGATGGATAATTCCAAGCTGGATTCTGGCTCAACTTGCGCTCTCCTGTTGACAGGAGGTGGACAGGTGGATTGAGGAGGACCACTGGACCATGACAATGAGAATATCTTTGTAGAGGATGCTCTCTACCAACCAGCCTATTATCATGACCTCCTAGAGAGAAGCTGCATTGTGTTTCTATGTGATCAGTGGGGAGGCTGAGAACTGAGTGCTTTGCTGCAGCTACAGCATCAGCCATCTGGCTGAGCTCTTTCCACAGCCTGCTGCTCAGGCTGATGTCCTCCTTGCTGTTCTACCTTTCCTGGACATCCTGTTTCCCTCCCAGAATCCTGCTTCTTTGGTGCTTTGGTCTTTATCCAGATTCTTCTCCATCTGAGGTCACCTCAAGTGCAGTGGTCTTTGGTTGGGTTGGGAATGTCTTTGCGCCTGTGTTCTGGAACAGATGTGGTCACTCACTGAACCTGCTGCTCAGCCCTAGTTGGTAACTGTGACCATCTGCATTCAGCTGGGTCCTGATGGAGTCATCCATCTTGACCTAGAATGAAATGTGTCCTTCATATAGTGCTCATGGGAAGCATGCCTATTGATAAGATAGAAACTCACATCATTGGCATGAAGACTGATCAAACTTAATGCTGTCAGGGTAGTGGTACTTTCATGCTGACATTGATACCAACTTTTATATTTTTTAACTTTTGATTTTTAAAACAATTTTGATGTTTGACTATGTAAAATGATTCAACTGTGTTTAAACATGTAATTTCATTGTCTAAATAGCTTTTTAAACCAATATATTTATGTAACTTGCATGCATGTGTGTGTGCATGCTTGGTCATGTCTGACTCTTTGAGAACTCATAGACCCAGAGAAACTGCCAGGCTTCTCTGGGTCCATGGAATTTTTCAGGCAAAAATACTGGAGCAGGTTGCCATTTCCTTCACCAGGGGATCTTCCCAACTCAGGGACTGAACCCACGTCTCTTGCATTAGTAGGAAGGTTCTTAATTTAGATGCTATGAATAACAGTAATGCCTGAATAAATTACTCTTACCTCTAATGTACTCAATAGCAATGATGGTCTCATTGTGAGAGCTATTTCTTTTCTGTTTTTTTAAAAATTAATTTATTTTTTTACTTTACAATATTGTATTGGTTTTGCCATACATTGACATGAATCTGCCATAGGTGTACATGTGTTCCCCATCCTAAACTCCTCTCTGCCCTCCCTCCCCATCCCATCCCTCTGGGTCATCCCAGTGCACCAGCCCCGAGCACCCTGTATGATGCATCAAACCTGGACTGGCGATTCATTTCACATGTGATAATTTACATATTTCAATGCCATTCTCCCATATCACCCTGCCCTCGCCCTCTCCCACACAGTCCAAAAGACTGTTCTATACATCTGTGTCTCTTTTGCTGTCTCGCATACAGGGTTATTGTTACCATCTTTCTAAATTCCATATATATGCATTAGTATACTGTATTGGTGTTTTTCTTTCTGGCTTAGTTCACTCTGTATAATAGGATCCAGTTTCATCCTTCTCATTAGAACTGATTCAAATGTATTCTTTTTAATGGCTGAGCTATATTCCATTGTGTATATGTACCACAGCTTTCTTATCCATTTGTCTGCTGATGGACATCTAGGTTGCTTCCATGTCCTGGCTGTTGTAAACAGTGCTGGGATGAACATTGGGGTACACGTGTCTCTTCCAATTCTGGTTTCCTCAGTGTGTATGCCCAGCAGTGGGATTGCTGGGTCATAAGGCAGTTCTAGTTCCAGTTTTTTAAGGAATCTCCACACTGTTCTCCATAGTGGCTGTTCTAGTTTGCATTCCCACCAAGAGTGTAAGAGGGTTCTGTTTTCTCCACACCCTCTCCAGCATTTATTGCTTGTAGACTTTTGGATCGCAGTCATTCTGACTGGTGTGAAATGGTACCTCATTGTGGTTTTGATTTGCATTTCTCTGATAATGTGTGATGTTGAGCATCATTTCATATGTTAGCCATCTGTATGCCTTCTTTGGAGAAATGTCTGTTTAGTTCTTTGGCCCACTTTTTGATTGGGTCATTTATTTTTCTGGAATTGAGCTGCAGGAGTTGCTTGTATATTTTTGAGATTAATTCTTAATCAGTTGCTTCATTTGCTATTATTTTCTCCCATTCTAAAGACTGTCTTTTCACCTTGCTTATAGTTTCCTTTGTTGTGCAGAAGCTTTTAATTTTAACTAGCTCCCATTTGTTTATTTTTGCTTTTATTTCCAATATTCTGGGAGGTGGGTCATACAGGATCCTGCTGTGGTTTATGTCGGAGAGTGTTTTGCCTGTTTTCCTCTAGGAGTTTTACAGTTTCTGGTCTTACATTTAGATCTTTAATCCATTTTGAGTTTATTTTTGTGTATGATGTTAGAAAGTTATCTAGTTTCATCTAGTTTCATTCTTTTACAAGTGTTTGACCAGTTTTCCCAGCACCACTTGTTAAAGAGATTGTCTTTTCCCCATTGTATATTTGTGCCTACTTTGTCAAAGATAAGGTGTCCATAGGTGTGTGGATTTATCTCTGGGCTTTCTGTTTTGTTCCATTGATCTATATTTCTGTCTTTGTGCCAGTACCATACTGTCTTGATGACGGTGGCTTCACAGTAGAGCCTGAAGTCAGGCAGGTTGATTCCTCCAGTTCCATTCTTCTTTCTCAAGATTGCTTTGGCTATTCTAGTTTTTTTTTTTTTTTGTATTTCCATACAAATTGTGAAATTATTTGTTCTAGTTCTCTGAAAAATACCATTGGGTTGCATTGAATCTATAGATTGCTTTGGGTAGTATACTCATTTTCACTATATTGATTCTTCTGATCCATGAACACGGTATATTTCTCCATCTATTTGTGTCCTCTTTGATTTCTTTCACCATTGTTTTATAGTTTTCTATATATAGGTCTTTAGTTTCTTTAGGTAGATATATTCCTAAGTATTTTATTCTTTTCGTTGCAATGGTGAATTGAATTGTGTCCTTAATTTCTCTTTCTGTTTTCTCATTGTTAGTGTATAGGAATGCAAGGGATTTCTGTGGGTTGATTTTATATCCTGCAACTTTACTATATTCATTGATTAGCTCTAGTAATTTTCTGGTGGAGTCTTTAGGGTTTTCTATGTAGAGGATCATGTCATCTGCAAGCAGTGAGAGTTTTACTTTTTCTTTTCCAATCTGGATTCCTTTTATTTCTTTTTCTACCCTGATTGCTGTGGCCAAAACTTCCAAAACTACGTTGAATAGTAGTGGTAAAAGTGGGCACCTTTGTCTTGTTCCTGACTTTAGGGGAAATCCTTTCAATTTTTCACCATTGAGGATAATGTTTGCTGTGGGTTTGTCATAGATAGCTTTTATTATGTTGAGGTATGTTCCTTCTATTCCTGCTTTCTGGAGGGTTTTTATCATAAATGGATGTTGAATTTTGTCAAAGGCTTTCTCTGCATCTATTGAGATAATCATATGGTTTTTATTTTTCAATTTGTTAATGTGGTGAATTACATTGATTGATTTGCGGATATTAAAGAATCCTTGCATCCCTGGGATAAAGCCCACTTGGTCATGATGTATGATCTTTTTGATATGTTGTTGGATTCTGTTTGCTAGAATTTTGTTAAGGATTTTTGCATCTATGTTCATCAGTGATATTGGCCTGTAGTTTTCTTTTTTTGTGGCATCTTTGTCTGGTTTTGATATTAGGGTGATGGTGGCCTCATAGAATGAGTTTGGAAGTTTACCTTCCTCTGCCATTTTCTGGAAGAGTTTGAGTAGGATATGTGTTCTTCTCTAAATTTTTGGTAGAATTCAGCTGTGAAGCCGTCTGGTCCTGGACTTTTGCTTGTTGAAAGATTTCTGATGACAGTTTCAATTAACGTGCTTGTGATGGGTCTGTTAAGATTTTCTATTTCTTCCTGGTTCAGTTTTGGAAAGTTGTACTTTACTAAGAATTTGTCCATTTTTTTCCAAGTTCTCCATTTTATTTGCACATTGGAGAAGGAAATGGCAACCCACTCTAGTGTTCTTGCCTGGAGAATCCCAGGGACGGGAGAGCCTGGTGAGCTGCCGTCTCTGGGGTCGCACAGAGTCAGACACGACTGAAGCAACTTAGCAGCAGCAGCTGATAATAGTCTCTTATGATCCTTTGTATTTCTGTGTTGTCTATTGTGATCTCTCCATTTTCATTTCTAATTTTGTTGATTTGATTTTGTGAGAGCTGTTTCTTTTCAAGAAACGTTTACTATCCTCTAGTTAGCTGGGAATATGCAGATTTTCTTCAAGTTTTTTCCCCCCCTTTTGTGGTCTTAACCATTTTAAAAGCTTTATTATTTTTGAGTTAGAACAGACTTATTCCCTAACTCCCTTTATGCCCAACCCATCTTTCCGAAAGATAATGCTGGTTTATAAAAATAGCTACCAAAGGGCCTCTGGGGAGAGAGAAATGGATGTGTATATTGCTTTTCATAACAAGCCTTGTAGAACTGATTAAGTCATAGAGACCATATAATGGATGATTAATGTGTGCCAGACTCAGTACTAAGTTTTTACCTGGTTATCTCATTTAATCCTTTCTTTTTATTGTGGTAAGACCCTTTCACATGAGCTCTATCCTCTTAACAAGTTTTTAAGTGTATATTATTTTTCTTACTTTTAATGACACCTTTTCCTGCTTTTTGTAGAATTCCCACATTTTCATTTTGCAGCTGAAGACTGCTTCCACTGGGACCAGGAGGAGAGAAAGGCACAAGCCAGACAGAGCCTGCCCTTGAGACCATGCACTGCAGAGGCCATGCGTGAGTGGGTGCTCTGCAGGACACATGTCACTGATTCCAGCCATTTCCCCTGTCCATCTCCCACCCCTAGGTGCTGACATGACAGGGAGCAATATTAGTGGACCCTCCAGACCAGTTCACCTCCTAGGTGAATACCACACAGTGACACCCATTGGTCCCATATGGTACAAGAGTGTTGCTCAGCCAAGCTCCACTTAGACTCCTGCCCATGGAACTGAGAGATAACAGGTGATGTTGCATCAAGCTGTCGAGTTTGGGGAAGTTAGTTGTGTAGTCATAGATAACTGGGGTTTCCTAATGGAAGCAGTGACTCTTCTTCAGACCTTCTTTTCCCTGGACCTTGGCAATGTTGCCCTCTCAGGTCTTCTCCCACCTCCTTGGCAACACCTCATCCCTTATCTATCTCCGAAGAGCGCTACTTCTGGGTTCCTGCTTGGTGCCCCTACTCTCTGAAGCACTATAACTCCTCTCAGGGCAATCTCATTCATGCCATGGCTTTAGCCACACCACCCCCACTGAGAACCTGACCTGACCTTCTAACATCTGTTTCTGTTTGAACTGATACATGAACATATCCTCTTAACCTATATCTATCATTCAAATTTTTCTCCTGGTCTAAAGACCCATACATGCCCAGGAAGCTAACCCTCACCCTGCCGAGACCTGGGCTTACCACCTTCCCTTTCTTCCATGGTAGATGGTGAATTGTGTCCCTCAAAAAGGATGCATTGAAATTCTTGCCCTTGGGATCTCAGAATGGGACCTTATGTGGAAACAGGGTCTTAAAGAGGTTAAAATCAAGGTAAAATGAGCTCTTAATCCAATAGGAGTAGGCCCTTATAAAAAGAGCAATTTTGGACACCAAGATAGATGTGCATAGCAGGGAGATTGTGGGAAGAGACACAGGGAAAATGCCATGCGAAGATGAAGGTAAAAGTCAGGGGTGATGGATCTACAGGTCAAGGATTGCCAAAGATGGTCAGCAAACCATAGGAATCTCGGAGAGACCTGGAACAGATTGTCCCTCATAACCCTCGGAAGGCACTCACCCTGCCAACCCCTCGATCTTGGACCTCCAGCCTCCAGAATTGTGAGGCAATGTGTTTCTATTGTTTAAGCAACCTAGTTCATGGGGATTTATTGTGGCAGCCCTAGAAAGCTTATATATTCCCTTCACCACAGTGTTGTCAGCTTGCTCTTCCTCTTGTAGTCCTTGTCTCAGCAAATGGCTCCTCTATCACTTCACTTGATTAAGCCAGAAACCTGAATTCTCAGCACTAAGAACTGGGCCAACTTGAAATTAGGCACTCAATAATATCGACTATTTTAATAGATGCCCTCAACTATTGCAGGTCTTTTGGCAATTACAGATATTACCCTGAGGATGTGCAGAATTGGAATTAAAAAGAGATACAAACCCCAAACCCCTTTTGTATCCTTCCTGTCCCTCTGTACTTCAGGCTTCCTGTGAGAAACTATTGATTTCTTCTTTCTGCCATGGGGCAGGCATATATCGAGAGCCACATGTATGTAAATAAGGACTCAGCAGCATGCTTGGCTTTCTATTCTTCAGAGAAATATCGATTTTGACTTTGAAGAGTTACCTAAAAGTTCCCTTTTCACCAGTTACTTCTTCATTGTGTACGACCTGAACTGGTGTGTTGAGTTCTACATTGTGATCTTTGTAAGGAATCGTGCAAGTTCGACTGAGTTCTTTGGAAGGCTCAGGGCGAGGAGGGCAGCTTTCTAGCTGTATTGATCTGCTGCCGGTTATTGAAGTTGTTGCAAACGCTTACCTCCATTTTCCCCATTCAGTGATATTGAAATCATTGGTCTGCAGAATTAAGAGTCTGGCTTCCAAAGAGATGTTGTGCTACTTTCCTCTTGATGGTGATTTATACAAGTCCCAGTGCATCATCCTTTCAGATCACCCTTGGCAACGGAGGAGCAATATAATTGTTGCAATTTCATTTTATATTGAAATGACTTCAACACATTTTTTATACCAGCTCTATGCAAATTGTGTGTGTGTGTGTTTTTTTTTTTTTGCAAAGAAATTATAGTTGTGTGTGGAAGCCCTAAGCAGGGCACAAAGATATCAAAGTGGGCCATAATCATAAAAAGCACATGCAAATCTTTCACATTAATAATTCACAGTTAAGTACAGGCTCTGTGGCCCCCTGTCTGAGATTGCAGCAAGTAGCAATTTGTTTAGCTTTGGTAAAGGGCACAAAATCATTAAGTTCAGATGTTCTATTTTGGTCTTATACTTGCTCTGTGGATTGGATTTGGGTGGAAAGTCAGCTTTATAAGTGGATGCTTATATATCTGTCAGGAAGGTCTGATTTGTAAGGGGCAGTATTAATTTTGTGGACATTGTCCACATCACTGTCTTCAGTGTCTCCAATGAAGCTATTATCTGAACCCCGGACTCCTGAGTGTGTGTGTGTCTCCGTCCCTTCCATCTTCCATATTTACTCATTCTGTCACGATTTATTGAGTACCAGCATGTGCTAGGTTTGGGCCTGGAGCTGGGGATATATGGCAAACAAGAGGAGCATGGCCCTGCCTGGTCCATCATGGACTATCCATGGTCCACAGCCCAGCAGCAGCAGCAACATCACTTCGTAGCTGGTTAGACATGCAAGGTTTCAGGCCCCACTCCAGGCCTGCTGAATCCATTAACATGGTCTGTGGGTGATTTCTTTTCTGTTTAGAAGAGGCAATGCATATTCCATGGGTAATTATAATATGAAAACATTCTGGTATGAAATGCTCACCTGTTCTGCTGTCTGAGAGGGTTGAACAGTACTACCTGTGCTAGAATGGGAGGGGCTCAGAAAAGGCTTCAGAAGGACCAGAGGCTGTTACAGCTGAAATCAATACGGCAACAGGAGCATGAACCAGGCAGAGACTGAGTGGGAGTGTGAGCGACAAGTCCAGGGGGCAGCCCTAGGGCTTCAGCTCTGAGGTAGTGGAGTTCAGCCTGCCAGAGGAGCTTGGAGCACAACAGGAGGCTGTGGGCGGAGGGGGGGGGGGGTCGGTGAACTTTCTAGAGCACTTCAAACCGCAATCTGAATCTTCCCCGGAAAGTCACAAGGAGTCACTGAGGCGTTTAAGTGGGGTTAGATTTCAAAACGTGGCAGATTATAGAAAGATGACTTCCTCTGCGGTGTGGGGGAGGGATGGATTGGTGTAGGGGAGAGTAGAGTGCTGTCCAGCCAACAGACGATGGGCTTGGACCGGATGAGACAGTAGAGGGAGGTGAGTGGATGCCTGTGAGGTATGCCTAGGGGCCAGAACTCGGAGGGTCTGGGCAACCTCTTCAGCCTCTGACCTCCTGTAGACCTGTGTCATGGGGGCTTGGGGAGTCTCCTCGCCTTTTCCCCAGATCATCAGCTTCTGGAAGTCAAGGCCACAGTCTCACACCGTTTGGTTTTCTTCATGGTGCTTAGTGCCGAGCCTGGCACTGGTGCTGTGTGGAGTCCTCATCTTGAGCTTTGCCCAAGACCTTGCCTTTTCTCAGCTGCAGAAAGTGGTTCTCAAAGGGTTGGCTGGAAGAAGCTGTGTTTCCCTGTTTGCTTCTGTGTAACGTGAATGATAACTCCTGTTTGTGTGGTGCGTTCCTGTGTAGACAGCATTTTCATCACCAGTGTCTCATTTGTACCATCACCATCTCCCTTCACTGCCCACCCCGCCTCCCCCGCCACCCCCATCTTTGGAGAAGGAGGTGCCTCTCAGTGTTAATCAAGGGCTGGTTATCTTGGTCCTCCTCTCCTCCCTGTTCTGACTCCTGTCTTTAGACTTGGAAGTTGCAGCTGGAAGCAGGTTGGGGTCAAGCAATGCGGAGTTGAGACAGATTGTTTCCATGTGAATTAGACATCCAGGAGGAAGGATGGGCAGAGAAGAGTGAGGAGGGGAACAGGTTCCTGCTCAGGCTGTGATTCAGGCTCCCATGTAACTGGTAACCAGATCCAAAGACTAGAGCAGACTGTGAGCCAGTGCAAGATCCCAGCCTTCCTGGGCTTCGAAGTCTTAAGCGTCTCTTCTGTTGTGCCCTGGGAGAGGAAACTGAAAGGAAATCAGTGCATGGAAAGGGGAAATTGAGGCCTTACTGAAATTATCTCTCGCATTTCAAATGAAGAAAGGGGCTTTGGGTGGAACAGACGTGAGTTTCAACTCTGACTCTGCCACTCACTAGCCCCATGGTCTTGGGCAGCTGAGTAGATATGTTTCCTCATGTGAGAATCTCTTTTACACAGATGTGCGAGGATGAGATGAGGCTGAGATTAATGCTAACAAGCAAGGTGTCCCGGTTTGGGTGGAGTGCCTGCAATAATCTGTACATTTATGTCTACCCAGCTCCCCATCTCTTGCTCTAGAGGATGCTCCTACCAGACAAGGGAGGGCATCATTTCCTATAAGTGGTTTTCATAGAGAATGTAAGGGTTCTCAACCTTCATGTTTTAAAGGATCAACCTGGAGTTTGTTAAAGTCGGCAGTCCTGGACCCAGCCCTGCTAGGGTCCCATCAGTCTGGAATGGCGCCTAGGTGATTCTGAGAGGGACCACATTGTGAGAAAGTTGGGAATGGAGACAGAGCTGGAATGTCCTCCAGCCTTGGGCTTGGTCAGAGGGGTGGTCAGCCCTGCTCTGGACCTGCTGCAAGGGATTCTCCAGGAGGAGGTCCTATATTTCTACCAGGTCTAGGTGATTCTCAGGATAAAGCAAGTTGGCAACACTGGGCTAGGGATCCAGGTAAGGCCCACCTCTGTGGGAGTATTTTGTGCAAGATGTTCAAGCAACTGGGCATGTGTTTTTAAGGCATACATGTCCAGCCCATAAATGGGAAGAGCCCATCAGGGAAGGAGCTCTGTGTCTTCCCTGAAGTGCTGACAGATGGGACTCTGGGAGGGCACAGCCTTGCAAGGTCACAAGCTCTAGAAGCCAGGATGTCCTTGTCTGTTAAAATGAGACTGTAGGACTGGATGTCTTAAGTTTCTCCATTTCTTAAGTTTCTTGACTCTACTGAAAGATTATGGTAACTCAGGCAGAGGAGAATATTTGTCGGCAGGGTACCCCCAGTGTTTGATGTTTGCATTCCTTGTAAGTATTGCACTACATTATGTGATTTTATTCAGTTTCTGTATTTAGTCCATGGTGCTCCTTAACTGTGGTTATGAAACAAAGCGTATGTGTGTCTGTGAGATTCTTCTTAAGAACTTTTGTGTGGGTTTTTGCCCAATCTGAAAGGACTGCTTCCTGGTGGCAACTCCTGGAATTGCAAGCTCATCCTTTTGAGGCATTAGCAAAAACAAACCACTGGAGGAAAGGAGTGTTTTCTGTGTTGTGTTTTCTTTTTGTTTGTTTTCTTTTTTTAAGCACATTCCCATCCCAGGCTACTTGAAACAAAGTCTCTTGGAGAGGGATCTGGAAGCCTGCATGTAGAGTAAACCCTTCATGTAAACCTGATGCCCAGAGTGGTTTGAAGACCCATTGTTCTGCATCTAGGTTTCTTAATCTTGACACTATGAACTATTTGGGCTGGAAAATTCCTGTGAGAGGCTGTCCTGTGCAGTTAGGATGTTTAGCAACATTCCTGGCCTCTCCCCATTAAATGTCAGTAGCCCCTCCCCACTCCCCCATCTGTCTCAATCAAATTGTGTCCAGACATCGGCCACCATCCCCTGGGGGCAAAATCACTCTCTCTTAAGCACCACTGCTCTGATGTGTGCCATGAACATCCAGCCCATTTCAGTGACAGCACGTGTCACAAGGTCACTAAAAGCTAAGATATGTCAACTGTCTTTACAGGAGGCTATTAATGCAAATGTGGGATGACTTCTGACTTGTAGTAGAATAAACATGCTAGCTTTATGACCTGTGTTTTTATTCTGAAACAGTCATAGAGGAGAGTCGTTCATGAAGGATGGACTGGCATTAATGGCTGTACACCTGGGCAGGGACATCTGATCACACCCGCTGAGACCACCCATGTGCTTTCCCAGGTTCACATGTTGGCTCGATGCTGCAGGTGCCTGGAACACTTGGAGGAGGAAGGGAGGGACGTGTAACTTCATTTCTCTTAGACTCTTTCTGAAGTAGTTAAATTCTACTAGCTTTTGAGAGAGGGCTATTTATCGTGTGACATATCCTTCTGTACTGCAAACACCAGTTCCAAGAGCGTTACGGATGAGACTTGCTGTGAGACAGAGAATGCACTGGGCATCCATGTGGACCGCAGTCTGGTTAAATGAACCCTGCTAAGCCTGTTCTGGGAGCTA
This sequence comes from Ovis canadensis, assembly GCF_042477335.2. NCBI lineage: Eukaryota > Metazoa > Chordata > Mammalia > Artiodactyla > Bovidae > Ovis > Ovis canadensis. The sequence continues at coordinate 61,471,713 of NC_091249.1, read as the reverse complement.
GAGTTGAATTCTCCAGTGTATACCTGTTGCATCCAGAGATCAACACTTGAACTGAACACCTCTAGTGGGAATCAGTGAGCCAGGGGCAGGCCCCTCTGTACTCTTCATAGCAGCCAGAGCTGAGCCTTCCGGTCTTCTCATACTGGGACAGAGTGTCTTGTTGGCAGCCTGGTATCCAGGGACCCACCACAGGATGAGTCCTTAGTATTGCAGAAGGGATTGATGGCTTGTTGTCTAAAGGAAGAGGGTTGGCAGACCTGTGTGTGTGTGTGTGTGTGCTTCCTGTTGGAGATGGGATTTCACATAGTGGGGCTGAGAGCCTAAAGCCTCTTGGGCGGCTATGATGGAGGTTTGAGCAGAGGCAGCTGAGGTGGTTGGAAGCAACACTTCCAACCTTACAGAAAGCAACCAAGTGCTTTCTGTAAAGCTCTTCTGTTGGTCCTCTGAGTGACCACCCAGGGAAGCCCCTTCCCTTCAGTCCTTGCTTCTTCCCCTGTTGGACTGGAGTGTTGAACTTAAGCAACTCCACTGTGCATGGCTCTTGTGTAGAGATGGACTGTGACCTTTGCATTTTTCCTGCTCTGGGTGAGCCTGGACTACAGGGTCCTGAGCAGGGAGGGGAAGGAAATCTTTTGTGATTTCTGATCTCTGTCTGCTCTCTGCTGTACCCCCTCAACTCCTCCTCCCCAACCCCTGAGACTCTGCAGATACAGCTGGGCACGGACACAGAGGCTTGACCTGGACCAGGTATGGCGAGCCTCTGTTCCCTGCCCCCTTTCCCCTGATGACTGGTTCTCCTAAATCATCTTCCTCTGACACCTGTGGGGGTGGATAAACTTCATGATGTACTTGAACTTGGTCGGAGCAGAGGCACTTCCGCTCAAAGAAAGTTACCTACCAGCTCTCTGATGTCTAAAAAACCTGCTTTGGGAGTGTGGTTCTTTTGCTTTAATACTGAATCTAGGACAAATCATTTATCTGGTATGAGTCATTACATTTTGGTGCGAATGCAGTGGAGCTTATTTCCTGAGATGAGATTGTGCTGGGAGAGTAGGGTATAGATATTTCACTTCCCAGAGGGACAGGCCAGCCCAAGGAGTGGGAGAGAAAAGCTGGGAGGAACTAACAGGGCACATGACTTGGAGACCAGAGCTCATAAAAGAAATTCCCACTGTTGTCAGGGGGCAAGGTTTCAGACACCTTCCTCAGCCACAAATTGTGGACTGTGAATAGCTAAGCATCTTCCATTTCAGCCTGCTCTGCTCTTCAGGTTTGAAACTCTAGCAAGAATTTTTTTATTTTAAATAATCCATGAAGATCCTCATTTCCTTGCAGGGACTCCAGGTTCTGTTGCTCTAGCGCATGTTTGTTCGTTACTTCTGTTGGACACTCTTCATTGGAAACCCACTCTATGTGGTCCTGAATGAGTGGGAAGAAGGTCACAAAAATGCCCCTTGAGATTACAATTACTCCCACCTTCAGTGGGTGCAGTAGTGATTGGCTGGGCCACTGAGTGAATTTATTTATACTGTCACTTGTTTATGGTGATGAATTTTATGGGATGAGCTGAAAGAAGTACCCAAGATAAGATATTCTTTAGTAACCTGAGGAATAATATGCCATTCCAATTCTTTTATTCAATTATTTTCTTTCACTGGAAGAAATTCTTATTCTGAGAGAAATACAGGAGCGTAGTACTGGCGTACTGAGATGGCCTAGACAGGTGAGCGGGGATCAGGTGGGGCAATTTTCTTGCCACAGTGGGTCTGCTTCAGCCACCATCCTTGATGGCACTGTTTTTACAAAATGCTTTTCCTGGAATGCTGGTTCATCCAAACGTCCTATGGACAAGAGTTTGCCTGATCATGTATGTTTTTGCAAACCTGTGCTTGCCTTGTGGGGTTGGCTGGGCCCTGTGTGCCCACTGCCCTGGTGCCCCATTGGCAAGTGACCAAGCACATTCCTGAGGTTAAGGGTGGGAAACATTCTTCAGTGAAGAAACTGGTGTACCAGTTTTAAAACCAGTCCTCAACTCATTTGGCCACAGAAGCCTTTTGTTTTCTTCCCTTGACATCTCATTAGAAGGAGCAAGTTTTTCCAAATGTTGCTACATGAAATGATTTTCTCTTGGGATTAGCTATTCCCACATCACTGTGAACACAGGTTTTGTAAACCCGTTGGTACCACTGGCAGGGAGTGCAGGGCTCTGGGAGTTGTCTCCGCTCTCCAGGGGAGGACAAGGGCTGTGCCTGGCAGATTTAGGGTTATAATCTGAGGGTCTCCTGCAGTGCTGGACATATAAGGTCTCACAGAAAATTCGTAGAAGAAAGGAAAGGTTTGTGTAACCTTTGACACAAAACAGTTTGTGTTAAAAATCTGATATTCCTATGAAACTTCACAGCTTATGTCAATGTCCTCTGTGCTCATAGGGGCAGCCTCAAAATTCAGACAGTTGATGCATTTGATTTTTTTTTTTTGCCATAATTTTTTCAAATCTAAGAAAGGACGAGTGCATCCCTTAGGCCTAAGGCCTCTTCCTTGGCAGCATCCTAATTTCCTTTGTATGGTGATACACCTGTTCCATTGCTGGGGCATCTTTGACACTTAGGAAGAGTAAAGGCTCTGGAAACAGGTTTTGTTTATTCCAAACAGACCTTAAAATACAGCTACATTTATAATATGCCTGCAAGGCACCCTGAGAAAACACAAACATTAGGAGTTAGAACTTGCTTTTCGTCTCTGAGACCCTGCCTCCCAGAGCATAAAGTTGCTTCCAAGTGTGTGCAGAACGGTAATGTTTGAAGTCATCTACCCTCGAGCAACCACAGCTGGATGCCACAGCAAGTGCATCAGGTGCACGTGTAGAGACAGGCAGAGGAGCATCATGTGTTGTCTTGTGTGCTATTAGAGTCATGGGGCGTCAGAGAAAGAGCCTTGAGGTCATGGGGAGGGATGTGGAGGGTCTGGGCTCTGATGTCAGACTGAATGCAAGTCCAAAATCCTGAAATCCTTACCTCCAGGACCTGGGCAACTCCTCACCCACTCTGGCCTCTGTCGTCTTCTAAGTTAAGACCTGCTCCCACCCCAGCCTGTAAGTGGTTCCTCATGTCATGCTCGCAGCCACCTTGTGAGAGGACAGGATTACTAGCCTTGCCTTGCAGATGTGGAACCTGGGGCTCAGAGAGGTAAGTGATGTGGCTTAGGCAGTCAGGAAGTAGCAGTGTCAGGGATCCACAGCTGGTCATGCTGAAGCTCCAGAGTGTGGCACTAACCACTCTCCCACATGGCTTCTCGGTAAGGACCAGCTTGTGGGAGGCAAGGGCCAAAAGGGCCGTCGAGTTCAGATGGCCTTGGTGTTGCCATGACAACACACTGTACCTGCGTTGTGGGGAAGGCGCTTCATCCCAGGTGTTCAAAGGTCCCTTTTCTTGTAACAATCTCGAATCAAGCTCTCTTCCCAGGATGACCGCTGAAGTTTCTAAGTCCCTTAACGGTTCACCTTCTCCTGCATGTTTTATCCAAGTTTTTTTTTTTTTTTCCTTTGAAGCAATTAGGAAAGTAGAATTTATGAGGAGCTTCCATGCTGTGCTGAAGAGAGTGTGGCCCTTATAAACATCTCAGTGCCTCCCACCTGAAGGGTGGGATGGAGAGCAAGTCCAGCGCCATTCTGTGCAATAACAGCACATATCCCACCCAGGTGGGAACATGCATCCCAGGGCTTTGGGGTTGTGTGTGTCAGGTCCAGCTGCTGCTTGAGGCTGGTTTCTCTACAGTCCACAGTGAATCTGGGCCTCTCTGCTCACCCCCACCTCTAACCAGCTCCACATCCTCTCCGTGCATCAGTCAGGACACTGCCAATATCAGGAGACACAATTCTGACTTCAGATTGATTGGGGAATAGAACCCATTAAGACAAAACCAAGGATTCAGGAAGTAACTGTGACTTGAGATTTAGCTCAGTGCAGGTCCACAGATGTCCACAGGGTCTGGTTTTCCATCTTCATCTCTGAGCTCCGTTCTGTGTGTTGCATCTGTTCTTAGGTACTTGGTGTCCTTATGGCAGTGAGCTGGCAGCAGTGGCTCCAGGCTCCTAACCTCACACACTAACATGTCATATGAAATGTTATGGCAAACATCTTGCCTTTCATTGACTCTGACTGTATCATGCACCCATCCACGTGGCCAGAAAAATTCAGGGCATTGAGGGGCTGAGCTTTGGATCACATCCTCTGTCCTTCACTGGAGTGACCTAAAGCCAAGAACTAAATGTAGGAGAGAGCTGGTTCTCCAAAGGAACCCAGAGAAGGGGAGGTGGATGCTGATGGCCATGATATAAAAACCATTCACTGCACTTGCTGTTTTGGTAGATCTCTTTGGTTCCTAGTCACTGGCCATTCCTGTAGTTGCATGTGCTGCTGGAGGAAGGCCTCTGTGTTTACCTGCAACTATATTCCAAAGGCAGGTCCATGGTTGTACCCTGGCCCCTGCTCACACTGACGTGACAGCTCACTCTGAATAAAATCAGTTACTTAGGGTCACAGCTACCACTTGTTGAGTCCCTGCCACGTGACAGGCACTGCTAGACTCTCTGCTATCCATTCTCTGACTTCATCTTTGAAAATAACACTGCAAAGGAGTATCATTAGCCCATCTTTACAGATGGAGAAAAAGACTCCGGACAATGAAATGCCTTGGAAAGTCACGTAGTTACTTGGATTAATTAGTGGAGAGGCCACAGTGAGAAGTTATTCTTGTCTAGTGGCTGGTACTCTTTCTACCAAATCACTCACCCCTCCTGTAGAACTCATATTGGAAAGATAATTGGATATTTATTAATGCTTCTTGCTAGACAGAAAGAAACTGGAAGGTGCCTTCACTCAGGAGGTTCAGGATTCCATGCCATTATCAACTGAGTTCTCTGTGTGTGTGTCAGCATGCTGTGGAATGGAGCGAGCCGAGCCACTGGTTTTCGTGTGAACTTACACTTGTTCTCTGCCATGAGCCGGATGGCTGCTGAAGCTGACCTGGTCTCTCTTCTCCTGTAACTTTAGCTGTTAGGTGCCTGTGTCAGAAAGTCCAGACGTGGAGGATACTGGTGAGTCTGAGACCATATATGTCTTGGTACACTCAGGATTTTCATGGCATATGATTCAAAAAGGGAAGAGGCTATAAAATCTTCTGGGGAAGTAGGAATACTTAGGAGTTAGGGTGAGGAAACAAAATAGGAAGTGTGGTTTAAGAAACCACTGTGGAAATGACTTACATTCCGTAGGTATTGTAGCTGTGGTGTGATGTGACCTGCAGATGAGTCAACTTGAAGATTATTTAACTTGATACTCAAGGCTTTCTCACAATCTATACCTCTGCAGACATGCTTGGCATTTCCTCCAGGTGGGGCTGTTTCCTGCTCCCTGAAATGACTCCATCTTGGGATATGGAACTTCTGGACCCTGTGCCTGGAATGGATTTTTGCACAAAATAAATGCTCACCAAGTGTTTAGGCATCTATTGGTGAATCCTGAGGGTACTCGTTGAGCCCCTTTAATGCTGCAGATGCTGTCCTGGGTGCACGAGATGTAGTGTTGAGTGAGGCAGGTGCTGTCCCTGGTTCCTGCCCTTGGGGAGTCTTATTCTGATCCACTGAGTGAATTGATCATCCTGGAGGCTCCAGTGGGTTTCCTGCCTGGACATCTGATCTGGGAGCCCCTTTCCGAGGAACTTGATTTAAAGCTCTCTGGGCCTTCAGTCCTGGGGAGGAAAGCATTCTCTTTTCTGGCTCTCCCCTTGTTAGTGACTCCAGGCAGAGAGCCCAGGGAAGTAGTTCCTATTTTCAGAGTGGAGTGTATCTTGTCCCTTCTTTATCAAAGGCTCCCTTGGATGAGTTACAAAAACTCAGACTAGTTTAAGCCAAAGTCTGGAATAAAGGAGTAGTTTGTACAACCTGAGAGCTGACCTCATGAAACTGTCGCAAGGACCTAGCTGACTGTTGGAGATTTAGAAAGCCACACTCACCTTCTCACAGCTGTGTTCTCTGCTGTCTCCTGAACTTGGCTTTACCTGCTTCCTCTGGTGCGTTGTTGGGACACGGCTGCCCCAGAGCTCTGGAATTTATAGATCCATATTTCAAAGGACCAGTGGAGAGAATAGCATTGCAGATCTTGGTTCTAATGTCAGGAGAGAGGACACTTGGGCCAGAATTTTTCCCATATCCCCAGCAGCTGTGGTCTGAGAGGGGATGCTGGACTCTGTGGTACAAGCCAGGCTGCAGGGCCCGTCCCTGTGATATGTGGGGGGCCGTTCTTGGAGAAATGCTGACCAGCTGAGGATTCCTGCTGGGCAGGTTAAGGAAACATGCTGTTTGCCTCAGTTGAGAACACTTCTTCAAACCAGCAAATGGCAGGAATGGCCTCATCTGACTCTTGTCCTCAATCTTAATACCTCTGATGGAGAAGCATGGTCTAAAGTGTTTATTGTTTTAGAAAATTCTGTATCAGCAAAGTACCTCAGGATCCAGTGTGTGATATTAATTCTGAACGATAGGAAATCATTAGCTGGGGCCAGTAAATCCTCTGTTACACTGAGGCTGTGTGTTCCAAGAAAATAAAGAGTCCTTCTCATGGGGAAAGAAAAAGCTTTTGTACAAATAGGCTGTGTTGTGGGCTGGGGACAGGCACCTCAGGGCTCCTACTTGCTAATGTCATTGCAGCTACTCTCGTCCACATTTAATTGAATTGAACACATTGAAATTTGTTCCAGCGTATTAACAGGGAGCTGGTGAATGCATGTGCAATATGTGACTTAATTAATGTTTGCTTTCCCTGTGCTGACCCCCTTCTGGGAACACACACTGAGGACCCCCTGAGGAGAGAGGGATGTGTTGACGTGACAAGCCTTAACTCTTTCAAGCCCCTGAGTTTCAGCAACCGCCAGGAAGTCAGAGTGTACTCAGTTGAAGGGGCCCAAAGTGCCATCTTCTTCAATATTGCTATGAACTCTTCCCGTTATGTACGCTGGGCTGATGACTTCGTGCCCGCATAGTTGAACACATTCATGTCTGAATTCTGAGAGTAGTACATGTTCATGGGCAAAATTTGGAACATACAGAAAGTATAAAGAAGAAGTCTAATAATATGTCTATAATATCTAATTACATAGAAAATAATCACTATAAATGCTTTGGTATATGTTTTTAATTGAAATATAGTTGAGTTATAATATTTCAGGTATACAGCATAGTGGTTCAATATTTTTATAGATTATGCTCTCTTTAAAGTTATTAAGATAATGGTTATATTTCCCTGTGCTTTATAATACATCTTTGTTGCTTACCTATTTTATATGTAGTAGTTTGTCTCTCTTAATTCCATGCCCTTGTCTTACCCCTCTCTCCTCCTTCTCACCACTGGTATCCACCATCTATATTTATGACTCTGTTCATTTTGTTGTATACTTTTAGATTCTACATACAAGTGATAATGCATTTCGTATGTTTGACAAAGTAATATACACTTGTCTGACTTATTTCGCTAAGCGTAATACTGTCTAGGTCCATCCACAGTATTGCAAATGGCAGAATTTCACTCTTTTTATCGCTTAATAATATTCCATTGCACACACACACACATCATATCTTCTTTAAACTTTCAGCTGTTGATGGACGCTTGGGTTGCTTCCATATCTTGGCTATTGTGAATAGTGCTGTGAACCGTAGGGGTGCATGTATCTTTCTGAATTAGCATATTTCTTTCTCTTATTTCTACTATGCCCTCGGGTGTGCCAATATGTGTTTTTAGTAAATGATCATGTTATTTGATAGTATTCTGTTGTTTTTTACTTATCGTATTTCTATATTTTTACTCAATGAATGCAATTTTTAATGGTTTTGTAGAGGCATTAATATAACATTAGCCTGTTTTAAGTGTATTGTTCAGTGCTGCTGCTGCTAAGTCGCTTCAGTCGTGTCCGACTCTGTGCGACCCCATAGATGGCAGCCCACCAGGCTCCGCCATCCCTGGGATTCTCCAGGCAAGAATACTGGAGTGGGTTGCCATTTCCTTCTCCAATGCATGAAAGTGGAAAGTGAAAATTGAAAGTGAAGTCACTCAGTCGTGCCCAACTCTTAGTGACCCCTTGGACTGCAGCCTACCAGGCTCCTCTGTCCATGGGATTCTGCAGGCAAAAGAGAGAGTACTGGAGTGGGGTGCCATTGCCTTCTCCAATAGTTCAGTGAGCTATAGTAAAATTTTAGTGCTGTGCAACTCATCACCACAATCCAGTCTGAGAACATTTCCATCATCCTCCCAAACCCCGTGAGTTCCCACTTTTACCCCTGGTCTCTTTGTTTCTAGAAACTTACCTTTGGGAACATACCGCATGAATGGACTCCTGTACATGCAGTCTTTCACATGTGGCTTCTTTCCTTGAGCAGAATGATGGTGTCCCCATCACTGAGGAGAGTCCTGCGGAGGCAGCACTGGCCTGCCAGCCCCGTATAACCAGTGTTTGGTTTAATGAGCAGTGGCGTCTGAACGGTGTGGCCATCTCTCTCTTTAGGGAAAAGCGGGACAGCACAGGTGTCTTTCTTCAGGATCGAGTTGGACTCTTGCCCAAGTGCCAAGAGGGCAGCCATTACAAATGTTGACATGATTGTGAGGAAAAAAAAATGAGGTGTCTGTGTCAGCATCCCATTGACCTCGACAGGGCACCTCATCTTCGGGCCAGGGTTATTGCTTCATTCTGAACCAAAGACTGCATTACAGCTATTGATTTTCACCATGAAGGTTATCTTTGAAACCAGAAGGGCCAGAAAAGCATTGTCTGCTTTGCAGAGAACGTGGGCGACAGGGCAAGGAGCGCAGGGACCTGACTGAAGACAAAAATCTTTCCACGCACCTGGAATTGAAACATTTTTGTTTTCTCTTTGTGCTCAGCTAATTGGAGAGACCTTTCTCAAACCATTTCCTTTCTTAGGTTAAAGGACTCCCCCCAAATCTTGCTGGACTGTTTACAGCCAGTCTGTTTTCAGACAAGTAGAAATGATGTCCTTTTGTTTGGCTGGAAGCTTGTTCATGCCTTCAAAAGAGGGAAGCTTTTTAAAAAATCACCTATTTGTTTTAGTATAAAAGGAAGTTGTTTGGATGTTCACACACTTCCTCGTTTGGAGTCCAAGTTATGTATCTGTTTTGTTTTGAGGCAAGTCTATCTCACAGAATCTGTGTACTCTTGTCAAGATAGTCAAATTTTCATAACTCACAGTGTGAGAGCAGTGGAAGGAGGCAAGAAAAGAGGGCCCCCTTGGCAGAGACCCCCATGGAGAATGAGGTTCTGCTGGGTCCTCTTTTAAACTCCCAAGTCAGAATTAAAGACTAACCACTGTGCTTTACTTTAATAGTAATGCTTTGGATGTGATGTTCATATAGCTCCTCTCTCCTGATTTCTCTCTCTCTCTCTTTTTTTTTTTTATTAAATAGTAGAGACCATTGAGATTCATCTCCCAACAAATGTGTGTGTTTAGAAAATATTGCACTTACATTTAGTGTTCACAGATATCTTTGCTTATTTATAGATGCAGCAGGCATGTGCCAGCTTTCTCCTGAAAAGCAGGCTTTGACTAGATCACAGTTACTATTTATTTGTTTCCAGGAACTTAGAGTACTGGCACACCACACATGTCTGCTAAACAGCAGTGCTTGATGCTTAATTCTGAAGGATCCCTTACTCTCTTGGCCTACAAATAAGATTTTCTCACTTGTGCCTTGAGATCCTGTGTGTTTCCTTTGTTAGAGCTTCCTCAGCCTGGATTTACCAGGAAGGTCAGAGAAGATGCCTCAGAAGGAGACTTGGTGTTTGTGCTTCATGGTGGACCTGTGGTAGCTGCCCCGTGAAATCCTACCTGGGGTCCTGGGGACAAGGGAGGCCTGTGCTGGCCCACAGTCTGCTGGAGCCTTCTGTGACCCAGTGGCCATCCTCTCTGTTCTCACCAGCTCTCTTCCCCATCCTCCTGAGCTGTTTCCTTCTCTTTCTGGAATATTTCCATGTTACTCCTTTATTTTCAAGTCCTTTCCCCTAGAATCCAGACCTAGTTCTTGAACCTGACTTTCAAAGCCCCTTGCTATTAGCCCTAAGATGTATTTCCAACTTTTAATTCCCTTCATTCAAGGTTCTTCTAAGTTACTGTCCTACCAACACTGTTGGGAGCCACCAGGCCCTTTTGCCTGGTAATCTTCTGTTTAGCTGGGTGATTCATTGTTGTTCTGTTGCTAAGTCGTGTCCGACTCTGTGAACCCATGGACTGCAGCAAGCCAGGCTTCCCTGTCCTTCACTATCTCCTGAAATTTACTCAGATTTTCTCAAATTCATGTCCATAGATTTGTGATGCTATTTAACCATCTCATCCTCTGCCACTCCCTTCTCCTTTTGCCTTTAATCTTTCTGAGCATCAGGATCTTTTCCAGTAAGTTGGCTTTTTGCATCAGGTGGCCAAAGTATCAGAGCTTCAGCTTTAGCACCAGCCCTTCCAATGACAATTCAGGGTTGATTTCCTTTCGAATTGACTGGTTTGATCTCCTTGTAGTCCAAGGGACTCTCAAGAGTGTTTTCCAGCACCACAATTCAAAAGCATCAGTTCTTTGTTGCTAAGCCTTCTTTATGGTTCAACTCTCACATCCGTACATGACTACTGGGAAAACCATAGGTTTGCTAAACAGATTTTTGTCAGGAAAGTGATGTTGACTGGGTGATTACTTTTCTTTAACGTGCATCAGAATTACCTGGGGATGTGATGAAGTGTGTCAGTGCCCAGAGCTTAAGCTTGTGAGTCAGAGGTAAGGCTTGGGTGTGCTGGCATCAGTTGACTCCTCCTGTGGTCACTCCTACAGTGGGGCCACACTTGAGCCGCTCTGGCTATTGATATCTCTGAGTCTTTACCTCTTTTGGGGCCTGGTAGGGGTGGGGGTTCTGTTTCCCTGGGAAGCCTTGCCTGGTCCCTCTGATATTCTCTCACCCTTGTTTGTGAGGCTCACTGTTTGCACTCAGCATGTTCTGCTTGGACTGAGCTTTAAGTATTTGTCAGAGATGTAGTTTCACACTAGTTATGTATATCTAAAAGAGCTGCCTCATATTTGCATGGCAATTTATAGTCTGGAAACACTACTGTGTGTGTGACTTCACTCTTACAGAGCAGGGAACTTGCTTCACTGCAGTGGTCTCAGCACCATCGCCCCCTCCCACCAGGCAGCCTGAAGGAGCTGAGAGAGACCCTTGAGACTGGCCGGCCATTTGCGGCAGCCAGCAGATAGGGTTGATCAAGATGAGCAGAGTCGTGCTTTTGGATGTTCAGCAAGTCTTCATTGAGGCTGGCTTTGTGATGGGCATTCTACGGGGTGCAGATGGCAGGTGAAGCAGAGTCCTCAGCAGGGGAGTCTCAGCAGAAAAAGGACTGACTGTGGTCTCTGCTGAGACAGGGAATACCCAGCCAGAGGGACTCTCACACAGGGGGACCTGCCAGCCCAAGCCTAGAGGACAGGGGAACTGTAATGTGGGGAATGGGAGAGAATGATGCATGGATGGGCAAGGGCAAGAGCACCTGGTGAGGTGGGAGGAGGAGCCAGGCCTGTGGTTCCAGGGAGGCACCAGGGGCCAGTGCGAGCCCAAGGGCTTTCAGGCCATGCTCAGGGTTTCCATCAGCCTTGGTTGGGGGATGTGATCTTTAGTGTAGGGGAGTGATGTGATCTGATTTTGTAAAACTCTAATATGAACTACAGTGCACTCTATAGGCAAGGAAGATGAACTTGGACATGTGGGCAGCCAGGGCTGTGTGTCTGATGAGGGTGTGGCTGGGGCAATTTTTCTGGGGTCAACTCATCCCTATGTGGCTGCCTGCCAAGGCCTGGTGGTGGGACCATGTGCCCTGGGAGGGAGCTGGAATCCCTGGCTGCACCTTGGCAGGTCCTCTGGTTATGGGTATTCAAAGACCCTGAGGCTGGAAGACATCTTTGGGTCCCCTTATCCCACTCGCTCATTTGATAGAAGACAACACTGACTCAAGGGAGTTGAGGGGGGGCAACTCATCTGGGACCTGCAGCTACAGTCCCACCCTTCACATAGCTGTTCTCAGAGAAGTCAACAATCCCCAGCCGCAGAGACAAGTAGGGTGACGGTGATTGTATGGTTGAGTGAGGAGCAGGCCTCCTTTGAACCCCTTGAGAGTCATAGTGCATGCCTACAAGGAAATGAGCTTTGCTGTCAGACAGATGAGGAATTTGAATCTTATCTCTACCACTGTTCACTGGTTTCATGGCTTTGGGCAAATCATTTAACCTCTCTGGCTCTCAGCTATAAGCTAGCAGTGCTAATACCTACCTTGCAGAGATGTCAGGTGGATTAAGGGGTATAATGTGCATAGTGCTTGTCACATGTCTGACTCAGGTGCTCAATAAATGAAATTATGACAATTACACATGGCTGAGTTATGTTTGGCATGCGACTCCCTTAGATGAAAGCTCTAATTATCAGGATGAATTGGGCTGGGCAGGTCTCTGCACAGATTCACAGAACCCTTTCTTGGCAAATGGAGGGAGTCTGGCAGAATCCATGAGTGAATGGTGACTCTTAAAGTCCCTCACCCCGCATCTCTGTGTCTCCAGGAACTGTGCCTGGTATAGAGTCCTTCCTCACCAGGTATTCATTGAAGTGTTGCATGAATGAATATTTTCCTGTCAAGAGCCTACAACAGGCTACATAATCAAGTACCAGCCCTGCGTTTACACTCATTTTTAGATTTCTGCTTCTAGCTTTCCATGTGATTTTTTTTCAGTGCATCTGATGATAGATTTGGAGCAGATTCATGTCTTGAGATCTGAGAGACAGGTGGCTTTAGAATAAGTGATGATGTATTTAAAAAGTGAGTTCATCTGGCTTTATCCTAATATAAATGCAGAGGTGGTGTCAGTTTGCATTTTGATTGAAGCTGGTGGAAGGAGCTGGGAGATGTTAGGAGCATTATAGGGATGTAGCCCTCATCTTCTAAGTTGCCCATGATTGGGAATTGCTGTTACATTTTCCATGGCCACAATGTCTAGGAACCTCTGATTCAACCAGTCCAAGGTACTGAGTAGAGATAGAAGACAGGGACATAAATATTGTGAATTGGGCCCACAGGTCATCTCTTAACTTCTGTGCTTTTGGATGGCTCGTCATGATGAAGGAGCTAATTTTCAGAAGCAAAGCCTGTTGGGAGGCCTGGCAGGGCAGAGGTGGGATCCCAGATCTGTTTTCCATGTAACATGCAACAATGGCTGATCTGCCTCCAGCTCCATTAAAGATGAATCCCCACTGAGCCTAGCTGGAGGGCCAGGGCAGTCTGTCTTGTCCATGGGAGAGAGAACTGCAAAGGAGGTTCTGACTTAGCCATGACCTGTCCAGACTCTTCAAGACCCTTCTGTAGACTCAGTAAGCTGAGGAGACCTGTGGGTGCTGCGCTTCTCGAGCTTGCTGTATGGGGTAGTGTGTGTGCTCAAAGGGACATACTGTGTTAGAGGAGCCAGTGGAGCAGCATTAATGTGGAGAGACGCTGAGCAGGAGCACAGGGGCACCACTCTCCTACATCCCTCCTCTCTCCTCCTAAATCCTTTTCTTCATATCACTTCCCATTTTATTTTCAAAGCAGCATTTGTTCAGGTTGGACGTTTACTTAAGGTTTAGTTTTAAAACCTGGGCTATTGGATGCTTAATGTCTCAACAGCCCATAAGAAAGCTCCACTGTTAACAAAGGCTTTAGTTGGATTTAGGTGATACTTGGCTTCTGTATTATCCAGGATTCTCTAGGGGAAGAGGACCAGTAGAGTGGAGATAGGTAAATTCATGCAATAGGCAGAAATAGCTGATCTGACTCAGCTGATTTGAATAGCCTGATGACCGATTAATTCCCATCGAGCCTAGTTTGAGAGTCGGGGGAGTAAATATAAATATAAGAATAAGGGAGCTGAGAGGCTCTCTTATTTGAAGGCTGAGAAGTCCCATCACCTGCCGTCAACAAGCTGGGGACCCAGAAGAGCTGACGGTGTGGTTCAGACCTGGGTCTGAGGAGCCTGAGAAGCAGGCGAACCAGTGGTGTAATTTCCAGTACGAAAGCTGGCAGGCCTGAGCTCCGAAGAGAATCAGTTTTTCCATTTAGGTACTAGGGCAAGAAAAGCCCAGTGGCCCAGCTCAATTAGGCATAAGAAATTTTGTCTTACTCAGCCTTTCATTCTATTCATATCTTCAGTTGATTAAGTGAACCCACTCAAGTTAGGGAGGGCAATCCGCTTTACTCAGTCTACGGACTGGAATGTTCATTTCACCCAGAAACACCCCTCACAGACACTCAGAATGATGTTTGGTCAAAATCTGCGAACTCCATGGCCCAGTCAAGTTGATGCACAGAATTAACCATCCCAGCTTCCAGAGTCTAGCGAGGGTGAAGCCTGCCAGTTGAGGGCCATTCATGACTTGATATATCATTTTTAAGTCCCCAAAGACTTTTACCTAGCAGAACTATTGTTCAAACATCACGTGGGCTGTGAAGATGAGATAGTTTAGAGGTAGTGATGCAGGAGGCTTGGGTTGGTTGGTTGTGTAGCTCTGAACCACTGTGTGACTGGTGGGTCTCCTAGCTGCTCTAAACTTCACTTATCTGAGCTGGAAAGTAAATGATAATAGCACATGCTCTTTAGTGTTGTTCTGAAGAGTAAATAAACACAGCATGAAAATTCGTAGCATCACACTGTGGCCCGTGGCGTGCTGCTGTCCTTGTCAGTGTCTTCTGTGCTGAGGATGAAGGGGGTCTGTATTATGAAGTCAGCGCTGTGTGCCTGGTACCATTTTCAGTGCTCTCTCTGCCAGGACTCCCCCGTGGCCTGTCTGCTTGGAAACTGGGTTTGGGTCTTAGTATCTGATCTCTTCCCTGTAGACCACATGGGTTATTTTGTTCTTTCCTGGAATTTTCCTTTTATCATTTAAACAAAAGGTTTATTTTTTTGGGGGGTGAGGTCAGTCATCCTTTGGATGGCCTTGGCCAACTGTCGCTGTCGCCAGGCCCATCTTCATGTTGGTGGTCTTCTGTCCAGAGTGCTGAGAAGGTGGGGGAGGGCTTGGAGGCAAGGCCCTGATGGGGGCATGGCCGAGGGATCGAGGTCCCTGACCCAGGGACCCCAGCATGTTTGACTATCCAGCTGGGCAGGATACACAGGTTCTGTAAAATCTCAAGGTTGTCCTTCAAGAAGGTTCCTGGCTCATTTCTCTGGTCAGTCCAATCATGTTCCACAGTTGGTCCCCCACTAACCAGGAAGGAGAGGTACAGTTGCCAAATGGGTGTTAGCACAGAAGGCTATGATGCACTGCTGCTGTTTGCACTTGAAATGGGCTCACACGTGGGCATGGACAGTGGACGGCTCATTCCAAGGGGTGATCTTAAGGCTCTGAGGGGTCTCTGGAGGAATAATACATTCATGGTCTTCTTTCTTGCTAGAACATTTTCCTCCTGTTTCTTTCACTTGAGAATCTGGATGATTTCCCAAGTTATAAAGACTCACTCTGGAAAAAGCAAGTGGATATTCCTTTCCAGCAATTCATCAAGCTGGCCAACAGTACATGTGGGTGGTGGGACTTGTACATTGATATACTAGTTCATTTTCTTCGCAGCAACTTTGGCAATTATGTATTTTTATTATTCCCCACCCGAAACATGAGGACTCTGAGTCACAGATTGGTTATTTGCTTTGCACAAGCTTCCACAGCTTGAATGTAAAACTGAGGGTTGTATTTAAAGACTGTACTGGCCCATCGGGTTAGGAAGCCCCGGGGCCCTGTACAGACAGCTGTGGAAGGCTGGGCGTCTGTGTGCCTTTCCTTTTCTTTGGTAAGAACCAAGTCCTGATGGCAAAATGAATGTGGTTGTGTTGGCTTTTGCCAGTGTCATAGGGATAGTTAAGACTTCATTATGTTATATTTAATAACTATTTTAAAATGTATTCTTATAGGTTAAGATTATAAAAATATACTGATATTATTTTTATGACAGAATAATACAGCTGAGTTATCAAAAACTTAGTTACATGTATTGGCTATTATCAGTCTGCATTATTGGGGCACACCACATAATAATAATTGTACCTGACAGTTAACTAAGCACTTACTATGGGGCGGGCAGCATATTAGATGATTAGCTCATGGAATCTTGAACCCTGTATTGGGAACTCAGTCTGACTCAAGATTTTGTGATCCATCCCTCCCACAACAGAAAGAAAAATGCTTGGGCTCTAAGCAAATTTCTATTTAAGTCAGTGATGAATACAATGATTATTTTTCAGAATTTAGGTGAAGTATATTTAGATGAGACAATGTCTCATCCTAAACAATGAGGCTTAATGAAATATGTGTTAAAATGTCCCCCTCCCAATTTGAGTATAAATAAATGCCCCCCACCCCCCCCGCCAAGATAAATTACTTGGTTGATTTTTACAGTGGGCATAAACACAATGGAATGATAGACCACATGGATTCAGGTAATGTCTAGATTAAAATTCTGAGCAGTCAAAGAGCATCTTTTGCAAAAGGTTGGCTCTCCTGATAAGCTCCAAATTATATTCCCACCTTATTTAAGAATATGTGTTGGCAGGTTTAACAAGATCTTGGCACATTCTAATTTGAGATTTATTACAAGATGTGTGCATGTTTAATAGGGACTTAATTATTCATATCCACATCTTCCTGACAGTAACTTACTTCAGCTGTAGATAAATTCCTGGTGCATTGGGAAATACTGGCTTCTACTGTTGAAAAAAAACTAGTGAAAGGAAGATTAAATGCATATGCAAGAAATTACCCAGGATAATCAGCTCCAGTCAGGCGGGAGCTTTGAGTGAGTAGGTTCCCGTGACCTTTGTATGTGCCCCATGGTACTACCTAGAGGGCTCTTCTGTACCCTTGGCTGGAAGGCCCAGTGTCACAGAGTCCAGGCTCTGGAGCCAGGATTTTTAGAAGTCAGTTCCAGTTATGTCCTAAGGTTTGAGTGCCCTTGGCCTGATTTCCCAAAGTCTCAAGTCCTCAGCTCTTTCGCATGCAAAAGAGGGTACCTTATGCTTTTCTTTTGAATAGTTGATCTGAATCAAAACACCTGTTTATTGAGGTGCAAAGTGCATGGTCCGGAAAGTACCAGATGGAAGCTGCCTTCCTTTCTCATTCTCCCCTCCCATCATCTGTTCCTCTGATTCCATCTAGCTAAAGCTCCAGTGGTCATTGTTTTCTATAGAATATAAAAGTAATATGGTTAAATGAGATGCTTGTGAAAATGTGGGAAAAGAGGCACTCCTGGATGCTGCTGGTGTGTGTGAGTTTGTGCAGCCCTTTTAGAGGTCCACTTGTTGATACCTATCAGAATAAAAGGCCTCAGAGCCTTGGCACTTCCTGTTTCCTCTGTCTGCGGCGCTTTACTCACAATTGCCTGCATGACTGGCTCACTCTTTATTTCAGGCCTTGGCTCTGGCATAACTTTCTTGGAGAGGTGGTACCCTACTGTCCCATGTAGACTAGTACCACTCATCATGCTATAGATTATTGTCCCCTTCTGATTTCCTCCAGAGCCCTTAACTGTCTGTGACATTGTTACACCATCTCCGAAAGAACTCACAAAAGTGAGTCCCAAGAAGGCAGGGTCTTTGATTTGTTCCATGCTGTGTATCCAGCACTAACAGCAATGATGTGTCTGGCACAATGTGGGCACTTGATGAATAATTGTTGAATAATATAACCATAAGTCATTGCCTTGAAGTTCTGTTTGGGTAAGCATTCCATAGAGCTGAGTGTTACCTTGGGAACCACATATGAACTCTTACTTTGAACAAAGACAGGTGCTGAGTAGCGTCTATACATGAGGTCTAACTCCCTTGACAAGAAGTGGATGGACTGCATTGTCCTGGTCTCAAGGAACAAAGGGCAGTGAACTCAGTGCCCAGAAAGGGTGTGGATTGTCACTGATAGGTGAAGTTTCCCTGGCTTGAAAAGGTGTGTCATGCAAGAGAGGGCTTAGCTGTTCTTATGTGCCAGTGACATCTTGAGAGAGAATGCCACAACCGATTGATAGTGTTTTTAATCAGGAAAATTTATTTTGATTACTTAAAATTACACAAGTCATCACCATTTTTCTTTTAGAAGATTCTAATATTACAAGTCTAAAATTATCTAGACCATCTCTAATCTTCAGTTGCTCCCCGCCCCCCCCCATTTCCTCTTAGAATATCAGTGCTATTATTAGCTTGCCATCTCTGTTTCTAGGCATACTTCTGTGGGTTTACATATGTGTATATCAAACTGAAGGTCTGCAAGCGGATTGGTAAACGTTTAGCTTTCTGGATGACATTGAGCCATTCTTCTTTGGGGGTTGTGCCACAAACTTTTCTGTATGGCTTAGTGATGATGGTACTTTGCTCTTGTTCTTTTGGAAGCTAAATTTAGGATGGAGGAAACTGCTTGTGAGATTGTTTGGGGTTCAGATTCTTGTGAGACTTTAGGCTTTGACAGGAATTACTACTTTCATTTTTTTTTAATTGTGCTGAAAGTATATAACTTGAAATCTACCTGATAAATTTTTTTAGTGTGCAGTCCAGTTTTACCTGTATGTGTGTTGTTGTACAGCTGAGCTCTAGAATGTTTTTATCTTCCATGAACATTGAACAGCAACTCCAGTTTATACCTTCCTCCAAACCCTGGCAACTATACTAATTCACACTTCTAAGGTTTGACTGTTTTAGATACCTGCTAAGTGGAGTAGAGGAGTATTTGTCCTTCTGTAACTGACTAATCGCACTATGCATAATGTCATTAAGGTTCATCTCACTAGAGATGGTTGTGTGATTTTTGTCCTTCATTCTGTCAGTCACATTGATTGGTTTCCATTTCTTGAACCATTCTTGCATCGAAGGGATGAGTCTCACTGTGTATGATCCTTCTAATGTGCTGTTAAATTCAGGTTTCTAGTATTTTGCTTAGGATGTTTGTATCAATATACATCAGGAATATTGGCCTACAGTTTTATTTTCTTGTATTATCTTTGTGTGACATTGGTATAGGGTAAAGCTGGCCTCATAAAATAAGTTTGGAAGTGTTCCTATTCAATATTTTGGAAGAGACTGAGAAGGATTGGTGTTGAGTCTTTTTAAAATGTTTAGCATTCTCTTTTGAAACCATCTGGTTCTGAGGTTTTCTTTTGGGATAGGTTTTTAATTACTGATTCAATCTTCCTATTCAGTATAAGTCTTTCTGATTTTCTGTTTCTATGTGATTCAGTCTTGCTAGGTTGTCTGTTTCTAAGCATCTTTCTATTTCATCTAAGTGGCTTATAACTTCACGGTACTCTCTTCCTATCCATTTTATTTCTATAAAATTAGTGCTAATGTTTCCTACCTTTATTTCTGGTTTTAGTGATTGAGTTTTTGTTGTTGTTGTTGTTATTCTAGCTAAAGGCTCATCAAGATTGTTTACCTTTTCAAAAAACCAGCTCTTAGTTTCATTGATTTTTTAAAAATTGTTTTCCTCTACTCTATTTTGTCTATTTATGCTCTAATACTGATTTCCTTCCTTCAACTAACTTTGAGCTTAGTGTTTTCCTAGCTCCTGGTAATACAATGTTCAGTTGTTTATTTGAGCTCTTTATTCTTTTTAAATGTCGGCATTTGCTGCTATAAGCGTTGCTCTTTGTATTACTTTTGTTATACCCCATACATTTTTGTATGCACTTTTTGGGTCTCAAAGTATTTTCTGATTTCCCTTTTGAT
The DNA here is from genome assembly GCF_042477335.2 of Ovis canadensis. Lineage (NCBI taxonomy): Eukaryota > Metazoa > Chordata > Mammalia > Artiodactyla > Bovidae > Ovis > Ovis canadensis. Next base: position 61,451,905 of record NC_091249.1, on the reverse strand, counting down.
TTCTTTGACCCAGTGTTGGTGTCCTGTAATTTCCATGTATTTTAAAATTTCTCCATTTTCTTTCTACTCTTGACTTCTAATTTAATTCCATTGTGATCAAAAAAGATACCAGATATGATTTCAAACTTCTTACATTTGTTGACTGGTTTTATGACCTACCATGTGATCTATCCTTGAGAATATTTCATGTACCCCTGAGAAGAATGTGTATTCTGCTCTTGTTGGGTAGAATGTTCTGTATGTGTCTATTATGTTAATTTGGTCTTTAGTGTTGCTCTCTTCTTCCATTTCCTCATTGATCTTAATTCTGGATGATTTACCCATTATTGAAAGTGACGTATTGACATCTCTTCCTATTACCACGTTGTTACCTTTTCCTTCACTTCTGTCAGTGTTTGCTTCATATGTTTCATATGTTTGATTGCTCTGATGTTGGATGCATATACAGTCATCCCTCAGTATCCATGCACTCCTGCATATTCCAAAATCGATGGCTGCTCAAGACCCTTATATAAAATGACAGCGCAATGAATACAGTCCACTGTTCATACCCACAGGTTTCACATCTGCAGATGGAACCAATTGTGGGTGGAAATTTCAATCCATGGTTGGGTTGATTGAATCCATGGATGCAAGCAAGGAGGGCCCACTATATGTTTATCTTAAAAAATCCCCGTGTAAGTGGACCCATGTGGTTCAAACCTGTTCTTCAACAGTGAACTGTACATTTATAATTATTATATCTTCCTGGTGAATTGACCTTTTTATCATCATGTAATGTCTTTGTCTCTTGTGACAATTTTTATCTTAATGTCTATTTTGTGTGATATAATTGATAGTTCCTGCTCTCTTTTGGTTGCTATTTGTGTAGAATATATTTTTCTATCCTTTTGCCTTCGGTCTATATATGTCCTTAAATCTTGAGTGAGTCTGTTTTAGAGAGCATGCAGTTGGATTAAAAAAAAAATCCATTTAGAGACTCTTTTGATCAGTGAGTAATTACTCAGAGTGTTGGGCTTAATCTTGTCACTTAAAAATTTGTTTTATTTCTTTCTTGTAGCTTCTTCATCCTTATTTCCCTGTTTTCCCCTCATTGTATCCCTTTTTTTTGTGTGTGTTTTTTTTTATTAGTAGTGATATTCTTTGATTCCCTTCTCAGATAATCTCTTTGTGATTATCATGAGACTTAAATAAAACATAGTTGTAACAATATGTTTTGAGCTAATATCTTCAATCACATATAAAAACTACCCTTTTACCTCTCCCCCCATGCATTTTGTATTATTGATATTACAAATTATATCTTTTTATTTTGTGTATCCACTAATTTTAGTCCTTTTTGTTCTTTTGTCTTTTAATTGCTTTACCAGAATTAAAGATGATTTATGCACCACCATTACAGTATTATAATATTCTATATTTCTGTATATATTTACTCTTGCTGATGAGCCTTATACTTTGATATGCTTTCTTCTTGTTATATAGCATCCTTTCATTTCAACTCAAAGGACTTCCTTTAGCATTTGTTGTTGCACAGGTCTAGTGGTGATAAACTCTACTAAGCTTTTGTCTCAGAAAGTCTGTATTTCTCCTTCATTTTTTGAAGGACAGTTTTGCTTGATATGATATTTTTGGTTGACAGTTTCATTCTTTCAGCTTATGAAATATGTCATCCAACTTCCTTCTGCCCTGTAAGATTTCTGTTGATAAATCTACTGATAGTCTCTCAGGAGTTCCTTTGTACCTCTTGAGTCACTTTTTTCTTGACATGCTTTTTTTTTTTTTCTTTTTGACAATTTTATTATAATATATCTCATTGTGGATTCCTTTGAATACATCTTTCTGGGATCTATTGGACTTCTTGAATCTGAAGTCCATCAGTTCAGTCGCTCAGTCATGTCCGACTTTTTGTGACCCCATGAATCGCAGCACGCCAGGCCTCCATGTCCATCACCAACTCCTGGAGTTAACCCAAACTCATGTGCATTGAGTCGGTGATGCCATCCAGCCATCTCATCCTCTGTCATCCCCTTCTCCTCCTGCCCCCAATCCCTCCCAGCATCAGAGTCTTTTCCAATGAGTCAACTCTTCGCATGAGGTGGCCAAAGTATTGGAGTTTCAGCCTCAGCATCAGTCCTTCCAGTGAACACCCAGGACTGGCTCTGAAGTCCATATCTTCCCCAATTGGGAGTTTGCAGCTGCTATTTCTTCAAATAATGCTTTCTGCTTTTTCTCTTTTGGGAATCCTACAATGTGTTTATTAATCTTCTTCCAGGTATCCCATCATTCCTTCAGCCTTTCTTTACTCTTTCTAATTTCTTTTTTAACTTGTTCCTCTAACTTGGTAATTTCAAATGACATCTCTTTAAGTTCCTGAATTTTTCTTTTGGTTGATCAAATCTATTGTTGAACTTTTCAGTTCATTTATTTGGTCCTTCAGTTCCAGCTTTTTGACTTGGCTCTTCTTACAATTATCTGTCTCTTATTGATATTCTCATTTTGTTCATGAATCATTTTCCTGAGCTTGTTAAAAATGGCTGACATGGTTGCAATGAAATGAATTTTATTACCTCGTTTAATGCATTTGTTTTGGTCTTTGAGCTTGCCAAGGGTATTACAACTTTATGATTGATTTATGGAGTTATAAAGGTTTTTTGGACCATATATTGTTCTTTATGATGGTTATATTGAATTCTTTTTTAGGTAATTCAAATTCATATATCTCTGTTATTTGAGGCTTGGTTTCTGGAGATTTATTTTCATCCTTTGATTGGGCCATGTTTCCTTGTTTCTTCATCTGACTTGTAGCTGTGTGTTGGGATGTGTGGATTTGGAAAAGAAAGTAATTTCTTTCAACCTTTACAGATTTGCATCATACAGGGACAGAACTTTATCAGTCAGCCAGGCTAGAGATTTGGGGAGCCTCTCAAAACTTTTATGGAATGTGTAATCTCTGGGCTTGTACATGTGGTTTTGCAGTGACAGAGGTTTGCCCGTTTCTTGTTCAGGACTTTCTTGTCTCTTGATCCCCCTGGTGTCTGTCCAAGGCACTGCAGACTCTTTGGCACTGCTGAAAGTCACTGAGTTCTGGTTTGTTCTCTGTGGCCCCCAGGTACTCAAAGTGTCCCATGTCTGTCAGTGCTCTGAGTCACCGGAGACATAAACCAGTTCCTCAGTAGCCCTCCACAAAGCTAGAATGTTTGATGCAGGGAGGAGCCACAGGCTGGGCACCTTCTCCTAGATGCAGAGAGCTATGTCAGTTTCTTTCTGCAGTATTACAGGTTCTCTGGCATTGCCACAGCTGCTGAACTCTTTTTTGTTCTCTGCTGCCCCCAGGCATCCAAGGGTATTCTGTTCCTCATCAGTGCTCTGCATCAGGTGAGACAGAAACCACTTCCGTGGGCAGCCCCCTGAAAAGTCAGAGCACTGATGGATGTTCCACTGTTCTCTCTCCCTTCCAAGGGAAAAGCTGCAAGTAGGGATTTTCCTCCCATTGGTGAGTGCCAAGTTGAGGGAGGGACTGACATGGTTGCAATGAAATTATTTTTACTACCTCATTTAAGGCATTTGTTTTGGGCTTTGAGCTTGCCAAGGGTACTACAACTTTCTGATTGATTCATGGAGTTATTATAAAGGTTTTGTGGACCATATATTGTTCTTAAGTTGGATTTTCTGCTGGGGAACGAAGCCTGGAACTTTCTGTTTTGCCATCTTGCTGATGTCACTTGAACACAAAGTATTGTTTTATGACATTTGCTGAAATTGTAATGCTGCATTACTCAACTGGTGTCATAGCTAGTTTTATAATTGATGTCTTCCAAGAAACCATTTTATAAGTATTAAAAAGACTTTTTCTTCAAGGGATGTCAATCTATTACTTATAATGAGCAATAAACATATCGGAAAATGTGTTGGATGAAAGAAAGTGGTAATAAATGGCTTTAAATTAATAGGTATTTCATCCAACACTAGGCACGGAGTGTTGCTTGCAAATCAATTAAAGGCCAAAGGAGAGCTGAATCATTGAACTCTCTCTGGGTTTTTGCTCACAGAGGTTTTCCTCCAAATGTAGTTTATCTGGGAAATCATGAGTTCTCAGTTCTCCAGGGAGAGGCAGCTTAAAATTCAGCTGGGTAGTTTCATGATGTCTCAAACAGGCTCCATAACCTTCATGATATACAACCTTGGAATTTGTGTGCACCTCATCTTTTCTCTGAGGCGGATATTCAACACACTTGAACTGCTGAGGTGGAGAAAGTGACTTAATGTTTCTTAGCTTATAACTGTGTCCGTTGGCAAATTTTAGAGGCAGAAATGTGACTTGGATGCCCTAGGTAAAATGGTGTTCACAAGACCTCCTTTGTGACTGAGCAAGTGTGTAAGTGAATGAAGTTTTATTTCCTGCAGAAAAGCAGGTGAATCAGTCAGCACATCCACATCACTGGTGTCTCTACCCTGGGTGGCATGCCTTGGGGTTAGGAAGGCATTCTATCAATCAGCTGAAATGTTCAAAATAAGCCTGCTCTGTGCCCCGTGAATACTCTTGTTTTTTGATCCTAGCTTTCCCCCTGTGAGCCCTACTTATGACAGAGGGAAGATTCACCAATGGGCAGTGCTTGTTTCCTCTTCAATTTCCCTTTTCGTCAGGGGGAGCTTTTCTTAGTGACATCCTGAATCTGTTTCTTTTCCCACTTCAGGTCCACTTGACCATCTAAACAATTATCTGGTTCATCACTCAGAAGAAACCTAGGTATAGGGAGAATCACCTTGAGCCCTCTTACCTCTTCTCAAGACACTGAGAGTGGTTCCTGGGGGAGAGAAATGAGAAGACAAAGCCTCTCATGGTGATCAGGTGGTCCTTTGCTCCTGCTGCCTGGAAATAAGAATTCTGCTTGCATTCTAGACAATAGAGTGATAAATTTCTTAAAAATATAATTTAAAGACAGCTCTTTCTTTCTTCTCAGGTAGTCGACAGCTTGCAATTTAAATGAGCTAGTTTTATGGATGGCTGCAGAAATCCTCCTTACTCAAACCCGTATCTATCCATCAGGTACCATGCATCACTTTACTGTGGAGGCAGCAAGGGGACAGCTCATCAGGATTGCCCCAGTGGAATGTTATGATAGAAAAAGAGAGGAATAGATTACATATTTATGTGGTCTTTGAAAATGCAGTGGGACAGGAAGATTGCTTGTAACGTCGGCAGTTACATTAAGTGACTATTAACCTTCACTGGTTGCAAATGTCTGGCGAATACGTTTGTGTCTGTGTGTGTTGTGTGGCTTGAAAAATTAATGAGACTCTTCAAATAATCAAATTAGAAGTATTTGTTACCCTCAGTTCTGGTGAGCTATCAAAACAGAACTGGGTACAACTCAAATATAAAGTGTTTGCCAAGAGAAAGAAAAATACAAATTGCTGGGTGGGATGGAGTAGGAAATTATACTGTACAGATCTTGGATGCTGGCTTCATTTGATGGAGTAAAAAAAGAGAAAATACGCCTGTTGTAACTCGGTTTCATTTGCAGATCATGGTTGGTGAATTAACTCTTCTGTCATAAATGCATCACACTGCTGGAAGGAGGTGGCCTTTGCAGTAATGTTTCCTCTTTATGGGTGTCACACTTTTCCCCAGCCCACTGACTCATCAGGTTGGTTTGCTAGACAGGATAAAGAACAGTACCTGCCTTCACTTCCTGAATTAAACAGGATGTTTTAAAGTTGCTCTTTGGATAAGGACAGTTTGAACTGGTTGCTTTTGGTTCAGTCACACCAGTAAACGCTTTAATTTTGTAAACAGTCCCACCTGACTTTCATAAATCACCCTCCATTCATTTTTGAAACTCACTCATTCCTGATGAGCTGAAAGCCATGTTCTCCCTAGTATCCTGCACTGCACAGGAGCAGTAGTGCTATAAGTCAGCGATGGATCCTTGGAGTCCCTGAAGGTCAGAGACCATGAGTTCTCTCTGCCCTCATTTCGTGACCATGAGATGGGAGGGAGGAGGTGGTACTGAATTCTAGCAATTTCACTGTAGGACCAGTAATAGAGACCCTTTCTGCTTTGATTTTAACTTTTTTTTTTTTTTTTTTTTACAAAGCCTTAAAATTTATCTGGCTGTCGTGGAAGCTGGAGAGGAGACAAGAGCTATAGGTTGGTGAGCGGGACTGTCTGTAGGAGCTCAGTATTCAACTCTGCTGGCAGAGCTGCCCCTCTGCCTCAGCCACACAGCCCAGGGAGGAGCAGGTGTGTTGTGCCCAGAGCCCTCAGAAGACAGGTGGGTTGCTTGTTCTGCCCAACTCAGTGCCCAGTCAAAGCCCCTATCAGTGTGGGAAAAAACGTAATCCTCAGAAGGATGCACAGTGTCCCCCGTCTTCTGTGACAAGGCACTGCGGGGGCTCTGGCCCTTTCTTGGATCTTCTGCAAAGGCAGGTGGGTTTGCTCTCTAGTGGGACACAGCAGGCCCACACTCAGCCCAGAAACCCTGTTATTCTAATTGTGAAATGAGAAAAATGACATGTGGTGAGTTTGGCTAGTTGATCTGCGGAGTTCTGGTTTCCTGCAATTTAAGACTCCGTCCGGAGCATGAATGAAATATGCAGAGGGCAGAGGAGCTAGAGATGAAGGCTGCAGGGAAAAAAGTCTTTAGAATGAGGCTCGCCGTGTACAGTTCTGAACTCCAGGAATTTAAAAGCAGATGCAGCTATTTGTGCCTCTGTGACTGTGGCCAGGTTGTTAGGGGTGAGCCATGTGAGCCCTGGGTCCTGGCTGCGACTGGGAGTCCGCAGAGAGGGGAGTAAGCCTGGAGGCTCCCGGCTTTGCAGGGCTGAAGCTTCACTCTGATTTTTTGGAATCTTAATACCAAGCATCAGGAGATGTTCTCATGACATAGCTGAGAGAAGGGACAACTCCAAGTGCTTAGGCATGAAAAACAGAGATTGTATTTTTGAAAAGAAGAGGATTAGCTCAAGCTAGCTGGGCCCCCAGCGACTCCAGTCTCACCTCTCAGAGCGTGCCCTGCTTTCCAGCCACCTCCACATCACCCGGGGGGCTTATTAGAAATACAGACTGACTCTAGGGCTCCAGCCCTACTGAATCAAAATCTGCATTTTAAGCAGCTCCCCCGGAGGTCTAAAGACCCCGTAAAGTCTGACAGGCACTAAGGGAAGGGCAAGCCATTGCCCTCTGGCAGCAAATTTTTATGGAAACCCAACCTCGCCTTGCTGCTAGTTCTGGATGCAGTGAGAGGAGGCAGACTGGTGCCTGGTCTTCAGGAGTTTACTGTCTAGAAGGAGGTGGCAAATAATCAAAGTGAGATAAACTGATCTCATGAGTGTGTTCTGAGAGTTGCAAGCCTTCAAGGCGACAGAAGGGGGGCCACCCTGTGTGCTCTGGTAGCAGGTGTCCTGATGTGGAGGACTTCTTTCCCTCCGGTGTAGAGCGGAGAGATCCCAGGAAGGGCTAAGCCCCTCCCAACTTCTGGTTTCTTATGTACAAAATGCAGGGGAAAAGCAGTGTCAGCGTCACAGGCTAAGATCACTCACTAAGCGTTTGTTGACTAGCTACAATGTACCGAAACCTCACTTGGTGTAGTGTGGTGGTGGTGTGAAGTTGCTCAGTTGTGTCCGACTGTTTACAACCCCATGGACTGTAGGCTACCAGGCTCCTCCCTCCATGGGATTCTCCTGAAGAGAAATCACAGCTCACAGCTTCAGGGGGCTGGCCTTGGGGGTGAAGAGGGAATTACTGTCCTGTGGAAACTGAATTGGGCAGGGCCCCTGAGGACTGACATAGAATTCTGTCTGGGTGCATCCTGGAAGGCCTCCTAGTGGAGACAGATGGATTTTTAGTTGAGACGATTCAGCTACTCACGGGCATAGCTCCAGCTCCAGCTCCAGCTTCTGAGAGTCTTTGCTTCTCTCAGAGCTGTGGACGGTCATTGCTGAGCTCTTGCAGAGGGGAGTTGGGCCTGATGGAGTTGCCAGGGGTGAGCAGACAGAGGAGGGATCTGATTTTGGAGAAGCTTCAAAATTTCTTGTATGGTTGGGCTTGGTGCTGACAGCAACATTCCCAAGTGTTCCTGAAGGCAACTCATCTTTGCTGGGTGTTGAGACCAGGCCAGTGCATGTGGATGGACAGATGACTTTCAGAGCTGCTGACCTCACTCAGGCCGCTTCAAGGTGTGAGACAGGCTGGGGTTATCCTGGGAGCCTTGTTTGTGGAGTGCCTGCTTGGTGCTGTGCTCAGGAGGAGATGGGGTTAGGGGAGTGAAGAGGGGAAACATTAACTGTGACAGGATCTGTATGTCTTTTTAAATAAAGTGAAAGTGGCTCAGTCGTGTCTGACTCTTTGTGACCCCCAGGGACTCTACAGTCCATGGAATTCTCCAGGCCAGAACACTGGAATGGGTAGCCTTTCCCTTCTCCAGGGGATCGTCCCAGTCCAGGGATTGAACTCAGGTCTCCCACATTGCAGGTGGATTCTTATCCAGCTGAGCCACAAAGGAAGCCCAAGAATACTGGAGTGGGTAGCCTATCCATTCTCCAGCGGATCTTCCTGATCCAGGAATTGAAACGGGGGTCTCCTGCATTGCAGGCAGATTCTTTACCAACTGAGCTACAAGAGAAGCCTAAAAAATAAATAAATAATAAAAGGCTTTTAAGTAAAGCCAGGATATTAATCAATAGCCAAGGATTCCACCTGGGGAGAAACAATGGACATGTGACAACTTTGAATGCTAACTGTCTCTCATAGAGTATGGGGTGTGCTCTCTGTACCTTTTGTGTGGTATTCCTAATGAATTTTTTAAAATCCCCAAAGCAGCTTTGATTATCTTCAATGTACAGGTGAGGACAGCAAGGCTCAGAAAGGTTCTGAGGGGCCAAGCTGGGATATGAACACAGCTTTGTCCCATGGAAGGTTCTGTCTTTTTCCTGGTGTATCACATGTCAGTTTTCAATCAAGCCCAGAGAAGCTGGTTGGGGTTACTCTAGTGTGAAGATGGGAGTGTTCATGAGGCTAGATTTTGGAGCTCTTTGAACCGGGGAAGTTAGGAATTTCCCAATGTTATATGAGGGACGATGTTTCTTTGTCCTTTATTTACCAGTGAGCAGTGATGGGAGTGGGTGCCTCGCTAAGTGAAGTAAGCCCAGTAGGGGAATGAGGTGGGTGCTGCTTGTTAGGAGCAGAGAGGCCCTTCCAGGCCTCCTGATGGTAGGCTTAGGATCAAAAAAATGAAGCCCCAGGGTGGGGAAGCCTGAGGGATAGGGCTCCGAGCCTGAAGCCAGACCAAACTGAGAAGGTGCGGGGACCAGGAGTCCCCGGTGAGAGAGAGGCTGGATGTCTGCAGCTGGGGGGTGGGTGGGCAGGATCCATCTGAAAGGACAGGCAGCCAGCTCTGCATCTCTGGTGAGGAGCTTCTGTCAGTTCTATTGCCACTCCCTTCCATGGGAAGCATTTCCAAGTGGTGGTGGGTGTCTTTCTCCCTCCATCCCCCATTTCCCCCCACCGAGTCCTGAAGTAAACAACTCAAGAGAGCAAGGAGAACTGTTCTTTTTCCTGTCTTGCCTGAACATAGCTCCTCAGTCCAGGAAACTGAGGCATCTGTGGGGGCAGCCAGTAGGGCAGAGTGGGCTGCTGGCCAAGCAGTGGACTACAGCTTGGATAGACTCGAACCCTTCTTTCCCAGAGCTTTAGTATGTATGCAGGGTGGCGGTTTGTTCTGGGAGTTCAGAGGAAAGAATAGGGTCAGGATCCTTTTGAGGGGTTGGAGCTGGGGCCATTGGTGACCATCGTGTTGGTTGGGTGGCCCAGACACCTAGCCTTCACTCCAATTATTCTGGAACCAGTGCTTATAGCAGGTGAAGCACCTTCTGCAGCGAGATGCCAGGCTGGACTCTGCCCTTCCTCTCTTCTGCCTCGTCCTCCTGGCAAAGCCTGCCCCTTGGGTGTGGCCACACCTCATCCCTGCTTCCAGCTGGAGGAGGGAGTGTCCTGCAATGCACTGAGTGAACTTGTTTATTAGGGACTGGTTGATGCGTTACCTCTTCAATTTCAACAAAGCATAATGTTTTATACTTATTAAAACTCATACGTTCCCACTGGGTTCTTAGCAGAGACTCTAATGGTGGGGAGTTTAGGTGCTTTGGGGAACAGATGGAAGGGACACATTTTGGTTCAGGATTCCCAGGCCCCCTAGCGCTTCCCAAGTGGCTCAGATGGTAAAGAATCTGCCTGCAGTGCAGGAGTCCTGGGTTCGATCCCTGGGTAGGGAAGATTCCCTGGAGAAGGATATGGCTACCCACTCCTGTATTCTTGCCTGGAGAATCCCATGGACAGAGGAGCCTGATGGGGTAGTCCATCAGTCCATGGGGTCACAAAGAGTCGGCATGACTGAGCGACTAACACCTAGGCCCCACCCTCTGTGACCCCACGAGGCTGGACCACGTTTCCCTGCTGGTCCAGCCTGTCGTTAATCCAGGATGCTTCAGGGGAGGACATTCACACAGGGTCCTCAGGATTGGCACTTAAGCCAGCTGAAGGTGGAAACACAGGCCTGGCCCGGCCCAGGAGTCACCGTTGTACGTGTGGCTCCGGTGGTACAGATCGTCTCATTAGTGGGCATTTCCCTTCACAGAGTATTTGCTCCTCAGTGAAGTTCTCGTACCGCAGAGGGACCTTCTGTTGGTGGAATGTTTATCAGATGGGGATGGTGAAAGAGAGCATGGGCTAGGAGTTTGGAGCTAAGAAAGTGTTTGTTCTCAGATCCTCAGGACTTCAGCCCCAGTGGGCCATTGTGTTGCTTCCTGGCTGCCAGACTAGGGGACTCGCTGCTTCTTGATGAGTTCAACTTCCCAACCCAAACCACCCTAGGCTCCCGGTGGCTGTGGGCTCCTGTGCTGGCACTTCTTGGCATGGTCTACACTACAACTTAGTTTCTGAATTTGGATTAGGAAAAAAAATAACAACAATAAACCTTGCATCTTCCTCACTGGTATGGTGACAAAGGGCCCTGAATGTTGATGGCTTGGTTTTCCCAAGGCATTCAGCAATTTTCTGCTTTATTCTCAAAGCCTCCTGGAGGAGAGACTCATTGCTTGAAGGATGCTACTCTCATTTGAGTGCTTCTGGGATGAAACCACGGGGATCTGTGATCCTCTGAGGTCACGAGCCAGGTCAGGGCAGAGCCAAGGCCAAACCCAGTGTCTGGAATCTGCGGTGTTCCTTTTCTCGTCATCTCTCAACTCTGACAGAAGGCTATCCTGAACCTGGAGGTGGGAACACTCTCAGTGCTGTCTTGCTGTTGGCGATTTAAGGGAGCCAAGTTTGAATATGGAGCCACATCTGAGGGGGCTTTCCAGGCAGTTTTTGCGATGAGATGTGTCTCTGATCCTTTTGAAAAGGAAGTACCCTAAAGAAATGACATATTAATGCAGCGACATGCCAAGTGATGAAACAGTTTCCGTACTTCCAAATACCTGAGTACCTGCTTCTTCCAGCTTGGATGTAGAAATGGAAGACTAACTTTTGTCAGACAGTAACACCTAATTAATTCAGATGAGCTAGGTAAATGAGGGCGCACACATACCCTGGGATCCTACGTAACTGCTCAGATGATGCAGTATAATATTTAATGACATGGGGAAAAGTTCATGCTTTATTAAGTATAAAAACAGGCTACAAAAGAGTAGGTACAGAATTATCTTATTTTCTTGTAATATAAAAAAAGTGTAGACAGAAACTAATGTTTCTGTCACGTCAGGCCTCAGATGTGAATGGTGGCTTTTCCCAGAGTTCACTTTGCAGATGATGGTTGTTTTTATTTCTGTATGTTGGCTGTTTTTAGTATACATGTGATAGTTCTCAAATAACAGGGAAAAAAAGCAATAAAAGTATAGTGTCTATAAAGATTAGGCTTGAGAAAAGAAGGGAGTTGATACTTGGAACTTAAAAGTTTGAAGTGACTTATACTTACAGATGAAAAAGCTGAGTGTCAGCAAAGTGGGAGTAATCTCATCTGTTCTACAGGCTTATTGAAATTATCAAATGAGAATGTCTCTGAAGAATCTAAGACATTAATATTATTTAATATTTTTCAGGTGCTTTTAATAGATAGGATCGAAAGCCAGTCATTAGCATGGAGCTCAGGAATAGACATCAATTTGGCCTATCTTCTTTTTCCACCCCCTCCCCAAAACAATATAAGTGTTAGTCACTCAGTCGTGTTTGACTCTTTTGGACCCTGTGGACTGTAGCCCACAGGCTCCTCTGTCCATGGACTGTAGCCCACAGGCTCCTCTGTCCATGGACTGTAGCCCACAGGCTCCCTCTGTCCTTGCCTCTTCTCCAGGCAGGAATACTGGGATGGGTAGCCATTCCCTTCTCTAGGGGATCTTCCCGACCCTGGGATTGATCCTGGGTCTCTCACAGTGCAGGCAGATTCTTTACTTTACCATCAGAGCCTCCAGGGAAGCCCAAATAATCTAAGGCAGGGTCTAATACATAGTAAGTGCATAGAAAAGAGTCAGCCATCATTTTCTGAAATCAGGGTTTTACCTCTGATTACGGTAAAACCATGATGTTCTGCAGCAAGTGGGAAAAAGAAATGACCTTGAATTTGTCCCTTTGGATTCGTTATGTTTGTTAAACCAACACCAGAAGCTCTATGTTATGGCCTGAGAGATTAGTATGCACTTTGAAACATGTGCTGTTTAAAAGGAAAACAGCAGAAATTTCTAGACCAGCCTATAGGAGATTTGTTCTTGAATGAGCAAAGGGCCTGCCGCGAGGTCTGTCCTCTCTCAAGGAATGCCTCTGTTTGGGAACAGGGCGATCCTTCTGTTATCTTCTGTTGTTCAGATACTAAGTCTGATCTGATTCTTTGAGACCCCATGGATGGCAGTGAACCAGGCTCCTCTGTCCTTCACTGTAACCTGGAGTTTACTCAAACTCATGTCCATTGAGTTGGTGGTACCACCCAACCATCTCGTCCTCTGTCGTCCTCTTCTCCTCCTGCCCTCTGTCTTTCCCAGCATCAGAGTCGTTTCCATTGAGTCAACACTTCACATCAGGTGGCCAAAATATTGGAGCTTCAGCATCAGTCCTTTTAATGAATATTCAGAGTTGATTTCCTTTAGGACTGACTGGTTGGATCTCCTTGTGGTCCCTTGTACTAATAAGTGCCAAATTGATTTTAACACCATGTCTTACCTGCATCTGGGGGAGGCAGCCCTTTCTCATCTTCAGCCTCATAGCCTCTCATTTCCTGGGTTGCTTTTGCAGTATTTCATGGACATTACTCAGTAGAAAATAGCTAGTAATGTTTGTTAAATTATTAATTCGTTAATAAACCCATTAAACTCTTGCTGCTTTGCAGTGATTCATGATGGGGGCTCCTCCTTCGCTGGCTCTGTCATTCCCAGGCATGGATTCCCTTGCCATGGAGTGCAGCAGAGTAGGACTGGGGGAGATGCTGATGAATTGTTGCGTGACAGAGCTTTACAGTAGATATTTTGTGCAAATTCTTCTTTTATCACAGAAAGAAAGCTCCATGGAGGATGCCGCCTCATCAAATGTATGTTACTGTTCTGATGATTAATGATTCCGGTGTGTTGATCCACCCACTTTTCTTCAAAACAATTATTTCAACTGTAGTCTCCCCTGGGGAATTGCTTCTTATGGTTAATAAATCAGTCGACAATGTAAAATTCTTAAGTGAAAATGACACTAGCGTGATTCCACCTGGGTGCCGTTAAAAAATTATGCTGTGGTGTTTATAATTGCAGTGAGGTTGGCTTTTTTCATGAGTTGAAAAAAACAAAAAAAGACTTAGTGTCACCCACTTAAATGGAAGGGGATGGAGGCTAGTATTTGTAGAGCCCTCTTGTGCTAGGAGCTATGAAGCGCTTGGTAAACATTTTCTCCTTTAATCCTTATAAGAATTGTTCTAAGGAAGTTACTATTGTCTCCCTGTAGAGAAGTGACACAGAGAGGGTCAGTCATTTGCTTTGAGCCACATGGCTACAAGTGGCTCACACCCTGAATTTGAACCAAGGGCCCTGTATCCTGTTAGGTTTTTGTGCCTCTGGGGTTATTGTGCAAAGAGGCAGGCATCTTCATATGAGGGTTCCTTGATGACAAAATGAACAACTTCTCTGTGGACAGAGGACATTGAATGACAACTGTTTGCAGAATGCCTGCAATGTGTTGGCCCCATTAGTGACAGCTGGACCTGTGAATGGTAGGGGAGCCCAATGTCTGAGTCCCTGTTGTGGGACAGCTTTAACACCATGTGCTTTACCTGAGTTTTCTTATTCAATCTCTGTGATAATCCTTTGTAACTGTCTTGAGGACACACAGATTTGGCAGAACCAGGATTTGGACTCAGAAGGGAATGGCAACCCACTCCAGTATTCTTACCTGGAGAATCCAATGGTCAGAGGAGCCTGTAGGCTACAGTCTGTGGAGTCTCAAAGAGCTGGATGCGACTGAGCGACTAACACTTGAGCTTCTTATGAACAGATAATTACGGTTCGTGGGAATCATGCCGTAACATGGTCAACACAAGGAGAAGATCAGTGTATTTAGCAAACACGTATGGTGTGTCTTTTGCTTGTGCCAAGAATAAAGGGAGCAAGTATACTTGGGAAAAGCAATAGCATTGGCTGAGAAGGGTGGGGAAGGTTTCTGGAGGAGAAGCTATCTGATTTGTTTTGTTGGAGGGAGCTGGAGGAGAAGTGCCTGGTGAGGTCAGAGTCCTCAAGACAAGTCTGGGGCCACCAGGAGAAGACCACAGAGTGGGTACATGGTCCCTGTTATCTGAGGAGGAATTCTAATAACTCTCTGCCACCCTATCTCATGGCTCACACCATCTTCCTGCGGGTTCCTTGCTTCCCCCTCCTCCTGCCAGGAACACGGTTGGAAAGCCATCTCCATGAGGAGTCTGACTGAGGCCCAGAAGACAGACAGATGGCAGTGGGATAGATGATCCTTCACTTCTCCCTGAAGATCAGTCTCCTTTTAGGTGATATTTTCCCCACAATAGTATTGCACCCCCCACCTTTTGGCATCCCAATAGAAAACTAATTCCTACTTATTACAAAAGAATCAGACTCATCAGAGAAATACAAGGAAGTTAAAAAAAAAAACAACATCATCACACCACCTGGAGATAAACATAATCAAAATTTCATGTGTATTTAAGTTTTCTAAATGCATTTTTCCACTGATTAATTGAACTTGCCTCTCACTGTTTTTTCCAAAGTATAATACTGTTTCATAATCTTCTTATTCTCTTAACCATAGAGTCACTCAGTCATCTTTATATGACTGTACATTCAGGTATGTGTATCATTGTTTCTGCTGAGTGCTCCCTTGAATGGATGTGTAATGGATTCTTCTGAAGATGGTGTATCAGTCAGGGTCCAGATAGGAAAAAATAAATCGCATATGGTATTCTCAGTGGAGAAAACCAAATATAGAATGTTGATTACATGGGAGATGGAAGAGTTGAGAAGAGCAGAAAGTTGTTCCACTCCTGGGCTAGGAGACATATGGGAGGAGATGGCGGAACCAGAGGTCAGCAGCCAGGACCATTGCGAGGGTGGCCCTGCCTGAGCTGGGACTGCAGCAGGTTGGGTCATGGCAGAGACTCAGTGACTGTTGTGATGTCACTGGGAGCAGGGGAAGATGGGGGGAGACACCTTGGCTTCTCCCGTCCCCTGCCCTCCAGCATCCCACCTGTACCTCTCGTTGGACAAATAGCCTTGCTGCAACAGAGGTCAGAGGAGTGGAGAAATGTCTCCCGTGATACAGAGCAGAGGAAGAGCAAGGAATTGTTCTGAGCCCAAACAAGCCAATGACTGGCATGGATGGGAAGTGGGCAACTTGGTCCAAAGGCTTTTTTTATGTGTCTGAAAAAACTTGGTAGAATTAATCGAGTGCTACCTTTTTAGCACTTTTGTATGCCCTGCGCTGGCAGAACTCCAGCTGGGAATAAAAAGAACTCTAGGCCATTACCCTGTTCAGTAGCAAAGTTGAGCAGGGGGCGTAATAAGAATTGCTAACAGCTGCTGCTTTGTTGAGCATTTACTAACCACCAGGCACTGTGCTCCGCACTTTACATATATTATCATTTTAATCTTCATGGCTCGTAGAACAGCATTCCATTTCTTCCTAACACTGATCTCATTCTGTCATTACATAAATGCAGACCTTGTTTAGTGCAGGATGTGCTCCTGGAGAAGAAAGTGCTCACGGAGTCAGCACTCGGCAAGGCCCTGTGGCACTGTGTTCTAGGCTTCAGCCGCCTGCGGTCGCCGCTCAGGTCAGGCTCCCCAGGGTCGTGCCAGGCGTCCATCTGCTCCCACTCCGCTCCCCATTCCTGGCAACTGCGGGCCAGTCCGCCCGGGCTGCAGTGGCTGTTATGACGCCTCCCTTAGTCTCCAGCCCTGAAGGGTCTGCCCCTCTTCGCTCCTTGTTTCCTGTTGCTTTCATCTGTCAACCTTGCGTTTTAGCGCCATGTGCCAGACTCTTCCTTTGCTACTTATCTTTCCCCAGCCATTATGGGTGTCATCCACAAGGAATGAAAATTGAACACAAACTCCGTGGTGGTGGAAAAAGAGGCCTCAGCAGAGTAAACACACTGCAAAGGAGAATCAACTCAGGATCCTTTGGTGGAGCATGTGCTGGCTGAGAGGCTTAGCTGTCCAGTGAGCTGTTCATGTTCCCTCCTGCCTGGAGCATGAGAAGCTCTCGGAGAAATAAAAAACCAGATGCATATTAAAATTGTATCAGTGTGTCTGGTGTGCATGTATGTTTATGTTTGGGGTTGTTAGGGAAAGATTTCAGGGGCAAGGCTTAAGCAGATGGACATTAACAAACGCCTGCGTCCCTCCTTTCTCTGTGCCTCATGATAAGGACCACACCTTTGTGTCTGTGTTTGCTTGTGATTTTATCTCTCATTGCTAGTGCAGTGCTTTGGAAAAGCAGCAAGTACACACACACACGTGGGTCTGAACTGCCATATATACTATCCCCATCTTATAGCAAAAAAAAAAAAAAAAGTCTTGTTTATCAAAGCAGTTGGGTAAACATCCACTGAGTGATAGAGTTGGATATAAGCAGGGGGTCTGTCTTGACCCCTGAGTGGTCCTGCCTGAGGATCTGTGTGTGCACAGTGCATTCCGAGACCACTCGATTTTCCAAAGAGAAACAAAATGCAGAGATCCACAGTAGTGCCATCCTGGGGCAGATCCAGGTTTTGTGGGGTCTGAAGTTTATATGGGGGGGTCCTCTTTAGGAAAAATAGCTGAGAATAATATATATGTACAAATTTAAAAGTAAAATGATTTGTTGTTTAGGCTGAGAAAATAAATCATCACAAATTTACAAATTCTAGAAAGCCTAGATGACCTAGCCCAGAAAATAGCAGATTTATATTGTAAGTTAACTGCCTGACACGCCTCTACAATAAATTTTCCCTGCATGTATTTTTTTTTTCTACATGCCCTTTGGTTGTCTCTTTTTATGACATTAATTTTGTAATATTTTCTACAGAGAGATTAGAAGGATAATTCAGGCTTTCCTCTGGCATGGCTGGTGAAATTTGTGTTTTATTTTTGATGATTGGATGTGCCAAGCACATGACTTCTCCTGCAGATCTCTTTGGCCTGCTGTTCATCATGTTGTACCCCTGAAGCACAGGGCTTCTAATTAATTTGATGTCATGTGACTCTCACCAAGAAAAATAGGAATTAAACTCAAGCATCATAATCGTGTGTGTTGTATTATCCAGGCTCCCTTCTGTTGGGAGAGAGCTTCCATTTTGAATAGACCTTAACAAGCGCTGTTGTGTGCGTCTGATTTCTTACTGGAGGACTGTACCACGACCTGGGTTCTGTCTCTGTAAGTTCCAGACCTTGTTTCTTCTCCACTCACATACTTCTGGTGAGACCTATTCCTATATTGGTGTGACTTCTGACCCTGTTCTTGTGTGTCACTGTGACAGTGGGTGAATGGCGTCATTCCTATAAACCATTCCCATGATGATTCCAAACCATGATGGCTAGTGATAGTTTTGCCTTTTCGTAGAAGTGCCCACAAACTACATAATCCATGCCACTGAATTTTCCCTGCATGTATTTCCACCCAGTTCTTCTTGGCTGGATTCTGGTCGTAACTGGAACCAGGTGGGGTGTGACAGTAATGTGGAAGGAGACGGGGGTCTTAACTGATGGTTAAAACATCGTACTTTGGCACATTTTGTGCAAAATATGGATCCATGTGAGCACATTTGCTAGGCCCTTCTCAAGGTCTTGGAAGGAGTCTGTCCTAGGAGGGGGCCGAGTCGTCTTATCTTCACTGCGTGCCTGCCTTTAGGCAGGGGGGAGCTCTGGGTCCCTGGGGTTGCCTTGACTGTAGAGGTTTCCGTGGAGGAGCGTGATATGAGCTAGGATGAAGCTAGGTGATGGGACTGGAGCAGCCTCAGGGGAGGAGCCATGTTTTATAGCAAAGGTCATAATTAGGGAGTCAGTAAGGAGTGCAGACAGTGAGGCGGAGTGAAATAGATGTTGGGAACTGCCAGCCTGAAGTCTGCATGATGCTGGTCAGAGTCTCTGGAGCTGCCGACCTTCACTGAGTACTTCCTGTGGCCAGGTTCTATGCTGGGAGCCCACTCAGCCCCATCTCAGTGAGTCCCTCTGTCCAATTGCGGCCTCCAGAGAGCTATGCTGAGGTTCCAAACTCTGGCGTCTATGAGTGCCCTGATTTAGAAAAGGGCCTTTGCAGACACAATCAAGTTAAGGTGAGGCGATTAGAGTGGACTCTAGGCCACTGGTGTCCTCATAAGAAGACAGACACACCTGAGGGAGAAGCTATGTGATGACAGAGGCAGAGGCTGAAGGGCCATACCTGGGAGCTGAGGAGTGCCAGGGACTGTTGGCAGCCACCAGGAGAAGCAAGGAAGGATCCTCCCCGCAGGTTTCAGGGGCAGTGCAGCCCTGCCAGCACCTTGACTTTGGATTTCTATTATTTCTCTTGTTTTTAAACCCCCTGCTTTGAGATGCTGTGTTACAGCAACCCGGTAAAGTGATGCACTCCCCATAGACTATATGAGGAAAACAAAACCATAGCCCCTGCTGGCAGCTGAGGAATCTGAGGCACAGAAAAGTGAAGTCAGTGTCGGGGGGCACACAGTTGGTCACAGTGTCATCTGGTCAGCTGTCTCCCCTCTGCTCTGGGAGAGGCTGTCCTGTGGGTATTTCTGCAGTGAGTGGGTTGCTGACCCAGAAAAGGGGGTGGATTTTGCTTGTCTTCAGACCAGGCCTTGCTGCCCACTCCACCATCAGGATGGGAGCTGCTACCCGGTCAGCCCTCCTGGCTCCCAGTGGCTCAGAGCTTAAAGCGTCTGCCTCCAATGCGGGAGACCCAGGTTCGATCCCTGGTTCGGGAAGATCCCCTGGAGAAGGAAATGGCAATCCACTCCAGTATTCTTGCCTGGAGAATCCCATGGACGGAGAAGCCTAGTAGGTTACAGTCCACAGGGTCACAAAGAGTCAGACACAACTGAGCGACTTCACCTTCAGACCAGGCCTTGCTGCCCACTCCGCCATCAGGATGGGAGCTGCTACCTGGTCAGCTCTCCTGGCTCCCAGTGGCACAGACCCCACCACGGTGCCTCTTCTGGGGGGGCGGCATTCAACTTCCTGCCACTGCACAAATCCTATTCCTGACTGTTCTGTATGTTCTGCAGTTTCTGTCCCCAGCCCTGCACAGCTTCACTTATACCTCCTCACTGGACACACTTGAAACTGCAGAACTTGGCGGATCATGTGCCTTCTTTTTGAGAGCCCCTGGAAGGCGGTGGAGGCCAGAGTGTTGGGAAGCCTGGGAGGAAGTGTGCTGCAACGGGGCTTGTGTACAACGGTTAACAAGGGTTTACAGGCAAACCTGCCGTGTGTCAGGGCCGCGTGAGGGGCGGAGATGGATACAGCATTGTTCTTGTCCTGCTGTTGGTGGTACGTGTGCATTCAGGCCATAGAACACCAAGATCTATTTTCTTGTGGGTGAAAATATTTCAATAACCTTTTATTATTAATGTCAGCAATGATGTCTTTCCTGTTTTCAGTTGGTAAAGACTTTTTAATGTTTCACCATTTATTTATTTTGTTGTCCTTATTTGAGGCTTCTGTTTGCTGATTCAGTATTTTCAACCACATGTGTTTAGTGAGCGTCTACCTTGTACCAGCCCTGTGCCTGTTCAAAGCGATGAAAATAAGGTGCTGAAAGTGACTGTAACTCTCCTAGTCTTACAACCTCCGTTTTTATTTACCGAGATGGAGTGACAGGGTGGGAAAGCAGATGTACTGTTGAGTTTCTTAACCCTGAATCTTGAACGTCTAATGGCTGTGAACATTCATGGGCACTTTCGAGTGTGTTCCAAACCCCTGAAATTATCTGTAATGTATGTCTGTGGATATATGCTTTTTAGAGAGAGAACTTAGAATTTAAATAGACTTTCAATGGGATGTAAAGCAGATTTAAAGGAACCACAAGGTTAACTCCTTTTGTAAAAATGAGTCTTCTACAGTATGCATGCCTTCCCACAATTTATTTGTTCAAAACGATTTAAAATCTAACTTGATTGTTGTCTTTGCCTTTACATTCTGATTCTAAAAAGTCTGTGAAGGAGGGCTAGCCTGAATTTCTGCTAGTCTGTTTATAGATCCTGAAATATTATTCAATAGTAAGTTCAGATCATTTATAAGATGCCTGTTCAAGAGCCAATTCAATTTTATAACAGTTGGAAGCATATTGTTTTAGAAACGTCACGACCCTCAGCCTTACGGGTCACCCGGAGTTGCTTATGGATGTCAGTCACTGTACTCACAGGCCTTGCCATCCTCCCAGCACTTAAATTATTCACCTGTGACTCTGAAACAGTACTCTTAAGGGAAAATTTGTGGACCTGGACCTGTCAAAATATAGATTTGAAATCATACTGATTTCTTTTGTTGTCTAGATTGTCTCTACTTATATACAGGAGGTTGTGTAAGCGCAGAGTTGTCTTGCCAATGTAAGTTAGTAGGTCGTGTGATTCTCTGTCCTTCTATGCCTCGAGTCCTTGCCTAAAACGAGAACACACTTAAAACAGTGATGAAACATTTAATAAGTGCATTTGCTGATAGGGCTCCTAATGGTCTGAACCAGATTTTATACCCAGCAAAAGGAGATGAGGAGATAATGCTTCAGTGTTTATTGTTATAGAACAGATCAGAGGAACTGGTGGTGGAGGAGGGAGGCGGTTAATGTGGGGCTTCCTCTGTCAAGGAGCTCTAGGGTTGGCAGAGAGTGACTGCCTGGAAGCCTGCCCAATATGCCCCCTTGTGGTGGCCCCAGGTACACATAGTAGGATTGTCAGGAATGCTTTTGGTAAATTTCTTTTCTAGGCAAGAATACTAGAGTGGGTTGCCATGCCCTGCTCCAGGGGATCTTCCCAATCCAGGGATCAAACCAGATCTCCTCCATTGCAGGTGGGTTCTTTACAGTCTGAGCCACCAGGGAAGCCCAAATTGTTTTGAGTAATAGCAATTACTAACTGATCAGTGATAGCCGTGGGCAGCTTTAGGGATCTGCTCTCTGATCAGGCATCCAACAGCAGATACTGATAGTGTGAATAGAATATAACCATCGTCCTTTGCTAGGGAGGAAGTGAATTCTGGTGTAGACCCTGGACACCCCTGGTAAGGTTTACAAGGCAATAAGAGTTCAGAGGAGGCTAGGATAAAGAGACCCAGGGAAACCGGGAGTTTCCCAAGGATGTCTGTTTCTTTCCTGTTTGGCCAAGGATGAGCCTTTTCCTTTACTGAGACCTCATTGTAGTCTTAGACCAGACTCCTAAAGAAGTCTCCTCTTTTTGAGGAGCAAATCCATTGCTGTAGGTGTGCTAGAAGTAACTAGAAGAGGGCTGACCCTTCAAAGAAAAGAACTGCACTTGGTAAAACTTTTCTGTGGCTTTTTGCTTGCAGTTCCCTGGTAGTCACTGCAGCATGGGTAGTCAGAGATCAAGCAGAAAGCTGTGTTTCTGCTGAGTTGAGCAGTTGGAGGATGGAGTTCAGGGCTTCCAGAATAGCTGGAAAGTGAGGGAAGATATTTCAGAAAGGAGGGAGCTGCAGGAGGAGGAGCATGAACATCATCGTAAACTTGGCCCAAATCGTTGATGCCTGAGCTCATGTGAATGGGGGAGACGCCAAGGTTCCCCACAAAGAGAAGCAGCTTAAAAGTTGAGGAAACTGAGAAGTTTAGCTGCTGCCTACTGCAGGGAAACTGAATTTGGAGTTTGAGTCTCGCCAGATTCACTGCCTCCCAGAACAAAAACATAAATATGTTTTTAAAAAGATAAAAGAATTTACTCCCTCTGCAGTGTCTCCTACACAGTATCCACTATGCTGCGCTATGTTACGTTGCTTCAGTCATGTCCGACTCTCTGCCATGTGAGTGGGGGAGAGAGCCCTCCAGGCTCCCCTGTCCATGGGATTTCCCAGGCGAGAATACTGGAGAGGGTTGCCATGCCCTTCTCCAGGGATCTTCTCAACTCCGAGATTGAACTCACGTCTCATTATGTCTCCTGCATTGGCAGGCGGGTTCTTTACCACTAGTGCCACTGGAGAACCCTACAGTATTCACTATGCAATAAAAATTACTAGAGGAAACAGAAATGTATAAGCTATGGCTAAGAGACAAAGCAATTAAACCTGACTCTGAGATGATCCAGATATTAGAATTAGGAGATAAGTACTTTAAAGCAACCATTGTAAATATATTCACTTAAAGGAAAAAGCCTTAGTGAATAACAGATTGAGGAATCTATGCAGAGAAATGAAAGCTATTTAAAAATAAAAACTCTAGCGTCAGAAAATGTAGTGTCCGAAATAAAAAGTTTATTAGATTGGGTTAAGAGCAGATTGGAAATGGCAGGAGAAAGAGCCACTGAACCTGCAGTTAGATCAATAAAAAGTTACCCACTCTGAAAAACAGGAAAAAAAAAAGATTGGAAAAAAATGAACAGAGCATCAAGGGACAGAGGGACAATATAAAGTCTAATATATATATATATATTTTTTTTTTTTTAAACTGGAATCTCAGAGAGAGGAAGAGAGAATGAGGCAGAAAAAATATTTGAAGAAATAAGGGCCTAGCGTTTCCTAAAATTGGAGAAAAAATCAACTTAAAGATAAGAGCAAACTCAGCAAACCCAAAGCAGGAAAAATACAAAGAAAGCTGCCTTTAGGCACATTATAGTTAAAGTGTTAAAAACCAAAGAAAAAGAAATCTTGAAAGCAGCCAGAGTGAGGAAAAAGACAGTATATATAGTGAAAATGATACTAAAAAACTGGCTCTTTATTAGAAAGAATGGAGACCAGATGAAAACGAAATAACATTTAAAATAGTAAAAGAACACTACAAAAATCTATCACTTCTTGACTCTGTATCTAACAAAAATATCCATCAAAAATGAAAGTGCAATATTTTCAGAGACGTAAAACCAGAAAACTTGTCACCAGCATGACTGCGCTGCAGGGTATACTAAAGGAAGTTATTCAAGCTGAAGGAAAGTGACACTGGATGACAATATGGATCTACAGGGATGAATTTTATTTATATATGTAGGACTGTTATGTATATATGTATATTTTTAAAGTAAATTTTTAATTTTTAGATAATTTAAAATTTTTTCATTATTAAAGTAAATTTGTATATTTTTTGACTGTGCTGGGTCTTTGTTGTTCTGCATGGGCTTTCTTTGGTTGCTGCAAGTGGGGGCTCCTCCTTGTAACGGTGCACAGGCTTCTCATTGCAGTGGCTGCTCTTGTTTCAGAGCACGGGTCTCTAGGCCAGTGGGCTTAGTTGCCCTGCAGCATGTGGGATCTTCCTGGACCAGGGATTGAACGTGTGTCCCCTGCCTTGGCGTTGGATTCTTAACCAATGGACCACAAGAGAAGTCCCTATGTATATATTTTTCTTTTTTTCTTTTTTTATTTAAAATCTCGACCTATTTAAGACATATAGCTATTAAAACCAAAGTATACTACCATATTTGGTTTATAATGTATGTAGATGATGTGTATAAAATGTATGAACATCAACAATAGTTCATAGGAACAGAATGGAGGAGGGGGAAACTGTGAGACCTGAGTCCCACCATATGCACTATTACTAAATGTAAATAAACATTAATTTAAAAGGTAGAGGTTGCCAGACTGAATAGAAAGGATAGACAGCTAAATGCTATTTACAAGAGGCCCACTTTAAGGATGGATAGGTTGAAAGTAAGAGCATGGAGAAAGGCATATCATGAAAAAAAAAAAAAAAGCTTCCTTATTGTAACCAGGAATCGTAACACTGCTTTCTCAGTAATTGGTGGAACAACCAGGCCACCAAATCAGAATACAGATCTGACAAACACTATCAGCCATCTTGACCTAATATAGATTTTTGTAGAATACTCCAGCCAACAGAAGGGTATCTTAAACTTTTCAGATGAGTGTGGAATGTTTGCTGAGGAAGACCATCCTGTGTCATAAAATAGATTCAGATTTCAAAGAATTGAAATCTTAGAGTTCTCTGACCACAGTGGGCTTGAATTAGAAATAAATATCAACCAAATCCCAAGTGAATGGAAACTGCATCATGCTGTGTACAGTCCCCACAGACCCCCATTCGGCGTCTACAACAGGACCCCCTGTTCTTAGGGTTGGGTATGACCAGCCCACCACAGTGAGAGGGGAAGATGGTGACATTCAACAGGTCCTTACTGCACACTGCTAAGTCACTTAAGTCGTGTCCGACTTTGTGCAACCCCATAGATGGGAGCCCACCAGGCTCCCCCGTCCCTGGGATTCTCCAGGCAAGAACACTGGAGTGGGTTGCCATTTCCTTCTCCAGTGCATGAAAGTGAAAAGTGAAAGTGAAGTCGCTCAGTCGTGTCCGACCCTCAGCAACCCCATGGACTGAGCCCACCAGGCTCCTCTGCCCATGGGATTTTCCAGGCAAGAGTACTGGAGTGGGGTGCCATTGCCTTCTCCGTTACTGCACACATGACTGTCAGTGGGTGGGGCAGCTGACGATGGGGCTGGGTCTGTCCGACTGGAAGCCCTTCCCTGCACCACATTAAAGTATGATCTCTCAATCACATTTGTATACTTGCATTTCCTTTCCTGATGAGATTTTTAGAACTGTGGTCTTTTCTGATGAAAGTTTGTCCATTGTCTACCCTTACCGCTTATCGCCATACTTTTTCTATTTCATATAATTATTCTGTTTTTGTTAAAATTAAGTGTGCACAGAAGTCATCCTTTTGCACCTCAGTTGAAGGTACCTGCTAACTTCCCTAGATGTAGGTGAGGTAATCTTTGACATGTATATGTAGGTGGGTACACACATGTATATGTGTGAGTGTATATGCACCCAAACGCTTGGTATACATACATATATAATATATATCATTCAAATAATACATGCAACTTATGTATATGTGTGTGTATGTGCAGTTTCTTCTGTCTTTTCTTGAGGTTCACTCAAACTAAAATTCTGTAAGCAAATGTATTACAGTTTACTGGGGTAGCTGTGCCACTCACCGTTTTACTGGAGGGCCCAGGAGGCCTGCTGTGCAGGTCTGTGCCCTTCCATCTGTGCGCTTCATCAGATGCCGGGTCCCCAGTCCCTGCCATCTGAGCTTGTGTTGAGATTCTTCATGGTGCTGAGTGCACCTTTTAACCTGTCTGCCTAGGATGATGAATTGTCCTAGCAGAGTGTCAGGACACCTCCAGCAGCCCTTTCAGAGGAAGCCCTAAACTGGGATTTATCTGTACTTGTCACAGATGAGTGCTATTTACTTACGAGGCCCGCATTAGTGTCAGGCCAGTGGGAAAGCCTTTCCATCTACTGATTCACCGGACTGCACTTGTCAAACACTAATGTCCATAGGCCGAACCTGGAGCACAATTTCACAGCCTGGATGCTCCTTAGTTCATATTCAGTCAGCCATTTCCCCCTTTGTAGCTGCCCATACAGCATCTCTATTGTCTGGACACCCTTCCTGGCTGCTCTGCTCATAACTGTCATAGCTACAGATTATGTTCTTTAACTCAGCTCCACCTGCGTGAGTGTCTACCTGCATGACTTGGGACACGAGAGAAGTCATATTGTGTTTCTGTGCTTTAGTTTTCTCAGCTTAACAGGAATACAAATAAAACCCATCTTTTTGAGTTATTGACCAGACTCAATAAGCTGATGCATGAGGAAAAAGCTTTTTGTAAAATAAAGGGAGACATCACTGCCTTTATTGTTTTATATATGATGCAGCTCTGCTGATTGAGATTAATCAGAGACCACATTCAACAATGCTTTTTTCCCCCCAGTAAATAAGGCATTATCCAAGCATGCGTGGTTAGTGAGGTTGAATGCATCCCCAACTTCCTAATGCTAGCATTATAAACTGTTTATAGTTGATCTTTATTGGGGGAAAAGCGTGTAGCTATTTCAGCAAGTATGCAACTTTCTAATTCTTAGCCTCTAATGCAATTGTAAATTTGTCAGAAATGATGAAGTTATATTTTTTAAGTGAAAAATGTCTAATATGATTTATTGGTTGGCCTGTG
Organism: Ovis canadensis; assembly: GCF_042477335.2. Taxonomy (NCBI): domain Eukaryota; kingdom Metazoa; phylum Chordata; class Mammalia; order Artiodactyla; family Bovidae; genus Ovis; species Ovis canadensis. The sequence goes on along the minus strand of NC_091249.1, from coordinate 61,425,247 downwards.
TGGTTAGGCTCCTTGGATTCAGCAGTTCTGATGAAATATAGACAAAACCATCTCTGTTTCAGAGGGGTCTACCCCAGTGCCATCATTAGTGGAGCTTGGAGCAGGAAGGTGGAGAGTAGGGGCAGGTATAAAACTTCATGCAGGTGATGGCATTAGGGCAACATAAAGACAAATGAGTAGGATTATGTGAAGATAATTCTTTGAATTACTTATCAATACATGACTGCTAGGGACATAGACGTTTATTGTGGAATATTGGGTAAATATAGAATTGTGTCAAGAATGAAAAAATAATACCTATATTGCAACCATGCAAGAAAACTCCTGTTATAAATGTGTGTATATCTCCAGAGTACTTACTGAGTGCCTCCTGCAGGCTAGGTGGTGGGACACATTAGTAAGCAAGACAGACTTACTGTCCATCACAGCTTCTATCCCAATGGAAATAGAGAAAGATGATAAGTGATAAATACTACAGGGAAAAATTAAGGGAGAGAGTCAGTGCCAGGAGTAGTGACTTGTGGGAGTGGAAAGAGGAATTAAAAAAATAATAATGGTGGAGGAAGGACTTACTTTTAAAGGACAATTGAGCAGTGTTCTCAGGAAAGAGCAAGTAAGCCATGTGGATATCTGAAAACAGAGCATTTCAGGTGAGTGGACAGTGAGTGCAAAGGTCCCGAGGCAGGAGAGTGCCTGCTCTATTCACGTAACAGTGTGGCTGGAGCAGAGAGGAGAGCTGGAGAGGGTCAGTGAGGGCTAGATCCTGCATTGTGTGGTTGGCCCTGGAATCTTTTCCTTTCTCTGTGTGATGCTGTTCATAGAACCCCCGCATGGGAATGCCAATTGATAGGCAGAAAACCAATGAAAACTTTCAGGAGTTTAAGATGAGGGAGGTGATAGTTCTATTAGTTTCCCTCTGTGTTTTAGGTTGAGCTCATATATGAGAAGGCAGCATGTTGTAATGGAAGCATCAGGGTTTTGGAATTGCACAGATTGGGTTCAAATCTTGTATTCTCTGTTATATCCAGCCCTGTGACTTCATTCAACTTCTTTATAAAACTTACCTGATAGAGTTTTTGAGAATAGTAGGTGCTCAGGTCATGCCATTTTGTCTGTGTTAAAGAATTTGCTGGCAATTTGCTGAAGATAGAAAGGAATATGTTCTAACATAGCGAGCTTCCCATTTTTTTCTTGAATGTTGCTGTTTAGTTGCATAGTTCAGTAAATAAGCCAATAGACACATGTGACCATTTAAGTCAAAATTGATTGAAATGAAATGAAATGAAACGAAACATTCAATCCCCCAACCCTCCTACTTATATTTCACGTGTTCATTACCCACACATGGCTCCTATCTGGGCCATGAAGACAATAGAACATTGCCATCATCACAGGAAATTTCACTGGACAGTGCTACTCAAGAACAAGTGGCAAACCCTTACTAACTCTGAGCTCCGAGGCATGTGTGTGGTGAGATAATACTTTCTTTGTGGTGGCATTCAGAACGCTGTCCCTGAACCTCCACAGTCATGGCCACTTGGGTGAGGAACTGGGGTGGAATTTCTAAACCCCATGGAAGATTTCCTGAATCAGAATTTCTGAGAATAATGCCCAGAGATCTGCCTTATAGTCATGTCCTCTGTGATTCCAGTGCAGGGTAAAGCATGCAATTTGGGGTGCTAAAGGGCACTGTCAGAATTAATTAAGGCATGTTACGTATCCTAAGATGCTCTGATGGTGCGAGCTACAGCACTGCAGAATATTATTACTAATTGCAAATTGCTTTGGTGAATCAGTTCCCTTTCCTCCTGGTCCACTTGAGATTAGACTAATTTGTTGGGCTCTGTTAGCTCCCTGCAGATAGCATTTCATGTATTCTCATAAAAGCTTCCTACGTCTTATTTGTACTTTCAAAATATTCCTGAAATAAATGGTACTTGGTGTTGGTTTATTAGATTTATTAAAAAAAACAAACCACAATACCCAACAGCCTACAGTGTACATTGAAAAAAATTCCACGAACCAACCATCAAGTTGAATTACACAATAGTGGCCACAGTTTTCATATAGGAACGTGCCAGATGGGCGGTGGCCACAGGGGATTACTAGACCAAGAAGATAAACAAGATTAAAATGGAATTATTTCTCATTCCAAATCAGGATTTTCCACTGTGTGTGCAGCGATGACTCTGGGGGAAATAACCGCCTGCAAAGAGTCTACTGTCATGGTGCCTGTTGTGTGTTTGTGCAGTGATAAATCAGTGGATTTATGGATTTAATTTCCTCTTATTGCTAACCTCCTTCCTATCTGAAGATACAAATTTAAAAGGTAAGGTGTGTATCTACAGGTAGTAAAAAACCATTTTGATTGTTCTCTCTGGCTGAGTCTTGTATGGAATTAAAATCTCAAGAAAAATCTTGTTAAAGATGGGTCAATTCATTATGTCATAGTGATTCATTTGTTAGAGACAAGCCTGGCTGTGCATTCAGTTCTGCTGCAGAAGAGCTTAGTTCTGATAGCTGTTTGTGCCGCAAGATGGTGAGTGGCTCAGCTGTCTCAGATCACATCTGCATCCAGGGTAGCTGCCCCAGCATTTTGGTCTGGCTTCCATTCACTTGTTTTTTCTTTTAACTATACCAGTGAACGGGGACAGCTTAGTTTTCTCATGATGCTATGCTGCCTTCCTTTCTTGGAAGCTAAGTAAGGGTTTTGGGGGTTCAGCCTAGGCTGGTTCCCATTTAAAATCCTCCTTGGAGGTATTTCAGATGGCTTGGCTTCACCCCATCCAGTTTGGCCACCTCTTGCTTTGAAAAATGTCCATACTCTACATCATACCTTATTCAGAGACCTCTGCTGTGTTAGGACCCTTAGGGTTGCAAGCCAATAAAACCTGATTTAGACAAGCTTAAGTATAGACCCAGTTATGGTCCACATAATTTGAAAATCCAGCTGTGGATTTCAGGCAGGGCTGCATCCAGGGCTTGCTGTCTCTCTCTCCTCATCTCTGTGCTACAGTGGCTTTGGTTTGTTGGCTTTATTCTCAGACACACTTTTCTCAGTGACTGGGAAGATGTTCTCTGGCAGTTCCAAGACAACCCTTCCTAATGGAGAATCCTCTCTTTCCTGGATCCATATTCATATCCATGGAGGACTCTTATTAATCTATGGGATCATGTACCCCTTCCTGAGTGAATCCCTGTGGTGTGGCAAGGAAAGAGAACTCACATTGGCCATGCTTGAGTCATGTGGTTCTCTGTGTGGCTAGAGAGTGTGGTCAGCTAGGCCTGAACCAGAAGTCAAAGGTTCTTTTAGAAGAAGAGGGGGGCCCTGTGGGCCAGACAGAAGATGTTTTCTCCACCATGCTGGGTGGGGCATCTTCAGGCCTCCCTCCAGCTTTGGTTTGTCTAGGGATCCTTGCACCTCATTCCACCCATCTCCCAGCTCCATATTTTCTAGCTGATTTGGCTCTGGCCTTGGTCTCTGAGCTATGGGCTTCTCTGGTGGCTTGGCTGGTAAAGAATCTGCCTGCAATTCCTCAGTCAGGAAGATATGCTGGAAAAGGGATAGGCTGTTCACTCCTGTATTCTTGGGCTTCCCTGGTGGCTCAGCTGGTAAAGAATCCACCTGCAACACGGGAGACCTGGGTTTGATCCCTGGGTTGGGACGATCCCCTGGAGAATGGAACAGCTACCCATTCCAGTATTTTGGCCTGGAGAATTCCATGGACTATACAGTCCACGGAGTCGCAGAGAGACAGACACTACTGAGTGACTTTCACTTTCACTTCATTTTGGGTCTATGAAGCAGCCACAGAGGCATGAGCTTCGCTTTCCATGTTTCACTTCAGTGGCGTGTCCTCCTGGAGTTACCATGGAGACACCATGATATCTGTAGGATCTGGGAGACCACTGACCTTTAGGTGGGAGTTCAGACCCTGTTTGTGCCCTTCACTAGTTATGTGAAGTTAGTTAAGTTTTCCCAGCCCATTTTCTTCATCTCCCCAAAGGGATAATAATACTAGATACTTCCTAAGGCTTTTGTGAACATTAAACCAGATTGGGCATGAAGAGAGTACTTAGCCCAATGCTTGGCACATAGTAGATACTCTCAGAGTGGTGGCTCTTCTCCTCCTGGCCTCCAGCTTCCCTCTCCCCATCAGTGGTATGGATGCCTCTGCTGAGGCAGGTGGTTGGATCTCCTGTTCTTCCTTAAGTTGTTAGGTAGTTTAAGGAGGTGGCACAGCATGTGGCTAAGTCTGTGGATTCTAGAGCAAGAACTTGTGGCCTGGATCCACACTCTGGCTCTTGCCAGCTGTGTGACCTTAGATTGGCCACTTAACTTCTCTCTGCTTAGTTAGCTCATTTGAAAAGTGAAATAGGGACCTAGGAGGATTACATGAGTTAATGCATGTTAAGTGTTTAAAACAATACCAGCACTTAATAAGTGATTAATTCTTTTTTTTTAGTTATTTGTGCCAATCTTAGGCTTCCTGTGTGCCTTTCTGGCTTCCCAGACTTGTCAGGGTTGAGACTGGGATGGTGCCCCTCCCTCGCAGTGACAGTGAGGTGTCCCCATCCAGCAGTCCCCCTTGTGTTAGGACAACATATTCTGCCGTGTGAAAGTTTCCCTGGATTGCCTGTTTCTGGTTCAGAGCACACATGACCCTTGAACGGTGTGGGGCCTTGGGCGCCAACCCTCTGTGCAGTTAAAAATCCACATGTAATAGTCCACATCTCATCGTCTGTAGATGTGGTTTCTCTGTATTCACAGTCCCCTATGCATGGATCAGTGTAGTGTTGTGCTGCTGCTAAGTTGTGTCTGACTCTGTGCGACCCCTTAGATGGCAGCCCACCAGGCTCCCCCATCCCTGGGATTCTCCAGGCAAGAATGCTGGAGTGGGTTGCCATTTCCTTCTCCAATGCATAAAAGTGAAAAGTGAAACTGAAGTCACTCAGTCATGTCCAACTCTTCACAACCGCATGGGCTGCAGCCTGCTAGGCTCCTCTGTCCATGGGATTTTCCAGGCAAGAGTACTGGAGTGGGGTGTCATCGCCTTCTCCGTGTAGTGCTGTAGTGTACGTATTTATTGGGGAAAAAAAAAATCCACCTATCAATGTACCTGCAGAGCTCAAACCGGTATTGTTTGAGTCAACTGCATCTCTTTATTTTCACCTAAGCAGTGACCCAGCTGGATCACATAAATACAACAGAATAGACTGTATCTGTTTCACTTATTTCTTAAACTTTTATATTGGAGTATAATATGCATATAAGGTACATAAACAGAATAGACCTTTTAGCAAGTGCACATCCCCAGGTGACCAACCCCTAGATTAGGAAACAGGAGATGAGCAGCACCCCAGAAGCCTCACTCATTCTCCCCTAATCTCAGTACTTCCCCCCTGGATTCTTTCTGCTCCCTTCTTCCCAGAGGTTACCATTAGTCTGATTTTCCGTATGCCACTTTCAGTGTTTGTCAGTTGCCCTTTCAAGAGTTTCATGTAAATGACCTATAGTTTATACTCTTATCTGGCTCTTTTTCAGTCTGCCTTAGGCATGTGATCTCACCCAAACTGTATTGCTTAATAGTAATTCACTGGTTTTCATTGCTGTCCAGTATTCTATTGTGTAAACAGACCTCAACCTATCCATTTTGCTATTGATGGATTCTTGAGTTGTTTTGAGGGAAGGTTATTTTGAGTGTTGCTGCTTATGAACATTCTGCATCCATCTTTTTCCTATGCCTGTACTCATTTCTATTGGATATATTCCTAGGGGTGGGGTTGCTGAGTCACAGGGTCCATGTGAATTTCTTTTGCTCATGCTGTCCAGTGGTTCTCTATAGTGGCTGTACCCCTGCAAGGCTCCACTCCTGCCAGGGGGACAGGACAGTTCTAGTTGTTCTGTATCTTTTTTTATACTTGATGTGGTCAGAGTTTACTATTTTAGCCCTTATGGTGTATTTTGGCCTTGGGGTATCCTATTTTGTAAAATGCCTGTTCACACATCTTGCCTTTTACTTTTAATTGGATTGTCTGTCTTTTTTTTAAATTGATTTATACAAACTTTTTATATATTCTGGATGTAAGCCATTTGTTGGTTTTAAATGATACAAATACCTTCTCTCCTTCTATGGCTTGTTTTTTTTTCACTCTCCTTATGGTGTTTTTTGATGAGAAAGATGCTTTATGAGTTTTTGTCTTTGCATCCCATTTCCCTTACATATTTTAAAGAAGCATCCAGGAAAATGTGGTTGCTTGCTCTTCTTCAGCAGAATGCAGAGCTTTCTGTGGGTTTATTCTGGCTTCAACCAACAAAGACATGTGAATTTTTCGTCCTGAATTGCTTTAAAACAGAACCACTTCCTCTTACCTTTGCCTCTGGTTTACATTAGGTTTTTATTCCCCCTCATTTTTAAAAGACTAAGTCATTGACTCTTTGGACCTGTTTTCAGACCGTGGAGCCAGAAAATACTGTGTTTCAAAAAAAAGCAAGTGTTCCTTTTAAATTTTTCCTCCTAAAATCCTGATAAAATGGGTCAGCTTTGAAAAAGAAGAGTAATTGAGAGTTACACATAAACAACAATCGTATATTAAATGAGAATCATATATTAGACAGCAGTACTACATCTAATGTCTATTCTTTTTTTCAGTCTGTAATTTTATTTATTTATTTAAATTTATTTTAATTGGAGGCTAATTACTTTACAATATTGTATTGGTTCTGCCACACATCAACATGAATCTGCCATGGGCACACACATGTTCCCCATCCTGAACACCCCTCCCACCTCCCTCCCTGTACCCTCCCTCTGGGTCATCCCAGTGCACTAGCCCCAAGCATCCTATATTGAACCTGGACTGGCGATTCATTCCTTATCTGATATTACACATGTTTCCATGACATTCCCCCAAGTCATCCCACCCTCTCCCTCTCTCACAGAGTCTGAAAGACTGTTCTATACATCTGTGTCTCTTTTGCTGTCTTCCATACAGGGTTATCATTACCATCTTCCTAAATTCCATATATATGTGTTAGTATACTGTATTGTTGTTTTTTATTCTGGCTTACTTCACTCCTGTATAATAGGCTCCAGTTTCATCCACCTCATGAGAACTGATTCAAATGTATTCTTTTTAATGGCTGAGTAATACTCCATTGTGTATATGTACCACAGCTTTCTTATCCATTCGTCTGCTGATAGACATCTAGGTTGCTTCCATGTCCTGGCTATTGTAAACAGTGCTGTGATGAACATTGGGGTCCACGTGTCTCTTTCAGTTCTGGTTTCCTCGGTGTGTATGCCCAGGAGTGGGATTGCTGGGTCGTAAGGCAGTTCTAGTTCCAGTTTTTTAAGGAATCTCCACACTGTTCTCCATAGTAGCTGTACTAGTTTGCATTCCCACCAAGAGTGTAAGAGGGTTTCCTTTTCTCCACACCCTCTCCAGCATTTATTGCTTGTAGACTTTTGGATCGCAGTCATTCTGACTGGTGTGAAATGGTACCTCATTGTGGTTTTGAATTGCATTTCTCTGATAATGAGTGATGTTGAGCATCTTTTCATGTGTTAGCCATCTGTATGTCTTCTTTGGAGAAATGTCTATTTAGTTCTTTGGCCCATTTTTTGATTGGGTCATTTATTTTTCTGGAATTGAGCTGCAGGTGTTGCTTGTATGTTTTTCAGATTAGTTCTTTGTCAGTTGCTTCATTTGCTATTATTTTCTCCCATTCTAAAGACTGTCTTTTCACCTTGCTTATAGTTTCCTTTGTTGTGCAAAAGATTTTAAGTTTAATTAGGTCCCACTTATTTATTTTTGCTTTTATTTCCAATATTCTGGGAGGTGGGTCATAGAGGATCCTGCTGTGATTTATGTCGGAGAGTGTTTTGCCTATGTTCTCCTCTAGGAGTTTTATAGTTTCTGGTCTTACATTTAGATCTTTAATCCATTTTGAGTTTATTTTTGTGTGTGGTGTTAGAAAGTGTTCTAGTTTCATTCTTTTACAAGTGTTTGACCAGTTTTCCTAGCACCACTTGTTAAAGAGATTGTCTTTTCTCCATTGTATATTCTTGCCTCCTTTGTCAAAGATAAGGTGTCCATAGGTGTATGGATTTATTTCTGGGCTTTCTGTTTTGTTCCATTGATCTATATTTCTGTCTTTGTGCCAGTACCATACTGTCTTGATGACTGTGGCTTTGTAGTAGAGCCTGAAGTCAGGCAGGTTGATTCCTCAAGTTCCATTCTTCTTTCTCAAGATTGCTTTGACTATTCGAGGTTTTTTGTATTTCCATACAAATTGTGAAATTATTTGTTCTATCTCTGTGAAAAATACCGTTGGTAGCTTGATAGGGATTGCATTGAATTTGTAAATTGCTTTGGGTAGTATACTCATTTTCACTATATTGATTCTTTGGATCCATGAACATGATATATTTCTCCATCTATTAGTGTCCTCTTTGATTTCTTTCACCAGTGTTTTATAGTTTTCTATATATAGCTCTTTAGTTTCTTTAGGTAGATATATTCATAAGTATTTTATTCTTTTCTTTGCAATGGTGAATGGAATTGTTCCCTTAATTTCTCTTTCTGTTTTCTCATTATTAGTATATAGGAATGCAAGGGATTTCTGTGGGTTGAATTTATATCCTGCAACTTTACTATATTCATTGATGAGCTCTAGTAATTTTCTGGTGGAATCTTTAGGGTTTTCTATGTAGAGGATCATGTCATCTGCAAACAGTGAGAGTTTTACTTCTTCTTTTCCAATTTGGATTCCTTTTTTTTTTTTTTTTTTTTCTGCTCTGATTGCTGTGGCCAAAACTTCTAAAACTATGTTGAATAGTAGTGGTGAAAGTGGGCACCCTTGTCTTGTTCCTGACTTTAGGGGAATGCTTTCAATTTTTCTCCATTGAGGATAATGTTTGCTGTGGGTTTGTCATATATAGCTTTTATTATGTTGAGTTATGTTCTTTCTATGCCTGCTTTCTGGAGAAGTTTTTATCATAGATGGATGTTGAATTTTGTCAAAGGCTTTCTGTGCATCTATTGAGATAATCATATGGCTTTTATTTTTCAATTTGTTAACATGGTGTATTACATTGATTGATTTGTGGATGTTGAGGAATCCTTGCATCCCTGGGATAAAGCCCACTTGGTCATGGTGTATGATCTTTTTAATGTGTTGTTGGATTCTGTTTGCTAGGATTTTGTTAAGGATTTTTGCATCTATGTTCATCAGTGATATTGGCCTGTAGTTTTCTTTTTTTGTGTGGCATCTTTGTCTGGTTTGATATTAGGGTGATGGTGGCCTCATAGAATGAGTTTGGAAGTTTACCTTCCTCTGCCATTTTCTGAAAGAGTTTCAGTAGGATAGGTGTTAGCTCTTCTCTAAATTTTTGGTAGAATTCAGCTGTGAAGCCGTCTGGACCTGGGCTGTTGTTTGCTGGAAGATTTCTGATGACAGTTTCAATTTCCATGCTTGTGATGGGTTCGTTAAGATTTTCTATTTCTTCCTGGGGAAAGTTGTACTTTTCTAAGAATTTGTCCATTTCTTCCAAGTTGTCCATTGTATTTGCATATAGTTGCTGATAATAGTCTCTTATGATCCTTTGTATTTCTGTGTTGTCTGTTGTGATCTTTCCATTTTCATTTCTAATTTTATGGATTTGACTTTTCTCCCTTTGTTTCTTGATGAGTCTGGCTTATGGTTTGTCAATTTTATTTATTGTTTCAAAGAACCAGCTTTTGGCTTTCTTGATTTTTGCTATGGTCTCTTTTTTTTCTTTTGCATTTATTTCTGCCCTAATTTTTAAGATTCTTTCCTTTACTAACCCTGGAGTTCTTCATTTCTTCCTTTTTCTAGTTGCTTTAGGTATAGATTTAGGTTATTTATTTGACTTTTTTCTTGTTTCTTGAGGTACACCTGTATTGCTATGAACTTTCTCCTTAGCACTGCTTTTACAGTATCCCACAGGTTTTGGATTGTTGTTTTCATTTTCATTCTTTTCTATGCAGATTTTGATTTCTATTTTGATTTCTTCTGTGATTTGTTGGTTATTCAGCAGCATGTTGTTCAGTCTCCATATGTTGCCAGTTTTAATAGTTTTTCTCTTGTAATTGAGATCTAATCTTACTGCATTGTGGTCAGAAAAGTTGCTTGGAATGATTTCAATTTTTTTGAATTTACCAAGGATAGATTTATGGCCCAGGATGTGATCTATCCTGGAGAAGGTTTCGTGTGCACTTGAGAAAAAGGTGAAATTCATTGTTTTGGGGTGAAATGTCCTATAGATATCAATTAGGTCTAGCTGGTCTATTGTATCATTTTAAGTTTGTGTCTCCTTGTTAATTTTCTGTTTAGTTGATCTATCCATAGGTGTGAGTGAGGTATTAAAGTCTCCCACTATTATTGTGTTATTGTTAATTTCCCCTTTCATACTTGTTAGCATTTGTCTTGCATATTGTGGTGTTCCTATGTTGGGTGCATATATAATTGTTATATCTTCTTCTTGGATTGATCCTTTGATCATTATGTAATGTCCTTCTTTGTCTCTTTTCACAACATTTGTTTTACAGTCTATTTTATCTGATATGAGTATTGCTACTCCCACTTTCTTTTGGTCTCTATTTGCATGGAATATCTTTTTCCACCCCTTCACTTTCAGTCTGTATGTGTCCCCTGTTTTGAGGTGGGTCTCTTGTAGACAACATATATAGGGGTCTTGTTTTTGTATCCGTTCAGCCAGTCTTTTTCTTTTGGTTGGGGCATTGAACTCATTTACGTTTAAGATAATTATTGATAAGTATGATCCCATTGCCATTTACTTTATTGTTTTGGGTTTGAGTTTATACACCCTTTTTGTGTTTCCTGTCTAGAGAATATCCATAGCATTTGTTGGAGAGCTGGTTTGGTGGTGCTGAATTCTCTCAGCTTTTGCCTGTCTGTAAAGCTTTTGATTTCTCCTTCATATTTGAATGAGATCCTTGCTGGGTACAGTAATCTGGGCTGTAGATTATTTTCTTTCATCACTTTAAGTATGTCCTGCCATTCCTTCCTGGCCTGAAGAGTTTCTATTGAAAGATCAGCTGTTATCCTTATGGGAATCCCCTTGTATGTTATTTGTTGTTTTTGCCTTGCTGCTTTTAATATTTGTTCTTTGTGTTTGACCTTTGTTAATTTGATTAATATGTGTTTCATCTTGGGTTTATCCTGTTCAGGACTCTCTGGGTTTCTTGGACTTGGGTAATTATTTCCTTCCCCATTTTAGGGCAGTTTTCAACTATTATCTCCTCAAGTATTTTCTCATGGTCTTTCTTTTTGTCTTCTTCTGGGACTCCTATGATTCGTATGTTGGGGCTTTTAATATTGTCTTGGAGGTCTCTGAGATTGTCCTCATTTCTTTTAATTCATTTTTCTTTTTTCATCTCTGATTCATTTATTTCTACCATTCTATCTTCTACTTCACTAATCCTATCTTCTGCCTCCATTATTCTACTATTTGTTGCTTCTAGAATGTTTCTGATCTCATTTATTGCATTATTCATTATATATTGACTCTTTTTTATTTCTTCTAGGTCCTTGTTAAATCTTTCTTTCATCTTCTCAATCCTTGTCTCCAGGCTATTTATCTGTGATTCCATTTTGATTTCAAGATTTTGGATCATTTTCACTATCATTATTTGGAATTCTTTAACAGGTAGATTCCCTGTCTCTTCCTCTTTTGTTTGGTTTGGTGGGCATTTATCCTGTTCCTTTACCTGCTGGGTATTCCTGTCTCTTCATCCTGTTTATATTGCTGTGTTTGGGGTAGCCTTTCTGTATTCTGGCAGTGTGTGGAGTTCTCTTTATTGTGGAGTTTCCTTGCTGTGGGTGGGGTTGTACAGGTGGCTTGTCAAGGTTTCCTGGTTAAGGAAGCTTGTGTCGGAGTTCTGGTGGGTGGAGCTGGATTTCCTGTCTCTGGAGTGCAATGAAGTGTCCAGTAATGAGTTATGAGATGCCAGTGGGTTTGGAGTGACTTTGGGCAGCCTGTATATTGAAGCTCAGGGCTGTGTTCCTGTGTTGCTGGAGAATTTGCATGGTATGTCTTGCTCTGGAACTTGTTGGCCCTTGGGTGGTGCTTGGTTTCAGTGTATGTATGGAGGCATTTGATGAGCTCCTGTCAATTAATGTTCCTTGGAGTCAAGAGTTCTCTGGTGTTCTCAGGATTTGGACTTAAGCCACCTGCTTCTGGTTTTCAATCTTATTTTTACAGTAGCCTCAAGACTTCTCCATCTATACAGCACCGTTGATAAAACATCTAGATTAAAGATGAAAAGTTTCTCCACAGTGAGGGACACCCAGAGAAGTTCACAGATTTACATGGAGAAGAGAAGGAGGAGGAGGGAGTTAGAGGTGACCTGAATGAGATGAGGTGGAATCAAAAGAGGAGAGAGCAAGCTAGCCAGTAATCACTTCCTTATGTGCGCTCCACAGTCTGGACCGCTCAGAGATGTTCACAGAGTTATACAGAGAAGAGAAGAGGGAGGAATGAGACAGAGGTGGCCAGGAGGATAAAGGGGAGAATTAAAAGGAGAGAGACAGATCCAGCAAGTAATCAGTTCCCTAAGTGTTCTCCACCATCTGGAACATACAAAGAGATTCACAGAGTTGGGTAGAGAAGAGAAGGGGGAGGGAGGAGATAGAGGTGACCTGGTGGAGAAAAAGGAGAGTCCAAAGGGGGAGAGGGCAGTCAAGCCAGTAATCTTGCTCCCAAGTAAAAATGGGTACTGAAGATTGGGTTCTTAAAGGTACAGAATTGATAAAAAATACCAAAAAGCAAAGATTAAAAATCTAGAGTAGAGGTTGCATTTTTTAAAAATACAATATTAAAGAAAAGAAAAAGTCACAAAAATTATTTAAAAAATGTATACATATGAAGTTTGCCTTAAAAAATAGGGTCTTTTTTTGCAAAGTAATAGATTATAAAAATAAAAATTAACGGAGTAATAGAGGACTTAAAAATTTCAAAAAAAAAGAATGATAGTGAAAAATAGTAAAAATATATCTAGGACTTTCTCTGATGTTGTTGTGGGCATTGTGGGGTCAGTTCATTTTTGGATAGTTCCTTGATCCGGCTTCTATTTCTAAAGATCTATAGGCCCCTTCCTATGTAGTCGGTACTAACTACAGGGTTTTAATCTATTGCACCTGTATGTTCCCAGGTGGTTCCCTCTGTTTTAGCTTCTTCTGTTTGCTGGTCTCTTCAGTGTCTGATTTCCACCCAGACACAAGGGGGCGGTGGTGGACACTTTTTAAGGCTCTCTTGTTCAGTCCCGCTGTGGGGAGGGAGGGACGCTGCAGACAACACTGGTGAGTGCTCGCAGTGTCTCAGCCACACTGGGCCTGCCCCCACTCACGGCGCATGTGCTCTCCTTGCCCACACTGCTCAGGGTCTAGGTTGCTTCCCCGGGAACCATCCAAGGCCGGCCCTGGGCTGCATACACCTCCCAGGTCTAAGCCGCTCAGGTTCAGGCACTCAGGTTGTCCTCAGATGTGCAGACTTGGTTGGGCCTGAGTTTTGTGCCCTTCCCAGGTCCGAGCAGCTCAGGTGATGAGGTGTTTGGTGATCGCAGCCGCTGCGATTTATCACCTCCCATGTCCTTGCCACTCAGTTTTCTGGTTGTACAACCTGCACACTTTCTCAGGCGGATGTTGACCATCCAGAACCCCAAGAAGTCTTAGTTAGCAAAGAAGCCTGCTTGCAGTTTGGTAGATAATATCTTTCTGGGACTGAGATTGTACCCTTCTGGCTCTGGCTGCCTGTCACCGGAGGGGGATGGTCTGCAGCGGGCTAGCTCTGTTCAGTCCTTCGTTCTGTGAGCGGCCTGATGGTGTCTTAGGTTAGGGCTTTTCCTGTGGTAGCTATCCCACAGTCTGGTTTGCTAGCCCAAATTAGTTTCCTCAGATTGCCCTCGGGGCATTCAGGCCTGGTTCTTACTCTAAGCAATGCAGCCTGAGCCTCCCTGCCCAGCCCCTGCTTGCTAGTGGCGGGTGCAGGCGTCTGCGGTGCTTCTCTGCTGGGGGAGTTACCGTTGGGCAAGTAATCTGTGGGTTTTAATTATTTGTTTATTTTTCCTCCCAGTTATGTTGCCCTCTGTGCTTCCAAGGCTCGCCAGAGACTCGGCACTGAGAGTGTTTCCTGGTGTTTGGAAACCTCTCTTTTTAGACTCCCTTCCCGGGACGGAGCTCCATCCCTACCTCTTTTGTCTCTCTTTTTGTCTTTTATATTTTTTCCTACCTCCTTTGGAAGACATTGGGCTGCTTTTCTGGGTGCCTGATGTCCTCTGCCGGCATTCAGAAGTTGTTTTGTGGAATTTACTCAGTGTTTAAATGTTCTTTTGATGAATTTGTGGGGGAGAAAGTGGTCTCCCCATCCTATTCCTCCACCATCTTAGGACCGCCCCTCCTAATGTCTAGTCTTTATGAGCATTCCTCAGTCCTTTACATGGATTACCTCATTTGGACTTTGTAAATTCTATGAAGTTGGCCCCTTTAATAACCTCATTTTATTGATTGGAAGAGTGAGGGTCAGTACCTTTCCAAGGTCACACAGTCAATCACTGTGTTGGTGCCAAGGTTCAGAGTGGGCTCTACTGGGTTCCAGAGCTCAGTGCTCTGCTGTGCTGCCCTCCTGGGGAAGATGCATCCTTGCTCTTTGCAATTTGAATCAAGCCAATCAAACCGCCAGCCAAGCCTCCTGCTATGAATAGCTCAGTACTGATGGAAAATTGGAACCTTCTCCTCCCCCAGTTTCCCATCTCAGAAATAAATCAGTGAAGCTGACTGTCTCCTTAATGCTTTTTGAAGTGATTTTATTTTTCCTTGTTCCAAAGGCATTGCATCTTGTTCTCCAGCTGCAGTCCAGAAGACTGGGAAGTTTGGAGTAAAATATGGTAGACTTCAGTGCTTAGCAATCACCTGGTCTGGAATTGTGTATGTTTAAAATAATTATGAGTCCATATTTCCCTTTTAAAAGTAACTTGCTGTCCAAGCTTGGCAGCAAATGACTTCCTGGTCTTAGAAACCTAGGAGAGGCCAGTGATGAGAACCTCTGACTGCTTCCAGATCCTGTGTCTATTCGTTGGTTACAGACCCATATTTCCAGCCACTGGACCAAATTCTCACAGCCATGAGCGAAGGAGTTGGCCCTGGTTGGGGAGATAGGAACTTCATGGAGGAAGCCTAGAGTAGGATTCAGGATGCTGTGTTGGGCTCTCTCTGTTGTGGGCAGCTTATTATCAAGACTAGGGCAAAGTCAGGGTTGGGTATGTCCAAGGGTTCCCAAATCTCTTAGATTCTTGGGTTATGGCCAGGAGGGAGTCATGGCTACCATTTCCAGTTCTTTCAAAATGTCACAGGGCTGTGCCTGGAGCAGCAGAATTGACCACAGTTGATGTAGATGCTGTCTCTACGTTGTAGGGTCATGAGCTTGAAAGGAGAAAATCACCCAGAAGTTGGGGGCTGGAGCTGGCTCCCATTTGCTGGTGAAGCCCCTTCAGTGCCTGGGGAATGGGGACAGTGGTGAAGTTCAACCATATGCAGCTGTTGTAGCTCATGACTTGTCACTCACAGGTGATCTTGCCACTTTTCTTCTCTCCTTCACTGGAGGGTCTTGTCCTGTGGTGCTTCTGCTTGACTATTGATTACCTCTTGCAGAGGGACTTCCCTTCACATTTAACTTGAAAATAGTATTTTCTCAATTTTATGGCTTGTGACTTCTACCTGCCCATCACACCTCTCTCTATGTAGGTACCGCCTAAAGCATAAACAGCTGTTTTCTGGGTAATTTTCCACATTGCCTTTTGAGCATCGAGCAGTAGGGGAGGGCTCAGGGAACGATTGCCCTCGCCTGAACCAGTCGTCCATAGACACAGCTACACTGGCGGCATAAAGATGGGCTGTTTAGGGAGTTCGGCGCTGAGTAATTGTGGAGAGCAATTTGCTGTCTCTCTTCACTACTGTCTGTCTGAAGATAATTGCAAGAACTTTTAGGGGCATTTGAGAAAAATCTTGTCCTTGTAGTTGAAAATGATGAAGGAAAGAAAATGCAGTTTCTTTCACTGGTTAACTAATGCCTAACAATTGGTGTTTGTCTGCTGAGGTCTTGGGAAGACAATAATGAGTGTATTTTTCTCCCACTTTGGGTAGGATGTGGGAAAAAGGAAATCCCATAGGTCCTTGAGGACCCTTTCCTGGCACTGTCCCTCCTGGGAAGTATCCCCAGGTGCTGAGGCAGGGGCAGACCTCTGGGTGTTGGGTCTTTCTGACACCTTTAGGTCAGCTTGTCTCTTGGAAGTTAAGACCAGGATGACCAAGTCCAGGAGGCAGAGAATAAGGCAGGTGCATAAGGACCATCTCAGGGCTGCACCTGGGCTGTCTTCTGCTGGGGAACTCTGGGCAAACCATTTATGCCAAGATAGCTCTGTGGGGCCCTTCCAGGTCCTTGGTCCCATTACCGTGTGAGTGATGGGGAGGGGTGATGGTGGCCTAGGAGGCAGTGATCAGAACCACAGCAGAGGAGCCTGCAGGAACACCCAAAGAGCAGTCACACTGGGTCTCACCTATTTTGTTTTGTGATTAATATTCTGGTTTTGTTAAGGATGACACCTGCACCATGTAAACTTCATGATCTTAGAGATATTCTGCAGCTGCTCCTGGCTCCTTTAATAAACTCTCAGGTTGTGTTCCCTAAGCAAGTCAATAAGTGTCTGTTGAACTGAATAGAATTTGTGTAAATTTTCCTTTAAAATACCTATTTTCTATCGTTAACACCTATTGGAGTAATAAAGCCCATTAATTCACATGGTATGTGAAACGGTGGTCTGTCTTCCTCCTGACTGCACAGCTGCATCCTAAGACTCAAGGGTGGGGGTAAGTTTGGTTTTCCCCCATGACTGATGCTCGATCCCTGGGTTCCTGTCACTGGCTTCCCACATCCCTCTTGGGGTCTGCGAGTCTGAGCACTTGGACTCTCCTCAGTCTCCTTTTGCTGTTCCAGGCTGCAGGTTCCCCTGGGGTTTGGTGAGGCTCTTCCTCTCACATCCTGCCCTCTGGGAGGTGCACTGGCAGGACTGCTATAGCCACCATGGTGCCTTCAAAATGGAAGGAGGAGTCCCCTCTGGGTGGGCACAGTCCTGCTCCAGGGTGTGGCTGGTGCATGCGGTTCACATGGCATTTCAGCCCCTACTCCTTCCCTGACCTGGCAGTCTTCCTTCGTTTTTAATTTTATTTTTGGCTGCCCCAGGTCTTTGTTGCTGTGCAAGGGCTTTCTCTAGCTGCAGCGAGCAGGGGCTACTGTCTTATCTGCCATGCACAGACTTCTCATTGCAGTGGCTTCTCTTGTTGGGGAGCCCAGGCTCTAGGTGCATGAGCTTCAGTAGTTGTGGTGCAAGGGCTCAGTTGTTCTGTGGCATACACAGTCTTCCTGGACCAGATATCGAACCTGTGTCTCCTGCATTGGCAGGTGGTGTCTTAACCATTGGACTACCAGGGAAGCCTTTTTCAAATTGAATGAAATATTCTTTAAATTCTATAGTGCTTTATAATTTTCAAAAGTTCCACACACATGATTTCATATAATTCCATAATAACTTTTTCCCTACCCCTAGGTTGCCCCCTTCCCCTTTCCTCTCCTCACTAGTAACCGTATTGACCAGGCATCATGTACAGTGAGTGACCTGCACAACTGTCCATGCTGGCCCTGTGCACTCTCGTGTGTAAAGTCCATGGCCAGGGTCCAGTACACTTTAGATGTTCAATAAACATCACTTCCTTTGTCATCCCATCTTATTCATGATATGAATGCACTCTCTGCAAGAAAGAGAATTGCCGTATTCAGAGTATTTTTGATGCCATGTGTTGTAATGGGAAGAGTATGACTTTTGAGAACCAGTGGGCCTAGGCTTGGATCCTGCCTGGCATTGTACTTTGACCCTTAAGCCACATGTGTGAACTCAAGCAGTTTTCCTAATATTTCAGCACCTCATTCCCTTTGTCTTTAAAATGGAAGCACAGACAGCATCTCCTACAGAGGGTGGTGAAGAGTGTTAAGACAAGTAATCTGTTTAGAGCAGGGGTGGACAGACTCAGCCCCAGAGCCAAGTCTTCCTGCGGTCATCAGTTTAGAGTGATTGGTACCTTTTTAGAGGGGGACAGGGAGAGGAATGTGTGGGAAAGTCTGTTTGTGACCCACAAAGTCCAAAAGTTTGCTCTCTGACCCTTCATAGAGAAAGCCTGTCATTTCCTAATTTGGATGTTTGAGCCCTGCCTGGCATGACTAGCAGTTCTCCATGTGGTATTTTCCTCTCTTCTACCTCTTATAAATCTTTCCCCAGGGTTCTCTTTGTCTGAGCATTTGGTGCAAGAGGCTCCCATCATCAAGAGCAGCCCCAAAGGCCAAGAAATGAAGATCTATTCAAAGTGAAAATCCATAGCACTTCTGTGTTTTTCATTTCTTTCCCACCTTTAAATCTAAAACTCACTGAGGCCCTTGTGTGCTTAGAATTACCACAGGTGTGAGTAGCTTTTGATAATTTCTAATAAATAATCATGTTTAAGCTGAGTGCCAGTGGAACATTTTTCTGACACTCTTTAAACTGGTTATTTATTTTCTTGGAGAAATGGAACCTAAAATGGCTCAGTAATGAACTGCTACTGTTATTACGAGACTTGTTCACATAATGGTGAGGAGGATTTACGTTCCCAGGTAGAGTTTAGTTGTGAAAGATTTAAGAATAATGTGGTAGAGAGGCATTGTTAATAAGCATGAATGTGGTTGAGTGTGTGTTCATAGTTTATTCAGTATTTTCTCCAGTTCTGCCATTTGGGCCCCTTGGTCGTGTAGCAGAATGCAAGGGCCGGCAGGAAGGCAAGCAGTGACCTAAATCAAAATTGGGTCTAACTTTTAGTTGGGCCTCAGGTTTGTTAAGGCGTCTTGTTGTGCTGTGTGTTCAGCCATGGCTGAACTCTTTGCAACCCCATGGACTGTAGCCCACCAGGCTCCTCTATCCATGGAGCTTTCCAGGCAAGAATACCGGAGGGGGTTGCCATTTCTTCCTCTGAGGGATTTTCCTGACCCAGGGGTCGAACCTGCATCTCTTGTGTCTCTTTACCACTGTGCCACCTGCTAAGGTGTGTGCTTTCCCATAAATGAGGGCATAGGATCTGTTCATGGCCCTCAAGGCTGTTAGCCAGGGAAGAAGCACGTTAGTCTGGAGTGATTGATGGATCCGGCTACCAGCTGGTGCAGTTAGCAAGCTGCTCTCACTTATGATGTGAACTGCCCACTCCTGGAACCTTCTCAGTGTTGTATGTCTAATGGGGAAAGATCCTGTTTCATCCTCTGTCCTCTAGCCATGACTCTGGCTCAGAAACCACCAGATATCTGGTGTAATAAGTTTGTCCTCCCAACCCCAGGGTGTCTCCTAGGATTTCAGTTTTTCTTCCCACCCTTTCCATACTTTGGCTTCACCCACATCTTAGCCCAGAGGCTTAGCTTCCCTCTACTTTGTCAAAGGTGAGATTTGCCTTCAAAAGAATTAAATTACAAGTTTCCAAGAGAATCATAAAAACTCCGTTTACCAGCTCTGATTTGACCAGTGGCTGTTCTGAGGCTTTGTAGGTTGATTACATCTGAGTTGGGTCCAGTAGAGTCCATCCTCTGGGAGCTGATGGTCTAGAACTCGGCAGGTACCCTACCATCTGGGAGTACTGGGCTGCCATGGTGTGTGGAAAGAGCCCAGGACTCTGTGGTTTGACAGAGCTGGAGCTGACCTGCTGCTCAAGTTACTTAACCTCTCTGATCCATATTCCTCTGTACTGTACAACATAGAGGCTATCTCCATTCTTGCAAAGGCATTGTGATGATTATAGAGGATAATCAATGCAAAGTGCAGAGTGCAGTGCTGGCCTGGCAGCAGGTATTCAGTAGACATAAGTTATTTCCCTTTGTAGGTTGAACACAGGCTTGAATTGCTATTTCTTCATCTTGCTTTAGAAAATAGTGGAGTTCCAACACCTCCTTCATACCTGGGTCTTTGCTCTACTGCCCATAGGCTCCATTTTGGGTCTGTAGTAGAAAATATTCTTGGGAAATTTCCTGGTGGTCCATGTGACACAGCCAAAAATACCCTCCCCACCAAAAGAGAAAATATTCTTACACTGCCGTGTTCATTTTCCTGGTCACTGTATCTTTTCCCTTAAAGACCAGTAGCAGACGCTTAATTACCTTTTCCCCTCTCCACTCATTCTTTTTCCTTTAATTGAAGTATAGTTGATTTACAATATTGTGTTTCTGGTATATAGCAAAGTGCCATGTTGTACATATATATGTGTGTCTGTATATATTTAATATTCTTTTCCATTATGATTTATTATAGGATATTGAATATAGCTCCTATGCTATACAATAGGACCTTATTGTTTATCTGTTTTATATATAATAGTCTGTATTTGCTAATCCCAAACTCCTAATTTATCCTCCTCCACCACCTTTCCCCTTTGGTAACCATAAGTTTGTTTTCTATATCTATGAGTCTGTTTCTGTTTTGTAAATAAGTTCAAGATTCCCCATACAAGTGATATCATATGTCTTTATCTTTCTGACTTATTTCACTTAGTGTGATAATCTCTTGGTCTATCCATGTTGCTGCAAATGTATTATTTCCTTCTTTTTTATGGCTGTGTATTGATCCATTATTGTGTGTGTGTATGTGTGTATATACACACATGTACATATATATGTACATTTATACGTGTGTGTATGTATATATGGGCATACCATATCTTTATCCATTTATCTGCTGGTAATTGCATATTTAGGTTGCTTACATGCCATGGCTATTATAAATAGTGCAGCTGTGAGCATTGGGGTCCGTGTATCTTTTTGAATTACAGTTTTCTCTGGATGTGTGCCCAGGAGTGGAATTGCTGGACCATATAGCAACTCTATTTTTAGTATTTTAAGGAAACGCCATACTTTTTTCTATAGTGGCTGCACCAACTTCCATTCCCACCAACTATGTAGGAGGGTTCCCTTTTTTCATATCCTCTCTAGTAATTGTTATTTGTAGACTTTTAAATGATGGCCATTCTGACTAGTGTAAGATAGTATTTCACTATAGTTTTGATTTGCATTTCTCTCATAACTAGTGATGTTGAACACCTTCTCATGTGCCTTTTAACCATCTGTGTGTCTTCTTTAGAGAAATGTCTATTTAGGTCTTCCACCTACTTTTTGATTGAATTGTTTGTTGTTGTTGTTTTTTTTTTTTTGATGTTGAGTTGTGTGAACTGTTTGTATATTTTGGAAATTAAGCTTTTGTCAGTCACATAATTTGCAAATATTTTCTCTCAGTCTATAGGTTGTCTTTGCATTTTGTTTATGGTTTCCTTTGCTGTGCAAAAGCTTATAAGTTTGATTATTTTTAAATAAATAGTTTGATCAAACTATTTATTTTTTGTTTTTATTTCTATTGCCTTGGGAGACTGATCTAAGAAAATATTGGTACAATTTATGTCAGAGAAGGTTTTACCTATGTTCTCTTTCTTCTAGGAATTTTATGGTAGAAAAATGCCTTATGTTTACAAGTTTAAACCATTTTGAATTTATCTTTGTGTATGGTATGAGGGTGTGTTCTAACTTCATTGATTTACATGGTGTTAGCTTTGCCAACACCACTTGCTGAGGAGACTGTCTTTTCTCTATTGTGTATTCTTGCCTCCTTTGTTGAAGATGAATTGATGGTAGATGTGTGGGTTTGTTTCTGGGCTCTCGATTCCATTCCATTAATCCACGTGTCTGTTTTTGTGCCAGTATCATGCTCTTTTGATTACTATAGCTTTGTAATATTGTCTGACGTCTCCTTTCCACTGGTTTTTAATCCTCCTCACCTTCCATCTTTGCCTGGACCTGATAGGTATGCTTTAAATTCAAGGGCTAGCCAAGGTTTTCTCCCCGAACATTGCTCGTTTTTCTCTGGCAGGATTTTGTCACCTCAGATTGGATCCCTTTTGAATATGAATGGAACTGCCTCAGTCCTCTTTACCGGCTCTGAAGAAAGGTCCAGGAGCAAGTTTTGATGAGAAAGGGGAGGGGAGAAGACCATAACAGCACAGATGCCCTGCTGGGAGGTCTAGGTGGAGCAGCAGAGTCTCTGATTGCCTTGTCACAGTCAAAGCTGCCTGTGTGTAGGGAATTCTGTGTGGGGAAAGGCAGCAGGCACCTTGGTGAACTGGGATTTCATATGAGGAAGTGACTCCCACATCCTCCCCTGAGGACATTCCAGCCTGTGCCCCCATAGATACCCACATCTTTAGAGTATGCTTGTAGTTGGATTCTGAAGTGACTTTTCTAGAAGCTCTGCATTTATCCAGAGTGTAAATTGTCCAAGGACCCAACATATCCCCAGGTGAGAGTATGTGTGTGTGCTAAGTGACTTCAGTTGTGTCTGACTCTTTGTGACCCCATGGACTATAGCCTGCCAGGCTCTTCTGTCCATAGGATTCTCCAGACGGGGATACTGGAGTGGATTGCCATGCCCTCCTCCAGGGGATCTTCCCAACCCAGGTTTGGACCTGTGTCTCTTGTGTCTCCTGCATTAGTAGGCAGGTTCTTTACTACTAGCACCACCTGGGAGGCCCGTGCTTGAGGGCAGCCCTGGTCTGCTGAGATTTCAGAGCCCCTCCTCAGAAAGATGATGGATTTAGTCCAGCATTGGACTTTGGTGTTTAGTCTCCTTTGCTGTTTAGTCTTGGCGCCGAGTCGAAATCAGGTCATATCAGGGCATCCAAGAAGGCTCCACCTCTACCTGGCAGGGGCTAAGAGAATTCAGCTAGGGAATTCCTCTCACCCAGACTATTTTGGGAGTCCCTGAGAGCCAAGGAAGGGACATTTAACTGCTGACTAGAACCTGGCATCTCTTCCCCAAGCAGACGCATCTGTCTGTATTATCACCTTTTTATGAAGGCATCACCTCCTTCCTGCTGCGTCTGTTTCCACTGATAGCAGGAGTGTGGGTCCCACCAGGAGCTAATGTAGACTTTCCCAGTCCGGATGCCTGCAGACGCTTGGATGAGCTGCAGTGGCAGCTAACAGATAATGAGAAATCCATCACACACACGCTTGCTTGCAGCTCTGGATCACATGCGTTAAGCTGTGAGTAATGTGATTACTTAAGTGGCGTTTTATTTACACTTTTGCACCAAGCAGTGGCTGCTGCTTTTCCAAAGCAGCCATTACCCATATTTGATTTCTTAAAAATATCTGCTGTCAGGACGGCGGCATCGCAAATGGACTCATCCAGAGGAAACTAACATTCTGTTTTTCAAATTTTGTTATCAGGTTTCAGCAGAGGATATACTGTGGTCAATTAAAAAAAAAAAAGCAATGACATGTTTGGATATTTGGTGCATGCTACATGCTGGGCATTTTGCATATGTGCAACACATATGTGTTCCAAGTAAGCCTCCCAGTGAAGTGGACACCATTGCCCTCATTTTATAGAGGAAGAAACTGAAGCTCATAAAGGTTGCAAAACGTTTACCTGGAATCATTTGGCCAATGGGAGTGGAGATGTCAAGAGAAGTTACCAGTTAAGAAAAGTTACCAGTTAAGAAACTACCATGCATTTTTATGTTTCTTTATGTTTCTTTTTTTTTTTTTTGTCAAATATATTGTAATTTTTTATTTTTTTTTAGTTTTTTATTTTTTTAATTTTAAAATCTTTAATTCTTACATGTGTTCCCAAACATGAACCCCCCTCCCACCTCCCTCCCCATAACATCTCTGTGGGTCATCCCCATGCACCAGCCCCAAGCATGCTATATCCTGCGTCAGACATAGACTGGCGATTCAATTCTTACATGATAGTATACATGTTAGAATGCCATTCTCCCAAATCATCCCACCCTCTCCCTCTCCCTCTGAGTCCAAAAGTTCGTTATACACAGCTTGTTTCTTTATGTTTCACATCCAGAAGCAGAACCATTGATTTCAGCACCAAGTGAGGTTAAGAACTGAGTTTTGTGAAAAGAGAGGTGTGTGAAACAGACATATGAGATTTTGATGGGCAACACCAAAATAACCCATGCTGTGTTGTTCCCAAATAATTCCAGCAGGCAGCCCTGACAAGGTGCCTCTGATTCTAGCTGTGATTTGTGTATCCTCTCAGTAAATCAGATGAAGTATCTGAGCCTCAGATGCCTTATTAAATCGAGCCACAATTTGGGTTTGTTTCAGGAGCTGTCACCACCTTGTGAGTAAATGTACGATTTCTACTGTGAGGTCTGGGTCCTTCTCCTGACTATTTCTGCCAGGGGCCTTGGGCTGTGTGGTACTGAGT
This sequence comes from Ovis canadensis, assembly GCF_042477335.2. NCBI lineage: Eukaryota > Metazoa > Chordata > Mammalia > Artiodactyla > Bovidae > Ovis > Ovis canadensis. Next base: position 61,400,869 of record NC_091249.1, on the reverse strand, counting down.
GAGCTGAGGGTCACCGCCTGCTTATTCCAGATCTTGCATTCCTTAATAGGATGCCAGGACAAAAGGAATAAATGAATGCTTACCCTATGTGCCAGCCTGGAGACAGGCTAATTAGAAGGGCTTGTGACTCTATTCAGCTGCCTGAAAAGGTGCTTAGTCATTGTTTTAGGTCATGGCCCAAGAGATTCTTCCTTCTTATGCCCCATGGGCTGTGATTCCAGTTCTCAGTCCGAACTGTTGGTGTAGATGGATCATATACTGCAGACTTTAGTGCTGTGTGAATTCATGTAGAAATGATTTTACCTCTCTGGCTAGATTTGTCCTGACTGTAATGTTAGGACAAATTGTTAGGGTAATTTAACAAAATTAAAAAAAAAAAACCTTTATAAAACTCTTTAAAAAACCTTAACAAAATTTTAGGGTAATGCTTTCTTTGTTTCCCTATCCTATAGAACTTTGAATGAATGAATAGGTAAATGGATGAATGAACAGAAAATATGCAAATATAGAAAGTAATTCATGTTAGTTTTTGATTGAAAAATAATAAAGTATAAGCAGGAAGAAGACTCTTGTTTTCTTCCATCTATTAATAACCATTGTTACCATTTTGATTTTTCTCTATTGCTTTTCTGTAGTTTTGTCTTCTTACAATGGGTCGTGGGCATTCTTTAAGGATAGCTGAGGTATCTAGAAAATGTGAGCATGTGACTGGCTAAATGAGAAGATTGTTTACAATGAGTGGGACCCAGCACTATCCCAGTGTAGCCACGTTGTCCTGGCTTCATGCATGTTGGTAGCCACGGCTGTCCCTTCTTCCTTCCCAGGCCTCTAAGGAGGTGGGCTCCAGGCATGGGGAAGGTGTAGTTATGGAGTGGATGAAATTATCACCATTGCGTCTTTGGTCCTCTTTACTGCGTCTTTCTTTCTTCCCATGTTTTGTATGGGACTTTCTCAGAGTCTCCACCTCTCATAAGAAGATAAATTTGGCTAAAGAATTTGATCTTGGAAAACTTTTCCAAAATGTTCTTGGTAGTTCTGGGCATCATGTGAAAAAAAAAAACAAAAAAACAACTGGACTCTTTCTTTTCTTTTTTATTTTATTTTTTTACCACACCATGTAGCTTGTGTGATCTACAGGGCCTGAACCCATGCCCTCAGCAGTGAAGGCGTGGAATCCTAACCACTGGACCACCAGGGAATTCCCTAAACTCTTTCTTTAATGCTCAAAAGTTATTTAATAGGAAAGGAATTTTAAAGATCTAGGATATAAGGACTGTTTGTGTTCATATTAGGTTCTTAAAAATTGGAAGCAAAAATAAAAATCCAAGACAAAAACAGCTTAATGTTTCAGTCTTCCTTGTACTCTTCCAGTACATTGCAGTCCTTGCTAGTTTGAAAATTGCTCCCACTTCATTTATATAGAGCTTTCAAGTGTATTTGATTTATTATCTGACATATTTGGAATTATTGGATTTTAAGACTGGAAGGGGGCTGCATTGTTATTAACATTCCTGTTATCTTCCAAATAATACATGAAAAGAAAGCCTGAAAAGAAAAACATATGACTTGGCTTCTGCTGGCTGAGTACTCTTCCACAAGAAATAAATATGTCCTTATTGATAGGTATTTTGTTACCATAGAAATGGTCTTAAAGTGAAAGTGAAAGTGAAGTCGCTCAGTCGTGTCTGACTCTTTGCGACCCTATGGACTGTAGCCTACCAGGCTCCTCTGTCCGTGGGATTCTCCAGGCAAGAGTACTGGAGTGGGTTGCTGTTTCCTTCTCCAGGAGATCTTCCCAACCCAGGGATCGAACCCGGGTCTCCCGCATTGCAGGCAGACGCTTAATGGTCTTAGCTGGTAATTTTGCCCTGGAGGGCTTTGATTTTAAAAGATGGGTACCTTGGCTAGGAAGCCCTCAGGAAGAGCAGGAGGCCCTTCAGTTCAGTTCAGTCGCTCAGTTGTGTCTGACTCTGTGACCCCATGGGCTGTAGCAAGCCAGGCTTCCCTGTCCATCACCAATTCCCAGAGCTTGCTCAAACTCATGTTTGAATCAGGACTGATTTCGATTAGGATGGACTGGTTTGATCTCCTTTCAGTCCAAGGGACTCTCAAGAATCTTCTCCAACACCACAGTTCAAAAGCATCAGTTCTTTGGGGCTCAGCTTTCTTTATAGTCCAACTCTCACATCCATACATGACTACTGGAAAAACCATAGTTTTGACTAGATGGACCTTTGTTGGCAAAGTAATGTCTCTGCTATTTAGTATGCTGTCTAGGTTGGTCATAACTTTTCTTCCAAGGAGCAAGTGTCTTTTAATTTCATGGCTACAGTCACCATCTGCACTGATTTTGGAGTCCCCCAAAATAAAGTTTCTCACTGTTTCCATTGTTTCCCCATCTGTTTGCCATGAAGTGATGGGACTGAATGTTATGATCTTAGTTTTCTGAGTGTTGAGTTTTAAGCCAACTTTTTCACTCTCCTCTTTCACTTTCATCAAGAGGCTCTTTAGTTCCTCTTTGCTTTCTGCCATAAGGGTGGTGTCATCTGCATATCTGAGGTTAGTGATATTTCTCCCAGCAGTCTTGATTCCAGCTTGTGCTTTATCTAGCCAGGCATTTCTCATGATGTACTCTGCATTTAAGTTAAATAACCAGGGTGATAATATACAGCCTTGACGTAGTACTCCTTTCTTGATTTGGAACCAGTCTGTTGTTCCATGTCCAGTTCTAACTGTTGCTTCTTGACCCGCATACAGATTTCTCAGGAGGCAGGTCAGGTGGTCTGGTTTTTCCATTTCTTTAAGAATTTTCCACAGTTTGTTGTGATCCACACAGTCTAAGGCTTTGGTGTAGTTGATAAAGCAAAAGTAGATGCTTGTCTGGAACTCTCTTGCTTTTTCAATGATCCAGCAGATGTTGGCAATTTGATCTCTGGTTCCTCTGCCTTTTCTAAATCCAGCTTGAACATCTGGAAGTTCACAGTTCACGTATTGCTGAAGCCTGGCTTGGAGAATTTTAAGCATTACTTTGCTAGCGTGTGAGAGGCCCTTAATTGTTACCATTAAATGAGGCGCTTAATTGTTATCATTGACTGGGAGTAGGAGGGGGGGACCTCTAGGGTCTTGGTTCCCAGAGCCTTTGTTCTCAGAGATCTCACCTCCAAAGAAAGAGATGCTTATTTTATAAAGGAAGGTTGAGCAAGCTGGCCCTGTGTCTCTGTAGGACAGAAAGAGGGTCGGGCATACAGACTAGTTGGTTCCAATTATGGCCCATATGACTTACATATGTTCTTGACAGGCAGCATGGAAACACTTGCTGGTTGGAAGGGCCAGGGTGTGAGCTGGCTCTCATCCCTGGGGTGGCATGCCATGGGTGAGTGTGGCCCCTCCAGACATAATGCCATTGCTCAGCCCTCCAACTGGAGTGGACTGATCATAGAGATGCCAGTAATCAGCCACGGCGGCTCCCGGCTTTCTGGTCCCAGAGCAAGTGGCAGACCAGATGGTGTGGCCATGGGGGCTTCAGAGACCCTGAGCAAAGCAGACAGCCTGTTATCCACTCTCTGTGGCTGCCTCTGGGCTCAGGCTCACTCTCTTGTTGCCTGAGTTGAGGGCTGTTGCAGCAAAGAGTCCTGCTCATTGCACTTGTTGGCTCCTCATCCTACCCACTGCATGTTCCTTGCCTAGAAAACTCCTTGTCCATCTGCACCCAGCGCAGGTCCCTCTGCCTCAGTAGAGTCAGCCCTAGTTCCCCGGAATGAGTGGTGGCTTCCTCCTCTGTGTTCTGTAGCTATTTTCCTTTTTATAATGACCACATTGCCAGGTATTGTTATGCTCCATCTGCTGACATTTCTGTCTCCCTCTACACTGGCCAGACCATGGGCTTCTGAGAGTAAGGGCAGAGTATTACTCATGTCTGTTTCTTAGCACAAAGGCAGACATGCAGCAAATGCTCCATAAGTGATAATTGTGCACACATGAAATGAAGTTCTTCATTGGTGTCCTTGGTTTCATTGACTCTTTCTAACCTGTCCCACACTGAGTCAGCCCAGCACCTTCAGAAAGCACTACTGTGATGGGAGCCACCTCCAAGTTCACCCTCAGTGGTTCCTCAGTGCCTGGAGATTAGGTGTGGACATCTCATCAGACACCAAGGTCCTTGAGCCTCTGGCCCCAGCTTCCTTCAGCCTTGCTTTGTCTCTGTGGGTGCCCCAGGCAGATTATGGAAACTGCCCCCCTAGAAGGCAGCAGGATGGTTAGATGTTTGTGGAGTACACAGATCCCCAAGAGTTGGGGCTGAACAGCTATCACAAGACTCAAACACATTGACCTTGGTATAAGGATGGTTATCTTATCTCTGGATGCTGTCTTTTCATATGACGTAAGTACATCATCTACCTGTCCAAGTGGTCAGATGAGCAAGTTCTCAAGCATGGAGCCTGGCTAAGGTGCTTTGGGATTCTTTCTCTAAGTCACCTGAGTCGACCGGGCCTCTGTTTGGCAGTGCTGAGGGTGAGAGACTGGCTTCCATCCATCACAGAGTTGTAGAAATGTTCGTCAGGTAAGAGGAAAATCAGCCCATCTCCAGGATTATTAGTCCATGGTTCAGGATTGATTGGATCCAACAGCGTTTGGGAGTATAGGTCCCATGGGGGGTCATCAGTCAGTGTGGGAAGATTGTTCTACGCTTGTGGTGAGCCCCAGTTAGTTATAGCAGTGGCTGTACCTGGGACAGGGAACACTGCTCCCATTCTCTGTGGAAGCTTTGTCAGTGATTACAGAGGGAAATTGTGGCTGGGGAGTGTGGGTCTAATTGGCAGGTTTGTTTGTGCTTTACCATAGGGGGAACATCACTTCAGAAGTTGCAGATTTCAAAGGAACTCTCTCAGATTCTGATGGTGACATCATTGCTTTGAAGTGGACTAAAGACCTTGACCAGATTTGTTTCTGGGGCATTGGTGGGAGCATCTGCTATATATGTGGTCCAAGGGCCAGAGCCTCGGGATGCAGAGGAGGGCAGGCAGGGTGACTGCTAAGATGCTCTCAGGGACACAGTGAGGGAGCTTTTATTGCTAACTTTCCAAGATGCTCTTTCCAAGAGAAGAAGCTGAATGGCAGGGCTGGGAGGAACTGCAGCAGGTCGTGCTGTGCAGCTAATGAAAATTTCATGTGAAGTCTGTGGCCGTGGCTTCCCAGAGAGATGGCCGGTGCCAAAGCCACCAGGTCTTCTGTGTATTGCCTTGATGTCAGTGTTGGATGCTCCACTTTGAAGTGAGCCTCAGAGAGTGTGGTGGCAGACAGGTGTGATGGCAGTGCCTGGTCCAGAGCCCACTAAGTGCTCCTCAGTGGGGCTTGCTCCTGAGACTGCTGTCACCAGAGCTGCTGGCCATGGTTCTGAAGCCTGGGGCGCCATGTGGGGTAGGGAGGGGTCAGGATGTTTGGTGGGTGTCCCGGCTACTTTCCCAGAGCCAGGCACAGGACAAATGGACTTGCTGTCCAATTGCACAAAGACCCCGTGGGGCAGGTGTTTACATTTCCCCTTTCATAGATGGGAAAGCTGAGGCTCAGATGCATGAAGGATCGATGCAGTGGTAGAGAGAGCCTCTTGGGAGGCCTTTGGGCTGTGTGTCAAATCCCTTGCCATTTCCTGCAGCCATTGTGTTCCATCTCCAGTAGGGAGTGAGCCCTGTGTTTTCTCCCAGATGCTCCAGTCCTCACATACCTCACTGGTCCTCTGTTCACTCGATGCATTTAACACAGTGTGTGGAGCTCTGCCATGCTGCCAGTCAGAGAAGGCCCCCAGCATCCCTAGGAGCAACTCATTCAGTGACCCTGAGCACTGCACAGTGCTTGGTGGAGAGAACCAGGATCTGTCTGTCTGTTTGGAACCTCATTAATCTAGGAACAGCTCAGCATCTCCCGCCCACTCCACCTCCCTGGACCTGTGAGGAGACCCCAACCAACTATCTCTGCTCATTCTCACCTCACCCATCCCTCTGTCCTCTCATGGGGTGGCCCCCCTTGACTGGGAGCCAGGTCTAAACCCCAAGACTAGAGCACATTCTTAGTTCTTCTGTTCCCCAGCCATGCTGGAGTCTCCCAATGTGACGTACTAATGTAAATATTGTTACCAGAGTAGATTGCCATTTCCTTCTCCAGAGGATCTTGCTAACCAGGGATCCTAACAGGGTCTCCTGCATTGCAGGCAGATTATTTACTGAATGAGCCATCAGGGAAGCCCCTAATGTAAATATTGTTACAATTATTGATTTGTCCAGTTTGAAAAAGAAATCTCCAGAGCTGGGCAAAACTGAGCTCAAATCCTCCTGCCTCTTATTAGCTGTGTAAACTTACAGTAATGTGACCTCTCTGAGCCCCAGTTTTCCCAGGTAGGTCATCAGGGTGCTGATTGTGCCTTCCTGACACAGCTACTAGATGAATTCAGTGAGCTAAGATGCAGTCGGCTTGGCACAGTGCCTGGCCCATGTTGAGCACTCAGAAACCGGTAGCTGCTATTATTCTTAGATGATTAGTGTAAAATGTAACTGTTACTTTAATTTTTTGATTGGAGTTCAACTTCAACTTCTCTCAGATTCTGAATCTTGCATCAGACATCTGCCAGCTGTGGCAAGCCAAGTCATGAAGTTCGTTTGTTCCCTGGGGTGACTCGGGGCATTAGCAGCCGTGGAGCGCGGCTGTCAGGCAGAGGTCCACCAGCCCTCCTTGGTTGCTCCCTCCAAGGTCTTCTGCCATCATCTCTGCTGATGCCATGCTCCTGTAACTGCCCCAGGTGAAGTCACACCAAAGCAGTTGCCCATTTCACCATCCCCTGAAACTTCCAGGACGCAGAGCCTGTGTTCTGAATCAAAGGGGAATTAACTGGGAATCTGCAGCTGACATAAAAGAAGCCACAGAGGTTGAGTGATTCTTTCTTCATAGGAGGTGCTCACTGAGTACCTGGTTCAGAACGGGCACCATGCTGGCCCTAGGTATGGAGGGGAAGACACCCCGCCCCAGCCCCGGGGACTGGCAGGAGTGTAGTCAAGTGGCCGGAGAGTGGTCAGCTGCTGCAGACCGGTGACATCAGGGCTCTGCTAGGGGCTGCCCAGGGGCTGTAGACCACACAGCAGATGCATCTCTGACGTGGAAGGACTGGGAACAGGGAGGTGGCCCATGAGGACCATCGTCTAATCTAAACCGGGCGCTGATACAGCAGTGAATGTTAGTCAGAGAAGGGAGAGGAAGGGGGTTTCAGGGACAGAGGATGCAGCGTGTGTAGAATTTTGGAGCTTGGCTGCTGCAGCCCTGAGAAGGAGCTCATGTAGGGCTGGAGTGAAGCATGTGGGCAGGGGTGTGACCTCAGGGCAACTGGAGGACTCAGCAGGGGCTGTGCCTCGCAGGGTCCTGGGAGCTGCTTGTGAGCTTGGTCTTGGCCAGGGGACTGTGGGGGCAACTGGAGTATTTGATACTGGGGCACTGTGAGCGCTGACGTCCCTTCAGAGGATCCTGGTAGGAGCAGCAAAGGGGACAACCTGAACAGCGTATAGGGAGAGGAGGCTGGCTGGGCACGTGGGGGGGACCCCAGGAGAAGCTGGGGCCCAGCTGGGGCAGAGGCTGTGTGGGTGACAGGTCACACCCAGTGTTTTATTCTCTGGAAGGCAGCATCTGGATGTTGATTGAGGCCTGCCGGCCTTGATGGTGGGGGGGTGGGGAGGGCGGCGGTGGCTGGAGTGGCAGTCTCAGAAAGATGGTGGGACCTGATTAATTTGGAGTTCGTGCTGCTCAGACAGGACTGGGCCTTGGGCCAGTATGATTTGTATTTTCTGTAAAGGAGAGGTTTATATGCTCCAAGATGGCAAGGGCCTTACTTGGTGTTTCAATGAAGTGACCCTTCTCTGGGTTTCTCTGACTGTTTTCTACTTGTAAATTAATGATTATGAAGAAATTTTACCTGTTCAGAGCAGGCCTAGTCCACTTAAGAGAATATAGTGAGTCATAATTGAAACTTAAATTTACTTAGAATTAGATGATGTGTAATTGATAACAGTGGTTCAAAACATCTCTCACTGGTTCACTGGTTGCACAGACAGCTCTGTGGTGTAAGTATTATCTTTTTTTTTTTTAATAGACAAGGTCACTAAATCTTAGAGAATCGGAGCCTGACCTTTAAACAGAGACGTGCCTGCAACTCATGTTTTCACATTTCATTGAATTTTTTTCTAAGCCACTCTTCATCCATACGACTAATAAAACTGCATGCATTGAAAATATTTCATAATTATTGTTCCCAAGGGCAATTGGTCTCCCTTCATTTGGGCCTACTTGGTATGATTCAAATGCACAAGAGCCACATAACTGAAATTTTAAGCATATCATTATTTCTATAAGCCTGTTTCTCTCAATGTTTTTGAGACATCTCAATATTATAAACCTCTGGAGATGGAGACAAAAGTGTACATTTTAATTTATTGAGTCATTCTTTGTGCCTGATAATATCCCAGTCACTGCCACATTATTGCAAATTGTTGTCACCCATCCTCCAAGGTAGGTGCAGCGGTCTTGTTTTGTGGATCAGGGGGCTGCAACTCAGAAGCTGAGGGGCTTGTGCCAGCCCAGCTGGTGGGTGAGTGAGTGAGGCAGGATCTGAGCGTATGTCTGCTTCACAGCCTGTCCCGTTCATAGTGTTTCTATTGTCTTTGAATCCATAATCCTTCTGTTTCTCTCCTGTTTGGACATTCAGAAGCCCACTCCTGGCTAGCTCAGGTGTTTTGATCATTTTGCTATTGAGGTCAAGGGAATGGGTGGCTTTGAGTCTGGGAAGACACCCCTTGTCTTGGTCAGAGTACAAATGCAGCATCATAGATCTGTCGTATTCCCGGGAGAGAAAGTCAGGTGTAGGGCACCCTTCCTGGAACAGATCTCAGACTCAGGTTTTCTCTTTGAGCAGTTGCTCCTCCAGAACCCAGCCTGGATGGACAGACAAGGACAGGGGGATTTCTTTGTGGTGGTTATAATCCTTTAATCACCTGGATGGGCCATGACAGTGCTATTCATTTTACGTCCCAGGACCATAAACTCATGCCCTTCTCAGGTTTTGGACCCCTTGAAGATATTTTGGAGCTGCAAGGTGAAATAATTTCTTTGCAGAAATGTAGAAGGTCTTTTATTCTTGTTCTCTGATGTCATCTCAGGACTTTCATTGAATTTCACCCTTTGGACCAGTGTCGCAGCAAATTAGTCATTTAAAATTCTCAAAGATAATAATTATGCCTGTATATTTGGATTTAATCACGATTCTGCTAGCTGTTCTACAGTAATGACACAGATCACCAGAGGGCCCTCAGATTTTCCCACACTTCACTTACTCCACCAAGAACCTAACGTTCTTTTCATGAACTTAGTGAACGAGGGAGGGGACCTTTTAAAGGGAGTGATGGTCAGTAACTTAAAGGAAAATGTCTGCCTATGACCTTTCTAATGTTATAATTTGAAAATTTGATGCAATTATCAAAAATGTTTACATTCCTTCCTATTGTTTGATGTGATTCTTTTTTTTTTTTTTCTCATTCATAATGCTTTCGTACTCAGGAAGTTGAGGTAGGTTTTTGACTTTTCCACTGTGTATTAGACGTAGCATCAAAATAGTTGCCAAATAAAATGTAAATATCACTCTGAATCCTAAATCTCGGTGGTAAATATTTGTTTTAGTTCAGTGAACCAGCACCACACACATTTATTTTTCATGGGTATATCCAGGGGACGCAATTTATCAAATGCATATAAACAGTCGATTTGCTGCTTTATCTTTTCTCATTAGTTACAGTACGAGTATGATTGTCAGTTATTATCTGTGTTTTACTGGTGGGTTATTTATTGAAAGAGCAGAGCAACTGACATTGTTATTTTCTAAATCACTTTGTCTGAGGCCTGCAGGACTTTATACCAAATGTCAGACCAATTTATCAAAGAATTACTCTGTTCAGGAAGCAAGTGATTTAGAGTGTCTGTATAAACAGACACCCACCTGTCCTTATGTGCACATCAGGAACAGTTACGCGCATTTCACAGGAATATGGAGATGTTAAAACTGAATCAGCTTACTTCGGTTGACTCCAGTAGAGCCAGGACTTACTATGTACTGTTGAGTGTTGCCCCGGGGGAATGTGCAGGTAAGATCCAAACCTGCTCAGAATTAGCCTGGCCCAGGTGTGTGGGTGTAATTTGTGCCCATGAAGATGTATTATTGGTCCAGCTCCCAGTCCCTAGTGTACAGGGTTCTCATGAGTGGGGTCTGTAGAGTGACGGGGCAGGGGGCCTCGAGTCACCGCCCAAGCTGGGCTGGGTGGTTGGATGCTTCATGCAGAAGGATTCCTACTGGGGTTCTTCACCAGGGTGGGAAGGACAGGCCTGATGGGGAGAAGACTTGACAGCACAGTGCTTACCCAGAGAGGTTACTGGGAATAGCCTAGAGGGGAGGGGGTTTACGAGAAGCCAGCTTCTCTCTCAATAGGAGGAATGTTTTGTATTTCCCAACAGCATCATGAGTAGGGATTTCTACTGCACACAAATTAAAATTACAGGCAAGTTTCACTTATATAATGTCATTTGGGGCTTCCCTGGTGGCTCAGATGGTAAAGAATCTGCCTGTAATGCTGGAGACCTGGGCTAGATCCCTGGGTCAGGAAGATCCCCTGGAGAAGGGAATGGCTACCCACTCCAGGATTCTTGCCTGGAGAATTCCACAGACAAAGGAGCCTGGTGGGCTATAGTCCATGGGGTCGCAAAGAGCTGGGTATGCATGAGTGACTAACACTTTCAATACAATGTCACCTGGAAGTCTCACATTTCCAATGATTTCTATGATCACTT